>NW_022060566.1:4265573-5563360 GCF_003285725.1 Scaptodrosophila lebanonensis | reverse complement strand
ATTTATTTGCCATTTCCCGTTTGAATTCATTTTGGCGGCTTTGCTCCCCCCTTGCACCACCACTCCCTTATCAACTTCAAGCCTCGCATTTGGCATGCCCCTCACCGCACCCCACCTGAGCAACAACACTCCCATGTTTATTTAAAGCGTTTGGAATGAAAATTTAACAATGGTGACAACCACAGAGGCGCCATTAGCAGCAAAAATCCAAACAAGAAAGGAATGCCAAAGTCGAGCGGGCTCAACTCTTAAATACCCTGCACCACCCCACAAAAAACAAAGTTAAACAAAAGTCGCTAAAGCAAAAAGCTAAAGTCGGCTGTCCGGACTTTGAAATACTCTGTACATACTTGTATGTATGTATGTGTAGAATAACTACAGAAAACTAAAAAATAAAAAAAAAATTAAAATTTTTGGATTTTACCTTGGTGTTCGAACTCACGTAAAGGGTGTATAATTGCACGTTTGCGTAGAATTTATGTCTATGCATGTCTATTCGTGTCTGTGTCAGCATGTATGAGCAGAGAGAACCTATATATGGCTATAACATTCTGCTAAATCGGTCTATCATAATGAAACTTAGCATACAGCCTTATGATCTCCAACGGGAGGTGTTTGCCAAATTTGATAGATTTGATAGATATTCCCCGAATATTCTCAGAAATACGGGAGTTATGGAAAATCAGTGATTGCGTAGGAGAGGGGGGAGGCAGGGAAATTTCAAAATTCACATTTCCTGCCTATTCACATAAGGCATCTGAGACTTATATTTGGTGCCCCTAGCTCTTATAGTCTCAGAGATATAGGCGATTATACGTATGGGAAATCGGAAAACCCCCCTAGAGGGGAAGTAGGAGGGACAGACATTTCCTGCCTATTCACATAAGGCATCTGAGACTTATATTTGGTGCCCCTAGCTCTTATAGTCTCTGAGATATAGGCGATTATACGTATGGGAAATCGGAAAAACCCCCCTAGAGGGGAAGTAGGAGGGACAGACGAGATAGTTTTTTCAATCTAACGTTTACGTAAATTCGTGAGCAACTACATGATTTGGCCAGAAAGCAGGGTCAACGATTTTATAAAATATGTTCTCAGGAACAGAAACAGGAAATGTTGGATGGCGAGATGTTAGGCCTATACTGACATCGCTATTGGTGGGCGGTTCCTCAGGGTCGTCAACTGTTACTGTCAATTGACTGACAATTAAAATATCACGAGCCGCTGAGAACATGAAAATTTACACTTTTCCGCACACAAATTATTCGTTCAGTTGATGTTTTCCACAATATTTCAAATGAAAAGAGGAATTCATTTACTTTTCAATATTTTGTAGACCCGCTATTGGCGTCCTCCAAATGTTAAATACCTCCTCAAATTATAAATCCGAATGTGAAGTTCTAAAGGTATTATGAAAGGCAGATTTTCGAGGAAGTTATAGCCACATATAGTATGTAACCTCTGCCCAAGCGCTGTCCACAGCTGTTATTGTTGTTGTTGTTGTT
Organism: Scaptodrosophila lebanonensis; assembly: GCF_003285725.1. NCBI lineage: Eukaryota > Metazoa > Arthropoda > Insecta > Diptera > Drosophilidae > Scaptodrosophila > Scaptodrosophila lebanonensis. The sequence continues at coordinate 5,561,855 of NW_022060566.1, read as the reverse complement.
GTTGTTGCTTTGGCTCAACTTTTTACTGCATACAAGTACATGCTTGCACGCAGACACGCATAAACATGCATTTATACACGCTTTAAGTGCCTTCGAATACCAAGGAAGGTAAAATCGATGCATTTTTTTCCGTTCTTTAACCTTTCCTAATTGCTTTAATCTTTATAATTATTCTGCACACACACTCGACTCTAGCTTCTCCACTTGTTTTAAAGTAGACAGACGGCACTGTAGTATTTATACTGTCTCAGCTGGTTTTTGAGCAGCCAACACACACACACACACACACACACAAACCCGTATACCGTATATATGGAAAAACACAGAGGCACACACCCACACTCCTGCACACTCCTGTTGGCCGCAGAGCCACATCATCATTAGCATATTGACATGTGGCCGAATTTGGTCACGTTCCATTTCATTTCAATTCGCATTTTGACAATTCGAAAGGAGTGCGAATCAGATGCCATTGTTTCAATTCATGAGGAGCAGGCGGCAGCCAAGACTCCCAATAGAAGACACAGGGTAGGCGTGTTGCAAGGATGAGACTGATGGTGATGGTGATGGTGAGGGGAGGCAGCAATTGTACATGTTGATAAGTCAACGTACATACACACTTTGTGGCTTCTGGCTTTGATGCGGAAATGCCACGGCTAGCGGAGCAAGAGAGCTGCAAAGCCGAGTGCCATATACTATGTACACCTGCATTCAAATTGAATTGGTCTTATTTTTATCGCAGTTCGGTGCTACAAAATTAGCACTTGCGATTAATATTTGTCCCAAAGCTTCAGGACCCTATCAGCTGTATTACAAGTACTATGAAAGCTTTAGTTAGGAATGTAAAGCGCATCCAACTCTACGCACTTCAGTAGTTCCCTGGAACTAGGTGTTATAAAAGGCCTGATCTTGCTAAAACCGATCTCTTTTGTCGACCTGGCACAACTTTGTTTAGAAATGATTTCTCTGCAACGATCACGCACGTCGCGCGTCCATCTCTAGCTTGCCTCAGATCTGTTTGAAGTTATTATGCAGACTGCAAACTTATCGAAGACGTTCAGCTTGAAGTTTTATCGGCCTGGCGGGATAGTTTGTTTGGTTGGTTGCATGGTTGCTTGGTTGGTTGGTTGGCAAAGGCCTGTCAAAGACATTGCCAAGATGCCATACTTTAGCCGCGATAGTGCGAGCAGCCTCCGTGAGCCTTGCTCCCCAGCGTCCTGGCCCTTCCAGGTCCTGGGAGTGTTCATCGCCTTGTTTGAGTTGCAGCAGCAACTGCTTGTCGCATTTTACAGTTTGGAGTTGAGGTTGTTGGTTCTTTGCTTTTATGCTGACTTGGCTCTTGCCCGCCAAAGCTCAGCAGGAGCTCTGGAATGTGTCTGTGTGTGTGTGTAAACAGCATTTGCCACAACTTTGCCACTGACAAAGTCAACTTTACTGTTGCCAATGCCGTTGCCAACGCAGTTGCAGACACCGCTTTGCAGACAATCTCTCAAAGCTTAAAGTATTTTTATACCCTGTACCCAAAGGGTTAAAGTGTATACTAGTATTGTGCGAATGTATGTAACAGGGAGAAGGAGGCGTGGCAGATCCCACAAAATATATATATATTCTTGATCAGCATGACAAGCCGAGTCGATATAGCCATGTCCGTCTGTCCGTCCGTCTGTCCGTCCGTCTGTCCGTCCGTCTGTCCGTCCGTCTGTATGAACGCAAGGATCTCAGAAAGTATAAGAGCTAAAATAACCAAACTTGGTATTCAGATTCTCCTAAGTCCGAGAAAGGACGGGTTTGTGTTTTTTTCTGATACACCCCCCCCCCCCCCCCCCCCCCATTTAATGTTTACCATAACTCCTGTAATTCTTGGAATTTTGAACTCAAATTTGGCATATACATCCAGTTTGTTGTTATGTATCCGTATGCCATCATGATAGGTAAATTATGAAGAAAATTATAGCTATAAATATAAAATAAATATATAAAATCTTATAATTAGACACGTAGTTTCTTTTTACACCCCGTAACCAAAGGGTGTACTAGTTTAATGCGAAGGTAATATGCACAGGAGTGGGTATAGGGTATTTAAGACTCTTAAATTAAGAGTTGAGTCCGCTTCACATTACCTTTCTCTCCTTTGTTTTAAATTAAACATTTTTATTAAAAATCGATTAATCGATGGTCAGTTTTTCGATATTTCGCTGCTCACTAGTTAACAATATTCTTTCCTTTACAAATTGCAGATGGAATCACTTTTCTGTGAATGGTATTTAAATGTGAAGTTGTGAAATATTTATTTCTAATAGAAACATATTGGCATTCGATCAGCCACTAGAAATTTGGCATTTTACGCATCAGTGGAAAGTGGCTTCATATTTATTCGAAATAACATATTTTTATTAAAAATCAAATGCTTCCTGTTCGACTAATAGATTGATTGCAGTCAAAAGATGAGCTAAAACTAAATGTGGTAGCTCAAGTGGCTTAAAGGCTAGACTATTCCTAAATCTGGTTGGTAAAAACTGCCAAAACTTTGTATGTTGTTTTTAAAAAGAATGAATAAAATAGTTCACTAATTATATCAAACCGTAACCGCAACTCAAAAGAAGATTATTAACAGATCCCGGTTCTCTCGTCTTAGCTCGCTTTTCCTGACTGAAAAAAGAAAATACCTTAACCTATAATCTTTCATTTACCAATCCAGGCAACTTCTTAACGAATCATTGAAAGGAACCAAACACACAGCTGCAAAATTAATTTCGTAAAAATATTGGGGTAGTGTGTGTTATTAACATTAACATTTTACTAAAGAGAATATTTTCGGTACAAGCGGTATATTGTCAATGTGATAAAGCCAACTGTTTGGACAATCTTTTTCAAGACTTCATTGTTTTTTAAAAAATACCAGAACATGTTCTACTCCCGGCTCTCTTTCATAATTATTTCGATTTATATTGCTTTGCGATTTTATCTGTGAATTGATAGAAAGAGGTACATCCGTACTGCCTTAAAATTTTGCTATATGTTACACTGTGCAACAAAATGCATAAATTTATAAATGTTATTCCTGAAAATTAGAACGAAGGCTCTAACTAAAATCGAAAACAATCGCTTGTGTGTATTTCTCTCAGTGTAGTGCTGCCAATACTATTGGCTCCTTTTCTATACCTAGCGGTATAGCATTCGCCTGTTTTTCTCTGCGGCAGTTGCCATTTCTCATTTGCCTTTTTGCGTGCAATGATATTGTCGTTGTCGTTCTCGTTCTCGTTGTTGTTCCTATATTTGCTTCTTGCTATATTGTTGTCGTCGTCGTCGTCATTGCTAGGCAGGAGTTGCAACAGTTTACAGCAGCCAGGCATCCAGGCACTCAGCCCGAGCTGCCAGGACCCCATTCATCATCGTTTGCAGCATGGCCGAAAAAAAAAACCAGAAGAGAAAATGAACGAAATAGAAAAAGGCACAGCCACACCAACACTAACAACAAGAAATGACAGCTGCTGAAATGGAATTGGCTGTTGGGCGACTTGTCCTGTCCTGTCCTCAACCTCCTCCATCTTCTTCTTCCCCTCCTTTCCGGCAACAATGCACGCTGCCCCTGAGCATATGCTGCAATGCAATGCAGCCGGCTGAGTTTTCCTTTTTATTTTTTTGAAGGCCCCCAGCCACTACTTCATTTTCATTTGTAGGCCTAATTCTCGTTATGTGTGCGGCCTTATGTCGCACCATAGGAGATTCGAATCTATTTTGCTTTTATCGTGCAAAGTGGGCCAAATGTCATCAAACATTGGACTCAGTTCTGATATTTCGTGTCGTAACTTCAATCTAAGACTGTTTCTCATCCCCAATATATCATTCAATCCAACAAATGCAGTACTTTCCGAGCATATCAAATAATAATGTATTAGTGGGCTATTTTTCCCCGATTCTATTACAATTTTAAATATACATATATGCTCATTTAATGTTCTATTTTCTGACATAAATATTCGAACTGAAGAAAATTCTATTCACTGCCAAACAACCACTGTACGATGTTGACATTTTGTGTGTTCATAGCAAAATGCGAAGAACATCAAATTTTCTGCACTATCGGCTGCAGGAGTCATCATAATAAATGCAAATAAAACAACATTCGAACAGTTTGTAAATAAGGACGAACGACGAATAGAATATGCTTTAAGTTCCACAAAATTCGTAGCGGATCAGAGATTTTTGTGTATTTCATTTTTAATCTGTATTGTCTGTATATCATTAAACTGAAGAAAGCTGACTAATTACTTTTGTGAGATTAGTGATGCTTTCATTTTCTAACAATTTGTTCCCCCCTTAAATAAATCCGACGATCCACTATCTTTGCTTTAGTATAGCTGTTATATAAATCTGTACGTTTGAGAAGTGCTTCTAAAGTACATATGTGACCCCATTAAGTTATTCCGCTGGATCGCCATCTCAGCCACAATGGTGCAATTAGTCTCGAGGCGTGCGTCGATGCTTGCCCTTGCCAATTGTACCTACTCTCACTAAATTAAGCTCAGAGCGATAACAAAAACAACAACTACTGCTACTACAACAACAGCAACAAATGAGTTGCGATTACAGCAATTTCCGCATCGGACAACCACAGGGCTCAGCCTACAATATATCCATTGTACAAACTTGTACGTAACGTGGGGGACCCAACAATCCCAATCCAACGCAACGCAACCCAACCAATCCGGCATGTCATGGCGAAGCATGTTTTATTCATTTATTGTGCCATAAAAATGTTCCCATTGCGTTGGCAAATATGCAACACTCTGTGCATGCGGCACGTGTATATTAAATGAACACGCCCGGAATTTTGTGGATGGGTCCAAGGCAGAACTCAGAGTCAAGTCCCCATCCTCCCCGAAGCATTACAACAGTCATGAGAGGCTGCCAATTTTGTGGCTCATAAATACAAAAGTTCCAGTCCAGTCAGAACAATAAGAACAGAGGAAGCAAATGCGTGAGTTCATGAAGCAAACACTCACACACACACACACACAGACAAATACACATATATAAAATGCATATGTATATTTATTTATTTATTTAATTTACAAACAACTATCAATGTTAAGCATAAAGAAAAGAAATAACAAACTATTGAAAGAAAAAAACATAAAAAATAAAAATTTAAATTAAATAGAATTACAAACGATTTAAAGAGATTCAGACCGGATCAGGAAATTAAGTAAGCAAGATTTAATCGAACTAACCGAACTCTCATGCCCAAAGAGGTGACTCAAATTATTGTAGTTGCTACACAGAATCCGAAACGGACTGTGCAAAGCATAGTGCTGGTACAGCGATTTAGGCTTATGGGAACAAAAAAGCTAGAAGGTCTTTGTGGCACCGTAAAGTTAATTTGGCTAACAAGCACCGAAGACTCTATGTCGCCGGTAATTAATTTATGTATAAAAACAACACCTAATAAAATCCGGCGGCAAAAATATTTCGACATATCAAAGTTATGTACTCACTATTTTCATCATATGTCTAGTGCTAGTAGAGAAAGAGCCTATAGTTTAAAGAGAAAGCCAACAAAAACATAAAACAACATTTACTTATTTACGGCTCTTATTATACTTGTAGTATGTATAAGACAGTCTGACGAATCTAAGACAGTTACAAATTACAATTGCAATCTTTCAATCTTTTCAAATCTTTTCAAATCTTTTCAATCTTTCAAAATATTGGGACCACGTCAAAAAAGGAATTGGGAGTGGAAAATAGAGCTCTAATTGAAAGCTAATTAGATATATTAAGCACAATTGAATTTTGTTAAGCTTCAGATTATAATGCAGCTTAAAAAAATAAAATTAAAGCCAAAATAGTTTAAGACTATGAAAGAGAATGAAAATTGAAACTGAAAAATGTCATTAATGATACATTTTCAAACGACTATTAATGATTATTGAATTAACAGTGGTATATTTTTTTGTGTGCATTGCAGATCTTAATTAGATGTGATTTATCTCTCTTCTATGAAAATATGTTCAACATTAAAACAATCAATCAAAAGGCGCCGCTTGCAAGGATGGTAGATGTATGTATTTATGACAGAACCAGATAGTTGCTTAATGTGATCTAAGCGAATTCATATCGGTTTTGAAAACTCACGTCGATTTAGTCCCAGATCTTGCTGGTTCTCTATTTTGTGTGTGTTTAGGAAGTGCTGGTGGGGATTTGTGTTGGAAAAGAAGTTGAATAACTTATGTGGGGAACTTATATTTTATGAAGCCGATGAATGATGTCTGGGTTATGGTAATTACCCTGGACATTTCGTAGGCATTTACCAGCCACTTCCTTTACAGCATCAGCTATTTCGTAGCCTTCTGAAGTATTTTATTTACTTGTATTTATTTATATAATGCTAGCTTAAGATTAAAATCTTAAAACTAACAGATGAGAATTATGTTAGCAATGGCTACTAGGGCCTTCAGCTATCTTTGTATGTACATTTTACAGTGTTAAAGAAAACAGTAGGAATACTTATGTATGGGGATTGGGCTTAGATTTTGTAGTAAATGTTTCTATTAAGTTTTATTTGTTCTGTTCTTGAGCCTTCTGAAGTAAATTAGTATTAAACTAACAAATTCTAATTTAATTAATGGTCGTTTAGTTGAAAAACTAAACCGATTTGTGTGTAATTTCAATAATTTCGTGAGTATGTTATTCACAAAACTAACTCTTTTGCGAATTCGTCCCAATGTATGCAGATTTGCTTAATCAATATCAATTATACTTCCACTGACATTGAACACACATTGATGCAAGCAAATACAAGTAGATATGTACATGTGTACCTGTGTGTGAGAGTGTGTGAGTGTGTGTCTGTCAACAACTTACGCAAATAACGGCCTCAACCGACCATCCAGTTCAGTTGATTTCAAGGCCATAGAAATAATTCTAAAAATAAAGTAGCCTTAGTAGTTAAGTCTACGGCATACTCGTATTCTATGCTATTGTTGAATTAAATCAAAAATATGAGCACGTTGTTGAGCCATAAATGAATTGGAGGCATATCGAATGACCAAGAACCACCCACCCAGCCCTCTACCACCACCATTCACATATCCCTACGTTCAAATTGAAAAACCTGACAAAAATAAATAGGGAACACCTACAAGTAGCGCTGAAGCGGTTGAGCAAAAAAAGTAAGTGAAAGCTCTCCCTTCAAAATAACAGATTGTTGCGCCCCTCTACAAACTTGTATTTATGTATGTTTGAAACTTCCAAAATAACAAAATATTTAATTTAATATGTGTCTATTAAAACAATGGCAGCTGACCTGCTTAGGTCATTTACAAAAATGAAAAGAGCACCTATTATTAAACTTGAGCATTAAATTATAGGACTTACAAGGTGTATTCCAAAGTAAACAGGACTTTTTGAATTGCGCAATCTATATGTCGACTGGTGCGTTAGAGTCTGCTATCTTTATCGATTGTCCAGTGAGAATTTCATGACATTTCATCGATTAGAAGTGAAGTTATTGCGTTTTAAGTGTCAGTATGTTTGTGTTATCGGTGCAAAAATGAGCATCGAACATAGAGCCAACATTAAATTTTGTTTTAAAATTGGCAAAACATTTACCGAAACGTTTCCATTGATGGAACAAGTTTATGGTGATGATTGCCTATCCCGTAGCAGAGTGCACGAGTGGTTTCAACGGTTTCAAAGTGGTCGTGAGGACATAAATGACGATCAACATGTGGGCCAATCAAAATTCGTGATCACCGAAAATTCCATCGAAACTCTGCGTGAATTCATCAAAAATCAGCCGAAATCATCCTATATTATTTATCCGCTTAACTACAAACTTTCTTTTGTGTACTTTAAGAAACAATAAACAAAATAAGCTGCATTCATCTTTATTTGAAATTTCTTTTAGCGCCTAATTTTCCGATCCATTATAAAAAAAATAAAGAAATTAGGCTTAATATTAAATTGTGACTACTTTTTAATAAAAGCGAACCATCACCAACCTGAAGGAAGATTTAAAAGCCAGTCCTACAAATTACACAAAATTGAGTAAAACGAATCATAATTCAGCAAATGAATGCAAAACAAATACGACAATTCAATAACTCCTTTTGTGTGCGTTCTTCAAACATATTCCGTTTATTAGTTAACATTAGATGTCAGTATTTGATTTGCATATTTGAAATATTTGTTAACAGTTGCAATTACCATTGCTTCCACAATTGATTTCAAATCGATTGCTACACTTATTTGAAGCAAATAATAAATGTTGGACAGTTCCCTAGTTGTCTCATTGGTTTAAATATTGATTTCAAATCGACTACTATTTCAACTATTTTGCATTCACAATTGTAATAGTTACAATTAATATTTGTTCCTAAATTGCTTTCAAATCAATTGCTACAAATATTTGCAGCAAATATTGGTTGCTTGACAGCGTTCTAGTACATACATATGTATATGCTTAAAGGATTGTGCAAAGACAGCTTAAGCATGTTTAAGCCAGAATTGGGCATTCTTTTTGGACCAAACACTTTGCGGTCTCTGCCAAAGCGAATAGTGCCACTTTGTATGTGGGAAGAGCAGCAACAACATTGCATGTTGCTAAGCCGTTGCTGGCAGCATAGAGGTGGGAAAAAATTGAAACATTTGTATGCAAACTATGTGCTGTTATTGTTATAGCCTGTACCCACAGGGTGAAAGGCTATACTAGTTTTGTGCGAATGTATGTAACAGGCAGAACGTGGCGTGGAAGACCTCCCAAAGTGTCTTGATCAGGGTAACAAGCCGAGTCGATATGGCCATGCCCGTCTGTCCGTTCGTCTGTCCGTTCGTCTGGATGAGCGCAAGAATCTCAGAAGGTACGAGAGCTAGAGTTACCAAACTTGGTATACAGGTTCCCCTAAGTCCTGGGCAGGTCAAGTTTTTTTGTTTATTCCGATGCACCCCCCACTCCCCCTCTATTAGTGATTTTCCATAACTCCCGTAATTCTTGAAATTGCGTATGGCAAGTTTCATCATGATAGGTAAATTCTGAAAGAAGTTATAGTCATTCATACATACATACATGCATACAAGTATAAACACGCAGCGACACGATTCTGATGTAAATGTATGCTCTTGAAACTGTACATGCACATGTCTCTACTTTTGTATGTATGTATTGAATAATTTGTCTTTAATTTGATTAAATAATTTAATTAAAATAATTCATTACAATCAATTTTTTAAATACATATATATTTATAATTATTTTCTTTTTTTGTGCGATGTACAGGGTATTTAAGAGTTGAGCTCGCTCGACTTTTCATTCCTTTTTGTTTTTGCTTTTGCTGTTGACATCCTCATCCATTAGCTATTGTTGTTGGTGTTGTTGCTGTTGCACGGCAAAATCAGTTACTCCCTTGCCTCTCCTTAGCCCGTTGATGGGTTGGTTGTGTTCGAAACCGCTTGTTGTTATGATTTGTTTGGCTTTAAAATTGCGTAATTTGCGGAAGCCACGACACTTTTTCCCACCCCATGGCAACAGCAAAAAATCTTCAGCACACGGGCACTACCCGAAGAGGAGTTGAGGGACTGATACATCCAGCGATGGCAATTTTTACTTGTCGAGCTTGGAACTTTTCTGTAACCGTCCAATTAGTTAGAGTATTGAGGAATTCCCTTATACTTGTATGAGTTTTTTTTTTTACGTGTTTGTCATTTAGACATCGCAGCTCGTAGAAACGCATTGTGGAGATTGTTATTCTTAGAAATACCTTCAAAATTATGGCTTGCCTGAAAAAAGCAGCATTTTTAACATTTTCAAAATTCAATAGTGGAAAACTTTTTCCATAAATTTTCATATATAAGTATATTTGCAAGTGTACATTTGGCTTCTTTTGGTCTTTCTATTCATTTCTCAGAAATATGCTGTGTTTCTACTGTTAAGTATTTCTCTTCTATTACGATATTAGCGTTCATATAAAACAAAATACAATTAGCGCCGTCAGTTTTGTTCCCTTAATGTGAATTGTATGTACAAGTACAGTGAAGCTACAATATCTCTAGTTTAGAGTCCCTTACTGAGATGTAATTGGTTAGCAAACATATAATTATAATTATATTACAGGTATGCTGTTGAAAAATTGCGTGAATTAATAAAAAAGTATTAATGGCAATAGAATAAATATATCCAAAGTAAAGTATATTCCCGGTCTGTTCCGAAGATGTTAGCCAAAAATTGTAATTGGGCAATCGAATATTGGCCGGCAGATAACCCGAAACGGATCAGTGGCTAGGGAATCAAGATAAACTATGGACGAACATCACACCATGGCAGATTCTGGGATGCAATATTAAACTTATTCTTATAATATGTGTATATTTCCTTAAACTCCTAGCATTGAGTTGACTGTATTTTTAAGAATTGAAGCGTCGACTAACGACCGCAGATTTCTAAAGTGTTTTTCAATTGCTTTCCAATTTAAGAACAATAGAAAGAGTTAGAAATTGTTTAACATAACACTTTAAAGAGTGCAATTCCTAGCCATTGTTAAAAAAGGTATTAACATTTATAAACATTTGCCAGTTCTTGAGTTGAATGAATCCGTAGAAGGTTCGGCAACGCAATTGTCTTGCCAGACTTAGCAGTGGGTTGTCCAGCTTACCTAACCTTCCTGTTTGTCCTGTTTGTCCATCACGTCGTTAGCAGCGTAGTACCAGCGTCCTTAAAATCGTTTGCTCTTTCTTGCCTCTGTCTCTCCAATTGTACGTGTATATCTGCAGCTTCAACATCTTTTTGTCTCAACTGCATTCGCATTCTAACAATTGTGCGTTTGTTTTTTATAGGACTGCCATCGTTGGTATTTCTATTGCCACTGTCATTGTCCTCTCATTCCTATACCCTTTGTGAAAGAGCGCTATGCGATGACATGAACACTAGGCATTAGAAAAGGGGAAGACAACAATTTGTTCAGAAACCACAATACCTTTATTGAAATGCACAAAAAGAAACGAGCTTACAGTACACTTTTAATTGATTTTAATTTCAATAAAATGTTCAATTGATTTGTGATGTGATTGATTTGATTATTATTTGCTGTTGTCAAGCACATTTTAATTGCCTGCTGCTAAGACACCTACACAGCTTGTACATCCAATTATAATTTAAGTTTCATTTGCATTTCCAATTGCTTTTCCCTGCACACAATTATATGGCTTTGTTTTTCAACTATTTGATATTAAAATATCTTAAATTATCGGTTCTTTAAATGTGCAGTGAGTCATGGATTTCGGCTCAAAAGATATACATACATGTGTAGAAAATGTTGAACAGTTTTTCCATAGGTCAACACAACATACTATATTATTCTATTCATTTCTTCCATTCATCCATACATTGCGCTTACACAGTTTAAAGCAATAAGTTACTTAATTTATTGCACATTCAAAAGAGGATTAGCAGCTTATGGTTTACCACAGTTTAGCAATTGATCAGACCGGAACAAAAAAAAAAACATCTATAAGTATAAATACGCTCATTTCGATTCATTTCTGTATCAGGCAATGATTTATTCAAATAAATATTTAAAGTCGATATCGCTATGAAGGTATTACCAGTTCGGCAGCGCCATTCCGAAAGTTTAAAATTAATTTTTCCGGCTCCTCTTATTGCTTGTCGCACACTTTTTAATTTGATTAATTTATGTTTGTGCTTTGTCGCAATGTTCCGACAACTTCGTTTCACTTCCAACTGTAATTCAAGTTTGTTTGCACTTGTTAGTCGGTGACGATTCACAGAAGGAGAGGTTCTGCGGAGGCTCTGTGGAGCTTCGCCCACTGGTCATACTTAGAACGCCGGAGGGCAACAGCTGACACCGCTCAAAAGTCACAACAAGGCAAGGAGAGGCAAGGCAAGGGCACGCATCGCCGATGAAAGTGTCACATTTTTGCCTCCGCTTATTACACTGACGCCATTTGGTTTGTATGTTGTTGCCCAGGGCTTGGCATCAGCATCCATCCTTGGCCCTTGCTTCCCCACATCCAATTTCTATGCCAATGCCTACTTACAGCACTCATCCGCATCGTGAAGGACCGTAATCAATATCTGAGCGCTACGCATTTGCTCGCTACTTGAGCTATCATAAAAAGCTGTTCAATTTTTGATTTTGATTCTGATTCTGGTTTTTGTACCTCGACTTCTGGTTGTTGCTATTTCCATGCCATACTACGCACTTCTCCATCCCATATCCCATATCCCAACCTCAAACCCCAGCCATAACCCCAGCTCCCAGCTCCAGTCCAGACTCTTGTCGCATCTCGTTTCGCGCGTTCCGATTGCTGTGCGTCTGATTGCGCTCTCCATGCACAACATTTCCCTTTTGCGCGTTTATCAATTTCCGTCATCAACAACAGCAGCGGCGACGACGACAGCGACGGCGACAGCGACGGCGACGGAGATGACGACGATAGTCAGGAGTGTCAGGACAACCAGGACTTTCAGGCGTGCCAAGCCCATGGCGTTGACGATGGTGATGGTGATGGTGATGGCAAAACGGCGACAAGATGGCATCAACGTCAGCAAATCGGGCGCTACCTCAACTGGAACACAGAACCCACTTGACGTACTGTCGGGTTGGTAGGTTGCACAATGGGCCAAAGGGTCGATTATTTTGGCACAAAATCTATTTGTATACTTTGTTGTGCCCGAAGGGTTAAAGGGTATACTTGTACTAAAAAGTCTAAGCAAGTCCAAATCTATGTAAAGAGGGAGGAGGAAGCATGGCAGATCATATCTTATGGAGAGGTATATCGATACAGGTCAACACGTTCGTCCATTTGTTCGATTGTTCGACTGTATGATCACTAAGCACTTTTGAGCTGTAATCACTAGGGAAAACAAACTGCGTATGTAGATTTGTCTTATCCTAAAGCAGAACAAGTTTACTCCAAACTAAAAAAAACAGCATTATTTTATGTAGCTGTCATAGGACTGCCGTATGGATAAATCATTCTAATTATCCATCCATCATTCAGGACCGTCTAACCTAAGAACTTTTGAACTATCATAGCTAGGAACATTAAACTGGGTATGTTGACTTGTCTTGCAAGCTTAAACAAGATAGAACGCTACTGTCGAGCAAACTCTCCACAAAGAAAGAAAAATTAAGAAAATTATTTAAAAAAAGTTAATTAATTTAATTAGATATAAAATATTCAACACATGATACATATAATAAATTTACATCAGAATCGTGGGGGTGCATCAGAAAAAATGAACAAACTCGTCTTTACTCGGGCTTAGGAGAATCTGAATACCAAGTTTGGTTATTCTAGCTCCTATACTTCCTGAGATCCTTGCGTTCATACAGACAGACGGATAGGGCTATAACGACTACGATTATCATTCTGATCAGGAATATATATATACTTTGTGGGGTCTGCCACGCCTCCTTCTGTGTGTTCCATGTACTCGCACTCGCACAATAGCAGCATTATTTTATGTAGCTGTCATAGGAGTGATGTTTGGCAAAATCTGAGATTTTTATAGTGCATCACTATACTACAATATATGATATTAGTAGCTGAATTACTTAACTAAATAAGTTTTAAATATTCATTCTGGGTGCATTTTCTAGTACACTTTCCTATTTGAGACAGCCTAACATTCGTGAAAAATGGGAATTGTGTTGAAAATGTATGGCAAAAAATGATACTGTTTTCCTCATAGTGGATTGCTTGGCGGGCGGGTTGAATGTTTGGCAGGGGCACTATGGGGCCCTGAGTGGATGCAAGGGACAGCGGAGGCCATTGGGGAGTGGGCCCTAATGCTATCCCTTTGCCGCAAGCGAGCGCCGAGTGTCGTCGTTGTGGCGCATATCAGTTGCCTGCTTTTCTTGCCTTGCCTTGCCTTGCCTTGCCTCATTGTTGTTGTTGGCTTTGTTGCTGCTGTTGTCTTTGGCATTGAGTGGAGTGAAGTTCCGTTTGCTCAGCGCTTTGCCTTTTGGTTTTTGTTTCAATATCTTGCCATAACTTTGGCGGCAGCAGGAAATACGAAAATAAAACGAAAACAACAAAAAAATATAAAAAACTCTAGCATACTCTCAATGAGAGTGTATGTATGCATATGCATTTGTGTGTGTGTGTGTGTGTGTTAGCCACTGTTAGCCACTATTAGCGTCAGCTTTAACGCAGATCGATCCTGTGGGAGCTCTTAAAACTGTTTTGGGTGTTTTTCTGCTTATGACTTCTCTCTTTTTGAAGCCCTCACCCATCCTTCCCTGCTTACCCAGGGGCCAGGACGACACCCGATGCCCGCAGCTAACCAGCTTTGGCCTTTGTGTACACGCTTTATGCTTCTTTATCGACTTGAACTCTCAGTTTCATTTTTATACTCTGTACATGAAATGTAAAAGAGTATATTAGCTTTGCGGGAGCTGAAAAATGTAACAGGCAGAAGGAGGCGTGGCAGACCCCACAAAGTATATATATTCTTGATCAGCATGAGAAGACGCGTCGATATAGCCATGTCCGTCTGTCTGTCCGTCTGTCCGTCTGTCTGTATTAACGCAAAAAATATTAGAGCGAGAATAACCAGCCTTGGTATGTACTATGTATTTAAATTATTTAATCTAATTAATTTAATTTTTGAATTAATTTAATTTTAATTTTTTTTTTTTTTGGTGTGGTACAGAGTATTTCAGAGTTGAGCCTGCTCGACTTTTAGCATTCCTTTCTGGTTTTTTTTACTTTTCATCTATTAAATCATGATTGCGACAATTTACACAAGTGGTCGACGTTGTCGGGCCCCAAATCGTGAATACCAAGTCGAGATGGCTCGCAACTTTGTTCTGCTACTTCGATGTCAGTCGTGAAAATGCGGGCATGCCGCATTGTTGTTGTGTGTGCATGTGTGTGTTGGTGTGTGAATTTTACGCTTTCATTTCAGCACACTTAGCTCTTCATTTCGGGCATGCATCGTCCGAAATTCCAGCGTTATTTTGTAACTTTAGCAGCTAACAGACAGCCCCTATCATTCGCCATTCGTTGCACTTACAACTACCTCCCATGTGTGTTTGTGTCTGTCTTATTCTCTTTAGCTGTCATGCATCCCTGGGCCAAGGGTTAGGTATTGGTGGAAGCTGCACTTGCCTCCCAAATTAGAATAAAAGCGAGTTCGTCAAGAATGTGCTTATGTGGAGAATAAATATTTTATTTACCTTCCGCAAACACTTTCTAATTACCAGTAGAGAAATTGTTTAGCAAAAGCTTATTCCACATAGTCTTTTTAGTTATTTAATATATGGGTTTTGCACAATTATTTGCTCATAATGCTGAGTGGAGAAGCATTTTTGAAATATTAATAATATTATATATTATTATTATATAATAAATATTAATAATAATTTCGCTTCATTCTGAAGCAACATCAATTGTCAATTCTATAGAAGAATACTGACAGAGTAAAGCATCTTTTATTTTTGTAGTTGGGAACAATCTGCGGGGCAGTGTGTCCTTGTGGCACTCTGCTGTAAAGGCAACGCCATCAATTCGTTGTACAGCTGGTGGTTATCCAATTATCTTGATTTGCCATTCCTACAATTGTGTGCGCTTTCATTTTGAATGCGAGTACGAGGGTACGGGTATCTTGTTTCGTGGCTTCAAGCTCATTTGTGACTTTCAGTTTATGGATGATTCATGGAGTGGTTATTCGATATGTGCCACTGGCCAGGGGATAGGGAAGTGCAACATTGTGTGTCGTTTAATTGAATCGAGCAACCGCAGTGCATACACCACATACACTAATACAGACAGAGAACCACACAAAGTGCAGTATGCATCTATTAATAATGTCAACCACAATTTAATGTTTTACGTTTCATTCCATTCCATTTGATTTCATTGTCCACATTTCTCATCATGTCCACCCAACAATTCAGCTTACTTGGATACTGTCCGACCATTGTGCTGTCATATTGCATTATTATTACAAAAACCCACGCACACACACACACACACAGACACACACACACACGCATACACATATAGACGCAGGGGCAAACGGACAATGCACAAATCGGAACGTAAATTTCACTTCACTTTCAAAAATTTAATATTTATATTATGTAAAGCATACCCTGTAACCAAGGAGCATACAAGACTGCTGTCGGTGTAATGGAACACAGAGAACGAGACGTGGCAGTTTATAAATAAACGATTATGTATATACTCTTGACATAAATATTGCTTCGATTCCAAGAAAGAAGACGAGTGGACGACCATCGTTAAGCGCCGTTTCATTATAGCTTTCAAAATTCTTTGAATTCTCGACAATGGCAATCTGTTTATGCTTATTTGTCATCATATCAAGTTTCATTCTTATTGGCCAATAACCAACCGCCACATACTTGTATAGTGTTGTGGTTGCTGCTTTGGTTCAAGGACATGCTTCAAACATACGCACAGACACAAACACTCTGTTCAATGGAAACAGTACATAAAATTATCTCTGTACATGCGTGCCATAAGTGATTTGTTAATTTACTCTTATACCCTATAACCTGTGAGGAATGTCTACAACATTTAAATACGACCATATAACATAAAGTACATTTCCCATCATAATACCAATACCTATATATTTCAGTAAGTATGTATGATTCGTAGCTCAGGGTATTTTTTAAAATTTAACATTCTTTGACTCTTTTTTCTATTTATATTAGAAATTACTGTTAAATCACGATATTTTAATTGAGTGATTAATATTGGGTTGATATCAAATATACTATAGTATATCCCTTATTGCTTACCAAATTTTCAAATATTATTTAATTAGGATTGGGTTTTTTGATTTAGATTCCGTTTGGTTTTTTTCTCATTAAAGCTCTAGTCTTTGCTGCTCAAAAACTCAGCAGACCGCTCCACAGAATGTACTCTTGTGTGACCCACAAGTTGTCGATCTTGCCAGATCGGGACTATACGGTGGATGCTTAACAACTTCGCAACCAAGCTAGATCCAAACGATCTTATTGTTGAGAGTAGAGGTCCGAATTCAGGGTTGGACCATATGGAAGCAGCTCTCAGTAGAGGATTTCCTTTCGATTACACCAAATGCACAGCCAAATCATCCTGGCTTGGATTATCCTGCAGAATTAAAATATGAAGATTCTGTTAGCACTTTTTTGTATGCCCAAATCTATTCATCCACAAACTTTGCATCCCAAGACTAAACATTAAGAATGATAACTACTTATAATAATGAAATTATCGATTTGCAGAAGTTCCGGCAAGTCCATAAATTTCACTGAGAAAATTATTTTTTATATCATCAGTCTTTATTTAAGATCCTTGGTATGAAAATTATTTAATTTTATAACAACTTGAACTTCATCTCAGAAATTATGAGGAGTCCTTTTTGAAGTCCCTGCAATTGCATCGTCCGGCATCATAGCTGGAATGGAATCATTTGGATGCAACAACAAATATTCACTTTAAACAACTATTTTAAACTTTTTACAATTTGTTTGTTATTCTGTGGGTGCAACGCATTGAAAAGTCGAGCTCGCCAGTGTTCTAGTATTCCATTCATGATTTGATGTGACGTTTACCTTTGCATTTGGTTGCCAGTTTCAATTTTGATTAATTAAAAAGTGAGTGCAAACAAAAAGTTTCCGCACCGACCTTCATTTGCGGGCGCTGTGGAGAGCGTTGGGTTGCTGTTGGTGATGGTGATGGTGATAAAGTTGGTATTGGTTTGACTCTGACACTCATTGAGGACAGCCAGAAAAGTCAAGTTGAAATATGATAATATTAAAGTGCATTTGTCACACGCAGCGTATACGTAATGTGCTAATTATGTTGGCACATCAGCGGAAACTTTACCAATCTATGTTATTGGCGTGTGTATGTGTGTGTGTGTGTGTGTATGGGTGCGAACCCGAGAACTGCAAGGAGTACTACACTTTCGGTCATATTCGAGCATTTATCCATGCTCGGTATGATTATATCATTTGGGTATAGTGACTAGCAATGATTGGTTTTAAACGAACCCTCACCAAACAGTCAGTTCGACTCACAACTGCAAAGACTCAGAATACATAAATATGTACATACATACATGCATATTTTATACGGTCATACTCGGGTAAAGCCTGCGCAATACCCAAACAATACTCGAGCAACGCTCATTCTGCAAAGTCTGGTCAGGATCAGTCATCTTAAAAGAAGTGACCGAGCCTGAACTGTTTGAAAGCAAACCAATCGAGACCGGTGCTTGTTCGTAAAAATAGAAAGATTGCTCATGCAAGTTCGATCATAGGAAAAATGCTGAGAGTACTCAACACGTTCGAACTCGTTTGCAGCCAAAAAATAATCTGATTTGATTGAATTTTCAGCAAGGGTGGTCGAACATACTCGAATATACTCGTTGCAGTTCTCTGCTGCGAACATGTGTCCCGTCAGCAGGCGGCGGAGCAGCCAATCGTAAAATTTATTCGATCGTGCAATAAATAATTTCCGTTCATATGAATTTTACAGCAAAAGATTCGCAATATAATTGCCACTGCCATGCACATACAAACAAGTATACATATGTGGGCAGGATATGTTAAACAAAAAAAAACTATCAGCGACAACTGAATGTCGACGAAAAGTTCTGTAATATAGGAATTTGTTTTTGGAAATTCTATGCGAGAGACTTGCTTGCACAAAAATTTGTGTGATGACAAATTAATTTGAAATATTGCTATTTTTAGCATAAATTGTAGTATAAATAGTAAATAGTATAGTAGTAGTAGATCACAAAATATACAATTAGTACATAGTCTTGTTAAATATGTATTTAAATAAATATTATAAGTACACTGCGCGTCATCAGGTTAGCTTTAAGTAACTTTTTGCTTATATATTTTTCTCACCTTTGTATGAACTATCACTGATAAAAAAAACATGTGATAACAATATACCGTTATCTGGTTATTACTATTTTCTTTTCCTTTCAATCGAAAAGGGTGCTTTATTTTTGCGTCATCAGGTTTTTCATCTTCGGAATTTGAACAGGTATTGATACGAAATTTTTGTTACTGCTCAAGATCACTTGATGGATAATATGGATAAAATAAAACGTTATCGGTTGAAGAGAAAGCATAAAACGAAGCTTAAGAAGAGTTCAAGCTCTCAATAACTGAAATAGCAAAATAAATCGGCAGAAGTGGAAAAGTTATATACAATTTGTTGCTTAAAATGTCGGGATATGGTATAAATAATAAATGCGGTAATAATAAAGTATTTTCCGAGGCTGATAAAAGAACAATTTTGAGAGAAGCATCCAACTCTCATGAATCGAATCATGAAGCTAGTTATCTACAGTTCAAAGGGTGAAAAGATTAAAACTAAAGAAAAAAACACCACTTAACCTTTCTCTTTCCCTTCTCCATTATTAAGCGAGAATATCTGTTGAACATTTATGTACCCTTATGATTAGATAAATTGATTAATCATTCCATTTTACAATCAACATAAATATTTATCTGCTTGGGTGCATAAATTTAAAAACGACAATTGAGAAGCGATTGAACACATCTGCACTGCAAATGAAAGCAGCATATTTTGAAGAGAATCACATCCAAGTGTACGTCTGGCGAAGGAACAGACATCATCATACATAAGTTTCATGGCTCTAAGGTCAGGCAATGAAAAGCTTCCTTCTATTGCCAGACAAAATATTCGCCAAAAAATTCGCAAAATGTATTTCTTCTTTCCCAAGTGGACGTCTCCACCCTCAATGTATCCGATATTACTTTAATATGTTAAGTTCTTTTAAGATCGGCCACTTCAACAAAATTGCCAAAATATGAGTAATTAGTGGTGATTAGCTTATATATTTATTGGTCGAGACGAACAACTTTGTTTTGTTTAAATTTCTTACAAATAAAATGGAATGGAAATTCTATTTGGTAGCCCTGCGAAATACATTTTAGGCGCTTAAGAAAGCCACTTCTACTCTACGTATTTATTTCAATTATAATCGCGATGGAGAACTGCTCGAAAATTGAAATCGATAAAATCTATTAAAGTAAGGGAAAAAGAATATTTTAATATACTTGTAGTCGATGCGACTTAAAACAACCAACTTTAAGACAACCAATCGAGTATATTTGTGCCAAAATAGCTGACCACACATTTATTTTCAATGTATTTCGCTTCGGGGGCATTATTGTTCAAAATGCGTTCCTTAAAAAAAGTACATGAATAATTGCTTTTAAAATATAGCATATAGCCCTGTGTTGAATTGACAATATTGGATACACTTTAACTTTCTTACTAACACAATACTAATTACTACATGAGGGTAGGTAAGATGTGAGCCTCAAACTAATATATATATATATATATATATCCTGTATGTTCAAATGCCATAAAAACGAATACAGTTGATCAAACAGCACAAAAAGGGATAGAAGAAGCGACGCCAGCAAGCTTTGTGGACCATCATTCGTCACTTGTCAGATTGCGGTGGGTATTAGATCAGCCAGACTCGACCACATTATACACACACACACACACACACACACACACACACACACACACACGTATCCTGGTGCAGGCTGTGGCGCTGCATAAACCAAATAAATGAGTGAAATTAAGTGGGTGGTGGGGTCGTTCGGCGACGAGGAGCAAAGCGACCCGCGCTGCATTAATGCAAAGTTAAAGTGCTCCAAATGACGTTGATAATGGCTTGGGTCGTCATCGTTGGCTGCCAGCTACCCTGAGTGCTGGTGGCCTTTGTTGCTGTTACTGTTGTTGCAGCTGCTGTTGCGTACTTAATATGTAATATATAATTTGGAATGGTGCTCGCGTCCTTGGTAGCGTCATCGCCGCTTTTAATCCGAGTAGAAAAATGTACACACTTATTAATAATATGTGGTCGCCTCGGCCAATACCGGCAGTCCGCTGCCACTCAGAGCAAGCACCGCATGCTGTGAGTTGTTGGCTGCATTAGCAGCAGCCCCGAAGGAAAGGGGGAGTTGGGGGTTGGTTGGGGTGCGTACTGCTTCTTTGCGAGAGCGTCAGAAATTAATGAGGCGTAATTTATGAAAATTATACTTATAGAATTGCCGGCTCCATTGCCTCACTTCACTAGCTGGCAGCTGCAGCGCACAGACAAATTATAGACATGAGCCCGAAGACACAAAACGTCTGTAAACAGCGGCAATTGCGGGGAGACGCCTGCAAATAGGCAATGCCTGCCTGCCTGCCTTCCCGTCTGCCTGCTGCTTACTTTGCCAAACTTTATATGAAGAAAGTTTTCTGCAGGCACCAACAGCACCGACGATGACGAAGAAGCTGACGACGGCATTTTATTAACAGCATTCAGGCTGGCAAGCAGCGGATGAGGTTGTGAGCGGCTTAAAAAACAAAAATTAATTTAAATTACATATTTGCGCAAAACAATGTGGGTTGTGCGACGGGGATGACGCCTCTAAGCCTCAAATTGTACAAATTCGTGTTGTTTTTGCTGCTGCTGCCAAGAATCTACGATGACAACAATAACAACAGCACAAAAGCTATAGAACGCATATGGCGGCAACAAATCGTCAACCACAGCAAACAAAAATCATAAAAAAGTACACATTTCCATGTCGTTTAATAATTCAAAATAACGATTTTTAAAACGAAGCGGAACATTCAATGATTAAAAGGGCCCTCGATTCTTTAAAAAGTCTTCGAGTTTGCTAAAATTGTAGACATATTGTTTGCGACAAACATTTTATGATCCGCCTTAGCTGAACTGAATTTTTTATGGAATAACACGATGTGGTTTATTTTTGATTCATAACTGACGCTTATATTCTTTTAACACTTGCACCAAATATTCATCAATCAGTTGAAACATCAGTTGTACATCCTAAAATTGTGCCGATTTAGTCTTTATCCAACAATTGATATGTTGAAGCTCACTATATATGGATAATTACCGTGCTAACCTGGACAGGCAGTTCAGTCGAGAAAAAAAACATAAGTAAAAGCCAAAATAAAAACATAATAGGACGCTGCAGTCGAGCTAGCCCGACAGCAAAATACCCTGCACTCTCCACAATAAAGGGAAATTAAAAAATATATATATATATTTAAAAAAAATATATATATATATATATATATATTGTTGAATATGCCACATAAGTGCTACTGGCCACTATTTTAATAAAGATTTGTACAATATTAAAAAAGAAGGTCCTTGTTCTATCATAGCTTGATCAGATTATTTTGGATCGTAACAGACATTCTAATATTTTAATAATCAGCTGTGTTTTTTGAGTTTCTAAGCACTAAGCACCAGAAAAGTTAGAGTCTAAACGCCAAATGTATGTTTCAGCCAGTTACAGAGTATATGTAGTATATACTATACTATACAAGTATGATCGCCGTCCGTATTAACAGTGAGAATATTGAAATATTTCGTAAAGCTGCCATAAGACATGTGCAGAAATCAAGCCTAATTTCGACAACTCTTTTACTTATACAGATATCGTTAGCAAATCGTGTATTAAGACGTTTTGTAGAGTGCCGCACCACAGTTGGAAGTTCCATCAAAATCTGTTAACTGTACCATAAAGCTGGCATAGAACTAATGTTGGAAAAATCAAGCTTAGCAGCAACAACTTGTTTGTTTATCTGCCATGTGCGATTTTGTTTTTCAAAAATTGCTCCGCTTGTATTTTGCTTTAAATATTTAATTTCTTCACATAATAATGGTAAACTAATAATTGCATAAATTGTTTGTTAGTTCCTAAAAAATAAAACCATCAATAATACTATTGCGGCTCTAAAAAAATAAAACTGCGCTTTGAAAAGATGAAACGTTTGTATTGACTGGCGCTTTCAAAAGAATCAGTTTCGTGCCCAAGCCTGGCTTTGCCACATACGCTAGACCAGCTTCCATCGCTAATATGTACTAAACGCACACACACACACACACACACACACACACACACACACCCATACACACACGTAATGCGCCAAAGTCATGTCAGTTAGAAATGTTTCTTAACGAGGCACACAACAACGTCAACGATGCGAGCGGGTATGGCGAATGGGAAATGTGAATCAAGTACGGTGGTGGGTACGAAGGGGGGGGTGGGACAAAGTTAAAGACGACGCCACAAAGTATGCAATGCAAAATGTCGTTTACGCGCCTTTTTAACGCAGCAACGCGCGTTTCCCGCAAAGCTCACGTGGCTGATGGCAGGGCGATGTAAAAACCAGCGCTCTGGCATCTGCGAACAAGTCGCTCCTCAGCTGCTTAATTAGAGATTACACACAGCAGAACACACACACACAGATGAGAGAGCCCTGCAGGGGCGGAGTTAGAAGTTAGATGACTTCCCTCTGTTAGATTCCGCATGAAAATTTATGCCCTGACTTACTCAATCGAATTAGTCCTGCATGCCTGTTATGTGCTTTGATTTCATTTCATTCGCAGACATTCTTAATTCACAGTTAAGTCTCGATAGCAAGAGTATAAGTTTTCAGTTTGTAGACCTTAATTTGTGATTAGCTTGAGTTTAATAATTCCAGTTATGCAACAAGATTAAACTGTCAAGATAGTTAGTGGGGAAACTAGTTTAATACCAATGTAAATTAAATTTTTTGTTAAAGTAATCTTAGTGGTTTTTTTAACAAGATCTTAAAATTTTATTACTGCACTTCTATGTAGGCGGATCTGCACGAAGTATTAAATATTTCATTGAATCGGCGCCTTATTTCTGCTGACGATGGAATAATAAAATCTTAGAACTAAAGCATTTTTTTGAAATATGTTTTTTTTTGTATTAAAAATTATCAGCTTTCAACAGATACGTCAAAAAAAACAGCTTTAAGTTTTCTTCGAAATGCCTTTCGAACTCATGCCGCTCTCTAATACAAACATAAATATCTACATATAATTAGGGCGGGAAGACAAAAACTGTAGCAGAATTAGGCAAAATTTTGGGCTATGGCGTCTGTGACTCTTTGTCTGTCTAGCTGTGTGTGTGCGAGTGTGTGTGTATTGGCGCCGTCTGTATCATTATTTCAAATATTTAAATCTGTGAGTTTTCAAATTTTAATTTGCATTCTGGTGGAGCCGCGCCAACCGCAGCGCCAACAATTGCTAACAAACTAAACGGCTTCGTGAATACGTTACCTAAATTCCCCAACAACTTGTAAAAGTTGCGCCTTTTGGGGCCAAATGGAGCTCAAGTCGACAGCGGCATCGACTCTGTGACACCACTTTCGGCTGCACGGTTAATTAGCTCATAAAAAATGCACAATGGCACACAATTCGCACCTTGGCCGTGGCCAACGGCAATGGTTGTGAAGCGAATGAAATAATTGAGTGCCAAGAAAAACAGAGCAGCAGCAACAACAACAGTGTTTGGCCTAACAACAAAGCTGGCGCAAAAGAAATGCCCAGAAATTACAGAAGCGGCCAAAATGTGGAAAATGAAGTGCGACAGACCGATAGAAATAACACGGCCAAAGCAGAAAATATCGCGTACAAGATACACTCGGAGAAAAACACCTATAACACCTTGTTTGAAGAAAATAAACATTTGTGTTCTTTGAATATTTTTTCTTTCAAAAGGCATATGTTTTCTTAAAATCAGAAAACCTTTCAAAAAAAAACATAAAAACGAGTGAAGAATTTTTTGAAATCTTTTTACACCGAGAAAGAGCGTTACTTAAAATAATTTGTAAAAGCTGGAAGCAGTTTTCCATATAGAAATATAGTTTTGTTCCCGTTTTAATGGCCGTTTTTTCTCAAATAAAATACCTTAATCATTTTTTTTTTCAAATTTATTATGAAAACAACTTGTGTTTTTCTGTAAACAAAGGCCAGAAAGCGAATAATTTTTCTAAATAAAATAAGGACGCAAGTAGCTTCGCATTTAAAAATGTATCATAAAACTGAGCGCAATAAGAAAAGAATGCTAAAGTCGAGCGGGCTCAACTCTTAAATACCCTGTACCACCCCTCAAAAAAAAAAAAGAAAAAAAAGGAAAATTACTTAATTAATAATTAATTAATTAATTAAATTAATTAAATATAAAATATTCAACACATGCATACACACTTACGTGTTTATGTACAATTTCAACGGCATCAAATCAGAAAATAAAACAAGTAGAAAAGCTAAAGTCAGATGCCCTGACGTTGAACTACTCTATGTATAATATTTATGTAGAATATTTATAGAAATTAAAAAAATTAAGAATATTTAAAAAATGTTTATCTTAAAGCAGCTTTTGTTGTTGTGGCTGCTTTATCTTTAACTGACACGATTCTGTACATGACCATGTCTACACTTTTGTATATATGTATTGAATATTTTGTATTTAATATAATTAAATAATTTAATTAATATAATTTTTTTTAATTAATTAATTTTTTCATGTTTTCCTTTTTGGTGGGAGGTACAGGGTATTTAAGAGTTGAGCCTGCTGTTTGCTTAACTTTCTTGAATTTGTTGCTTAAGAAAGCTTCTTTTAATTTAGAAATTCGTTCCTATTTTCAAAGGCGAACAATTGTTATGTTGAGTGTACTTCATTGGCTTTGCCGCTATTGCTCTTTATATTGTTGTTGTTGTACGTGCTTTTGTTATTGTTGTTGTTGTATGCCATGTTAATGCGCGTATCTCAAGTTTATGAACTTTGTAATTACACACTTTATTAATTTATGCGCTGTGGGGCAAAACGCATAACTTGTAGCTACTGGAACAGAAACAACAACAACAACAACAACGACAATAAAAGTAAAAGCAAAAGCAATAGCAACAACAAGAACAGCAGCAGCAACAATCAAAAACAACAACAAATGGAATATTGGCATACAAATTACCCAAAACGGTGCTGTTATTGGCGCATCACTTAACAACACTGCACTCACAGTGTTGGTAACTGTGACCAAATACACGCACACACACACACACATACACCCACCCATTTAGACTTTTATGTAGCAAACATACAAAAATTATGATTAGCAGTTGGCTTAGTCGGTTCAGCATTATAAATAAGCAGCTTTCCCCCAACCCGGCCGTCTCAAGTTTAATGCCAAGGACCAAGGATGGGGCGCAAGCAGGGCTAACTGTGGCTAGTGGGCGCCAACTGTTGTACCAGCAAATTAACCAAAAAATTTCGTTTTTTTTTTTTTTTTTTTTTTTTGTTTTTAGTCGCCTGCCGCCCTGCCTCGTCCGCCCACTGCTCTTGTTCGTTGGCGCTGTACTCGTACTTTCTTTTTGAGGCTGCGCGCTGCGGTTTTTATGTGCGCCGCCATAAAACTGAAGCTGAATTATTAAGGTCATGCTAAAGTGGAATTGTTTGAGGATATTTGCAAGATTTAAAGAGCCTGTTGACCAACAGCTCTACTTTTATGAGCGCGCTTAAAGTTGTCCTTGACTGGCACAGTTTGGCAATAAATTCGAAAGTCACATCCCAATTTATTGAATTTCAAATCGAAAAATGGCTGTAGCTTCTTAGAGAAAACCAAATAGAATTACAAAATGCTTATCTCCAGTACGCTCTCAATCGCAATAGCTGAGATTTGCTTGCTCTTTAAACTAT
This sequence comes from Scaptodrosophila lebanonensis, assembly GCF_003285725.1. Classification (NCBI taxonomy): domain Eukaryota; kingdom Metazoa; phylum Arthropoda; class Insecta; order Diptera; family Drosophilidae; genus Scaptodrosophila; species Scaptodrosophila lebanonensis. The sequence goes on along the minus strand of NW_022060566.1, from coordinate 5,535,270 downwards.
CTGTCCCTTGGCGCGTGCAGAAAGTATTGGCTTCGTTCCAGAACATCGTTAAGAGTGGATTTTGGATCAAGCAATCAATGTGCAAACTACAGAAGAATTTAGTTCTTTTCTTGTAGGAGATTGTGTGGAAAATAAAACAAAAAAATATTATTGGAAACTATAAAAAAAAAATAAAATAAAAATAAAAAAATACAGACGAATTGATAACTTCCTCTTTTTTGAAATCGGTTAAAAAAGAACCTAATATCGAATGAATGACATCACTTGTCCCGTACCTGCTATACTATCTTAAGCTTTAGGCCTTCTCCATCCCTAAGATTCAATATTTAGGCCAAATTATAAAACTTATCCTGTTTTTTAAGCCAGCTTGAATTAGCTTTTCTATAACTATTACAGTATCGAATCTGAAGTTGTTGCTCATACTATTATTTCAAATCATGGCGAGCTATATTTTGTACCTAAAGAGAATTCCTCTTTTTCAATAAACTCTCAACAGTAATACTCCATATATTGAATCAAATAAAAGATCAAATCTATATAAGCAAATGAACCTCGATTATATGGATCCCTAATAGCCGAGAGTATTTGAAAAATTTCAAAGCCGGACAAACTACAAGCTCATTCACTCAATGTGTAAAGAACATAGGTATTTCTCCAATTAAATTATTTCATGGAAGAGAATAGATAGATAGACGGGTTCTATAGATATATGTATGCTTCTTGTTACAAATAAATAAAAATAACACAATTATGGAATGTTTTACCGTGCATCACAGTAAATCGAGCTTTATCTATGGAAGCCTAACCTAAAAAGGCTTTAAAAAACAGGTCATATAATATTTGGAATTTTAGAAAACCTTTAAAGGGACTCTGTGAAATTGATTATAGTTTACAGAGCTCGCCTTTTAAGGAAATTATGAATAATAAGCTTAATGCAATATTTAAATTTTACAATCTAAAGCTCTCAAAGCTCAACTCTTAAATACCCTGTGCCTCCCACAAAAAAATAAATAAATAAAAAATAATAATTTAAATTAAATAAAGAGAATGAAATTAATTAATTAAAATAAATTAAATGCAAATACGTATGTACAGTTTCGACAGCATTACATCAGAATCGTGTCTCTGCATGTATGTATGCAGCACAAAGTTGAACCAAAGCAGCAACAACATTTTACCCTTTGGGTACAGTCTATAAATAGCAATTTTTCCCCATCAATTCAAAAAAGAAGTTGAACATCTACCAGGAAGTTTAATCCATAATTTTGTGCTAAATTTTCCTGAAAGGAATGAATCAAAGAAAAAAAACGATTAACCGCATTAGACGCCTTTGGAAAGAGACAACCCTTTTTCGGTAAGAACAGCTCTCACGCACATCTTACTTACAAGTATGCTTCTCTCTCCAGCCGTCCCAACACAGGGAATTCGGCTGCCCGCCAAGTTGCATGCTGCATTACGCATACGCAGCGTGTGACGACGCCTATTTTGGCAGTTCGCTTTGACATATTTGGACACTCCCATCGAATTCTAAGAAATTGCAACACAATTGAAAGAGCACTCAAGTGCTTCAGTTATTTGAATTGCCGAGATCATGTGGCGCACTATCTTTAACATTTTTTGCATACTTTATTTTTGTATTGACATTTTAGCTTCAATTCAATTTTATTAAAGAGAGAGAGAGAGTTAATTACAAACGATACAAAATAGCAACATGTTTAAATATTTATATGAGGAGCTGGTAAATCAATCCCTTATTAGAAAATTAAAATAAAGGGTGAGACGTTCGCAAAGGCTTATTGATTTATTTATTATGCACAATGGTCATTTGAGCAGCTTTGTAATTATTGCGGCAGCAATTAATAAAATTAACAAATCATTTACTTGGAAAATTGCGATTCAAATTTGTTTCGGAAAACTATATAAAGCTAAGTCAATTGCATTAACCCAGTTTAGAGCTTTCGGCTGATTAACTAATTAACTATCTAATTAGAATTGCCAGCTACAGCGACTCTTATTTTCCTTTTACTGAAATGTTGGATACAATTTTTTTTGATGAACCACTTACCAGCCAATTCATCTGCCACTTTGTCGCCTTCACAGCACACAAGATAGCAGCGACAATTTCCTTTCACGTCGTCTCCACTCAAAGCGCCAAGTTAAACAATGCTTAGCACTATGTGAACAATAATTCTTATATTGCTTTTAGCTGATAACATGGGAATCAGTTATGTTATACATATTTCAGTTATATGTTACTTGATAGTGGAGCTTCAAATAAATCAAGTTCGTTGCAAACGACTGCAAGGCAATTATCCCCAATCGTCCCCTTTGAAGCACAAATATCTGAGTAATTACAAATTATCAATCTGTACAATATAAATTGTAATTTGGTAACAAAAATATCTACAAACTAAAGATTTGCAAGCTCCCAAAACTCTTTTAATTTTAATGAAGTCTTTACAGAAATAGAATGTTTTGATTTGCGAACAAAATAATAAAATCTTTGTCGTACTACAAGTATATGGTGTTTTGTCAATGTCAATATTGGCTAACTGACTGAATGATTGTCTAGCTGTGGCACATTTCTCATTCATAATTTCTAATTTGTCGACGGCTGCTAAACTGAATGCTTGAACATTGGCGTTGCCATCACAAACAGCAATTCAAATGCGTCAACAAATGGGAAATGAAGTCAAGTCACAAAACAGCAACAACAATATGTGTAACCACAATGTTGGCGATACATTACAAAGCATACATACACTTGGAGAAAACCTGCATCACATACTTTCATTTGAATTTAGCTGCATGCCGTTATGTGTCCATATGCCAAGATTCATTATGATATGTCAACTCATAAGAAAGTTATTTCCCTCCTTCGCCCCTCTCCACAGCAATCACTAATTTTCCATAACTCGCGTATTTCTTTGTATATTCTTCATTTGAAAATCTGCCCAGTTAGTGATTATGAGTCCGTATGCCAAGTTTCATATTGATAGGCCGATTTAACAGGAAGTTATGGCCCTGTATATCTACATATATATGACCAAGCAGTTCCCGCAGCTTTTGTTGTTGTTACTGCTTTGCACAGGCATACGAGATACATAGATACACACAATCACACACATACATATTTAAATTGATTAATTAATTAAATTACTTAAAATGTTAAGCCCTGTACCCAAAGGGTAAAAGGCTATACTAGTTTTGTGCGAATGTATGTAACACACAAAGTATATATAATTATTGATCAGGATGACAAGTCGAGTCGATATAGTCGTCTGTCTGTCTGTCCGTCTTTATGAACGCAAGGATCTCATGAAGAATAACCAATTATAACCAGGCTATAAAAATACAGTACAACTTAAATAAGCTACTGAGCCTATACACCATAAATGAATGAAATTAATTTATTATCCTTCTAACTAGGAGATGAATTACAGACGGATTACGTTTCGAACTTTTGGATTATGTGTGCTAGCTTTGCTTTTCGTTTTCCTCTCACTGTAGATGTAGATGCAGAAACAGCCGGAGGTGAGGGGGGAGGAGGGAGAGGGCCAGAAACAGCAGTGTAATAAGTCAATGGCGCACACATGCGACGATGGCGGCAACAACAAATACAAAAAAGACGACAACAACAAATTGGCAAACAACAAAAGTGACAAAATAAATTAAATTGACTTCTGTACTTATAGTATATGTCTATGTATGTGTATGTGTGTGGGTGTGGGTGTGGGTGTGTATGTGTAAGCATGTCTGCGGTAATGGTGGCGTCAGCCATGTTGGTGGCGACGGCGGCGGCTGCGCTTTTGTCTAGTTTTCCTTTTTGGCGTATACGCACAAAACTTCCAACAACAGATATATATATATAGCTATATGTATATGCATGTGTGTATATATATATATATAGATAGATATGTATGTATGTATGTATATGCATGGAGGCACAAGTGCGACAAAAACAACAGCAACAACAATGAAATCAAACAATTGAGACACGCGCACCCTCTCTTACACACCGCCGTGCTGCTCCTTCTTCTCGATTGCGGTCTTGGAAGTGGCAAGGGAGTGAGGACCAATGAGGAGTGGGGATATGGGTTAGACTGTGCATGGAGACGTCAGTCATGGAGCGTCACGTACTCGTGTCGTCAGTGCCAACAAAACGAACCAACGAACTCAACTTCCAACTTCAACTCATTTGAACTCGACGTTGAACTTGTTCACAACTTCTGACAGACCGACATACAGACAAACAAACTAAATTCAAAAAGGATGAAAATAAAATGCCAAGAAAGTCGCAACCAACTACCGGGCCCAATGACATCAACTGTTAGATGCTGCCACATGACGCCACATACTTGTACTGCTTGTACTCGTATGTATGTACAAGTATACACACATACATAAGTATATAAACGACCTTTGGATGCGAGCCAGTAAGTGGACAATGGACCATTTGGTTCCAGCAGTTCAAGGAAATTAACTGACCGTGGATTCTCGATCTCAATTTCTACTCTGTTGGTGTGCAAAACGGAAAGAACGATAGGACAAACAAGTTTTTCCGGAATTATATAATGGACAATGTTCAGAAACTGTTTCCATTTCTTTTATAACTATTCCAATTAAAAGAGCCATAGTTAAACAATTACAAAAACCTGACTTGATTTGTTAAATAAGCTAATAATCAATTAACCTCATAGTACGGCAGCGTCGAGAACGACCGCATACATCCCTCCTAGCAAGCTGCAGGCTAACTCTGGACATCAACGATAACCACAACAATCCTTAAACAAAAGAAAATATAAGTTCCCACAAAAGTGGGGGCACTTACGGCCCCTCGTCCACTGCCCGAAATGCTGACACGCCTATGCCGCGATGAGAAGGGGAGAGGGAAAGCGTAGTGCGCGCATTTTTTGTTATTGTCCAGCACTTAGGATGCAACCCTTCCCATATGAACTCACAGATATACTAGTACATACCAACAATGAAAATTGTGTAACTACTTAGTAAAGTTTTGCAAGGGGGATTATATGGCATCGGAAAGTGCCTCTTCAGGCCTATATTTGTTGGCGCTTTAGGCACCTCCAACTCTTACTCTAAAATCAATATCTGGCAGACTGGTAATTTCCATATACATATATGAAAGGATAGATAGATATATAGGGGTGCAGAAAAAATCTGTTAAACTGGAATGAGTTAGCCATTTTAAAAGAAGATAAAGGTTGATGTTTGCAAGAACAACTGTGGTTGAAAATACTATACTCTGCTAATATTAAGGTTTAGTATTTGCTTGGCGACCCTAACATACTGATCGTCCCAAGAACATTTGTTCATAAGTATCCAAAGAAGTTTAGCTTTTGTGAGCAACTTAAAAAATTATTCAAAAAAACTATCGTTTCTACAAATTGCCAAGGTGCCACAGCAGTACAGCTGTTAAAAAAAAAATAAAGAACAAATTTTTAATGTAAAAAAAAAACAAAAAGTCAAAACAAGACTTTCAAGCGAGCCATGTCTATTATAAAATATCTAAAACAAAAGGGCTCATCAATTCTTTCTTCCGTTGAGCATTTGGCTGCAGAGCACGACAGACAGACTCAAATTTAAAAGTATATTTAAGCTTTTCATAGTTAAGTATGTATGTACATAGCATATAGAAGTACTAACTGTGTCCCTATACACTGTCGTATTAAATGGTTTCAATGGCTTTCTGTTTTGGCATGCCATACTCAATTGGCCATGGCATGCATCTATACGAATAACTGCCAGTTTATTTACATATGTATGTGTGTGTGTGAGTGTGTTTTTAGCCGCTTTACCGTTACTTTACTTTGACTTCCGCTTGGCGTCCGCAATGGCGATGATGAAGACGATGGCTGGAGTAGGATATTAAAGGGAAGGGAAGAGCAAACAGCAAACGGCGTGCGTTGCTTTGCATGTGCCTGGGTTTTTTTTCCGTTTTTATACCCTGTACCCAAAGGGTGAAAGGGTATACTAGCTTTGTGCGAATGTATGTAACACATAGGAAGAGGCGTGGCACATCCCACAAAGTATATATATTCTTGATCAGGATGACAAGACGAGCCGATATAGCCATGTCTGCCTGTCCGCCTGTCCGTCCGTCCGTCTGTTTGTCTGTATGAACGAATGTTTCGCAGAAGGTACAAGAGCTAGAATTACCAAACTTGGTATTCAGGTTCCCTTAAGCCCTACACAGATCAAGTTTGTAAATTTTGTCCGATGCATTCATTTTAAAAAAAATTTGTTTATACCCTGTACCCAAAGGGTACATAAAGGTACCCTCCAGTTAGTGCTTATGAGTGCGTATGCCAAGTTTCATCACGATAGGTCAATTATGCAGAAAGTTATAGCCATAAACACAATCTCTGCCGAAGCTCTGCCCAAGCTCTGTCGGCAGCTGTTGTTGTTGTGGCTGCTTTAAGATATTTCTTTACTGCATACAAGCACGCATAGGCACGATTTTGATGTAAATATATGCTGTTGAAATTGTACATAAACACTTATGTGTGTATGCATGTATTGAATATTTTATATTTAATTTAATTAATTAATTTCATTAATTACATGTTAAATTAATTTTTATTTTATTTTTATTTTTTGTGGAGTGGTACAGGGTATTTAAGAGTTGAGCCCACTCGACTTCAGCATTCCTTTCTTGTTTTCGTTGCTTTGCTTTATGAACAAAAGCACTGCCCGTGTTCGATGTTGTTGCTGTTGCTGTTGTCAGCATGAAATAGGGAAGCGTGCTGGCTGGCTGGCTGGCTGGCTGGCTGGCTGGCTGGCTGACTCACATTCTATATCTGACTTCATAGAGCGCGCTTGCCATTCAAGTTGTTACTTTGCACATCTTTTGCTGCTGACAACTGACATCGAGTAGCTTCACATGCGCAAATACACAGCTTGTGTGTGTGTGCGTGTGTGTGTGTGTGTGTGCGTGTGTGCGCTTGCTGTTGTCGTTGGCGTGCTTATTGTCACATGACAAAAGCTGACGCGTCATCATTATCTATTGTTTTCTGTCCGCATTGTTGCTGTTGTCGCTGTCGCTGTCGCAATTGCTGTTGTTAGTGGCAAAGTACAAGCGTCAGCAACAAAGTTGCAGCAACATTTGCTTACTTACTGTTGTTGCTGCTGTTGTTGGCTCTCTCCTCGCAATGGTCGTTTGTCAACAACTAGTGCACGGGCGAGTTGCTCCATTTAACCAATCGCTGTTGTTGCTGTTATTGTTGCTCTTGCTACTGTTCTTGTCGTTGACAATCTGCCATTGCTTATGCTTTTGCTTTTGCTTTCGTTGTTGTTGTAAGAGCCAGCTGAACAGATTTGGCTTGCCGCTGTCCCGTTGCTGGTAGGTGGCGTATACGTAATCTGCCACAGCGCAGCATTTTGTTATTGTTGTAATTATGCTTTCTTGCTATTGTTGTTGTTGTCGTTTCTGCTACTGTTGTAGCCCTGAAAATCATACTTCACTGCATTGTTAGCAACTACAGCAGGCTGACTCTTGATGTTGTTGTTGTTGTTGTTGCCTTTGTCTGAGCTGACCAGCAGGCGGGACAGCAAAAACCATTCCCTACTTTAAGAAGCAGACTTTGATTTTCTGCCACTAGACAAAAACTAATTAATTGCATAAAAACTGCAGCTCGGCTGCTTCTGTTGCTTTTGCCATTGCCGTCATTGTTACTAACTTTTTGGCCCACAGCCAGCTTGTCAGCCACGCCCCCAACACCAGCCCCGCCATCCTTCGCTAGCTCCATCCTGTCAGACGCAGCACTTTATTTGTTGGCAGCCGACAAAATGAACGAATTTTCACAAATGCATTCTCCTTTTTTTTCGAAGCTATTTTCTTCATATTAATATAATAGTGAACAAGAAAGGAATGCTAAAAACGAGCAGGCTCAACTCTTTAATGCCCTGCACCACCCAAAAAAAATTTACAAACTTGATCTGTGTAGGGCTTAAGGGAACCTGAATACCAAGTTTGGTAATTCTAGCTCTTGTACCTTCTGCGATCCTTTCGTTCATACAGACAAACAGACGGACGGACGGACAGGCGGACATGGCTATATCGACTCGTCTTGTCATCCTGATCAAGAATATATATACTTTGTGAGATGTGCCACGCCTCCTTCTATGTGTTACATACATTCGCACTAAACTAGTATACCCTTTTACCCTTTGGGTACAGGGTATAAAAATTTGTGCTTCATGCTTAAGCGAACAGATATGAAAACAACTAACGATTATGGACAGCCACTTGGCAGCTTAAATACTTATTGTCCTGTAGTACTGCGAGGCGGAAAATGATTGCATTCGCCATTTTAAATCCAAAGTCAAATAATGTTCATAAGGAAATAAAAATTGTTAATTTTATAGCATCCATATCTAGAACCAATTGCTTCAGGAACATACGATATTGAGAGAATCAGGTGATCAAAATTGTTGCACAATTAAAAATAAAGCATTTACTTTGGTATTACTCAGTTATGTTGCTTATTCCAAATTATAATCGGAACTTATACATATGTGTTCAAATTGGTAAATAATGGAAAAAAAGAATGCTTCAGTTTAAAAATATTGGTATACCTAATTCTGTTTTTACACGGTTTTGATTTAATACGGTTTTTCTGGAACCAGTCTACCATGTAAAAACAGAATAATGTGTCAGTAAAATTTCTTTCTTTTTATAACCCTCTTTCTTCAAGCGTGAATATTCTGCATTTGTAGGCATCCAATGTTTTTTTTTTTTTTCTTAAGTCAAAAGGTTGAGCCAACGGTAAACAGTTTTACAAAAAATGACCGACATTGATAAATTGAGTTAGTATTGCAGTCCAATGTTTTTCGCCTTTTCATTCCTTGAAATGAAGTTGGAAATAGTAATCAATTGAATAAACCTAGGAGCTTGGACTGTTGCCAGCTGCCTTGTTTGTTTTTAAATATTTGCAATATGTGCAAAATTAAAAAAAAGGAGTTAAATGTGTGTTGAGTAAAAGTTTCTTGAAATGCTGAAAGGTGGGCTCGTAATAAAATAAATGAGTTGCAGATAAATAAAAGAAGTCTCATTTGGTTTTTATTTTATTATTCTAAAAAGCTTCTCGCTCTGCAATTGTAAAGAATATATTTTATTTGAAACAATGTCGTTAAAAAGAAAAAAAAAACAGGCCAAAATGAATAGGAAATATTGGGAAAAATATATTTAACCTCAATATTAAGAGGAAACATTGGAGAAAAAATTATTTTCACAAGTATCAAACGATTCTGAGTATTTTCATGTCGTGTTTGGTTACATTTCCAATAAACAGTTGCCGATGGTTTTGCAACGTTTCGATGCTGCCTGCAATCCAATCACAGCGTAAGAGTGAACAAAAGTGAACTTCAATGCAACACATAGACAATTCCACTTGAATTTTTATTCCTTAGTACAGAGACAACAAGTTAAGTGTATTCAAAAATTAAACTATTCATTTACATGAAAATTATAGCAATACATAGCTAAGATGTGTGACAAACAAGCAGCAGTTTTGAGGGTAAAGGCAGCCAACTAAAAGCTTTTTTTCCAAACATCTACCACCTGTTTTTACACCTTTGTGTGCATGTGTGTGTGTGCGTGTGAAGAGAGCTTACACTTTGTAATGTTTTCATTCGATTTGACGCACGTCATCTGCAGAAAGTCCCCGCCTGCCCAACGCAGTCTTAAAACCTTCGTCTAGGAGCCGGTCAAAGGCAGCAGGAGCAACAAAAATAAACAACATTACCATTAACTAGAGAGCTCTGGAACAGCATTAAACTACGATAGCAACTTTTCTCATGGCGCTTCATTTTGCAACTTCATTTGCACCTCAGCCACCCATCTTGCCATTGCCACCGGCATAGTCAAGGCAACGCACCGGAAGTCGTCGCAGTTCGCCCTCTTTATTATAATTTATAACTCCAGCCCCATTTGCCACTACAGATAACACTTAAGAAAATTCTTCGTAACGTAGAATTGGGGGACACGAAATACTATCAATACTATTTGATAAGCCTCCAATGTTTGCTTAGCTACTTCAAGTATGTACATAGTTGTGTGTAGTACGTCATTTTTTTTGTAACAAAAACTGATTAATCTTTTTTTTTTTTTGTTTTTCTAAGTCCACTAGTCTTTCTGCTTCAATTAAGAATACAATTTTTATTAGCGTGGAAGCAACTGTTTTTGGAATAATATGTAACAGATGTAAGATGTTAACAGCCCACAGCCCAAATGGTCAAAGCTAGAAAGCTGAAAGTTGGGCTTAAGTATCCTATTATAGTGTAGGTATGCATTAAGAAAGGATTTTGGAAAATTCGAGCTCCAAAAGGGGGGAACGAGTTCCAAAGTTTGTTTGAAAAATCCACATTTTTCAACCGATCGACTTAAAACGTGGTTTCTAAAATCAATAAAAGAATATATAGTAAATACAAATAAAACTGCGTTGTATTTTTGTAACTTTTCATTAAAGAATAGAAGAAATAATTATGATATACAAGTATGTATGTGTATGCTCATTTAAATGTGCAGTTGCATAAGTTGACCAAATAACGTTGCCAAATTGTACAGCTTTTAATTCTAGAAATTACTGGCCTTGATTTATCCCTATCATACTATATACATAAATATACATATGTATGTATGCACATATAACCATACATCGTATTTATTGTACTTTATGGCCCAACTCTCGAATCGTACCAAAGTTATTTGCTATTTGGGAAATGAACTCTTTAGAAACTTTAGAGAGTGTCGGAAGAGAAATATCATATAGTAAATAAACGTATGATTGGAATCACAAATACTGAGCCAGCAAAGGCGGGCAAGACCTGCTAGTGTATACATATTCAAGCGTTACACACTTGAGGCTTCAGCGGTTCTTATTTCTCGTGAAGCTTGGCTTGCTGTGCTTCTTCATTGTCATTCAGTTAGCTACATTTTCACCAAGTGGCAGGCTTCTACTTTTCTTTAAGTGTAGCGACACATATACACATACATACATACCTATACATTTACACATTCCTGAGCTCAGGGCGTTGCTGCATTTGCTGGCAGGTTTGTTTTGTTTTGTTTATGTTGCGACAACTTCGAGTCGAACACCTTGCCTGTCATTGTCAACCAACAGCACCACCAGTGCCACCACACCGACTATCCTGACGTGTTTATACATGTGTTTGTGTTTGTGCGTTTCTGTGAACTTGTGTGTGCCTGTGTGTTAGGAGCTCATCTGAGTGCAAGAGCAATTTCGCTACCATGCTGCGCCATCATTTGTTTGTTTTGTGTCAGTTTCGGTTACGTAAGTAAATTAATTAATTTTCAATTGCTTTAAATAAACAAAAACAGCATCTCAACAATTGCTGAAGCCTGCTGCTTCAAAAACAAAAACAAAAACAAAAACAACATCCACAACAACATTAGCAAGAACGCCCACAAATACACATTCGAAACACTTGTGCATACATACATACAATCATACATACATACATATATGTAGATAATTGTGCAACCTGCAGGTATAAGACGCGTCAAGTCAGGCATGAGAAACAGACCAACAAACAAACGAACAGACAAACGAACAAACAAACAAACAAACGAACAAACACACCAAATCAATGACAGCAACAGGAGCAGCAGCAGCAGCAGCAGCAACAAGAACAACAACATGAAGAACAGCAACATATTGTTGCTACCTCGAGCGATTTGGCAAAATCTGGCAAAATCTGGCATCCCAATAAATGCAAATTGAGTGCCGCCGGACTTGCCACACTGTTTGATTGCATGAAAGCGCAAACCACTGAGGCTCTTTGGAAAGAGCAGCCACAGACAGCGATCATCACTGTGCAGCCATAAAACCAATCAACATTTTGTCTAAAGCTTACGGCCACACATATACTTGTATTTATGCTCATTTATGCACTCATTATTGGCCATATCCACAATTAAGCTCCTTTGATTTGTAAAGAAAAGCTGACAGAGCTGACAAATTCTGTGTACAATTTTAATTAAACTGTTTCATCACTCGTCCAATCAAACGTTTTTTCAATTCAGCCATCAATTGCAAGACTTCAAATATTCTCAATGCTGAGGGCTTCAGAAGACAACAGATGAGACTTTTTATTTACGTCAAAAAGGTTTTAAAATACATATACTATATTTGTAACTAACTAAATAATATAACAAAATATAAATTTATTAAATTTATTTATAACTTTTAAAAATGTCATAGGCAGAGCTAAAACAGCCACAAAAGTTTCCCGACTACTGCAGTATTTTCCACAAACGGAAGTATAATTTATTTATAACTTTTAAAAATGTCATAGGCAGAGCTCAAACAGCCACAAAAGTTTCCCGACTACTGCAGTATTTTCCACAAACGGAAGTATTCGCCGTAAGGAAGGCACGAGAGAGGCTCCTTGGTTACGAAAGGGAGTATTAATTTTTTATCCTACTATTATGAATATTATTGTAACTAGCCAGGCAGCCAAGCGCCGACAGAACTATGCATATCTCCTGAATTCTTAACCTTCACGCCAACGATGTGGCGGATAAAAACAAGTAGAGAAGCTAATGTCGGGTGTACCGACTTTTAAATACTCTGACCATATGTTTAGAATAATTATAGAAATTTAAAAATTAAGAAACTTAAAAAAAGTCTTGTACATTTCATGTACAGAGTATAAAAACTTCATACTTTATATAAAAATCAAAGACAGTCTATGCATTTATTAAATACCTCGATACCCGATAGGTTTTTGAACTATTAGTCCAGTTAAAGGTTGAGGTTTTAGCCCACAAGTAACAGCTTAGGAGCTTGCAAAACGACCTATTTGTTAGTTATTACTAAGAACTATTACTTGAAATGTGTATTATATACTTAAAGCTTGCTTGACTGGCTTTCAAGTTTTCCCCCACCAGGTTGGATATTTCCCTTTTTTACTCTATCTCTTTATGCTTAATTAGCTGTTAAGTAGAATTACTTTTCCTTCTGTAATTACTAATTTTTTTTAACCTGTTAGGCCTATAATGTCTCTGACCACATATGGCTGTGATTCGGGCAAATAAAATTCCCCCAACGGGTCGGAGGCATTAGTAGACGATATTGTAAAGTTTTTTCTTAGGCTTTCCTATCTTTTAAGTTGAAATTATAACGTTGTGCTATTAATTATTTTATAATATTATATGATAATATAAATCAAAGTTTTCGTACTTGTATCGACAGCAATATTTGTTTATTTTCTAAATAAATAAATACCGTACACAATTTTATAGCCTGTACCCAAAGGGTAAAAGGCTATAATAGTTTTGTGCGAATGTATGTAACACACAGAAGCAGGCGTGGCAGACCCCACAAAGTATATATATTATTGATCAGGATGACAAGACAAGTCGATATAGCCATTTCATTATGTCCGTCCGTCCGCCTATATGAGCGCAAGGATCTCAGAAGGTACAAGAGCTAGAATTACCAAACTTGGTATCCAGGCTCCCCTAAGCCCTAGGATAAATTATTCTGATATTATTATTCTGATGATTTTATATTTAATTACATTTTTTATTTATTTATGTATTTAAGAGTTGAGCCCGCTCGACTTTTGCATTCCTTTCTTGTTTATCAAGCTTTCATGATCTGTCTTCCTAATAGTTTTTGCCTAAATTGATCTTCTTTGTTCTTATCTCTTTCGATGCTTGTCTAAAAAATGTAGTTAAAGACAAAACAAGAACATCATGGACATCTTGTGATCCATGTGATTTGATTGTGCCGGCCAACAAAAAGACCACAAAGTATGCTGCAGTGAAACTTATGGACTTTGAAATCAATTAAGGACTTAAACGTAAGCTTAATGTTTATTTCAAGGCATACAAAGTATTACTTGTGTGCTTATACTTGTAAAGTTCGATAAAAGCCCTGCTGCTGCATAAAAATCATGTACTATATGTTTAAACACATGGTCTATAAAATAAAATTGAAATATTGCCTCTGAGGGTTGAGGTTTACCGAATCGCATAACCGATTCCCCTTTGCAGTACATTTGTAAATGTAATAACATTCAGATGTTGTTGATATTTAAATAAATTTCGAATATTATTAAGTACATGTGTATGTATTTACTTTGGGCCCGCAGTCTCGGCCCTCTGTTCTGTGAAGTGTCGCGCCTTGGCTGGCTTTATACTTGTAGTTTGGAGTACATGAAGCATGCATGGAAATTCAAACGAAAAGTGTGTTTAATTAGCAAATAAAGCGTAAATCTGGCGCTGCTATTGACCTCCCATCTACCTCGCCACGCCTCGCCTTGCCACCACTTTCTTTCCTTTGGACAACAACTGTCTCTCTTTTTTTTGTCAAGCTCAACATTAATGTTTGCTCTTTGGTACGCTCAGTGAAGTGTGCGATGCCCCCTCTCTGGCTCCTATACACGGCAAGCTTTGAAAGCTCAGCTCTTTGGCAGCAGCGGCCGTCGTGTCTGAGAGCAATTCACCACGAATTTGAGCAGAGCTTACTGAGCAGGCGCGCGCCTCTCTTTCTCGTCCTTGTCGGAGTTTGACTTTTGATTTGGCGCGCCCTAGCTAGGCAGTTTTTCTGCTTCGATTGTAGCCGCCAGTTGTTGTTGCTGCTGCTGCTGCTGCTGCTGCTGATGCCGATGCTGCTGCTGCTATTGTTGATTTACGCTGCTACCACTGTGTTTATATTATTTTTGTTACCATTTCTATTTCGGTTGTTGTATTTGTTGTTGTTGTTGCACAAATACTTCAACAATATACGACTTTAACTGTACACATGTACATGTGTATATCTTTGTTGCGCTCGTCTTGTGCGACGGTGCCGCTGCCATAAACAGCTAACTTTGCCAGCAGCGCCGCCAAACTGTCAGCTCGACTTGTCAGCTTCTCAGGCGGACAGGGGCGAGGGAGTGGTTGCAACTGCGGCGACTGCGAACTGCATGCCGCTGACTGACTGTGAGCTGCGCACTGCGAAATGGTGTAAGTGGGTCACTAGCACAAAGCCGAGTGCCACCGCCAGCCATATCTCTTCACTCACACCACTTGCTGCTCCACGCGCGCATCCACGCCAGCGTTTGCAATCGCTTGGCGACATCCGCCTGCAATGTAAACTTCCTGTCAACGTTGTGACGTCACTGCCTTAACCGTAAACAGCCGCACCTAAACATGACATCTGCCCACTGCCTGCGGCCGCCTCCATAAGCTCCAGTTTCAGTTTCAGCTTCGGTTACGGTTACGGTTACAGTTCACCCACACGTTCAACTCATCCCCAGCCTCTTTCAAGCTGGGCGCGCACGCGTGCCCATAAAACTACATAAGACGCTAAGCACCTGAGGCGTCGAGGCGCCTAATTCTACTTTAAATTACTTGCAGGCAAGTCCATTCCTACCCCACCCCTATGGTATGCCCACAGAGCTCTCTTCCCGTCGCCAATTCCACCATCTCCATGCCTGACACGCTTCGGTTATCGTGCACCGCACCGCGCCCTTCTGTTCCGTTCCGTCCCGTCCCGTTCCGTTCGCTCTGGGCGCTCATAGAAATAATATCGCAAATATTATTATGAAATCAGAGTAAAGCCGCCAGCGTGTAGCGCACAGTGGGGCAAAACGACAAACAGACGTGAAATAACTAAACATTTTCTCATTCACACTATTAATGGGAAAGGCAAATCTCATCCTTAGGAATGATTGATGCACAAATAATTCTGAAGTGTTACAAATGTTTATGTTTATTTCAATATTGTAACCAAATGTTTATAATTTGCACAAATAATTTGTATAGTGCCTTATCTGAAGTGTTATTCAAATCAGTCAACAATATCATATGGCTGACATAGGAATGTTTACTTTACAGTAGTTGAACGACTGTTGAAGGGAAACTGGTGGGCACAGGATGTTCTGTTGATTGTTATCAGATAGAAAGAGTTCATTCCGAATCTCAAAAACTCGCAAAACTTTTGAAGTTTTCACCTTTTTTGTCATATGACACCCATTTCTAGCAGTAGTTCATCCTAGTTTTTTTAACATATAGTATATATATCGAGTGTATATATCGAGTTTGAAGCGGAGCCGGGGCACAGGCAACAAGAAACTAAATGCACGGAAAACAATTAGTTTTCAAAACACATTATTATGCATATGGAAATGGGACCACGAAGTTTTCTGGACCATACCTTTGCCACTGTTTGATATCTTTCCCTTTTCCCTTCAAAAAGTACGTATTTTTCTCAGCATTTACAACGCTAAATTAAATACATAATGTCCAGGCCACTGTGCCGCCTCAGACAAATTGTTGCTCAACTGTTTCGCTGGCTTGGCCAACATCGCTGCCTTGGCGTCCCTCTGCTGCTCCTCCTGCTCATCTCATCCGAAGCCGCATCGTAACAAAACTTTATCGTTGCGTCTACAGTTTCCTTCATCTTTTTTTTTTTTGTTTTATGATTGTTTGCTGTTGCTGTTATTTTTTCACAAGCGAAAATAAAAATTATAGAGACGGCGAGCGACAAACTTTCTTGTTATTATGTATTTTGTTTGTACTCTATCTCTTTCTCTCTCTGAGTGAATGTGTGCTCTTTATTGGTGTTGTTGTTGTTGGCCGTCAAAGTCGCCATCGTCAACGTTGTTATTGTTGTTCTTTTTATGTTGTTGATGGGATATTAAGAGTGCAGATTTTATGTTATTAAGCTGAAGTTGCAAACAGTCTCAAGCAGCGCCGACAGCGCAACTAAACCAACAACACTAACAATAGCAACAACAACAATATGAACATGAACAACAACAACAACAACCGCCACAGCAACAGTCACAACAGCTTAGTGTATGCAAAATAAAATGGCGGTGCCGTGAGAGCAAACAAAACAAAATGGCGCTAAGCTGCACAGAATATCGTTACTATTAGAAGATTATAAACGTATTAATGGAATGATGCAACGAACTATAAATTTAAGCACTCTATTTTGTTATACTTGTATATGCATAGTTACTATACTATTGCTTAGTCAATGCAAGGTGCAACTCTTCGTTAGAAGTTGTTTTCTAAAACGGTATACAAGTATGTAAGGATTGGTATTCAATATAAAAAACTATCAGGCTCACCTTTTTATTTATTTATTTACTTATTTATGTAGTAAATCAACAAGTAGTTCTGTCGATATATTCTATTATAATTATTACAATATATTTTAACACTAGCGGGTCTTGCCCGCCTTTGCTGCTTCAGTATTTGTGCTTCCAATTATACGTTTATTTACTATATGATATTTCCTAACTTTAAATTATATAATGGTCGTGTTTTTTTTTTTTTGTTTGTTTCTATTGCATTGTCACGTTCATGTCTTTTCGTGCTTTATTGAGTCAAGACGAACACACACGAACACGCACGTGGCAGCGATGTGCCACGAACAATAAAAAGCACCGACTTTGCCCATCTCTGTTTGTGTCTGTGAGTGTGTCACTGTGTAAGTGTGTTTATGTGTTGTCCCCAACTGTTTGATTTTTTTCGTTCTTTGTTATTTATTGTTGCTTCATCTGGCAAGTAAAAAACATATTTCTATATTTCGAAAATCGTTGAATGCCAATTTATAGATATAGTTATGTTGATTACGGATACCAAATTTGAAATCGATCGGACAACATTTATAACACAAGCTTTTCATTTGAAAAAAGTGAAGAAATATAAAAACCCCAATAATTCAAGCTCCAAGACCTATTTTATGTGTATTCTTTTATTGATTTTAGAAACCACGTTTTAGGTCGATCGGTTGAAAAATTTGGATTTTTCAAACAAATTTCGGAGCTTGTTTTTCCCCCCTTTGGAGCTCGAATTCTAAAAATCCCTTCTTAGTGCACATCTACACTATAATAGGATACTTGAGCCCAAATTTCAGCTTCGTAGCTTTTACCGTTTGGACTGTGGGCTGTTGACGCGTTTTCCTTTTGTACCCCAACATTATTTTTTACAGGAAAACTCCCATATTTGAGGCCCCAAGAAAAATCTCAAAAAACCAAGTATGCAGTTTTTCTTGGAATTTTTCTAAGACTAAACTAAGTTTCAGATGATCAGATGAAAATTGTAGATTTGTTTTACAAACGTTGGAGCCTGTTTTCCCCCCTTTGGAGCTAGAATTTTTCAAAATCGCTTCTTATCGCCATCCTACGCTATGAAAGGATACTTGAGTCCAAATTTCAGCTTCCTAGCTCTTACCGTTTGGGTTGTGCGTTGATCACCAATCAGTCAGCCAGTCAATCGGTCAGTCAGTCAGTCATTTAGGATAAACTGTTTTATATATATATACAACAATTTATTTTGATTAGCCCATTGTAATTTGATTTGGGTATTAGCCGAGGCAATTTTCGGTTGCGTTCCAAATAAATTACATCTATATTACACCAATTTTTAGAAAGTGCTCTGTGAATTGTTTTAGTATTGATACGACTAATTAAATTAAAGTGGAACAAATCGAGGGAGAGGGGCGAGGAGTAGCGGCGGGAATAACAATTTTGCGTAAAAAAGAAAAGTCAAATTGCATGAAAACAAATAAAGTTGAGCCTGAAAAGCATAGATGTGGCCCCCAATCTAACAAATACGAGTACAAACAAATATATATACGAGTATGTAGTATGTGTAAAAAGCCCATTAGCTTAAGTGCTGCATTACAATCTCTACCTGCCTGCCAGACTACCAGGCTGCCCGCCCACCTACCGACCATCTCAAAGGATCCCCAAGTATTCACTCATTACCTCAAACATTCGCCGTCGAGTCCCGGCCCATTAACAGGCGACTTCATGTCAGAGAAAAAGGCCCAACCCTTTGGTCCTGCACTCTGCACGGAAATCAAATTGTCGCCCATGAAGTACGTCTATTAGCACAATTAAGTGGGAAACGAGGCGAGCGTCCCCTCACAAGTCTTTATACGTACATATACTGTTTATTCAAGTATATAAGTATATAAGTATGTACATGTAAGAGGTCGTCAGGGCTCCGCAAGCAACAGCGGCATGTTAAACATTTTAAGCTGGTAAGCCAAACACAACAATAACTAACTTTTATTAGCATTATTAAAAATTAATCAAAAATTTGCATTCATTGAGTGAGCGAGCATGTGAGCATGACACGAACCTACCTACCACGCACCAAAATCAAATCTGCGACCCACTTAAGCCCCTTCCGTCCCGTCCGTCCGTCTGTCCGTCCGTCTGTCCGTCCGTCCGGTATCGTCCCCTCTTCACACCCACCATTCCACAACTGGCAGACCGCACTTCAAACTCAAGCTGTAGCCAAAGCAATAACTGATGTAGACATTCACTGAAAATTACGTAAACTAAATCGTGTTTTTATGTGGCAGACTCCTAAAATGTTCCATACTCTTGCTTCAGGGTACACGCCCAAACACAAACACACACACACACACACACAAACACACACTCACATACATACAAATACTGCCCCATCGAGCCTTGGAAGACGCTCAGCAAGCGGGCACATACGTTATCCAACAACAAGATATAAACCTATAGTGGAATGTGCTTTGATGAACTATACTCTGAAATACACTTCAACAACCGTTTATAATACTAGTATATAGTATATAAGTAAGTATGTATGTATTATTACATATATAGATTACTATATGTACATTTCTAAACTTAATTTTGGATATATGTATGTATAGTTATGAAGTATTATGTTTTATACCCTAATCGCACAAGTGTTGAAAATCTAATCTTGAAAATCGAGTCACCAAACAAGGGCGTAGGCAGCTTTTACCAAAGGGGGGGCCAAAAAATTAAAATTTTGATTAAAAAATAACTTATGCATATGATCAATGAAAAAACATCAACAAATCCAACTCAGATCCATTTTAAGGCAAAATGTTGCGTCTTAATAATGAACGTGTGGTCGACTTTATATGGCAAATTTTTTTTTTTTTTTTTGGGGGCGAGGGGGGACAGGATGGGCAACGGCCCCTGCCTACGCCCTTGTCACCAAATGTATGTAGGTACATAATATACATATAGTATAATGAAACGAATCGGCAGTCAGTCCATCTGTTCGACTGTATGAACAAATTTAGTATTAATAATTGCGTCATAGTACCACACCACACTATTAAGTTTTATCAAAATCGGTGCACCATATGATATAGCTGCCATAGAAGCAATCGATTCGCAAATCAATCTAAGTACTTAACACTTTTCTGTTTATTTCGATATCTTAACAAAAGTTTGCCATCTTCTGCAGTATTATTAATAATATGTTACCAATATCCTTTAAAGAAACGATCAGTTCGACAATGTTTACAATGTTTAGTTAGAGCCTCTACCGGACAAAGGGCGGATTCAAGAGTCAGGGTATTCTTTTACTTTTGTTTTTTCTATACCCTTCAAGTTGAATCTTCACACCGCCAATGCTAGAAAGTCGCTACGAGTAAATCAAATCTAATCACATCACTCCAATTACGAAGAATATATATTCCCTCAAAAAGTAAAATGAGTTTGCTTTGAAGAAAGTGCTGCGTTAAAAATAGATGCCTAAAGTTACTAAAGATTCTGTATAAGACCAAGCACAGATCATTTTCCGTTCAACCGATTTCCAAGTTGTTGGCGTCGTTTATGTATTTGATGGATTAAATCTCATTGCTTCACAAAATAGTGTTCTTGTGCTTACTTCTGGCTGTTACATAATTGACAACTAAACTGAAATAGCCCTTTATAGTTTTTGTATTACAGGGCATAATAAAATGAACTAAACTCTCGCTCGGAGCGTTGGCAACCAACGGACAACAGAGTCATAAGCCCTCCACAGCAACGAAAACGGGGTGACGAGGGCAGCGTTGGCAGACCTTGGGTCATGCCCCAGCAATTTGGCCATAATGTTGCAAATAGACAACGTAGCAGTGAAGCAAAGAGCAATAAACATCAATTTTGAAAACGAAACTCACTCTATTACAGATAACATGCTCACTATTCAATATAATTTGTCTATGAATTGCTAGAAGCGTCGACATATAATAATAAATTTAAAAATTCCCGAACAAAATTCTCGACACAAAATGGTATCAAAACATCTTTGATATCAATTATTTGAACATTTTGTATGGCACAACACATCTCTCTATCTTCTTGCTGTATTTTCAAGACGTTGGACTTTTACATCCGGATTTTTCCTGTACACTACTTAATACATTTATACTCTTCCCCCAGTTGCGGGTGAAATTGTCTTGAACATTATTCACACTTTCAGCCCAAACCAATTGATGAGGAAAAGAGAACCAGCTTTATAAAAAGATAGATTTAAAGCTTCTTGGGTAAAATGTATAATAATTTTTAGTTTATGCATAATTTCTCCCACTTCCGTGTCAAATTTTCTAACACATTATAAACAGTTTCATGCCATATCAATTGAATGATAAGACAAACAGCTCTGAAAAATGGATGAGTTAATGAAAAGGCCAACAAATAGATTTAAAGCTCTTAAGGAACAATTTGTTGCACATTTTAGTTTATACACAATTTCCCCCACTTGCGGGTCTAGTTTTGTAAAACATTATTCGCACGTTCAACACAAATCAATGGAATGAAAAGGCAAACAGTTATAGTTGAAAACAATTGTCAATTAATGTAATTGAAGTGGGATGCATTTATTGTCTCAGACTCGTTCTAAAATCCGCCTGCGGTTCTTATTGTACATCAGGGCCAAGGAGGTACTTTTGATTAGACCGTGCTGGGAGAGAGATGTTGTAGCATGTAAATCGTCTGACATTGCCACGGCTCATCTGAAATGTGACGAAAGCATATTGAAGCTGTGAAGGACGCACTAAAGGCACGCGCACAAGATTTGGCAACACCTGCGACATGTCCCAGGCCAATCGGGAGCTCAGCTCGAGCTCAAGGCCCGCTCGTAACTTTCAATGTCGCTGCAGCGCCCCCAACTGCCGGAATGTTCATTTACAACAGGAACGGAGGTAACAACAAATATCAATGATGTGTTCTTGTTTAAAAAACAAGCTCATGCTGCCTGCCGTCTGCCCAAAAGGCAGTCTAGGCAGCGTAGGCGTCCAAACCTCCCACACCCCCTAAGTCCGGTTACACAATTTTTTCTTTTTGTTTCTTTTTTGGTAGGTCATGTACATGGCCTTTTTTTCGACTGGCAGCAACGAACAGCGCTGGTTGCCACGAATTATCGATGGATGGTCAGCAGCGGCAGCGGCAAGCCTTTTTTCCCTTCGACAACAACAAAAACAATACCAACAGCAACAGCAACACATATTGGCCAACTGTTCAACTGTTGAACCATGAATGCCTTTAGCCCTTTTTGCAGCTCCGCTTTGGTGGCCACATCCCATATGGCCCTGCCCTTGGCTGGCTAGCCAGTCAGCCCTTTCGCAAGAAATCAATGATTGTAAATTAAAATTGAAATATACATGCATACAAGTATAAGAGCCAGGAGAGCCAAAGAACAACCGAAACCAAAACCCAAAGCTAAAGTCAAATTGAAAGCAAACGGTGGGGAAGGAGGAAGTGTAATACTATACTTGTATATACAAGTATGTATGTATATATATTTTTGCCAGCTAAAACAATCGAATGTCAAAAGTGAGCAAACACAGATACCTTTTTGAATATTTTTCGAACTGAATGATTTCGTGCCAAGAGTGAATATACAAGTAAAAGGGTATTGAAAAGTACAATAAATTGTGCTTTAGTTATAATCGTACATATAGTACTGCGTCTTGATGTACAAAATGGTATTATTTATTTAAAACAGCTCGATTATCAGATTTGGAAATCTTTCTACTATTGCTTGAATAATTTGACAACACTAAGGACTAACTCAGTGGGTGTAGGAGCGAGCCACCGGCCCAACCAGTCCTAACCTAACTTATTATTTTTATTTTTTACGATTATTTGACTAATTTTGACTCACTTCCACATTACGCTGCTTCGTTGCTTGCCATTACTATTACTGATTAAGTCCTTCATCTATACTGTATTCGCATTTATCGCACAGAACCACTGACCACTGATAGCCCCAATACATGATTTTTAGTTTTAAAAAGGTATCAATTATTGCTCAATTGGTTTTTTTTTTATAATTTTTCTAATTTTAAAATCATCTTTTTATATTTTTCTTCAATTAGTGTTGATAAAACGAACAACCAATTAAAACCTAAGGAGAAGAGCAGACAGTTTTAGGAAATAAAAACGACCTGACTATTAAAAGTATTATCAATATTTATTTCTAATACAAGTCCACGTTTTGGAAAAAGCCTTTTTCCACCAAATTAAAATAGAAAATGAGAAGCATAAGGCGTATGCACTTAAACTTAAACTTAAACTTAAGCAGAGGTATCAGATGTACAAAGAATGTCGCAAAACAAATATAAACATTAAAACATCCATAGCTTGAGGAAAAGAGAGCCTTTGTGTGGAATATGGAAGAGTCTATCCAGGCATGATAGAAAAATATTAGGACTCACATGCATATGACTCACGAGGATTCAACGGACAGAGCCGATCACAGCCAATTAGCTCCTCTGAAAACAATACTCAAACAATTAGCTTCGATTGAACTGCTGGCGTCTGGATTGCATACCAATTTCCTGAGCCGAGTCCAAGCAAGAATCTCTTCTAAGATGGACAGAGCTAATGTTGGATTTGAATTTCTAAACGCTGATACATACCCACAAAGGAAGATAAATGACGGCTCTAGAAATGTGAAATAAAAGCAGGAGTATTTCCGCCAGACATCCGAGTGAAAAAACTGTTTATTTTCAATAATTAAAGTAGCTAGCCTTCTATTTAGACAAGGTCTCCGAGACACCAGTGTGGTGCGGCAGTTAACGCCTTCGGTTCAGTCAGACTGAACTCAAATCTCATGCTGATACCCAACCCAGCAATGCAAGAGAACCCTCTCATGCATCCCAGGGCAAAGGGCCATTACAGGCAATGGAACACCGGACGAACATAATTCAAAGCGCCATTCAAAAACAGTTTCAACTACTACAAGCCAATAAGGTTGGAAAGTGCCAAGTCCCAAGCAAACTTTGCCAGATTTCAGTAAGAAACGACCTGCCAAGCCACTGTCTATGTATAGACAAGACATAACGAACAGCTATGTACCTTGGCAGGACACTGGCTGATAAGGAATTCCATTTGTAGTTTGCAGAAAATAATGTCCAAGGCAAAGGTTGCTGCAAATATAAAATGAATGCTTGTTTTCTCAACAGCAAGGCTTTCAGGCTTCACTCGGAGTTCTACACTCGGTAATCATTTTATAAGCGCAATTAACTAACTAAAGAGAAAAGACTTAACTAAAAATCAACACCTCATACAGACATACTTGTACATACATGAGTTCAAGTAACCGCGCGTTCACTGTAGGTGTTGCAAAGCAGACGGGCTTGTTTGTTCACCTCGGGCCATAAATCGGCAAATCTCTGCTCTGGGTCCACAGCCCAGCCCAGCCCAGCCAAGCTGGCAACAACAGACAACAACAAAACAAGAGAGAACGCTACCTGGCCGACGGTAGTCCGACAGTGAAATACCCTGTACCCCGATAAACTTCCAAAGTTGCAAAGTTTGGTTAATGTAGCTTTTGAAATTTGTGAACGCTATTGACGAACTTCTGTAGGGGGGAAGGGGGGGAGAGATTTATAAAAAGTAAAATAAACTCGTATAGACTGGGGACTAGGAGCGTCTGCAAAGCAAGTTTGGTTTATGTACGCTCAGCCGTATCCAAAATCCAAGCGTTCATCCAGACAGACGGACGGACGGACATGTCTACAAGTAGATCGATTTCTCTCGTCAAGCTGATTCAGAATACTTGTATATATACTTTATGGCGTCTGAGATGCTCCCTTCTGCCTGCTACATACTTTGCACAAACCTAATATACCCTTTTTATCCTACGCGTACAGGGTATAAGAAGAAATCAAGAAAGGAATGCTAAAGTCGAGCGACCTAAGCTCTTAAGTAAAAAAACAAAAAAAATGAATTTAAAAAATCGACTCATCTTGTCACCCTGATCAAGAATATATATACTTAGTGGAGTCGGCCACGCCCCCTTCTGCCTGTTACATACATTCGCACAAAACAAGTATAGCCTTTTACCCTATAAAAATAAAACGAGACAGAGTAAACAAATTTTTGGCGAACGAACGGCAATAATGCCGGAGCAGAGATAATGAACGACATCGACACGACGGCAACAGTAACTGAGGGTGTGGCCCATGAATAGGCAGAAGGACCACACAACCACAGGACAAATATGACGATGTTGTCGATGAGGCCATTAACAACGCACCCAACGCACTCAACGCAGCCAGCGCAGTGTAACGCAAGTCTAGCTATCTGTTTTATTTTGTATGCCAACCCAGCAAAGAGTTTAGTTTTAAGTGGAAAATTAACTCTCTCGTTCAGTCATTCAAAAGGCAAGAACCCTTGCAAAAGCAACAGCAATCAGACGATATTTCTTAAGAAATGGAGGAATAAGTGTTAATAATATTAAGAATTGATAAATATTGAAAATTATACGCCAAATTGAAGAGAATATGAGAAAAATAAAATTCAATGCAAGTTGTATTCTTCTTCACAATAGTCGCAATCACACCAACCAAACATAAACTAAATAAATGTTGAGTGAATTCGTTTAGTGCAATTAACAATGTTTAATAACTTTCCGTTCAATTCAAATTTCACTAAGCGTCCTCTTTCTTTCGTGTTACTTATCTGTTATCGGTTAGTATCGATTTTTGATCACTGTTCACTACTTAGCTACTCGATCACTACTTGTATTCACTCACTGCTTAGTTATTAGTGTTAGTGGATACGGGGTGTTCCTAAAAACAAGAAATAACTTGTTCAAAACGTATCCGTTTAGAGTTGCCAGGTGGATGTGCATAGTGCATGAAGCTGGGCTTGGATCGCATCAGGCGTTATCCGTTAGCATACACACTCCCACACACTTTAGTGGCATGTTGTAACGGCTCTTTCGCTCAAAAGTATGCAACGCCAGCAGAGCCAAACATACTTAAGCGCAAAGTAGCGACATTTACAAGTAAGAGTATGGTGTCTATGTGTTCTGTTCGCCGCCCGATTGTCAGTAGCCCACTGGACCTCTATCTATGCACAGTAGGGCACAGTGCCCACATTTCTATACCCTGCTTCCCAAGGTTAAAAAGGGAGCGAATTGGTTTGTCCAAATATTGCTACAAAAAAAAAAAGGCGGGCGTGACAACGTCATTGACTTCCCTCGACCTTCACAACATCTATAGGAAGTGAAGAGAATTGTGGCTGAAAATCGTTATATAGATATTTCTACTAAAATATTCAGACTAAGATAAGTTAAGTAAATTTGACGATTCGTGCGTTTCATGTGAAAACTGAACCGAAGCTGACAAAAACAAAATTCGTAGAAGGGGCTCTTAAGGCCCACCAGAAATGAATGGACGTTGGCCAATTAAAGCCTACTAATGGCGAACACTTTGAGGGCAATTATAGAGCTAGTAATTAAATGTAAAAATTTCGAAAAACTTGCCAACGAAATATTGTCAATGCTTGACAATTTTTGGGCCACTGTGCAGTGGTTGTTAGGCGTAGTGGCAGACAGCTTTGTTGCTGCACAGATTACCAGAAAAGCCGTCCATGGCATCGTCGCTGGCACTGTCATAACGGAAATTGCTTCAATGTGGACGCGGTCGGTGGCTGCTTCACCAACGCACCAGCGCACCACCGCACCACAGCACCACCATACACAGCTTGCTTGCTGTGTGAAGTGAGACAAACGCTTATCTATAAATTAGTGCACGGCCAGCTACAAATCAGCTGCGTTCAACCGTGACCAAAAATGAGAAATCTATGCCAATTTATGTAAATCACGGTTTAAATAAATGTCTACAACAGCGACGCCGGGCATTGCTTAAATACAAAAGAAAAACAAAAACCAATTTGCTCTGACAAAACGGCAAGTCTTCTGAGTAAGTAGGGGCATGGTGGGAGTAGCTAGGGTGTCTGTAACTGAGACTCGGTTACTCGTAATTCAATTGCCTTGCCTGAAACACTCATACGCCCTGTAGGACAACAACGAAAAGATTCCTTTGCTTCAATTTAATATGCATGAAGTCCGTCACAAAAATACTAACGCCTCCAGCGGCAATTGAGCGCAACTTGAAGAGCTTTAAGCGCCGTTTTATGGCAGCTTTTGCAGTGCGGCTTGTGCACGGAACTTTCGTGGGCTTTTTTAATCTCAAAACTCTACACAAAGGCAAGCAAGTCTCCAAATAAGTTACCAAACATTTCTAAAAGCAAGCAACCAAATATTTGTTTTTTTTTTATCTTCCACTATTTCTTTAGCTTGATGTTTTATTGTTTTCTGTGAACTCAGGTTATACAAGTATAGAACTATTTTTTACTGGGTATGGGCGGCTTGTAATATTGAAGTAAGAAATTAGAAATCTCTAAAAGAGTATAGTATTTTCGGAATGCGAAAAGAAACCGAAGTATTCCAAATCGTTCATCGTTAAAATTTTTGAAGATTTATTATCAATATTGAGTTTTTTTTTTAAGTCTATTTTAAGTCGACAAGTGCCATTGAGAAGTTGGTAATCGAGAGTATTCGGATAGACACGGCTCTATAACAGAACAATCCTTTTTTTTTGCCCTGCGCGTCTTAAAATGACTAACCACGAAGACTATTCCCCTCCAATCGTATACTATATAATAAGCAACCAGAGTTCGTAAATCTGCCTCGGGTATTAGTGTGTCGCTGTCGACAACAGCAGAGTGTCGTACGAGCCAGCATTGAGAAGCCAATCGATCAAATTTTTTTTTTTCATTTTTTAATTCTATAATTATTCTAAACATATGTACAGAGTATTTCAAAGTCGGGACACCCGACTTTAGTTTTTTTACTTGTTTTTATATTTATTCCTTAAGCAGCTCTTCAATACTAAAAGAAATGACAAAAACTGTTCAATTTATTTTTTTGCCCCACACAGACAATGAGACTTGTACAAGTATGTCGCTGTTTTAAAACTGATTCATTGACTGGCTGATTGGAAAATATTACATACGAGTATTAGCTTCTCTTCACATATTTGCGAAGAAATTGGCATGAGAAGCGGGAAAGCAGGAAAAGCTTCGAGCCAATCCAATCCAAGTATATGGATTGACTGTTTGATGGAGCAGCTATTCTCAGCGATGCTTGCTCATAATTCATTCCCTACTCTGCAGCACTTTGTTGAGCAGAGTGTAAATAATATTGAGTGCTAAAGTGTTGTTTAAGTTTTTATTATGACTTCAAGATATTAAACATGTAAGTATGGAGGTATCTTATAATGAGAAACGGGCCAAAATTCGAAGGGCATTGTATGATAAGATTTGTATTTAATTGACATCCCCACGCACATCTTCTGGCGACAAATAATTGAGAATCATTTTTTATCGACCGCATCCAAAAAGTGAACAACAATAATAATACACAGGTTTATGGCAATATCGATCCTCTTTTAAACGTTAACGCACTCACCTTTTCCCCTCTCCTTCCGCCCACTCTTCATAATTAGCTTTTGTTACTGCTTTTGCTGCTGTTGTTGTCTGTCTGTTGTCTGTGAAGAGCCGCCCAATACCGATACTTGTACCGCACAGTCGATGTCGATAGGCAAACAATACGCTCGATGACAATAACTTTGACAGCCTGTCAAATGGAATAACAACAACAACTACAATAACAACAACTAACACGCTTTATGGCTTATGAAGTCTTGACGGTTCATTCCACTCGTTTAAGTTCGGCCTTTGTCTATTCTGTCTGCCTCTATTGTTATTTTGGGCTTAATTTTGTTGGTATCGTTGTTATTGTTATTGTTGTTGCTGCTACTGCTACTGCTACTGCGGTTGTGCATTTAATTACTGCGATTATTGATTTTTAATGATTGTATTGGTAATCAATTAAGTGTTGACAGGCGTGCCAACAATGCAAGCGACAGCACAACTCAACGATTAAAATAACACATTTACAAGATAATTTCCAAAAAGAAATAGCTCGCAGCTGCAAGTACGAGCATGTTTATTAAAGCCTAATCGACTTGCAGGCTAACTAAACAGATACTAAGACTGTACAGTGCCAGAAGACTTAGGAAGTAGGGATAATTATTGAAGTAACGAAACGAGTTAATGCATTTTTTTTTAATTTTAAATTTATTATTTAGCATTTGTAACTTAGAATTAATCCTTATTTTTAAATAAATCTTTATTCTTTATTTAAGATCTGTCCTAGGTTATTATTATAGCTCATTGAGCTATGCCAAAATCACAAAAATTTGATATATACAAATATGTATATGTATCTCCAAAGCATCGAAGGCCTTCTAGATCGGTTTTTTTCAAGAACCACAAAAAAATGTTTTTTTTTTGTTTTTTTCAAGGAAAAAAACTCTTTCTTTCTTCAATTTTTATTTATTCTCTCAACATTTAATGATTAATTTTGAATTTTCTTTACAACTTAAGTTATAATCATTATTAAATCACAAAAATTAGATATATATACCAATATATGTATCGCCAAAGCATTGAAGGACTTCTAGATCGGTTTTTTTCAAGGACCATAAAATATGTTTTTTTTTTGTTTTTTTTTAAGGAAAAAAACTTTGTCTTTCTTCAATTTTTATTTATTCTCTCAACATCTAATGATAAATTTTGAATTTTCTGTACAACTTAAGTAATAATCATTATTTTTGAGCAAAACAAAATAATGATTATTTTTTGATTTTGTTGTAATCAAAAATAAAACTCAAGCGATAATTTTGCCAGAAAATATTTCTTTAATGGTGTTTTTTAGCGCAAAACTATACTATAGGGGTTCGTCTTGGCTTACTGTTTAAGGATATATGTATATATAAATGTTGTCCTTTTCCCTATGAAAAAGGCAGGGACAGTTACGAGTACAACTTAAGGTTTCTTGATCAAAAAAATAAATCATACTATATTATTTAGCTGCGGTGTAGAAAATGCGCTAACTGCCAAAAGAACATATTTGTTTATAAACATATTGGAATAGTTCCTCTGGTTTTTAGTGGAATGGCTGCAGCGGGAAAAAATGTGATTGCAGGTCGACATTCTGGGATTGTTGGTATATCTGACATCTGACATCTCGTACACCCGTCCTAATGACGTCAACGTTCAACGCAGAGCTTTGATCGGATTTTGTAGGCAGATGAACTTCAGAGTGATTATATTTTTGTGTTTTGTCAATTGACAGACTGGCTCACTGCCTAGTGGCGTCTGCTATGTGCCCTGTCATGCCGGTCATGACCAGCTAATCGAACAGCTCGTAAATTATTTATTGGTATTGGATTGGGAAAAAAACGTTAATAATATGTGTATAAACAATAGCTGAAATTTCAGCAACAACAGCCTCACAATCGCAATCATAACAAAAGACAGCAATCAAAACAATTTTTCAAAAGTATGACAAAAATATTTGAACAATGCACCACTCTCCCCTTCCTCCCCCCTGCTCCCGCTCACTACCTGTCGGCAGAGCGCGACAGAGGCGATTAATCGATTAGTTGATTTTTATTTTATTGTACACAGATATGGGCAATTACCAACACCCCACCTTGCCGAATTGAGCAATAATTACACGGAACTCGAAGCCGATCTGACAGCAGCGGCCCCAGCGATGGAGGGGCAAATTGGTGGACTGGGGGGAGGCGGGGGCTATCTTTTATTTTGTCACTTTGCGAAAGGCCAAGGGGCAATTACGACTGCCAACAACACCAGCAACAACAACAGCAACAATGCAACAATGTTAACGACAGCCACCAAGCAATACAAGTACTACACAAACAAATAATCATAATAATCATAATCGTAATGAAGATTATTAATAATACTTGTAGTTTTAAGTGAATGCGTAAGTGATCTTTATTTCCACCAAAATTTCCCTTCAAATTTAATCTATTATCCACGCTTGTGGCAAAGGACTGGATCCCCTGCAGGCCGCCTTTAAAAATAGCGAAAACTAGGAATATTAATAATTCCAATTTAATATTGAAGATAATTAAAAATAATGTTAATTGCAGTCAAAAATTGAATGCGTAAGCATTTAAGTGATCTTTATTTCCACCAAAATTTCCCTTCGATTTTATTCTATTATCCACGCTAGTGGCAAAGGACTGGATCCCCTGCAGGCCGCTTTTAAAAATAGCAATAAGTAATAATATTGACAACTAAAATCTAATCAAGCAAAACAGACCTTCTCTCATCTTTGTTCTGCACTTTCTGTTCAGCTTTATTTGCCTTAAAAGTCGCCTGTTTCCGAGAAATCTCCTTAGCACGTTTGAAACAAAATATAAAGGAACTTATTGGTAAGGTACTTGGAATTATCAGTCCGCCTATTGATTAAAATAAAAAAAACTCGTAGTTGGCTTTACGAGCTATCCCACAGAGTGCCTAGGAATGTTAAATGAATGCATAATTTTAGTCCAAATTTTACAATAAAGCGCCTCAGTTTTTATGTATTTTTGTTGCCATACCCTAAATTGATAAAAAATTAATATTTTTGCTCGCTTATGACAGTACGGTCTTATGATTTCTACGCTCTGTTTTCAGATTATTATTTTACGAGACACAACGTTTAAGGTGATTAAAATCTAGTTTTTTTTATATGGCTATGCACTAGAGATGTAAGTAATATCGTGCGTGATCACACAGCCGATTCTTAAATTAATTCTTAAGTAGCATTTATGAAGAACTTAAACTGTATCTGTATCTATGTTGTTATTGATGTTAGCATTTAGAGCATGAGTTCAATGCTTGAGAGTATTGCAAAACAGTTACGTAATGCCTCTAAATATGGGTGGGACTTACAAGGAGAAGAAGTGGAAAGTTCGTCACGGAAAGTGTTATCCGTTGGCTCCCAACTTAAATGCAATATTCTGTGCAATTATTCAAAGACCTAGATTTAACACTTCTAATTAAACAAAACAATGATTAAATTAGTATATTTTCTGCTGCAACTGCGTGCAATAATCAAAATTATATCTTTTATAGTTTTCGAGCTATCTGCGTTCATACCGACAGACGAAAAGGGAAACGAAAACAAATTTGTTTCGTCGCGCGCACATCTCTAGCCGAGGCACAATTATGTCCAATCAGTGCCAATATTAACGCCACATTCGATAGATCAAGCAAATAGCATATGTTTAATGGCTGATGCTGTGTTTTTAATTTTTATGACAGACACCTATAAATAAATTTGCACATCAAATAGCGTATATATGTATAATATATAAAGTAAAAGAACACCAACAACCACAGCACAAATGATTTGCATTCAATTCTTTATTTGATTACATTTCGAATAGAGCGGCCGACCCAGCAGCAAATACAGCAACAACTTTGGCACCCTGCAACGTTTTTTATAGGCGTAGGAGAGGTGCATGAACCTTTTTGTCAACTACCAATACTATACACATAAAGATACATACATATATACATACATATATAAGTATATTTGGCTAGCAGATGACGCAGTTGGCCTCAGAACGAGGCCTAAACTGAAAGACAAGTCGTCGACCAGCTACGCACAGCTTTACATTTTTTTGTATTATTAATTTTTTTTGTTTCTCGCATTGTGTTTATTTGCGTGGCAAGTTCTGCAGCCCACTTAGTTCGTAACGCTGTCTTACTTACATATTTGACTTTTATATTACTAACCCAGTCACTGGTCATACTAAACGAACGCTTAGACATTTGCTGCCAATGTAAATATTTGGTGATTAATTAAACACCAAAGAAATAGATGAGCACAAAACAGCCGCACAGGCGAAAGTTGTCATTCAGGCATGCCCCGAACATTGTGTTTCTAAGATATTAGTTAATGTTCTAAATCATTTCATTTCTTCATTCAAAAATATAGCCCCTCCTCCATGTAATCAGGACTATAAGCTCATCATTAGAGGCTTAAGCTAAGTTTTAAGCAAATCAATGGTATTTCAATCCCAAAAATTTAATTTAATTTCTTGAAAAGAGAACATATACTTGTATTTTCGTTAGCAACAGCACAAAATATTAAGCGGCAATTATTCTGAGACTCGACTTTATTTGTATACCCTGTAAGTTTCTTTTTGTGATTTAAGCAAATTAATTGTTTATCAAAATCGGGGCACCACATCGTATAGCTGCCACAGAAACGATAGGCGTAGAAATCGATCTTAGTACCAAATCGTTATTGATTTACAAGCTTTCATTAGCCCCTCACTATAATCTAAAAATTGTTTTAACATCGGTCAACTACATATATCATATAGCTGCCAAAGAAATGATTCGTAGAGTATTATGCATGTTAAATGAACGGCCGCGGTGAGAACAAAATTGTAACTACAGGGTATGCAAGAGTCGGCCTACCACAACTTTAACGTGTGTTGTACATGTTTTAAATAAAGACGAACAATATTGAACAATTTCAATTTAATTTCACATTTATTTACATTCTATTTGCGATTATTTGTATTTCAAACCTACAAGTATAAGCTGAATTAATTGTTTATCTTTTTGTATTTATGGTCAGGACCTTAGGTCGAATTTGTGTAGAAGTGGGTGGGAATTAAAAAAAGATTCCATCAGATCACAGGTGAACGTAATAAATGCATGCTAAATACACATATACTTGTATTAATATAAATGCAATTATTGAGCATCAAATTTGTGGCGTTTAATTCTGAAAGCAATAATAAAATGTGTTATTCGTATTCTTGTACATTGTGTTCGAAATGAAATTAAATGCAATATGCTTTCTAAGTAGAATTAAACAGTTTTTGTAAATTGTAAAATCGAATTTTAAAAAAAATGCAGCTGATAATGCCGTTGAACGCGAATAACGTTTGCAAGATCTTTGAGCCATCAAAACGAAACAAGAACGGAAGTCGAGACTTCGGCAAATGCGCGAAAGGGCATTCACAACTGATCCAAGAAACATTATCAGGGGGCGATGGACATCCTTTGTACAGGTGGGTACTCAGTCAAGTACGTAAGCGAAGCCATAAAAAACTGGAAACGCTAGTACTAGATAAAGCTACAGAAAAGCAAAGCCTATAGAAATAACAAAAATATCTAATAACGAATCCGACTCGGTGGTGGAATTTTATTTACCAAAAGCCAATTTGAATAATTGCAAAGCAGTAATTATTTATTTCTTTACAAAATTCCATTGAATATATGATATTAAACTATAATAGGATTAAAGCAATTATTTAAGTTAAAGTACTGGCATGGCAGTGGGTGGTTGAGTGCAGTGGTTGCATGTCCCATTATTTAAGTAGCATTTTAGTTTGGCGGCGACAACGACACAAATTGCAAGGCACAAGGCACAAGGCACACGGCACAAGACGAAGAGCGCACTTTAGCATAGCTAAGGCGAGTGTACATATGTGTGTGTGTGTGTGTGGAAAGGGGTGTGTTTAACACACACACACACACACTTATGAGAACAACAACATTCTAAGCGCTGGCACAACAACAATGCTCTTAGGTTTTGACTTATTTTATGTGACATTTTTATTTTAGCACAACATTTTGTGGCATTCGCTGCCAGTTGTTGTTTTTGCAGTTGTTGTGGTTTTTAGCTTGCCACACATATTTTGTTAGCAAATTTGTTGTTGTTGTTGTTGTTGCCTGCCAGCTTGTTTGATGATGTTGTTGTTGTTGTTGTTGTTTTTTAAGCAGACTAAGGATGCGTTTGCGCTTTTTTGCGGTTGCTTGGCTATGTTAATGACACTTATATACACACACACACACACACACACACACACCGACACAGGCACTACATCTTGCATGTATTAACCGGCCACCTCCGCCGCCTCCCTACTCCGCTACTCCCCTACTATTAGCGCTGCTGTTGCTGTCAGTGCTGTTCTGTTTAGCCTGCAGTCTTTTGCCTTTTGGCCATGGCTATGACAGCGCCTACAACATTTGTGGCATTAACATGAGAAGTCAAAGCTGCTGATGTTGTTGTTTCTCGTCGTGTTGTTGTTCTTGTTGTCATACCACGCCCATTAGCCAAGAGGCAGCAACAGCAGCCGCCCGAACACCCGCCCGCCCACTAATGCCACATTTGCAATTAAATTACTCGAAAAAAGCGTGTAAATTGCCAGTGAATTTCATTCCCCACCCCATCCCTCTTCGCTTGCTCTACCTTAGTTGCCCGTCCCACAGCTTCCCGTTGCTTTCCGCGTCTGTCTGCTTCCTTCTATCTACATAATCCAAGCAGGTGACGCTTTGTAGCTTGCCGGCCAAAGGGGCGTATGTGTAATGGGCGAAATCCTACCAACAACATCGCTCAAGTACGCCAATTCACACACACGTGTGTGTGTTCGTATGAGTGCGTGTGTGTGTGTGTGTGTGTGTGTGTGCTTCATTAATGGCCGCTGAGTAGTTTAATTACGTGGCAGCTGCACACGCTTCCCACCCACTACTCGCAAGCATGGCAGCAGGTCTCAAATATTAAAGAAATTTTTGTTTCAAATGCGTAGTTTATGAACTTTTTTGTTCCGCTTCTTTTTTTTTCTTTTTTTTTTTTTTTATAAGACGCAGCGCGCCGCACAGCAGCACCAGGCAAGGAGCTAGGCGGCCAAGTGCTGTGACAGCGTGCCTGTTTACTTATTCATGCATACAACGCACACACACACACATGCATACACGCATATTCGCACACGCACAGGCTTACGCACACAAGCATGCGTTAGTCATCATTAAAGATGTTGCTGCCTTCACCATTTTTGTGGTACTTTCTCGGGCATTTTTCTCAGCAAGCCCAACATTCGCTCTCTGTTTTGTCATTCTCGCACGGTCTCGCTTGTTCTCCCACTCTCTTGCATGTCCTGCGCACTGAAAGTGCGATAAACGATAACAACAGCCAGTCGCCAGCTGATGCGGACCAGTGCTGCCCATACCAGTGGACTGCTCAGTAAACTGTTATACCCGGAATTGAAGCGGGAGAGCGTCAGAATTTCAAATTGCGGTTCATTGAACTGTCGCGTTGAGAGCGTATTGTAAGGGCAGCTGCCTAATATGTATGTGTCTATGTGGCGTGTATTATGTATACCTGGCTTCTTCTTCCCAATCCATTCAATCCGGTCAATTACACGTGAGCCCCCGTGCCTTATCTAAAGCTTCAAGTCACGACTCTAATTTGCAAAGAGGCCAACCAAACCAAACCGAACCGCATAATGAATGGTACCGCCACCAACAAAGCTGCCCTCTCCGTCTCCCTCTCTGTCTCCCTCTCCGTTCCAGTCTCGTTGCGCGGCCGCTGACAAACCAAATCGATCTATTGATTTCATATTCAGCACTTAAGTTGGACGACATAAATCAAAATCTGGTTTGACAAAATGAGCATAAATAAGCCAACAATCACTGCCAACAACAAATACACAAAAATAAATGACAAATGCAATCTGGACGCTCGTGCCGAAACATTTCGCCACACAGCTCACAGCTTAGACTCTATTTTCAACTTCTTGTAAGCTCACAATTGAAAAAAGCTGTTTGCACATTTCACAGAATTGCGGAAATACGTAAAACATACATATATAGATACACAATATGCAGTCCATGTTGGCTCCAAAATAGTATAGGCAATTAGTCGATTATTCATGAATGAATACAACTGGATTAAGAAGATGGTGGGATAAGAACAAATGCAACAGCTTTGGCAACCCTATTTATATCTATCTATCTATCTATCTGTCTATCTATCTATCTATTTGAAATCGGATGTCATTTCATTTCCAGAACGATAAAACTAAATCAATAACTTTATTATATTCCTTAACGACAAAGGTCACAATAGATTAAGAAGCTACATATGCATATCTTAAGAAATATAATCAATTAATTAATTAATAGTCGTTAGATGTGGACAATTTACCGAAAAAACTATATTTAATAAGCAAGTAGTATCCATATACAAGTATTCTTGCTGTTTATTCAAAGAGAAATGCACACTTGTCGTTACAAAATCAAGATTCAGGCAGGCAAATAATTTACACACAAGTTCGTCTAATATTACAAATGTGTCTCGAAACTAATATTATTTTATAAAAAAACACGAACACAAAAAAAAATATCTGTACTTTTGGTTATTTTTCATGGCCTATTTAAAAATTAAATGAATTTGACCAACAATATTTTAAAAAACAAACATCTAACCCCTTTGCAATAAAACCGTAAATGATTATAATAATAAAAAGAGTTATAATTGTCGACATAACTTTTTACTTCTTGGGTAAACTATATAGAACCCACACGTGTTTTGATTTATTTATCTGGTTTGAGAGCAGACCATCCCACTGATCGGGCAATGAACATGTAGGTGTTATGGGAAAATATTCAAAAAGTATGGTATAACATGCCTATAGAGACTTGTCTGAAGTTGGTATTCTTTAAATCTGCGAAAAAGTCATCAGGAATAAGGGCGGATAAGAGTTTTAGGTGCGCTCTAATTAGTAAAGAGTGAAAGAGAGGACCAGAAATAACAAAAATTTCATTTATAGCTAAGTTACTTTGTACTTATAGTTTGTAAGACCTTTTAATATATATATGTATGTATATATAGAAGTATGTTTATGTTGAAAACTAACTTATGCTGTGAGAAATACTTAAATAATAATAATACTTAAAGTATATATAAAAGCCACGCTTCTTTGGAAAAAATGTATGCTTACACCTATTATTCTGTCCAGGTGTGTATAATCTTTAACTAACAATCTTAATAATAATTGCGAATCATACATACTTGTATTTAAAATTGAAATGCTCTTCAATATGGCCCGCTTGGTAATTAAAAGCCGGTCCCTATCAAACCGGACTCATGCCACATTTTGAGTTCCTGGCTCATCTCAACAGACAAAAACTTGACCAAGGCTGGCTAACTGAGTTGGTCAATTGGCAGACAGAGGGCCCTAAGCTAAAAACGAGGCAACGGTTGCGGCTGAGGTGCGAAAAGTGCACAAAGCAGACGACGCCGACTGCAGCAGAACGAGACAGACGATGAGTGTATGCGTGCGTGTGTGCGTGTGTGTGTGTGTGCGTACTTATTGCTTCCTTTGCATACCAAACAACGACGTTGGCAGCAACACGGACCGCGCATGCGCAGCGCCGCGCCGCGCCGCGCACGCATTGCAAGCTTGACTGCCAGTCGACGCACAGAAGTTCAAGTTAAAGCCACGGCGACTGTCACAGGCAGACAACAACAACAGCGACCGAGTAACGTTATTCAACAAATATAAAATAAATAAAAAAAAAATAAAGTAAAACACTGGACTCGATTTAGAGCTGAGGCCAGAAGCGTATTGCTTACGCATTTTATTTACTTAATATTGTTGTTGTTGTTGCTGCTGGTGGTCGCTCTTGCCGCAACGGGAACGCGCCGCCGCCGAAGCTGTTGAAATTCGAGCGCAAAACGGCAAACGAACTCAGAACGTTGCGCCTGCGCAAACGCAAAGCACGCGCCGCACTCGCCACTCGCCATTTATCGTCCCAAAAACAGTGCAAGTATTCCCAGAAAAACGCTCTCACGTCGACGTCCACATCCACGCCCACGCCCACACAAGTGACATCCTATAATAAACCCGATCTTCCATACGCGACTCTGTGATCTAAACATTGAAGTTAATTTATTTTTTTTTTACATTTTTTTATCCAACAAAAAGTGCTTTAAAAATTGTGTGCGTAGAAATCTACTTAAAATTTAATTGCAATTCTCGAAGGTAACAATTACTTATCACCACGATTGTGAATAATTAGCTATTTTTAAAAAACTACCTTTTAATAAAAATAGAAAAATTAAATAAAACAGCAGTTGAATAATACAATTTTTAGAAATGTCAATGTACAATGTTAAATATTCTTTAAAAGTTTTTCAAAATGAACTCAATGAATTAAAATAATTCAAAAAAGAGACATTAATATCCTGTGCTCCTGCCAAACTATGTGGATACTAAACAACTTTATTGTTCAAAATCTGAACTTTTTTGTACACATTTTTAAAAGGAGAATGCAAAATAGTAAAACTTAATTCGCGTGTGTTCCATGAATACTTGTATTTCTCATTTGCGTAGAAACAAATTGTTCAAAACAAGCCTTACTTTGAGGCAGAGCCGACCCTTAGTGGTGTTATCTAATCGATCTTTATTTAAAGTTCCAGTTACTAAATACACATACTTATGTTTACAAAATTGTCTTAAAGTCTTAAGTTTAGAGACTATTTATTGTACAAGTAAATAGTCATTTAATTTGAAGTTAATACGAACATTTGCTTTTGCTAAATTTTATTTTCACAAAAAAAAGTTCAAATTGTGAGGCAACATCAAAAACTGTTAGCTACCAGAGTTGCTTTAAACAAACAAAATAGTTATCTTAGAGAAATATGTAACAGGCAGAAAAAGAAGGCATCGTATCAGACCCCATTTTATAGGTTTATCTGAGAACAGTCTGACGGTGTGAATCGATATAGACATTCCCAGCCATCCGTCCGTCAGAATGAACAGCGATTAATTTTGAACTATAGCCTGTAGACTTATCTTATCCATACGCAAAGCAAGTTTATTATAAACCATGTATACCCTCAATATTTTATACAGCTGTCGTAGGAACGATCAGTGCTAAAATCAATCTTAGTACCAAAATATATTATATTTATAAAATTCTAAGTTCTTTCACTAAATTAAACATTCAAGGGGCTTAAGCTCCTCTTTGTCTCAATTATAATCAGTCATTCCATCAATCATTTATAATCTAAGGATTCAATTTGAAACGTCAATACTTTCAAATATTAATCAATTAACGAAACAAGTACTAAGATAAGAGTGAGAGGAAAAAGGTTGTAAATTAACAGCTAAACAGCATCATAACTTTTAATATGTTATTCAAATTTTTTGTATAATTCTGCAAAGTATATTATTAAATTCAAACTTCTGAATCACTGAACGGACCATTTGAGCTCTTCATTGTCTCAATAATCATCATTCAAGCCATCAATTAGTTACGGTGTGAGATAAAGGCGGCAACTACAAGTATAGTATAGTGTAGATAAATATTTCACCAAGTTGGCTAAGGCTTTGAAAAGTGATTGACCGAGAGATTGACGAGACGATGTAAAATGTCTTAAACAAAGTATAGCTTTTTTTACTCGCATGTTGTTGCTGTTGTTGTTCTCAACGTTACCTCTTTTGTTTTTGTTGTCAAATGTGTTCAAAGTCAACGTATTTCGGTCGACACCAACTGCATACTAAAGAGGCCTTTGGCACAGTAATAGGTCCCTCACAATGCATGCATACTATACTTGTATATACAAAATCTACATTTGTACATATGTATGTATGTATATATTTATTTGACTATATACAGCAACAACAACAACTGCACCACACTTACCCAAAAGCCACAAAATGTGCAGTAAATAGAATCCGCTATAGCCGCCTCCAAAAAAAAATGTATATATATACAAGTATATGAAATAAAAAGCAGGAAAAATTTCAAGAGAGTTCTTTACGTACTTATAGTAGGATGTACTCGTAGGTACGACCATACATATACAAGTATGATTGAATGTTTATATTGTTTAACACTCTTGTGGCTTTTAATGTTTATGCGTCATGTGCACAAAACACATTTTTGCATTTCAATGAGCTCTTAATTGTACGTAAAACAAATTAATCAAACAATTTGTGCTCTCAGTGCGCTTGGCGGTCACTTTTCATTGTTTGGCATTATTGTTGTTAATGTTGTTTTTGTTAATAAATAATTGATAATATCGTACTTTTTTGTATTATTATTATAATCGCGCATTGTCTAAGGCAGTACCTTTATGTATAGCACGTCGTACCCAAATCGGTCCGGATTGTATCGCGCTGACTGTCATTGGGGTCTCCGATGACTTACCATATCGGCTTGCATTTTTGTAAAGAAAGCAAAAGTTTTTAACTTTTACTGAGCATTTAAGTTGTGTGTATTGCGCAAGAAAATGTTTTTGAACAGTTTATTACATACGCGCTTTCTACTGAAGTGGGTCTGAATAAGTGACTGATTTTTGAATTAGAAAATTGGAAAATTGGAAAATTAGTTGGGAATATATGCAATCAAATTAGCGAAAAAAGTTCAACAAATACTGATCCACTCAGAAGAAAAAAAAGTGCATTTGTAAAAGCGAACTGAAAACTAATCTCCTCAGAGAATGAATGTCTGCTGTATTTTATTTTAAGTCTCTTTCGATTAGGCAGTAACAGATCAAATCTGAAGAATACGATATAACAATTTTCCATGCCGTTTTCTTTCCCGTCTGTTCCCTGGTCTGTGCAGTGTAGTAATGGACCCATGTCTCATCCGTGTTTATAAATCGACGCAAAACAAACATCGACAAACATTGTTTGGTTCCAAAGACATTGCACTCTTGTTCTCTTATTCTTTTGATTTATGGAAAAAACCACCTGACCTGATTAAGGAGATTCGCGCCAAATCGAAGAAGAAACTAAATGCCATTGCACAAAGGGATTTTTCGGACAGAGGCGATAGAAAAGATTTCATTATTTATTTACTTAAAGATGATGAAAGTTTTAATAAGCAGCGTTGCAAGTACAAGCAAACAAAACATTTTAGACAACACATTATTTGCATGAAGCGACGACATTTATATGAAAGCAAGTATTTTAAAAACTTCAAACTTCTCAAATGGGTCACTAGGGCATATATGTACATACATACCATTCGATTAGTGTCACCTATGTATTTGCCAATGACCTTGTGGGTGACAGTTGGCAACAATTTCGGCATAAATAAGTCCACAAGCATTGTTGCCTTCACTGACCTTCACGCCTTGTCCGCTTAATCTGTGATGTGGGATTGCCATCCCATCTGCCATCTCTGTGTCAGCTAACTGTTTGTCAATTTATGTGCCTCACGCTTGTTTTAAATATCAAAGCAACAAGGATGGCCGCTTTAATTAATAACGTTCTCGGCGAAACAACTGGCGGTGGTTAAAAGTTCCCACGCCCTAGCATCCATAAATTTCAAAGGAGATTATAAACGGAAATAATCGAGCAATGTGTCAAATACACACACACACACACACACACACACACACACACACATACATTGGTACACATAGACGAAACCCGATTCTATTATTGGCCATTAATTAGATGGCACAAAAGCCGAACTCAGTTGTCGCCCGCTTTAAAGCCACTTTTTGCGAATCGTCTGCAATCGGATCGCAATTTGTAATTTATTTGCGGTCTGTAGTCGCAAGAAAATCCAATTGACACATTGACACATTTTGCTTTTGCTGCCAAAAATCTATGCACACTCGCTTGAATAGTTATACTTGTACAAGTATATAGGTAGGTATCTACTTGTATATGATCCGGGGCCATTGCCGATCAATGTATCACACTCACTGTCCGAAACAAAGTCACTGCCTTCTATATGGCCGTACGATTTCATTAAAAAATTTACGCATGTTTGATGAGTGTGCCATGCTCGGGCATTGTGGCCAACGTGATGGGCATGCCAAGCTCCCCGAACCACCCAATACTCCGTCCGACATTCAAGTGCAGAAGATGTGCCAACAATTTGTAATCAATACAAAATCGAAGCACACAGCAATTAATGCCAATGGAAATGGAAATCGGAATGGAAATGGAGCGCAAGCTTCCTTAACTTAGCTAAGTATCTAAACAAAATTCGTCACCAATTATGCATAAGTAGCTTCTCAGTATGAGGGCCAGGTCATGAATAGAAGCAATTAAAGCTGCATAGATTCCCATGTGCGAACCAAATTAGTTCCTGAATATAAGACAGAGCGCTGAAAAAAACCAAATGCTAACATTCAGCTTCATGGAATAGGTTTGAAAATGCCAATTTCGATTCCACTTGATATGCCCGCTATTCTGTAATATGAATATAATTTCTTTAAATAACAGAAAAGATTAGCTGCAAGCCATAATGTTTAAAACCAATTGTTTGTCTGAATTGAGAATCGAGTCGATTTAACCAAAAATATATGAGTTCAGTAATGCAATCAGTCTTGAATGTAATAAAATAAATAAATTTCAATATTCTAACAGGAATCCCACAATATGTATTCGTTGCTGAGTATATTATT
Organism: Scaptodrosophila lebanonensis; assembly: GCF_003285725.1. Classification (NCBI taxonomy): domain Eukaryota; kingdom Metazoa; phylum Arthropoda; class Insecta; order Diptera; family Drosophilidae; genus Scaptodrosophila; species Scaptodrosophila lebanonensis. Next base: position 5,492,096 of record NW_022060566.1, on the reverse strand, counting down.
CCCATAAAGCATGATTCAAAAAACTATTTACAGTCTTACAATTCTGAAAGAGTTCTCTCATATAGGATCATGAACAATCTGGCCAAATTTGCAGGCCAAATCGGCACATAATAATTTGAAAAAAAATAAAAATTTTAAATATAAAAAAAATAAAACAAATGCCATGAAAAGAACAATACTTGTATTTATTAAAAACAATAAAAAACAAGTAAAAAAGCTAAAGTCGGGTGTCCCGACTTTGAAATACTCTGTACATATGTTTACAATAATTATAGAAAATAAAAAAAATTAAGAAAATAAAAAAAAAAATTTGATCGATTTTACCTCTCTCGGTATTCGAACTCACGTAAAGGGTGTATAATTGCACATTTACATAGCAATTGCGTCTGTGTGAGTGTATGTATGCCTATGCGCATCAATTCGTGTCTGTGTAAGCATTTTCGCAGTCAACCAAACAGCAACATCAACAACAGCCGCGGGCAGCGCTTGAGCAGCGCTGCAGCAGCGCTGCATCAGCAAATATATTTATGGCTATAACTTCTTGTTAAATCGGTCTATCATAATGAAATTTGGCATACGGACACATAATAACTAACTGGGGGTATTTCCAAAATTTTAGTTCGAAATTCCAAGAATTACGGGAGTTACGATTTGCGGGGTAGAGGGGGGAGGGAGGGGAATTCCAAAATATACATTTTCTGCGTATTCACATAAGGCATCTAAAATTTGGTGTTCCTAGGTCTTATAGTGTCCGAGATATAGGCGATTATACAAATGGAAAATCGGGAAAACCCCCATAGGGGGGAAGTGGGGGGGAAAATCAAAAAAATAAAACAAACTCGTATAGAATACACACATAACGCATCTTCGTGCAATTTGGTGTCTCTATCTCTTATAGTCTCTGAGATCCAGGTGTTCATACGGACGGACAGACGGACAGACAGACAGACAGGGCTAGATCGACTCGTCTCGTCATGCTGATCAAGAATATATATACTTTGTGGGGTCTGCCACGCCTCCTTCTGCCTGTTACATTTTTCAGCTCCCGCAAACCTAATATACTCTTGTACATTTCATGTACAGAGTATAACAAGAAAGGAATGCTAAAGTCGAGCAGGCTCTCAAATACCCTGTACCACCCCACAAAAAAGAAATTAAATTAATTAATTTAATTAAATTAATTAACTAAATTAATTTAGTCAATTAACTAAATTAAATATAAAATATTCCATGCATGCATACATACATTTACATCAGAATCGTGCCTTATGCGTGTTTGTGTACTTGTACATATGTATGTATGTGTGCATTGAGCCTGGTTATATGGCTATAACTTTTTTTCTGATCATTCTTTCATAATGAAACTTGGTATACGGATATATAATTACTAACCTAATGTGACTACTAAATTTTAGTTCAAAATTCCAAGAATTACGGGAGTTATAGAAAATTGGTAATAGGGGGGGAGTGGGGGGTTGGATCAGAAAAAATGAACAAACTCGTCCTTTCTCGGGCTCAGAAGAATCTGTATAACAAGTTTGGTTATTCTAGCTCTTATACTTTCGGAGATCCTTGCGTTCATACAGACAGACAGACGGACAGACAGACAGACAGACAGACAGACAGACGGACAGACGGACATGGCTATATCGATTCGGCTTGTCATGCTGATCAAGAATATATATACTTTGTGGGGTCTACCAAGCCTCCTTCTGTGTGTTCCATGTGCACTCGCACAAAACTAATATACCCTTGTACCCTTTGGGTACAGGGTATAAAAACACATACAGTTCGTTTTATCAACAATTGATGTTACTTTTAAGATCGTAATTTAGGCGAACTGTGTTTCAATATATGTCTTTTATAGGATACTTGACACATGTCTGTTTCTAATAGACGTACCCACCTTTCCGTCCTACCCTGGATGGATCTGCTGCCCACGACCAGGGGGCCAGCAAAAAACTTTTAAGACTTTTATAGTGTTTCATGCTATTTTGTAGTTACATTAAAATCGGTGCTCATATAGTTATTGAAAAAGAGTGAAAAGGAGGAGGAGCCATATTTATTTGAGTGCCTAAAAGCTAAACATGACTTTCTGTAATTAAAAATTGCATAGAAAAACAGTTTTTGATGCTCTCTTATTGGTTCAATAAAGTACTCCGATTAAGATCTTCAAAATAAGTATAGTAGGTAATGGAATGTGATGGGGGAGCTCTATTCTTATGTGGAATGTGTGGTAAAAAGAAAAAAAATGAGTTGCATATATGAATGCTCATAAATAAATTCGTTTATTTTACAATACAAATACATACTACAATATAGGTATGTGTTCTAATCATGCTTATACTTGTATAGTTCTTTTGTTCGCTCCTCATAAACTCATTATTTGAATGTAAATGTCAATGCTGTCAGATTTTTGTGGCTAATGTATGTATTATGAAGTTTTGTGCTGCTTCCATTAGCCATGCTGCGCCCATATTAGGCCTACTACTCGTATGAGTTACAGGCCAAGCATCCAAAATATTTGAAATGTAAATCCAAAAAAAAAGCCGTCATCAAACAAAAAAAAGTTCTTAAACGCAGATACAAATACTATATACTACATAAACATATGAGTAGCCTATGAAGTCTTCTATTGGTTTTGTGCCAAGTCTTCGAGCACATCTTTCTCTTTTCCTATTATTATTATTATTATTATTATTTTTTTTTATTTTGTTTTGCTCGATGCTGGCCCAATTAGTGAGGCGACTAGCTTAGGCCACACTCCAAGACGTAATTAAGCGCGGACCAGAAGACATTGATGATATGAAAAAGAACCAGATCTGGAATGCCGGTCGGTCGTACACTAATTTGCAAATCGGTTGGGTTATTTGACTTTGACATGAGTTTGGAGCCAAGCTTGGACATTTGGCCGGCCACGAACCTACAAATTGAAATCAATTTGTCATGCCGCAAAAAAAAACATAGATTTTCAAAAAAACGTGACTTGTTCAAAATGATATTCATCGTTAAGTACAAAATGTGTGTGTGTGTGTCTTACGCATTGTTATTTATTGTTTGTCACATTTATTTACCATATACCTATAATGGTTGTGCGCTATTGTCTTCCTTAAGCCGCCTTACATTGGCGTTCCAATTAAAATTAAAATTCAACGCCAAAGGCGCCAATTTACTGAACAGATGTTTGCTCCCAACTTTTTTGCATGTAATTAGGCATGAGCACTTGATTTTTAATTGCTACCGAGCTCAATGCTCAGCGCTGAACGCAAATGGTGGCCCCAGCAATCAATAAGCTATTCAGAGCGTTTAAATGCAACGAAAAGAAGTGGAGCGGAATGGGACCGACAGGCAGGAGCAACCAGCCAACATCATTTAAAAAACCAAGTCAGTCAATTTCAAAAATGCAGACGCTGGCAACTAAAGTACAGTACCATCCCTACAAATATGGTTCGTTAATTTGAAATATTTGCTTTGCTCGTAAAGGTCACAAATGCTATTATTCAGATATAGACAAGATAGAACGCTGTTACATTTACTCGCACAAAACTAGTATACCCTTTCACCAATTGGTCGCTTTAAATGTTGAATTCCTAAAGATAGTTTCCGATGCACTCCAAAATGTAAGTGACAAATTTTGGAATTGAAATATTAATATTTATACTGTATACATGAAATGTACAAGGGTATCCTAGGTTTGCGGGAAGTGAAAAATGTAACAGGCAGAAGGAGTGTGTATATATTCTTGTTGGGCATGACAAGACGAGTCGATCTAGCCCTGTCCGTCCGTCTGTCCGTCTGTCTGTCTGTCTGTCCGTATGAACACCTGGATATCAGAGACTATAAGAACTAGAGACACCAAATTTTGCACAAAGATGCCTTCGGTGTATACGCTATACGAGTTTGTTTAATTTTTTTGATTCCCCCCCCCCCCCCACTTCCCCCTATGGGGGTTTTTTGAATAGTACCGAGAGAGGTGAAATCGATCAACATTTTTTTTTTAATTTCCTTATTCTAGACATAAGTACAGAGTATTTCAATGTCGGGACACCCGACTTTAGCTTCTCCACTTGTTTTCAACTCCGTTTAACAACAACTTTCGTATCGAAAACACAATCTTAGTTGATATTTATTTCATCTTTATACTCGATTAGTGTCTAATTTAAAGATACTCTGTCCAAGGGTATAATGTACATGTATTGCAAGCATTTAAACTCATGCATATGGCATGGATTTTAATTGATTCCATGCAGCCATAACAACAAATTTTAACGTCCCTCCAACTCGGAGGGACATCTCATTACGTAAGGTTGTGTAACGAAGTGCGTGCAAAATTTATCATGAATGTCGCAGCCAAATTAAAATACACGAATTTTCAGTCAAGACCACAGGGCACGCACTGCAACAGACAGACAGTCAGAGAGACAGAGAGACAGACAGAGGGGCAGACTGACAAGTAACCGAACAACAACCGAGTGGCCAAGTTACCCGAAATTAAGTTGTAAGTTTAGCAAATTGCCAAAGAAGATGGTCTCCGACGTTGTTGCCAACCCTTTTGGCTTATTGCGCAATTTAAGGCTGATTGATTGAGTGGCTGACTGGAGCCCTATTTACATATGCAGAAATTGTGCAAAATATGTCTGGATTGCACAATTACTGCCAATTGTACAATGTCGTGCTATGTACATAAAATATATACTTGTATTGCATACCTGTACTCATTCAAATACCAATTCTTTCAACATTCATTCATCAATGCCCAGCAACAGCCACTGAAGAAATAGAGTTCAACAACTACTATTGTGGTACATTCAACCCACAAGTGGGAAAAATATAGATCATCTGTAGATCATTTAATAGACTGATTAGAATAGGAATAAATAATATAATTTTCTGAATATTACCCCCCAGTTTTAACTGTTTCACTAGTAAGTAGAATAGTTAAAAATGGTTATCATCAGAAATTGCACACGGATGACCATCAGTAGACTTGGCAATTTTTTCTTTACATTTAGCTGCAATTTCTTCAATTTTAGGGGCCGTACATTTTATTACAACAGTAATTAATATAGCTTTATTTGTTTGATCAGTAAAATTTACAGCATTATTATTACTCATCTTCACCGGTGGAGGGGGAGATCTAATTGTATACCCAAATTTGTTTTTTTTTTTACACCCAGAAGCTTATATTTTAATTTTATCCTGGCTGTGATGAAATGGGAAAAGGTTTACCAATCACAAGGTCTCCTAAAATTAAACCAATTATGAATGCATTATGAATAGACTTATGCAATAGAGCAGACATCTAGATAGAGATATTTAAGCGGCTGGTTCAACCCACAAGGTTGTCGACGCTTCTTTTCAACAATGTCTTCTAGTCATGCGAGATTATCATGATTATGGCGATAGAAGATTTACCTAAACAATGCATTAATATTATGCATCATCAGGAAGAAATATTTTAAAAAAGTCATGTTTGCTTTAATGCAGAATTACTCCATTATTTTTATACCCTGTACCCAAAGGGTACAAGGGTATATTAGTTTTGTGCGAGTGCACATGGAACACACAGAAGGAGGCTTGGTAGACCCCACAAAGTATATATATTCTTGATCAGCATGACAAGCCGAGTCGATATAGCCATGTCCGTCTGTCCGTCTGTCTGTCCGTCTGTCCGTCTGTCTGTCCGTCTGTCTGTCTGTATGAACGCAAGGATCTCCGAAAGTATAAGAGCTAGAATAACCAAACTTGGTATACAGATTCTCCTGAGACCGAGAAAGGACGAGTTTGTTAATTTTTTCTGATCCGCCCCCCCACTCCCCCCCTATTACTGATTTTCTATAACTCCCGTAATTCTTGGAATTTTGAGCTAAAATTTGGTAGTCACATTAGGTTAGTAATTATATATCCGTATGCCAAGTTTCATTATGATAAAATGATCGGAAAGAAAGTTATAGCCATATAACCAGGCCCAATGCACACATACATACATATGTGCAAGTACACAAACACGCATAAGGCACGATTCTGATGTAAATGTAAATGTATGTATGCATGCATGGAATATTTTATATTTAATTAGTTAATATTTAGTTAATTAATTAAATTAATTTAGTTAATTAATTTAATTTAATTAATTAATTAATTTAATTACTTTTTTGTGGGGTGGTACAGGGTATTTAAGAGTTGAGCCTGCTCGACTTTAGCATTCCTTTCTTGTTTTTCTTTAGTTTTATTCATAATATCAACAATAATACTACCGATTTAATTATTTAATTTAATTAAACTACATTTAAAAGATAAAAAAGCCTAACACAAAGCTCTACAATGACGTCTATTAATGTCTCCGACACGTTGGGGGAATTTTATTTGTCAATTGGCCAGCTATGCCCCGATCCTCAGCCATATGTGGTCAGAGACATTTAAGATCTAATAAACTATACAAATAGTAGATAAAGGTGAAAAATTAATTCTATTTAACAACTAATTAGAAAAAGTACGAAGTAGAACGAGAAAGAGAAAAAGAAAGAAGGAAAGAGAGATAGAGAAACAGAAAAAGAGAAAGGTGGAAAGAGAGAGACGAAAAGAAAAAGAGGGAAATCTCCAATCCGGTGGGGGAAATTTTAAATGCCAGTCCAACTCACAGCAGTAAGTGGTCAGAGATTTCCCCGAAGATAATTATCAATTAATTTCCAATTATCGTAGGTCATATGTTTATCAAAAATGGATTAACCGCTGGAAGCATATTTTGCTTTTAAATTACTGCATCAATAAAAAAAAGGCACTTAGAGTCGTTTTAAATAACATACAGTTCTTTAAAAATCTGAGCTGGCTTGCTCAAAATATGAGGCATGAGTAAAGTCTATTTCCATTTTAGTGGTTTAGAATTTATGCAAAGACCCGCTGCTGCTGAAAAGAAAAGAACAAACTTGTGGCTTCAAACAAAGGTAAGCGGCAAGCGTTTTGAGCTCATTAAAGAAACATTTGATTTCTCATTAGTGTTGTTGTTGTTGTTGTTGGTAGTAAAGAAGTCATTGGCCAATATTCAAAATATAAACATTTCGTTTTTGGTATTTATAATCAAAGCAAACCTTTGATTTCATTGGCATGCGATCTGCATTCGATTTTTAAGACGTAATTCCAACTCTATTCAATCAACCAAAGATTCTCATAAATGCGAGCAACTAAAAGCGAAGACTTCGGCTACAATGAGATTGTGGCATATTTTTAGCGCAGGGGCACGCCTCATGTGTGTGCGAGGCTGGCACAGAGAAGAAAAAAAAAGCCAAATAAGTAAATAAAAAATAAACTCGTTTAGGCCGGCCACCGAAGAAGAGGCTCAGGCAGTCCATGGAAGGTTTGAACTATGTAGACCGAAGCTTAAAACAACAGCCAAAGGGCTCAAGCCATTGACATTTTTATTCTTTTTATAATTTTTTATTCTTTTAAACGTGTTGAACATGAGAGAAGCTGTGAAAACTAAAAGTCGATCAGGTGGACGTCCTTGCAGACATAGTTATGGGGTCGCCGATCGCACAGTGGGCCGAAAGTAATGTATTTTCAACGCGGGGGCTGCTTTGGTAATGTAGGCGCGCTGTCAAACCCGTTTTATTTGTTTGTTTGTTCTTTTTCTTTTCTTCAAATTCATATGCATTATCTGATAATGGCATTTTTCTGCTCTCTTTTCTGTTCCCTTTATAGATTTGGCAGCACTTATGGATGCATTGTACACGGCTCTGGTCACATTGGTAAGTAAACAGACCAAAGTGCCTGGAAACTCAATAAATAAGCCCGTAATACTATATGCTGCTGGAATATGTTTTGTTAAGAAGTGGTTTCTGATATCAAGCATCCCCTAACTTTTTTATAAGGCTTTGCGATAAAGGATTTCTAAAGATGAATTTGTAAAATCTCTATAGTTATGTAGAATATTCACCGGGAGTATCAAAATCAAAATATTATAAGAATCACAGAAAATAACAAATATCAAAATATATTTTACATTCAATTGTTCTCTTACAACAACACTAAATATGTATAGATCAGTTTGAATTTATATTTTCCTCCAATAAAATACATAATGCGATTTACGATTTAGATCAATGTTTTCTACCATTCTCATTTAATAATATACTAGGGCATATGTATGTATCAATCAAGCGAGTCTTTCAACGTCTTTAAGGTACGATACTTAAAGTATTGAATGGCCAATTAGAATATTCTATTCAAAGCGAGCATCGAAAACAGCCACTTCATAAAATGGGAATCTAAGAGAAATGTGTATTTCCTTGACATTAAAAAATACATAATTCAGTTTTCCTTTAACCATACAAGTCAGTATTAATTCAGACATAGATTACGCTTTATGTTTTATTTATTGATCGATTTCGTGGGCTTTAAACTGGCCGGACTGGCAATAAAATTTTCCCCCACCTCTCTTCTGTTCCTTTTTCTCTTTCTGCCTTCCTTCATATAGATAGCTCTTAAGCAGAATTTAGGTTTCTACTCTACTATACATATATGTTTATACCCTGTACCCTGCACACCCCACAAAGTATATACATATATTCTTGATCAGAATGACAAGACGAGTCGATATAGTCATGTCCGTCCGTCCGTCCGTCGGTCTGTGCGTCTGTATGAACGCAAGGATCTCAGAAAGTGTAAGAGCTAGAATAACCAAATTTGGTATCTAGATTCTCCTAAGTCCGAGAAAGGACAAGTTTGTGCTTATACCCCCCGACTCCCCCGCAATTCCTGTTTTTTTCCATAACTCCCGTAATTTTTGAAATTTCAAACTAAAATTTGGTAATTCTTAGTGATTATGTGTCTATATGCGAAGTTTCATAATGATAAGTGAATTATGAAGAAAGTTATAGCCTTAAATATAGTCTCTGCCGAAGCTGTGCTCGCAGCTCTGCCCGCCGCTGTTGTTGCTGCTTTGGCTCAACTTTGTGCTGCATACGCAGGGACACGATTCTGATGTAAATTTATTCTATTGAAATTGTACATAGACACTTATGTATGTATGTGTTTAATATTTTATATTTAATTTAATTACCTAATTCAAATAATTAAATTTTTTTAATATTTTTTTTTTTAATTTTGCTTTTTTGTGAAGAGTACAGGATTTTTTACTGTAGCGCTCTCTCTTATTTAATTTTTTTGGTCTATAATGTCTCTGACAACATATGGCTGTGAATCGGGGCATATCTGGCCAAATGGCAAATAAAATAAATTAAATAGACATTATTGTATAGTTATTTTTGAGTCTTTCTTTTTTTTAAGTTTAAATGAGCACTTAATATTAGTAATCTGTATCGACAGCACTATTTGTAGATCTATTAAATAAATAAATAATAAAGAAATAAAGATTATTAGTCGCAACGCCAAAGCGAACTCTTTTAAGCGCATTTGAGCAATTTTGCAAAATTGCACTTTTTATAATCGATGTTATGATTTTTATACCCTGTACCCGTAGGGTAAAAAGGGTATATTAGGTTTGTGCAAAGTATGTAACATACAGAAGGAAGCATCTACGACCCCATAAAGTATATATATTCTTGATCAGCATGACGAGAGAAATCGATCTAGACATGTCCGTCCGTCTGTCCGTCTGTCCGTCCGTCTGTCCGTCCGTCTGGATGAACGCGAGGATCTCAGAAACTATAAAAGCTAGAATAACCAAAGTTGGCATCCAGATTCTCCTAGGTCCGAGTAAGGACGAGTTTATGTTTTTTTTTTAATTTTCCCCCCCTTCCCCCGCTACAGAAGTTCGTCAATAGCGTCCATATTTCAAATGCTACCTAAACCAAACTTTGCACACATAATTAATATAAAATTGTCTACTGTTGTATAAAATTTTATTCAATTCGGTCAATTCTAAGAAAAGTTATTAGCAAAACAAATTCTCGCCAGTACAACCCCCCCAAACTGCAGCAACAAGCTCACTCTTCTTCTTCCTCTTTTTGCTGCTGCTATGGGCGCATATAACTCAGTGACGGAAGTTTACCTGGGTACAGGGTATTACACTGTCGGGCTTGCTCGACTGTAGCGTTCTCTCTTGTTCTAGATATTTTACTTCAAGAACGTCGTAGGAAAAAATCGAAAGGTATCAAGCCAGTCGATCGAGGGAGCCGCCTGAGTTTCGGAAACGGTTTAAAATCCATTCACCTCAATTGACATGCTATATAGGCTCTCCTAGTCTCGGAACATTACGAGTTTATAAGATTTTTTGATTTTCGTTCCCTTCCCGTGCAAAGTTCTGCATTTCAACTGCACACTCCACAATTCCAAAGCTACATTAATTTTATTGTACTTTTATTCGGTACAGACTCTTTCCTCCGCAACTCTAACATTTTATATTGTTTATTTCTTCAATATGGGAAATACAGTTGGCCCTGCTGCCCACAGTTTTGGGACATGGACGTTTAATGGATCCGCCAGCGCGCAATGCTATGTGGCGATTCGGCTACCCGAATCCGGTTAACTACAATGACAACGAACTCTTCTGCGGCGGCTATGCTGTCCAGTGGGAGCAGAACAGCGGACGCTGTGGGGTCTGTGGCGATGCGTATCACGTGAAGTCACCGCGACCCCATGAGGCAGGCGGTGAGTTTGCGAAAGGCATCATTTCGCGCTACTACACGGCAGGGCAGGAGATCGACGTGGAGGTGGAGCTGACTGCCAACCACTACGGCCGCTTCGAGATGTTCCTCTGTCCCAACAATAATCCACGGCAAGAGGCGACGCAGGAGTGCTTCGATCGGTATCCGCTCTTTATTTCGGGCAGTCGCGAGCACCGCTTTCTCATACCGCGTGAGGCCAAGAAAAAGGACATCTTCCGGTATCGTGTGCGATTGCCTCCTTATGTGACTTGCACGCAGTGCGTCCTTCAGTGGACCTACTATACGGCCAATATGTGGGGCACCTGCTCCAATGGTACCGAAGCCGTAGGCTGCGGCAAGGCGGGTAAGTCCATCTCCACATAGAAGTCGTTGGCTGGTTGGTGGTTGGTTTTCAATGTTTTTCTCTCGTTTTAACAGAAACTTTCCGCAACTGCGCCGATATTGCGATTATATCGAACACTGGAGGCGGTGTGCCACCTATTTTCGTCAACAATAAATCTCCATATTTGCTGTACTATCGCGATTATCGTGCCCCGGAAGACAACAACATATTCCCATTGATTGTGCGGTGAGTAACAGGTTTTCGATATCGATTTCGATAGAAGAACTATTGATCGTTTGGTAACCGATACAATTTTTTATAATTAGTATATCTTAACCGGTTGATTTAGAACCGATTCAATATGTAATTCTCTCCAATATGTGATTCTCACCTCTTACATACTCGTACCCTAATTTACTCTCCACTTCGAACTCTAGAATTAACCGTTTCCGCTATACTAACCGCTTCAGCTTCGCAAACTACGTTTCCTCACTTATAAGCATTAACCGCTTCGATTTGAAATTACTTTTGAGCCGCATTAATTATAAATCTCGCTTTGCTTTCTAGCAATGTCACGAGACATGCGCGGAAACGCAAACGTCCTACCGCTTAAAAATTACCCGCTTACCCGCTTAATCGCTAAGTCGCCACAACTGCACTTCTTAGCGCTGTATTTAAACAATGCTTTAAAATAACTGTAAGCATACACATTCATCTCTGGACTTCTTATATTCAAAGGGCTTAAGAGCCACACTTAAGCTAGCCTATTTTAGTATCGTAAACGGTTATGGTTCCACACTACAACATATTATTGATCACAGCTGTATAAATATTTGCTTAAATAAACACAAAACATTTAACCCAATCTATGATTCGGCATTTTGTTATCTCCAAAGGAAACGGTACATTTTTCGATTTGTATCAGTTGCGTATAACCGTTCCATAACCGGTTAAACGTAACTGAAGTGTTTAATTCAAGAATTGACACATGAAATTTGTAGAAAGCTAAAACGCGCGGCACCACTAATGATGCCAGGAGTAGATGGGCCGCGAGTACTAAAACCGGTTGATTCGAAACGGTTAGAAATTTACAGAACCTAGAATGGCCCTACAATTGGGCAGCATTTGTAACTTCTGTAATTTTCTCAGCACAAATTGAATAATTTTGATGAAATGCGATGTGGATGTGGAGTCGAATATTCGATCGATATGATTGCTTTTCGTAGTTGGTTTGGTTGCAGATCCTAGATGCGGGTTAGTGTAAGCTCAGCAGCGTATATCCGGATATGTAAAGGCCATGATCAGCACAAGAAAGAGGCTTATTTGCACCAGGCCCACTAGTACGGTCTTCACCAGTTGCATTTTGGGATTAACATTCTTTTCGGGTAGCACCGGTGCTACCCTTCGAGTACGCTGTGCTTGCGACACCTGAGCTCGCATCAAAGTGCGTGGCAAGGAGCTCTGGCGCTTACGTTCCTGTAGCTGTTCAAGCTGATGTTTCTGCTCCAGCTCCTTCTGCCGGGTAGCGCAGCCCATGCCCAAGTGCGGTGATGATGCGGAACGTCCGCCGGCCAAACGTCGCTCTGACAGCTTTGGCCTTCGCTTCACCGGCGGCGCCGGGGGTCGCAACGAGGTGCGACACTTAACGCGGCGCAAGCTGTGTACGGAACCCTCCGAAGAAAGGCCAGCACTTGCGTCCGGCAACTGCAACAGGCAACTGCTCGTTGCCGTATACGCTGGGCGTGCTGCTAGAAGTTGATACTGACACGAGGTGCATGCGGCCCCCAAAAGACGTCCTTCGGAGCAGCTGCGTTCGTTATAGCTGGGCGGCAGCGTTGGTGGATTGCTTAGGAAGAGCGACATGTTCTGATAGCTGCTGCTGGCTCCGCAGCTCGGTGGCTTTAGCAGTCGGGCAAAGGGCTGGCCACTTAGCTCACGGGCCAGGGCATGATCCGAGCTGCTGGTGCTACCACCGCCACCAACGCCACCAAGGCCAGCAAGGCCCAGGCCGCCACCCCCCGCCAAAGGTTCACTGCCAAAAGCAACACTATTGAAGAACATGGCATCCTGTTCCAACAAATTGAAGGGACGTGTCGGTGTTAGTGGACGCAGTTGCTGTAGCAGCACGTTGGGATTCTCTTTGAGCTTGCGAAACGAGGTGCGACGCAGTTCTCCGCTTCCCTGGCCGCCGGTAGCGGGCAAATAGAAGCACTGCGTCTCATCCCCTGTCTTGAGCTCGGTCAGTGTTTTGGTTTCGATGCGGAACTCCTTGATGAACCCATAAAAGCGCACCGGCGCACAGAGTCGTCCGCATTGACGAGCCACCGGCAGCTGCTCAACCCTCCGACATCCAAATCTGGTAATAGGCACTGCCTCGTAGCTGTAGGTGGCCAGCGTAGTGCGCGGCGTATAGTATATGCTGGAGGAGTCGTTCTGCAGGCAACAGCCACTGCTAAGCTGGGGACTGGAGCGCAAGGTCGCCTCCAGCCGTTCGCCAATCTCCTGCAGCAAATGAATCTCACGCTGTAGCGTCGGAATATTCTTGAATACGAGATCAATTTCCAGCTTACGTTGCGCCGCATCCATTAGTTGGCTCAACTGCAATGGTGAATTCGAGCCACCATCTACGCTCAAGCCGGAGGGTGACGCCGACGGGGAGCCCGAGGAGAAGGCTGTGTGGCTATGTGGACCATCCCCATCTAGTGCGTCTTCTATCCGGGGATTGGCATCGGGCACCGTCTCGAAGGCACACAGCGCCGACTTCAGTATATTCTCACGCTTACGTATGCCGAGCAGCTGACTGTGAAGCAATCCATGAAAGCTAGTCGCCGAATGATGATCCCCCAGATTTAATTCCAGTTGCGGTGATGTGTTGAAGCTGCTGGCCGAGCTGGAACTCAGTTCCATAAGTGGGGCCAGCGCATACTCTTCCCCATTGTCCGAGTTCTCATCCGGTGATTTACAATAGCGTTCCCTCTCACCATTGCCCTCCAGCCCATCGTCCTCATCCTGACAGAGTGTACGGGCGGACAAAGAATGCTTTGGCTCCAACTGTATGTCCAGCTGCTTAGCGAACTCATCCGAGGAGTTGCGCAACTGACGCGCCGTCAGCAGCTCCTTGACATGCTTCACCGGCTTGCACAGATAGACGAAGCTCTTGTTCTGTTGATCGGGCAGCCGAAAAGCCTTTGCCAGCTTTATCTTTCGTCGCTGAGCCGCATTCATGCGCGCTGTAGGCGGTGGCGTCTCCGGTGTCTCAGTGTTGGCGCAGTTATTAATGTTGTTGGTGTTGTTGTTGTTGTTGTTACTTATATTGTTGCCACCATTTGACGCATAAGGTGTGCCGGGTCGCTCTGTAGCCGGTGGAACTGCGGCTACGGCCGCCGCAGCCGCTGCCGTCGTCGTCATCGTTGTTGCCTTTGTCATGGGATGCGACTTTGGTCCCAGCCTGGCTACGCGTGGCAAAAAGTGACGAGGTGCGCAACGTCTGTTGTTATTGTTGTTGTTATTATTGTTGTTATTGTTGCTGATGCTATTGTGGTTGTGGATGTTGTTGTTATTGTTGTTGCCAGCATTAACCGGCCCCAAGGCGCCGCTAGTCAATCGTGTGGCTGCGGCACAGGCGGTTATAGGCATGCCCCAATCCTGACTCTGCAAGCGCTTTAAACGGCCGTTGTTGCGTGTTCCTTGCGGGGCTAGAGAAGAAGAGATGAGAAAAGCCGCCATTATTTTTGGGCAAAGAAAGCCAGGAAAGCAGGAGTTCAAAACAAAGCGAAAGACAGAGCCAAAGCAAACTCGCAAACTCTAGTCGTTGCTATATACATACATATGTACTTGTATAATAATTTTGGTCGAGAGTAGAGCGGTGCGTGAGCGTGGCTTAACGTGCGTGAGCGCTTCGTGAGCATGGAGATCGGAATAAAAGATTTTTTTGTTTGAATATTAGGCAACCACATCAGAGTGGTGTTCTGGCGAGAAAAAACTAATAACAATTATTAGTAATATATTTATTATAATATAATTAGAAAGTGATATCAAATATTTGTAAAAGTTCGGGCTCACTCACTCACCCAACAAAGATCGTCGAATTGTACGCGATCGCTAGGAAGTTGGCAATTGTTGAATCAATCGATAATCGATCAATCGGTAACGGTAATTTATAAGATAGCGTATAATGTAGGGTTAGCGAGAAACTCTAGCGAGCATTGGATAGCTGAGTAATCAGCGGACACAGAAGGAGCTACTCACCCGCTAGGTTGCGCGTTGGCAGCGTTGTCCTGGTGTAAGCTGTCTTTCGCCTAATGGGCTGTTGTTGGACTTGGGGTTGAGGTAGGAGTTGCTGGAGATGCTGCTGCTGCTGCTGACCTTGAAGATATATGGGTGGGGGTTGTGGCAAAGGATCTTGCTCATTGTCCCGGTTGTCTGTTGGCCTCTCCCTTATGCGTTGTCGATTCATCGTTCTCTATTTTCTCCCTCTATTATCCTTGATCTGTCTCTTTATTTTCTCTCTTTTCTATTTTATTATTGACTTCTCAATGAGCGCGTTGAAATGTTTCTTCTTTTTTTTTTTTTTGGTTTGCAATGCGATTCACAAATTTTGGATGTAAATTGATTGAAATGTAAAGTATTTAATGGTTGCCCGAACTGTGAACGAAAACTATTTTGTGGCCTATTTTGGCTCTAAAGTGTAGCTAGAAGAAGCAAAAATATCAATCCGAAACTCGGATGACGTCCATGACGAAATAAATTGAATTTGACAGTAAAACCAAAGTTGAAGTTATAGAATTGCTGTGGAATATTCAGACCTCCGGTTGCAACCGAAATACGTGGAATCGAAATTACTTACGAAGTTGCTATTGGAAAGAAATTACTTCAAGGCAACACTTTTGGTAACATGATTATTAAAAATTGTGTGTATTTGAGATTTTTTCCGCATAATTCTGTATTGGGAACAACCCTCATTTAGTGATGAAAGTATTCTAATGTCGAGGGAAACCGTGCAAAGAATATATATATGAGTAGCGTTTAGGGTGCTCCTCAGACTTACAAAGTCCTATTGAGGGCCACTCCCGACACATCCTTCATTTAAACAAGATTTGCTCTTCGTTTGTTTTTTGTTTCCATATAAGGTGATCGAATTAGGAAACGAAAAAAGGCCGAATTTTGTCTTGGAAATGGAATAGGGACGAAGACGAAGATGAGTTGAATATTCGTTCTGCGACATCAACTAAAATTTCCCATTATCCTTAAGATGATTTTAACACGCACATTTATTAATTTTCTATAATTTAATAAACGTCCACAATGCTCTTGGCTGAATTAAATTTTTTTTAATTCTTGCCGTGCCTCTCAGTTTTCCATAAATTGAACACGAGAAGCGGCTCTTCCATCAGACATCATCGTCATCGCCATCAGCCGGGCCTGTTCACGCTTCCGTTTCTGCAGTATCCTCATAGCCCTGTGATTTGGCAATGGGGCCATGGGGGGAAATACCTCCATCCGCATGGGAGCGAAGAGGAGTCGCGGCGTGGATAAGCTGCCCAATTGCCAGCTATAAGCGCTGCTCATCCGAGTGCGCGGCTGATAGCCTGAAGAAATCGGGACTGTCGACTGGGTCGGGGTCTTCGGCACGGGTGTGCGCAGACGCCTTAAGTTATGTTCGGAAAGAGCATTTCCGTAGCTAATACGGAATTCGGCCAAACGGCGACGCCGCTGAAGCTCTGCAGTGCTGTACATGAAAAGCCCAGAGCTACTAATAAAAAAAATTTTGGAAGTTCCAAGAAACATAACCAAAACAAATACAATTCTGACATACTTCTACCAGATAGAATCATCGACTCCTCCCCCTCCTCCCTCTTTCAGCGATCAGAAGTGCATTGGAGCGCCACCGTTTCGTTCTCTGCCCGGCATCGACCATTGGTGCGAAATCAATTGCCTGCGATATCCACCCAACTGTCCCGAGACCGCCTGTTATTGCCCGTAAGCATAAATTCCAGTCTCCCTCAAAACCAATCTCTCCAATTATTCTTTACCTTCAGTCAAGAGTGCGTGGCCATTGGCGAGTTGGAGGGACGCGAAGGAGCCGACACTTACTGCATGGATGAGTGCCTTAATTACCAGTCGGAGTGCCCGCGAGACAGATGTCGGTGTTTCTAGGGGACTCCCCCCAACCCCCCTTAATCTCACAAGCTGTGCTGCCAACGAATTTTGCCCAAGGAACAAATCGAAGCATATGAATTGTAATGAATTTGAATAAATTCGAATTGCATTTGAATTGATTGATTGTTGAAAAGTTTTTCGTCGTCGACCATATATGTAGGTACTTGTACAATCTTACTTTATTTTACCGCACGATGTGGTAATGCCTATATGTGACCAATCAAATCAATACTATTTTATACTAATCTGAAATCAATTGAAGGGTTATATTTTTGAAGAACTCAACGCATATTGGACACGTATTGTAGTTAGGATAACATTTCGTTGCCTGCTCGGCTATTTCTATTTCGTTAAGGAATTATTCATCGGTGTTTATACTCTGTACATAAAATGTTTTTATACCAAATTTTTGTTTGCGCCACTTTTTCATCATACCACATGTCTGTTACAATAAATCTTCACCACCTTCCACACTCCTTTGCATCCATACAAAATGATAATATAACAATATTTTTCGTTATGATATTATTTAATTATAATCGGTCTGCTCGTTTCAATAAAAAGCATCGCTGCATAGTATCAGTTCATATCAACGATCGGTGTAAACAGATTTTGGTTTAATACGACATTTTAAACGAACTTTATAATAATGAGGCCTTATGAATGTTTCCCTCCATTCTCAAATATCTTTAAAATCGCTGCACTATATCATGCATCAACCAAAGAAATGTTGGATGTACATACATATACGAGTATATTAGTTGAATAACTGTTACGGAGCGAGTTCTAAACATAGACTCAGGGACCGCAAATAATGTTTATTTTTTTTAACGAAAAAATCATTTACTTATAGTAACTTTGGGAGAGCGAGGAACTTACAGATGTCCCTTTTTAAGGATGCATTTCCACCATGATTTATAAATTTTAATTTTTGACTCAAATTTGACAAATACTTCCAGTTAGTGATTATGAGTCCGTATTTATTTCTCCCTGCTCAAGCGCTGCCCGCATCTGTTGTTGTTGACGGTGCTTTGGTTGAACTTTGTACTGCATACATGCTTACACAGGCACGAAGAGACATGCATAGACATGCATACACTCACATAGACACAATTCCTATTTAAATGTGCAATTATACACCCTTTACGTGAGTTCGAATACCAAAGGAGGTTTTTGCCAAAGGTTCTTAATTTTTTTAATTGCCATAATTATTCTACACATACATACATACATATGTACAGAGTATTTCAAAGTGGGGACACCCGACTTCAACACCTCCACTTGTTTTAAATTGGTGTAATCAGATCTGAGGCGCAACCTCACGCCGGACTCATTGCAAAATTTAAAATAAATTAAAAATTTTTTTGTTAATTTAAAAATTAATTAATTAAATGTTCGCCTTGACTCACTGATTAAAGATACATATATACAAATTTTCTCCTTATGTGCTAGACAAATCTACAGCTTGCGTTTTATTTTTTTGCTCAAAAATAATGATTATTGGTTAATAATTAAAGTAAAACTCAAAATTAATTATTAAATTGTGAACGAATTAATAAAATTAAAAATAATCATTATTTTGTGATTTTTTTTAATAACACTCATAATGATTACAGTCCCTGCATAGACTTCTTATTCCTGAAACTATATAAGGCTATCATTAGGAACTATCAAGTGAATTGGTTATGTTTAAATAATTTTTTTTTGTTTCCATCTAAACTATCTTGCTAAATTTGACGTTCGTTGGTGAGATAGTTTAGGATCAGACTACTATATCATATATGTAGCTGCCCTAGAAAACTTTGCACAAGTATTCGTATGAACCACTTTTTCTTTTACTAAGAAATCGAATAAGGATTTTAAAAGATAATGATGATTCTTGATGTTATAAAGAATAATGTTTCAAAGCTTGAATCGGAGAAGTGCATTTCCAAGGAAGTATATAAGTATGTATGTAAAGCTAGCATACCTAAATTAATGTTGACTATTTCCGGCGACGCGAAAAACTTATTATTTGAGAGCACCAATTATTTTTTTTATTATTTGCACGAATTTAATGGGGTCAAAAGAATATTTTATATTCGATCAATTCAATCGGATTGGACTCGATTGCGTTTGTAGTTTTAAACCTAATTACGGACCAGAACTTCTTATATATATATATGTATGTCTTCAAGTCAAGAAGAAAAAGAAGTCGAACATAAGCTGGTTAGGCGCGGCCACGACAAAAACTGGACGTGAATGCATCGAACAGCTCACGCCTCTCACGTTGACGCTCATCCATGCATTTGAACCGTCGCCGTCTAGCGCGGAACAGCGCCGGCACAGTGGCGGCCAACTGCTGCCAACGCTCAGTGGCGCGATTCTCCACGACAGGAACATACAAGCTTCGCGAAGCGGGTTTACTCTTCTCCTCATCTGGCGACGACTGCACTGATTGTTGCTTTAATATTAATGATGGGGATAGTGGGGCTGGGGATGGGGCTTGAGGCATTGTTTCGCTTTTTATTAAAACCTCAGCCCTCTCCTCTTTCACATCCTGCTCGGTGTCCTCGAACAGTGTCGGCGTAGTCAAAACACCAACGTCCCGCACACCCGCATAGCTGGACGCAATGCAGCGCACCTGCGGCAAGCGGTCGTCGGTGGCAGCAGAAGCGTCTGTTTTATTCGGCGCCTGCGCCGGCGTCGATGCTGTCAGACGTTTCTGTCCTGGCAGTGCCGATGCCGGCCCATTGCTTTGCTTGCTGCGAAGCTTGCGCAGATTCAGATCCGACAGCTTATTGCCGTACCGAAAGCGCAGTTCGGCACGCTGACGACGCGCTAATTCCGTGCGCGCAAGCTCCGTGCCCCATTTTTTCACCGACATGCTCCTCCGACAATTCCCGTGCTGCTTCTGGTTTCTCGCCCTCTCTCGCTCTCTCGCTCGCTAGCTCGCTAGCTCTCTCCCTTCTACGGTGCAACGAAACTATCACTACAAATTTTGAAAGACGATTGGAAAGTATATTTTAAAAACAGAAAAGACAAGAACATCAACAGTTAAAGCATCGCTATCATGATGTTTACTCTTAATGTTATACTCTTACTCGCGCCATCTCAGATTCATTATTAAACTATTGGTACATAAATGCATTTGGCGAATAACATTAGGTCTGGGACTCTTTAGAATTGGAGTTTCTTTTTCTGAGGCAGCATTGTGCCACGCACTGTCGTCTCGACGAGCTTGCGCTTCAGCCCCACCGGCTTTTCGTCACCGGCCTGAGCATTGGCGCCTTCCTTTGCCGCAAGTATCGCCGATGGCATGGGGAGCTTAGGTCCTACGGTTGGTGCCGGTTTATTTGCAAAATACGGCATACTTAACGCCTCCCGACACGAACAACGCTTTAGCGGATTCATGGCGAAGAGGCAACGCATTAATGTAATCATATCATTGCCGGCTGCTGTGAAAATGTGTTGCAAGGGCGTCCCCGTAAAGTTACGGAACTGTAGGTAGTCGTGCAGCTTTGTAATGTGCGGCCAATCGGCCTCGGTGGGTGTGCCCAGGGTGGCAAATATGCGCGTCAGCTGGTCCAGATCTGAGTCACCCGGCATAAAGGGTACACGCAACATAAGTTCGGCCAGTATGCAACCGACTGCCCACATATCAACGCCTGTACCATATTGGCGGGCACCGAACAGCAGCTCCGGGGAGCGATACCAGCGCGTCACCACGTGGTGCGTGTAGATGCGATTTGGTGAGCCAAAGCTTTTGGCCAAGCCGAAATCACCAATTTTCAGTACACCGTCACTGTTCACCAACAAATTGTTAGGCTTCAAATCCCGATGAAGTATCCAGTGCATATGCAGGTACTCTAGTCCACGTAAAGTCATAATCGCGTACGCCTTAATGTTGGCCTGAGTGAGTATGATTTTGGTATCTTTGATGATAACCTCGAGGTCGGTGTCCATAAAGTCAAACACCAGTGAGACATTTGAGAGCTGGCCAAAAACATCAACCAGACCAATAATGTTTTCATGGTGCAGCTCTTGTAAGATTTTAATTTCGCGCAGTGCCGTGCGATTAATACCATCGCGGGCATCCTCTCGACTGCCCTTCTTGATCTTTTTTACGGCCACAATTTGACTGGTAACGGTGTCGCGTGCCTTGTACACAATGGCAAACTAGACAAAATTGAAGAAAAGCTCGAAAATAAATACCATGTTCCGATTCTGGGATGCAGATGCAGGAGCAGATCACTTACTTGACCTTCACCAAGGAAAGACAGCTTGGCATAGCGATCCTTTTTGTCGTCCGAGCATGGAAACATACGAGCAATTGTAGGCACAGAGGTTTTAAAAAGAAAAACAAAAGGGATTCCAAATCATAAACTCGTTTATTAGACCGCTCCGGCGATAGTAGAATTATGCCGGCAAAGCGATAACCGGTAGGTAAGAATTTCCTTTGGACATCGTTAACTCATATCGACGATATCGATATGTTGATTTCTTTTATATATATATTTAATAAAAGTTTTAGGGAATATATCAATATTTTATGCATTAGTGTATTATTCAATTCAAAATTAACTGTGAAAAAAACAACAAACGGGCATTGCGAAGTTACTCATATCGACGTTATCGATATGTTGATTTCTTATATATAGATTAATACAAATTTTATGTAACGTAGCAATATTTTAAGCATTAGAGTATTATTAAATTCAAAATTATCTGTAAAAAAAAAGGAACAAACGTGCATTGCGGAGTTACCTGAGTAAACATCGATGAGAACACATATCGGTAAGACTGCTATCGAAAGAATTGCATCCCTAGTCGGTCGCCGCTGCCAAGCTAAATAAATTTTCACGCGCATTGTAAATAGGAAGTATTTGTAAAAGAATTGAAATAAAAGCTACAACAGTCGCTTTTCATCATCCGAGCCGAGAGGTCGTAATTTGGAAAAAAAAGACTGCTTACCCCATTCAACCGTCACTTTTGACATCTCTTTTTTTTTTTTTTTTTTTTCTTTCTTTCTTTCTCCTTCCAATTTTGAATTTTCCATCCCGAAGTCAAAAATTGAAAATCACGGAATCAAGAAACAAGTTAAAAAGAAAAATGGCAACCAAGCGCCCCCCTCCCGGGGGCGTCAGCAAATACAAAATCACTACCAAACCACTAGGCTTATCCAAACAGGCAAATTATCCTTCTATCAACGAACTTAAGAAGTCAATTAAAAGTATCGAACCGACCAAACAATTAAGCATGGAGGTAATTGAGGAAAATAGTCAAGAAAATGAATCAATGAATCAAGAAAAATCTCAAAATCCTATTGTCAGGTATGAATATGACTCAGCACATAAAGGTGCTTTCATAGTCTATGTTGACAAACGTCAAACGGGCACGGAAAGGGCACCGATAAATGCTATCAGCTTATCGGCAGTTATACATAAACTTAATCTTAATGGAATTGTCGATATCAGTAAAATAGGATTTGGCAGATGCAAAATCACGTGTAGCTCTGCAGAAGGTGCAAACGCCCTTCAAAAAGACGTTCGCTTAAGAGCAGAAGGCTATGATCCAAAAATTTTCAAACATTTTATCTGTAAAGCAGGGTTAATTTTTGGAGTCCCTACTAATTTCAATGATGTCGACCTAAAAGAATTTATCTCTTCGCCCATCCAAATTATTGAAATTTTCAGAATAATGAGAAAAGACAAAGACAACAAAGAACTTCTCGTCCCCACAAACAGAGTGAAACTCTTCTTTCTAGGAAATCAAATTCCGAATGAAATAAGTTTTATGTACACCAAAGTCAAAGTACACCCCTTCATTCCTTTCTCACAATGCTACCGCTGCTTCAGATTTGGCCACTTTGCACAGCACTGCAAATGCAGCCAAGCAAAGTGTATTAAGTGTGGAGAAAGCCACGGCAAGGACATTGTATGTACTGACACAAGATGCTGCAACTGCAAGGGGGAACACACTGCAATCCATACCAGCTGCCCAGCCAGAAAGAAGGCATTTGCCATCCAAAAATGTATGGCACTAGAAAATCTATCAAGACAAGAAGTGCGTGCTAAATATCCATCCCTTTTTCATAAAGAAGCTCCCGACCACCTAAATGAACAGGCCTTTCCCAAACCTATATGGTCCAACTCAATTGTAACTAATACTTATGACAGCAACAAAGAGGCTGCCAGAGAAATCCACTCCCTCACTTCCTTCGCCAATACTGTAAAAAACAATAAAAACAAAATTAGGGAAAACGAAAAAGCTCTTGCCACCATGAATGAATGGAGGCAAACTATCACAGAAAATACTTTTCAACTGCAAGAAAACGCTTTCATCCCCATAAAATATCCCGAACAAATTGCCGAGAAAGAACTAACACAGGTGTTACTTCAACTTTCGGCATTCATCGGCAAACAAAATAACAATTTCGAAGAGGCCGACACCAAAACCTTTCTGTTAAAATTAAGAGATCAACTCAATTACGCTAACGCAAAAATAGATGCAGCCAAAATAAACGACCAAATACTTCCATTCTCAACCACAAATACACCATGAAAATCTTACAATTAAATATTCAAAGTTTAATAAGTAAAAACAATAAAAATATTCTGGAAATGTATCTCGTTAACAACAACATTGACATAGCGATCTTATCAGAAATTTGGATTAAAGATAATTCATCCAGCAGTTTGGCCGATTTTAACTTTTTCTGTAAGACACGAGATGATGGATACGGAGGAGTTGGTATATACATTAAAAAACATATTAAATTTAAACTGCTAAATCTCAAATGTTCAATAGAAGCAATAGGAATTCAAACTTTAAACCTCTCCAACAACATCAACATTTTCAGTGCCTATTCCCCCCCTTCCACTAATCTCATCACCTTCAAAACTGGTATAAAAGAACTATTTGCTATAAGCGCCTCTCTAACACATCCATCAATAATAGGAGGAGACTTTAATGCTAAATCTACCATATGGGGAACTTCATCCACAGACGCCAAAGGTCATACAATAGAAAGAGCCATGATTGACAACAAATTCATATGCTTAAATGACGGATCACCCACCTACTCACATAGCCCAGTACAGTTTTCCTTCCTTGACCTCACTTTCTCCAACGCTGCAAATCTACATATTTCCTGGCAAACCTCCAATAACAAACTAACGAATAGCAATCACTTCCCAATACTCATTGAAATTAATTCTACTCATATCAACGTTCTAACCAAAAAAACTCTATACAATAAATTATCCAAGGACTTTGGACAACTTAACTTCTCCAATCTCAACAAACTACATTCAGATTTAAAAAAAATACAAATTCAAAATACCATCACAATTCCAACTAACAATAGATATACCCCAAAAAAATGGTGGAACCCAGAGGCCGAAAAACTCTTCAGAATCAGAAATGCTTGCAGGAAAAAATTTTATTTAACTAAAAAGTTCACCGACGCCAGACTTCTTATCGAAGCAGAAAAAAACCTGGAGAAACATATAAATATCTGTAAAAAGAAAAATTTCAGCAACTTCCTTCAAGAGCTCTCTGATTCTCCACAGATTATGTGGAATAAACTAAAAAACCTGAAAAGCTACAAACAAATCAAGAAAGTTGGTAACAGCTGGTCCAAAGATGATAACGAATCTTTCCTCAAGCTTTTGAAAAATATTCCAACTATCACAAGCAACACTACACAGTTTAATCCAGCAAATCTCCATCTGAGCGAGACCCCTCCCACTCCCCTGCTTTTTGAAGACTTCCTTTTTTTCCTAAACAATAAAAATCCAGAATCCGCAAAAGGCCTGGATGGGGTGTCCTACAAACTTCTTCAATCTCTAACCTCCGAAAAAAAAGAAAGATATATTCAACATTATAAACAAAACATGGCTGAAGGGTGATATTCCAGAGGAATGGAGAAAAATCAAAATAGTACCAATCCCGAAGAAAAGCTTGGACCAATCAAGCGTCAAAAATTATAGACCCATTTGCCTACTCAGCGTTCTCCTAAAGTCACTGGAAGGACTTATAAAGTTCCAAATAGACGAACACATTAACTCATTGAACCTTTTCCCTAAAAGATCCTACGCCTTCCGAAAAAACCACTCAACATCACAATGCATTAACGACCTAATAAACATAACATCAGACCTCAAACAAAAAGGTTACCAAGTGGTGGCTGCATGCGTTGATCTTCAGAAGGCATTTGACTGCGTGGATATCTCCATTCTATCCAATAAATTGCAAAAAATGAACTTCAATCCTCACATTACAGCCTGGATCATAGGGTTCCTTCAAAAAAGAATTTTAATTCTTGGTGACAGCAGCACTACAATCAACAGAGGAGTCAGTCAAGGCAGCTGTCTCAGTCCAACTCTTTTCAACCTCTACACAAAGGACCTGCACAGAATAACAGATTCAAACTGCATTTTATTTCAATTTGCTGACGACTTCTTTCTCCTATGCTTCCACCCGAACTTCATCGTAGCACGAAATCTCTTAGAGGAAAAAATCTCAACCTTTGTACAGGAATGCAAAAAAATTAACCTCTCATTTAACCCAAACAAATCCAACATCATACACTTCAACTCTCGCAGACATCTTTTAAACATCTCACACGCAGGAGAACCTTTAAAAGAAGTTCACCAAATAAAATACTTGGGAAGATTCGTTTCAGCAAACAATTCCCCAATTTCCCACATAACTCAAGTCATCTCAAACTCCAACAAGTCATGCGCCTTTCTAAGGTTGTTGAACGGATGCCAATTTGGGGTGAATCCCAAACGCGGCCTGCTCTTTTACAGAACATTCATAAGATCAAAGTTGGAATACGCTTGCTCATCCTTCAGCAACCTCTCGAAAAAAGCTACAGACAAGATCGCCGTACACACGAACTTTCATCTAAGAAGAGCACTGGGGTTGATTAAATCAACTCCAATCAATATCATCTACCACCTAGCAGCAGAGCTGCCCCCAAAATACAGAATGAAATTCTTAACAGCCAAAGAACTGGTCAAAGTCTTCGCGTACAATTTACCGGCTAGCAAAACTTTACTTCACAATTCATCATGCAATACAAACTATGCAAAAATATACAACGAATTTTCACATATTCTAAACCATATCCAACTCCACGACAACACATATATCTACTGCTTCAAGCTCTGCACGGACACAAACTTCTTTAAAGGATCGGCAACAAACAAACATCAAGCGAATCCGAACATAATCCATCAGCTATTCCAAGAAAAACTAGAAGGCCTCCAAAAAAGGAATTTTGAAGTTTTCTTCACAGACGGTTCAGTAACTAATACTCACTCCAGCGCTGCATTCCTCCACAATAACTCCAAGTTCATCGACAGTTTCTATACCAACAAAATTACATCGTCGCTCACTGCAGAACTGATTGCAATAGACAAAGCCTTAGATCATGCCATATCTCACAATTATTCAAATATAGCCATCCTTACAGACAGCCGCAGCGGCATTCAGGCCCTTCAGAAATCCATTCAACCCAGCTACATTGCCAAAACCATCCTACTGAAAATAAAAGAGAATAATCAAATCCGCTCCGTTGAGATCCACTACATACCTGGTCATAAAGACATTCCCCAAAACTCTTTGGTAGATGCCGCCGCAAAAGTGGCCCCCTTTCATGGATCATTTATAATAATGAGATGGTCAATCAACGACGCTATCAACTCAATCCGCAAACTAATCCAAAACCAATGGGAAACAGAATACTGGAACTTCGCAGCCAACAGAAATAGAGGTTACACCGCACTTTTCCCCAGCCTCGTGAAAATACCTTGGTTTCATCAATATAAAGGCGAGCTCTCAAGCGCAGAATGTAAACAAATAAACAGACTCTTATCAGGCCACTGTTTTGATAAAGCAACACTAGCCAAAATGAAGGTGATAAACTGCAACACATGTGACGCATGTGAAGTGGTGGAAAACGCCTCGCATATAATCTTCAGCTGTATAAAATATACCACTACAAGACAGCAATTCCCAACACTGCTAAAGTACAACAGCATTTATAACTTTTTTGCTAACGAAAATACCAGCTCATACAAATCAATCACACAATTTCTAAACACAATTAAGTCTAATATTTAAATGCTAACATCGCACTAAAAACACAATTGGTGATGGCGTTTTCCTCGTAACCAACGTGGACGGCCAAATAATTCTTTGCATTAAACTGTGCAAAGTAACCTAAATCAAAAAAAAAAAAAAAAAAATAAAAGCTACAAAATGGACGTTCGCCCCAATCAAACTATCTACATTAACAACCTGAACGAAAAGATCAAGAAGGAGGAGTTAAAGAAATCGCTTTACGCTATTTTCTCTCAGTTTGGCCAAATTCTAGACATTGTTGCAATGAAAACACTGAAAATGCGCGGTCAGGCATTTGTCGTATTCAAGGAGATAGGCAGCGCCTCCAACGCCTTGCGCACCATGCAAGGATTTCCTTTCTATGACAAACCAATGCGCATTGCCTATGCCAAATCGGACTCGGATATTGTGGCCAAGCTGAAGGGTACATTCAAGGAGCGTCCAAAGAAGGTGAAACCACCTAAGCCGGCTCCAGGCGCCGACGAAAAGAAGTAAGTTTTAAAGAAGTGGGTGTTCAATGAACTCCTAAATGACTTTTCCATTTCACAGAGATAAAAAGAAGAAGCCCAGCAGTGCCGAAAACGCCAACCCCAATACACAAACGGAACAGCCACCAAATCAAATTCTTTTCCTCACCAATTTGCCCGAGGAGACTAACGAAATGATGCTGTCTATGCTGTTCAACCAGTTTCCTGGCTTCAAAGAAGTGCGTTTGGTGCCTAATCGTCACGATATTGCCTTCGTCGAGTTCACCACCGAACTGCAGAGTAATGCAGCCAAGGAGGCGTTGCAAGGCTTCAAAATAACGCCCACACATGCTATGAAGATTACGTTCGCCAAGAAGTAAACGGACATAATAGAATACGATTAATTACATACAGATATGTAGAAAATACTATCCGCGCACCATTCAAAGCTTTATTTTGAATATGCAGGGTCCTTTTTTTTAACTGCGCTAAATATAAATAGAAATAAACTCTAAATGCTACAAAGAAACGTTAAAAACATGTTTCTTTTTCCATTTAGCAACAAGACAAGTTTTATTGAACATTATAATTTGGAAATCTGTTCCGTCACCATTTCCATAACATCCTGCCGATTGTACATATTTTCAAATGTGTCTTCATGTGCGTGTGTGTGTGTATTTTGGTGCTTAATGGTTAAACAATAAAGTACTATTAGTATTAAATATGGTGCTAGTTCTCTAAAACGCCCTCGCCATCCATTGCCGGCTCGCACTCAGCTTCGGCATGACTGCGTAGCTCGCAGACTCCGCTACTGCTGGCGCCGCTTTCGGAGGGCGAGCTCGATACTGTCTGAAGCTGCTCCGGCGGTACATCGGTCCCACCCACATATTTCTCCATTGATTTTGCCAATTTATCAGAATTTCCACCGACAAATATTTCCAGTACTTCACCATTCTTGATGAACACAAAAGTCGGCATGCTGGTAATATTGTATTCGACGGTGATATCCTCGTTCTCGTCAACATTCACCTTTAGGACAACAGCACGGTCAGCATATTGTAATGCCAGCTCCTCCAACTTAGGAGCAATTATCTTGCATGGTCCACACCAATTGGCATAGAAGTCGATAACGATCAACTTCTCACCAGCGTCGGCCAATTGCTGATCCAGGTCTTCTTTGTTCTGCACAAGGTATACCATAGCGGCGTCAAATGTACGTCAACTGAAAACAGAAACAGACAACGTTTCGTTTTCGGTACAATTCAAGGAGAGTGCTTACGGATATTTTTTTTAGCTAAACCGGTCCGTTTGGTGTTCAAAAATTGACGTCTAGATAAGGCGCACACTTCGCCACGTTCACTTTCAGGGAAGTTAAGTTCGATTTACAATAATTGTACCTTTTCTCGAACGAAATAATTCACTCCCATAAAAACTTAACGCGTTTGTTAAGCGTAAACAATGCTAACATATTTTAAAAACGAATTGATAATGTCGATTTTCTGATTATTAAAACACAATTTTTGTCCGAACGCAAGAGTTTATACAAATTTAAATAGCACGGGCTTTTTTTAGGTACGAACAAAGTTAACGTATCGCGCGCGCTTCCAACGAGCACAGTGGCCATATAAGGAAAAATATGTGGCAGCACTGCACTTTTGGAATAGTCCCGTTTTATAGCAACCACATGCTTCGCACATACATATGTGTGGCCATTTTGAATATGGTACATAAATTTTTCTCCAAGCCTGATGCGCCGTTATAATTCCAGTTGATATTCGAAGAGAATGCTGCCTATAAGTACCAGCGTCGGCTAAAAAGACGACATTTTGTGATAGTAACTAAGCTAGTTAACGTCAGCCACTCTAATATCTATAGACAATTAATAGGAATTAAAGACAAGTGGTTTTGAAATGACGGCCATTCGTTCAATAAACGATTTTTACAAACGCCTCGAGGCTGCTGATCGAAAACTGGTCGTGCTTGACTTTTATGCCACCTGGTGTGGTCCGTGCAAGGATATGGAGAAGACCGTGAAAAGGATGGCCACCCAACATTCCGGAAAAGCTGTCATCATCAAGATCAATACAGACAAATACGATGAGCTGTCCGAGAAATATAAAGTCAATTCCTTGCCCACATTCGTCTTCATCAAGAACAACAGACGTGTGGGAAAGTTCAGTGGCGCCGACGAAGACAAACTGGTACGCATGATGTCCCAGTTGGCCAAGTGACGATAATTGAGGAGTTACTATTACATTATAAGCTAATTTTTAATTTGTATGTCAATGTTCCAAGTCTGTATTTAAATGTGAATTGTGCGTCTGTGATGTGCATTTTATGAATATTTATTGTATTTTATGTAATGTAGCTTCAATTGACTTGCAGCTAGAATAACTATATTGTGGACTTTAAAATATTTATAATTTACCAAACGAAATAAATATACTGCTTACATACATACATATGTCGCTTGAAAAGACGAAATTGTCTTTTACTATTTATGTACATATGTATCATCTGAGTAGGCCGCTTTGAAATCGAAAAGTGTCATTTCAGCATTAGCCACAAAACTTTAAAAAGCAGCACACATGAAAAAATCTATTTCGTAATTCATTCTCTCGTAAAAAACTTTTAGGAAAGCGTACAAAATTCTCGAGTGCAACAAAAAGTTCAAAAATAAGCGTGTACAGTCGTCGATTTTCTGCATAATACCCAAAAGAAATTGATTCCAAATTGCCCGCGAAATCATTAAACGCGAAGCGCGACAGAAAAGAAGAAATAACAGAATTCTTAAAAAGTCAGTTGAGGTTAGATTCGTCAATCAGGAACAAAATGTCGTACCAGATCAAGTCCACACCCTTTTTTCGGCGCATGTTCAACAACAGTAAGAAGAACGGCCAATTGCAGCGCTTGCGCGAGGAATACGAGCGCATCCAGGAGTTCAATGACCGAACCATCGAGCTGAAGATGCGTCAGGTGCGCTTAAAGCGTCTGTTTCGCGAGATCGAGGAGATCAAGGAGTCGGCTGGCGGTAGTGGCACCACCGCTGGCGCCAGTTCCTGCACTAGTAATGTTGGCAACGTAAAGACGTCGTCCCGGCGTCGTCTACCGCCCCAGGTGTTGGCCACACCGGAGAATCAACAGCACATCCAACGCCTCGAGGCACTCGCTCGCTCAAAGCAGCTGGGTAAGGAGATCTCGCGCCGCAACGCGGAGCTCGCCGAGACGGGCGCCCATTTTTATATGCGCGGAGAGCTGCGCATGACAGCCAAAATGCTGGCGGCTGCCGACGCCAGACGCGAAGCTGTGGAGCGGCGAGAGCGTGCAGCGAAGCGCATCAGTTACGGCAATGCCCAGTCCAGGAGCAATTTACAGCGTCTGGGACAGCGACGCCAGCGGCGGCAGGCCGCCGGACATTCGCGCAATCAACAGGGTGCGCAAGTGGGCCACGCCGATGCGGCGCTGATCTCAACAACCTTGGCGCTGGGTCAGCAGAGACCGGACGAGGAGAAACGCGCCATGCTCCAGCAGCGTCTGCGTTATGGCAACTCACGTTCTAGCAGCAATATGGCACGCGGCCAGGCAGCAGCGGCAGCGGCTCGAGCGCAGAGTCCCCACAATTTGGCAGCAACGTCCACAACACTGATGGAATCCGAGTCGGAGCCTTTACATTTGGGACACTTCTCGGCAACATCGACCACCACCACCACAGTAATGGCAGAGTTCCAGGAGCATCCCGATTTGCTGCTGCAAGAACAGGAGGATCATAGCAGCAGCGCGTACGATACGGACATGCATACAGCGCCGCTGGCCGCTGAGGCCATGGAGACTGTGGACACCATGGAGGTGCACAGCGATCCGCTGGCGCTTTGTCGCAAGGAGACACGCATCCTGCGCATGAACGACTGTCAGAGCGATGATGCAGCGCCCGAATATGTCTCCCTCACCACCACCATTGCCGCGTACCACCATCGTCCAGCTTCATATCATCATCATCATCAGCACCCACACCAGAAGCAAGAGCCCCACTTGGAGAACCTGACTCTTGACGAGAAGGCACAGCCGCTGGGATCGGCTACAGCGCATTGGCATCAAATCTCGTTGATACTACCGTGGCTGAAGGTCTTTAAAAACCGCAATGGCAATGGGAAGGATGAGCCGGGCACTTCACAGAACCTGATGCGCATGGGCGTCATGGAGCTGTCCGATAATAGCGGCAACAGCAACAGCAGCACCACCAGCAGCAGCAGCAGCAGCTACGAAGATCTGCCTACGACAAGTACCCGGCCGACAGCCCCAACAACGCCGCCAAACAATAACGAGTACGCAACGTCCACAGACCCGTCGGGGTCATCAGCCTACACGTACAAGAATGTCCGGAAGCATGTGCAGGAGCATGAGGCCATGGCCGCTGCTCACACAACAGCAAATACTCCAGGCGGAGATTACGCCATGTCCTCATTTGAAATGATCGATCCGGAGACTCCGCCATCTCCATCGCCCAATGTACGTGCTCTGCGTCGGATTTTCGAGCAGTGATCCAAGAGGTATGTATGCATGGAACGATAAATCTTTTCATTTACAGACATTTTCAATACCGTTTCCGTTTCCGATCGGAAATCGATTTGGCTTGGCTTTAATTTATGCAAGATGAGACATTTTGCGAATTTATTAATTTTTAATTATTTTCTAGAAAAGTTTTTTTTTTAATTTTTAGGTTCCAGTTCTCCACGCACGAAAATTCTCATCTGCTGCATAATAACAAAGTTTATAATTATGCAAGCCCCTCTTTCCACCTTGGGGGCCTAATTGTATGTTTTCTCCATTTTCTTTTTTGCAGACGCTTGCGGCTCAAAGTGCTTTTGTCCCCACATGCTATTGAGCGTTTAAAAGAAATCATGGACTAGACGTAACTCAACTGCCCGCGGCCCAAAATGATTCCGATTTCAAGGCGATGACAGTGGCCCAGGGACTACAATGGTACTTTTTTCCGAATGCCGTGTTCCACACAGCCAATCGCAAAAAAATGTCTATTGTATCTGCGCCACACACGTCTTGTCTTGTATCGCACAGCCCTGACTAGTAGCCCCAACTAAGACAAAACAGACAACCCAACCAACACTTACAAAAAGCACCCACAGAACGGGAAAATCGACGCATACATACGCTAATCAAATTCTAAAATTAATATAATACACATTTGTTTCGAATTTTTTGAATGCCAAATATTTAAGTTAAAGCCATATATGTAGTAAGTTCAAAATACCCAGGATCCGTTTATAGAGATTTGTTAAAACAGTAGGCAACAAATTGCAATTTATTGAACAAATTTAATTAAAACTAAACGAATAGAATGCCTTTTTAATTTATTATTTTTTATACATTATTCTATTTCAAAAAGGATTTTTGGAATTAAGCGCCTTGTTTAATAATTGAATATTTCAACTACTTTTTAATACATATATTCGATTACATGAAGGTACCTGCCTGATATAGACTTCGGAGCTACATATACGATTTAAATCGTAAAGTATGTGAAAAAAAGGAAATTATTTAAAAGGCTCATGCTAGAAAGGGCAATCTACGCTACAGTGGCCGGGGAATAGTTTCTTCCAAAAGTTCGCATTGCTGTTTATTAAATTGCTGCTTCAGTTTGCGTTTATGTTCTTTGTATAGCTTCCTCAGTTCCGTTTCCTCCTTCTTGTTCTTCTCCAACCAACTAGCGAGAGCGTTCTCGAGATTTATGCGAAACGGATTGTTTAGCTTGGGCGGCTTGAATTTGTCAAAGAAATCGGGTGCATAGATGATTTTGTCGAATGCATCCTCGAAAGCGTTATCGGCATCAACCGGAAATGTGTGATTCTCCAGCATCTCGAAGCTGCAAGCGATATAACATTTTATTAAGCAATTATGCCATCAACTGGGATGTGGATTTCCTTACGTGGGGAGGCGTTCGCGCAAATAGCGAATTCGACATCCAGCGAAGATATCTCGATAGTCCTTCTTAAAGTGCTCGCTCATACCAGCCAAGCCAACTTTAGTTAGTATCATCCCAAATGTTGGATTGAAATTGCTATTATATGACAAATCCATAGTCACAACGCGATCCTGAAAGATGAGGGATTGTTTCAATAAATATATTTTATTTCCATTGTCATTTAGTTATACAATTTAACTACACTTTAAGATATATACATTATCTTATTAGTTGGCATTAAGTTCGTATTATTTATTGTATATGTTTGCCTTTAGCATCAATTTCATTTGCATAACTTGCCTTAGTCTTAGTTTTTTAATTATTACGATATGAAGGCCTTTCCCGAGTCAATTTCAGTACCATTATGTAAAGGAATTTGTTCATGAAATGGGAAAAAATCTGATAGACTTCTGTATATAGCTGTCGTTCGATTTAAATAAGCGAAAAGTTTTAGTTAGATAGTTAAGCGACGACAATTGTTATTGCACTCCAATAAGATTGGAGTGATTAAAGTTTGCTTCCGTACAATAAAAACTAGCGTGGCACTTAAAATAAAGAATATCAAGCCTGTTCGCATTTGCAAACTGGATCAATTAGATTTTGTGCGGAATTTTCATTTCGAAAAGCACAACTACTCCAATTAATTTGTAAGCTGCATAATTTAAAATCTTTTTTTTTTTTTTTTTTTGTAGTGGAAAAGCCAATTTAAATTTATGTAATTAATTATTAATAATTAATTGATGCATAAAAAGTGTATATTTCAAAGCAAGTCTTAGTTTAATTCTTGCATCGTGCTGAAGACTCTGCCATGATTAACTCACTGTATGATCGATATCCGTAACGCGGGCGTATAGGTCGGCCGATTTGACCAATTCCTTAAACCCTGCAGTGCTATCGCGATGCCAATGCAATCCCAGTGGATGAACGTGGGAGAGTGTACCGCGCGATATAAGCGCTGGCAGTTCAGAGAAAGACAAGTGTAGAAACCTCAGATCGGAATGCGCAACTTCCGCCACAATGCCATAGTCGATAAAATATACCATGACAGTGCTCGGCCGAGGCTCGGCCAAAATTTTAGCACGACGCCAAGTTCCCAAATAGGCGGCCGCACAAATCACTCCGGGCCTTATAAAGTATGTGCCCACATTCCATCGCGTCTCCTGCTGCTGGCAATAAAACAAACTGAAATGGCGACAATACGATTAAAAAAAATATATTTTAGTTAGACACTAAAACGATGTTGGTCCAGCTCTTGTGTTGGTATATTTTTCAGAACTTGTTAAAATGCAATGTGTAATCGATAGAGAAACTGGTCCGACATAAATTTTAGCACGCTTCAATGCAAATCCTTACTTTAACTCATAGCTAAAACGCTCATGCGGATCATAACCAGTATTTGTGAAATGAAACCAAAATTGAAAGGGCGAATACACCTGCAATAACCGGATGATATTTTAAATTACCATTGAATTGATAATGAGCAACATTTCCAACCTCTGAAACATGAACTCGCAGCAGAGCATCAATTTTGCAATGCGCCGGTAACGGCATAGGTGGAATGTCCAGATCTAAGGGTATAGCTTCCAGGGGCCGATCCACATTGTATATAGTATCGGACTGTAATAAAAAGAGTGCACTATAATGTTTCCTTCAACGTTTTTAAATTTTATTTACAAGGGCATAATCGGGGATTGCCACATGTATTTGCATAATTTCAAACATGATCCGTTCAGGCGTTTCGTCCTTTGCTAGTTCTACGGTTGTGTTTTCCAAAGACACATTTTCTATGGCTTCAATGAAAGGATTTGGGGCAAACTGGGACAACAATCCTTCATCATTGCTGTCACCCAAAACTTTATTGGAATCCTTACACTCAATTGGTTCCTCTGCATCTACGTTAGTTGATTGAACGCAATTGCTGGCAGAGAAATCTAAAAATTCGGGTGGTGGCGAAACATCTGATTCGTTTAGAAATTTGTAATTTTCGTTCAGCCAATTGGCAACGTAATCAGCACGAGACATATTTTGGATTCCGGCGACTAAACTTTCATTTTTGCGACACAAATTTTGCGGTGAAGTGATGGACTCATAATTCTGTAATTGATTATTATGCGAAGCAACGGCAGACTTTGTCGATCTTGGTGAATGTAATTCTACGGCTTTATTTTCATTTTCTTTTTCCATTTCGTACAGGACTCACTACTAGCGACCCAATAAACGATTCGTAAGAAAATGAATTTATAACTGTAAAAGTTCGTTGATAATGGCAGGCAAGGTGGTGACAAATCAAAAAATCTGTTCATCTGGCAGCGCCATTTAATGAGTATACTATGGCAGCGCTACATGACCTGAATTGGTCCATCCCTAGACCATTTGCTTGCTGCACGTGTAGTTTATAGTTTTTGAATTTTTTAGTTTATTTTGTTCAATCAGTAAACGATAGTCGTAGTTGGAAATGGACAGCGAAGATGATAATTATGAGCTGACCGACTCCGAGTTGGAATATGATGAGGATGAGCGTGAATTGATAGAGGATTTGCGTAAGGAACGCAAAGAACGCAACGAACAAGATGGAAATGAAGAGGTCCTCTTATTCAGTGATAGCGACGAGGACGATGCGGCAAACAACGACGATGTTGGCGAGTTAATGCGTGACAGCGATATCGAAGGGGCTGAGGATGATGATGGCGACCTCCCGGACACAATGAACTGGGGAAACAAAAAGAGCGCCTATTACAATACAGATTTTGTTGATCCCGATTACAGCAATTACAATGCCCAGGAGGAGGAGCAGGCACTGGCTGAAGAGGAAGAGGCTAAAAAGATACAGTTGCGCTTGGCCAAACAAATGCAGGAAGCTGATTTTCATCTTGACAACGTTAAGCTGCCCGAGTCCGACAGTGAAGACGACACAACAAAAAGGCAAGACGGCAGCATCCATGTTTTGGCAGATTTGACTGGTCTAAACGAACGCGAACGCCTGCAGTTACTGCAGAAGGATTCGCCCGAATTCATTGGCCTAACACAGGAATTCCAACAGTATCTGGCGGAGGTGCAGGAGCTGACAGCCCCTGTGCTTAACTATGTGCGGAACCACAACGTGCCTATGGTGCCGGCACTGTCTTTTGCCAGCCTCTATCAAAACGTTCTGTTGACCTACTGCTCTAACGTGTCCTTCTATCTCTTGCTCAAGGCCAAGCGCAGCAGCGTCAAGCACCATCCAGTCATCAAGCGTATTGTGCAGCTAAAACAGGTGCGGCAGCAGTTGACGCCACGCTACGAGGAATACATACGGCCACAGCTGGAGGCATTGCTGGAGCGCATACAGGATGGCGATGCATTTACAGTGCTGGACGTAAAGCAGCGCAAAGCCAAACTGCAGATACTCAACAAATATGAGAAGCGAAATGATCTTGAAAATAAAGACAATGGAACGGCAAGTGTAAAGAATAATGAAGAGCTAGATGATGATGATGACGTCGACCACGAAACAGCCGAAGAAGACGACCAGGAAGATGAGGAGTCTGAGCTATCTCGCCGTGGTATCACCTATCAAATTGCCAAAAACAAAGGCCTCACCCCACACCGAAAGAAGGAGCTGCGCAATCCGCGTGTAAAGCACCGCGGCAAGTATCGCAAGGCCATCATTCGACGCAAGGGTGCAGTGCGAGCAGTTCGTAAGGAAACAAAACGATATGGTGGCGAAATATCTGGCATCAAGGCAACAGTCACCAAGAGCATTAAGTTTAAGACATAGTCCCATTGACAAACCAATTCCAAGTGTGATGAATAAAGCAAATTTGTAGTACATACATCTGTAAATGGCCGTATTTTAGTTCATAGGGACATCGGATAGCGATGTTTTTTCATCGATCTGTTTGACTAAATAAAAACAAATCGGTTTGTATTGTACATAGCTACGAACCGAGCTAAACATATTACATTTTATTTATTTAATAATTGACGAAAATAATCATTTGTCTTCTTAGCGCCCTCGCCGCCATTTGATACGATCGAAGAGCTTGCGGTGGCCCCGTCATTATTTTTCCCTTTGTCAGTTTCTATTTCAATGTCCAGCATTTTGCGACGCTTTGCAGCCGCATCCTGACGCAAAAACGTTGTTGGTATAAGCGAAGTCTGTACACGACGTTTTTGGGCCAGTGGCTTTTCAAACTTCTCCGAGTTGCGTTTTTGAGGCGGATGTGAGATGGCGACAAAGATCTGAAAATAGCAAACAGAAGAGTTTATCAGATCTTTAAGTATTTGTATTTTATTGCTTACATCCTTCCCGCCCAGAGAAAGACCATTTGCTCCAGCGACGGCCTTCGAAGCATGCTCGGCCTCTTCAAACTCAATGTACGCAAAGCCCTTGAAAACGTTTCTTCTAAATATTTCATTGGAAGGGACATTGTGTTATCAGCAGAAGTTTAGACGTATTTAACCACTACTCACAAATTGTACACGAGACGCACATCCTTAATGGCGCCGTAATCTTTAAAAATGTTTTGCAGCTCGTGCTCAGTGCAATCGGCATGCAAATTCTTAATAAATATTTTATTTTCCTCCATGTCGACTGTGGAAAAAAAGATATCAAAAAAATATTAAAGACTCATTAGTATGAATTCCTCAATCTTAGAGACTATGAAAGGAAGACAGACGAAACTTGGTGTAAGTATTCCTTTTACATCTTTAGATAATGTTTTAAAACTAACCCGAATATGTGAAGTTGACCTTGGGCTCTGCTTCAGGTTGTTTCTCTATCTTTGACTGTTTGCTTGGTTGCTGAGCTTTAGGCGGGTTATTGTCTAGACCTGCCGTTACTTGGGGCTTGGGACGTTTGTCTTTAGCTGCCGCCTGAGGTTTGGAGGTTTTGTCTTTAGCTGCCGTCTGATGCTTGCGAGTTTTGTCTTTTGCGTCCGTCTGTTTATTCCTCTGCTGAGGTGTTGAAAATTTTAAATTTGCCATCTTAAATCTATTTTGTGGGTGTAGGTGCTCGGTTACAAACATAGAAGAGCGTGCGATTGTAGCCTGGCGGGCCTGGCAATCGGCGATTGTTTCATATGTTCCATAGCATCGCTCGAAACGACGATAGTATCCTTCCAGGATGTGTGCATTGTATAGATTCAGTTCCAATGCCTCCTGAAGTATTTCACGAGTGCCAGCCGCTCCATTATATTCAGTTTCCATTTGGGCATATTCCAGCCAGAGTTGCGCTTCAGATAAATAAGCTGCAATAAATATTTGAAAAATGTATTGAATTTTGATCCACCTTAATTTAATTAAATTATTGCTTTTACTCACCGAGAATTTGACGCCATATGGCATTGCCTTGCTCGGGGCACTTAAGGTGGGAATATTCAACTTGGGCCCATAGCTTCAGGACTTCAAAGTTAGTATCTGCCTTATCGCCATAGGTAAGGGACAAGCTATCCCACACCTGTTGAAATGATGTGCGCAAAGCAGTGACTTGTTCCTCACTTTCGGAATTAAGTACGCGCACACGATAAGCTAGGTAGTCTAGATAAAGCTCCACTGTCATGACCATTTGTCTCGTGATGCGAGGAAATATTTGTTGTAGTGCCTCGTCGATCTGTTCGACGGTGTACCCTGCCTGCTCCATCATATGCAAATATAGATGATTTAGTCGTATACTGGGTCCGGCCAACAACGCACGTTTCACCAATTCAAGTGGTGAATTTTTTAAAAACCCCAACTTTTGTTCCGAACTGGCTGGAGAAGGTTTACTAATTATACTGTCGTGCGTGGAATTCTTCTGCATGTACTCAATATATCCAATCCAAAGTATATCGGCTGCGGGGAATGTGGCCACAAGACGTTCAAACATTGTCCTGTTTAGCCCATCTTTGACCCTGCTGTTAATAGTTGGATCTTCACGAACTTTGTGGAGGTACGTGCTATAATACTTCTTCCATTTTTTGTCGTTATTCTGAGCCTGAGCTTTGGCCACAAGATCATCACAAATCAAGACTAGATCTAAAATCGCATACGATTCCTTACTACTAATATCCCAATTGGGACACGACTCCCTTACTAGTGCGTTAATTATGTCGCATTCGTCCTGGTTTGTTATGGACTTCAGGAATGTGCGCATCTTTTCAAAGTAGTGCTGACATTCTAGTGAGTAGTCAGCCATAACGTTTGACCAGAAATAGGAATTATCCGTCGATCCCTTTTCCATCAAGTACTCGAGTACGAGGTCAGATAGTTTTGTATCTGCAAAAAAAGTTGTAA
Source organism: Scaptodrosophila lebanonensis (assembly GCF_003285725.1). Lineage (NCBI taxonomy): Eukaryota > Metazoa > Arthropoda > Insecta > Diptera > Drosophilidae > Scaptodrosophila > Scaptodrosophila lebanonensis. Next base: position 5,452,181 of record NW_022060566.1, on the reverse strand, counting down.
AATCATTTTACAGTTTAAATGCTCTTCTCTACTCACCATAATATGTTTTCATCGCCTTTATCAACCAAGTCTCAAATTCCTTACGCTCCTTGTCTGTTTGTGTTACTAATATCAGCTTTCGCAGATAATGTAACCAAAGTTCTGATGGTATAGCATATTTTTCATCGAATTCAGCAAACGACGCTTTAAGTTTCGTGAAATCTGTCAAGTTCCTAAATCAGAAGAAGGATATATTTTGTAGATTAGTTGCTGCCCCAATAATGTAGAGCTACGTCCTGTACTCACAATGCTAAGCGACACATTTTCGCATAGTCTTCGAATTCCTTGACTGGCTTTCCCGCAATTTTGTCATATTCATCTTCCCAACTCTTTGTTGTATTGTTCTCAGAATCTGAGCTATCTGAGTCCCCACTGGATAGTGATTCGGCCTCAGAACCGCTATCGTCGGCAGAGGAATAGCCCGGCAAATCTTGCTCCTGCTGCATATTTGGCTGTAAAAATGTGCACTGTTTCATCTCAGCTTTTTACTGATATGCATTTACCATCTACTTACATTGGAATCATCCATGTGGATTTTGATACCGCCTTTTCTAATTAAGCAAACCTTTCTACACAATAACTTTGTAGCAATTTGCAATTAAATAATTCTAGACGATTTGATATATATTCCGGTATTAAAGCACAGTGTGACCATCTTTGGTACGCACAAAAAAAGAACCTGTTTGTTCCGATTTCGTGCTGATGAACTAGTTACTAAAATTACTGACTGAACCCTTATAGATTCAAATTTGTTGTTTTCATTATTAATGGCGATCAAATCATTGGTTGGTTTTAGAGTACATGTCGGAATTTACCATATAGTGTACATGTTTTAAGACAGATCATAACAATAATCATGCATACTCAGAAACAACTAGTTCACAATTTATTAAGCAAACCTGCTTGTAGGAAATTGTTCACAGTCAAATAAATATAAAAATCAAATCTTATTAATAGCGTACCACTTAAACATTTAAAAGAATTGAAAAATATGAATGCATGAAGGCAATCGCTCGACCAGTGCATACACACTTTCACACCAAAAATATCGATATCGCACCAATCGATGAATTGGAGTGCGTTTGTTGTTGTTTTGCATTCTATAAATTGCTGGATTTTACATGCAAGCCAATCATTGCCGTTCCTTCCCGCAAATGCGGTGCTGAGTTAGTTTTAATTTACAAACATATCGACGAATTAGCAACGACGCAGTTGTCAAATAAGTTTTATCTTTTGTCTGTGCAATGCTATTGCTAAACTTGTGAAGGAGCAATTCAACGTTAACAAAAATAGCCAATGGCCATCAAAATGCAACTTGTGCTTCTTGCCCTTAGCTTCATTCTGCCTTCGGGCCTGGCCAGCCCCAGCAGTAATGGCAGCCCCGAAGAACCAATTATGACTTTGGACGATGACTTGGAAAGTAGTGTGCATATTGTACATTATCAACCGGAACAGGTGCATTTGGCATTTGGTGGTAAGTGTTAGCAAAAATTACATATGTACCTTCATGTGTATATAGATTTATATAAGTATATCTGTATGTGTACATTGCATTTTTGGCTGATGATGTGTGCCGGCGAGTGTGTGTCTGCCATATGCTTAGCATCAACAATATGCTTTTTACCCATTTTGAAATTCACAAGTCAGCTGTGCTGAGTATATGTATTCCCTTACTATTTTTATTTACCTAATCGAACGTCATCCCACCAAAACTTACTTGTATTTCGCCTGTTTCTATCACATACAACATATGTATATACATTTGAACATATACTACATACAGACAACTAAGTTCGTTTTATTTGCCTTTGATGGTGTTTAGTATTTGTTTAAGCAATAATCTTATCAATGATATTGTTGATAATTGGCACATTGTGCAGTTTAATACCATTGTACCAAACATGGGAGTTCCCCTCAAAGGGAGGGAGACGTTACCCATGACTATACCAAGTGCTTTTGTCCTCATATCCGATTCGGGGGAGTAGTCGCTCTTATTTATTTTTGCTAGAATTTTATTGTAGGAGTCTCTTTTTAGGCACATAAGCCTCTGGTTTTTATAGATTATAGATTCATGAAAATGAACAAAACAAAAAAAGCGTACATACGTACGTCATCAGCAGTGTGTTTTAGAACCTTCAAATATATATATGTATGTATGTATATTGTAGGCATATATGTATGTATGTACAAATGTGATAACCATATACAAATACATATGTATGTACTGTATGCACTATTTGTGATTTATAAAAAAACTATTGTATTATTTGTACATTCGAGAATCGTGATAAGCGCGTCATTTGAATCCCGCACGATTTCGAATAGGTTGAAGTGATAAGAAAACAACAAAAGAGAACAAATCTATAAAAAACAGAAATGGAAATAACAAAAAACAAAGAGTAACCCAATTAAATGTTTACACATTGGCACATTGTTGAATGAGTTTGTTGTTGAATTATGTTTTTTGGCAAAACTTAAGAAAACGTCTCTTTTTGCATTGTTCTCTCCTCTCTTTCTCTATCGCGATCACCACACAGAGCGCACCGATAGCGAAATAGTTGTCACATGGTCGACACGCAGCCTGCCGCCGGACATGTCCAGCGTCGTCGAGTACGGACCGACGGAAACGGCAGCCAGCGACGGACTCAGGCAGCGCGCCACGGGTGGGGCCACAAAATTTGTAGACGGCGGTCGGAAGCATAAATCACAATTTATCCATAGGGTGTGTAGAATGCATCCAAATGCGCAACACAAAGCTTTGTAATTGAAGTTAGACTTAAATCTTCATCCTACTCCCTCCTCCCCTAACCGTTCAGGTGACTCTAAGACAGCTAGAGCCAAACACTAGCTACACTTACCATTGCGGCAGCGCGGCTGGTTGGTCCGCCCGATATCAGTTTAGGACAGTGCCCTCCAGCGAGTCGGACTGGTCGCCGTCGCTGGCCATCTATGGCGACATGGGCAACGAGAATGCTCAGTCGCTGGCACGACTGCAGCAGGACACCCAGCAGGGCATGTACGATGCTATACTGCATGTGGGCGATTTTGCCTACGATATGAACTCGAATGATGCACGCGTGGGGGACGAGTTTATGCGTCAGGTGGAGACCATTGCCGCATATCTGCCATATATGGTGGTGCCGGGCAATCACGAGGAGAAGTTGTAAGTGTTGCACAAGTGGAGCCGAAGTCCGATTGCGAACTCTTTGAGTCTCATTGAGTCTAATGACGCTTCGCATTCCAGCAATTTCTCCAATTATCGGGCACGCTTTAGCATGCCGGGCGGCACAGACAATCTCTTCTATAGCTTCGATCTGGGACCCGTACACTTCATTGGCATCTCCACAGAGGTCTATTACTTTCTTAATTACGGCCTCAAGACGTTGGTCTTTCAATACGAGTGGCTGGAGCGTGATTTGCAGGCAGCCAATGAGCCAGCACAACGAGCAAAACGCCCCTGGATTGTGGTTTACGGCCATCGACCGATGTATTGTAGTAATGAGAACGATAACGATTGCACCCACTCGGAAACTCTAACACGTGTCGGTTGGCCGTTTGTCCACATGTTCGGTCTGGAGCCTCTGTTCTACAAATACGGGGTGGACGTGGCCATTTGGGCTCATGAGCATTCCTATGAGCGCCTATGGCCCATCTATGACTATCAAGTGCGAAACGGTTCGCTGGGCTCGCCGTATGAGAATCCACGAGCGCCCGTACATTTGGTCACTGGCTCGGCGGGCTGCAAGGAGGGCCGTGAGCCATTCAAGGGCAAAATACCGGTCTGGAGTGCATTCCATAGCCAGGACTACGGATATACACGCCTGAAAGCACATAATCGCACCCACTTGTACTTTGAACAGGTCTCGGATGATCAAAATGGCGCCATCATTGATAGTTTCTGGCTAATAAAAAACCAGCACGGCAGCTACGAGGACCTATAAATACATATATAAATATATAGATACACATAGATACGATCATAGCTCAATGGACAAAATGCACAAACTGGCAGTATTAATAGCGCACATTCTTTGTACAACCTGATAATCAATTTGGCTCAAACATACAAGTTGATTATAGCCGGCTCTAGCACATTCCTCACACACCAAAAAGCCACGTTGCCTGCATTGCTAAGAAATATAAACAGAAACAGAAACGCAAACTGTAACACATTCCTTACGCTTAACGATAATCATGTTATCGTGCATCTACTTTAATTAGCCAATTTTTATGGTAAAACATTCAATAATTAGCTCTTATGTATTTAAATCGTACATGTACATATCTATAGTAAGCTTATGTACTTTGTTGTCCAAATGGAGGCGATATCAATCCTTTTACATCTTCATAGCAGTCCATATTTTGGGTATAAGTACTTTTCTTTTGAGAAATTTCCAGTTAAAAACTCTTAATCACAAAAACATTGTTTAGCTCTGAGAACCGTAATTGTATGTATGTAATTGTAAATGTGTCCGTTTCTTAATTAATCAAAAAACTTACGTTTAGTGCAAGCGTATAAACCAAACAAAATATATTTTAGAATTCAAAGTAAGGCCCAAGAATGCTGTAGTGTTTGTTCCGAATTGCTGGAGAATAGATGCTTAATAATATTTTAAAAACCTTTAATTTATGCATTATTTTATTTGGCAGTACTACTGGTTATAAATTATTCTAAAGTCGTCAGTCAGAAAATGTGTCTTATTCCAGAATATAAGTTGTATGTAATTATAAACGATTTATGGGAACAGGTTCTGAAAGAAATGAATAACACATTTCACTTGTTTGAGTTGTGAAGCGTTACAATTTCGCTGTCAAACTTCTGATGTGAACAGCGAATATATACATGCTATATATTTATATACATACAAATACATATATGCACATATATTCGTGTATCTGTGCTTCAAAATGCAATTAAAACAAATGTGTTTGCAGGCCAACAACCAACAATTGTTGATGTGTGCACATTTTATAATTTTGCACTCGGAATCTGAAACAAATGGGCAGTGTTTTAGGGCTGCAATTCATGAAACTGATGTTAGATAATAAAAGTAACTTGTTTTTTTTTTTTGTTAAATTTTAATTAGATTTCATAGTTTGTAATACAATTTTGTTGTCTGTCATAATTTTCAAGATTTGAAGCCCTAAGCTACAAGCTTACGTTTTGCAGCGTCATAGCAATCGCAGAATATACTTATTTGAATAAACTCAAGAGCGTTACGCGTGGCTTGGAAATTGAAATAAAGCAAAGGAATCAGTGAATTCTAATTTGTGTATTAAATGCAATTAACGTTAAGAAAATGCTACACTGTCTTAGCAGAAAATGTAGGCCACGAAAATCCACTTCCATGGCTATTGCAGCTCTTCAAAGTAGCCGACTGACTAATGATAAATAAAACCTGTAAATAGATTCAACAAACTTTCGGTATCTGTACAATTCCGAAATCCCATTGTATATTACTGTGTAAAAAAATGTACACTTATCCATTCGAATAATGATCCTGATATTGAGATGAAATCGATAGATACCCGAACATTCCCCGAACCTACCCTACCTGCTTCATTCATCATGCATTTGTATAAATCTGTTTAAAACCTAAATCTCACATGTGTGCCGTGCCTCTGCAGAATCTGTGCTCGACATTGTCGTCACCTGGAATACGCTCAACAATACCCACGAGTCGATATGTGAGTACGGCATCGATGGATATCAGCACAGCGCGAAGGCGCCCCACGGACCCACAGCCTTTGTCGATGGTGGATCTCAGAAGCGTGTCCAGTACATACATCGTGTAAGTAGATGGTGTCGTCCCGAACCAACAACGATGAGAATTATGCCAAACTTCAGGTGACGCTGCCCGATCTTCAAGAGAACACCACATATAAATATCATTGTGGCAGCCATTTCGGTTGGTCCCCCATGTTTTGGTTTAAGACGCCGCCCAATCACAGCAACTGGTCACCTTCACTGGCCATCTACGGCGACATGGGCGTGGTGAATGCACAATCCCTGCCGGCGCTCCAACAGGAGACCCAACGCGGCATGTACGATGCCATACTCCATGTGGGCGACTTTGCCTATGACTTGCACGATGACAATGGCAACGTTGGTGACGAATTTATGCGCCAGGTTGAGGCAATAGCCGCCTATGTGCCCTATATGGTGTGCGTGGGCAACCACGAGTCCCATTAGTAAGTTACCAACCAACATGCCCAGAGTCCTGCCCAGAAAAGCTGTGCGTCAACTTTACATTGAAATAGTCCCCCATACAGTCCCCCATAGCTTGGGTTTTGAATATTTATCATATTTATCATAAAAATGCTTGCTTCCCTTTCTCTAAGATTTCTAAATGCATAACATTTATCCCGGGGCATTCACGCCTCAAACATATACGGATGCAGTAACAGTATACGGATGCGAAACAGATGTGCCAGGAAGTACGCGATATAATCGCATTCAGATTGAAGCCCGCATTTCGAATATTGTAATGTCTGTTTTGGGTTTCCATTTGAAGGTTGTTGGTCGGAATACTTGAATATCAATTGAAAATACACCCCCAACATCTTCAAAACGATCCAATGGGACACACGTAGTAAGAAGTAAAAGCAAAATATTGAAATTTCAATCGAAATTCATTTCTGAATGAGCTTGGAGAATACTTAGTTTAAAATCATTTATCTTAGGTATCAATCATAATTTCAAAAAAAGTAAATACGGAATATTATTAACTGAAAGTGTAGGTTCGTTCTCTTCATGGAGCACCTAATAATAATGATGAACAACTGCCTTTTGGGGGAAAGTCAATATTGTCTTCTAATATCTTCCATATTGGACCATTAATGTTGCCGTCTTATATTCCCTATCATGTTAATCATGATTCATGAGCATTAACTAAAATCGCTAAATTCCAAATGGAAACGAAATCATAATAGGATGAATAGAATATCTGATAAACAATTTTTATACCCTGTACCCAAAGGGTACAAGGGTATATTAGTTTAGTGCGAGTGCACATGGAACACACAGAAGGAGGCTTGGTAGACCCCACAAAGTATATATATTCTTGATCAGCATGACAAGCCGAGTCGATATAGCCATGTCCGTCTGTCCGTCTGTCTGTCCGTCTGTCTGTCTGTATGAACGCAAGGATCTCCGAAAGTATAAGAGCTAGAATAACCAAACTTGGTATACAGATTCTCCTGAGACCGAGAAAGGACGAGTTTGTTCATTTTTTTTGATCCACCCCCCCCCCCCCCCACTCCCCCCCTATTAACGATTTTCTATAACTCCCGTAATTCTTGGAATTTTTAACTAAAATTTGGTTGTCACATTAGGTTAGTAATTATATAACCGTATACCAAGTCTCATTATGATAGAATGATCGGAAAAAAAGTTATAGCCATATAACCAGGCTCAATGCACACATACATACATATGTACAAGTACACAAACACGCATAGACACGATTCTGATGTAATTGTAAATGTATGTATGCATGCATGGAATATTTTATATTTAATTAGTTAATATTTAGTTAATTAATTAAATTAATTTAGTTAATTAATTTAATTAAATTAATTAATTAATTTAATTACTTTTTTGTGGGGTGGTACAGGGTATTTAAGAGTTGAGCCTGCTCGACTTTAGCATTCCTTTCTTGTTTAAAAACTACCTTCTAATAATCACTTTTGGGAAATTTTTTTTTGGAAATTTTTCAAATGGAAATGAATTCATAAGTGTTCAATTAATGATAAATAATATAATCCTTAAATGTAGAATACTTTATAGCTATTGCAGATGATACATTTTCTTAAGGGGTTAGCTTTATATATGTATTACCTATTGATCAATTCAGACGGGTTGTATTGAAATGAAAATTTCATTTTAAAGTTGACGCGTGACTCCTCACCCCCTGTGGCTAGGCTTCTTCGTGTTTCGCTTCTATTTAGAATATTAGTCAGAGAGACCTGTGCTAATTCCCAAAAACCCACGACGCATTCACAGCAATTTCTCGCACTACATCAACCGCTTCAGCATGCCCGGCGGCACACAGAACATGTTCTACAGCTTCGATCTGGGTCCGGTGCACTTTATCGGCTTCAGCACGGAGGTCTATTACTTCACCCAGTTCGGCATCAAGCAGATTGTGATGCAGTACGAGTGGCTGGAGCGGGACTTGGCGAAGGCCACACAACCGGCGAATCGGGCCAAACATCCGTGGATTATCACGTACGGCCATCGGCCGATGTATTGCAGCAACGACAATGGCGATGATTGTGCCAATCACGAGACAGTCGTCCGCAAAGGTCTGCCCATGTTCGATTTCTTTGGGCTGGAGCCACTTTTTTACAAGTACGGCGTAGATGTGGAGATCTGGGCCCATGAGCATTGCTACGAACGTATGTGGCCAATGTATAACTACACCATTTATAATGGCTCATTGGCCGAGCCGTATGTGAATCCAAAGGCACCAGTGCACATCATTTCCGGTGCAGCTGGCAATCACGAGGGTCGTGAGCCCTTCTTTAAACACATGCCACCGTGGAGCGCTTTCCACAGCCAGGACTTTGGCTATTTGCGCCTGAAGGTGCACAACTCCTCGCATTTGTACTTCGAGCAAGTTTCGGACGATCGAAAGGGCCTTATCATCGACAAGTTTTGGATCGTCAAGAACAGTCATGGGGCTTACGATGTGGTCTAGTCGACAAACGGGTGGACCTTTAAAGCATATTGTGTTATCTTTAAATATATTTTCTCTATTAAAGCTGTTGGGCTCAAAGGAACCACCAAAGCAATGCATTCCGTAATCTCTCTATCTCACTATATCTATATACTTTTTATATGTTTGTACTAATGAATATATTTAATAAACCCAATATACAAGTGCCAAGTAATACACAACCGCCTCTCTATTTGAAGGAGAACGGCAACTAAAGAGTCGACAATAATGGGCTGTCAGCATATTAACTAACTTTTATAAAAAATTAATGAATGATTATTAGTAGAATAATTCAGCAATAAAATTAAATTCAAATTCAATTATTATTATTTTTTTTTATAAGGAAGCTGTGTAACATTTAAAAAAGATGAGGACTGGAATATATCCTGTACTGGGATAGAGTCTCAGAATCGATAATTAATATTGCATCACTATGATTCTATTTAAGTTTTGTATCACTTTCTTATTGCCTATATGTATATATGTACATCTAATCATATTTTTGATGGTTGAAGGGCTTAAATTTTCTAAATAAAGTTGGAGAAAAATGGGGTATTTTAACATTTTTGAGAATGCGCTCTAAGCAGTTCAGCTAAAACGATTCCCTTCCCATTTGCATTTTTACAGAACAATTGACGGACATCGTTGTGACGTGGTCCACACGCGATGCTACAAATGTCTCGCTGGTGAACTTTGCCCAGAACTTTGCCAAGGATCCGCTGACCTTAGTGACGGGAACATCGCGTCGGTTTGTGGACGGTGGACCCAAGGCTCACAGTCAATACGTACACAGGGTAGTGCTCGGGGGACTGCAGCCCGATACCCGATATGAATATAGTTGTGGTTGCAATTTAGGCTGGTCGCCGGTTTTTAACTTTAAGACGCCACCTGGCGGTGAAAATTGGTCGCCCTCATTGGCAATTTTCGGTGACATGGGTAATGAGAACGCACAGTCTTTGGGACGATTGCAGCAGGATACGGAGCGAGGCTTGTACGATGCGATAATCCATGTGGGCGACTTTGCCTACGATATGGACACGGACGATGCGACTGTGGGAGACGCCTTTATGCGACAAATCGAAACGGTGGCAGCTTATGTACCGTATATGGTATGTCCCGGCAATCATGAGGAAAAGTAGTAAGTACTAGGCTCTTCTTGCTTTTCGTGGTTCTTTGCTTCATTAAGTTTTTCGTCGCGTTGCAGCAACTTTTCCAACTATCGGGAACGCTTTAGTATGCCCGGCAACGGGGACAGTTTGTGGTACAGCTTTAATATGGGTCCGATACATTTTATATCCTTCTCCACCGAGGTCTATTACTTTCTGAATTATGGTGTCAAGCTGCTCACAAAGCAATTCGACTGGCTGGAACGCGATCTGGCCGAAGCAAATCTGCCTGAGAATCGGGCCAAGCGACCCTGGATAATCACCTACGGCCATCGGCCCATGTATTGTAGCGACGATAAGGAATATGATTGCGATGGCAAACTGGAGACATATATACGCCAAGGTCTGCCCATGTTAAAATGGTTCGGTCTGGAAGATCTATTCTACAAGCATGGCGTCGATGTGGAAATCTTCGCGCATGAACATTTCTACACTCGCCTTTGGCCCATTTACGACTTTAAGGTGTACAATGGTAGCTTAGAAGCGCCCTATACCAACGCAAAAGCACCCATACAGATTATTACTGGATCCGCGGGCTGCAAGGAGGAACGTGAGCCCTTCCCAAATACCCTACCCGAGTGGAATGCCTTCCACAGCAATGTGAGTTGATAGATTCATACGAACTGAATTAATGATCATAGAATGGGGTATCGAACTTGATATGTAGACTTAATTTATGCAAATGCAAACCAAGTGTATTACAAATCATATTGTATAGCCTCATTCTTTATATATTGTCCATAGGATGGATGGTTAGGAAATTCATTCCATGTCATATAAATATATCCTCACCAAATCAGGTGTATATCATTTTAGTATATACAAAAATGGATCGAGCTCGCACGAGTTATGGAGTCAGGAAATACAGATTGTTGATACTGCCAGTGGTGTATCAAATTAATTATGATTTAGATTTTCAGGCCTTGTAAAAAGATCCCCTTGATTGGACAAATCAGCTTTGGGCGTTTTATTATTATATATCAGTTCAAACTTGGTAAATATAAAAACAATATCCCTAACAAGGTTCGAGAGATACATCGCTTAAAAGAAATCATCATAAACGTTCCAATTGCGAGCTATTTTTGGCTTTTTACTACCGGAAGAATGGGGAACCCAAAACGGCAACATTACTCATAAGTTTTCTTTATTATATTCTTTCAGGATTACGGCTACACACGCTTGAAGGCTCATAACGCAACCCACTTGTATTTCGAGCAGGTGTCTGATGATAAAAATGGCGATATAGTTGATGCCTTCTGGGTGATAAGGGACAAGCATGGTGCCTACGCTTAATCAATCAAGTGAACCATCGAATTTGACGAATTGAGATTAAATTAGTTAACAAAAAAAAATGAAAAAAATTTTAATATACAAATATATATATAAAATAAATTGCACTAAACATAAATTGTTGCAAGAGATGGCGTCTCATTTCTAATAGACTGTTCCCGAAATACCGGCTCCATAGTTATAGCCGGCCGCTCCAATGGGTGGCACACCTCCTAAAGCTCCCAGTCCGCCGCCAACCACACTGCTGCCATAATTGCTGTTGTAATAGCTGGATGGATAGCTGCCATATCCGCGTGTATAGGGCGAATTGTAGTAGGAGAGAGATCCATAGGGATTGGAATTGTAACCGCCATAGCCGCCCAGTGCGGAGTTGGCACCCAGACGTGAATTGTAATACGATAGCGCATAGGGATTTGAGTTCAAACCGCCAATTCCACCATAGCCGCCATATCCACCATAGCCGCCAGCAGCACCTGCATCTATTATGTAGAATATTCATTAAAATTGAAGGCGTAAAATATTCTCAGACTAGTTCCAGAATCTAAATATCGTATAAAATCTACATTCGAGCAAATTTGTTGAATTTGATTTTGCAAAAAGCTCATATCTCCAAAACCCTGAGTGATTTTTGTCGAATTCAATTCCGGTTGAACTGCGCGAGAGAAATATGGTACAGAAATGAATTCAAAAAATTCTCACATAACCGTAAATTTGTTAGAAATCGAAAAAGGAAGCAGGTCGACCATATTTTGGAAACGGTTCCCAATCTTACCCAAGCCGCCGAGGACACGGGACGAGCTATATGGATTGTAATAGCTGTCCGTGCCAACGCCTCCCAATGCTGAGCCATATCCGCCGTAACCGCCATATCCGCCATAGCCGCCGTAGCCTCCATAACCGCCCGTATAGCCACCATAACCATTGTAACCACCAACATATCGCTTCTCCTGTTTCTTCTCCTGCAATGGCGCATAACTGCTAGCGGCGCCTGCCTGATCGGCCGCCTCCTGCTGATGATCCGCCGCAGACTCTGTGAGCTCACTCGCTGCCTGGCAGACGCACAGCAGCAATGTTGCTGAGATGAACAGCTGTAAGATGAGATGAAGTCAAGTTAAGATAATCCAAAGGTCCTGCTGTCCTGAACACTATCCAGCTTACAATGCACTTCATGTTGTGGACGCTTTGTGGTTTGGTGGGAAATCAAATCTAAAAAAACTTCTCTACTGCGCACGCGCCGCTCAACGCTCGCACTCGTCTAATGCTTTGGCTGCGACTGCGCATCTGGCTTTTATACACCCGCGCCATACAAACACACACACATACACGCAGAGACTCACACACACGCACACAAACACACACACACAATGACAGCTGGAACTAAAAGTTGAAGTTAAGCTGCGGCTTTGCTCGCTTCGGCTGGGCGGTCATTGGGTGGTGTCTCTCTTCTTCTTCTTCTGTTTTTTTTTTTTATTTTATTATTATTTTTTTTTTGATGACGCATGCCCCGCGCCATGGTTCCGAGTCGCAGTGTCTGGCTGGCCAAAGCCCTCAAGTTGAAAAGGTAAAAGCCTACATCTATAGATAAGTATGTTGCTAGATAGCTCGAAGAGCCCACAGATTTCGTCAGTATCGCTATTCGAAAACTATTAAGCTTAAAGAAGGCACAGGGTTTTTTTTTTCAACACGGAATCAGTCTAAGCTACTAAGCCATAGATGAATTAAGAATTAATTAAAAACTATCATCTTCTAGTAGTTTGACGTGCTTAATTTCATTTCATTTAGATTAACTATTGTTATGAATAGTTGAACTTAAACAGCTTTAACTGGCACTGTTTTCTTTTTTGTAGCGTTAATACCTGAGGTCGCCTTCTGAGCCAAAGTTTTATTAATTTGAAGATTACTTCAATATTGCAAATTTGTCCCAATAGAATGCAATAAGGATCTTCACAAAAGTCTGTATAGCTGCTTAACTGCTTAAAGGTGCAAATTTGTAATTATCCAGTATATTTTAATATATTATTGGATTCATGCGAACCTTTGCTAATTATTACTTTCCTAAATCCATTCCATTATTGAACTATACAAGCTATTAGCAGCTTAATATTTAGGCAATTAATCCGCATTTCGTTAAAAAACTTAGTAGTATGGATAATGTTTTAAGTTTTGCAATTTATTCTCAAGTATTTAAATAAGTTCGCATGTTTTTTTTTTCGTTATTATTCATACACACATAAATATAATAATAAATATATGTAGTATTTAGTATAGAAGAAACTCTTTTATTATCCAGCTAAGAAATGCTGCGATAAATTATGCTAAGTCTAGAACCACGCACAACTAAGTTCTGTGAAATGCTTTTAAAATTTAAGCTGCTCTTTTTTTGAACATTTTTTTCTTATCAATAAAAAGCTATACTTTTAAAGACAATGAAAAAATCTCTTTAGACAAATTACAACACTATTATAGAGTATATGTAAATAAACTGCAGCAATATAAACTGAGGTGGATCATGAAATAGGCCTTAGATGTATTTAATTATGTTGACAGCTTAACAAAAGTAGCCGAGAAAAGATTTAAGGGTTAATTTTAAAAGTTAAAAAGTCTATGATTCTTATTTGTTACGAAACTGGTTAAAATTTTGCTAATAACTGTGTCAGGATCAATTTGGAATCAAGTAAATTTCAAACAAGTTTAAAAACTGATCAAGGCATAAAAATATATTGTTGGAGCTGAGGTAGATTGTAAATGTACATATACAGGGTGCGCCATCTTTTATGTCGGTATGTAAATATTGAATAACTTTGTCATTAGTGAACCGATTGACTTGAGTAGACCAGTGTTGAAAACCTCAGTTCAAGAAATTGTACAGAACCAAATTAAATAAAAATATCTTGAAAATCGGTTGTTTATTTTCAAAGATATTCAATGTTTACATACCGACATAAAAGATGGCGCACCCTGTATGCTTAGAATCAAGGGAGTACGCAGCTTTTCCCAAGGGGGGACCAACAAATTTAAATGTTGATTAAATAATAATTAATGCATGATCTACAGAAAAACTTCAACAAATCCCAATCAGTGTGGTTGATTTCAAAGTGGGAATCAGAGTATTGTACAAATTCTTTTCAATTGTTATAATCTAATTTAGTTTTTAATTTGAAATTGTGTGCGATTGCGAAAGGAGTTAAATAATCTATAGGTCTTACAAAGTATGACTTTGAGGTGTTATATATTGTTCTATAAAAGAATGGTGGTAACATGGATATTACTCAGCATTTTATTAGCCTGCGGTTGTGGTTTTTAGGGCAGGCTTTAGCCTCAGCTCTTGACCGGCCGGTTGGCCCTCTTATGCCATGGAAATGGAAACCACACAAAACTCGCATTGATGTAAAGTTTTTATGACAACGACAGCGATATGTCATGAACTGGAACTGCAGGTACTGTCGTACCTGTCTATCTATCAATATTCCCACGATCTATGGCAATTAACAATAACAACGAGCACAACATAAACGATGACAAATGCTAATTGAATAATTTAACTGACCCTGAGCTGCGTAATTAGACAGAATCAAGAGTCGAATTGGAGCTAAACACTCGCATATGATATCGGTACCCCCCACAACCGATTTAGTTAGTCAGATAGGTACGTGAGTCATAAAACTGAAACGTGCATTGCAGTAAGCTGTGACCAAGTTTTCACTTTTCAAAGCCCCCATACGCAACGGCAATGTCAGCAAATGAAGAAGCTACATAAACACGATACAAACTACATATATAATATATGTACATAATACAAATACACACCTCTATGAAAGTAATTAAAGAAAGAAAAAAAAAAGACACATAGGCATAGTTTTGGCAACAAAGAGCGCAACTGTCGTGCTCTAAACTTAAACAGGGCACATGTCGTACTCGTATGTAGGTATTTACTTCAAATACATAAATTTCAACAAATATACACATCTGCACATACATACAACATTTTAACCGAAAAGTGAAAAAAGTTACAGTCAGTTGGAAATTTCTTATCACTAGTACTTAGTAGTAGTACGAACATTTTATTTGAATCATGTGCTTCCATTTTCGAAAAAATTCAATTCAGACGATTTCAAAAAATTGTTGTTTGTTTGATGCAGGATTGCAAGAATTCATTGTACAATTATAACGTCCTGTGACAGGGTGTACTACATAGTACTAGACAGTCTAAGCGCATCTTCTTAACCTGCTTGAGAATTCGATTATATCCGTTTGTCTGTCTGAATGCAAGCCTGGATTTCAGACGTGGCTGAGTCCACATTTATAAAACTTGGTATTGTAGCACTATACAAGTAGTTAGCATTATTTTCAACTCCAAAGCTAAGCTAATTTAACTTTCATTTAAAGATAATTATTTTAAAATTAATTTCATTTTATTTTCAGTGATTAATAATAAATTAGAACCATATAATAACCCTATCACTGAATAACCACTTGTGACAAGGGCGTAGGCAGGCCCTACAAACAATTTTGCCATTTAAAGTCGACCACACGTTCATTGTTATGAAGCACCATTTCGCCTTAAAATGGATCTGAGTTTGGATTTGTTGAAGTTTTTTCATTGATCATATGCATAAGTTTTTTTTAAAATACATCGTGCATTATGTAATCAAAATTTTAATTTTTTTGGCCCCCCTTTGGTAAAAGCTGCCTACGCCCTTGACTTGTGAAAAATAGTCTAAGGCCACGAAAAAGAAAAACATGGAATGGGAGCAGCCAAGAGAGTTTTTGCTACTCTCTAATTAATACAGGCTACAAGATAAATAACTAAATAACTGTGTATCTATGGAATTTGTTGGTCATTGTTCTCCCTTTTAAATAATAAAACCTCTAAGATCTGTCCTGGGTTTGACCATTATTAAATCTTGTGATAACTTTGACACCCATGATGATTTCGGCGTGATTCGAACCGAGTGCCTTACATTCTGCTGACTTGTTGATCGTTTTCTTTTCGAAATTGATTTGTTTAAAGGTTATATTTCGGTTTGTTTTATAATCTTCTTCATTGAAATTGAAACTAGATTTGAATATTAGACCATTATTTTGAACAGTGTAGGGGAGCATGCACATACATAAGTATGAAACATATTTCAAAAGTTGCAACTGCTTCCAATTTGAATCCATTTGCTGCTGCTGCTGTGACTCATTTGAGAAGCCGCACAATGTTTAAGTAACTTTTTTAAAATGTAACACCCAACGAACTACAACTATCGCAGACACATCCACACCCACACCCACATACATCATATGTGATATAGATATTGTATACGAGTATTGTCACATAGGAACAGTCATAGATGCTAATGCCGATGCTTGCACTTGCCTATGAGTGGCGGCACATTGTTTGACAACCACTTCGGACAACCACTGAGGCGGTGCTGCTGGTGATGGCAACACAGCATGTGAAAACAGTTAATGCTAACTTGGTCTGTGTGATTGGGACGAGGGCGGGGGCGGTCGGGTTCGTGGTCGGTCAGCAATGGTAAATGGCCATGGATGCGCGACCGCCTGTGAAACTATTTTTTTTTTTCTTTCTTGAATACAATGATTCTTTAATGCGCCTAAAAGCCCCGTGAATACGCGAATTAGCCTCCAAATTCATGCACGCAGCATCCACACACACACACACACACACACTTACAGACAACCCCATAATTTCTTGAGCACACACACAGGCCGTATGCGTATTATGGCCAGTGAGGGCAGAAAGCTACGCCAACGTCATTTCTTATTTAGGCCCATCTACAGCATAACAGCTTCACTTATTCAGGACTGATTGTTCCTAAAGCTACGGTCACACATGCAAACAATTTGCATGCAAATTTGTGCTTTTTCACAATTAGGTCTTATAAAGTAATGCGTTGTAACAGAAAACTAACATTACATTCATGATATACTTCTATAATTTGCGTAGAAAATATTTGTCTTAACAGCTTCTTGATCAAGTTGACCGATCCCATTCAAACTGTGTAGAGACGTTCCCTGTCTGGTATAAACAAATGAAAAGTTTTTCCAACAAAGACTGTTCAATCCTGTGGAACCTATACATATTATAGTTGACCGATCCTACCCGAACCCTGCTAACACTCTGTTTTATTCGAGAATCTTCCTAATATCCAATTTGGTTTTAATAGCATTATAAAGTCTGATCTTTGCCATATGCTAGCTATATTATATAGTAGTCGGAACAGAGTTAAAATTTGTAAAATGATTCGTTATGAAAACATATTTTTTATTATTACATTTGATTCCGATATCTTTTTACGACAACTTTTAAAAACAACTCCTTCTTATGACAGCAATAAAATATATATTGTTTTCCAATTAAGTTTCAATTCAAGTATATCTTCATCATTCATTCATCCAATAAATATGAGATATATTACGTCTCTTTCTGCGCGTTACAAATATTAGACGAAAAGCAATATAACCGTTGCAAGGGTATATAGCACAAAAAGAGGCATCTCAATGTGATAATTACGATCATTTAGCAGAACCCAAATTTCTTAACAGGAACTTATGTACCATTAAAACCCGATTAGTTGTTTATTCAGCAAATCCAGAGACTGCAAGCAAAACTCAGAAAAGATCTCAGATGAATGTTTTCGCTTGTCTCTATGAAAAAATGACCGGAATTTCCGAAATTAAAATATCTATGTACATACTCGTATGTACTTGTAAATGCATGTTTCTGCTCTTCAGTAAGAGGTGTCGTTAAAGTATTAGAGCTTATGCGTAAATTCCATTTGTATAGTTAAGCTTCAGCCAATATTCAATTGGATTCATATAGGTAGTATACATGTATATACAGGGTGCGCCATCTTTTATGTCGGTATGTAAATATTGAATAACTTTGTCATTAGTGAACCGATTGACTTGATTGATGTTGTTTTCAAAAATTAGTCTGAAGAAATTGTACAGAACCAAATTAAATAAAAATATCTCATACTTGAAAATCGGTTGTTTATTTTCAAAGATATTCAATGTTTACATACCGACATAAAAGATGGCGTACCCTGTATTAAAATTATCTTTAAAACTACTTACAAATTTAATTCAAGTATATTCAACAATTTATTGTACACAGTGCATTAATTTCTGGAACGAAAGCCAGCAACCTGCCGTTTGGGAAGCATCTTATGGAATCCTAAATCTTCGGAATGTTTTGCCCATGTTCGAATGTTCTCTTAGGATTTGTATCTAAATAAAGCAGCTCAAAAAGTTCACCTGAACTTTCATTGGATATCAGTAGAATGGGCCATTTGGGCATAATTTTTTTAACATATTTAAATATTTTTTAAAATTGTCGTCAAAACTTTCATAAAATACTTGGAGCTTCTGGAATATAATTCGATTACTACTTGTAAACTAATAATTGTACAAGTATTATTCATATTTTTCAATATCTTGTGTGTCTATACTTTTTATACCTTTGTATGAATATTGGTTAGGTTTTGGATTAAAGTACCTTTTGTCGGGATAGGTCTATAACTATTTTGTTTCGATTCAACCAAATCAGTACTTATATCCCATAGAAGCGAAATGCGTTCATTTGTTTGCCCTTCGAAATTCCCATAGTCTAGAACTTTTGAGTAATCTGAGTGAGTGAGTGAGTGAATGACTTGGCTTGCTGCCAACTGTTGGTTGTTCGGTCGGACTGCACAACAATATTAAAATTGCATCACATTGCCTGCTGTTGTTGTTGCTACTGCTGCTGTTGTCGCACGCCCACTAATTATATTTACAAACCAATTTAATTTTTAATTTTGAAAAACAGCAGCAGCAGCAGCAGTAGAAATAAAGCCGAGCAAACCACAAAAGCAAAAGCGACGCAAAAAAAAAAAAAACTATGCTGCTCCAATGAAGCGGAGTTAAGTGAATAAACTGCAGCTGACTGGCAGGGGCGTGGTCGTGTGGAGATCGGAAGGGGGGTGGGGGCGTACTGCTTGTTATTAATTTGTATTATTCATTGGGTGGTGGTTGACTTTGTTGTGGTGCAGGGGTATGACATCAAAATCGAAACGAAAACAAATACAACAAAAATAAATGCCACGGCCTTTTCCGTTGAACTTGCACTTTGCATAATTGTGGAGTCGGAGTCGAAGTCAGCACTTCACACAATTATTATACATATATGCAATTCTTGTGCGAAAAACCCAAGATACCCCTCAATACAAACTACAAACGACAGACAGACATACACACAGACACACACACACACATTATGTGCGAAACCATAAAGCTTGGCCGTGACTTTACCTTTACTCGTGCACTGACGACAATTTCCCATCACCGCAGAATTTCCACACACACACACACACACACACACACACATATGAAAACGAAACGCTTCTCAGCTCTGAGCCTCAATCTCAATACGATGGCAGAAGCACTTTCCGAAAACGACAAAAAATCAATTTACAACAACACGTTCGACAACAATCAAGGCTGTCCAATAGCGAGCCGCCCAGCAATTGTCTCAACAATCATTTAATGCTATCATCTACAGTAGTCGATATAAGTATATGTATGTGAAAATGAGTTTATCCATTAAACTAAAAGTAAAGTAAGTAGAGAAATGAAGATAATTTTTACCCAATTTTGTGGGTTTTTTTTTTATAGCTGAAGTACTTCTCACACTAGATTTATTATAAATTAATTTATTCATGTATAAAATACTTAGATAAATCGATAGAATGTATGTACATACAGTGAAAACTCCCTTAATGGACACCTCTTTTATCCGTACACGCTCTTCGGTGGACACTTTTTATGAAAACATTCGATAGGTGTATAAAGTATTTAAGTATCCCCTTAAGCGGACACTCTCCTTGGGCGGACCGGAAATTGGCCGACCGTGAGTGTCCGGCCAAGAGAGTTTTCACTGTATATGTACATACATATATATATATAGAACAATTATCATATACCAAAATTTCTAAAGTGATGAAGTGTTGTTCATCATTTTATCAAATTTTTGAATCCCTAACAAAATGTCGTCGTGTTTGAAATTTATAGTAGTAACGATTCTATTATCTATCAACAGTAGTCGACATATGTATGTGGTTTAATAGGCTTCAAAAGCATTCCAACCTTTGCCTGCCATTGTTCTCTAACAGTCTTTTGCTTTAAAATCTTTCATCATCAACAGCAATCCATATGACTGCTCTTTGTATAGTTTTTCTTCACAAGTTGATTATTGTCCTCTTAGGCTGACTCATGGTTTAACTATTATGAGCATAATTTCTTATTTTTAAGATATGCTTCTTTGATTTTAAATATATGCACATTTTTATAGAAATTCAATTATGCAGTTCGAGTTTTAAAATCATTTTATCTTCACTTATTTTATGACAAACTATGCAAATCTTTCTATAAGCCGTCTTTAATATATTTTCGAATACTTATGGGCGTATCAAATCAGTTTTGCATGTCTTGCTTTATATTTTACAGTTGTTTAAAATCTATATTTTAATACTCATCTCAGTTAAACATTTTAAATGGTTTAGATTCGAGCTCTATTTAACTCAAAGATTATTTTCACGATCTACCAGATCTGACGAACATACTAACCATTCACATTTTCTCCAGGGTTGTCAAAATATATACGACGACTAGTATAGTATAAAGTAACTAGAGTTTCTTTGAGCTGAGTTGTACGCTTTTAAGCAGAAAATAAAAGACGGGAGGAAATATTATTATTCCGTTGTCAAAAAAAAAAAAGAATTTATTGACCAAGCTACAGTTCCTATATGAGAGGTAGGAGGAAAATCAAAATAATTTCGACAAATTTGATTGAAAACAGAAATAAGAACAGCCGTAGTTATTTTTGTTTTCGCAAACAATCAGGCCTACAAATACTTGTATAATCATCTTTAGTTACCAATTCCATATCATAGCTGTGCTGCTCATCTAATGAAGCGCATCGTAGCGAGTGAATTTATTATTATGATGGGAAGAGAACAATGCTGTGGGCTCGAGCTCGCGCCTGGCTCGACTAATGTTGACATTTTCATAAATCTTTTGTTGTTAATCTGCGTCCGTCACGAGACTTATGCGAGACAGACTTAATTTACTATAATGTGACAATTGCCGACTGTTTGCAGCTTCGAGTCCATGAATGTCAAGAGCATCGTCAGATATTTATGCGATATGTATAGAATCATTTTTGAAATATCCTTGAATATGCTACGAATGAGTGGAAAACTGATTTATTTAGCTCCAATTTGGGGATTTAAGATTAAATAAGCAAAAAAACACAATATCAATTTTAATTCCATCATCTTCAGATCACGATCTTTATGTGGTACAAGATCTGCCAGTAGTAGTTGTAGTTTACTTCCGCCTAAGATCGTTAGATGATTCTTCAGGCAAAGCTCTTCGTGGAGTCTTCAGTACAGATGCTAAATAAAATATGATAAAGTTTTAGATACACTCCCACCCACCCATATTTTAAACACAAATTGCAATTTGAATATGTTTATATATATATACTATTGATGTATATATATATATATGTAGTATCAGTTTTATTAGTCTTCTTCAAGTTCTTTCGCAATCTTCTCGCGTTGTGGGGGCCGCGCGTTTTATTTCTTGCCGCCCTTAAAGGCATTCAATTTTTTTTTTATTATTTTACTCAGTTTTTTGTAAACAATTTCTTTCTCTTTTTTGTTTGTTTTTTTTTTTTTGTTTTTTGTACGTCTTTTCTTCACTTTTTGTACAGAAATTCGTGCTGAAAGAAAATTAGTTCCTTGTGTAGACTTCCATTAAAAACTAACTTAGGAGCTCTTCGTTTTATAGATGTACGTAATAGAGATAATATCGGCAAACAAACGTGTGTGAAAGAGAGGGAGAGATAGAGAGAGCGAAGAGGTATATATATAGAGAGAGAGGAAAAGAACTAGCTGGGATGTAAGACTTAGGGGGTACAAGTTGGAGGACCAAGTTAGCTTGGCAGAGCTTATTTTGAGGTTAGATTCTTTGCACCATTTGTTACATTAACACTAGAAATCGATACAACAATTGAAAAAAAATTGAATTGAAAGTTACAAAAATGTATAAACAAATTTAACAATAAACGAATTGGTATGCTTAAACTATAAATGTAAATAATTTCGTGCAGACATTAAATAAATTTAAACTAAGCGTCGAAGAACAGTTTTCAGATTTTTGTGCCTTTTAGGTATATACACATTAAAGTCTTATAGAACACAGATTATATATTTCTATATATAGGCATATAATTAAAAATGTAGAATAGAAAATGTAAATGAAAATAAGTCTCGAATCGAATGAAGTTGTTTCACAAAACGATTACAATAAAAACAAATCAATAATTAATGGATGTAAAGCGAGAACTGAAAAAATAATTGTATTATTGTAAAAATGAAGAATGAAGAACTTACACAGATTTTTTTTTCTCAACTAGTTATTATCACAATTAGCTGTAGACTATGTGCGGTTATATGGTAGAGAGAGATTATGTATATATATATATATAAGATATATATATATATATACTATATATATAGTGTATGTGTGTGTGTAATTGTAGCTTAGCAAATATAAATGGCTCTAATGGTGTCTTATAGTGTGTGATTGATTGATTGATTGTAGCTGTCTTTGTGAGAGTGTGTTGATGCTAATGTGTATGTGTGTGTTTGAATGCATGTGTGTAGTTAACTAATATTATGTAGTTTAAATGCTTATTGGCTACGTCTTGTTTTTAGGTAAGTTGTTTTTGTTTGTTTTTTTTTTAGCTTAGTTTTTGTACACGCATTAAAAAATGAGGAAAGTAAAAATGCAAGTAATTATAAATATAATAATCAATTAGATAGTAATAATTATATGTATATATGTATATATAAAATAATCACAGACTTTCTTTTTTGTTGTTGGTTTGTTGCTGGTTTGCATTTGTTCTTTGTTTGCTTGTTTTTTGTCTTGTTTGTTGTTGTTGCTCTTTTCATTTCGCAAAAAGTGCTTTTGTTTTTCTTTTGTCTTGTTTTGCTTAAAAGCCATAAACGCTTTTGGAATAATTTTGCATAAAATATTATATAGGTATGTATATGTATATATAATATACTTTGTTTTTATTAGTTCGTAATATATAAGAATAATAATGCATGAATAATTTGTATATGTATACATTAATGTGTAATAATTTGTGTATGCGCTTCTTTCTCCTCATACTTCCTCCATCTTCATATTCTTATGCTGCTGTCTAAGACTCTTAACACGATCTAGATCTCGAGGCTTACTATCTAAACATAAACATAAGAGATAGATACGCGCTATGTATCTTTTTAAAGACTAACATTCTTCAATATGACGCAACAAAATTGTTTGTGTGTGTGTAAGTTTTACGGGGAATTATAAAAAGTAGTAATTGGTAGTTGGTAAACAATTCGTTTGCACATTTAGTAAAAACAATTAAAAAACAATTTGCATTGTGTACTATATATATTTTGGGATGCTGAATTGCCTATATAAAGAGGCTGCACTGTTGATTGACAAGACTGGACTGAAGTTGCAGACAACAGTCGCTTGGTTTGCCTATCTCTTTAAACATTGAAAGGCTGATTTCGCAACTACTTACAATTTCTGGGCCCCAATTATGTTTCTATATACTATACTTATATCTTATCGCCTAGACAATCTCAAATCAACTCACTGTTATTTGTTTTCAATTAAGTGCCGAATATTTGTGCTAGTTTTCTCGCATTTGGTTGTTTACATAATTAAGTCATAAGCGTCTATACATATGTATGTATGTATATGTATATATATAGTATATTCATAAAATTTTTGAAATACAATATATATATATATAATTATTATTTCATTAATCAGTAACAATACGTGCTTACAATTAATTGTTTTTGTTTTCGTTCTCTGGAGTATAATTAAAGCAATCCAACATCTTTTTCTTGAAGTATGAAGTGTGGTAATAAAAAATTGAATTAAAATATTTAATGTATGTGAAATATTTGTTTGCATTCGACGAATTCTTGTCTTTTATTTGTTGTGTATATATTTCGTTTAACAAATGTTAACGTCTTGCAAAAAATGTTCTAAATCCCTAGACGATGTTACTTAGCATGATCGAACATTCCATATTCCGCGCACTGTGTATATATGTAAAGGTTTATATAATTATTATAGAATTATAGAATTGGTTTTGCAATTTTATTTGAAGTGTTTCTCATAATGTTACTTTTTATGTTTACAATAGTATAATTATAATTTGATTTTTTTTGTTTGTTTGTTTTTGTTTCTTATAGTTTGTCTAGCATATTTGTAAGCTGTATGGCTTGCAGATTTTGTTTGTTGGTTTTCTTGAATGCACTGCTTCGACATTTTGTGGTAATTGTATGCTGTGTGTGTCTCTACTCTGTTCTGCAATTTTGTACATATCTATATCTATGTATGTATATTTCTATAAATTGAGTACACAATTGAAGTTGTTTTGTTTCATTAGTTTTAGGCCATTACGGTATTGCTTTTTGTATGTATTTTGCACACATTTTTTTCAAACACATTCGACTGAAGAAACTTGACTTGCTATAGCTAAACGTTTTCTGCTGATAGTTGGACAGTTAGTATTGTGTTGACAAAAATAATTATTGTATTGTATTGTTATCATATTTAAATTATAATTCATTTATATGTAACATTATATTGCCTTTATGACTTTAAAAAAAAGTTGTGTATAAAATATCGAGACATTTAGGACAGACTGTTTAAATACATACAAAATACACTGAGGGAAGAAATACTTGCAACAATATTGAGCGATATCAAAAATATACAATTTAATATTAATAATAATAATAATCAATCGATAGTCACGTCTTTGTTCTTAAAAATCATAATTTTGGTTCCTGTAAAATTATAAATGACACAATGTTGATGTTTTATACATATATCTGTATGTATATATATAGAATGACAAACATAATGTTGAGTCTGTTCTTGTTCGGGCGACGGTTTAACTACGCATACTTGAAAAGGGTATGTGAGTAGAGCAGCCATCTTAAAAAAATTAAAAAAAAAACTATGCAAACAAAATGTACAATATAATTTAAACTAATTAAATACAGGTTTATGAGGGTGGGGGGTTCTTCGGGGGGCAACGCAAAAACACAATTTAGCGTTTAGTCAAATTATTGTACACTTAATGCTAATCTAAATATTAGAGATTTTTATATAAATCTATATATATTAGTATATATATTTATTTTCTACTACATTCTACACAATTATGTTGCTTTGCTTGAAACTTTTGAACTTAAGCTTAAAGATTCTTATGTTTATGTTTGGGGTGGTCAATAGTGTAAGGTGTTATTATATAATGTGTGTGTGGTCATCATATATATAATTCAATACATATGGGTTACAGTTAACAATTATACAATAAGAATTGAACAGCAGGCAGGCAAGCGATAATTATTGCTGCCCATTCTTGTTGTTGTTGCTGTTGGGGCATATACATGTGTTTGTTTAATTAATAACTTCATCATATGCTCCTATATGGTATATATATAGAATAGAATCTCTTAATCATGGTTTCATAAAATATGCAGCCAAGGGAAAAAATTAACCAAAAAAAAGAGAAGAAATCATGTGGTTGTTGTTGTTGTTGATGGCGATGCTGGTCCTCCAGTTATATTGTTTCTAATCATGCTTCAAGACAATGCGTGCGGGCGCTTTGTTGCGCTGCTTGTTGCTGCTTCCACTCCCACTGCCACTGCTAGTAACCTGTCGCTTCTCCAAGCGATCGAATATGCCTCCCCCGCCGCTTCCTTTGCGTTGGAGCAGCTGTTGCTCCTGTTGCTCACGGATCCGCCGCTCCCTTTCACGCTGCCTACTGTTACCGCTACCACTACCGCTGTTGTTGCCACCACTGCTGCTATGCGATGATTGCTGCTGTTCGCTGCCATTGCTGGTGGGCTTTAGGACGACACGCCGCTGATTGGAGCCGAAGCTACCGCTGGCGGTTATCGTCTTACGCTGTCCACCGCCCACTGCTGATGCTGCTACTTCTTCGCCGGCATGCCCTGCTGCTGGTATCGCCGATCCACGCACCAGTTTCCGATTACGATTGACTACCAGCTCGGGCGTGGCGGAGCGTTTCGCTGATGTGCCACCGGATCGACTTGGCGGTGGCGGCGAGGGCGTTGCCAGCAAACGGTCCTCTTCTTCCAGCAGCAGCGCATCGTCGTCATAGTCCAGCTCCACTTCGTCATCGCTGGACGTGCAGAGACGCAACAAATCGCGCGTCTTATTGTTGCTATTGCTCATGTTGTTGTTGTTGCTGCTACTGCTGCTGTTGGGAGGAGGAGTGCCGCCAGCGGCACGTGACTGTTGTTGCTGCTGATGCTTGCTGGAGGGCGCCAAGTGTTCGGTTATGCTGCGCTTAGCCTCTGGCGCTATTTTTGCCGGTGTCACCTGCTTGCGTGGTTGCTGCTGCTGCTGTTGATGGCGACTGCGCAGATTGGCCGCCTGCTCCTGGTCCTCGCGTCGCTTTAGCGAAATCACTTTGCGCTCCGTGACTAAAAGGGGCCGTGCCTTTGGCGCGTTCAAGGACGTCTCTGCATCACGTGCCTCATTTGGCGTCGCCGGACTGTACTGTTCGGCACGTTTCTCCTGTAATGCAGATGAACAACAGCCATTGGTGTTGTTGTTGTTGTTTATTTGCTTTAATGTAAAGCCCAAGTTAAAAGATAAACAAATATAAAACGAGTTAAAGGTTAAAGTATACTCTTCACCCTGCACCCGTTTTCAAAATCCTACAACTTAAAAATATACATATAGGATTTTTTGATTTACCTATAATTGGATACGTTTTAAAAATTACGATAATTCTTGCACTTTCAACTAAAAACTATAAAATTTCCCCGAATAAGATCTGATATCTGTTGAATGTAATTCTTAAAGCTTGGAAACTTTTGAAATTGCATCAAGCTGAAAAGCCAACTTCTATAATAACTGAGCCAGCTATCGCACTTACCTCGTGCAATTTCTCTTCAGCCGCACGCCGACGCTTTAACTCCTTGTCGCGCATAATCTTCTCACGCAGTTGCTTTTGCTTCTCAATCTCCAGCCGATACGCTCGGGTCTCCTCATCTTCATCGCTTTGCTGTAATAAATATCGTTTAGCTTAAGGATAGGGGGGCTTTTTTGCAGCTTCTACTCACTATGGTGCGACTGCCTGTTTCATTGCCACGTCCTCGCGGCTCACCCGAGAATGGATTACGAGTGCCACCGACGGGCGAGCCACTGCGCCGCCGCTTTGTTGGCACCGCTGAACGATTCTCGTCGCGCTCACGACTATTGGCACGGCGAAATACGCGATTTCCAGCTGCTACGCGAGTTGTGGTGCTGCTACTGCCACCGCCGCCGCTGCTGCCGCCGTAGCGTTCGCGATCCCTATCACGCTCCCTCTCCCGATCCCGTTCGCGATCACGTTCGCGCTCACGCTCTGTCCGCTTCTGCGCGGGCAACGGCGAGTAACTGCGACCGCGCGAACGACTTCGACTGCGGCTGCGTCGCCGCTCCAGTGTTTGTTGTGTTCCGCTCAGTCCGCTCACCGAACTTTGGCCTGCCGGCGGTGATCGCTCCATGCGACGCTTCTCAAAGTACTGGCGATTCTTGTTAATGAACTCCTCCTGTTGGCGCAAGAGCTCTGCCTCGCTATTGATGGCCGGCATGAAATGTGTCTCCTTAATGAATTTATTGGTGGCCGCCTCGACGCCTCCCTTAAAATTCGGATTGATTAGCACTTTGCTAACGCGTGGCGCAGACGATGCGGCTCCAGGGTTGGTAGCGACTGGCGCGGCTGCTGATTGTGGAACTGGCGGACCCTGCTGTCCAGCTGACGATGGTGATGTCTGCACATTCACAGGAGGTCCTTGTTGCTGCTGTTGTTGTTGTTGCTGCTGCTGCTGCTGTTGCTGATGTGGTGGCATTGGGGGTCGCATGCCCATCCCATTGGCGTAGTTAGGCGCTCCGGGCATCATGTGTGGCGGCAGCGCTTGCAATGGCGGCCGGGGCATACGCATACCACCGGCAGCACCACCGTTGTGGGCGCCGGGCAAAGGCGCCACACCCTCTGGACGCCAGCCATTGTGCGGCCGCATATACTGACCACCTGGTCCAAGATGGAGGGGCTGCGGCGCACCCTCATAGCCAGATGCCCCTGGCACACCACCACCATAGGGTGGTACATTGCGATAGTGGGGCGGACGCATGCCCGGAGGTGGCTGCGATGGCGGACCCTGACCAAGTAGTGCGCCATTTCGAAAACTGGGCGGATATGCGGAGTGCAACGGTGGCTGAAGGAGTCCAACTCGCATCTGCTCCTGCGGGTGGGGCAGCAAATGGGGCGGTTGTGGCGCTGGTGGTGCGGACGCGTTGACCGGCGCATTGTTGGGACTATGATGCAGCAGGTGTGGATTGTGTAGATGCGGGGAGGCGGACATGGAGGCTACAGCTACTGATGGAGGTGGCGGATTGTTGGGTGAGGAGTACAACGACTGTTGTTGTTGTTGCTGTTGTTGTGTTGGTGTTGGCTGTGGTGGATATTGTCCTGGAATGAATGTATTCTTGTTTAGTGTACTCTGTTGTTGTTGTTGTTGCTGGTGTGGTGCTAATGTTGGTATGAGACATTGTGTTGCTGTTAGTGGATTAAGATTTGTGCTCGGATTGGGTGTACCATGTATTAGGCATGTACCGCCGGGAGCAGGATGGGTTAGGGTAGTTAAGGGAGCGGTCATAAGAGTGATTTGTGCATTACCCGTCATGCCATAACGTGCTGGTGGTGGCATCGCCTGCATGGCAATCATTCGCTGACGTTGCTGTTGATGCGATAACTGACCCATGAACATTGGACACGTGGGATTGCGCAGCAAATGATGGCGTCCGATGCCTCGCTGTTTGCCGCCGTGCATGAATCGCGGTCCGCCGCCGACCATCCGCATTTTGTCTGCGAAAAGCATGCGAACATGTGTAAATTAGTTAACATAGTCACATAGAAAGCCCAAAATCATAATTTCTGCCCATTCACAGCATCTAATTCTAGTTTACTTTCGTAAAAGTAAGCGAGTCCTATCAGTACAAAAGCAGTGCTTGGTTGTTGGTGTACTTTAAAATATTAATAACAAAATGAAGGAATTTAACAATTTAAAAAAATTACAATAGGCTTATGTTAATCTTGAAATACTCCTAAAACCTTGCACAGCTTTTAAATAACTGGACTGGTGACAGAAAAACAGACAGATCAGTTAAATGTAATGGAATTTCTTCTTTGTATAAACTTGCAGCTTGCTTGAAAAAAACAAGTTTATCTGTTTACTAATTTTTGTTAAGTATATGCCCAGTATCTGAGGCATAATAACCCACGCACCTCCATGATGTCGCCCCTGTAGCTGTTGTTGGTATTGCGTTGGATGCGGCAGCAACTGTTGCTTGTGGCCGGTGTTGCTATCGGCACGTTCGCTGGCGGTCTTGTAATTAGTGCGCTCTTCGCGCTCTTCATCATCCTCGCGCGGATCTTGCAGCTCAGATGCTGATGCCGAGGCTGAACTGGTACTAGGTAGACTTTCCATAGAGCTGGCCAGCTGCGAATATGCGGCGACGCCAGCACTCTCACCATCAACATCACGATTGCCAGCAGCATCTTCAATCTCAACTTGGACCTTTTCCTGGTCAACCCCATTGTCCTGGGCTTCCTTGCTGCATATAACTGGAGCGCTATCGCTTTCTAAATTGCTTGTTGGCGCTGCATCCGCATTAGGTAGTGGCAGCAATGGCTCCATATTGCTTGTCGATGTTGCAGGTGCAAGCTCTGTAATCTGTTGAACATCGTTTGACACGGTTGCTGTTGTTGTTTCGGCAGCTGCCACAATTGTGGAGTTTGTTGTTTCTATTGTTACATGGCTTTTAGGGCTTAACGTTGTTAGCTCCAGTGCGCAGTCTTGGCTTGACAACATTGTTGTGGCTGTTGTAGATGTTGTTGTTTCTAATGAAGCAGCGGCTGCGGCTGATGGTGGCGCAGTTTTTGCTGTTGTTATCGCTGTAATTGAAGTTTCTATTGGTTGAACTTCCTCGCGTTTGCGCTCCTGCTGACGCAGTTGCTCTTGTGCCCATTCCTCGGCCTCGGCTCGCATTTGTTGCTTTACCTCGCTGGTAACATCTTTTTCCAGCTCTGCAAAATGGCAAAAATCAATAAACCTTTGCATGGTTTCAAGGATTAAAGGAGGGACAGGCCACCTACCTTCGTCTGAAAGCAGCAACTCATCCTCGTCGGCACCCAATAGCGCCTGATCATCGAGATCGTCGCCGAGCTCATAGTGAAGCAGATCGTCACTAGAAGGTAAAACGAATTGTATACACATACACATATATACTAAAGCCCAATGTAACTGCAATTTGCAGCCGCAAATGTCCATTGAACACTACACATACACACATCTCATTCGCACCCGATACACCATACATACGTATATATATATATATATATATATATATATATATATATTTATGTATGTTGTAAATGAACACTCACTCACACACACAGAGACAAACTTTAAGCAGAAGGAAGTACTTTTGAGCACTTTGGAATTTCAACGCGATATTAACAACATTATATATTTTTCATTTCATGATTTCACCACATTATCGGTTTTTTTGGTTTCCATCCCACAAATATGTAACTTACTTAATGTCCGACATTTTGAGTGTGGACCTAGAAGAGGCAGCTGTTGACACTCAGCCGACCGAGCGGCAGCGCAATTCGTGTATGTGTGTGTGTTATGAAGAGAAGTAGAACAACGTTTGTCTACTTTTAACTAGCCTTTTATATCATTTTTGCAATTATAACAGTTTTGCACTTTATCGAGGCACACAATTATCAAAAGCGCATTCGACAAATAATAGATTATCGTATGAAAATAAACTGAAAACGCTGCACTGCCAGCGTTTCATGCAATACAACACTTTGCCTTTTTACGCGAATGTCAATTTTTCAGGGATACCAAGCATGTGTTCCATGTGTGTGTGTGTGTGAATGCGGTTGATCTGGCAACTGCAAATGCAGTCTGTCGATATGTTTGTATTGCAGCCCTACCTTAGTCTGCTTGACACTTAACATATTGATATGGTGTCTTAATCTAATAAATATCGATATATTGATTTTATCAACATATTACAAATTTTTGAAAGAGCCGAGTGTTCAACTCTTTTTGAATAAAGAAAAATTATACTTTTACTTTTCTGCTACTCAAAGAATAAAGTTCTAATACAGCACACAATATAAATTCCACTACTATTTGTACATTATGCATAGAACATACAAATGTATGGATTAAAAACAGTTAAAATATTCTCTGAAAAAAATTCGCTACCGATTATATCAGTTTTTAAATATCGACATATCGATTGTATATCAACTATCGCTCTTGTTGCACTTTTCCAACAGTGTTGCATTCGATTCGGTTTCAATTCGAATTTACCGAAATTTTTATTTGAGTTGGCGTCATTTTTTTAGCTCTGAAGCTGGAAGTTTAGTTTTGTGTCATAACTTTTTGTAATTTCGTCGGCTTACACAAATTTATTGCACTTCGTTCAACGTGTTTAATATTAAATTAAGAAAAATGTCCGAATCAAAGCTAAAGAATAAAATATTGGAAATGACCGCTGAGCAGGTAGACCGCCTGTGTGAATTATGGGCGCGCATGTTTGGTCCCGAGACTCGCGAGGCATATTTAGAGAAACTGAACAGCCATGCATGTAGTATATTCAATGATGTTTTCAAAGAATCCGAGGAGCGATTAAATATCTATGAGTCCGAGATCAGTACGCTGCGCAATGAGGCCGCCGATGTAATGCGTCTCCTAAACAAAACCATAGACATAGGCGAGAAGCCCGCCGGCATGCCGTTGTCCATCTGGCAAACTAAATTGGATGAGAGCATTCAGCACTTGAGGGCAGAGCTGCAAGAGCGTCGCGCCGAAATCTGTGAACTGCTGCTGCAACAGGAGGTATTGTGTGATGAATTGGATGAGCCACCGCTGCCACTATTGGCCGATCCGCTGCCAAAAGCGGAGGAAATGGATGAGTTTCGTAACCACTTAGAGCGTTTGCGAGCAGAGCGCGATAGCCGTACCGACGAACTCTATAAGTTGCGTGATGAAATTAAGCAAGATATGAAGCTGCTGGAATTGTTGCCACAAACCGATGCGGAGGAACGCCTCCTTAATCAACCTAATCACAACCTTACGCCAGATACCTTCAATGCCCTGCGCAAGCTTAAGAAGACCTACGGTGAAGAGGTGGAAGAGCTGCGCACTCGCATCGAAGACATGCGTGGCAAGATCCATGTGTTGTGGGAACGCCTGCAGGAAACAGATGAATCGGTCATGCGCCCGGTGCGTGAGGCTATCGATTATACACGAACCACCTACGAAATCCTTAATACCGAGCTCAAGCGCTGCCAGGCACTGCGGCGACAAAATTTAAAGACCTATATTGAGCAGCTGCGCGTCGAGATTAAGGACTGGTGGGACTTGACGCTCAAATCGGAACAGGAGCGCGATCGTTTTTATGATTATAAGAACAATTGGTATAGCGAGGTTCTACTAGAGTTGCACGAACTTGAGCTGGACGATCTCAAAACGTATTACAACAATAACAAGGAATTGTTTGAGCTCTTTGCGCGCCGTGCCGAGCTCTGGGAACGCATGGAAGCGCTGGAGGCTAAGGCCAAAGAACCTAATCGTTACAATAATCGCGGTGGTCAGCTGCTTAAAGAGGAGCGCGAACGTAAGACCATTACAGCAAAGTTGCCGAAGATAGAGCAGCAAATAACTGAGCTGGTTCATGCTTATGTGGAGCGGGAGCATCACCCATTTCTTGTGCATGGTGAAAATATTCTGGAACGCATGGCCAACGATTGGGAGCAACGCCGTCAGGTTAAGGAGCAGCAGAGCTCAGCACGCAAGCAGAATAGCAATGCTACTCCTTCCACTGTCGGCAAAATGCTTCCACCTCCGGCACCCGGCTCTGCCATTCAACGCACGCCCATATCCCTGAAGAATATGTCGGCCATGTCCTCATCGACCATGTCGCTGCGCAAGACACCATCCCAAACGCATTTAAACACGAACATGAGCGCAGTAGGCGCCAAAACTACGGGAAATCTGCATAAGCGCAAGTTTCCAATGGCTCCAGAAGGACCGAAGCAATCGCAGACACCGCTGGCCAAGCGCAGCTTGCTCAGCAAACTCAACTCCTTGAAAGGCTCGACAAACTCGCTGCGTAATCCCACCGAGCGTCTGGTCGCTACCCACCAGCAGAAGGCCTGCAAATCCCCCGTGAGGAAAGTCCGCATCTTAGCCGACACTATGCGCCGGAGCGGCGGCTTGGGAAGACGCAGCGCCGGAGGCAGCAGCAGCGCCAGCAAGAGACCCCTTAAGACCAAACGTCCAGTTAGCAAGCTTGTTATGCCGCGCATTCACGTGGAATTCGCCACCGATGACTCCGACACTGCCAACGATGAAAATAAGGATAATGGCAATATCGGTTTCGATGCTGCGGCTGTCGAGGAAGATCGCAACGATACTTACGAAAGGTTCGAGAAATGCGTGGAGACTGCGGCAGCACGTTCCTCGGTGCTACCCGTTCGTCCCGTTCAACAAGTTAAGTTCACGCCCAATCGTAAGCTCAACAATAACAATAATCACAATCACAGCAAGAAGAACTTAAGGCATTACAACAATCATCACTCGACGGTGGTGCCCGATGAGGAGACACGTCTCGCCACGTTGCCCAAGCCACGTCGCATGCCCGCCAATAGTTCAATCTCGAATGCACTGGCTGCGACATCGCCGGGCGGCAGCAATCGCAAATTGGTCACAAAAGAGCTACCCATAATCCTTTAAACGGACAGACACACACACACCAAGTTCTTAATATAAGCTAATTATTTGTAGGAAGGCTCACTTTGTTTATTCTATACATATATAAGGTACCACAAAGGGATCCAGCACTTTCTGTAGGACAGCTCTCGCATATGTTCAGACCTTCAAACCTTTTACATTCATTCAACGTAAAGACTTTGACTTTCAATACTCATTCGTCACGCTTAAAATGTCTAACTGCAACCTAGAAATTTATGAAATTGGAAACACTCGACTTTACCTTTTACATTAATTTTTACAGACACTACATACTAATCGGAGAGCTATCGAATTTAGGTGTAAGCTAGCCTGTAAGAAAACCATGTCTATCTTTTCGTTAAATGTTAATTTTTTATACTTAACAGGTTTTACCTTTTTTTTTTGCATAGCTTTGTGTGCAGTATTAAGCATTAGACACAGTCGAACACGTCCTTCGGTTTTTAAGTGGGGGGAATATGGGTGTGGGAAAAACACCTCTTAAAGGAAATCTTTATAATTAGTTATTGTAACTTTAATCTTTAGGCGTGATGTAAGACGTGACGCAACTTAAATACAAATCTTAAAGGCGTTTTTGTTTCTAGGCAGCTCAAAAACTCCAAAATTGTATGTGGCTTTTTATTTGGTTCGAAAACATTTTAGAGGCGATAAAAACAAATTTATTTCTACACATATATACTAACCTATAGTTTTTTCTCTGGCGGATCCAAAAGATTTTATAAATAACTTAACAATTACTCAATATGTCAAACCAATAAAAAAAAGTATTTTGTTATATTTTATTGGATGGTTTTTGTTTCTATCGTTTGAGAGCCGTAATTGAGTTATGGAAGTCGTCATTGAAGTCAAATTAATCAGACACACTCGTATATTAGTACACATATATACTCGTATTAAAAATCGTTATTCTTACTATGATTCAAGTGCCTACTGCTGGACACAACCACCCAGGTGTTATATGCTCTATTTGATTTTATTGTTATTTGTAAATTTTGTAAAATTGCAATTAAAAATTAAAGAATATTTTGATTTATTTCTTTTATTTTTAAACTGAATAAAGGGTATGTAGAAGTCGGGTACTGCTCAATTGGTGTACGCTGGACTCGAAGAATAAAAGGCTAAATAATGTATAACAGGTATCTGTCTGTATGAACACTGACAAAGCAATACATACGCAGATCAAGTATATTACAACCCAAATATATTCCCAATTATCGGAGGCAAAAACATTCTTAGAAGGAAAGCCTTTTCGTTTATAAAAATATTGTAGGAAAATGTTGTATTTATCAGTTTTGTTTTATCAAAATGAGTAATATCATGTTGATTCTAAATATAAAATCTTTTGGAGAATTTTGTGTTGCATAAAACTTATTTGCAAAATTGTTAAATAGCTCTAATTTTTTTTTTTGCAATCACCCCAGTAGATTGTCACATTCTCATATACTTATATGAAACTTATCCTCTCCTACAAAGATCTCTTTACATTATAGGCGTCTGCAGGATGTTCTGTATATTAAAATTGCCACCAAAGAGCATTTTCAGTATTCAATACAATAACTGCAACAAAAGTTAGCAAGCAAACCGTTACAAATAATTAAAACATAATACAAATATAGCATGGGTTGTTAGAAAGAATTAGTATAAAATGTAAATCTTTTTTAAAAGTAGGTTCGCTTTTAAGGCACACCTATAATTTCAACATGTGCGTCTACACATGGATCTTGCTTGCATGATTAGATGGTTAATTCGAAACATAAATAAAAACGGAATTTATGAAAATGCGGACATGTCCAATAAACAAACGTATATGTATATATTTTGTTTAATATAATTTAATTCATAATATCTTTAATTTATAAATACACTAGTTTTCGTTAAAAATGCCGACCAATCGAAGAAACAATTCTTAATACTCTACTCTGTCTTAGAAATATTCAGAGACTGAAGCGACAAAAAACAGTTCTCAACCGGCTTCTAGTTTTCTTCCTTGTTTTTGATTATTCCGGGTCAGAGTTAAATTTAACATCTGAATCGGATGGCTTTCGGTGAGGTGCAAAAAGTTTGTTTTGTGATTGTTTTAGGCTCTTCGAATATAACGTACATATACATTTTAAAATTAAATTGCACAACGCAAGCTGTTAAGGCAAACTGAACAGTAATTTTTACAAAGTTCCAAACCAATACGACTTAACTAAGCACTAGCTACAGTAGAAGCTAGAGTCTATTTATATACAATATCTAACCTAGACCGGAATTTGCGATTCGGAGCAACAGATATGGATGTTCGTGGTCCCGTCGGCTATTTGCTCGCATCGTTTCCGCCGCTCGCATTGCTTGCTTGACTCTGCTGATTTCCACCGCTGTGATTATACATCAGGTGGGCTGATGCGTCGTAAGAGAGAGTGAGATAGAAGGAGAGAGAAATAGATAGATATTATTGTAAATGGCATGAAAATTGTCAATCTATGTAAATGTTTAAATTTCATTAAACAGTTATTGGGAAATATAATGTTTATATTTGGAATAGACCAAATGTAACGCTTTTATAATTATAATAAAATTATATATATATTTATAATATATTTAACCCTACTCTGATTATCTCATACTAATAACATACTGCTGAATTGAACCCTGCTCCGCACTCTACTCACCCATAAAGTTAAAGGCGCCTAGGGAGGCTGTTGCGGCAGCAGTGCTTGTTCCGGACGTTGTAACATCTAGCTGGTTGCCATCCACCAATACCGGCGTTGTTGTTGTTGCTGCTATAACCACTGGTGGGGATGTTGTTGCTACTGCTGCGCCCTCATAGCTCAGAGGCGAATGCAGTAGCTGCATAGTCGTTGGCAGCTGTTCCTGTTGCTGTTGTCGGTGTACTTGCACTACTTGGGGAGCCACATCCTGAGGTTGGTGCTGAAAGCGCGCTGGTGGCAGAACCACAGTGGTTAAATGCGATTGACTGCCATCATCCAGCAAGCCTGTCCGCTGCAAGCGACCCGTGCGTGTCTCAATCAGTTTGTTGTGCGCGCTCAGGCAATGATTGCGCATATTGTAGAGCTGCAGGAAGCAGGCATCGCAATGGGGACACTTGTAGCGCTCCCCGGTGTGTCGGCGTATGTGCGCCTTCAGATCATTGCTTTGCGTGAAGCTCTTCGGGCACTGATCGCACTTATACGGACGCTCTCCGGTGTGGGTGCGCATATGGATCGTTAGATTGTAGGCTCGGTGGAAACTTTTGCCGCAGGTATTGCACAGATTCGGTTTGGTGCCCGTGTGATAACTGGCGAGACACAAAAAAAAATGATTATCTTATATTTAGATACTATACTTAAAAGAGCCACTTACCGTTCGTGCACCTTGAGGTCGGTGGCGCGTGGAAAGGCTTTAACGCAGAAGCGACACTTGTAGGGTTTCTCGCCATTGTGACGCCGCATATGGACGCGCAAATAGTCGTTGCGAGCGAAACTATCGCCACAAATGCAGCAGAGGAAATTTCGTTGTCCCGTGTGCGTCTTCTCATGCTCGCGCAACTGCTGACGCTCCTTGAAAGTCTCGTCGCAGCTCTTACAGGCATAGAGAAAGTCCGTGTGGAGCAATGTGTGCTTTCGCAGATAGGTCTTGCTCGAGAAACGTTTGGCGCAGTATTCGCAGGTGTGTAGCTTCAATTCATTGCCGGCGTCCAGACCCTCGCCATTGTGTTTGCTGACCTTGTGACGGACGAGAGCATCGGCGCGAGCAAAGGCAGCATTGCATAGCGTACACTTGTGATCCTTGTTGCTGTGCAAACTTTGGACATGCGCTTTCAGGTGGTCGCTACGCGCAAACGCCTTCGGACAATGCGGACAATTATGAGGTTTCTTCTCCAGATGTGACAATTTATGGCGCAACAGATGGCAGTGACGCGAAAAGGTGCGCTCGCAAATGTTACAACGATTTTCGGGATTGGGCTCATCCTTGTTGCGACGCCGGCGTCGCTGTTTGTTTGCGGATTTTTGCAAGTATTCGCGCACAATTTCTACTTTAGGGGGTTTTCCTAACTGTTCCATTTCCGCATCTGCATCTTCTTCTTCTTCTACATCCTCTTCGTCATCATCATCATTATTTTCTTCGTGTTCGTCAAAGCTATCGTCATCGCTGGAATCTTCTATGACACCCTCATCACTGACAGTTAATTGTGCCACATTTGTGTGCCGCTCCATGTGGTCCTCTAGATGCTCGCTATCGGTTCTTTGACGTTCCTGTTTAATGTTCGATCCATCTGTCGGCTCGTCTGCAAGAAATAATTAATTTTCTTATGAATGTAAACCTCAGACAGCAGCACTTACCTTTGACCAGTTCCGCCTCCACTTTTACTTCCATATCCGTGTTGGCACGGCCCTCCTCCTTAGCTTCTGCGCCTTCATTATCGCCATTACCTTCGAGACCTACGACATCCTCATTGGCACTAGCCATCTGTTTCGTTTTCCCTTTACGTTTTTTTTCACGCTTCATTCGAGACGTTAATACACCTTCACCTTCGTCCACGTTACCGTTGTCTTCCTCCACTTTCAGCCATAGCTCTGGCTTTATGTGTAGCCACAAAGATTGTTTTGCCTCATCATCATCATTGGCATCTTCGTCATTGCTGGATATGGGATTCGTATTGCATTGGTAGTCGTCAGCGTTTTCATCGGCGCAGGCAGCCTCGTTAAGTACGAATGGTACCGACTCCATCTCATCACCACTCAATGCAACCGCCCCCCCATTGGCACCACCGGCGTGTGACCAAGACGTTGCTGTGTGCTGCTCCTCTGGCTGTACTGCACTCGCTGCTTCCAATTTGCGTCTCCTGCACTTCTCATCAAGGCTGTGCACAGTTCGCATGTGTCTCACCAAGTGATCCCGGCGAGAAAAGGTGCGCTGGCAAATGCGACACTGCAGGTGCTGTACAAAGATATCCTGTTGATGCTCCTGTGCTAAATGAGTGCGCAGCTGACGCAGCGTTGTAAACTGATTTGAGCATACCCTGCATTTAAGCTCGCTGCTGCTACTGTTGGCAACAGAGCTTTGCTCCCTATGATGGCGATTACGATGCATACGCAACTCGATGCTGTTCAGGAACTTGCTATCGCACATCTCGCAAGGCAACAGTGCGACTTGATCAGTTTGTGAACTCACATCTGTGCAATTATTCTTGGGCTGCAGCGATCTGCCCAGCATAGATACCAGCGAGCGATAAGATTCCTCGGCGCGCACCTTGAAACGATAGGCCTCACGGGCTGAAGCGATGCAGCCGCCGCACATGTGATGCGGCAGCTTATCGTACCGCTCGCAAGTGTATCGCGTGCATTCGTTCAGTATCTGGGCGACATTGGCACCCTGCTCCACGGGAGCCTCATCGTAGATGAAGTAGAACTCGTCGACTTCGCACAGGCAAACACGGCAGACGCGGTCTGGATCAAATTTATCCGACGAGGCCATGGCCTTTTCGGCCACTTGTGTTGTTATTTCGCTTTGTGTGTGATGGATCCTGTTTGATTGTCGTCGTTCCTCAAAATGAATGTTTCTTCATGGTTTTTAACTGGTGGTTGTCAAAACTCAATTGCAGTTATATGTATTTTTTCTTCGCATTTTCACTTGTGTTTCGCCTGTATGGCCAGATTTTGTTGTTTTGTTGGTCATCAGACAAAGCAGTGGCAACGCTGCGCTGCAAAAGTGCTGTATAACGACATACGCGCGCATTTAAAAGTACATATAGATGCATATTTAATAGTTAACTGCAGTAAATATTTACATATGTACAAACATACACACATATGTCGATATATAATTAATATACAAATTTTAGGTCATTTTGCTGGCAAAAAGATATGACCGGCACCGTTGTCCATGATCAATGTCAATTGTCCTTTTGTGGGCCGCACCAATGCTGCAGGTAGTTGTTCATCTGACTCGACAAATGCGCGCTGTAACGCACAGATTTTAATTAAAAATAAATATTAATAAAAAACACTACCCGCTGCTTACTTTTACAATGTCTGCCTTTCCGGCACCCATTAGGGCGAAAATGGTATCAGTGGCATTGTTGATAAGAGGAAATGTGAATGTGATGCGTTCTGGCGGCGGCTTAGGTGAATTTCGAATTGGTATAACCAAACGCTTGACCTCAGCGAGTGCAACCGGTTGGTCTGGGAACAATGAACACGTGTGTCCATCTGGTCCAATACCTAGTAACAGCAAATCGAATTGGGGGAGAGTGTTATCGCTAAACTCGGCTCTTAATCGGGATTCATAGTCAGCGGCACACTCATCCAAAGGCTTAGTAGTATCAGCTTTGATGAACTGCTTCTCCAAAATAGTAGGTATTTGGGTCAACAAGTGGGTTTTGTAGGCAAAGAAAGTAGAGTCACTGTGATCATTTGGCACATAACGCTCATCGCAAAAGAAAAACACCCAACGAGCTGTGTCTAGCTGAGGAGTGGATGTTATGGCTTTGGTTAGA
Organism: Scaptodrosophila lebanonensis; assembly: GCF_003285725.1. Taxonomy (NCBI): domain Eukaryota; kingdom Metazoa; phylum Arthropoda; class Insecta; order Diptera; family Drosophilidae; genus Scaptodrosophila; species Scaptodrosophila lebanonensis. The sequence goes on along the minus strand of NW_022060566.1, from coordinate 5,411,491 downwards.
AGTTGAACTAGAGAGCCGCCTATATAATTCATCGCAAAACAAAAACAAAACAAAAAATACAATAATAAATCATTCATACACCTTACATTGAAAATATACACATAGTATGTATGTATGTATATGTTTCCGAGTTTGCACCTTGAGAAGGTCACCTTAAGCTCAAGTTGTGACACACGTGCATAATACGTACACCAATAAATATGCACTTACCTGATAGACCTATGCGAAATGAACGACCTTTTGTTAATGCTTGCTTTTCGCAACGGACCAGTTCTAAGCCAAGTTTTTGCGCCAATTGTTCCTCTGTTTCTAGCACAAATGTCCGTACCTTCTGCGAAGTCATCTTAACAAAATGGAAAGAAAATTACCGGAAGGGCAACCTGTTGTTGCCGGCGATCAGTGGAGTTCTGTCCCTTATTAATTCTCAAACTTAATTTAAGCTCTATTTCGTTTTGTTATTTAGTTCGCATTAGTACTAGGGTTGCCGTACAGTTCGAAATGTTGCACTTCAAGTAGTGCAGCAAAATTGATTGGCTCGTTATTGCGCACTGAACTAGTGATGTAAGTCGAACTGAGAACATTTATATATACAATATATATATATATACCATAACATGTGTTTGGGGCATTATATATCAAAATAAGAGCAATATTTATTTATTTCCTTTGGTTTATAATTAAAAATGGCGAATAAAGCAAATGAATTACATTGGGTGGAAACTTTGATATTGAGGTCGAATTTATAAATATTTTGAAATTACACATATGCATTTGTTATAAAGCACCAATTATTTGTCTACTCTTGTATCACTAAGGCATCCCATTTTTTTTAAATGTAAGTTGACTACTTTTGTCTTTACTTTTACAAATAGAATACCTTTATATTCTGCAAAACAAAAAGAGATATAATATACAGCAAGTCTTTACAACACATCGGAATTCATCGATGTTGACCGATACATCGATGGTAATTTACATCACTAGACTGAACGTTGCATTACTTGCTTTGGGTGTCAAACGTGGGGAAAGGATTGTAAAAATTTTGTGATTTTTGGTGTAAACGCATAATATTAAGAAGACGATAGCCTTAAAAAACATTAAATACGATCTGCAATCACATTTGCTGTATTATCTATACTTTGAAACGTGTTTCAGTGCTATAATTTCTGCCCACAGGCTGCGCATATATTACACAAATTATATGCGAATTTCGCCACAACAAAAATAACAACAAATACACAACATTTGCGACTGGCGCTCGCGTGTATTGAGTCACACAATTTATAGCTGCCTAGTTTTTAGTTAAGTTTTTTTTTTCACTTAATTTACCAACGAGAACCATGCCGAAGCGCGGAGGCGGTAGCGGTGGTTCTCGTTATAATGGTGGCACTGGCAATGGTAATAATGGTGGCCTCGGATCTCGCTATTCCTCGCTGGCCAAAGACTTTGATGGTTAGTAATGGCTTTTTTTTGCTCAATACGTATATTTCTAAATACGCACGTTGTGCATTTTGCAGAAGTGGAAGATCACCTGCGCCGCAAGGATCGCAACAAGCGACGTGTCAGCTTCAAGCCGTCCAAACAGGGTGACGGTAATATACGCATTGGCTTAGATGCAGTGCATCGTTGGGATGATGACGATGACATGGGTGATATCACAAATCCACTGAAGGTAAGTGGCTAGTGGCTACACATTTAACACACCTAAAAAAATGCTACTATTTCAATTGCTAGGGTCGACAAAGTTCACGCCGTCGAGGCTCACCGATACCGCGTGGTAAATTTGGCAAGCTAGTGCCCAATGTTTATGGATGGTATCAAGTGACGGTAAGTCCTCTACTTCAATTATCAACAGCAGCCAGATTGACTGTACCAGCTTGTTCATTCTGGTATTTTGATATAATTAGTGTCTATTTTAATTCATACACAAGTACCGCTATTTGGTTACTTTTCCAACGCACGCACTTACGACTATACTTACATTCGTATATGGCACATCTATACAAAATCTACAGACAGTCTTATTTTCTGCCTAAAAGCAAATACAAATATAATAACAGGTTTCATGATTACGTCCCATGTGCGGACTGGTTGGATGGTGTCGGCATCCCGGCGTTGTGTTTATTAATTAATTCGCAATCGTAAAGTTCGGAAAACAAACAACTCGGAAAAAACTTGCGCTATCGCCAACACGCCGAAGTTCATATGTTTAACCTTGTTAATGTTATTCGGGTATTGTTCTCAGGTGTATTATATAGTTTGTGTCTGCTATAGTTTGCGCATTTGCTACATGATCCTATGCTTGAAAACTGTAGTTAATGACGTATTTAAAATCCCGTTGATCATCATAGTTAATAAATGGTGAAGCACATTATTTGGAAGAAATTAAAAAAAGGGTTCCCGAAACATATGCATTTTTTTAGTTCTCCATATTTTATCAGATTTTTGAGAGGGTAGTTTATATAATTGTGTGCCCTACTCTTTAATGTTTTTGGAGCAATATTACCATGTCTTCTATATAGTAAGTCTCCTCCTAACGTGCTGAAATCAACAACTGTCTCATCCAAATTATCATAGATTAATATAATTGACAAATATAATAATGGAAATATCAAGTTCCTGTAGTTATAATATCAAATTGAAAGAATAGGTATTTTGGAATATAGGAACATTTTGTAAATATATCTCAGGTTTCTCGAACATCATTTTATTTCCTTTATTCCTTTTTTGCGTAATATTTTCACATCCTCTTTATAGTTAGTTGATAGAAATAGTCCCTAAAGGCATATTTGTGAATATATTTTTCCAAACAAAAATATATGCCATTTATCAAATTGCTTAAAGGGTATCGAAAATCATCGTTTTTTTTCGCTCATTCCTGCTCTTGGCGGCATCACAACTGTGACTAAGCTGGCCAGCATGTGGCCAAGTGTTGTTATGGCTTTATCTTTTCATCCCTCCCACTCCCCTTTCCCATTCCCGCTCTCTGCTGTGCTGTCTTATGCCGGGTACCGAGCAATTAAATCGCTTTAGGTTAAAATATTTGCTATGCTATATTGTTGGCATTTCATTGACGGCCGGCAAACGTTGAAGACGCCCGTGCAATCGGCTTTAGGAATCAAAGGCAGAATCTCGAGAGCCAACGGGCAAAATCGGTACGGACTGGGCCAATTGTTGTGGCTTATCGCGCTTATCAGTTATCGGTCTGTGAGGTTATATTTACTCTTTTTGTAGAGATTAGTTGTCGATTAAACACGTCGTCTGGCATACCCCAAAACTGAATCAGAAGGACCGAGAACAAAATGGCCTCTCTGGGCGCGTGGGATTACACCATACTGGCCGTAGTGCTCATCATCTCTATACTGATAGGCATCTATTATCGCTTCGCGGGCAGCAAACAAAGTACGACCCGAGAATATTTATTGGCCGGCCGTTCTATGAGTGTAACTCCTGTGGCTTTCAGTTTAATGGCCAGCTTTATGTCTGCCGTCACTATTCTGGGCGTCTCCATGGAGAACTATCAGTATGGCACCATGTTTGTGATCATTAATATATCTTATATTGTGGGCACACCAATTGCCGCCTATCTTATATTGCCGGTCTTTTATCGCCTAAAGACAGCCAGTGTTTATGAATATTTGGAGTTACGTTTCGGCTATGTGGCGCGCCTTGCAGCATCGATAGCCTTTACACTACAAATGACACTCTATATGGGAATTGTGGTGTATGCGCCCGCCTTAGCGCTGGAGGCAGTAACGGGACTCAATCAGATCTTCTCCATTATCATAGTCGGCGTGGTCTGTACCTTCTACTCTACGTTGGGTGGCATGAAAGCAGTTCTGGTAACGGATATATATCAATCGGTGCTCATGTTTGTAGCCGTCTTCAGTGTAATCATCTGTGCGGCCATCAAGGCTCATGGCTTGGACACCATTTGGGAAACTGCGCAAGCACACGGTCGCATCAATTTCAGTGATTTTCGTGTGGATCCAACGGTTAGACATACTTGGTTTACCCAAATTATTGGAGGTCTTGCCACCTACTTGTCTATCTATGGCGTGAACCAGACGCAGGTCCAACGTTTGCTCTCCGTTAGAAGTCTACGCGAGGCACAGGTCGCCCTTTGGTGGTGTCTGCCCATCCTGTGTCTGCTCAGTATAAGCACTTGCTTGTCCGGTCTGTGCATTTATTGGTATTATCGCGATTGCGATCCCGTGCTAGGGGGTCGCGTGTCCTCGCGGGACCAGGTGATGCCGCTGTTTGTCGTCGATACAATGGGCGAATATGCGGGCTTGTCGGGACTCTTTGTATCGGGCATTTTCTGCGCCAGCCTCTCGACAATTTCTTCAGCCATCAGCTCTCTGGCCGCCGTCACCCTGGAGGACTATCTGAAACCGTTGGTGGGCTGCGCCGCTGGTCGCCAACTTAGTGATCGCCAGACGCTGTGGTACTCCAAGCTGTTGTCCATTTTCTATGGCGCAATTTGCGTTGGCCTAGCCTTCCTGGCTGGCTCCATTGGCGGTCTGTTGCAAGCAGCGCTCTCCATCTTCGGCATTGTTGGCGGCCCGCTTTTGGGACTCTTTACGCTGGGCATGTACGTGACGTCGGCAAACGAAAAGGGCGCTGTTGCTGGCATGCTGGTATCGCTGGTGTTTTCCTTTTGGATTGGCTTCGGACAGCCCAAGCCGCCCATACCCAGTTTGGACATGTCTACATCTGGTTGTCCCGTCGATCGCAGCTACCTCATAGACATCTTACGGAGGACTAGCGACAACAATTCAAAAGCAGAACCCGAATCCGAACAATACTTTTATTTATATCGCATTAGCTATATGTGGTACGCAGTTCTGGGCTTCCTCATCTCCTTTCTGTGCGGCTGGCTCTTCTCGTACTGCTGTACGTGGCTCAAGTGGGATGACAACAGACGCATCTACCACGATGCCCAATGTACGCTTATCAAGCACGATCTCTTTGTGCCGCCCATTGCGAATCGCCTACGACGACGTCAAATGCCACAACTGGTGGTCACCAGCACCAGCTCCGAGAACGGTGGCATTGATGTATCAGTAATAGAACAGGAACAGGAACCAGACCAACAACGCACCAAGTCCCACAATGATGTAACGTAGTTATCCAGCCTTCAAACTGATTTATATAAATAGGCCGCATTATAATCAGTTTTTACTTAATAAATGTGCATATAATAGTTTCTACAGGCAAGATCGAAACCAAAAAGCGCTCGCTACGCCACTCATTATCATATTGTTCGAAAACTGGGCCAAAAATATAGGATATACGTTATATATAGTATATATGATGTTTATATATAGTATATATGTGCGTCTGCCTGTATGAATACTCGGATTTCAGAAACGGCTAAGCCCCCATTAACCACACTTGGTGTGCGCACTCTCTCAGTAACACGAGTTTATTGTCCCTGAAACCGAACGAAGAACCTCCGACCCCTTAAAATATATATGTATGTTTGATAAGACAAATCTTTATAGCCATATCCATCTGTTTTGTCCGTCTGAATGAACGCTTGGATCTCGGAAACGAGCCTACATTGACTCTTCAAATCTCTTGACTTCACGAACTTTTTAATATTTTCTTTTGATTCTACTAAGCCTTATAAAAAATGTTAATTAAGATCGTTGGTACTTCTTCATCTGAAGATAAGTACTTAACAAGACCGCCTCAACTGTATCTTTTGAAACCAACATCTTCGCGCCTAAGGAATTAATGCAAATTTTGACCTCCATAAAAGAACCACAGAGAAAAAAAGGAAATGGAATTATTTCATTTATCTCTATGTGTTTTATTTCAATTGAAACCATTTCTATGTTTATAAACACACATATTTATGGCTGATTTATTTATTTGAAATCTATAGATATATACACATATATAATAAAAAAAAAATATAAAGATATAGAGTATTTGAATTGTTAATTAAACAATTTACATAAAGTCCATTAAAAACACTAGTACAAGTATATCACGCCAGACATACAATTATGGAAATTTATACGTCAATTCCAATACGATATATAAACATTCTCAGGAAGCAACTAATGGAAAAAAACACGATATTATTCGAACTTACTTTACTTGCCCAGTCATGTTGTAGGTTTCGCAACAGCTTTTATGTCTTTAATTGGCATAACATTAATGTAGGAACTATCTGGCGCTGCTAAAGATAAGATATTTATATGCACACACGCACAGATTATATAGATACACACACATATGTATATATTTATGTATGCGTGCAGACATAGTGGAAGATGAAACGAAAATAGATCTGCAAGAGTCTCATTTGCAGGTTCCAAATATCTGGGTATGACGCATTCAAAGGGTTACCGCCCCCCAGAAATGTTAATGGCGTTGATCCGCCATCGCCCTCTTATCAAATATATTTGGCCGATTCATTAAGTGCCATTACTGTTGTTGTTGTTGTTGTCCGGTCTCTACATAGGGCGTATGAGTGTGTGTGTGTGGCTATTGTTCGGCCTTATCGGCCTTAGCTGCTCTGCTTCGCTCCCCTGCCGTATAGTAACTGCGTTCTTGGGTCAGATGCAAGAGGCCCAATAGACGTGTTAGTTCCCGGTAGCCGAGCGTTTCCAGATCTCTCCGTTCAGCCGTCTGTACACCGGCACTCCTTAGTTCCTGCACAAAAGTCTGTATATCGACGACTCGTTCTCCCTCTCCACCTCCAGCTTCCTCCTCTTCTGCGGCGGTCTTGGGTGCTATTTTTGCGATGTGCGGCGACTCGAATGGCAGCTGCTCCGATCCTGCGGGCGACTGATCTACGGATTCCAGTGAGAGCAGCTGATCATTGGTCATGGCTAGGGTGGTGTGCAGAAGCGCCAGCCAAATAATCATAGTTTTAAAGCGGCTATCCATTTTAATTATAATTAATATTATGATCTTCGTAATACTCCTTGGTTATTCGCTTTCCGTTGTTCTCCGGTGCAGACGCGTTGGACGACTGGCGCGGGCTGGGTCTACACTGAAGCGTCAGCTAAACGATCGTGGACACCACACACATGGCTTGTCTGCCGGCGAGGGAGTGGGTTGGGGGTGGGGCTGGGGTGTGGGGTACCCTGCGTTTGCTTCGGGTGCGCGCTACAATTTTGTTGTTGTTTTTAGTTAGCTTTTGCTTTCAATGATGGAACGTACTGCTCTTGTTATTGTTGTTGTTTTCATTTGCGCTGCTTGTCGCTCTTTTCATTCAATTTGATTTGAAATTGTTTTTATCTGCAGTTCCAGAAATCCAAACAGCCGGTCGTTCTTATGCCCTCCATGCCATGCATTTGCATTTTCTTTAATTGTTTTGCATATTCATTTTATGCTTCTTCTTATCCTTCCCCTTTGCTATTGTTCTGGTTCTGTTGTCGCTGTTGTCGCAGTTCTTTTTTATGTTGTTATTTGCATTCAATTCCACACACACCCGAGAGTCCATATCTTGTGTTTTTTTGGCATCACATGAGTCGCCCTGTTCTTACCTAATCTCCAAAACAATCGGCCTTGCAATCTTATCTAATATTACAGTTATTTTCGTTTTGGTTTTTATTACAATTCATAATTTCTTGGTAGTCAGAAGAGTAGTGTGACGTGTGGACAACAATAATAGACACGACCACTTGGCCTCCAATTCACGAATCTTAATAACAAGCATTTTTTCTTCTTTTTTTTGTTGCTTATTTTCAAATATGTGACGTTATTTCCATCGAAGTGCAACCAAAAATCTGTTCGTGTCTCCACTAACGCCGGAGAGCCGCTCTACAAAACGCAAAAGAACAAAGCTTTTTGTAGCATACTTTTGCGCTTCGATTTTAATAATCAAGAGCTATGGCTACGAATAAAATCCACAAAATGAAATGAAGTCAAAATTGCATTCCTAATGTTTGATTTGTTTTGCTTTCTAAGAGAGACAGATTTTGTAAAATCTAAATTAAATAAAGTAGTAGTATTAATTGAAACTAGACACAAGTCAGTTTATAAAGTAGATAAACAAAAATGTACATATTGAATGCATTCAATAATTCTGTTTTAGAAAAGAATATAATTTTTCTACTTCAACTCCATTTTGATCATCCTTCACAACACTATAAAGGAGTTCCTTGAATCCCTTGGCCCTTCTTGAAGGCTTTCTTATCCATATGCAAGCGTTCAGACGGTTTTGCAAACTGCGTTGAATAATACATTAAAATGTATTACTCAATAGTTTAAAATGACTACAAACGCTTTTTATTGTTATGGAAACTGTCAGGTGTATGTGACACACAAACGAGTGGTAATCCCCATACAATAAATATTCTAGATATGAATAATGAGTCGTGTCGATAAACCCGTATTCGTCCATTTTCACTAAATGTGGTAATTAGGCTTTTTACTGCCTAGATTCTAACTGATATATTTATATTTTCAAAGATTTCGTAAGCACTTTAAATTAGAGCGGAATTTTGAAAAAAAAAAAAATGCACAATCGTAGTTATTGATTTGTTTTTAATATTAAATATAAATGCATATTGATTCATGGATGTGGCGTTTCCTTCATTAATTAGCTCGAGATTTCGCACTATAAATGGGATATCGAGCTATTAAACATTGGAAAGGGGGAAAAGGCGTTTCGAGCTAAGTCGCCATACTTATGAAATGAAGATAATAAAACAAAATGAAGATACTCGTCTAGGCTCTCCAAAGTCTGAGGAACCCTTTGGGTCTTGCATTATTTCCAAAACCTTACTATGCATTAAAACGTGATCACATTTTAGCTTCCTCGGTCTTATCTTTTGGGCTGAGGATAAACTATTGTTTTAAAGCCCACTTCAAATACATACTAAAATTTTGAATTCGAGAACAATTTCATTTTTTCATTGGGAATGGTAGATCTTCTTTTAATCTCTTCTCAACATTTGAAAATATTTGATCGTAAAACGTTTAATCAGTAGGTTCTAAATATTATTTGCATTCAATTTATTTAAATTTATAAAATTTAACAGTTCTAAGAGTCGGTTCTAAACGTCGCTAGCATTCCATTCTCGTTAAGAATTTCTCAAAAAAAAAGCGTCAGTTTTCGTTTCACATACAAACCCATACTCGTACCACCTGCACACATTTCGAATCAAAAAAAAAAAAAAAAATCTATATATATTTATGTACATACATACATACTATATATGTATATGAAAGGGCACTTCTCCCATCTGGATCATCTAGCAAATATTGCTGCCTTAGTCAGAATAATGATGTGATCGTTACGGTAAGTCATGCGCCAAAAAATTGTTGTTTTTCTTTCTTTGCTGAAAAGGTGACTCACTCAACCACCCACAAGTCCATAAACACACACGCACACAGGTACATATTTATGAGTAAGTTAACTCCAAATCAAATACATATATACATATGCGTGTCTGAATAAACCCAATTGGCGCTTCCTGTTGTGTGCGATCTTTTGAGCTTGCCAGGCGGCAATGGCAATGCTTTCACTCTCAATCACACTCTCACTCTCTTTCTCCCCTGATTAGAGCTCCCGTGATTGCATTGGCTGTTCTTGTTATACCCTTCATTGAAAGTTGTATTGCTTTTGGTGTGTGAGTTTGCAACACTCATAAAGAATTATTATAGACTATTACCATGTAGAGGTATATCTCCTTCTCTCCTTCCACAGTTTAAAAGCGCTAATGCATTGATAGAAAAAAAATAATTAAATAACCCCGTGTTGCATAAATATAAGCAGAGTCTACATACAAAGTTTGGTCAAGTTTGGACATAGCCGTTGTTGAAATTTTGGAGTTCATACAGACAGACGGACGACTGACCCTGACTAGATTTATTGTTTTTATCATGCTGCTCATGATTATTTATATACATTGCGAAGTCGGGTAATTATAATTAATTATCTATTACCATACAATTTATAAATACCCATATAATATAATTTATGGGTTATGTGAAGAGTACGAAACTCTTAAAAGGAACATGTAAAGAATTCTAAGCAAGAATCAGTTTGATACTTCGAATAATTATTCCAAAACTGTACGGAAGTTTAAAGATTAATTATTTAATTAATTAATTAATGTTTGAGCAAAAATATCCAAGAAGCTGCTATCTGATAAGATCTGATGCTTAGATGAGTCGATATAGAAATAGATCCGTCCTTCTGTTCGTCCGTCTGCCTATTCGTTCGTCCGTATGAACACCAAAAACTATTGAACCATAACAGCTAGGATCACCGAACTTGGTATGTAGACTTGTGTTATCTATACGCAGATGAAGTTTATTACAGACCGTATCGTAATCAAATTTGAATTGTATGCGTTATTTATAGTGTGAGACACCATACTGTGAAGTTTTTATAAAAATCTGTTGACTATATCATATATTTAGCTGCCATAGGAACCATTGGTATCACAAAGTTTATTTGGGTTGTATGGGGGAAAAAAAGGTGGCTCACACGACTTTAACGTTCAACTTATTTCTATGTCTCGGTAGTTATAGCTGAGCTCAAATTGTCCGATGTGACGAGGACATACAACTGTACTCGTAGTTATAGGAAACAATGTTTTTGTAAAGCATACACCGTTTCGGCGCCGACAAAGTTAACTTCTTAGCTCGCTGTTATTGTTCTTCTTATTGTTTGTGCTCTGATGTCATCGGCAAGCAATGCGACTGTGGCAGTGCTTGAGTGTGTGTGTGTGTGTGTGTGCGTGCATGTGTGTGTAGCTCGGCACTCTCTTATCATGGTCGGTGGGTCGGTCGGTCGGTTGGGCGCCCAGTTCCCACACTGCACAGTGGACTTTATTTTATTTCTGTCAAACGGGCTTCTGTTGTCACATTTTGTTGATTCTATTGTTGTTGTAGTTGTTGTTATTTGCATTGCTTGTCAACTGCACAATGCAAACGCACTCAGCAGCTTGTTGGCCGCACCTACTCCGCTACCTCCCACCCACCACCCGCTTTTAAAAGCCATGTTGCGTTTTCGTTTCGTTTGCAAGGTTCAACAATTTATTAGTAACTGGCTTTATACATAAACAACAGCTTCTTGTTTAATTTGTTTTCTTCTTGTTCAATAAAATGTAAACACGCACGCACACACATACACTCGCATTCACCCACACACAGACACACACACACACACACACACACACACACACGCACACTCACTGATGCACATACATTGCTGTTTCTCTTCTTCATCTTCTTCTTGAAAGGCAAGCACACATGTTTTAAAAAGTTATGTACATATGTAGAAAAAAAAAGTTATATATATATTTATATACATACATATATGTATATCTATACATACACGAGTATGTATGTATGTGTATATGCATGCATGTGTATTTTATGGTAGATATTCAAAACAAAAACAAAAAAACAAACACTTCACTCGTTGTTCTGCTCGTTGGCAGCATTGTCGTTATTTGTTGTTGTTGTAACGACTTTAGTCTGTTGTTGTTGCTCCTGTGTTGTTGTACGAGTTAAAGTAAACACGCCCGTTCCGCCCACCTCATTGTCCATGGGCTGCGCAATAATCGTAGATGTTGTGCTCTGACAAATTAAAAAAAAAAATTATATATAAGCGCTCGTATACATGTATGTATTTGTATAGTAAGAGATAAGGAAACTCTCTCTAATAATTAATTTCACAGCCAATTCCGATAAATTGACAATGGAAACTTACGCCGTTTTTCGCCTCATCCGGACTCCAGGAGCGCTTATCATCCAAATCCTTAGAACAGCAGCAACCCATTTCAAGCTATTTTTTTTTGTTCTGTGTTGGGAAATTAAGGTTCAGTGGCGACTTCTGTGTGTGTGTAGGTGTGTGTAGGTGCAGCAAGGAGTTTCGCCTATTTTGGGGTTTTTGCTGGGGGTTCGGGTTGTTCGTTTGTGTTTGTTGTTTTTACTTCACGCGACCGTCAACGAATGGCGCGCAACATTTGCCGGCATGCGCTTGTTGGCCAAACACAGTTCACAGCGCTGTCGACGCATTGACGCCAGCGTTAACGTCAACGCCGACGCCAACGTCAACAGCAACTGCCATCGGCAGACTTGCGTCGTTTTCATCGCTCATATCAATCCCAGAAATATGTCTCCAGAGCGCATTGTGTATAATATTCAATTCATACTTATACCAATAAAATGCCACCCGAGGGCAGCTCCATAACATTGCTGCACCAGAAAAGGTCTTTCAACTGTTCCTTTTTTTTTTTTTTACAATACTATTGCATTATTATAATATCTTTTTATCAGAAACAATATACATTTTGAATCAGCGTGACGGATTAGAGTTTGATCCCAAAATATTATCATTAAAACAGTATTTTTATTATATTAAATAATTTGCTTGAAAACTGTGCGAATGTCTCGAACCCGCCTCGCACGGGTACTTACGAACTTAGGCCTCTCCATGTACGCATGGATGGATGTACGTGTATCCACATCCCGCTCCCGGCCGAGCGCCGACTTTTGGGTTTTTGCTTTCATTAACTGCCCCACATTCCGATTACTCTGCTAACTGCGCACACATGCCAAGCGAAGGGTGTGTCAATCGTCGTTGCCATCGACGTCATCGCAGTCGGTATCGGCATCGGCATCGATCAACGACTGAATTGTTTTTGTTACGATCGCTCAGAGAAGTGCATGCAAATGAATGCAAACGCCATAATAAATGTTTGTGGCTGATTTAAACAATAATTATCTTCAGACTTAATGCATAATCTGATTAGACGAGTATCGGAGTCTATTTATCGTTTAAATGTTAAAGAATATAAGTGATTTCTTAATAAATATAACCTGTACCCAAAGGGTAAAAGGTTGTATTAGTTTTTAATAAATTCGCTTGCAAAACGGCGCAGTGAATCATTCTTATACCTCTAGAGAGTGAGTGTACAATGATTCAATTAATTGTTAAATTTAAGTTGAATACATTTGTAGATAATTTTGGGTAAATTTGCTTTGCAAAACAAAAGAGTGAATCAGTTTACATTATCTTTATAGCTATAGAGCATGAGTATACAATTATTCATTCACCGCTGGTCGAGTAATAACGATCTTGTGGAGTTTTCTTTTCATAATTTTTAATACTCAAATCATAATTTGGTTTAACTTTTTTTTCAACATATTTCACACCAAAAGCAATATACACTTACAACACACTGCACTGAAGGGTATACAAAGAGTGAAAAAATAAGGTTCTATTGTTATCTTTGTTACAGGCCTGGGGATGATTGTTTGCGGAAATTCCGGCCACATTAGCAGCTTCATCGGGTATTTGTTGTCATATGGTGGAGTGGGTGGGCTTAGATATCGTTCCCTGATATTAAATAGTAAACAAAAACTAATACCCATAACAATAAAATAATAATTTATCGCAAAAAAAAAGTGAATTAGGTTATCTATCTACAGTAATTAACGAAGCAGACGATCAAACATGGGCGGGCGAATGTGGGTTATGTGTTCTGTCGGGTTAGATAGATGGGTGGGTGCGTGTAAGTTCTTCAATTCTTCAGCACCATGAAAAGAATTGAAAGATACAGAGTGTTTGATCAATGACTATCTCAATTTGAAGACCCTAGAGACTTCGCATATGGTGTGCACTTCTAGAGGAGGAAATTCCAAAGTGTGTGTTTGTGTTGAGTGTGGCTGATAGGTGATTTGATTATATTTCCAGTGTATGAAGTACTTCTGCTATCAAAATTGTCGTAATTAAATCATACAGTCACACACAGAGATAAGCGCACCAATAATTGAAAGACAAAGACCGACAAGCGTTGTTCTGCCGTGACGAAAACCCGCAGATTTAAATGAGCAGCATTCAGAAGAATTGTATTTTGTATGGATTTGTGGAACAAGTGAAATATTTTGTGTGCGATTCTTCTTGCTGTTCTTGTTGTTATTGTTGCGGCACGTAATTTGTCACGCTAAATGGGGCGACAGAAGACGAATAAATAATAATAATAATAATAGTAACGTAACAAACGATACGAGCGTAAAAAATAAATAAAGTTGAAAAAAGTGCTTAAGTAAAAAGTAGAACAGACGACTAATAAACGCGCCCATGTTTCGCACGTAATTTGGGCGTGACCTAACTCTGGGATGGTTCGAATATAATTATGCCCACAATGGTGGGTGATATAGACTTGTATTTCGTGGAGGCAGATGAGGAGGGAGAGTTATTATCTCATTGCATACTGTATTGGACATAAAACGCTGGAACTTGAGTGAAAGGATTGAGGGCAACTCGACTCGCAAGTGGGGCAAAATTGTGTTTAAAGACTTAATGGTAAATAATTTCGCTTTCAAAAACAATAAAGGGGGAAGCCTTAATAAATGCTATAGAATGTAAATAAGTGGAGTTCTTATTATTATAATGACGATGGGTTAGTATGGGGCGCGCATAAAAAAACAATAGACTATATATTTATAAGTACATATGTATATAAAATAAAATATATAGTTTAAAGTTAAGAACATAATTAACAAATATGAATAACCATGTAGGCTTTAAAAGTTCTACTTAAATGGAGTGTAGATGTTGGTATCATTATAGAGTCTGAGTATTTGTGTCTTATCGAGGTAGGCATAATGAATAAGAAACTTAAGAAACTAATAATGCATACTTCTGAAAACGAGTAAATTAAAGCTTTCTAAAACAACAGTGGGTGTAGTTTTTAAATCTTTTAAAATCAGCATTAATTTAATAACTATATATCAGTAGATATTGTATTGTAATGTGGAATATATTGGTGGATAAACAAAGCTAAAATGAATATAATGAAGTAAACTTTTAAATTGGAAAGTGTTGACTAAATCGGTAAATTGAATTCTTTATTGAATTTAATTGAATTACTTATTGAAGATTGAAATGAAATAATCAATTGATAAACCGAGCTGTGGCAAACTTTAAATCGATCGTTGATTTATACTTTGATCTGAAAAAACCCTATCCACAAAGTCGTGATTTGTTTGTTGGTGTCATGCGAAAGAAGACTTTCTTCTGAATCAGATTATACTCCAACACTTAGCTAGACTTTCTTTAGTTAACTGTAGCACATTGTGGAATATCGAGTAATCAGTTGATATACCAAGATGTGGCAAACTTTCAATCGATCGTTGATCTGAAAAAAAACCATAGTTTATTAATATTTAAGTTTATTTAATATTAATCTAGTTGGGGTTTATTTGAAACGAATAGATTTTGCACTATAATTAATGAGAGTTATCTTAGTTAAGTGAAGTATATTATTTATTGAATTCATCCATTCTTTTTGCATATTTCTGCAGATACATAATGGCCAGACCTATGAGAAGGAGAAAATATTGCGGGCCCTGCTCGCTGCGATGTCACCACATGTTTTCATACCGCAATATTGGCGCGAGGAGCGCAACAATGTCATCTTCTATACGGACGACTTTGAGCTGGCTGAGCGAATACAGCAGCTGGGACGACATGCCCAGCTCTCGGACGGATTTCGGCTAATGCCACGCGTCTGTAGCGGTATACCGCATGTGAATATCGACGATGCATTCAAGGAGCGCATGAAGGTGGTTATGGCAAAGCGCTATAATGCACAAACGAAGGCCTTGGATCTGTCACGCTTCCATGCCGATCCCGATCTTAAGGAAACCTTTTGCCCTCTGTTTCGAGCCAATGTGATGATAGTCGCATTGGAAATTGTATATGAGAATATACCCGATCTGGAGGCCATCAATTTGAATGACAACTGCTTGGCCACCGTCCACACATTCAAGGGCATAGAGAAACGCTTGCCGAGTCTGAAGATTCTCTATTTGGGCGACAATAAGGTAAGCTAAATAACATATTTCGAATTTATAGTTATACAAGTATCACCATTACGACAATTTAACGAGAATACTTGTAGAATGCAACGATTTCCCGTAAGCTCTGTTTGTAAATTCAATATAGTTTGTTTTAAAGCGCTATTCAAAATATTTAGTTTGAATTGCTTCTCTCTTTTATATATATTTTATATTTTGTTATGAAAGCAATGCGGAGCTTATACTGATCATTTATTTATTTACTTATTTATGTCAACAAACATTGACTGTCGACATAGGAGGAAAATATATAAAAATTATAAAAAGCATCCTATAAACCAGAAAAGCCTAAGAACTCCTTCTTATCTAATCTAATCAAATTGCAATACCAAGTGTGGTCAGAGGCGTCAACAGTAGTTTAGTGGTATAGGGATCATCAAATTCTTTGGACCAACGTTTAATGAATCCAAGAACGCCCTTATCCTTGTTTATGATATAAGAAATATAAAGACTCTGAAGTTCAATTTTGAATCACACAGAACTCCAAGCTCTTCGACAGTAGATATACGTTGCAATAATTCATTGTCAATCGTATAGGTGACAAGATAAGGTGTGGAACGACAAAAGGACATAAATTAGGACATTCATTTAGAGCAGTTAAGGTGCAGGTGGTTAACCAAGCACCATTTCTGCATGCAGTTCAGATCATCCTGCAAACGATTGTGGAAAAGTGGATCGTTATATGATAGGATGAGCTTCACATCATCAGCATAAATCAGTATGTGAGGATATGACAGAATAGAAGGAAGGTCATTTATGATAAGAGTGAATAACAATGGGCCAAGATGACTACCTTGAGGTACACCCGAAGTAACACGAACAGGTTGAGAGATATCCGATCTGAGCAATACTCTCTGGGTCCTATTTTTAAGATAAGACGAAATCCAAACCAAAATATTAGAAGCAAAACCAATACGATCATGAGCATTAGGTCAGTGTTTGTAATTCAGTGAGTCCTTAACTCTTTTTTTCAGATCCATTCCCTGACACATCTATTGGTCTTTCGGAACTTGCCGATTGTCGAGCTGGTCTTGCGCAACAACCCATTCCGTTCACGCTACAAGGATACGCAGCAGTTTGTCAGGTATACTATAATATAATTTGCAGCCCCTTATATCGGGGGGGTGCAGTGACAGTGACTTCTATATATATGCGGACGCGGGACACACGACGTCGTGGGAAATACGCCGCCGCCGCTCTCTGCCGCTGCCGCTGCCGCCGTCACCATCGCCAGCAACAGCATCGCCTGACCCATGAGCCCACAGCCATGATGGGAAATGGGCATGGGAATGGGCTCCTCTATTTGGTTAAAACACAAAGTCCAAATCAATTGTCCGACGATATGATGACGTTCAGTTCAATAATTTTGTATTGTTCATTTAATTTTGTGATGGTCTTGTTGTTTTTGTTGCTGTTGTTGGGCCTCTCGTTGCCAGTTGAATTCTTTAAATTTGTTCTTCATAGTCAGTTCGTTTAAATGGAAGAGCGTTGTCGGGTTCGAAGAAGAAAAGCCATTTTAGCAAGCAAAGGCAGCGAAGTGAGAAAAATTATAAACACCACATCATTTGCCAAATTGTACGGCAAATTTAAAGTGTTGCAGAATTTTTAACAGTGGAAAAAAAAACTCAAAAAGCAAAGAAAATAATAAAAAAATAAAAAAAAAAAAAGAAAAAAAAGAAGAAAAAATAAGGCCAAATGCTGCAAACAAATGTAAAGCCCAACTGAACTGATCTGACCAGACATATAAACAGACAGACCAATAATATGAGGACGTCTCTCATGCAAGCAATTAATTGATAAATTCGTTCGATGGTTAAAACGCCCACCCAAAAGCACACACACGCGCGCTCACGCACACACACTCACGCGCATCTGTTGTCGGCGAGTCGCCTTTTTTGGGGCTCGTCTGATTATGTCTAACTATGTTACGTACAGCGCTGTGTTGTTGTTGTTGTGTTATGCCCGTTACAAACTTCGTTGTATGGCGTTAAGTTGGGTGCGCATGCGCCGCAGGCACTACGTACATAACCTCAAAACGACAGCCGCACCAAACAGCAAACCAACACCCACCCACCCACCACACCCTGAATGCAAAACACGACAAAACGGTACTGCAAGAGAATCGCGAAACCACCAAACCGACCACTCAACTACCCACCACATACCCCCACACACACATACATATATATTTGTATATAATATATGCATATATATGATTTATGACGGAACCGCCGAGGCCTGTCGGCATTAGCCCCAACGCTCTAACGTGCATTACTGAAGGGACGATGTGGCAGCCGTAGTGGAAGCGGCGTTGTTGTTGTTGTCTTTGTTGTTGGGTCGTTTAAAGCGTTATCTTTGCTATAAAATGCTTAAAGAAAAGTGTGAGAGAGAGAGACAAACGAGACGACAAACAAACTGCACTGTGCGACTTTTGACGTGACGTAGCAGCGAGCTTTTGTGTTGTTGCATGCAGCTTGGCGGTGAACTTAAAAAAAAAACATGAAAAAATGAATAAGAAGAAAAAACAAAAAAACAAAAGGAAAACGAGAAAAACAAAAGAAAAAAGAAAAAATATTAAAAGTGGGTAAAAAAAGAAATACAACAAAAAACCCCAAACGCTGCCCAAATATTCTGCTCTACAAAAAAGGTTAATTCAGAGCCCCAGAAGCCGCAAAGTTCGGTCTTAAAACGAAGACGACTACCTTTGCTTGCTCAGATGTGAATTTATTAAAAAATTTGTGAACGTTTTTGTTACATCAAGAGAGCGCTGCTTTAAAAGACACATTTCAAATATTTTGTGAGTGAAACAAATGTGAACAAGTTTGAAAATCGAACGGCACGAGAATCAAACAACAATATTTGAAAATATTATTTTTCCTCTAAGTGATATTCTCTAATTGTCTCTTTTGTCATATTAACATCTTTTGGCGTACAATTTCATCGCATATAACAAAATGGACAAATTCAACAATTCACCTCACACTATTTACAGCGAAGTACGACGCAAATTCCCCAAGGTCACCAAATTGGTATGTGTGTTTAAATAGATCGCTAGCTCCTCCATTACCTCCAGTTTCTTATACATATATGTGCAACCCCCTTTGTATATAGGATGGCGAGACTTTACCCCCACAAATCGACTTCGATCTACAGGAATCAACTTCCCTGCCACCGAATAAGGCCTCGTATCTATCCGACAGCGCTGGCGCTGAAGTAGTGCGTCAGTTTTTGGATCAATACTTCAATATATTCGATTCGAATAATCGCCAGCCCCTCTTGGATGCATATCATGAGCAGGCGATGCTCTCAATATCAATGCCCTCGGCCAGCCAGGCGGGCAGGTGAGTACACAACGCGCTCTGCTCTTTCCCCATTTTTCAAATGACTTGTCATTAATTGTCATACTTCGCCACATTTGCAGATTGGATAAGTTCTGGAAGTTCAATCGTAATTTGCGTCGCATGGTTAATGATCGCGAAGATCAGCGCACGCGTAATCTAAAAACTGGAAGGTTGGCCTGCGTGTCAGCATTGGATGAGTGGCCGCGCACATCGCATGAGCGACGCACCTTCACCGTCGATCTAACCATTTACAATGTAAGTAGCGGGATACATTTAAACAGCAATAATACTAATCAGTTCTAGCTGAAATTGGTTACTTTTTAATCAGAAAAAAAAAATTTGTTAAGCACAATATTGAAATAAAATGTTGCAAGTTTATTGAAACCATAAAAATGTTAAGCTCGCTTTTCACCCAATTGGTTGCTCAGTATTTGACAGTCAGCATAAGTACACAGTTTTATAAATGTAAATCAATTATGGCATAATATATCCTTTATATCACAGGAATTCACAGAACTAGAAAATTTTACAAATTCAATTAATATTAGAAACTATTAGACTGAAGATAGACTGCAGCTGTATGGTCAAACAGGCAAAAAGTTTGTCGTTCAAAATAAATTAATATCTCTCGAACCTTCTCTGCTCTCTTCACAGCCCCAAATGATTGTATTTACGGTCAGCGGTCTGTTCAAGGAGTTGAGCGCTAGTGCCAGCAGCACTATAGCGGCATCGATGCAGGCCTACGAGTTGCGCTACTTTATGCGCACGTTTGTGGTGGTGCCGCAGAATAACGGTTTCTGCATTCGCAACGAAGTGATTTTCATAACGACCGCCACAACCGAACAGATGCGGGAGTTCAAACGGTCGCAGCACACCCCAGCCCCGATCAGTTCTGCAACAAATATGCCCAGCACCTCGCTGCAAGGCCGCCTGCAGCCGCAATCCCGTGGCGCCAGCATATTGCCGCCACCACAACCACCTCAACCACAGGCGCCAGCAACAACAACCGCTGCCATGGCGAATCCTGGCACGGGCGCACCGCCAGATGAGGTCACCAAAATGCAAATGATTCAGACGATGAGCGCGCAAAGTCGAATGAATTTCGACTGGAGTCGCAAGTAAGTAATATTTGGTTTAAAGTTCAACTAAGGAGGTGTGAGGGAGGAGCAAATTATTTTCGTCCTTGAACGTCTAAATAGTTTTGTGTAAAGCCTTACCTTTTCATTTAAAAGACATAGAAAAGCATTTAGAAAATCATTGTTCAGAGAAAATGACAATTTATTATTATTATTACATAATAATTCCATTATTCGTTATTCATTTCCGCAGATGTCTGGAGGAAACGAATTGGGATTATAGCCGCGCCGCCTTTGTGTTCGATCAGCTCTTCAAAGAGAATAAAATACCACCCGAGGCCTTTGTCAAGTAAATCAAGCAAACGAACCACACCACCACAACCGCATGCAACGCCGCGGAAGGAAGAAGGAGCAACGATAATGATAACAACAACAACAATATTTACAAGAACTTCAACTAAAACAGTTACACAAAAACCAAACTAATTTAAGTGTGGAACACACATACACACACATATGCATATATATATATATATTTACAATAGGTTGCTGTGCATTTTGTATACACACACACCCACACGCATATATATATATATATACATACACACAGCTATTTTAGGAATAATATAGAAAACATTGTTTGTTTACTATTATTCGCAATTACTGCTATTATTAAACAAATGCCTATTTTAATTTATTTTTTGCTTGTTATACTAAGTTTATGTTTTAAGTAGCCACCAAGCACACATACACGTACACACACACACACACACACACACACACACACACACACATTTATACAGTTATATATATGCAATAGCAACAAAATAAACAACAATATACAAGATGCAACATACTATATAATACATATACATACATAAATGAGAGTGAGAATAATGCTTGTGTGAGAGGCACTCCACAAGAGTCACGGTATTGTGAGAACACTTCCATTACTAAGAACAACTTCTGCTGTAAATGGAATGCGGATTTAATTTGAATGAAAATATTTAAGAAATTCTCCCCTCGACATTTCCAAATCACAGCAAAGTTTGTGGAATTACTTTCAGCTTGAAATTTGTGGCTGTTGTTAGAATCAGAACAGCATCAGAACATACCGCCTCATACGTAAAACATTAACTGAAATCTGATCACAATAATAGTTAACAACAACAAATATCAAAAAATGAAATGATCGATCATCGAAGTCAAGTAATATTTTAGGGTTTCAAAATATTGAAACACATCAACAACAACAACAATCGCATGGCACTTTTATTTGTTAGCTCCCTAAGTATTATGTAAGTCTGTAGAATATCTAAAGTACATCCATAAGTATGTACACCTAATTCTCTAAGTCTAACATAATATAACGTAACAGCAACATAGGTTTAAATAAATAAATAAATAATTAATTAATTATTAGTAAAATAAGATCTGATATAGCATTCATTTTTGGGAAATGGAAGAGCACACAGATGCTGGAAGACGGGACAGTCAAGCCATGAATAGACCTCCACTAAGATGGAGAAAATTATGAAACAGGACGACAAAATTTTAATTGTCCTTTTATTGTCAATGAAAGCTATTCGAGAAGCTATCGGCATCGACAGATACCCACTTCAGGTGGACAAAGAACACGGACAAGAACAAGCTGAGCAAGATGGACCATTCCAATCGGGCAGGTCAGACAGTGTAATACCCTGTTATATGTTATATGGGCGCATAGCAGTAGCAAATAGAAGAACGAACCCGCTGCTTCAGTTTGGATTACAATTATTTCGCTTATAACTTTTCTTAGAACCAACTGACTTAAATGAAATTGGAAACGAGCGTAAAGAATGGACTTACAATTCAGTTTATATAGCTTTGGAATTGTGGACAGTATTGACAAAACAAATCCAACAAATAAAATAAACACATATTGCTTATGGATTAGGAGAGTCTACATATCAGGTATGATCAGTATAGGATCAGTCGGTTCCAAAATCTACGCGGTCATCGATATAGACAAAATAAACTCGTAACGCCGAAGGATAAGGTGAGTATCAGGTACGTATCAGGTATGATCAGTATGGGATCTGTCGGTTCGGAAATCTACGCGTTCATTCAGACAGACAGACAGGTCTATATCAATTTCTCTAGTTATGCAGATTAATATAGAGATACTTCCTTCTCCCTGTTACATGTGCTTGGCACAAATCTAATATACCCTTTAAGGGTACTTAGGCTACAGGGTATATGTGTAAAAATAGGTCCAACATAAAGCACCTACTGAAGAGGTTGAGTTGCAGCAATCTGTTGCCCACCCGTTAAACAGCGCACGACATTAGTTGCGAGAAACTGTCCTCCAAAGATCTACAAGTTGCAGAAGGGTAAGAAGGAGTGTTTCTCCCAGAATCTATACACCCTAATGATGATGACGGACTGTGTGGATTGTTTCTGTTCGCTTCTAATGTGTGTGGTCTGTTTTTTTGAAGCAGTACAACCATTTTAGATAGGATCAACTATCTGCTTCCTGAATTCCTTCGAAGCTTGATATTGATATTCAAAATGTTGTTAGTTCAAAGTTTTGATATCCTCACTAAATTCCTTACGTCGTCAATCACTTCTGTTAAAAGAGCCTTCTGGTTTGCTTCCAAGGAGCCCTCGCTTATGATTTCGTGATGAGTTCAAAGGCAGCTCGCCCGGTTTCTGGCTTTGATATCCTGTTTATGCTAGAAAGTTCCTGAATAAAGCTGATACTAAATTCTCCTCTTATCCTAAAGGAAATTCTGTTTTCAAAACGGGAACGGGCCTGAGATGCGATCATTAAACTGGCAGGACTCTCGACCGTCAAAGAAGGACGTGTCCCTTTTGTTCTCTGCACCCAAACTCTGCCCAAAAAATGTCTGGCCTATTGTACGACGCGTTCTGCTCTGTGACGGGTCCGGCTCTGGCTCTATTGTATGACAAAGAGGCTCTAAACAAAAAGCTTTTCTAGTTTCGCTGGCAGCTGCTGGCAGCGGGTCAACTGACCAGTTGGTCATCAGTTGGCCACTGGCCAGTGGCCAGTTTGGAACGTCCTGTGTGTGTTGTGTGAACGGTGGTCCTTGCAGCATCCCAGGCCATCTGGACACCAAGCGAGTCCAGGCAGCTGTCGCAAACATCTCCTAGAGCTTCAAGACAATAGACTCGTAGACCGCCCCGACAACTGCCCGGTCGACTACTAGCCCGGCGCGCTTTTGTTAATCAAATAATTATTCTATTATATACATATTTATAATATACACATACATATATATATGTGTGTGTGCTAATGTGTCCTTTGTTGGTCCAGCACCCGAAATGCGAAAGATGCTCTTTAAGCCTTTCATCTGCCCAGATGGCGGCGATCCTTTGTGTTTGCCGCCCAAAACTAGAAAAGCTTGCTCCTAAATATTCAACCAATAGAACTGGCTTCCAAAAATATCCGTTACATTATCCTTACCCCCTTCCTAAGTCATAATTTGTGCCTAAAGGCAAAAGAAAAATAAGTATAAATAAAAAATAATAAATATAATAATTGCAAAATAGGAAGATAGAAGGATATTTTTCAATATTTTCAAAAATTACATTTCAAACATTTACACTAAACACTGATCGATTTGAATGTGAAAGTTCTGTTTCAATCCATTCAACTGATATAAGTATAAGTACACCTATTTTTTATATGTCTTTATACGTTAATCTTTATCGGTATATATCTATCTAAAGCTATCTATGTCTCTCTTTATCTAGACCCATCTGTATATATCCATATCTATGCCTTTCTATAATTATCTACCGTATGCGCATCTGTCTATATCTATATATAAATATCTATGTATGTACTTGTATATGTATATCTATGTATATATAGTACGTATAATCATTCATATCTATTTATCTACATACCAGTATTTATCTATCCATATATCTATGTCTATCCATATCTCTGAATATCTATCCATCTTTATTTATTTCGATCTAACCATGTATATCTACCTATTCCTACATCTATCGATCTATATCTAGCACCTATATTCACAGGCATCTTGCTGTTAAACAACGTTTGCTTCTTAGTATCAAAATATATAGTTTTATTCATAGTATTAAAATATATAATTTCGTTTTAGTATCAAAATATACAGTTTTACATAGTATCAAAATATGTATATCGACAATATTCATCGCGTATCAAAATATATAATTCATTCGTTGCAATCGAAATAACTGCAGAAGCCGAAAAAGGCAGAAGTGAATTCCTCTTTTTCCGAGACAACATTCTTCATAACTAATCAAAAAGCAAAATGTATATTATAACTTGAGAGGAACTGAAGTGACAATGAAGAGCACAGTTTACTTCCGCCGGGTATCCGAAGGTAATCCAACAACCACCACTGCAAAGCTGAAAAGAGAAGAACTCATTGATTTATTGCTGGTACTAAGAATTATTTAAAACTTACCAAAAGATATTTGTTTCTTTTCATATCAAGGTATGAAGTGTGGCTTCACCTATCACCAATAAAAGTGTCGTTTCAATATATAAGAATTTCTTTTCGCAACAAAATATATGACATTTGACTTGAAATGAGTTCTGCGGAACTTGATAAGACTTTTGTGATCTTTTTTCACTACTTTGAAGCATTCTTTCAGGCTTACCTTGCATTAACAAATCTTATCTTGTCCAGGTTTCAAGCTAAAGTTAAGTCCATATCAAAAAAGGTAGGATTTAGATGTAGTTTTGAAATTATCCTCACAAAATGGGAATAACAGCTTAATAATATATTTCCACTACTTTAAAGCATCTTTCCAAACTTACCCATTAATGTATGACAAGTTAGTGTAGCCCTAAGTGAAGAGAAATGAATATATTCTCGGTAGTCTAAATCGGTCTTCGCAACTTACCTCAATAGTGTTGAATCGATTAACCTTCTTCATTAGTTGAGAGCATTCAAATTAAAAATATAATACTATAATAAGTATAATAATGTCGGATATCCATGGGTGTCGCCTATTAATTTATAAAACCCTACATACTCTGCTAGTAACTCTATAGTGGTGTTGACTTGTGTTTCAAATAAAATTGTGTGTTCTTTTTTTTAGAAAAATGAATAATACCACTTTACTCTTATAACTAATTCGTATGACACTTAATCACTTTCCGTTTACAAGTAAATCTAATCTTAACACAAAAAATTTAGTTTTTTTTATTTTCATTCTTATTTTTTTAGGTGTTTTTCTCCTAAAATCCAAAGTATTGTGAAGTGGAGCTGAGTATATCAAAATTAAAGCTTGGATGTTTCAAACATTGCCTAACCAGTTAGGAAAACAGCCTACTGCCTTGGCTCTCTGAACAGCAATTTGAGGATTTTATAAAAAGGATATATGTATGTATGTACGAGTATATTCAAAATTATTAAGCATGCTTAAAATTATTAAATGAATACTTTAGCGTATATTAATATTTTAAAAATTAACCTGCTGTGCAAGGATGGAAAATTATATGATAGCAGAGAAAATATACATACAAGTAATAGAATAGAAAGGAGTAGAATGAAATAGAATATAATAGCATAGAATGGAGTAGAAGCAAACAGAATGGAATAGAATAAATTAAATGAGATAGAATGAAATATAAAAGAATGGAATAAAACACAATAATATCGAAAAAAATTGAATAGAATTTTATATAAAAATGAATAAATGAAAATAAAATTTCAATTTTATAACTTTTTTATGCAATTCTTATGGTGAATATAGGCTTAATATTTATTTTTTTTTTAAACAAAATCAATAATAGACAACATAAATTTGTTGGCCGTGGTATTTAATCTGAACATCAATCGGCCACAACGCTTTATTCCCAAAAAAATCATTGGTACCATGAATCATAGTTTAAAACTTCAGTCAAAGGCGTAAGCCATGTTTTTCCGCACCGCTATCTATCAATCAAGGTATATCGGTTCATTTGTAGAAAGTCCAAAATTTTGGGAAATGTGAAAGAGGTACGGAACTTAAAAGTAAAAAAAGGGCGAGAGGTCATACCTATATATGCACAAAGAATAGTAACACTATCAGGAAAAGTATCATTAACATAATAAATGGAAAATATAAACAGACTGTAACAATATTGTTGTCAATGAGTTTTCAATTTATTTACTATCACTAAAAAAGTATTAGTATATATAAATATTAATAACATTATTTAATATTCATATCTTATTACAAATTTTTGTAAAATTATACAAGTTACAGAAAAAATCTGTAATAGCAATCGCTTTTGCCATTTCGAAAGCAAGGCAAGCACATTTGTGTGAGAGTGTGCTTGCGTGTGTGTGTGGGTGAGGAGAAGTCAAAATCAGCGCCAAAGTCAACGTCAACGTCAGCAGCGGCAGCTGCAATTGCTGCAACGTCGCAGTCAACGTCGCAACGTCAGCTTGCACAAGGCAGGCAGAGACACAGACCCAGACACGAGGCTGACGAATGCGTTTGTTCGTGTGTGTATATGCGCTGCATAAATGCATTGGGCGGGCACATGGTCGGAATATGAAAAGCTTTTGTTGTGTGTCGGCGATTGTTGTTGTTTTTATTGCTGCTGCTGGGCTGTTATTGTGTGGGTGGGGCAGCGTCATAGCGAAGCAAAAAGCCGGCCGGCTTTTTTCGCCAACGAGATGGTGTCGGCATCCCTGGGTAGGTACGTTTATGTGTGTGTGTGTGTGTGTGAGTGTGTGGGTGTAAAATGCATGCGTGTCAGTTAAGCAGTTGGGCAGCCAACCAGTGGGCTTTAAGCTGCGCACACATGCAAATATGTGTATGTATGTATGTGTGTGAGCGTGTATGTATGTAGAGGCCTTGCACGTGTTTGCAAATTGCATTTGGCTTTTGACGTTGTTTGTGTTGCTGTTGTTTTTTGCCGTAAATGGCGTCACTGTGTTTGCCGATTGGGCCTTTCCATTTATAATTGTTGTTGTTGTTGTTGTGGTTGTTACGTCTTACTTTGTTTTAGCAGCAAAATGGCCGTAGCGGGTGGAGGGACTCTAGAAAGAGTAGTGGACTTCCTAATAGACACCAAAGTGGGACCCAATTCATATGTACATTTTATGTATTATACATACATAAGTATGTATAAATAATTACACACATACATACATACATATGCACCCGTTTTCCTCTCAATATCTGTCATTTCTTACATATGTATGTATGTGTTTCTATTAAATTTGTTGCGCATCTGGCAAGGCGCTCATAGTCACATCATTTTGCAGGCATATAAAATTACATACATACATATGTTTGTATGTATGTACATATTTATACGTCGTACACACAGAAAGTCACTTTCGCTCAGACATACATACATGCATACATAATGTATGTGCACACATAAAAAAGAGAGCACTGATAACTGTATTTCTAATCAGCTTCGGATCGTACAAAAAAGTCTCTCTCTGGAGTTTGTTGTTGCTTTTACTCGTTTTTTTTTTGTTGTGATTTAGTGAGTAAAACTCACACACACATTCACACACAGTAATATGTGAGGAAACTTAACCCATTATTGGCAAAAATGGAACAAATATGTATGCGGTTTCACATGTGGACAATCTTATAGGTACACTGCTACTTTACTCATTTCATATAAAATTGTATTTAATTTTTCAAACGCATGGGTCACATTTGTTCATATTTTTCACGGACGCAATATGGCGACACCTTTTAATCAAAAACAAAAGTGGGGAGTTCCCTTGGCTCGGTGGTACACTTGAATACGTGCTGGTGAAAAGAATAAGTTTGTATGTAATTTCGAATTATCAAGAATTAGAATCCTTGAGTTGTGAAATAGTTCCACATGGATTGCTGCAAGCCAAAAACAAAAATTAAAAAAAAATTGAAAAGTTATCGAGAGATTGCTAAACGTGCTTACGATTTGTTTTGTGCAAAATGCCTTTAAATCACAATTCCTAAAAATCGCGGACTACCGAAGAAGGCATGCCATAATGTTAATGCCCAACAGAGATTGCATTTAATTTGTTCTTTAGCTATTATTATTAGAAAACTCTTTCTACACCTTAAAGAAGCGTGTACTTTATAATGAAAATATTAAAGTATCAATCAGGCGACAGGCACTGAGCTCACAGAATTCCTGCGATTCAGTTAGCACATAATAAGGGAAAGGCTTACGAAAGAATGGCGTCGCACTGTGGAGACATATACATACATACATACATAATACAAAGCCTAAGTTGAAGATAAGGAACCAATCACCTATTTTTGCATATGATCAATGCCTTTTTTTACACACTTGTTTCTGGAACCAATCTACCGTGCAAAAACAGAATTAGGTGTATTTGTATTTGCTCCGTCCAGCTATGTCCACAGGGAAGAGGGAGAGAGAGTTCTGGTAAGAAAGTTTATTATCAGAACAGAATATTTCCTGCTTGGTCTACAAGGACTGACAAAGTTTAGGCGACCTACAAGGACCACCCACCTAATGAACTTATGAAGAAAAAAAACACCAAGGACTGTCCTACGCTTACCTAAAGATGCAACATTTATAATGGAGGGCTGCTTGCGTAAGTTGGCAAGCGAAGGTTGGACAAAAAGGCTTTATCCTTTCGAGTCCTTGATATTGTAAGATTCAAATGGTTATCCAAGCACTAACAAATACATAGATGGGGGGTCAGGGTTTTCGATGGGATCGATAAGTCGCCGCTCTGCCATGCCAGACGGTGTTCCTTTCCTTCATTGTCTTTATTCATGGGTCTACTAGTAACTTGATTGGAGTTCCATAAGCTCGATTGCTAAATAGGAATAACCGAATTGGGGACAGGATGGCGTTAAGTCCCAAGAACAGCTAAACATTTAGCTATCACGTATGCAATAATGCCTTTTCCCGACTATAATATTCTTATGTATTACAATTCAATTCGCATACATTTTGGCTTCAGCAACAGGACAGGCACTGTAGGCATGGCTGGACGAGGGAGGGAGGGGGCCAGAGTCCGAGGTTGAGATAAAGGGGACCGACGGCCGCAGGCAGGACAGACACATTGCCTGACAAAAGTCAATGATCGCACGGCCGCGCGTGCGCAAATATGCGAATTGGATGGAAAACAAGAAGTAAAAAAAAAAAATAATAAATAAAATAAAAAATGGGAACGTGCAAATCGTAATCATGAGCTAAGGATCAGAATTGGCCATAATCCGGCTGACGCGGGATCAGAACACGAACGCCAAATGGCAATGGCAGTGGCAGTGGCAATGGGAATGGGAATGAGGCCGTCGAGGCAGCAGAGGATTCGCTCGTTCGTTCTCCTAAAACATTTTCGGCAATTACCAAAAAATAAAGAACTGAATTAATGCACACACACACCAAGCCGCAGCGAACAAACAAACAATAAAAACGCAAAACAACGTGAATATGAGAGAGAGAGAGAGAGTTTGCACCTGTCCCCAAAATAAACGACCGTGATGACGATGTCGCTGACGACGACAGCCGGGCGCAAAAAAGAAGAAAATAGCAAACAAACAAAAAGGAAACGAAATTAAGGATAAGCAGTGCAAGGATCAGCGACAGCGACGGCACGAGCCGCGTGCCACTCAAAATTCCAGCTTAATTTGCGAAAGGTGCATGCATGCAAACATTTATATCCTTGCCACGAAACGGACTGCCACACGGGGTACGGTCCGGTCTGGTGCGGTCCAGTTCGGTTCGCTCCTTACACGAGAAGGCACTTCTATGCTTTTACTGGCAGGCTGCCAAGGTAGATTCAAAAGATAAACATACTGTACGCTGAGCAGCAGAGCTTCCTTCAGACTTGTCGATTGTCCCATTAGTAACTTATTTGCGGTACATTTCTAAGCAACACATCTCATATAAAGGACATTGCCGTGGATATCCTGATGAGCTACCTCTCGGGACGGACTCCATGTTTAGGTTTATGGACTTGGTTATAGAATTTGCATCTTCAGACCTCTCCCATTATTGACGCAGTTGGGGTTTATTTGTGTTCGATAGTTTTTGGTAACAAATATTAGTGCTATATTAAATATTATTTTATATTTTGTACCAAGGGTTTTCTTTGAAGTTTATCAGTTGTGGAGCACTTCTGTGCGATATTTTTCATAGAAGGGGAATTGCTGTGACGAAAAATATGCTCGTTTATTCATTTGAAAGGTATTTGTATTCGATTTTCTTCATAAAAAGGATTTGCTGAAGATCGCTTTTTTCTTTAATTTCTTAGAAGTTATTAAATTTCTTTTTCTGATCTATACATTTTAATTATGCTGTTAATATTTCAATAACTTAAATTAAACTTATGGCTTATTATTATATATTATATATTTACAATTTTATAAATATAATTTATATAAATCTATTGGCAAGTTCCATCGGGTGTGACCTCATCAGCCTCCTTCTCATTAAACCTCCTAGAAGTTATTAAAAGAATACGATTATTGATTATTGATTTCAGGTCCATTTGTTATTATTCAAAGTATGGGCATTTTTTCAGGTGGGACTTTTTTCAACAATTCTTTGTATTCACGCTTTTTTGTACAACAAATAAACTAACTTCAAACTAACTTCGTTAATTCCATTTCCTTTATTTTTTGCTTTTAATATAAATTGTATGCTCTAAAAACTTAAAAAAAAAAAATATTTAAGAACTAGTGTGGTTTTTTTTTTTATATAAATAAAACGTTATAAGGTGGAGGGTGCATTGAAAGAAACAAACAACAATTTATATATGCATAGGAAAGGAAAGGAATGCCTCAAATGCAGACAGATTTTCTGAGCCTAAACGAACAGATGGTTTAGACTTAAATATAAGAATATTCTCAGCATAGTTAGTTATTGTCTCAGAGCGGGTCCTCGTGTGGGTGTACTATACAAGGATATGCGTCTTTGCGACTTTTCTGACTTCTACCGAGCACTGTCATCGTCGCCGATAATGTTGTTGTAGTCGCCTGTCTAAGGATCGCGTGTCGCCTGCTTTTTGTTCTTTTGGCAACCGCGTCTGCGCGCCTCATTTTTATGCATTTTAAATATGAATTTTTATGGCCGCCAGACATGCAGTTAAACAAACAAACAAACAAACAAACGAACAAACGAATGGAGGAACGGGGGAATAAACCAATGAAAGGAGTTAACTAAACGACATGAACGCACACACACACTCCTATGTCCTGTCGGCAGTGCTCCTTTAGAGACTGCCTGGCTAAATGTGCTCATTAATTTTTGGCGTTAATGAACAAGACGCCCAAAGCGGCATCTGGGTGGGCGATCGCGCCGACCTCCTTGGCTCTCCTTAGCAGGTGCAGCAGACAACAAACTTGTTGGCTGTCCCTGTCCCTGTCCCTGCCCCTGCCCGTGCCCCTTCCCTCTTCGCCGTCTTGCCACTGATTATGCAATCACAACACATTAAGCCTTGATTAAGACACTTGAGTGCAAACAATACGCTAAAAAAAAATACAAAAAAAAATAAAGACGACCAAACAAGAAGAGATAAGATTGCACGTCCCTGCACAAATGGTTGATGCCACGCGCCCCTCATCGGATGCTGCAACTGAAAATGCAAAGCTGTCGTTGTAACCAAGGCGCTGAGCACAATGAAGAGCGAGGAGGGTTGTCCTTAACAGTGCCACGCGCTATGCACTTTTGCAAAGTGCAATCAAGCGACCACGTTCTCGTCCTCGTCCTCCGCCTCGGCCTCGTGCTTCATCCTCGTCGCCTGTCTACCTCCCGCCCTACCTTCCTGCTACCTTTTGCTTTTTATTGTGCATATCGCAATTTCCCTTCGGTTTATTTTTCAATGCAGCAGCACTTCGGCACTTTTCTCTTACCTGCGCTGTTGCATTGCAACTTTTTATATATATATACATATATATATATTTTTTTTCTTTCTTTCCCTTTGATATGATAATTATGAGTGCAGGGATCAAATTGCAGGCCAACGAAGGCTCAAAGGCTGGCAGCGAATGGCAAGCCAGCCAGCCAGCCAGCCATCCAGCTAGCTATTCAGACCTCTTTGATTTTGACTCGTGAGTCAAAAAACTGGGGCATCACAGGCAGGCAGACAGGCAGGCATGCAGGCAGGCAGGCTGTGGGGGGAAAGCAAGGGAGAAGATCAGAGAAGAGCAGGGCAGGGCAGGGCAGGAGAGGAGAGCCAAAACAAATGAAGAGCGAACAGAGCACTTGACAAAGAGTTCAGTTTTGGTTACCGTTAAGCACGAGGGACTAGCCGCCGTTGTCCAAGTACTTGTACAGTGAAAGTCGCCTAAAAAGGAACTCTGATTAAAAAGACTAAACAAATAAGAATGGAAAGTAATTAAACATACTGCTCGTTTCTGGCTTATCATGTTATTACCCAACTAGAACTTTTCATCATCATCAGCAGACTTTTGCTCCGATTCATTTTTGGAGTCATGTCCGAACTGCATTTGAATCATAGACTTACTATGTTGAGTTCATGTACAACATAGAGTTTTACAAAATAGTGAACAGAATCCTTCTATATATTTCGGAAAATGCAACTCTTTTCACATTAGCTGACTTAGCTACCGATTCATCTATACAAGTTATGTTCGAACCGGTTAGGAATTATATAGTAGAGTTATATAGCGGAACTAGTTTTAATATCAATGCTATTTATTCAAACTGTAGAATGCGATAAAATAACATTTGTTCCTTTCAAGCACATATTTAAAAACTTTATGCTGTGAATTAATCTCTTATTTGAAAATTGAAATATTGAAATCGCTTCCGCATGTTCTACATCAAATGCTATCTCTAGTGTTCTGTCTAAACACGAATACCTTTTAAATATTTTCATTAATTTATTTTATAGAATAAAAAGATTACAAAGATTTTATTCATAATAGTACGTATCTCTATTATAGATATTAAACGTTTCATTAAATGATTCTCTAGTACAAATAACTTATATTAAACGAAGAAGAAAAGATTTCAATGTAATACTATACATAGAAAAAAGGAAGAAACCCAATTATATCCGCAAACGTTCTTAAATATAAAATCTGATTTCCATTATCAAGACCCTCCTCTGCTATAAGCAGCAGAGTCAAAAACGTTGATGAT
This sequence comes from Scaptodrosophila lebanonensis, assembly GCF_003285725.1. Taxonomy (NCBI): domain Eukaryota; kingdom Metazoa; phylum Arthropoda; class Insecta; order Diptera; family Drosophilidae; genus Scaptodrosophila; species Scaptodrosophila lebanonensis. The sequence continues at coordinate 5,378,129 of NW_022060566.1, read as the reverse complement.
TAAGATTCTATTATATTTATTATATTATATACTATTTACAGCTGGAAATAAAAGCCGGGCAGTTAAGTGCTAGCTTAAATTTTGTCTAAAATAGAGATACCAGTATCGTCAAGAACTCCAAATTTTTGACCAAACATCTCCATTCGACGGTTATTTCTGTCAATCCATATTTGTGTTCTTAAAGAACTATTAAATTCGTCTCATAGTCGTCTATTATTTTCAATAAAATACGGTTGGAAAATATATGGTATTTTAAAAATAATATTGTCTTCACTCTTGGGATAAAATAACTTCAGGACTTGGAGCTGGATTTCCCGCTGGGTTGTCAGACAGTTGTGCCTCACATACTAGAGGTCTTTCAGCAATCTTTTGAGAGACTGTGGAATGTCGAACGCTAACAAATGTTGAGCTCCTTAATTCCTACATACCAGAGTGAAGCAAATATTGAATAAAAGGAACTATAGGCAGGCACATGAATTGATAGAAATTTTTGTTTTTCTCTACTTAGGGACTGAATCGACATTAAGTGTCTGATAGAAAAGTATTATTTCGCTAGATATTTTCCATTTAGTTCCTCTTAGCGATTCCTTTAAAGCGATTTAGTCTATATAATCGCACTAACATACACACAGACACCAAAAAAAAACCCACAAAAAATTGAACGCGCAGGTGCAGCTGACGTGCAGCCGTCAGTCGCCGAGTCCGTGTCCGTGTGTGAGCCTTCGCCATCGCCATCGCCTTCTCCACCGCCTTCGCCTCCGCCTCCGTGTGCGTCCACGTCTGCGTTTGAGTCTCGCCGATGGCATTGATAAGTTACGCGGCGCCGCAATGCCCCGAGGGCAGCATCATTATCGCGTTTGGAGAAGTGCAAGCACTTTCCCCTATGCCGGAAGGGTGTCTGCTGTGTTGGGCGATGAAGGGGTAAGGAATTGCAGAAAGGAGCGATCGCTGCTACTTTTTGCATTTATCGCCACTTTCTTCCAACTAGGGCTGGACAATTGTAGAAAACAAACAAACCAACAGCAACTGTCTGCTGTCTGCTGTCTACCCTCGGACATCTACCGTCTGCCGGCTACAAATTCAGTTTGAAGCAGGCCTGGAACTCGATCTGGGTCTGGGTTGTAAGGCTGGGTTTTGAACTTAGCTCTACTCGAAAATTAAAACAAATAGTCGTATTTAACTGGGTTCCTCATTTTAACCAGCTCTGCAGATTTGCAAAGACCGCTACGAGCTCATCTCCGAAAGAGTATATTGCAACATCGGGGTCACCAAACATCTTATGCCTTAGCTGCTGATATAAGAACAAAGGCTTTCTTTGTAACAATTATGATTGATTTATTTTAATGATAATCCCCTTAACGACTCCTATATTTATCCGAGAACAAGCTTAAGTCGTTCCACAATCCGAGGTCAAATAGGTGGATACAGGCAAGCTATTCAGGCAGCTTGCACCGCTGAGTCAGCTTATCTGAATATTCACGGGAGATTGTCATCGCTTAATCAGCCACACCCAAGCGATATTGAAATTGAAATTGGGATTGGGATTGTTTGGACAGCAAACACAAGAAGCTGTCATGCAATACTAAACTTTTATTACAAGCGCATTGAGGTCAGGCGAGTGATGAGAGAAGAAAGAAAAGGAAGAGATGATTAGAGCCGTAAAGCAAAGGGGAACAACAACTAAATTGTTACGGCCCGTCGCAGGAGAAGGAGTTGAGAAGAACATTTGGCCGACAATATTAGATCTTATCTTCTGCTTATACTGCGCTTTTTTTTTACCCATAAGAGCTAATTCCTACAGGGCCAAGAATTAAACCACCATGAACGAAGACAACTCCTTTGCCTTAAGCATAGCGTTCACAAATCCACAAACGATCGAACAGTCCATCTAATCAAAATGGCTTTGAAAACCCAACATTGTAGTAGAGTGGCCTCAAAGAAGACGCCGGCAATAAGGTGGAAGCCCATTGATTGGTCCTAAGCAATGATGTGGACTCTACAAGGGACCCGCAATGGAGGTTAGGAAACGGGAAGTCGTTGTCTGTAGAGCTCAGGACTAATCGCCAAGTAATTCCTTAATGTGCCCATACAATCCCATAGATGTCTGACCGATGCCTGAAATCTGAGATACTATATGTTTAGGCATGAGTATATTTCGACAGTTGAGTGGCACAGTTTTATCTTCCTAGGTAAAAACTTAAACTTTAGTTAATGACTGCAACTCAGGCTAACCCAATAGACATCTATTGGTTGTAGTACAATAAGGTCTCTCAACGTCAATAAGAATATGCTAGTCATTTGATTTAACACTAGTATTAAACGATCGCGTCAGTAAACCCTTAGACTATAGGCAATATAGTGTAGTTGGCATACCACCCTAGAGGATATGGGGAATGTCTTAACATATAGTTAACGATTCCAACTCGCTCTTATAATAATCGATTTAGTCGGTATAGCCCTAGAGTAACAGTTTAGTCAACCATCTGGCAATAACCTGCCTTATAGGCAATTGTGGTGCGCAATGACGTCATATCAGAGTAAAGCTAATGGGACCGGGAAGGAGTGAAGGAGTGAAGGAGATCGGGAATGCGTGCGAGAGGACAAACGAATCTCTCTTCTAGTTGGGGTAGCAAAACGAGAAATGCAGACTATTACGCACTTTCCGGGCTAGCCCGGCACGGGACATTTGCCGTTTCTATTGCTATTGCTGTGCCATTCTAGTGTGTCTAGACCCTTGAGGGTTGCAATCTAATGAAATAATAATAAAAAGCAAAGGCTCGACAACAATGCCGAGCACGGGGCTGGGGGATGCCGGCAGGGCAGTGCAGAGCAGGGCAGGACAGGACAGGAACACTGCCATATATCATCTACAGCGGCAACAGCCTTGATCCTAGAGCAACAAAGATGGCAACAACGATGTTACGCACTTTTTGTCCACAACCGGGATGCGGAACGTGTTTGAGACAAAGTGGTGGCTAGACCGATTGGCATTGTTATTAGGATTGGGATTGGGATTGAGATTGAGATTGGGGGTGCTTTACACTGCAGTAGAACCCCTTCGAGTGAAGGAACGTCTATCGATTTATAATCGCTGCGCTAAAATCGTAATCGAATTCCAAGCTAGGACAGCGACCATAATGGGGTGGGTGGTGGAGATAGTGTTTCGGTCGTTTCTGCTGCTGCTGCTGCTGCTGCTGTTGGTGGTGGTGGTGATGGTGATGGTGGTTGTTCTAGCCATTGTATAGAGCACAACATTCCAGACATACGCACATGCCGGCATTAGCAACGGGCTCTGGTCTTTTGAACTAGTATTCAATACTGGACGGACGGGGGTTGAAAAAACTGTAAGCGACCGAAATTTCGAAATGGGACGCATCGCAACTGCGAGCGAATCCTTCCAAATCTCCTGTATGCGAGCCTTGTTGCCAACGGCACGTAGTGACAAATGTCCTTTGGGGTGAGCGCAGGATTTAGCTGTCTGGCACTACTGTTTCTTCTTCTTCTTATATACGATCTCAACGAAAACCAGTTGTTGCCTTGAAAAATGAGCACACTCGAGCACAATTGCCAACTCTAAGTCCCGTCATGGACGATTTTTGAGATGCGACTCAAAAAAGTTGAACCACTGGCCTATCCATTGAAGACTAGAATGGTAGAATCTATTTGTGTTTTTGGGAATGATTATGAAATCTAGCAATATGTATACTGAAATGCTCTGATTTATTTGTACATAACTATTGAGTACAGATCAGTGGACTTAGGCAAGCCGAAGGTTGAAGGCTAAAGTTAAGGACTAGACTGAATTAAACAGTCTTGGTATTAAGGAAAAATAATTGATGCTATCACTATTTCGCCACCCATTCTTTCTTGCAAAATTCTTACTAATAAATGCATCGTTTATTAAAATTGTTTGAGCTTACTGGTGATAGGGTGAAGTCTTAGACTAGAATTAAATGTAGAATCGACTGGTGTTGGGAAATAATTATTTGCAACCCTTCCTTTCTGGCAATACTCTTAATAGTTTATGGATCGAATTAATGTATTAACTTGGTTCAGTTGATTTTTCTCATTTTTGTGATGCTGCTAACGAAGGTTGAGGTTCCGGCCTGAAGTCAAAGCCTTTACTTATTTGTAGAAACAGTTTTGGAAAATAGCTATTAATTCTAGCAGTAAGCCGTTCTTTCTTGCAAATGTCTTTACAATTTATAAGAGGTTTATAGATTGAATTAAATGAGAGGCCCTCCTCTTAGAACACAGATAAGTAACTCGTCTTCGCCCTAAATATCAAAAAAAGACACTCGGGCAGGTTCGATCGTTTTCTTTGAACTCCAGGAGCCTTGAGATTTGTATTACATACAATGCAGCCATCAATGGGCCATAGACCTTTCAAACCTATAACCACACCATCAGCGACACCAGCACCACTCAGGTGTTTAAAACAATCACTTGAAACATGTCGCTTGTCCGCACAATTTAGGCCCCAGGCCCGCCACCTTCCAAAAATCTTAGCAAGTCTCAACAAACAGCAGCAGCGGCCCACGCCGGCACACACACACACACACACACACACAAATAAAGTGGGCTTGACATGTAACATTGTGTGTGTGTGTGCCGCAGAATTTTCCGACTTTTCCACAGCGCTTCAGCAAACGCCAGAGAGCGACCGCGGGCCACCCTTGTCAGCGTCATCGCCATCGTCACCGCCAGCCTCAGTGCTTGTGAGTTTTCCACGAGCTCTGCCTTTTGTTGTGCATGGCAAACACGAAAATGAAAATTCACTTTTCCTCTGCCCAAAATACATATACACTTTACACTCACACCCAGACTCTCAAGCGCTCTCTCTCTCACTCTCTCTCTCGCTCTCTGTCTTGTTCTTACTCTCTTTGCGCTGACATGTAACATTGTTAGCGACGTCGCAGTCTCTGTCGCAGTCGACGGGTCGCGGCGTTGCCAAAAAGTAAATCACTCATATAGAAAATATGTGTTTATCCGTGTCTGAGCAGTTTCGGGAACACCTCGTGGCGGCTACTCAATGGGTTCCCACTTTGAATCAGCCAATGTATTCGCACTATTTCGAAATTATCATCTATAGATGTACATACATACATATGTATACACACATATCTGAAGATCTTTATAAAACGTGTTTAATTAGTACAGAGTACAGTCTGATAACAAGCTGAAATCAAAACAAAAACTAGAATTTTAATATGTACTATAAATGAATGAATGAATGAACATTCATGTAGTACAAGAACAGTCTACGAATCATTAGGGAATCAAATATTAGTTTCTTAGAATGCATTCATTATTCCTAAATTAAGAGCATTATTAGATTGAGGACGATTTTAATTTAGTGCTATTCGAAAGCCTTTCATTACAACATACATAAATTGGTACAAATGAATGAACGAATGAATGAATGAATTTGAGTCAAATGTTTGGAGTGGCGTGCAAACTATTGCTTAACAGATGGTTTGTACAAGAGGCGCCTTCTGAAAGGGCAAGCGATGCCGGCGGCTCTAGAATTGCCAGCAGCGGCAGCAGCAGCGGCAGAGGCAGCAGCAGGCGAACAGACGCCTCACTCACTCTCTCGCAGGCAGCCATTTTGGATAGACGCCGGCAGCGCTGCCGCTTAGTTACAGTAATAGCAATAGCAACAACAACCACAAGAGGACACGCACAACTTTCACTGCCTAATTCACATGCGTAGTGGTCTGAACGGGAAAATGCGACGCTGGCTGCGACGCAGACCGCAATACCGGCACCGGCAGACGCTCTGCCCGGCGTTGATTATTTTCCTTAACATTTTCATTCTACTTTCAGCTTCGTCTGTTACATCGTGCGTGAGCGTGCCCGTTGCCGTCGCCATTTCCGCCAGTTCTCAACAACATCAGTTCACTCGTCGCCGTTAGTTCGTGCATTCGTTCGTTCGCCAGCAAAAGCCGCCGCAGATTTGCTAGATTTTTTTTTGTTAAATCTGGTGAAATGAAATAGTTAAACAAAAGTTACAAAATAACAGCAACGAAAGCCGCAAAACAAAGCGAACAACCAAACCAAGCCAACCCAAACCAACCCAGTCTACCAACAAATCAATCAATCAGTTACTAAATCGGTTAGTCATTTACATGCCTACATACATACATATGTACATATCTACATACATAGCTCAAATGTAGTGTTGTATGTGCAATTGTAAATGAAATAGCAAAAGTTTTCTTGCCCCTCCACAAAAGTGCTTCTTGCCCATCCAGTTTTTTTTTGTGAGGAAAAAAATTTTCCAGCCGCGTCGCTCTGTCGCTGCCGCTATCGTCTTAGGCGGCATCTTACGCACACACGCAACTGTTGCCGTCTCGCTCGCACTCACGCACTCGTACATAAACAAAGGCCAGCGGCCGAGTCGCTTGTATGCGTCGCCGTCATCATCACCTACGTACAACAACATCAGCAGCAATAAAAAACAACAACAAAAATCAATAACCATAACCCATGCGCTCTCAACTTCCTTACGAAAATCAATCAAATTAAAGCCAAAACTTGTAGCCACATTATCGCATACACTATCACGCGTTTTCCAACACTGTCCGGTCTGAGCCTTCAATCCATGTTTACTTAACTCTACATGTGCATATGTACCTATGTATATACATATGTGTGTGTACATATGTATATGTATGTGGTTCTTTGAGAGCAGCGAACGCTTTTCTTTAACTGTCAGCCAACGGCCTGTGTGAAAATTTTCACGTCTCAGTTTAAATTTTTCTCGCTTCAAAAATCCAAAATACAAAAAAAAGTACAAAATCGAAAAATCTCCAAACAAATCTAATAACAAAAATCTTTCATTCATCATTCACACACTTTTCGGCTTTCAATTAAAATTCGTACATAATAATAAATAATAATAACTTTTCGAAAAAGTCAATAATTTGGGTAGCTGCTTAATATTTTGATCTCTTACCACAATTACCGCTCACGTTTGTACATAAACTATTTCCCACCTCCGTTTCCGCGTTCGATTTAAGTCAAATCACACAAGACATAGTACCCTAGAACGCTAGAGAGACGACGAGGAGACAGGCAACAAACGTTGGGTGCAAGAGAAAAGCCGGAAAATTAACGCTTATACGCTTCGTTATTCGCACAGTTCCGAGCTTAACAGCTGAAGGAAGAAAGCATCAGAAGCAGCCGGCAATCCAAAGCATAGAATTTTTGAAAGAAGGCAGTAAAAGCTTGAACGCGATTGCAAATTCAGGACAAACTAAATATAGTCAGAGGCCAAGTGGAAAACGGCATCAATCAACGTCAATCATCAGTGCGCAGAAGCAGCAAAACAGATTTGTAAGTATAGCTAAGAAAAAGCATCCTCCTAACCATCTATCAGATTTGATCGTACATACTATATATGTATGTACATACATATATGTATAAGAACGCTTACCAGATGAACTGAAATTCGCGAAATTTTCAAAGGCTACAAAATATTTTAAACACTAGAATTCTTTCAGAATTCAAAAACCTTTACTTTGTTACTAGTATAAATAACACCAATTTAGAAATGGGGATATTGAAGCTTATAATCTGGTGGAGTCATTGAAATGTTGTGGCATTATCATTCTCAAATCGATAAAGATCTTGAATCATGCCTATTCCACCCTACAAATTGTATATATGTTTTTATAACACATATAATTGTATAAGTCTTTTCTTATTTATTTCATTCAAAAATTGACCCATTAAAGATACGAGTGCTACGAATTGTTCTATTGAAATGTTCAAACAGATAATTTAACCATCATAATAATTTAATTTCATTCACCACAGGCTTGAGTAAATATAGTTTATAACATGCTAGATCTCTCAGTTCAATAGCTCTCCTAATGCCAATAACTAATTACGTACAACGAGCTACAAATATAATCTATTTTGCCTTATAACTGGGACTTGGATAGGTTAGGTTAGGACTAGGTTAGGTCCCAATGTGAAAAGGTAATAATTGATGAACTTTGTTCCGATAGTGGAACTTGTAGAACAATCTCAATCGAATTTGAGGAAGAATTTTATAAAAAAAAAGTTATCTTAAAAATATGTAAAAATCCGAAAATTGAAAGATTTTGGACTACAATTATTGAACCGTACACTTGTTGGATCTGCCTGTGGCATCAGGGCTACAGCTGATGCTGTAGATTAGAAAGCTGAAAATTTGAAATCTGTGTATTGGCTTTTCGAATAATAATAAATAATGCATAATCCTTAGTCGATCTCGAAACGGACCATTCTTAAGAGCGGTTCAACAAATGCTCTATTTTTTTTATAAAATATTCACGCCCTGAAGTCAAATTTTGAACTAGCTTGTTCTGTATATAAGAACAGAGCTCTGCCAACTGTAGAAAAAATTTTAATTCTAGGCTAAGATTTCTCTTTCCGAACGGTGGATACTGACTTATAGAATGTCAATTATAATACTCGAAGAACTGTTCAACAAAAGCTCATTCATTTTATTCATATTCATAATTTTCATTTTCAATAATCGAACCTTGGGGGAGCATTCGAAATCAGTTGAGTTCTGGCCCATTGTGGCCAGCAATTGTGGCAACATTGTAATGAAAAGGCAAAGCAATCATGTACACGTATACTTGAAGTACGTGTGTAGTATTGGAAGAAATTGCTGCCTATTTTAAGCCCATTAGTTGGCATCGTTAGTGTCTCGCTTGCCTTCCCCATCAGCAGAGCTAGAGGCAATAGCACCAGCACCAGCACCATCACCATCACCACGACCACCAGTAGTCGTGGTCGCATCTATTTAAAGTCCGTGATGCTTAAATGTCGACTACGAAGGCGCGTGGCATGAATGAAGTGTCAGTTAGTGAGTGCCCCATGCTTGCCACACCCTGCCTGCCCCTGCTAATCTTTTGCAACACCGTCTGTGGCATGATGGCTAAATTTAATGCATTCTCAAGTTAAGTAAATGCGAACACCACACCCTTCCCCTACCAATCGTTCCTGTCCATGTCGCTGTTGCTGTTGATTTTGCTGTTCCCCGTCCCTCCTCTTCCTCCTCCCCTGCCCAGTCACTAGCCATGGAAAAACATTTTTTAAATCAATTTAAAGTTCAACAGCCGCAGCAGCACGGTGGTACGCACTTAAGGAAAAGGAAAACTAACTTTCTCCATTCATTCTACTTCAAAAAAAAGAAAAACTCCTTTTACTGATTCGTGGACACACACTCTCATAAGTGTTTACCCCCTTCATTCGAAGCGTATAATCTTTCACAAGCAGCTTTAAACATATTTTGATAGCCTTGTAGAGTTGTAACTCTGTAGTGGTATCTTTTTCAAATATTTGTCATACCCTAAGATATGTTCTTCTGCTCGTGGGTCAGTCTATTTGTCTGTTCGACTGTATGAACACCGAAAACTTTTGAACCACGACAACTACAGGCACTAAGCTTGGTGTGTAGTCTCGTCTTATTCATACGTATTTATATTGAATCTGTAACAAACCATATATAGTTTCATTATTTTATACATACGTGTATATCTGTTATAGAATCGGTTTGTGCAAAAATCCCTTAACTTGAGCAAATCTGGTATTAGTATGTTCGGTAAAGTGCCTCACCACAATCTTAAGTTTCATTGAAATCAGTTAACTATATGATATAGCTGTCATAGGAACGAACGCCCTGAACTTAAGCAAGTGATGATGCTGCAAGCCACATTGAGAAAGGGAGAGTTGAAAAAAGGGAGAAAATGTTTTGATTACAAATGTTTTGATTACAATAAATATTCTAAATTCAACTAAAACTGTAGAATTGATTCTTAATACCTAAAATCTCGTATACACCGAAACACTCTTGTTTTAATAGAAAAATCGCTGATATTTTTTTAACATTAATCAACATATTTATATATATATATATATATATATAGAAGTATGTAAACAAAATTACAATAATATCAAATGATATCTTTCGTCACCTTGGGGGTAATTGTCTTTGCCACCCAGCCACGTCCGATTCACAGAAAAGCGTGGTCAGAGATGTTAAGAAACCTAACAAAAAAGTGCGCAAAAGGGAGGAAAATTTAGTTCTAATTAAGAGTTAATTAGATTATACTCGAAGGAAAAAGAAAATGAAAACATATTATTGAAGGGCAAGAAATCAGTCGAACCGCCACCCTTCTAGCTTAGTCATCTAGGTACTGTGGGTGTTCGCGCAACAGCATTGATGCGGAGAGGTCTTTTAATGGAATCCAAGAATCATCTGTTTTCGAAGATGGTTTCTTAATGATGTGGAGAGGTCTTTAAATGGAATCTAAGAATCTTCTGTTATCCCTCCTTTTCAAATTCTCCTTCCACTCTTTGGCCATAAATTTAATTTAAGAATTCAGGCACGCAATACGATGTGAAGAATTTAAGATAACTTCTTTGATGAATAGAATCTCGCTGTTTCTGTTTTGGAAGATGTTTTCTTTTCCTTCATTTTCCTTCTTCCACTTTTTGGTCTTGTAATTGAATCTAAGTGCGAAGAATACTTCTTTGATGAATAGAATCTCGCATTATCTGACGCATACTTCACAGCACTAGTTTCTGCTTTGGAAGATGTTTTCTTCTCGGCTTCACCGTTGTTGTGCACATTTTCATAATTGATTGATCAATTCTACAGCGAGAAGACTGCAGACTTTCAATCGTAAACTGATAACATTGCTTTTTTATGGGCTATTGATTCCATGGATTACTTTCTTATTCACGGTATTGGTGATGAAATCAAATAGTGTAGATTTGTCGAAAATCTTTTGATTGTGCCACTGTGCATCGTCGATGCGCCCGCATAAGCTTTAAGGAACATGCTTATGAACATATGAATGCATGTTTGCGATGTGAAGGAGAGAAAGAATTCCACAGATGCGGAAGACAGTCTAATGGATGGAATGTGTACAGTGTCTGTTGAGCTGCCGCCCATCAGCTGATCTCAGGCGGTAATGCGTTGATCCGCAAAGGAGACCAACTAAGGCTGTATGCGAAACTGTACCTCAAGGGGGCAGATTAGTTTCAGTTGTTGGCCTTCATCGGCTGCAGTGTTGAGAATCGCACGTTTGTCGTGGCCTTTGCTGTCCTTGAGCGCTACTCGTCGTCATCATCATCATCATCGTCATAATCATCATTATCCTGCTTTTCGTTCTCTAATAAGCTTAGCAGCGAGTCGCTGTTTCTAATGCGCGCCTTCTCACTCGCACCCGCGAGCCACTCGAGGCTGGCGTAGGTTATATAATATTATTGTTCTATGCTTTCTCCTCCCCCCCGCCCTCTTCATTTGTGCTTCCCGCTACGTGCTCCCGTTGCTTATTGAATTACTTGTAGTGTTTTTTATGCCCATTTCGCATTCAATTGTTTAATGTCCTGTTTGTGTGTGCCTTGGCAGCGACGTCGCCATCTATTGTCCCAATGCTGGCTGGCTGGCTGGCTGGCTGGTTGGTTGCTGATGGCTGCTCCTGCCCCTGCCCCTGCTCTTGTCCGTGTCCCTGTCTTCTCCCCTACCCCAACCCCTACCTCTACCTCGGCCTGTCTGTTCTCACACACATCCACACACGCACAATAGACGACCGATGTGGCTTTGTTTGGCAACGCGTTTCTCGTTTGAGTTTTTCAGCTTTTTCAGCTTTTGGAATTTAGATTGTGGCTTCTTCGTTTTCATGGCCAAGGCTGCTTTGCTGATTTTCAGCATCAAGCAGCAGTTGTCGTCCGACCCAAGGACACTCCGACCAGGACCACCCATTTTGCAAGCACCCAGCCGGCTAGCCGGCTTCCCGGTCCAACAGCCAGTCAGTCAACTACCCAAGCTTCTATCAGACAGTAGCGTTTATTTTATAAATTCGGGCCAGAAATCAGTTTCAGGATATATAGATAGGAAATTGTATAATATATATTAGTATATTAAATGCTGGTTTTCATTTACGAAACACATTATCTCCCCCCCCCCCCCCCCCCCCCCCATTGGGTTAAATTCTTCTTATTCTGTGGCAAATTGAAGCAAAGGTCCCTCGATCCTGAATAGATGGAGATGGAGATGTGGTGATGGGCGGGGGGAGAAATTCTATGTGAAATTAAATGATTCGGAAGACTTTTTAAATCGAAAGGAAGCTCTTAATTCTTAACACCATCGCATAGGGTTAGAGTAGACTGTGGAGATTGGGAATTTATAAATGGTTCTCTTGATCATGAGATGGATCAAGCAAGCATATTGCGAATGAAATACTATAATTTACAAAAGAAATTACCTGTGACGTCCTCCCCCTTCCCCTAATAGTTGCATTTCTCTAAGAGGTTAATAGGATAGATTTTTAAGCATCATCAATAGTCCTTCACTAACGAGCTACTTAATGGAAAGTTTATACAATTTCTATAGCAATCCAATCTATAAAATATTTTAAGGAATAGTAGAAAAGGAACGTGTCTTATTCCACCATGAACGGATTAAAAGCACGACGTTTAAATAAGTGTATAAACAAGCCTATATACGAGTACGATTATATATGTACATATATAATGCACCAAGTACACATAATTATTATCATCCATCAGGTATTAAATCATGCAGGGGGAACAGCTTCAATGCGTGTTCTTTAAATCTGCGATAAACTCGGATGCAATGCCCAAGATTCTAGTAGTCGCGGGAGAATTCTGAAACAGTTACTATTTCGTCCAACCGTTCATTCCAGCCATCAATAAAACTCCAAATACTCTTCTATGCTGTACCCAGGACTACTTATAAAGTCACAAAGTTCTTTAGCTATAAATTAGAGGTGGACATGGGTCGCATATTCTACTCTCGTAATCCGATTGCGTGCAAACTACTTGTAAGAGAGAACCATAGACGTGAAGTAAAAAATCGAATTACAAGTATGTTAACAAAAGACATGCGAGCTGAGTGTAGGATTTTTCTTATTTTATAAATTATACTTATTCGTAATTAAAGACATGAACTAAGGAAATAAATTAATATTTTAGCGAGTTAGAGCCATTGGACATTATTATTTATAATTGTTACTTTTGTGGGAATATGTGAAAAATATAAATACATATTTCCGAAAAATTTAGTTACGTCTCTAAAATGTCAGCCAATTTATAAAACATTAATCTTTATAGCCATATATGTACCTATTTCGTGCTTGGGGCGAATATTCCAATGTTCACAAATAAAAATAATTTGCTACGAAACGAAATTTTTTAAAAATTAAATTCAATGTTATTTCATTCTTTCATCTATTTCTGTTTTTTTTTACAGTAGTTTCTTAGTATTGATTATTTAAGTGATTAAAATTATAAATAGAGTAAAAATTTAAGGACCATTAAGTTAAGGAAGCCAAAAGCTGGTCTGCAAAGTATTGAAAAGTAAATGAATTCCTGTTTTCATCAGCTCATGATATTTTAATTGTCAGTCAATTGACAGTTTAATATATTTTCGTATTAACATAAATACTACACAGAAAAAAAAACACTTAAAAAATAACATTCGTCATTCAGCAATATTTCCTGTTTCCGTTCGTAACAATCTATTTTATAAAATCGTTGACCCTGCTTTCTGGCCAAATCATGTAGTTGCTCCCAAATTTACCCGTAAACGTAATAATGCAAATACTAACTCGTCTTCCACTAAAGACTAAATCATTCCATTTTCCTACGAAATTGTCTCTTTTGAAGATCCTTATTTAATCGAGTTCATGTGGTGTCTCTATCTCTTATAGAGGGACAGTTATAGATCGACTCGTCTTGTTATGCTGATCACACCTAATATACTCTTGTGCATTTCATACGCAGACTATAATGAATAGAAATTGAAATAGACTATGGGGCAAGTAAAGAGATAGTATTAGCGGCTGATTGGACTGAGAAGAAATGAAAAAACTATGCAGAAGCTGTTATTGACAAAGAAAACAGAAAGAATCTGAGCATGACAGAAAATTAAACTGCTTGAGTTCTTTTAAAGACAGAAGAATATTAATTTTCGATTAAGATCATGTCTCATGAGATTTCGAAAAATCAAAATATAGTGACATTTCACTTCTTTTTGTCGACATATTTATTGATCGGGGACCGCAAATAATGATTTTTTTGCTTTTTTAAACGAAAAAAGCATTCACTTAAAATAACATTGAGAAATCGAGGGATTTGCCAATATCCTTTTTATAGGATTATCAATGCATTTTCATTATGACTTAAAAAATTCAATTTTTATTCATTCTCTCAAAATGTAATGAATAACTTTAAGTTTTACTTTACAGCTTAACTAATAATAATTGTTTTTGAGCAAACAAATAAAACTCATAAAATAATGATTATTCTTTGAGTTTTATTTTTAACCGACTTCAAAAAAGGAGGAGGTTATCAATTCGTCATATTAATTTGTGGTAGAAATGTTTGAAGTCGGTTTTTTTTTGCTAAAATTGTTGTTTATTTTAGCCCTAAACTGTACTGTTCGTCTTCGCTTATTGTTTAAGGATATTTATAAATGTTGTCCTTCTTCGCTATGAAAAAGGCAGAGACAAACAATTACATCGTGAGGTTTATTTTTGATGAACAAATAAAACTTAAGAATAATAATTATTTGATGACTTTTATTTCAGTGAAATAATCAAATAATGATTATTTATTAAGTTGAAAAGTAAAACTCGAAATTAATCGATTTATTGTGAAAAATTAGCATTATTAATTTTTATTTATAAGACCGCTTATAATGATTACAGACCCGACAGTACGATTTTGTTGATTTAAGCTATAGCAAATATATATAAATATACTATATTAATTTGTATGTGTATGTATAAAACGCATCTACAGTTCAAATGCGAATCAGTTTCATAAATTTGTCCGAACGCTCAGCCCAGCGTTGGTCAGTTGGGCAGCGCGAACGACGCCATTTTCAGCCACCAGTTGCGACGGGCTGGAACATCGGTGGAACGGTGGCTGGTGGCAAGGGGGGAAGGGGATGTTGGGTTATGTCAATGCAATTTTGTTGCATTTCTCCATTTGCCATTTGCCGTTCGCTGCACTCGCACACAACACTCGTATAAATGTGACCGCTGCCATTCGCAGGCACAGTGTTGGCCTATTGCCAGCTCACTCTCTCTGAAAGCACACGCACACACATACATACATACATATATATTATATATATATATATATATACATAAAGTGTAACACATTGTGCTGCGTGCCGCTTGCTGCGTTCATTTCCGGCTTGAATGGGGTGTGCCGCCCTCACCCCTTTTAAGCACTTTGCTTAGAGACTTGCATGTCGCTGCCGTTTTTCATTGCATACTTTACAGGGTTGTTGCAACGCCATTTTCTGTGCACTCTGTGTATGCGTACACGTGCGTGTCCGTGTGCGTGCGTATGTGTGTGTGTGTGTGTCTGTTTGTGTGCTTCTGCAGCTTGCAGTTGGCACACTTGTTGGCATTTCATAGCCAAGGGCTGTAGCGAGCGAGCGAGCGAGCGAGCAAGCGACCGACCTACTGAGAAAAAGAAGGAGAGAGACAGAGCAAAAGGAAAATATTACCGCCTCCACAAATCTCACTTTTTTTTCTCACCCCCACCCCCACGCCCACGCCCACCCAATCATTTGTGCTGCAATTGCGGTCAGAGTCGTCAGTGAGCTAAGTCCTGCAAATTGGATGCAAGAAATAGAGTCAACCTTTCAATTCGAATCAGGACTTTTCAACTGCGAAATGAGCTTTTCTCCACTTTGTATTCAATTTTTATGCTTTGTTATTTCTTATTATTAATGATTGTTGATCAGAGAGTAACAAATTCAATTCAATGCAGCAACAATTCCATCTATTTGTGTACATAACTATAAATAGGGTTTCACATTTAAGCACAGAACATCTCTGTGAGATATTATTATTATTATTATTATTATTATTCAATTATCGTGAATTCTTCTGGTTGGCAATTTGTTTTAAGCCATTGAATAAATATTCAATTATAATTGATTTAATTCAATAGAGTGATTCTCACTATATATTCTTCTTTATGGAGGAGATTAGAATATTCCTATTACCTTTCATCTCATCTTTCCATATCCAGACTTTCTAAATACGCTTATCATCTTTCTTCACCCTTTTCGTATTTCAATGGCGGTTTCATTACTAAGTCCATCTTCTCTAGCTTTTCGTTCAATTCCCATCAACCAACACTCAGGCATTTTAAATACACTTATCATCTTTATTGACCTACTCGATGTTTCATTATTAAAATCATTTTCGACAGTGTTGCTTACACAGCCAGGATATAAATATACAAGTATAGAGCAGTCTATGCCTTAACTCATCTCATCTAACTTTATAGTCTTACTTTCTTTATCTTAATACATAGTGCTATAATGAATGCTATAATTCACGCATGGTTCAATTTGGCAGACTTTCTAAATACAATGAGCATATATGATTTTTATAAGAATGCGACCTTTTCTTTTTTATCAGTATCCGTATGATGAGACGAGTCAATATAGCCAAGTCCGTCTGTATGACCGCAAGCATCTCGGAAAGTATAAGAGGTAGAATAATAAAGCTTGGTATTTATATTCCCCTAAGCAGCACAAGTTTCTGATTTTTCTTTTTACCACTCCCCCCAGTAATTTTTCCATAACACCATAGCCACATTTGGCAATATGAGAGTTAGTGCTTATGCCTCTAATTGGACGCGTTTCATGCCTTGCATTTGTTAATCCAATGCAATGCAATTTCGCCCCAAAAACTGGGAAAATTCATTGCCCTATAAATGAACTGGAATAGATGACGATCAGAACTTAACTTTCAAAAATGTGTCTGTTCAGTTTAACAATTTGAATTAGAAATTAAATTTTTGTTATTTCTACATTTAGGGTTGATTTACTTAAATTTAGAAAATCAATTTTTTCTGTGTAACAGAGGATATCTAATTAGGATTTTAAATAAATGTCTTACGAGGCCTTTTTCTAACATTTATTTAAATAGTTTTGTTAACATCCAAAAGTAATCATCACTTTTCTGTTTCAAAGCTTCAGTTCAGTTTCTTTTGAAAAGATGATTTGCTCGAGCAAATAAATTATTGTAGTGGGAGTGAAAAGCTATATTATTGGGGTCTTTGCAAGCTATAAAGCTTCACCGAATCTTTACAGAATACAGGCGGAAGGATGAATTTTTCATCGCCTAAAGTAGATATATGTCGAGAGCACTATAGATATGTTCATCCGTCTGTATGAACGCCTATATTTTGAAAACGGCTGAGCCCAGTGGGAAGAAAGTTGGTGAGACGACTCTCCTAGTCCCTATGTAGCTTAAGTTTATTTTATTTCCCCCCAATTCCTTCGCCGACTGCAGACTTTTGTTAATATTGCACACAATTCGGAATCGATGAAAAACGTAGCTTTGCATACGTAATTAATATTTTATAAATATAATGATAGAATAATCCTACTTTCTATTTGTCGCCATTTTGCTTGTTATGTTGTTTACAAACGAAATCGATTTTTAAGTGCCAACATTTGTTATTAAGAAGTAAATGCGCGAACAAATAAATTATGCTAATGAAGAGATTGGATGAGATTGTCCATTGTTTTTGTTGCAAATAGTACAAATATGTATGTTGCTATCAATTTGCAAATTGGTGCTGTTGTTGTTATTGTTGTTGTTGTGGTGCCTAATAGCCCATAGAGTAATAACTACAACAATAACAACAACAACGACAACAGCACACGCCCCTTTGGTCAAGCTTATAGGTCAAGCTTTTGTTGCTGACACTGTTGGTGGTGCTATAGATGTTGTTGTTGTTGTTGTTATTGTTGTTGTTACCTTTGATTCACTTGCTGCCACTTTAACCACCAACAAAGTGCACTCGACGGGCTTTTGTTGTTGCTCATGCCTCATGCCACATGCCTCATGCTGCCCTGCTGCCCTGCTGCTTGTTCTTCTCGCTCCGATGCAACCCTCTGGACAACAGACGCAGCCTCTGATAGCATGACGTTAACCCTTAACGTCAACTCGGTTGCTGCTGTTGGCATGAGCGATGAGAATGCACTTTTTGGTGTTGCGCTCCCTGGATGCGAAATTTATTGGCAAATGAAATCCGTTCGCCCCTAATTGGCTTGTGGGCAATGTTTTCTGCCCCTGCCCCTGTCCCTGTCCCTTGGCCCTGTTTTCTAGCGACTCTGCTCTAAACGATTTGCTACGAGCAACAACAATATGCAAGTACCGTGAAGGACCTGCAATTCTTATACTCGTTAGAGCGCGAAAACAATAATAATAATAATAATAATAATAATAATAATAATAATAATAATAATAATGTTAACGAGTGTTATACGATAATTTCAGTTCCCAGGAGCTCCCTATTCTCTACATAGCTACATACAAATATAATTAGGTTTGTATCTCCTCGTTCTGGTTTATTTTTCATAACTAATCGGCCCTACACATCAATCTGCTGAAGTTTAAAGACACGGTTTCTTTTGAAAGAAAATTAGGGCTAATGGTCGTTTGTGTAATCACGTTTTTTAGTCTTCACTTATATACTTGTATGTATAAAGGATCCCAAGTTTTAGCTATAAAAAAAAACATGAGGAAACAATCGATATAAACCTATTTGTTGGTTTTCTGGTTGGTTGTCTTATTCACAAGCAGACCAAGTTTAATTATAGCTCCAATAATATGAATCAAACATTAATTAATTAATTAAATGGTTTATGGAAGGCGGTTTGCAGGGGTATTCCAGAATTCGCGCGGGGGATTTATGTGCCATATTTCAAATATATATCTATGAATTTTGGATAATTGGATCATCTATTTAAACATTTTGGATCAATGCTTAGATGAAAGAATTATGCATTTCTTTTGCGATCGTGCAGAAAGCTTCGATTTGATTCTAAAAAACATAATTTTACAATTCTCTGCGCTACGTTAAAAAGCTTTGCTCAGAATACAAGTGATAAACGGATTCTTTCAAATCTCTTTCATTATAGCATGCTATACTACTAGTATACATATATTTATAGGATTATGCAATACGAAGTTGCTAAAAACACACTGCACTGGAAAAACACTTCTATAAAGTAAAATTACAGTTTATCATTAGGTTGTGGTATCTGTTGTTGATAGTAAGTGTTAATAGTGAGAAAGGTTTTCTAATTAAAAGAAATTCCTAATTCAATAACTTGATATATCAATAGAAAGACTGTTATTTTAGCATCAAATCTCTAACTACTTTCACTTTCCCGGCTTCACTTCTTCAAGTTCAAGAAATCAACTGAAGCTATGACAGTCTTCAGTCTTATAAACTTCATTCAAATCTTCCGAAAATGCTTCAAGAATATGGCATTGCATCTTCCATTCATTAATTTATTTATTACTTGTGCATTAAGCTGATCATCTCGAATGAAAAATTAGACATTTAATAGACCCATATTCTAATATTTCAATAATATTTTAATTTGATGGCATTACTACTACATTATTACTGCGACTCTGAGCCTGCATCAAGACTTTTCTTATTATTGCCATTTATATCGAAATGCTTTATAGTTCGCTTCTTCGAATTGATTTCGCATTTTTTGTTTTTTGAGTAGAATTGGAAAATTTCAGAATTAAGCCTTAGACGATTCTATTCTATTTATTTCTATCAAGACGATACGGCAACTTCCCTTCTTCGATTCTTGAATATAAAATTTAGATACTTAGCTCTCTCTCTCTCTCTGTCTCTATCGTCTGTTGGAATTAAATCTTTTCCAAATCATTCGATTGCATGCATTCTAATTTGGAAAAGAAGAACGTTTCCAACGATCCTTTACGAATGTTGCAAGGCGATGGCGTTGCATCTTCCTTTCATCATTTTTTAGCATTTATCTGCGATTGTTGAATTGCAAATTATTGTCGACTTTTGCGTTATTAGCATTTAATTGCAATTGCCTGGCATTATATTAGTAGAGTTGATGAAGACTAATTGAATTGCATGCGTTTGGGTTGTGTGCCTCGTCCATTCGGTTGGGCCAGCGTGCAACCCCATTTGCCGTCAGCCTCATCCTTGTACTACTCGTCCTCGTCCTCCTGCCAGTGGCTGGCAGTGGCTGGCTGCCTGGCGTCGTGTCTCTGCCGCCTATTAAACGTCAATTAATGTCACCTTCAACAACTGCAATTGCAATGCGATTGCGATTGCGATTGCTTCTTGTCCTCGCAACCCTCGATGTGCTCGCCTTCCTCGCCATCCTCGTCCTTGTCCTCTTCTTTAATGATTTGCTGCTGCAGCGCGTTGACGTTGACGTTGCCGTTGCCGTTGACTTTTGTTTTGATTGCGACGCGTGCGCCGGGGACAACCCTTTGGCCACAAACTAAACACACACACACACACACACATGAATATATGCAGTGAGGGAAGCGGCGGCGGTGGCTGAGGCTGAGACTGAGGCTGAGACTGAGGCTGAGGAAGGAACAAGGAAGCCAAAGTGAGTGCGAATGCGTGCAATAAAAAGGAAGCGAGGAGGAAAAAAAATTGCAAGTGGAAAAGGCAGGGCATGCAACAAGTGGCTTGCAACGCACTGTTGTGCATATTGCTGCGTTTTCTCTTCTTCTTTTTCTTCTTCTTGTTATGATGGTGGTGGTGGTTGTGGTGGTTGTGGCGGTTGTGGTGGTGGTGCCAGTGCCAGTGGTGATGGTGGTTGTGCTTGTATGTGCGTGCATTTTAATTGAGTGGCTTGTCATGGCTCGGCCTGGCATGGCATGGCATGGCAGTTGAAATCAATTGAAAGCGTTTGCGAGCTTAACCAGCTGGAAGCGAATCTATGCTGCCCTTTTCGCACTCAGAGTACTCTGTTATTTCATTGCCTTGGGATAGTTGTGTCCTTAAACAACCACACCTCCCCCCACCGCCTAACTGCATTTGCGTTAGTTATTGGAAAATCATTCGAAACACAAAGTTTCATATTTCATATTGTGCAAGTTTTGTTTGAAGGACTCACAAATGCGTTGAAGAACATACATACATACATACTTGTACACACAATATATTTATAGATAGATCCTTAGATCGAATTGTTGAGAAACTAATAATTAATATCTACTCAGTTGCGTTGAATTATGAAATATGAACTTGTGCGCTTTGGATGTGTTGGACTTGGACTTACACAAGTGATTTCTTCATATAGTATATATAAATCGACACTTTGATTTGCTGGAAAACCATTAATTGATTTCCTCTTAGTTGTGGCCAGTGGGAAGAACTTACGTATATTATTAATTTCCTGAGATACTCAATTTCGATTAGAAGATCTGTTCCTTAAAGTTCTTTAAAGTCTTAGTCTAAGTTGCATTAAACGGCCGATAAAGAACTTTTCATGAATTTCTTTCCCATTTCAATAGCAAGATCGATTTCAAGGACTCGCATACATTGAAATGTTAATTTTAAATTTAATTACGATTACTACGTTTACTGAATTGCTAAAGAAAACTATTAATGGACTCTTTTTCGGTGTCTCAATAATATTATTCGCTTGCCGAGAACCTATTCATAAATGCCTTCTCCATTTTGATAGTTTTATGTCCTGTTTTTGTTTAAGAACTGTTTCATAATTTCTCTCATAAAAGCTCTACTCTTGCTGTTGAAAAACTTGGCCAAACCATTTTCGCAGTCCTGCACTGAAAGCAGGGTGGTATATAAATAAATAAATAGTCTAGGCTATGTTCTTGTACCGATTTACAATGAATTAAAATTACCTGGGACAAATGTATTCTCCCAGTATTCCCGAAAGAGTTAAGGGTTTAAAGCGCTCTTTGGATTGGTAGCAGCACCATTGATGCCAAATGCCTGTTATTAATTTTCTTATTATTAATTAATTTATCTAAAAACATTCTCAGTATAGACAGAGATTTAATTTTGCGTCAAAATCTTGAATCGGCTTATTGTTAATTTATCTGGAGACCGTAGAAAACTAAAGGCCATATTTGATTCGATGGCTGAACTAAAAACTTCATTCAAATAGGTGTTAAGAACTGACAATTCTATTATGTATGTTGACTTCTATAAATAATTTGTGATAATCTTTTAATCTTTTGAAAATAATTATTATTATTTTTTTATCCGTCTGTTCTAAAACTAAAGTACGGCTATAGCCTATAGCTGAAAAGCTGATATTGTGTCGCAAGTTTCATTGCATTTTCACAAATAAAGTTGAGATTTTATAAAATTTGCACTCCAAAGTGGGGAAAGGGACTCCAACGTGTTTGTATGGCAAATCGCCATTTTTTCATCCTATTGACTTTAAACATTATTTGTGTTCCTTGGAGTATTTCAGCAAGAAAACGAGAAAGGATTTTTGAAATTTTTCTTTGAGCTTGAATTAATGGAAAATGAAGGGGCAATAGTTGGCCAACGCACAGAGGCACACTTCAGCTAGAAAGCTAGAAAATTTGGACAACGTGTGTCCTTCTACTAAGAAACGGTTTTGATGAATTCGAGCTCGGAAAGGGGGGAAATTGGCATTTGTACATTCGATAGACTTCAAACTTGGTTTGTTCACTTCAGGAAAAAATGCAGACCATTTGTATAATATTAAATTCTTTTAGCATTCTTTTTTGCTGCAACTATCAAAAATAATGATTGAACATCCTGTAAAGCATAAAATGGAAAAGGCAAAGAGAGAAAACGAAGAAATTCCATTTTAAAATTTATATTTTTTTATGAGTTACATGGTGTGGCAAGAATATGCGGAACGTGCGGGGCTATGTTTGCATAATCCATTGTTCGTCCTTAGTATTGACGTTGATTGGAGATGAACCATATATTATAATGGAATATAGTTAATTGTATATACATACATATCTCTATTTTGAAAACTAGGCACTCCAAAAATTGCATAATTTAGGCACTTCCTGATTATTATTATTGTTATTATGATTGAGCTGCGCTGTAAACTGTTGGCCATCCTTCTGAATTTGATGAATTCCTCATTTCTTGGACTCTGTCGCGAAAGTGCAAGTGAAAGTGCCAAACGGCCAATATGAACACTTTCTTTCGCCCCAAACGAAGGGGAGTGGGACTGCATTTTGACATTTTACGTTTGCCCGCCATATGCCGCAGCAGCAGCAAGAATTGCCAAATATCAATACATACACACGCAATACATGCATACAATATTTATGTATGTGTGTGTGTGTGTGTACATACATGTATTTGGGAATTATATTTGTGTGTACATAAATATCTATCAATACCCAAAGCTCTTCACTCAGGGCAGGCGTTTTTCAATAGTTGTTGCTGTTGTTGGCGTTGTTGTTGTTGTTGCCGTTGCCATTGCCATGGCCGCTGTCTCAGTTGCAGTCGCTGCTACTGCCGCTGCCGCTGCCGCTTTTGGCGTCGCTGCCATCAGCATTGCCTGGCGGCCGGTCTTAGTTTTGTTCGTCGTCCTCTCATTTCATTTCGGTTTCATTTTTGGCTCCTTTTTGCGCTTTTTTCTAAGAAAAACATTAAAAAAAAAAAACAACCAACAGCTTTCGTTTGTGTATCTGTTTGCATGTGTGTGTGTTTGTGTAAGCCTCGGCTTGCGTTCGCAGTTCACTTCCTTTGCTGCTTCCTTCTTCCTTTCGCGTGAAGGCGCCGCTGCCGCCACCGTCGTTTGTTCGTTCGTTCTTTTTTTGTGTGTTTTTTGGCAACGCCAGCGTCGACGCCGGCAGCGGCGTTGACAGCGTCGTCGTTGCCCTTGTCCTTAACTTTTTGCCATTGCCTTGTCAACATATTATCCTGCCAGCCAGCTCTCTCACTCGCACACCACTTCATCCATCCTGCTCCGCGCTACCAAAACGCGCGCGCGTTTTCGGGAGCCACTCGGAGCGGACCGCGCGTCAACCGACGAGCGTCGTTGAGTGCAAAGCTTTTGGGAGCAGAGAGGGGTCGCGGCAGCGAAAGGGGGCGAGCAATGCACACAACAGTTGTTAGAAGAGAGGCGGCGCGCCGAGCAGCCGATCGTAGAATCTTTGGGGGGAAATAAAAAAAGTTTGCAATTACAGTGCGGCAAAAACTAAAATCCACATTTTATTTCTAATAACTAGTACTAGTCTAGAATTAGAACTAGCTAGAGAGATTATAGCTTGAGTGCAGGAATATTTTGTACATTTGATGAATTCCTTAAGCGATTTTATGTATATAAGTGCTTTTTCTCAGGAACTTTATGGTTAGTTTTAGGTTGGGAGGACTTGTGTTTATTTTTGTGGGCACAATGGACAGTACTCGTCAAAGTTTTTATTTAAATGATATGAATTAAGTTGAATACTTGTGCTTTAGTTCAGTCTCGATAGTTCCTTACAAATATTTACGATAATTTGGTTTTTGTGGAGTTTAATTATCTTGCTCCAATTGGTTTTTGTAGTTTTGAGAAGTCGATAATAGTCGTGTGTTGGTTTTTATAATGTTTGTTGATAGCATTTGTGTTGTTTGCGCTGATTAGTGAGAATTTATAAATGCGATTTGGCAAGATCAGTGCCTTGAATGCATATACATATGCTAAAATTGGTTCGGATAACGCATGAATAGATTTGGGATAGAATCAGAATAAAAGCTGCAGCTATCTACCTCCTTTATTTTTAAGAAAGTTACCCCGATTCTTGGTCAAGTTTTCTCAATTTACTAAATTTCAATAAAATGCTTGGCAGGGAAAGCAAACTGAATATGATAAAAATAGCTGAAAAGGCATTCAATTACAGACTTGTTAGAGCCTTACAAATAAAACAGTTTCCTTTGCATAACTGACATTATTTGGGACCAGCAAATTAACTTGAAGTATCACGATCTCACAACAAATTTAACAATAGCCTAAATATACAATTAAATATATCGACTCTACATTACTCGATCTTTTATGAAGTATGCTAAACTGGATTCGGAGCGAACTATTGCCAGCCTCAAGAAACTTCAGACACCAATACTATGAAAGCCATAAGGCACCCACAGACCACAATCCAGAAAACACTCTTTGAAAAGCTTTCGATTTTAATTCAAATGAGATATTCAAAGAATTGTTCATTTATAAATTTATTTATTTATAAATATCTTCAAAGCAATTAAAACTACAGGTAAACATACAACTATATGTATATGTGGCTAATTAAATATTATAGAGCTGTTATGCTTTTAGAATTAGAGCCATACTCAGCACTGAATTCCCGAAAATTAAATTGATCTGACTTCCCAGTTACACTACCACTAATATATAGTATAGTCCCAACTACAACCCTAGAGACATTACATCATTCTGGTACAAGCAATCAAATCAGAAAGTAAACTCTGAGAATCTGATCGATCCGATCATGCAGAAAATCCGTCAATTCCTTTCCAACCACAGTTGAAGACAGCTATTCTGCTAGAATAGAATACCTTCAATTTATAAATAACACTCATCCAAATAGTTATCAGTTTTTAATCCATCTATCTAAGCTGATATATATCAGTTTTAATTTATTGTGGCATATTCAAGGCTTATGTACTCTACATACTTACTATACATGTAAATACTATATAATTTATAAATATTTAAAAACTTGTATAAGTTCGTTTAGTATTAAGTTAGGTTTAAATCATTAAGCTTTATGGGGTTTTTTTTTTTTTTTGTTTCATTTTTCCCGCTTTACACTGTCGATTGTTGTTAACCATTTTTATTTCTTCATTTTGCTTAATTAAGTAGAAAATGCTAAGCTGCCTGAACTCTTAACATTAAAATATCCTTACCTCACTTGTTAATTCATAATGTTTTTAAGAAATGTTTGTTAGAAAAGCTTACTATTATGCCAACTTCGACATAGGGTTTTCCTTCCAATATCACAAATTTAATGGGACTAAGAGAGGGACAATCTGTAGTGCCTGTTTTATTTCGCACACTACCCCCAAAGTTATTCTTTTGAAAAGGCAAGACCTTTTACATTGATAGTAAAAATATAACTCCCAATTTGAATAAGATTTAAAATCAGCAGAGAAAAGAAATGTATTTCTATACGTTTCTATACCCTATAATGAATGGGTGCAAGGGCATACTAGTTTAGAGACATATTGTTTTTAATGCCTTTAAACATTGTATAGAAATAAGTTGCAGTTGGTCTGTTAAAACCTTTAAAAAATTTCAACGAAAGCGAAAAGATAGTTTTTAATGCTGCTTTATACGTCTAATAGCAACTGGTGGGTTAAGTTTTTAAAAAACTTCTATAAAATTACATAGAAATTGTTTTAAAAAAAAACAACTATGTACTTACTAAGTTAGCAATGAAATCCTCCTTAATTAGTGTGCCTTTCATAAATTTTATTTTAGTCTATAAGCCTTATGTTAATTGGCTGATTAAAGCACATTGTAATAATTTGTATTTGTAATAATAAATATTAAGTCATAATTTTTGTTGTAATTAGCTTTTAAAAATTATTTGACTAATAATAAACAGCCATGCTAAGCACTTTAAAAGGTGTATACATATGTATGTATATACTGAGTGTCGAAATTAGAGTCGTAACATTTATATTAAATAACATTTGATAATTTGAAAGAATTCATTTTGGCGCACCAATCAAAGAAAAATGTTAAACAAAGTCACTCCACTCCCCAGCCCACTCGTTCGTTTGTTCGCGCTCAAAGCCCATTCCACTCAGCTAAGCCAAAAACAAGACAAACAAACACACACACACTCACGTGTACATACAATATGCACACACGAGCAATCGTTAAATTTTGGGCAAAAATGTGACACACACATACAAGCATACACATATGCTGATACAAAAACATCGCTTGGCTTTGCTATTGCTCTGTTGTTGTTTTAGCCTTTGCTCGGCCGACGCGACGCTGTCGGTGCCGCTGCTGCTGCCGCGTTTGTTGCTGCTGCTACTCTGAGCTGCGCATAGGAATTTCGGCTAAAGTGCCGTCGGCGTCGGGCGACGCATTGTTGGTTGCCACTGCTTGCTGATTGCCGAAATTTTTTGAGTGGAACAAGCGCTGCCGCTGCCTGCGTTAACGCTGCCACTGCCACAGCCGTCGTTGTCGTCGCCGTCGTCGCTGCGCATCGTCGCAACATTTTTCAGCAGTCGCCGTTTAGTGTCTAAAAACGTTCCTAACCGTAAGCAACGCAGCGTCGTGAACTCAGCTCTTGCGTATTAATGCCAGAAAAATATTCAACAAAAAGAAAATCATTAATATTATACGCATAGCAATTTTTTGTTCTGTTCTGTTTTTTTTTTGGCAAATATAGTTGAAGTTTTTATTACAACAACAACAAGATGACGGCGTGCTCTTTCGCGAAAATGTTCAAGCACAGTGCCGCGCGTTGTCGTTAGAAAAAAATTTTCACGTGCGCGTTTTTCGTCGACGTCGCGTCGCCTGCAAATAATTAGAATATCCCAACAATAACAACAAACTACAAATATAGTTTTTATTTTCAGCCGATTCCTAAAGCTATTTTGTTGCTATTATTGCTGTTGCTCTTTTTCGTGGCATATTTCTGACTTAATTCGTTACCTTTTTCTACATTATTAGTTGTGTGTATGCATGTGTGTGTGTGTGCACTGTGTGTTGGCATGTGTGTGTGCACTGTGTGTTGGCATGTGTGAGTGTGTGTGTGTGTGCACTCGTTTGCCGACGCAACTTCACTGTTTTTTTTCCTCTTTTCTTTGTGTTTTTACAACACTCAAAGAAAGAAAAAACGGCAGCAACAACAAAAATTATGGCAGCAACATATTTCGGCGTAATTCATTATTGTAGTTTATTAAATGTTTTTTCATTCCATTCTATATGGTTTGTTGCTATTTTTAAACATTCTAAGCAAACGCGTGCCACGGTTGAGTCTAAAACCAATAATGGAAATAAAATCAAACACAATTAACTAAAAACAAACACGAAAGAAAATTGAAGAATTTCCGCTGTGCCACTTTTTTTTCTGTGCTTTTTAATCCCAGAAGGACATTCGAAATTTTTACATATTTTTTTAAATTTCTTGAATAAAGCCAACAAGCAACAACAACGAAGAAAACAATGTTGCAGTAATCAACCAATTAAAGTGTGTAGTGAAGTCATATACAGGGTGTCCCATTTTTTGACGTATCCTTGGCGAGCCTCATTGAAGCAATAGCCGATAGAGAGTAACAACAACACACTCTGAACATCTTGCGTAAAACCTTCTCTTCAACAAGCTCCAAAAATACAGGACATCCCTATCTGAATTATTGCAACAAGTTGTTGGGCGGCTGGCCTGTATCGGCATTACTTTTTGCGAACAAATCTGCTTCAATTCTCGCATAGAAATTTCCATTATTTTGAGAGTAGTTGGGAGGGGTAAATAAATAAGTGTTTGGGTTTCGAGCTTCTTCCTAACATCTTGAAATCGAAGTACGAAATGTGTTTCCTACATCGATTCAAGTTCTTGTTATATCTTGAAATTTAAAAAGCGTTAAATTACAATTAAGCGCGCTGTGCAAAGTCAAATAAAATAAATATACAAAAAAATACAACAACAACAAATTGTACAAAATCAAAACAGCAAAAGAAACGACATTTTTTTAAGGCACTCTCTGACATCATCTGCGAAACGTAGCGCGGCGCGGTGCTGAGCAAATTTACAACAACAACAAAGCAACAGCAGCAGTATAGCAGCAGCAACAAATAACGAATATTAAAAAAAAAAAAAAAAAAGTAAGCAATTTTTTAAAATGTTGGGAAAAATAAAAATTGTGCAAATATTTATTGGCCCTAGATTTTTTGTGATGCGCAACATTTCCCCATTTTTGGGCACATTTTATAATACATACATAAATACAAACATACATATGTGCCATATGCGAATTTTCTATTTTGCTTTGCTTCGCCTTGCCTTACCCACACACGCATGCTTATTCACCACACAAAAACACACAAAAATGCCAACAACAAAAACAATTCCCAATTTCAACACCAACACACGCCAGCACATGGGGCCCCAAGATCAAAGTCAACACTCACTCACACACACATGACAGTGGGGAGCAACGAGTGAGCAAGTCGTGAGTGTAAATTGGCGATTTCTAATGCGTTCCGTACGCTCACGCGTCGCAGTTGGAGCGCGCCCACTCTACAGCGACTGCGGCTTCGCGCTCACTCACTGGTTCGGTGACGAAAGCAATATGCATATACCCGTATGTCTGTATTAGAGATGGGCATGAGTCGTGTTTTTTTATTCGTAGCCCATTATGGCACTGATTGATTCGAAAGAATTGAAATTGAAAGAAAACCCCTAATAATTATTTGAGAAAACTTTTTTTTGTGGATATGTAATTTTTCGGTTAAAAGCAGTCATGTTTTAAAAGCTGAACATGGAATCA
The DNA here is from genome assembly GCF_003285725.1 of Scaptodrosophila lebanonensis. NCBI lineage: Eukaryota > Metazoa > Arthropoda > Insecta > Diptera > Drosophilidae > Scaptodrosophila > Scaptodrosophila lebanonensis. Next base: position 5,348,789 of record NW_022060566.1, on the reverse strand, counting down.
AATTAATTATGAATTAATAGTTGAAAATGGACAATGAGTTCGATGATTCCGCCCGTTTGTTCTAATTTTTAAAGATACAATTTTTTTTTCATTCATAAATGGATATTTTTACCCCAAACAATGAATTTATGGTGGCATTGCTATTTAAGCAAAATGTACATTTGATTTTCCTCTTTTATGCGTACACGTGAGTGCTTATGTCCATTTGGTCCCCAGGCCCCCATCTCTAGTCAGTGTGCTTAAGTGTACATATGTGTTTATGTGCTTATTACTGGTTGGCAACGCATTGGCCGGCGAATGGCGATCGTTGCAACAGCTGTTGCTGCACATACCATGCATACACCCACCCACCCACAGAGAGGGTGGCGACGAGTCGTGATTTGCCGCTTAACCGTTTAACGGGGAATTTGAATAATGTGTGACGTTTTCTCACGCTGCCGCCGGCCCTTAAGCAGTCGCTGTGCTGCTTCTTTTGTTATATTTGTGTGGGACACGAAAGTGTGTGTGTGTGTGTGTGTGTGCGTCTGTGTTGCTATGTGGCCTTGCCAGTCAGTCTGTCCGCCACATTTTATTCTCGCCTTTTATTTTTTGTGTGCTAATAATTAAAAAATGCGAAAACGTAACGCGAAATAGAATATGAAAATTGTTTAAATAAATATGTGCACATTGTAGAGGGGGGGCCTGATGATAATGTGAGATGGGTTGGTTAGGTTAGGTGTTAGGTAGGCAGAGCAAGAAAATATGTTGCAGGGATTTGTGCAATTAACCCATTATGAGTTTTGAGATGTGATTTGATGGCTTATGGTCAATAATTTGGAAAGCTTTCTTCCTACCATTGAAAAGCGATTATATTATCGCAATTAAATTAAATTAAAATTTCGTTCTTTCTGTTTCATTTTAGGTTTACTTTTTGGCCAAATTGACACTGAAAACATTTCGTTTCGATTCAGACAGCATTTTAACGCATCTCAATATATAATAATATATCAACAGTCTAGACGAAACGAATAATCAAAGTTTCGATAAAGCCACACAATTTTAACATAATAACAACAAGAACAACAACAAAACAAAAACAACGAAGCCAAGCAAAATCAAATCGCAGGAGCCGTCAGTCCGGAAAAATAAAAATCAAAGCAAAATAAAACGAAAAGCATGCATAAGCAGTAAAACATTTTCGGCTTCACGCTAACCGCTAAATTTTTGCAACAGGGCCCCAAAAAACAAAAATCAAATCTTTCAACAAAATCACCCAAGACGACACCAAACCAAGTCAAATCAAGTCAAGCCAAGCAGAGCCGAACACGGCCAAAGGACATGAGTCAAAATTGAACTGAACTGAACGCCAAAATTCTGCAGCAAAAGCGAAAAACTTTTTTGAAGCATTCCAAAAAACAAAAACAAAACATAAAACAAACGCAACCATAACAGCAAAATCAACCAGCTCTTTAAATTAAACCAAGTTTTTTAAACAAAACAAACGCAGAAATAACAACAAAATACTTTTTCGAAACTCTCTGAAACCGAAATTTAGAAGTGTATTCAAAAAGGAGAAGTAAGAATATTAATAAGTGGTTAACAAAATAACAACAAAAACATAGCGCAACAGAATTTGTTTGATTTTTTCTTTCGCACAAAATCAAACCGAACGCGTGCCCCAAAACAGTCCGAACACAATTATTTTGAGCGCGTCACACAGTCGTCCCAATAAAAACCAACAAACCACAACAATAACAACCACAATCAAAACAACAACCACAGCAAGCAACAACAGTCTAAAGATGGCGTCCGAATTGGATCAATTTGCTGACTTGGAATTATCGAAAGAGGATCGTGAACAAATTTTTGATCCGCCACTGGATCGACAGCAACTGGAAGGTGCTGGCACCTCAAGGTATTTATTGCATCCATCCATTAATATATATAAAAAGAACAAGAAACGAAAAATGAAAAAACAAGAAGAGAAAAAGATATATGTTCTACCCACCCACCCACTACTACTACCACCACCTCAGTAACCTATAAAAAAACCTTTATTTACGTATGACATTTATCATTATTTTCACATACTGTGTTCCACCACACACATTATTATACCTATTCTACGAGTATACATATATATCTTTATATAGTAGTAGCTACATAAATATAGCTTATATATAGTAGTATCTCGATCACCTCTCTCTGTATGTCTGTGTAACTAACTGTTGTGCTGCTAAAAGAAACTCATCTAAGCTTATATAGCCGCTAACCCAAACCTTAATCGTTACGATTCTCTGACCATATATTCTCACCATATATTCTAAGTTCTTCATGCATCTAAAATGAACTAAACGTTTTTGCGATACTTTTCCTTTTGTCGATCCCCAAAACCGATAATGGTAATGTGGTATCAGGGGGTTTGATTATCATTCCTTAACTCCAATTGAAAATAAGTCTAATCAGTGGGGGACTAGAATGCTTATGAAGTCCACAGATCTTAAATAAAACCAAATTAGAAATGCATTAAAACAATTAATATTAGCAATTCCTTAAGCTCAACTCGTAAGAAACGACCAGAGCTATAATTTCTTTAGATCCAATTGGATCGCATCTATTATATTGGAAAGTAGTGACCAGTTAGCGATCGTAGAGATTAGAAGTAGTTCCGATCGATGAGGGGCCCACCCACTGAACGTATTTCGAGAGCAACAACCACAATTGCTAATTGGCTCAATGGCCAAAAACCGTGACTCGCTTAATCAAAGCTATTTCCTACACATCAGGACCAACACTCAAAATGGCGCCAAAACATTTTAGCTACGCCTCAATCACGCGCTTGAACCGTAGGCACCACCTAACCCTAGATACTTGCCTAACCCCCCAACCCCTCGCAGAGACATCACTTTTTTTCTATCTTATAATATTATATACATTTTTTTAAATATTATTATTATTATTGTTATTGGAACGGATGGCATGCAAACCAGAAAACTGTGCCTCGGGCCGTAACCCAACCCTCTAGCGCGATGGACTGCTGCTGGCAGGGTGAGCGGGAAGGGAAGGGAGGGGGGGAGGTAGATAAGAAGTTAGGGAGACAGGCAGGCTGGCAGGCTGGCAGGCAGGCAGTCAGTCGTCTTCGAAGAGCAGCACAGCAATCCACAATTGCACAAATTATCACGCCAAATAACAAGAAACTTGCCTCAGTGTGGCACACCCGCCACCACCAACGAACAAAACTGCCTGCCAGTCAGTCCGCCAGTCAGTCAGCCAGTCAGTCAGCCACCTACCCCCCTAGCCTTTTGGACATACAACACTGCTAAATAGCAGCTAATTTCCTATGATAAATTGGGCATATCACAAAGCTCTCAGAAGGAACGTTCACGTCCCCGTCACTGCTGTTGGTGACGAGGACAACGACGAAAGACTACCTCGACTACTGACCGACCCTCATCAACTCTCCGGTGCGCCCGAAGTTAAGCTCAAGTGGTGTAAGTAAACACTGCGCTACCATCGACCATCACCATCGGCATCAGCATCAGCAGCTATCATCATTGTCACATGCGCCTAAGCATGAAAGCTACCTGTGCCTAGCCCTAGCCATCGCCATAGCCATAGGCATAGGCCTTGCTATATAGCCCTCACCCCTGGCCATGCCTAAGCCGCAGTCTCAGACTTTGGTGGCCACGGTGTCAGGCCAACCCCCGATCGCCAAAAATTGATATACTCGGCCATTAGGCTGAAGTTGCCTCATGCTGCGTGTGACAAGAGGTTGCCTCTCCTTCGTCTTGTTGCTTGTTCCCTTGCCACCTCTTCTTCTACTACTTCTACTGCTGCTTCTCCCGCCGCACATCCTTGGCTAGATCAGTGTATTTCAGATGGTATCTGAATCTGAGCATAAGCTTTGTGCTTTGTACCTGGCAGGCCCACCAAATACAAAACATTTATCTGCTTGTCGCAATTGAAGGGCTGGACGGGGTGATGGGGTGCTGGGGTGGACAGGCAGGGGTGTCTAAAATCTTAGATAGATACTGACTGATTTCAGAAGTTTCCAACTCCAAGCGAATAAATGTTGAACATATTCATTTATAATTGATCAAAAGATACAAAAAAGTAGCATCAGGCAACACTTATTAACTTTCAAAGAGACATACTATATAGAGAGAGGTATATTTAAGACCATTCCCAGCTTCGAACACCCCCTCATAATTATTTTCTTACCTCTCTATTTATCGACAAACAAGAAACAAGAAGAAAATGGAAATCAAACCATTAAAGACTTGTCTGCTATTCTGTTCAGGCATTTCCGAACTAGATCCGAATACTGAGCTGTTAATTCAGGGTTTTGCTAAAAGGTATTGTAATTTCTTCTGAGAAGTTCAGAATCTGTAAAATTTAGTGCCAAATTTAACAGAATTGATCATATTAGCAAATTCTTTGGGACTTCAAAAACTTCAAGCATTTGATGTTTTTAAAAGCAATTCTGAATTATGAAAAAGTATACGTAAACATTCATATTTTTCTTGGCAAGATATGTGGAATTGAAATGAGCAAATTGCCCAAATATCGAACGATTAAATTTCGAAATTGAATAGGTAGCTTTTGGAAAATAATGGAGCAATAGCTGGAACGCAACACGTATAACTCAATCGAAATTATGGCATAAATTGTAATTCCACAGGATTTGATTCGAAAACAGGGGCTATTAATTAAATTGTAAAGTAAATTGTTGTTTAATGAAATGGAAACACATTTGTTCTGTACTTTACAGAAAACTCGCATTCCACTTTTTATTTTTCAATAGTAAATCATAAAATTAAAATTTTATTTACATTATGTATGACATATTTTTGGAATCCTGCCCATTATTATTATTTTTCAATCAGAATTTAGACAATTTGAGCGAAACTGTTAAAGCGCCTTGCCCTCATTTATCCTTGGCTGCCTCACAAGCTATGTTTCCGCATACATTCGCGTCCTCGTGCATTTAGAGAGGAGCGAGCTCCCTTCGTTCTGTATCTGCGGAACCCTGGCGTATACGCAATACGAAACGGTGTTAAGCCGCTTGTTGCAACAACGGCTAAGCCGGGCACCAACCGCGCAATCGCGCAGCGGGGTTCTTGATTCAAAAGCTGCGATACAATGAGAGCAACAGCGGCAGCGCATTTGTGAAAGAAAACTAAATATGAAAAAAGGAAAAGAAAAAAAAACTATTAATTTCTAAAAAGGAAGGCAAAGCAAAACAAAACAACAAAGTATCTCACACGAAAGGAATCTTTTTCTGTAGCACTCTTTTAATCCGGCAAAGAAAACATGCCGCTGCAACGCAGAGAAGACAGCTCGCTTCTGCTCCTGCTCCTGTTTGCCAGGAGCTAAAGAAACTGCTTAGAAAATCCCAAAAGGGTTGCAGCGCCTTCCTATCGTTCTTCCTTGAGTTCCTGCTGTTGTGCTGTGCGATCAGGTTTCGAGGCTGGCTGAGTTGGCGGCGTTGGTCATTTCATTTGTGTGTGTGTGTGTTTGAGGAAAAAGCTTAGCTAAGGTTTCCCCTTCTCGTCCTGCCCGTGCTTGCCCTTCTTCTTCTTCTTCCTCGCTTTGGAAACGAGTTTCTCACATTTCCGTGGCATCCAGCGCCGCTCCTGTTCTGTTCTGTTCTGTTCGCCATCGCCATCGCCTTTTTTTCGCGTTGAACATTTTTAATTATACGAAAGATTCCAAGGTTCGCCTCGACGCCTATCTTCTAATATTTGTTCACTTACCAGGGCCGCTCCTGTTGGTCAGCGTTTGCCAATTTGTCGTGCCAGCAGGCGAGCTGGCTAGATGGCTAGCATGCCTAGCAAGGGTGAGATTGCCACTGGCTCTCTAATCAACATGCAACATGAGGCATATACTCTTCCCTCCCTTATCCTCCCCTCCCCTCCCCTCCCGCCCATTCTCGTTTCTGTATTCTGTTTTTTTTTTTTTGTATTTTTTTGGCTCTTTGTGCTTTTTCTTCAACCTTGTATCTCTTTGTATCTTTGTGCCACTTATGCGCTTGTTAGCCTCCAGTAGGGTCGTCGGCGACGTCGTCTAATCTCGCCGTCGAGATCAACTGCTTCCAGACTCACTCGCAAGCTCGCTCGCTCGCTCATATTTGATTCCCATCGATTATCAACTAGGAGCTGGAGCTGCCGTCGTCATCACATCCTCTTCATAGTCCTCCATAGTAGAAGGTAACTTTTTTGATTGACAGTCAAATTAGTAAGCGCAAAAAGTTATGAGCAGCGTGCGACGCGAGGGACTCTGTAGCTGCCACTGAAATGGCAGCATCGTGCAACGAGCATCGAGAAGTTTAGGGTAGATTAGATTTACCGCATTAACTGATGTTTATCATCGCCAGTTCCCAACTGTGTGGCCATTATTCCTGCCAACTACTTGTTTCCCATCTATTTCTCATATACAAGTATATGGTATACTCCTCAGTGGGTCTTTAATCGAAGTAGATTTTGCAAATAATTCCCTATCCACAGAAGAATACTGGGAAGCTGACACTGAACCTGTGACCATTCCTTCCAACTACTCGTGTCGTCTTTATGGGGTTTTCATTTTTCATCTACTTCCCAAATATATTGCATATACATACATATATTGAATTGATCTTTAATCGAAGTAGATTCCATCCATACCTGAGCAATGGAACATTAATGATGACAATTCTCGAAATTCTCTATGAGCAGACTGCTGAAAAACTTATGCCTCAATCGGAGGCATAGTCTTCAATGCTTTGCAGTCTCTCCTAAATATGTAAAATGTTTATATTGTTAGCTTTTTGAAGGCGATCATCTGTTTAAAGAAAAACTTCGAAACATAGGGCATGTTTAAAGATTTCTTTCGCAGTCGCTAGTCTCCACAATAAGTAGCCATCGAATAATTGATTTGATTTTTGATTTGTAGTTTCTGTTCCTGAGAGAGTAACGTATCGACAAGAAATGTCAATCGATCGAAACAACGTCTACTCAACCATTCGATCAACAGTTGGTCACTGTAGTTATACTTGTATGTATATAGGGAAGTTCCCCTCCCACAGAATTTCAAAGAGACTCCACAATTTCGCATCGAATCTAAAACCAATTGGTTAATAGTTTTTAATTACTGCTTTAAACTCTATACGAAGGTATTCCTAAATCGACTTTAACACACACTCTCTCTCTCTCTCTTGCTTATAGGGAAATTAGCAATAACTTTTCCCATAGATACGCCTACTGGACAACCTTTAGTTAAACAGAGGTGTCTGTGTAGCTCGAAAGCTACGAAAGCAAGCTAATTAGTAGCTTTCGAAAATCTATGATTTAGTATAGCTTCTAGAAACCGAAACAGCTCAAAAGAGTTTTGGAACCCAAACAATTAGTTGACATTTTAACAACATTTAAGCAACAAAGCTACGAGCTATTTGAGAGCTGATTAGAGACTGGAAGTAGGATTGCTCCTTGGTAACTATAGATTTCAATATCCTAGCTGTGCTTAAGATTGCTTTCAAGAGATCCGATTAGAAATTTCGCTGATGCTCTCTGGTGATCGGTGTGGAATATGCCAAACCTCCAGTTAGATTGACAGCTGACCTTGATCGGCGTTTTTACTACTAAGTATGCTTCATTCAAAGCATTGCCGCGCCACACCCCGCACCGCACCGCGCCGCCTCGCCAACGAAAACGAGTTTCTTCAACCAAAAAACAAATATAATAATAATAAGCAGCGCAAGATCGACCAGGTCGGTCGGTTGTTCGGTTATTCGGTTGTTCGGAGTGTGTTCGAGTGTGTCTGCATTATAGAAAAACAAATCGGCGTTTGAATGAAATCAAGTACGAGCCGAGAGCCGCCTTAGCCTTAGGTAGATGTGGATGTGGATGTAGAGGCAGCTGCAGAGAACTCGTCCATACTCGTACCTACTTCTACACATGTGGTGCGTGGGTAGAGGGAATGTTCAGGACTGCTCCGTATTGGTACGAAGACGGAAACGAAGTTGGGAAACGAAGGCGACACAGGCAAACACTTTACCTACATTCGAAGCAAACCAAACCAAATTTTATTTTATGCCTGCCTGCCAGCCCGTCGGTTTGTGTGAGGGTTTGGTCTTAGACGTGGGCGGTGGCTGGCGGGTTGGCCAAACGGAAGGGTAGAAGGACGACGACGACAACAACCACAATTCAACGATTCAATTTTTTGACGGTATTGTGTGTGTGTGTGTGTGTGTGTGCAGGATGCAAATTTTTATACTCTGTACATGAAATGTACAAGAGTATATTAGGTTTGCGGGAGCTGAAAAATGTAACAGGCAGAAGGAGGCGTGGCAGACCCCACAAAGTATATATATTCTTGATCAGCATGACGAGACGAGTCGATCTAGCCCTGTCTGTCTGTCTGTCCGTCTGTCCGTCTGTCCGTCTGTCCGTCCGTATGAACACCTGGATCTCAGAGACTATAAGAGATAGAGACACCAAATTTTGCACAAAGATGCGTTATGTGTGTATTCTATACGAGTTTGTTTTATTTTTTTGATTTTCCCCCCCACTTCCCCCCTATGGGGGTTTTCCCGATTTTCCATTCGTATAATCGCCTATATCTCGGAGACTATACGACCTAGGAACACCAAATTTTAGTCCCAGATGCCTTATGTGAATACGCAGAAAATGTATATTTTGGAATTCCCCTCCCTCCCCCCTCTACCCCGCAAATCGTAACTTCCGTAATTCTTGGAATTTCGAACTAAAATTTTGGAAATACCCCCAGTTGGTTATTATGTGTCCGTATGCCAAATTTCATTATGATAGACCGATTTACCAAGAAGTTATAGCCATAAATATATTTGCTGATGCAGCGCTGCTGCAGCGCTGCTCAAGCGCTGCCCGCGGCTGTTGTTGATGTTGCTGTTTGGTTGACTGCGAAAATGCTTACACAGACACGAATAGATGCGCATAGGCATACATACACTCACACAGACGCAATTGCTATGTAAATGTGCAATTATACACCCTTTACGTGAGTTCGAATACCGAGAGAGGTAAAATCGATCAAATTTTTTTTTTTATTTTCTTAATTTTTTTATTTTCTATAATTATTGTAAACATATGTACAGAGTATTTCAAAGTCGGGACACCCGACTTTAGCTTTTTTACTTGTTTGAAATGAGGCAGGTAGCTAGGCAGCTAAGCCTCCTGAATGGCAGTGCAACGCTGTTGTACGAGCATGCTCTGTGCTTCTGGTACAGGTAAATCCACACAATTTAGAAGACATGCCCTGCCCTACCTCACATACAGGGTGCTATTAAAGCGAGCTCCGAGCACTTGAAACGAATCTCACCTTTCAGAAATGTATTAAACCCAAACCCGTGCCCCATTGACAAAAAAAGGCTTCATCATGTGCGCTCCATAATGGACCAATTGCTATGTACAAGTATATTCATATATTTTATTTAAATTTACGTATAAATAAAATGTATCTAAAAAAAATAGATTAATTAGGCTAATCAAATCACTTCATTTTATTATCTAAGGAAATTGCATTTTTGTGACTAGTGCATTAATTTAGAAGAATCGTTCTTAAAATAAAATATAATAAAATATCTGTATTTCAAGTTGATCTTCTATCGAATATCCTTTTAAAGCGTTTCAAACAGATCTCACCTTCATAGAGTCTGCAACTAATCTGCCAGTCGAAACTTTTTCTGTGTGATCTTCTTTGAAATTTGCTCTTTTCTCGTATGGATAGTTCATCTCTTATTTACAAATATAGTATTATTAAAGCCAATCTAACATTCAGGAGACACTCTTTCATTTCTTATGAACTTCCTAACAATCATTTTCCAGCCAACTCTTTTAATTAAAGCCCTATTCTCTAAAATATGTTGTGCAGACTCTGTTAATGCTAGAATAGCTAATAAATAATTAAAGGACTCTCTACCAAAAAGCGTGCATTTCCTTTAGCTAAAAAATATATATATATATTTATTATGTTGATTATTAATACATGGTTAGTTTTATTAAATCTCTAATGATTGCCGCTTTATTCATTTGTCTTGCAAACTGAATCAATTTTATTAGGCGGCGCCCAACATGGGGCGCCTAAATTAAATTAATCTGCTGCAACCACGTTTTGGTCGTCGGCCCTCATTCGATCGCATTCGCATTCACGTGTGTGTTTGGGAGCGTACCTTACTTGATTCTCATGGCTCTTCTCACGTTCCGCTTCTACATATGTACATATATGTACAGTGTGTATGTGTGTGTGTATATATATATATGTTTATAGGGACTCATTTAACGTGCGTTTGATCCACATATTTCGGCTTAGTTTTTGTTCTCGAGCATTTTTATGTGCGCTCCTTCTTCTTTATTTTTTTCGGTGTTTTTTTTGTGTGTGTGTGTGTGTGTGTGTGTGTGTGTGTGTATTTGTGTTCATTAGAAATTTCCAAGAATTTCGACACCGACCGACCGACACACACACACAGACACACACACCAAACGAAGGAACCAAATATTTGGGAACGGCGATTCGTGTTACTGCTGGCTTAGTTTTTCAAAACCACGCACGCACACACACACACACTCTGGAAGGAAGCAGTTATGTGTGTATGGGTGTGTGTATTCTGGAATCTGTGGCACAACAAAACAAAACCCTTGGCTAGTAGTTGTATGGCTGCTTTATTTCAGCCTCAACTCCATCGTCATTGCGATGCTTGGCATGCTTTAAAGAGTGTTCAGGCAGGCAAATAATTTGCACGCAAATCGAAAATCGAATTAGAACTCTATATTTTGATATCTTCTCCAACTACTCAGAACCAACTTGTAAAAGAAGTTAACATTTTTGTGTACATTATTTGTACTCGAGCCCCATTTTATAGGCCCAAGAGAAACGACGAATGTAGTTTAGAGTATTTTGCATTCAGGTTTCGAGTTAATCGGATGACACAACATTGGAGCCCCTGTTAGAACTTTCCAACTACAAGTATAATGTAAACGTTATCTTGTGTCAAATGTTCAGCTTCCTAGCTCTTATCAATTGGTTGTGCGTTATTCACAAATCAATCACGAAGACAACACAAACTATTTATCGTCTACTATTTAGATTGAAGATGATTTAAACCAAACTTTTTTACGATAACTTATAGCATTATTTCTATTAATCATTTGAATGCACAATCGAATTCACATCCCTAGACTAGACCGGACCCGTCTGTCGATCATTCAGTTTACTGTTCTGTTTATTCTTTTCATTTTGTAGTCTGCTTTCTTCCCTGCTTCTGTTTCTGTCTCCTGCTCTCTCTCTCTCTCTCACACACCGTTATGATGACGACGATGATGTCCGTTATGTTGTTGACCGACAAAGCTCCGCTTGGCACTTTCTTTGTGTAACTTCTTGACTTGGCTTGGCCCTTTAAAGAAGGACCGGGCCGGACCGGACCGAACCGAGCCAGCTGCTGCCACCGTTGACCATTCACCGATCAACGATCAACCCTTTCTGCATTTTCTCTCTGATCCTTTCAGAGCCAGCAACAGCAACAGAAACAGAGTCGAAAAGTCCAGGCCCAGGCCCAGCCCCAGCCTTGTCTTTTGCGGCACGCACGCGGCTTTTGCTTGGCAGGTACACAAAATTACTTCTCCATTGTGTTGCTGCTGCTGCTGCTGTTGTTGTTGTTGTTGTCACCAGCGGCTGATAACGCCAAAGCCGCAATCAACAGAAGAAAGCATTTCTCTGGCCATCGATGGCAAGACAACTGCTGGCCTCGAAAAGGGTCTGTTCTGGCCTCTGTCCCCCTTCGAATTGCCGCCTGTTCTGTTCCGCTACTGCCAGCCAAGCAGACAGCTGCAAAGCGCCTTCTCCTTACCGCTTCTCTCCCCTCCTCTTCTTCTTTCTTTGCATTTCTTTTCTTTTCTTTTTCTCCCACCACTCTACCCTAGACCAGCGACAATCATATAAGTTCCCGATATTATTCTAACTGTTGAAAAATAATGTTGAATGTGAATGTGAAGACATGCCTAAGAGCCTAAGAGGATTTCAGGACCGTTTTTTATTTTAATAAGTCAACAAATAGTACTCTCGATAAATATAATATCATATATAATAATATGACGTTATTAATTTTACTTAAAAGCTAAGAAAGCCTCAATAATAAATGTATGTACAATAATGTCTATTAATGTCTCCAAAAGTGCCATTTGGCCAACTATGCCTCGATTCATGGCCAAATGTGGTCAGGGACATTATGAAGATTTCAAACTAAAAAAAAATAATAGTAAGTAGAGGAGAAAACTTAAGTATACTTCCATTGCTTGGATTTGGATATTTGTAATAATTATATATCACAATTAAAAGAACCTGAACCTAAACCTGGTAGCCTGATAGCGATTCTAACTTCTAAACTTCATTTTTCCACAACTTACACAACTCCTTGGCTTATAACAAAAAATTACATAATTTTTCATTCTTCTATTTCCATTAAAAGTTTATTTTAAGATAGAACATTTGAAATAGTTTGTTAAACAAGAATTAGCTTACAAATCAGATAAACATATTAATTTAGTCTTTGCTGGTTGTTTTCAGATTATAGATTTTGTTTGTTTATAAACTTGTTTCGTCAACTTCAAGTAGAAAATAAAACTTACTTTTTCACAGAATTAAATAAAGTTTATAAAAAACATAAACAATTGAATTTAAAAAAGTAGTCCTGCCGCCCGATTATTTAAGAATGTGGGTTGTTTCTTGATTAAGATGGCGATTTTACATTTGCAGAACGAACCAAGGAGGAATTATTAAGAACAAAACTATACTATACATATATCTATATTATATAGAATAGGAAAGCAATTCGATTTGCATTTGGCGATTAATTGGCAGAACAAAGGATTAAAGAAAGAGCCCATAGGCAGCCCTTGATTAGTTAAGCTGCCAAAGGAACAAAGCTAACAGTATATCGACCGAGTGTTGGAAAACGCAACACTTCTAATGTTGTGGGTGGGGAGTGTTGTGTAAATGTAAATGTGTCGCCCTTTCTGGCTGCTGCAATTCTCAATTTTTGATGAGGGAAGAATTCTACAACAGAATGTGCTAGGTTTTCACAGGCAAAGAAATCGCATGTAGAAATACATATGTACTTACATATAAGAAGTATGTAAGCAGTACAAAATGATATACAGAGAGTGAGTTTCAAATGATGTGACTATTTTAATTAAATAAAGAAATTTAAGAATTGCAAAACTTTTGCTCTCTGTAGAGAGTTATAATCATTTGTAGCTCCCATTTATATTTATATTTTCTCAATTATCTGTAAATCATTTTTAAAGATATAAAGAATCTAGTCTTCTTTGGAACGCGCCTTAAATTCAAGAATTCCAAAACTTCCGCCACGTCTATAATCATTTTCTCAATTATCAGTAAATCATTTTTAGGGATATCAAGAAATCCAGTCTTCTTTGGAACGCACCTTAAATAAAACACACAGAAGTTTCATGATCCGTATACCACCTATAGCCCTGTATACAGGTCTGTTGCTGGAGTGCGACTCACTACTCTCTTGTATAATTCAATTATTTATTAGTGTGGAAACAATTTCTTGTGTTACTTTCTGTTAACCTTCAAATCTATAGGTATGAGCTCTTTAAATAAAGGACTTTTGTTGATACTCCTCGTCAAATGGGCAAACATGGGGCATTGAGACAGTTGTGGGGGTCAACCACACAGCGAAATTCCCGCCAGAATCAGCAAGATATACTCGTATGTATGTACTATATGTTAGCCTAGATTCGCAATGTTCAGTTAGTAGCGCGTTGGTTTTTTTTTTTTTTTGCCCTGCTATTGTTGCCGGCAAGCGCTCTCTGTTGCGCACTATCAGCAATTTCGCCATCGACTGGCTGGCTGGCTGGCTGCCTGCTTCTTGCTTGGATGGATAGAGTATAGAGAGATGGTTGGTAAGGGAGGGGAAAGGGCTGCGAGCGCTGGTGGACGGGGAGGCCGGCCGCTGCTCTTTATTGAGGCCATTGAACCGCCGAAATGAGCAGCGGCTGCCTGCCGATGCCGGCAACTTTATTAACTTTTAGCGCTTCGCTACTTCTGCTTACAACTGTTTTTACCGTTTTACTTTATTTACTTACATATTGCAAACATACCTACGCACAAACATAAATACACACACACATGTACATACATACATATGAATGTATGTATGTACATACATACATAAGTTGTGTCGGGTTAGTTGTTTTTTTTATGTTTTCTTTGCCGTTAACACACATGTTGCCAAATCATCTAAGTATGTGGCCATTTCCACACAGTGTTGGTAAACGGGAGCGTAAATTGATTAATGTCACGTGTGTGTGTGTGTGTGTGTGTGGCAACAACAACGACAACAACAACCTCAAAGTTTTTAAAACAACAGCATTGCACACAAATGACCGGAAATAACAAGTAGTTGACGCCGCCGTCGCCACCAAGAGCAGCCGTAGGAGACGAAATGAGAACAATGAAGTGACGAACACAACGACACCCATCGAACAACATACACACACAGACGCAGCCGCACTAGCGCAGCTACGCATACAATGCGTGACGTAATCAGCGCAACAGCAGCCGCGTCTTCTTCTACAGTTCAGTTGTATTTGTTGCACTTCAAAAGAGAATACGTAATGAAAACGAAAGAGTGTGGGAACACCAATACACAGATCGTCCGGCAACTTCACACATGTGCATACACACATGTTCTCACACACATGCTGCTTAGGTGTTGGCGAAAAAGCGCAACAATTATAAGAGTGCTCTACAAGATTAGCGAGAGAATGAATGAACGGGACAAGAGCGAAAGAGTACCGACACATGACTGCGGGCGTGCGTTGTGCTTTTGTCGCGCTACACTTGGCCGCCGTTAAGCCGTTGTAGGGTTGTCAATGTTGCCAATGAAGCCCCAAATATGGGTTGTTCAAAATGTTTGTGCGGTGGGCTCTTATACAAAAACTAAATTCCCGTTTACAATTATTTTGCAAAACCTAATATTTCGATTCTATCGAGGAAAACTTTGTCATTATATATGTACGAGCATTTAGGAGCATTATCTTTTAGAGGTTTTAAACAAATTATAATTATTAATATTTTCTCTTTTCTTTTTTAAAGTAACCAAATAATGTTTTCAAGTCAGGTCATTAAAGTAAAGCATTTTAGACCTTTTTATCATTAAGGACAAGCGCATATCAAAATAATAAGAATGTATTGACAAAGGGATCGATATGGTTAATATAGATCGTACAAAAGCCATTCTGTAAAATTATTTTTATATTTGTATGCTTATAAATAGTCTAGTTTATTTAACGAATCTAAATCTACGAATTTCGTGTGTAGTGCTTAATTTAAAGCTACTTTCCAACACACTCGTGGCGATGTCTTTTTATCATTTGTTACCATCTGGCAGCGCCATTAAACTTAACGTTACGCGAACTGTTGCGTTCCAACGTCTTGACGTTTTTAAAGTTGCTGCCGCCGCCTCTTACCTGACTTGCATTTTCTTTTGGCGTTCTCGTTTTGCTCCCATCGGCATGGGTAATATACATATACACAAATACATAAATACATATGAAAGTATTAGTGCTTTTTGTTAGTGTTGGTTTTTGCAAGTGTTGCGCTCTAATCTTGTTGCTGCCTACAACAACTACTCACTCGACGTCAAACTACTTGGCCGACACCACAAACCGACAAACGTCGACGTCAGCGTCGGCTCACTGCCGCTGTTGCTCTTTGTCGTTTTAGTTTCAGTAGTTAAATGCTCTTTGCATTTTGCGGTCGTCTTTTTCGGGAGTACGCGGCGTGGTTGTACAGCAAATAAAAGAAAAAATAAATATAAAAAAAGAATAAAACTCATCGGCTCAGCGCAAAGCGAGGAGGAGCAACAAGAAAATATTTTAAAAATACAATTCGCAAACGTTCGTTGTTGTTTGTATTTTATTTTTTAATATTTTTTTTCGGTTGCTGCTGTTTGTCGTCGTCGGCACATTAAAAAAAAACAACAAAAAATTGCGCTACTCCGCTACTAATGGTATTTCTGTGCGTCTCCCGTTGTTTTGTGTTTTTATATATATGTATTAAGTTTTTTATTTTATATTTTTAATTTAATGGCACACCACATACCCACTCACACACACACACACCTAAACGTACATATGCACATTCATGTGTGTACGTAGAAACGTCTAAAGCGTAACAAAAACAAGAATACGAAAGTGGGTGAAGTGGAAGAGTGTAAAAGATTTCATTTTGTGCGTGCAAATTGTCCGAAAATAGACGAAAAAAAGTGTTCTTATTTATTTTGCTCGCATAGTTTTTGGTTAATTTTTTGTCATTGCCGCCGTCGCTAGTTACTTTATCTAAAGGCGACGCCTCCAGCGCGCATACTAACACACACAAACATGCAAACACATACATTTACACACGCGCGAAAGACTCGAGACAGCGGCGCGCAAAAAAACTACAATCAAAGCGGCAGACAATTTTGTACCGTTAAGCGCGGTGACGACGGCAACGTGCCAGTTGTACGCCGGTGTGACGCGTTTGCATGTGTGTGACACTTCTTTTTGCATTTTTTTTTATCCACACTTATACATAAATACATATGTTTGTATGTATATTTGTGCGGCAATTGCAAGTGACTGACAATTATTGAAAAATGCGCTTAAAAACCTACTTTTTAAACAAAGTACAACAATAGAAATCAATTTAGTCAAACATGCATACATACATATGTATGTATATGTGTATTGCTTTTATATGCATAAGTGTGTGTCTGTGTTTGTGCGCAGTTGACTAGTTGCGCTTAAAGACCGCCCTCGCTTAAAGCATTAGCGGCAGCAGCTGGTAGCATGTAAACTGACCTACTTAGTTACTATTTGGTTAGTCTGGCTGACTATTATTGGCTATTTAAATATGTGTGTTTCTAACGACATTCCTTTTGACACGCACACACACAAATCCACACAAAGCGGCAGCCAGTGTTACCCATAAAGCGAAGCTGCGGTCGCGTTCCTGCTTTTGCTAATTAGCAAAACACGTTTCACACACACGCATCGATATATGTACATACATAGGCGGGACTAAATAGTTCAATCATTGATACTAATGTGCGTGTTAACATAACGGTCAACATTTTATCGAGAGCAACGGCATACATATGTATGTACATACATGTGTCTCGGTTTTTGTTTAAAGGGTACGCCAAAAAGGCGGTATTAGCAAGCTCATTATTTTAAATATGCCCTAGAACCAAAATTAACATTAGTTGAAGGGCTGTGGCGGAGAGTGTGCCTTTTACAGGGTATACAAAAGTCGCGATTTTAACTTCTTTTTGCTTTTTAATTTTTTGTATTTCTTATTTTACTCGAGTGCTCTCTTCAATTCGATAAACGGCGTCACAAAGCTATCGATAGCCATACAACACATGCAAATTGATCGTGCTATTTCGAGTTTGCAAACATACAAAATACATACATTATACTAGTTATAAATATTTGTGTATATACATATGTATGTATGGGGATTTGTTGTGCATTTGAAACACACAACAAACGATTACTGCACGTCGTGAGTCAGCTTGAAATTTTGTCCATTGAAAAAATAAAAGCAAGTGGCAGGTAAATGTATAGTTTTGTATGTATGTACATATGTATGTATTTGCATACTTGTATGTGTGTAGGAATGTAGGTATGTACATGTATCGTAACATGCTGCCGCCGCCTCAGCAACCAAAATCAAAGCCCATACGCGTGACCACAAAATAAAGCAGGAAAAAGAAGAGCAAGAAGCAGCAAAAATGAGCAATAATAACAACAACAACAACAAATATTCCAGTATCAAATTTTGCTCTATTTGTGTGTGATTAACCAGTGTGTGCATATGTGTTTATGTGTTGTTAGTTTGGTGGTGTTGGTGAGCGAGTCGTCATTTATTATCAACCGCTGTTCTGTTCCGCGACTGCCGCTGCGTCGACGTCACTATTATCGCGAGCTTTGCTTTTATTTGTTTTTGTATTCAATTCGTATTCCCTTTTCATCTCTATTCGTGCAAATTGATTTATCAGTCTAAGCACTTAAAGAACGATTGCGAATTAAACAACTAAATAAGTAGGTGACAATAACAAAAACAAAAAAAATTAAAATAAGGAAAAGAAAAAAGAAATAGTGAAACACCTAGAAGGAGCGCCTTGTTCGGCCAGAGAAAAGAAACCGCTTTTCCAGTAAAGAAAAAAAACAGAATTAGAGAAATAAAAATGCACAGCAACAACAGAATCAACAATAATCTCTTTCATCAACAAAATCCGAAAGTATCACGTTTCTTGGATCGGTGAGTTTTAATTGCAACAAATATCCTATCGCCCCACTTCCCATTTCCTCATTTCTCGTGGCACGCCCACACACATAAATATACACTGCACACATACACATATATCCAATCATGCCAGACGTCTGAGCATTGTGCGAGATAAATTTGAAATATGCTGCCTTCTATTGAAGGAAATGGTTTTTCGTACTTAAACAAAAAATATTAATTATCTAAACAAAAAATATAGGCAAACAATTCTTCGTATGTTTGCCAATGAACGCCTGCCAGTTCAGTTTAGTATACGTTTTATGTATTTGCCTTATCAAGTAGCTTTATTTTTTACCTAATCTAAATTAATTAGCGTCCGTCGCTGGTAATAGTAGTGTTGGGGGAAAAGGTTCATTTCTTTATTTGAAATTGATAACTACATTTACTATATTGCTTGGAAATCGAAGTTCAGTTCCTATCGGTAAAACAAATCACAGACCTCCAGCAATAATATTTGTCGCTCTAAACATGATTTATAGGAACTCTTGTGTTTAAATGATATCTTATTTGTAATCCTTCGTCTTCCTTTAAAGATTTGACTTTGGAGTTTTTATGTCAGCAGATCAAGGGGGGTGTGTTCCCTCTGCACGTGTATTGTCGCTTTGCATGTCGATTTTAGTTTTTCATTTAGCCAAACCTTTCCGTATCTGACTGTAAATTGTAGCTTTTGGACTCTTATTTTATTGATACTTTATATCGATTTAATAGTTTCATCTTTCTACTCTTATCAATATTGGCACCTACTTCTGTTATTAGATTGAGCTATGAGCATTTAATAAGCATTTCTTTACATAGTTAAGTCGATCTGTCTTGCCATTAGAGCTCCTACTAAAAGATTGTATTAATAGAGATAGAGCTGAGATCTCCAAGATATCTAAAGATCATACATCCAAAGTGACTTCTTTTTATTCTCTAAGTTATTCCAAGGTAAAAAACATATATTCGTAAAGAACCACTATGAGGAGTAGGAGTGTCTTAAAAAAAAATGTTAACTGTTGTCCTGTTGCCAGGATAGAAACTTTTTGGACGGCCCTCGTAAAGTACTGTTTGCCACTCAACTTATACATAGACATATGTATTAAATATTTATATTTTGCGCGACTAAGTCGAGTCTATTATGCAGATATCGTATAACTAATAAATACACAGATACATGAGTATGTACTATACAACTACAATTTGGGTCAAATCGACGACTATCGGCGACTGGGTGTTGTTGTTGTTGCCACACAGCCAAGAGAAGAGGTTTTTTTTTTGTTTCGACCAAGTCGGGGCAGGCAACGCCAGCAACGCCCAACGCACTAAAACACGTTTTGTCCATATGTGTGTTTTTATTGTTGCTGCTATTGCTTTTGTTGTTGTTGTTGGTGTTGGAGAGCAGCGGTTTAGTTCGCTAAGCGCCTGTAGACTCCCCTTGCTGTAGAGAGAAGGGGGCGGGGTTGCCAGCTGCGGCGCAGACAGCAATAGATAAACATGGCAAATAAACTGTAAAAATTGCACACACAAACAAGGCAGACAACTGACAGACATACAGAGTGACAGACTGGCTGACTTAACGGTAGTAGTTCAATAGTTGTTGCTGCTATTGATATTGCCGACCATTGGTTGAAAGTCGGTTCAGAATGAGCGCAACTGGCCCACCAGAGAAGCGAACCAACAAACAACATCGATTGCCGCTTGCCTTGCTGCTGCGCCGACTTGTGGAATGCCGTCCAAATACATACATATGTATGTATGTATACACATACTAAATATACATGTATGAAGAACAAGCTAAAGCATAGCTGTGTGTGTGTGTGTGTGATAAAAATAAAAATGCAATAATCTGCCACAGCGCCCGCTACATAAATATTTTCAAAAATTTCATTCATTCATAAAAATGTTCACCAACAATCTGTAAAAAGAGGAACACATACTGCACATACATACATACTTGTCTGTACATATACTTATTTTTCTTGAATGCAGCTAAATTAGGGGGCAATGTTTGTTTTGAGTTCGAGTTGCCGCTGTTTTTGTTGTTGTTCTGTTGATGATAAAGCAAAGCCAAAAGCAGGCAGTAGCAGATACGCCGACACAATACAGACGCAGAAAGAACAGCAGCAGCAACAACAACTGCAACATTTAGCACACAATGCACATGTATGTATGCATATACATACATGTGTACACAGATGGTCATAAAAATAGGCACACTTCCACAATTCATGTTATTTTGCAATTCAACTTTTTCTTCAAATCAAGACCCTCTAAATTGTTGTGCAAAAGGATTTCTTTGTGTTTAAGCGCGATTTCGTCTGGGTTTGCAGGGATTTTCAGCACTTTGAAGTGTTCGTGAACTTTTTTTTAAAAGAGCTATGTTTTTAATTCCGTTAATCGTTTTCATTCTACGTGGATTCAACACTAATCACTACGTCCTGTTTTAAATAAAACCTTATTTATGAAAACGACATTTTCAATTCATCGCTTTAACTTATTCCAACGGCTTTCGATGCATTCGACTAGTTGTGACTGTAAAAAATAACCTGAACATGATATTTCATACTAACCAAGACTGTAGCAATTTAAAATAAAAAATTGACATTTCCAGTTAATATTTGAGACAGGTGTACTTATTGGTTTGACCATCGTTGTATGCTGCATGCAAGTGTGCGTGCATGTAGTGCCGTGCCAACTGTATGCATGATAAAGCAAAATAAAAAAAGATAAACAATAAAACAATAAGGCGCACAGTAAAAGCGAACGACGCGAACACGACGACTACGATGGAGTGCACTTTTTGGTTTTTTTTTATTTTTTATTTTTGCAACAAAAACAATAACAGCAAAAAAGAAAAACAACAAAAAGCAGAGACCATATTGATTGCTCTGTTGTTGTGGTAGTTGTTGTTGTTGGAAGGAGGGGATGGGCGAATAAGTGAAAATGTGTGGGTGTGTAAAAGCTGTGCATTGATAACAAAACGCAAAAGCATTCAAGAAAGGCGCGTGTGTGTGTGTGAGTGAGTGAGCGGAGTGCTGCTGTTGCTCTCTTTGGTTAGCTGTGGTGAGAGAGAGTGTGCCAGTGCACATGCATGCGTGTGTGTGATTGTGATTGTTGAGCAGAGGTCATTTGCTTAGGAGGCGCCAGTCAACGTCAGTCACATGCTGAACAAAAAAAAAAAAAACTTTGTGCAGTTGTTGTTGCAGACTGGTTGAGATGCCTCGGTGGTCGGTGGATGGGGTTGGCAGGCTAGTGACGTTGTCGCTGACTGGCTGCATCTGTATTTGTGTGTATGTGTGTGTAAATGTGCATTCCTATTGGCGTTGCTGCTGTTGTTCTTTCTGTTGCTGCTTCTGCCTCTGCTCTGCTGCAGCTGCAGCAGCCGAAGCAGCAGCATGCGCGGCGACATTGACAAACGAGACAACGCATGCGCGCTGCCCGCAAGCATGCAACAGTTTACAGTTTGGCAGTAATTGTACAAAAAATGCAGCTGAAAAAATGTGCAAACGTAAACAACAACACCCGAGCCGACGCAGCCGGTTGGTTGGCTGGATAGTTCGTTCGTTTGTTCATTCGTTCGTTCGGTCGTTCGTTCGTTTGTTGGTCGTTCTTCATTGAGTCTGTTACTCAAATTCAAAAACACAAGTCAGTCAGTCGTTCAGTTGGCGGGCAACTACAACATTAACAACAACAAAAAGGCAGCCAGGCAGCAGTGGTGGCAAATTTTTCGTTGTCGTTTCGACTTAATTTCTTGGAAAAGCAGCAACCGCCTCGGCAGCAAAAAGGGCGCATAAAATATAAATGCTGGCAACAGAAGACGACAGGGAATGGAATGCGTTCGTTTGTTTGTTTGTTGTATTGCAGTTGGTTTTGTTGCTGTTGTAGGACAATGTGAAACTATTGTACAGTTTTAGAGGGACAGGCATAAATGCGCGGAGTTTTTATTTTATGCTGATTTCACACAACCGATATTTCAACTTAAGAACAACTTTTGATATTATAATAAAATTTTTCACTTACACTTGCCATATAAAGTCAAAATTCGTCAGAAATATGATCAACTCGCTTATAGTTATTCTTTGAATTGTAAGCTCTTATCTGTATATGAAATTATAAACAATGAGTGTTGTTAATAAACAGGCTTAGATTAAATATGAATGAATAAATTTGATTTTCTCCGATAGTCGCACAAATCTGTGGATATACTTACTGAACAATAAAACCATCAACCGAATTTTTGTTGTCCAACATCATTTAAAAATGCTGCAAAAAACCGATCGATGGGTCGCATTTCTTGCACAATATCAGCTGTTTTTCTAATGACTGGTTAACAAAAACCAGCTGATAATTAAGTTCAAGGCGCTCGAACGAGGGCAGCGACTCTTGGCCCTTATTCTACATATGACTTGGACAATGGTGAACTAACTCGAATCGAAATCGGTACCACTATTTCGGTTTATTCATATCCAAAAATAGCACAGAGTAGCGAAACCTCAATTAGCCACCTAAAATATGTTATCGAACCTGATCCTCTATTACTTTAAATCGATAACAATGTTATAGATTTTTGGCTCTGTTTTCTGGATTCTTTATAAAGAAGTCTTTGAAACAAATATATACATTTTGTTTCACCAGCTGAATATATTGCATTATTTTTTATTATTATTATATTGTAATACTAAAAAACTCATCCAAAAGTTGAACATATAATAAGTCTGAACTCATTTGATGCGTTATAAAGAATCTTAACAAGTGTTATCATAGATGGTCCATCGAGGAATTACACCCAAAAGTATATTGTTAATCCATGAACCTAGATAGTATACCTCCGTGGCCTCTTTTGTTGGAACGTATTTGGAGGAACCTCCACACAACATCAACATTCTTTGCAGATCTTTATTTACCTCTCTCCCACTTTCTCGGCTCCATTGTTTTCCGTACACTTATGACACATTGAAGCTTTTCTCTCTTGTACTCGTATGTTGTCCAAAGCTAATTGGTTTTAATTTATTTGGTGAGTTTCGTTTCTGTTGCTTCCTCTCAGTGTTCTTTGTACTCATCCTCTCTATCTCTCTCTCTCTCTCTCTCTCTCTCTCTCTCTCTCTCTCTCTCCATCATATGATGACGCCCACCCCAAATGTGTTTCATTCACGAAATGCTACTGCATTCCTTTGGGGCTTTCAAAAATATCTCAGACGTTCTGAAAATATCCTAATAATAACTTCATAGCCTAATGTGCCAAAAGAGCAAAAAGCCCAACAAAAAAATGCCACATATGTATGTAGTATGTATGTATATATTTTTGATCCCCCTGTGCCTGTGCTTTGCAAATCTTCGACTTCGTTCTTTTTGGTTGGTCTTCTTTTTTTCGCTGACGGAGTGAAATTACTTCCAAGAAAAATAAACACGATATTAAATGTGCAACATTCCTGTCATCGGTCGTCGCCATCGCCATCCGTCCCAGCAAGCCTGCCAGCCAACAGCCAGCCAGCCAGCCAGTCACATTGTACATAAAACGGAAGATGGGAATGAGAATCGAAACGAGACGACGACGCGTGTGGAGCAGAAAAGAAAAGACCAGTCAGACGCTTGGCATTGCCGGAGACTGACTGATGCTCCTATTCCCGTTCGTGAGATGCTCGTGCTCTGCTCTGACTATGTTTTTGTATAGTGTTGTTTTTATTGTTGTTCTCGATCTTGTTGGCGCAAAGTCGAGCGCCAGCAACACCACACCACAGCGCCTCGTCTTCAGACGACGACTCCTCTTTTATAGTTGCTGTTGTTGCCGTTGTTTGTGTTGTATGTTGTTTTCGTTTTGGTCATGGCTATGGCCAATACGTACATATGTATTTATGTATGCCTGCGTGAATGCCGTTATGGCAACAGAGCGAGAATGCATCCCGAACTGGCCGTAAAATATTTGAAGCTCTGAAAATAAATGCTGGTAATACTCGTACATGAACAGTTCTATGTAGAGTTGGCTTCATTAAACAGAAATTCGAAACTCCAGATTTAAATAACTGTGTTAAGAGCTTTGCCAGAGCTTTAAAAATACTCGAAAAATATGAAACTGACATTTAAAGCTCATGTTGCTGATAACATATTCCCAAAATATTGATGTTTAATCAGAAATTAAAATTAAAATTGCTCTCTTCAAAATTTCAAAAACGCTTCTAAAAACTCGACTCCATTTCACTTTTTTGAGAATTTGACTTATCTCGAGATCTTTTTGAAAAAATCTATCTATCTAAAATATCAAATAAAATAGAATATAATTCAATTGTGGATTCTAGTATCCGCTTAAATCATTCTGTGAAGAGGCTTTTCCGTTTTAAAAGCTCAGCACTCCTCAGTCCTAGACATGCTAAAACGAAGAGTGCCTTATTGACACAAATGCTCGATTTACTTTGTTTCCCTCTGAGCCGTTCTGTTTTTGTTTATCTTCCTAGTAGCTACTCTGCTAGACTCTCCCCTACTTAAGGGCTCATTATACAAATATACCACGAATTGTCTAAAATCCGTTTCATCTACTTTGAATAAATATTTATGTAAGGTCTCTTTTGTTTTTGTAATCGCCTCGAATTTGTTTGCTGATAAGATTCGATTTTCAGTTAGTTTCGATTTACAACTAATAGGAACGAAATGAGGCAGAAAGGAAGACGTTTTGTTAGCTACAGACTTAGACTAATATTCAAATAGTGGAGAAAGAAGTAGTATCCTCACGAAGCCAATATAATAAGAACTGAGCTTAATGACAATCCCCAAACACGAGATTGTTGTTCAGGCGTACATATATCGTAGAATACTTATGTAAGTAAGTATTCGAGTTTCTGCTTCTCTTTAGATGCTTTCAAATAATTAAAGAAAATCATAGATAAACCACATCTGATGTAGCCGGCAGCTGCCCAATTATCGCCAGACTGTCGACAGATTCAGAGTCTAAAGTCTAGCTCTAGTATCAGTTTACAATGATGGACACAAACACATCATTGACTAAATCATGTTCACTAAAAAAAAAAAAAGATCGGTACCAAAATACTATATATGTACATGCATATATCTTCATAAACATACATACATATATACAGTCGAAGGCAGTAAGTCGTTATACCCGATAGTTGTTGTACGCGATTTTGCTTTTAAAAAAACCAAACTAAGTAGTCATCGGAATATAAGCGATTTCAACTGTATATATGTAGCTGTGTTTGTTTATTAATATCTTCGGTGTGCCGAAGATCGCGCTTACTTCCTGACTAATTCTTTCTCTTGCTTGCTTCGTACAGATACATGCTACCAATGTATATATATATATGCATATTATATAGAGCTAGCTAGTTAATATGCATATACATACATATAATAAATTTGAATTTATGTCGCACCTTAAACTTAGCTGATTAATATTTAACAATGCTTGTGTTTTGTTTCCCAATGTATTTAGATTCGATCGCCACTTCTTCTAATTCTAAAATCTGTAAATCTCTGTTGACTCTCATTCATAAATAACTTTTGCAATATTATTATTGAATGTATCGCTTTTTATCATAGCTTTAATAAATGCCTGCACCACCACCATCACCTTCTTCACCAAAAAATAAGGAGGGAAATATTTGAAAACCCCTTAACCCAACAACCCCCTATTATGTATGTGTATGTATGTATGTATGTATGTGCTCCAGACACGATCGACTAACACAGCTCATCCTGATCTGATCACAAAGAAAAATAAGGAAAAGAAACGAAAACGTAATCCAACAAAATTTAAAATTGCTCGCCACACCTTTTATTTGTATTTACCTTTATTGTTAATTAAATTTATTTTTTATTTTGAAACATGCGCCCCCAAATTATAGACAAATTTTGCATTTCTCGAGTATGTCTGTATGTATGTACGTATGCCAGCCAGCAAACAAGCAATTTATAGATATATGTATGTATGTATGTATGTATGTATTTTGTTTGGTATTGCCACACACATTTTTTCAAATGCATTGCTTTTTCTCTTTAGCGCCAGTCATTCGCATTCGCATTCGCTCTCTTCTATGCAACACTCTCACGTGTGTTTGTTTGCTCTCTTTCGTCTGCTGCTGTCTGTGTATTATGATATATTCGGCTCAAGTGCGTTCAGCGATCCACACACACCACACCTCCCCCGCCCCTACTCCCAAACCACCACCACCACCCATCACTACTCATGCTCCTCTTCCTCGTATCCTTGCCAATACCTATGTTAGTTGCGCTTCAGAATCTCTTACTGATTTACGTTTTTCTTTTCTCTCTTTCTCTCTCTCTTTTTCTCTCTCACTATAAATTTGAAACAACATTTTTTTTATATCCAATTTCTTTTATATTTTTTGTTCCCCCTCTATGTTTTTTGCTTTATTTTTTTACCTTTTCGTTTGTTTTTTCTTCTTTGTTTGTGTGTTTTACGCTATTTTCTTCACAGTGTTACGACATCAAAAATCTTAATAAGCGGCATACCGCTGCAAACACGTTTCGAAGACATCGAACCACTACTGAAGCCCTATGGCATCGTCAAACAATGTGAGGCTATTTCTAGTAAGGATCAAAATACTCAAACAGTACATATAACATTCGAAAATCCTGAGCAGGCGCAAAGGTATATACCAAAATAAACAAAAAAAAAACTGAAAAACTGAATAAAATAGAAATATCTATATAAATATATATATATATATATATATCTAAAGCTTAACACTAGATCTACGAGTTCGAACAAAAATTTGAATCTTTGCATAATCCTCTCTTGGGGGATCTAATCTAAATAGGTACCGATTTTAAAAAATATAGAACTTTGTAGATCTGGTGCGAAGTATAGGTCTCTAGTTTAAACAATATACTACTACATGCATATAATAATTACAAGTATCGTAATGCTAGCTCTAGTTTTGATGGAGCGATAAACATATACATACATATATCATCCATCCATCCATTAGGTGTGGTTGTGTGGCTGCTAAACTAAACGGGGTGGGTGTGGGGCAGAGGTGGAGGTTGGAGCTACGATCTAGAGGGCGTTTTAATACGTGTGTGTGTGTGTGTGTGTGTGTATGGCTATCTGTGTGTGCCTGCCGCCTGGCCTATATCCAATTGTTTATTATTGCGATTGCTATTGTTTGTTGTCTTGGATAATTATATTTAAATATTAAATAAATAATTGATATTATCTATGCCCTAAGTAATAACGTTTTTTCCCCCCTTCTCTCTCTTTCTCTCGCCCTCTTACTCTCTCGTACTCTCTATGCGGCCATAATAGAGCTGCTGGTGGTCTAAACGGTGTCGAATTTGAGGGTAGCAAGCTGCATGCTGAACAATTGGATAAGAATCAACGTCGCAGTCAACGGAATCAACGTAATCCGTATCCGGGTATGCCGGGACCAGGTCGCCAGGCAGACTTTCCGCTACGCATTCTAGTGCAGAGTGAAATGGTTGGTGCTATCATTGGGCGTCAGGGTAGCACCATTCGCACCATTACACAACAGAGTCGCGCTCGCGTCGATGTGCATCGCAAGGAGAATGTCGGCTCATTGGAGAAGTCCATAACAATTTATGGTAATCCAGAGAATTGTACCAATGCATGCAAACGCATTCTGGAGGTTATGCAACAGGAGGCCCTCTCCACAAATAAGGGGTGAGTCTCTCAAACAATTATCTTCACACATGCTCTCTCATTAACGCATTCCATTTCATTCCATTTTCGCCCCCCCGCCTCCCTATTTTAGTGAAATCTGTCTGAAGATATTGGCGCACAATAATTTGATAGGCCGCATTATTGGAAAGAGTGGCAACACTATAAAGCGCATCATGCAGGATACCGACACGAAAATCACCGTTAGCTCCATAAATGACATCAACAGCTTCAACTTGGAGCGCATCATAACGGTTAAGGGCCAAATTGATAATATGTCGCGCGCAGAGAATCAAATCAGCACCAAATTGCGCCAAAGCTATGAGAACGATCTGCAGGCGATGGCGCCGCAGAGTCTAATGTTCCCCGGTCTGCATCCGATGGCAATGATGTCGACACCGGGCAACGGTATGGTCTTCAATACGAGCATGCCATTCCCCTCGTGCCCCAGCTTTGCTATGTCAAAGACGCCGGCCAGCGTTGTGCCGCCGGTATTCCCGAATGACATGCAGGAGACAACATATCTCTATATACCGAACAATGCTGTGGGCGCCATTATTGGCACAAAGGGCTCACACATTCGCAGCATTATGCGCTTCTCGAATGCATCGCTTAAGATAGCGCCACTGGATGCCGACAAGCCGCTGGACCAACAAACGGAACGCAAGGTAACGATTGTTGGTACACCGGAGGGTCAGTGGAAGGCGCAGTATATGATATTTGAGAAGATGCGCGAGGAGGGTTTCATGTGCGGCACCGATGATGTACGTCTGACGGTTGAACTGCTGGTTGCCAGCTCACAAGTAAGTGCCCACCCCACCCCCCCACTCAATTGCTAATTAATGTCTCCTCTATAACGCACTCTGTTCTGTTCCAGGTCGGTCGCATCATTGGAAAGGGTGGCCAGAATGTGCGTGAGTTGCAGCGTGTCACGGGCAGTGTTATTAAACTGCCAGAGCACGCACTCGCGCCACCTTCGGGCGGTGATGAGGAGACACCTGTGCACATTATTGGACCATTCTACAGCGTACAGGTAAGCCACCACACTATATCTTAACACTTTCGATGAACGCCTCTACATATTGGATGGAACCCCCTATTCTATTGTAACTAATGTTGAATTTCAAGGCCATCGTTAACTTGTGGTCTCTTTCGAGTGCAGTAGTAGCTTCACTATTATATATGCATCTATAAAATGTTTACTAAACTTTTGTTTCTATTTTCAATTCAACAGTCCGCGCAGCGTCGCATACGCGCCATGATGCTCTCCACGAATCCGCCTCCAGTGACCAAAAAACAGAAAGCTGCCAAAGAACAACAACAATTACAACAGCAACAACAACAACAGCAACAGAGCTTAGCCAGCGCTGCTCCGAGTGGGACTCAACAACAGCAGCAGCAACAGCAATCGCCGCCGCAGCAGCAGCAGCAGCAACAGTCGCTGCCGCAGCAATCGCACCATCAATCGTCGTCGGCGTCGTCGTCGGCGCCGCCTGCTCATCATCAGCAGGCGTCGTCGCCAGCGGCTCCGCACCAATTGCAGCAGCAGCAGCCGTCGCCACCGCCTGGCAATGCCGCGGCAACCGCGGCTCAACAGCAACAGCAGCAGCAGCTGGCTAGCTCCCAGCAGTAGAAGGCGACATCAACAACAAGAACATAAATCTAACGACTACAACAACAAAAAGCAGCAACTATAGCAACAGCAACAATTAACAGTCACACTCAAATTCTTCATACAGCAGCAGCAGCAGCAGCAGATAAGCAGTTAATAATTCAAAGCAGATGCTAAATTTGGTAACGAGGAGATAAATGCAAGCAAGCGATCAGCAGCAAGCGCTTTTATCTTCCCTCCATTCCCCCTTCCCCAACAGAATGCAATGTAGCATTCAGTCGCTTCTTCAGTTGGCCAGGCCAGGCAACCCAACGACCCAGAGGCGGTTATCATTCCGACCACAAAGAAGTAAGCAAAGCACAGCACAGAAATGCGAACAGAATACAAGAAAGCAAGACCTGTAAGAGGCTTAATTTTCT
The DNA here is from genome assembly GCF_003285725.1 of Scaptodrosophila lebanonensis. Taxonomy (NCBI): domain Eukaryota; kingdom Metazoa; phylum Arthropoda; class Insecta; order Diptera; family Drosophilidae; genus Scaptodrosophila; species Scaptodrosophila lebanonensis. The sequence goes on along the minus strand of NW_022060566.1, from coordinate 5,318,779 downwards.
GTATAACAGTTTGCAAGGTCGGAACTTCTAAAATGCGATTAAAACGAATTATTTAACAAATGTGCATGCTTAATAAATACTGTTGAAAAAAACAAATAATGAAAAAAGGAAGAAATACCGCACTGTTAGGGCCGTTTGGTGTTGTTTGGTCGACCATCCATCCCCCCTTCCACCAATACAGATACACACACACACACATAAACACGAATCGGGATTCCACAGCTGGGGAATCAACGGAAACAACAACAATTTTGAAACCACTATTATCCACAATTTACGGAACAAGTTGCTAAAACAACAAAAACTATGTTTTTTTTTTTGTTAATGCCTTTAAACTGCGGAATGTTATTTTTGTTAATTACATAAGCATTATACGTATATATATGTATATATATATATATATATATATATATATATATATATATATATATATATATATATACATATATGTATGGCATATATATATGTATATATATATAGATATATATATATATATATATTAAATATAAATACAATCTGTTAAACACTAAAACTCTGTTAACAAGCAGCATCAAAACAACAACAAGAACAGAAACTGAAAAACAAGCAAACAAGAAGAAAAACATTAATCTATTAGTTGTACACAAAACGAGAAAACAGAAATCCGTAGCACACGCGATTTATATACAAACATACTACATACATACATATGTCAGAATAAAAATACTAATTTTTTTTAAAAAACTATTATTATTAATTTAAAAGAAGAAGAAAACCCCAGAAAGTAGGCTTAAAATTAAGTTTAAACGAAATGGCAAGTGTTTTGAATTATTATTTTTATTTTTTTTATATAAATCATAAATCGGAATTCTTGAAAAAAGGGAGAAAAAGTATAACAAAGTCTTAAATTAGAGCGAATTCGCGGCTCTACCTACTATGTCGTACTACTTTTTATTAAAAGATAACAAAAATAATAACAACTTCAAAGCAGGTGTTAACTTAGGCCCACCCTTAAAAGCAAAAACAAAAACGAAAAACAAACCTAAAACTTAAACTAAAAGCAACATATTTTAAATGTCTCTAAACACATATAAATAAGTACATTCAATATGTATGTGAAATTCTTATACATGCATAAAAATATAACACAGCGACAGACAAATTATAAATTGTATAACAGTTCTATCTACACATATATACAAGTTATAAATATAATAACAACAACAACAACAACAACAAATGAAAATTATTAGCTATATACATACGTACATATATCAGCCCAAAACAGAAGTCTAGAATTTGTTTTCGGTACGTCACAATAATACTACGGTAGGAAAGAGAATGCAAAAATCTATTGAAATAGAATTAGGCCAATGGGGAAGAGCTTGTATAACAGTTTTCAGGCCACCCCCTCCCTTCCCCCACATAATGAAATGAAACTAAACAAACACACACACAAAACAAATAATATTATCTATATATATATATATATATACCTATAAACTATGTTGTATAACACTAAACACTAGTAAACAACAACAATACATGTACCACCAAAATGTCGTAAACGAACAACATACATACATGCATGCACGCACACCACCAAAAAACAAATCCAAAAGCCAATACAACACAAAGCAAAGATATAGAGCGAGAGATATATAGAGAGAGAAAGAACAGGTGCGTGCATGTATTTCCTAAATGCCAACAAAAGCAATTTTAGTGTACAGCTGTATAATAGTTTTCGATGCGCGCAAGCTGTTTGTATTAAAAGATAGGACAGAGAGCAGGAGAGAGAGTTGTAATTAGGGATACAACTTGTGTTGAGATCAGAGCGAGCGCGAAAGGAAAGAAAGAAAAGAGAGACAGAGAGAGAGAAAGAGAGCATTGTAATGTGTTTGCCTTGAGAGAAAAAACGGTGCTGAAATGTTAATTTTATAACGTTTAACCATTTATAGAAGTGTTATATGATGGATAGGATGAGTTTATTAAGAAGAAACGAGGAGCATGCTATTTAAAAAAGGAGTACTAGACCTACATACAATACAACATAACATACCTTGTTGCGTCTAATTGTTTCATAGTTTAATTAACAATACTATATTTGTTTGTTTTTTTTTACTATCATTTTTATGTTTTCCTATTATATACAAAACATCCACAACAACAACACCAACAAACAAACACACACACACACCTAATAGTTAGCTTATATAATAATACAGTTCCAATTGCTGCTGATAATAAATACAAGAACAGGCAGAAGAAGCAGAAGACGACGAAGAAGCTGAGTAAATAGAAACCATAAACGTAACTAAAGTAACTGAATCGGAGCAACAAACAATCAAAGACAATAGCCCAATTTTGTTACAAGCATATACATATATATATACATAAATATACATATTAATATAAATATATAACGTAAATTTCTAATTAATTTACTTAAATTTTTTTCTTGTTTTATTGCATAACTTATACAATGCTTACAGTTAGCAATGCCAATACATAATGTTATATAACCTATAATCTAAACATAATTTGTAATTTGTGGACCCATATCCAGAACAGATGCAATTCAAAAGTTAATAAGTCACCACTTTCATTTTATTGTTATTCTTTAGTTCTGTTTTTTGAAAGTCCAATAACAAATGCGCCTTTCGTTTGTATAACACTTGCTTTTAGAAGAAACAAGCAAATTCAACAACAACTGTTATATTTATGTGCAACTCTGCAAGCATTTTAAAGAACTCTTGTTAGACAACAAAAAATCAACATTTCGGCAACACATTTCGCACAAGCAACAAAAACAAAAGCAACAACTAAAACATTAACAACAGCAACCACAAACTTGAGCGGCAAACAAAATTCGAAAAGAATTTAAAAGAAAATAAACAGATAAATACGTTGAAAACAATTGAAAATTTCTCAGCAAGCGTACAAGCTTTAGGGCAGTTTTGCAGTTTGCACAGATTTTCCAAAGCTATATAATTTTTGCGAAAACTATAAGTAACACAAAAACAACAACAACAACAACAAAACAAACAAAAACAAAAAATGAGAAGAGAACTTTTGAAGATTGAAAAGTAATTAAAATACCTCAATGTAAGTGCATTATCTTCTACGACAACAAATGAAAATTATAAAACAAACTATTAAAAAAAGAAACAAACAACTAAGAGAGAATATAAATTTAAAAAAAAAACCAGAACTATAATATGTGAAGTGTGTGAGAGCAAAGCAAAAGCAACAGAAGTTAAATGTAACTTAAAATGTAACTACTAATAATTAAAAACAAAAATTGTTAGGTTGTAAGCACAAATGGGAAGCAGACGAAAATGTCAATAGAAAGAGACGAAAGAGAGAGAGAGAGAGAGATATATATAGTAAAGCAGGACACTGTAAAGGAAACAACTACAACAAACAACAACTATATACAATTACTCTTAACATACTGCAACAAAAAGGCATATCAACAAAAAAGAGCATCAGCTAAAGAGCAGTTTGTGGCGCAATGCGGTCGGGCATCTGCGCCAAATGTATGACCGTTTCAACAACTGTTATACTCGTATAACAGTTGTAATAGCTATTGCTATATACGCTCGCGCGTATAACAGTATGCCCATACACGCATAACGGTATGCCCACCGCCCAGCTGCCACATAACAAGAACAACAGCAACATCAACCAAAAGAGACAACAACAACACAATTGGCCTGAAACAAAAACAAGGAGAAGAACTTTAAGAGACAACAATACAACAACAAGCAACCCAACCAGACAACCAGACAACCAGCCAGCCAGTCATACACACATACAAACATACGAGTACGTACAATACCAAATGACAGACAGACGGACCAATCGACACAAAGCAACTAAAACTTGACAACTATTGAGAGAGAGACAACAGCTATTGGTCTATCGACAATGACAAAGACGATGATGTATTTTCGATCTACATATATATTATATAAAGAGCGTCGTCGTCGAGCTCCAGTTCCAAATTAGAGAGCAGAAGCGATGAATTTTGTGTAGTGTAGGGTATTCTGAAGTGTATATAAAGAATTTTGCTAGGCATAACACTTATATATACAGAGAGTGGTAAGCACACTACATATATATATATATATATATATGTGTATACATAAATATATATCTATATATATATATATATATTTCCTATATATATATATTAAATATATATGTATATGTTGGGAGCGCGTAAGAGGAAAATATTTGTTTTGTTATGATGATTGAAAGTGTGTGTTTTTTTTTTTAAATTAAAATAATATTTTTGTGGCGTCTTAAAGTTTGCGTAGCGCTTAGGAAACAAAAAAATGTCCAAAGTTGTCAATACAAAGAGCATATACTATATACTTATATACATACATATACATATATATAAATATATATAGCGAACCTATACCATATGCTTAGTGATGATGCCTGAGCATTTTATTTATATAAAAAGAAAACAAAACAAACGACAAAAAAAAGCGTAAAACGAATTTTTGTAAAAAATTCTAAAAAAAAAAAGAAAAGCAAAAAAACAAAGCAATGTTTTTAACTTGCGTGTTTTTTTTGTGCATAGAATTCCAAATGCTGAACAGAAGATGATAAAGGAGAAGAAGAGAGTTAGGAAGTGGAGAGCATCGTGCTCTGCGGGGGTTTACACTAAAAATGTTTAAGGAAAAATATTAAATTAGGAAGGAAGTTGCTGAAAACAACAACTTGTGAGTTAGCGTGCGCGTTGAAAACGAAGTAGAAACGAAGAGAATGAAGACGAAGACGTAATTAAAGAAGAAGCAGCAGCAGTAGAAGATGAGGAATATGTATGAAGCTTAGGAGGAGCAGAAACGAAATTATTTTTTAGTATTTAGAGGCTATTTTATATCGTTATTAAAGCAAAATGCGAAGCGTTAGCTGAGGCAGGCAGGCAGTTAGGTATGTAGGTGTGAGATGATAAGAAGAAGATAGGAACCGATGCCGAGAGATGTGGAGTAATAGGGTTGGATCGTAGAAAGTAATAGTAGTAGCGGAAGAAGCGAAGGAAGGATGCAAGAAAGGAAGGTAAGGCAGGAAGGGTAGAAGAAAATTAAATTTTAACTTGAAAACCGCGGAAAACATAACACTGGCATTAGCATTAACATTATTGTTTCCGTTTCATTTCCATTCATTCAATCCGATCTAGAGCTGCCAACAACGTGTGGCCATTTCGGAACCAGTTCCACTTCAGTTCAGTTCCAGGCAGCAATCGGAGTCTTTTTGAGAAATTATTATTATGTTTTTGGTGTTTTAACTTCAATTTTTTTTTTTTGTTTTTTATTTATTTAGTACACACACACATACATACACACACGCACACACAACCAATTCAAACACCCACCCAAATAAGCCCAGCTCAATGGACTTGTTTCCTGTTCCCAATTATATGAACGCAGAACGAGAGAAAAAAAAATCAAACACCAGCCATAAATGAGAAGAAAGTTAAAATTTAATTTTTTTGAAAGTACTTTTTGTGTTGTAAGTTGTGCCAAGTACTGATAACGTTTAAGGTGTGATAAACTCGTTTTTAAATTTAACAACTATTTAAACTACTACTAAAAACAAAAAACAAAACAAACAAAAAAAATTATTAAAAAAAGAACACGATTATGCTGCGGTTTATAAATTTAGATTTATTTTTTAAATACTTTTGAAGCACGTTTACCAAAAAACACAAGCACACACACACACACGACTATAATGTACCAAACACACACATGCACACACACATAGAGACGCGCGCTCATCAGTGTAGAGCAACGGCACTTACTGCCACGAGTCCCAACCAACCAAGGTACAGAATATCGAAGTACTTTTTTGATTTACCAGAAAACAGACACCTTTCGGGCCCTATCATTGGCCCATCCAGTAATAATATCAAACCCAAAACCACAACAAATACAACCACAGCGACATTGACGATTTATCTTACTATTATTATTATTTTATTTGTTTTTTTTTTTAATTTCTTAACGTAAATCTATGAAGTTTGTACTCTTTGAGGGAAGAAACTTGTGAAAAAAATTGATAAGATCGTAAAGAATTGAGGAAGAGAGAAAACAAAAAGCGGCGATACTCTTTAAAGGCATATTTTTTTATATACATATATTTACATATTTACATGAAAGTTTTTAGAGGTACAAACATCGTGAGTACAAATCAATATCTTTTCGTTTTCCTATTATACAACAAATTTAACGTATTTAATGAATTTTCTTAAGCATAAAGATTTGTTTTCAATTGTTAGGCGAGTGAGAAAGTTAGGGAGCAGCAGAAGGAAAGCTTATAAAGATCGATAACAGACAACACTTTTGCATAACGATATATAGCAAGGATTTAAGCAGGCTTAACAACCAGAGACAGCAACGCCCAGCGAATTAGCAGCAGCATTAGCATCAGCAGAAGCAGTAGTAACCGAATAAAAGAGACAAATTAGCAGCCGAAACATATGAATCACATGAATATGAAACAGAACAGCCGCCACTCACAAAAATCAAGGAGCAAGCAAATGAAATACTAAGAAAGATTTTAGTAATATGACAACAAGAGCAACAAAAGAAAAGAACGAATAACAACAACAACAGCATCCAAGAAGCAAATAGAAGTTCGAGTAACGCGTCACAAACAGACGGAAAACGAAATATATGAGAAGGAACTATAAATAGAAATTGGGGGTAAAATTTATGTTCAAGCAGGATTTTTGTTAACGGAAAATTGGACGCAAAATTAGAAAGTCAGCATTAAGCATTAATATTATATACATATATATATATATATAAAAAATAACAGATTAGTGAAATGAAACGCATGGAAATTTGAACAAACACTTGATGAGAAAGACATGTCACAACAGACAAAGCTAAACTAAAGAAAGAGAAAGAAAAACAAAACGCAACTCACTACAAAACGAAATGGAAGTACGTGGAACGCAAGGCATGAGACGAGCAAACGGACATGCTTTCGCATGCACATAATACTGCCGCAAATAAACAAGCAAATAAAACAACATTATAGAACGCAAAAAAACTATGAAATCAAATTAAAAAAGAGAAGAGATAAAAGAAAACACACACCCACACACTGATTTGGAAACCGTTGAAACAAAACGAAAATGAAATAAAAACTTTAATTACAATATATACATATATTTATAGAGCTTAAGCAAAACGATAGAAGAAACTACAATTTTCTGCAGTAAGAATATGTTCTAAAAAAACAAACTTTATTACAAAAAAAAAGAAGATAAATATTTGTAAAAAAAAAATCAAATATTGCTAAATATGAGAACATAAATAAACACACTCACACTCCCACACACACAGATAAACCCAAACTTATACACAATACAAGAAATATAAATATGAAGTAAACCCTATGCTAAATTCTAAATTCAACATACATATGTGTATTCAGAAATATACATAGAAATACATATATACAACTATGTAAAATGTACACAAACGAACGAACGAAAGTTCACGCTTTATATAATAACATATACATACATTAATATGTGTTCTTGCATGGAACGCAGAGGTTCATAAGCATTTTGCAATAGTAGTATCAACAACAACAGTCCCATAATCATGAAACAAAAAGAAAAACGAACGAAAAGTAGAAGCTGTGCAAAAACAAAACGAAATGGGAGTGAAACACGTGGCAACACAGAGATCACCAACAACAAGAAGCAAACACTGCTGCAGATTCAAATTGAGAACAGAGAGAGAGAGAGAGAGAGAGAGTTTAATTGAAGAGCATTTTCCAATTTGTTCGTTCCTCTGTGCATTTCTCTTAATTCTAATTCTGTAATGAATCGTACGGTAATCAACTGGAGACTGAGCTACAACATATATTAAGTTACCGTTATGTTTTATTGCATTTGATGAAGATAAAGAACAATACACACCCCTCGACACACGCACACACACACACACACAGACACATACAAACAAGCTAGAACAGTTGCAACAATTTTAAATAACACACATATATACTTACATATATAATATATATGTGTAGTATGTATATATGCGACAAGAAATATTAACAAAAACAATTTTGAATTATGCTTCTATATAATTTTTTTTAGTTAAGCTTACGTATGTATATTCTAAACTCTACACAAGATGAATATAAAAAAGAACAACAAGGAAGAAGAAGAACATTTAAATTGACGGCTTTGCCAACCCTTTTCACACAAACACACACCCACAACCACCGCATAACCCCACCCCACCCCCACCATCAGTGTCCATTCTCGGCGAGCGGCTTGCCTGTGTGATAGTAGTTTATAATTTTAGCCGCCCGCCGAAATAAACCCACAACCACCCATTCACCGCCCACCACATTTTCACATTTCAATGGCAAGCAGAAATTTTTAACTTCAGTAAAGAAATAATATACGAGTATATATTTAAACCCCTAGGGTCCGTCTCTCCTTTTCTGGCAATTAGAGCCGATCGGTCCAGACGTTCCTCCTAAATACACACACACACACACACACAAAAAACCACAAAAATTAATGAAAAAAATTGAAAAAAAAACATTTTACAATATTTTTACATTATTAATTATTTTTTAAAGTTAATATATATGTAATACATAAATTTGCGTATGTTAATTTTAATTTTTAAAGTTTTTTTTTCGTCGTCTACAGTATACACGTTAAGTTCATTACTCTTACCTGTAAAAATCGATGATGTTTTCATACATTTGGAAAACACGTATATTTATAGAGCTAAATACGGAATAATATTATAAATATAACAAAACAAAAAAAAACGTAAAATATTATTAAAAAAGCCAAAAAAAAAAACAACAAACAATTGATCAGAACTGTTTTCATTTCCAAAAAACGATATGTTGAAATTTAAAATCCTCTTCGAATTGAGTTGCGGCCTTCATTCAGATTAAGATATTTGTTGGCGTGTACTGAAAATTGAGATGCCTTTTTGTTCAAAACAAATCGTTTTGGGACGTTTGTCTATTGCAGAACTTTCAGAAAATTAAGATATCAGGCATGTTTCGGAATCGATGTTTGTAAATGTTTTCAATACATTTTTGCTTATACCAAATCGTTTTATGGTGTTTCTCTATACACTTTGCTTTTGGGAAAAAGTAATACAAACGAAAGAAAGAACAGCTTATATATATATATTTTATTTAAATATATGCGATATGGTCCAATGGATCTATTGAGATTATACCAATTTCGAATCCGCAACATTCAATGGAAGTCGGCATCAAGCTCGGGTACAGCATTTATATTTCACATATTTTATGGGAATTTCCCCGGAATGTGAACATGGTGTCGTTTGGAAATGGGAACAGGGCTGTATGTGTACATTGATTTTGAATATACAAACGGTGTAGTTCAGTTTCTATTTCAGCGTGTTTGCTAGTAATGGGGGAACCGCCCCAATGCCAAACGTTCCCCAATCCCAATCGTTTCGGAATGCCCTTCATGCAAAATGCCAATGTGAACAGAGTAGTAGAATGAAGCCAAGCAGAGCACAACTACATATATACATACTATACATATGTCTATAATATTGCATAAGAAATCGAAACTCGTCTACGTTATGAATTTATTGTGTGTGTATATGTATGTGTGAAAAAGTCGAGAGAGAAGTAAATAATATACATACATACCATACATAGTATATAGAGAACTCAGCCACAAAAAAACTACGAGCCCAAATGGAGAAGAAATGTGTGTGTAATTACAATTATATAGACATACATATATACGATACCTATATACAACAAAACCTAAACCTATACAACTATGGTAAAGCATAACTAAAGAAAATATACATACATACACGTATATGGAAAGAAAGAAAAAACATAAATGAATAAACTACCTCAGCTTTGAATATTTCTATAGAAATGTTATTGAATGTATTTGAAAACAAAAATAAAACAAAAAGTAAAAAGCATAAAATATATTAACAAAAAACATGCCGCGAAATATATATATATATACATATATATAAAACAAAGGTCAAGAAGAGCAAACGTTTTAGAGCTGCATTTATATATGATAAACAAAAACTAATAATATTTACATACATTAAGTCTACGTTTCGCCTACTCCTATAAATATACAACAAATACATACATAGTTAGATAAAAAAAAAAAACAACCACACACACACACATACACAGGCACACAAGAACACACACATACAAAAAATGGATCACAACTAAAACCAAATAACAATAATTTTGCGTCCATTTTTGTTGTTTCCTATATATACTTATAAACATATTTAAAAGAAGTCAAGTGTGTAATTGTTTTTAAAAAGTGCTAACAATGCCTATGCCGTACATACATATTTATTTATATAAACATACATACACACACAGACACTATTACTCTCCTATGTGTGTGTCCACACAATGCTGAACAACAACAACAACAAATAATAATAATAATAATATAATATAACATACCTATGTTGTATGTTGAAACAAACCCACTTAGAATTGCTAATCGGTGTCAGTTGTGTAGCAAATACAAAATGCATATAAGGAATAAAATATTTCCAAATTTGAAAACGAAAAACAAAGGTAAAAGCCTTAATAAATATTCAACAGCCACACATACATACATACATACATACATATGTATGTGCATTAATATGTGTATGTATTTATGAACTATATAGCCATCACACCAATCCCATCCAACACACATCCATAGACAAAATAATGGATGTACAGAATGAAAGTTTCGGCGCTGCTTCAATATTTCCACAGCGATGTTAGTAGACACGGAGGGCATCGATAGTGCCGGCTTTGAAGTACTAAAGTAGACGTATAGTTATAGGCATAGTCCGATTAAATGAACCCATCCGAAAGCTAAAGATTTGATATGCAGAACGAAAGTTCCTGCTCTTCTTTCACTTTTCCACCTCGAAGACATCTATAGTTCCGGATCTATAGTCCAACGGTATAGTTATAGAAATAGTTGCCATCATACCAATCCTATCCAAGAGAAAAACAGTGGTTATACAAAATGAAAGGTCAAGAAAAAAAAGGACAAAACATCGATAGTCCCAGCTTTAATGTCCTAAAGCATACTTATAGGTACAGTTGTCCGATTAAATCGTGCTTACACAATGCAAACTGGTGAGCATAGCTTCGGAGATAAGAAAGAATATTCTAGTTCCTCGACCAAATTGATCGTTAGTTCCTTAGGCTGCTATATAATATAGTGATCCGATCCATACTTTTTACTAAGAGAAATAAAAGTAAACAGAAAATGTAAAATAGTAGAGGAATGTTTAATGTTAATTCATTTGGGAAACAAATTTTTCAGTTTCTCTAATTACATCAATTTTAAAACATTTTAAGCATCCATGTGTCTTCCTCCATTGAAATTACTTTTGAAGGTCCGCTAGATTGTGATATACTCGTAAATGTGAGGTGAGTAATTTCGAATGAACTCGAAATTCGATTTCCCTTTAATGCGATAAGCCTAAAAGGCCAGAAATCATCGATCTCGTCAAATAGTAGATCCTATAATGGTAACAAAAGCGAATGACAGCTAAAGGAAAAAGGCTAAGGATGCCATACATACATATAGAAATTCCGTTTCCGGTTTTATGATTACTCCAAACTCACTGATCACAAGTACAGTTCAGTTTTGATCCATTTATGAGCTATTTAGGATAAACAGATCGATCCACACATCGTGTCCAACAATTGATGCACAGCTGAAGCTTAGTTGGTGTCTTCATTATTTCGATTATGGGTGTTCGTACTAGTGTGTATAGTATGTAGAATGAGGCAAAAGTTGGTAATAATATGTATGCTGCGTTTTATAATTTTTAAAATACAGATCTAAGAAAGAGAAAATATGTATGTACCTATATATATTAACTGTGTGTTTAGATGGTATGTTTTCCCCCCTCTCTTTTGTGTAACTCAGTGTTAGAGATAAACAAAAAATGTAAGCGCTCAAAATTCCCAGAAAAATTCAAGCGTATACCCATCTATATGTGTATGTAACAAGATATAATTATACTATATGCTATATGTATGTAGATACATCCAGAAATCATGCATTCACACACTACTCTACTTACAAAACCAAAACCAACCAACCAGCTAATGAATTCAAGTTAAAACCTTTGTGAGCATGTGAAGGAAACAATGAAACAAAATTTACTCAATAAATGATTTTTCGTATTGAAAGTTGATTGGATGTACCCTCTATATATATGTATATCTATTTATAACTTAACATAGATTTATGCAACAAGCAATCTTGTCTGCGATAAACATACGATCAGGTGGGACATCGTTTAAAGTTTAGTTTCGATGGTTTGTTAACAAAATACTTGATTACAGATTGAATTATTTGCTGCGATGAAAAATATTGGAATACAAGATAATTCGGTGGTATTTGCAGGCTCGTTCGTTTCGTTTTCAAAAGCTATTGGATTATTTAATATCTAGATGCGAGATGATTACAAATATAAGCCACGTAGGACGTGATTGTTCCGAAATTTACATAGGTTCGCTGTAAAGGTTTATTAATTGAAGAGGATGCGCTTGAATCGCTTGGATGTGGGCTCGCTGTTATGGTTTAAGGTTGCGGATTGTAAGATCCTAGATGAGTAGAGATGTAAGGATGTATAATATAATTTTGGTTCGCAATAGACGAGCAGATTCCGTAGCACTTACCAGTTCGTTTGCAGGTTCGGTCTGATGTTTTAAAGTTAAAGTTCGAACACAAAAGTAAAACGCTTTTGGTCCGTAATGTTGGCTCGCTGGCTGTTTTAAAGATGCGGTTTAACTACAAAAATGTTAGAAATTGAGACACAGTGCTGCAATAACCTAGATGAGTACAAATATAGAAATGTGAAAGATACTGATGGTTCGCCACGTGCGAGTAGATTCCGTAGCACTTACCAGCTCATTGGTATGATTTTATGATGCAAGCGGATTGCAAATGTGAGCTTGGGTCCGTAATGCAGGTGGTTTAAAAATGAAGATTGATTACAAATGTAATGTGGTCTCCTTCTTACGGTTTCAAGAAGCGGTTTGATTAAAAAAAAAAAGTTAAAAACTAATGATTCCAAATGTCGTTGCGGCAGTAATTACAAATGCTCTTAAATGGTTTTAAAAATAATTTAAATGTGAAGGCGCAAGGCACCAATGGAATGGTTCGCAGTCTAGTAATGGTATTTGTTAATTCGAATTGATAGATATTGAACGTGATTTTCTTGAAAATATGTTCGATATGGACTCCTAGATAAAGAAAAAAAAAATATTGTTTCTAAGCTAAGCCACTATAAAATGGAACACAGCTACATACCCAGTTTTAGATCGGCATTATATTTATTTAACTCTTTAGTCGGACTTGCTGCTATCTTCCTCGCCACTGTAGTATACTTGGGCTTCTTCGAGATCCTCTTCCTCGTCTACTTCCACGTCCACGTCTACTTCAGCTTCATCGTCCTCTTCGGCCTCCTCTGCCAACAGAGGCAGCTCTGCAGCTATCGGAACATCCTCGGCTGGCTCATCTCGATAGACGACGCGATTTGTGTGATAGATTCGATAATGACGCATTACAATCAGTCCCATTGCCATTAGAGCCACGCTGATCCCAAAGCATATTATAGCGAAGTAATAATTCCATTCTTCCACCTCCACTGAAGATATACAAATGCCTATCTTCGCCAAAAACCACTCGGCCATCCATGTATCCAGTCCCGTCCACATAATATAAGTCAGTAAAATGCTCAGCCCGAGCGCACACAAAATGTGCGGATAGTTAAGTCGGAAATAGCCGCCGACTTGTGAGAGCATCTGCATCGTTGACAATTTAAAGTTTTCCATTCTCTCATAAAAGGGCAAACACAGATGGGAAGTTCTTCAGGAAGCGAGCTTTGTAATCACAAATTTTCTATGACTCCAATATATTACTCTAAACTCTATCTACGTAGGTAAAGAATACGCTATGTGTGTCGAAAAAACGCAATTAGTAGTCTTCCCGGTATATCGGCTACAAAAATTTAACCGCCAAACGGTACTTATGCAATCGAAATATTCATGCACGCAAGAATAGAGCAAAAATAATAAGTTTTGTTGTAGATGTTTTAAGATTTACTGTCAAGTCGTGCACCGAAATAATAATAACGTTCTGTCACTGTCACGTGACGTCACCAGAAAGCGGAAACGAAAAGTACCGATTACATAATACTCCCTAAAAAATGACAGCGAAAGGGACAAAATCACTTACGCTACATTGAGCTCACAGGTCCAGTAACATCAACTCAACAGTTCCTTCCAGCTACTGCTGAGGCTTTTTCTGTTGGCAGTTTGGCCATTCTTGTAACATGGGTAATATCCAAGTGATCTAGAGTTAATTGAATGTATTTCCCGGTCCACTAAAAGATGCCAATCAATCAGACTTTAAAAAAAAAACAAATAACTAAGAAATCAGTTCATTTAGAGTTAGGCCCGAAAGAATTGTGAGGCATTTCCATAATATGGGTGGCCTTTATCTATTTGGTACGAGAAGTCCCTTTGGCGTTATTTGAATTGAAATATTCGAGTTTTTTTTGGGGTTTTCATTTAAATATCTTAAAATTTTTAATTTTTTTTTTATATTACACATTGTTCAAAGCCTTTCACTCTTCTATTTTAATCTAAAACTGGTACGAGCCTATATCTTAAATGTCGTTATTTTGACAATTATCAGACTGCATCGATCTAAATTTTGTAAAGCAGGCTATTAATATATCGAATCCTCAATAATTAACTGGCATATATCGGCATGCAGTTAAATGAATGGTGATCCCCCATTACTAATTATTTATCCTGCTCATTCCCTTGCTTGATATCGATAACTAGCAGCAGTGCAACTGATAATTTGAGGCGTTTGTGGACCTAAAACGTCTGACTATCGATGCTCGTGTGCGTCGTTTGTATAATTCGCTGTCGATCAGTAATGTGCAAGCAGAAAGGTGTTCCACATTAATATTATAGAGCTCAATGACCACTCTTTGCAAACAAGGGAAAACGTGCCCTTTATTGTCTTTGCTGCTCTGTAAGTTCGATGTTAATATGATGGCGATCTCAAAAAATCGATGCATTCCACATACATATGTATATCGCATTGAATATCAATTTTCGGTTCGTAATATCGATATCGCCATGACTCGTTGTACACAAAATCCATTATTATTTCATAAATATGAAGCATATTCAAGTACTAATGTGCCAAAGCTTTGTGGGATTAACTTCCTTCAATTGTGTTCTACTTAACAAGATCTTTGGGCTTTTTCGTGCTTATGGATAGCAATGCAGAAATTTCGTAGTTCACACAACTGGACCGCATTTTCCATGAATGAAGTAATGGGAGCGGTATTTTTCTGCTGTAATTTCCACGCCGTCGAATCGGGGTGAGAGTGAGGGCTTCTTAAATATCCTATATATGTATATGTATATTCGTAAGGCAAATGTTTTTAAAAACAATTTCAAGTTTTTGACTTTATTTTGGGTACGAAAACAATATCGTAGTTTCAAATTGTAGCTTCTCCGGTGTATACAAATGTATACAATTTATTGAACTATTTAACTATGTTCATGGGAGGCACTACAAAAGCCAACAAATAGTTTCAACAATCATTTAGATGCACGATATACTTGTAAGAATAAATATACACGTACATACATATCAACATACATATGTATATATCTTATATTACTGATATCTTTTGTCATAGGTTCTTTGCTTATGTTTTGTGAACATTTCCCGTTGGCAGCCGAGATTGCGACAGCTCCGCTTATACGGATTAAGCATCTGGCGACTATACCAATGGAGCTTGGAAACAGTGCGGAGCTCAGTCTGGTAGATAGAGAACTGCTCGAAAGTAAAGTAATTCCGATGTACACAATGGGAATCGTGATGATAGGAGCTGTGTGGGTCGTAGATCCAGGAACGCTGACTACCATAGTGGATGTTATAATTGGAATTGGTGTGTGTGTCTGCCAAATGGTTAAGGAACAACGGATGTGCGGTGATATGGTTCAGTTCCTTGCCAGATGGATGCTGCACGAAATGGCAGAGTGCCTCTCTTGGAATGAGATTGAAGTGCACGCATTTCAGGATGCTATCCAACCACTCATGATGATTCTTCCAGTGATGGAGAAGCCAGATGATGGCTGATAACAACACCTCCAACTCAGAATTCACACAAATGCTATTTGAACTGAGCAGAGCGATGATATCGCTGCCATAAAGCTCATAAAACTCAGGCCTTCCGATCAGCGTGAGGTAATACTTTTGGACATTCTTTAGGGAGACATGATGCGACAAGACGACGTTCCACTTGCGATGGCCAAGAAAAACATGAAAGCCAATTTCCTCGCGCATCACAGAGGCACTTTTGAAAATAGTTCTATACTGCTTGAGGAGCTCGTCAATTCTCAGATATTTGGCAACAAAGTACAGGGGCACAATCTGATCTGGTCGTACGATGGTCGACGGCTGCATCATCCATGAGTAGGCGGTAAAAAATGCCTCGCCGGACACCTTGCACTCAGGCAATCCGAATGCCATACCCGGACGTCCGTGGTCAAAGTAGTCGCAATGGAGCTGCAAAACCTCTAAGTTACAACTAAAGTAGCTCCCTCCAATAATGACGGTGCAATCAGCCGGCTTCTTCTTCATGGCATCGCTATTCATTCGAGATTTGCCGTGATTGTAATACCCGTTTGGGGAATTCTGCGGAGCAGCCCATACAGCTGCGGCAGTATCTGCGTTATTCAAATTAGACATCAGTTCCGAAAATATTGCTGCCTAAAAGTATTCATAGTCCATGGGAGTGTATTAAGTAGTAAGTATAGAACCACATACCTATTTAGAAACTATTTGAGCTTATTATTCGCGTTTGAAAAAAAGCGAATATTCTACTCAGTCGATTGCAAATTAATAGTTAGTAGTAGCACCAAAGACTTCTCCACCTCAACCAAAATTATATTCAGATTAAGTTGCGTGGCGCTGAAAATATTGAACAATTGAAGCGCCTTTCATTACCAATACAAGTATTTTCACAATCACCACAGCAAAGAGTTGGAAATGAATTTACAATTTAATATTTTTGCACAACTGCAGCTTCGTTTCGTCGTTGACATTTAAAAGAAATTTGAATCGTTCCTTACCAACGTTCCCCCGTAATACAAGTACTTTGACTAGCTTTACCTTAATCGGCGTCATTATCGAATAATCATTTCGTAGTCCTTCCCCAAAATGCCATTTTTTCATTTTCATACTCGTATTATAATGTTGACTTTAAAAGTAAAAGCCGCGTTTCTCATATTAAGTATTTAACCAAAATCATAAATAATCACATGAAATACATATATAAAATTCTTTTGAAATCACATTCATATTGAAAGAACAAATTCAGGCCCCCAAACCAGTTTGATTTCCATTGATTACGTACTGGCTTGTAAACTTATCTATATACATACATATATAACAGTTTGTCTGATTGAATTCTATTTTGTCAATTCACACGACTTAAAGACATACATATAGTAGAAGAGACTACTTCTATAGGGTCGATTATGGAATGAATTTTTTAGCCTCATCACCCCACCCTAAAGTGAGGGAAATTAACAAATTATTTTACATGGTAACTTTTTGTAGTACGGAACCTGGAAATGCTTGATTCGTCAAAGAAGTGCTTACGATTCTTCATATTCTTGGAATTATTCTAACAAGATAAAAGCATCGCATAGAGAACGAAAATAGAGTTAGCTGCTTTAATAGAAGGAAACAAAAGAGAATTGCTAGTATAGGTACATGAGAATGAAATCAAATACATATGCTTTCTATATCCCTTAAGTATCAAAATATATAGGTTTATTAGTATCAAAATATATGGTAAGGGATTTTTAGTATCAAAATATACAGTTTGGTTTTCATTTTAGCATCACATTACTGCTCCGAGAAGAGTTGTGATTGGAAATTGAATTACTGGCATCCCTGCAGAAGAAAAAAAGAGTACACATTATTTGCAATACACGCTGAAGTATGCTTTTGAACTCACCTTTTAATGTGGGACAAGTATGTATAGGTATTTCCGTCTTAGTATCAAAATATATGGTAAGGATTTCCTTTAGTATCAAAATATATACATCGTTTTTTATGTAAAAATACTTATAAAGAGTGTATTTACTGCTGCAAACATCCATATGCCGATTTGAATGATCGCTGCAAAACTTAAAAAGGAACAGTTCATACGCTGTATTTTCAATTATTGTGTTTCCTTACTAGATGCTAAGTTTAAAGTTTGTCTTTTCGTATCAAAATATATAGGATTTGTAGCCGGGAGACGCCGGTTAGTGTTTGTAGCCGAGAAGCTTTGAAGCATTCTTCTAAATCTTTCTCTTTTATAGTTTTGTGCTCTTTCGTATCAAAATATATATAATATCCCCATAAGTGGGCCGATCATCTAGAAATTGAAATGAGTACTACAGAATAAAAATTACCAATACTTTGAATCATTGGTCATGCAAGCTTACCTAATAACGTGTAAGGTTTCTTTTTTAGTATCAAAATATATGTCCAATTGAAATGATTACTGAAGCATGAAAAAGGGAACAACTTATTACCAGTACCTGGAGGCGTTCTTCGGTGCTTACCAATAAGTGTGATATGTCCAATAAAGTGTCCTTTGTGTAATGGCTCTAAATTGCAGTCATAATTCTGATAACCATTTATCATCCTGATCAGTAGCGCACTCCAGCAATGTTTAAAGTACTCTCTTGTGGGTTCTTAAACCTCGAATTCGTTATATGGAGAACTACATACATATCGTAGTCCCTTTTAGTATCTTTAGTATCTAGTCTTTTTTAGTAATAAAATATATGTCCAATTGAAATGATTACTGAAGCATGAAAAAGGGAACAACTTATTACCAGTACCTGGAGGCGTTCTTCGGTGCTTACCAATAAGTGTGATATGTCCAATAAAGTGTCCTTTGTGTAATGGCTCTAAATTGCAGTCATAATTCTGATAACCATTTATCATCCTGATCAGTAGCGCACTCCAGCAATGTTTAAAGTACTCTCTTGTGGGTTCTTAAACCTCAAATTCGTTATATGGAGAACTACATACATACTTGTATCGTAGTCCTTTTTAGTATCTTTAGTATCTAGTCTTTTTTAGTATCAAAATATATGTCCAATTGAAATGATTACTGAAGCATGAAAAAGGGAACAACTTATTACCAGTACCTGGAGGCGTTCTTCGGTGCTTACCAATAAGTGTGATATGTCCAATAAAGTGTCCTTTGTGTAATGGCTCTAAGTTGCAGTCATAATTCTGATAACCATTTATAATCCTGATCAGTAGCGCACTCCAACAATGTTTAAAGTACTCTCTTGTGGGTTCTTAAACCTCAAATTCGTTATATGGAGAACTACATACATACTTGTATCGTAGTCCTTTTTAGTATCTTTAGTATCTAGTCTTTTTTAGTATCAAAATATATGTCCAATTGAAATGATTACTGAAGCATGAAAAAGGGAACAACTTATTACCAGTACCTTGAGGCATTCTTCGGTGCTTACCAATAAGTGTGATATGTCCAATAAAGTGTCCTTTGTGTAATGGCTCTAAATTGCAGTCATAATTCTGATAACCATTTATAATCCTGATCAGTAGCGCACTCCAGCAATGTTTAAAGTACTCTCTTGTGGGTTCTTAAACCTCGAATTCGTTATATGGAGAACTACATACATATCGTAGTCCCTTTTAGTATCTTTAGTATCTAGTCTTTTTTAGTAATAAAATATATGTCCAATTGAAATGATTACTGAAGCATGAAAAAGGGAACAACTTATTACCAGTACCTGGAGGCGTTCTTCGGTGCTTACCAATAAGTGTGATATGTCCAATAAAGTGTCCTTTGTGTAATGGCTCTAAATTGCAGTCATAATTCTGATAACCATTTATAATCCTGATCAGTAGCGCACTCCAGCAATGTTTAAAGTACTCTCTTGTGGGTTCTTAAACCTCGAATTCGTTATATGGAGAACTACATACATATCGTAGTCCCTTTTAGTATCTTTAGTATCTAGTCTTTTTTAGTAATAAAATATATGTCCAATTGAAATGATTACTGAAGCATGAAAAAGGGAACAACTTATTACCAGTACCTTGAGGCATTCTTCGGTGCTTACCAATAAGTGTGATATGTCCAATAAAGTGTCCTTTGTGTAATGGCTCTAAGTTGCAGTCATAATTCTGATAACCATTTATCATCCTGATCAGTAGCGCACTCCAGCAATGTTTAAAGTACTCTCTTGTGGGTTCTTAAACCTCAAATTCGTTATATGGAGAACTACATACATACTTGTATCGTAGTCCCTTTTAGTATCTTTAGTATCTAGTCTTTTTTAGTATCAAAATATATGTCCAATTGAAATGATTACTGAAGCATGAAAAAGGGAACAACTTATTACCAGTACCTGGAGGCGTTCTTCGGTGCTTACCAATAAGTGTGATATGTCCAATAAAGTGTCCTTTGTGTAATGGCTCTAAGTTGCAGTCATAATTCTGATAACCATTTATAATCCTGATCAGTAGCGCACTCCAGCAATGTTTAAAGTACTCTCGTTATATGGAGAACTACATAAGTACATATCGTAGTCCTATAGAAAATGTGACTTCTTTTGCTAAACCTCACTCAGTTGATTTCTTTCCATACATACTTGAATGGGTGTCGATTGGTGTAATCAATAATTCCACATACTCCGAACTGAAAAGAGCTGGTGATCGTTAAAGTACTCCAACCCAAAATAGTGCAAAGTACCTTCTTGTGTTCTGGGTGTGGATTTTTAGCTCTTGAATTCGTTATGCTGTAGTCGTAATAGAGAAATACTTGTATATATCTAACGCGGTGCTACGGAAAATGCCACTTCTTATAGTAAGCCTCATTTGATTTCTTTCCATACTTACTAGAATAAGGGTAGACTGGGGTATTCAATCTTTCCGCATACTCCTTGTTGTTGACACAAATATTCGAAAATGTTGTATTATTTCACAAAAATTCTTAAAACTAATGAACTTGCACTTTTTGCTTAACACTAATAACACTTTATGCTTAAATCTAATTTTTTATTATTTCACATTTTAATTTTTGTTTTTTTTTTTGTTTTAGATGTTTTTCTCCGAAAACAATTGAAAATATACTGAACTGGAGCTGGGAATATAAAATCGAAGTTTTGAAATTAAAAGCATTGCTTACTTGTGCAAATTGAAATTCATTTAATTTCGAACGTCATAGTGTTGGAATTGTGAGATATGTATTTATGAAATTAAATCATAATCGAAAGATCTCTTCAAAAAAGTGAAATAACTCGTATATGAGCGTCTGCATGCCAAGTTTGGTTTATGTATGCTCAGCCGTTTCCGAAATCCAGGCGTTCATCCAGACAGACGGACGGATATGTCTAGATCGATGTCTCTCGTCATGCTGATTCAGAATGTAATGGTGTCGGAGATGCTTCTTTCTGCATGTTACATAAGTACTTTGCACAAATCTAATATACCCTGGCAAAATGGAAGTTATACCAATTATGAAAAGCTGCTCGATATTTTTTTATATACTGGTGTATCATCAGTTAGATTTGGTTAATTAAAACACACACGAATTGTTGAGTTTATATATGTATATCTATATATTTATATGTATCTATGCTATTAAGCTCTAATTTAATGAAGTAATATTATCGCTTTGAAATTTACTCTAGGTGGGCGGACCCCCTATGTGGGTGGATCTTCTAGTGCACATTGATGAGGTTAGCATCCGGCTCTGGCAAGGGATCTTCGATCTCTTCAGTTGGCTCGTTTTCCATCTTGGACTCCGCATCAGGATCCTGTTGGCCCTGCTCGATGAATCGCTTACTCTGCAGCGAAAAATTCGGCACCGTCACTGGCTCTATAATGCCAGGAACATCGGCAAAGGTACGGTCCTCGATGATCAGCACCTGCGAGTTGATTTCGACCTTCTTGATGTCGGCCTCGCGTTTGAGTTGACGAGCGCGATAGGCCCGATAAACCAGCATACCGCAATATGCACTAATCAGGATCGAGACGGTGTAGAAGTTTCCACGCTTGGGTTTGACGGCATCCAAGACGGCATCGCATTGAGCGGCCACGTTCTCCAGCGTTATGGTGACAAACTGCTCTGCAGGCTCATTGGGTACGATTTGGCTGAATGTGCTCATCTTTTGTGTGTGGATTGCCGAATTAATGAAAAGGTGTGCGTTTTTTATTATAATTTTTTCAGTTGGGGAGCTGAACGGGAAAATTTTGTTGAATGGCAGACTGTGTGATAGAGAGCTTGTAACAGAGTTCGTCCGACCCAGGCAAGGCATGCTTAGGTATTTCTAACAGAACCGTTTCTAAACAAGAACTGTTCATGTAACTTGCCAAACGAAAACTGTGAAATGGATTGAGTTTCTTATTGATGCTTTGATTTTAGCGTCGATTACGATTTATACAGATTTGATTCTAAGACTGCTAATACTTGTAGTATTTTGGAACTTAATGCTGAGATTCGCTTTGAAAACGTTTTTGTAGCTGAACCAACTCATTTTTGAGTACCATCTGGCATTTATTTATTTTACCCAATGAATCCCACAATTAAATACTTAAATTGAAGTTTTGTATACTAATAACATGCTATAAATAGAGCAATCATACTGGGTTCGAAACCGTCAATAGAGCTATGAATTTAGTGCTAAGGCTTTCAATTGTTATTGACAATCAATTTACCGTTAGGTTGCAACTGATTTATATTACTATGGTCACCCGCTAAATTGAGTATTTAATACTAATAATAATATATATATTTATAAAATATTTAATATGTATACGATTTGAACAGCTTCATTGCTGCTATCAATAACTCTGGCAGGGTGAAATTTAAAATTCAAATGTGCCGCCCTGTTATCATCAAAATTGTACAAGCTGGCAGTTCCGTATTGGAAACAGGTTGGCAGTGCTGCGCATTAACGCGGCACGCCGATGTTTTGTGCATCGATGCCCTTCCACATCTCTATGGCTGCATCAGTTGTTGTGGTAAATTAATTGCGGGTGGACGTGTGCGGGTCGCTTAAACAATTTGTGCATTTTTTTTGTTAAATATTTTAAGTGCAAGTGCGCGTTGTTTGTGTCGAACGCTCACACCGCGCGTTGTCGCCGCCGCCTACGCATATTTTCTGTTCTTTTGCCTAAATTATTCTGTCGCCTGAGCGTTGCGTGTGCGTCTGGATGTGTGTAGGTGTGTGTGTGTGTGTGTGTGTGTTGCTGTTTAGTTATCATTTCTTTTGCATCAATGCCCTTTTGTTAAACGTACTGCGGTTGTGCATAAATGCAAAGGTATTATACAAATATTAGCAACATTAAACGCATCACCTATCACAGCAACAGCAGTAACGGCAACAACAACATTGTATGCTTGTAAGTTAATACAAAAGCGACGTTTTGTTAATACTATTATTATTAATATTCAATTATCATGCTTGCTACTACTAATTGGGCGCGCAAAACAAAATGCGGAAGCCACTGAGTTGTGCTTGTGTGTGTGTCTGTTTGCTGGCATGCACATAATTATTATGCATGATAACAATTGGCTAGGTGGCTGTCTGTCTGCATCCATGCCTGCCTGCCTGCCTGCCCTGGCGAGCCACTAAACAGCAAATTAGATTAAAAAACAGCAGCAGAGAGCCGACAACTTAAAAGCCAATACACCGTTGCGTCAACCTGTCAATCTGCCACCTGCCTCCTGCCGCTAGCCCCTTGTTGTTGTGCCTCCCCTCTAGCCTTCTTCGAGTCGTTGTTATTGCTGACTTGTAAACAAAAGACCACCCATTGTCCCAATAGTCAACAAGAAGAGCAACAGCAACACCCACATGCACTATATATGTATGTATATGTACATATATATTATATACCATATATATGTACTCGTATACATACATACTTATGTACATAGTAGTACGTATGTGTGTATATGTGTGTGAGCAGCTTTTGCAACGTCCCGCCGTTCGATTCCCCATAAATATAGACAGGTTGGCTTTCACAGCCACCCGATTAGCATATAAAAATAGTTGAACTTTTGTCGTAAGCATAGGCATGCGGACAACAACACAAACGCGCCAGCCAAATACATACATACATACATACATACGAGTATGTACATATATATGTCATTCATGATATGAATTCAGCTGCAGACCAAAGTGCATTCCTTGTCGTCAGCCGCTAGAAAATAATGTTTATGTACCCAGCTTGTAGAAATATATAAATACATAATTTAGTTAACAAGCAGAAGGATATTTATTTGCACCCGAAGCATTAACGGATATATGTACATACATATGTACTTATGTATGTATGTAGGTACTGATGGCATTATTTTGATTACAAAAATCGACTGAATAACAAAACTGCTTCACTTCTACTATTTTCGCGAAAACATTTAAGGCCTATAAATAAACAAAAAATTGTGAACCATGACTATTTCAATCAATGCACTGGAATCCTTACATATTCTGGCTAATTATGTAATAATTAAAGGGATCTATTTATTCACAATAAGATAGAGAGAGCAGATAATCGTACTTTAAATAGCTTGCAAATCAAAGAAATTAACTTAATCGACTTTAACTCAACTTTGGGTTTTATTGTACTGCAAAGTTCAATGAAAATGGTTTGCATTCAGAATGTGGTTGAGTTGAAAATGATGTTAAAATTACTTGATTTTTAAAGAAGCAAATAACTTCTTCATGGGATAAAAAGTGTTACTTGCAAAGATTTTCCGAAACTCTAAGAATTTTGCTCACACATTTTCACAGCTTTCAGTTCTCTAATGACGAACATAGTGAAATAAAATCGAAATATAATTTTTAGAATTTTTTATATCTGTTCACTGATGTCAAATCCGAAAATACTCCCATTGCACCTAACGGTATTTAACATAGTTTTGGAAGGTATAATCAAATTTAATAAGATAAGACTGTACGTTGAATTTATTTGAATTTTATTATCAATTTAAGGAGAATTATTATTATTATTTATTTTTATTTTTTTGCTCTTATTGTTATCATTATAATTAGTACATAAGTGTTGCCTACTGAATGTAAATGTATTAGTACAGGTTTTATGTTTTCTACTTTATTTTTATTAGTTATTCTCTTGAAGGTGTGCTTGAACTCTATTTCTAAAATGCGTTTCACAGCTGATTATTTTTAAGTTATGTGGTTATAGATGTTATATATAAAAAAGTGTCTTTCTGAACAGGATAATCTATATTTTGATGAAGTAAAATAAAATTACAGTCCTAAGTTTAATCCACAAGTGAAGGGTTATTATTTTTGGGAGAATTGTTTCGGCGAATACTATGTATATATGCAATAAATAGAGGAATGTGGCCGATGGATATAAACAACCAATATACACATCGACTCGGGTTGGTTCTTAGTGTGGCGGGGTATTGTTAGAGATTAGTTGGGTAGAGCTGGTAGACCACCAGGAGAGCATTTCGCCATCTAGCATACTACAATAAGAGCAGCCTATGCGCTTTCCGATACATCCTGTCCATGGTGAGTTTAAGAATAGTGGCATGGGAGTTGTTCAGGCGATTCGACCATCTTTGCTTCTTTGAATTTCCTGCATCAAGCAATGAAGTGTGAGTGGACTGGTTATAAGTCTGCATTCCATTCTGTGGAGTTTGAGGCGGATTTGGTTTGGGGTGGCTGTGCTCCTTCTTAAGCCAACGTTGCACGTTGCTCTCAATGGCCCGACTTTACCGCTGTTTGGTTGTTCACAAACACATACATACATACATATATGTATGTATATGAATACGCTCTTGGCAGTCTTTGAGGCTTTTCCGCCTTAGTCGGGCAACTTGATTGATAGTTTTATAGAAAACATGTTCATTTACTATGTCTTTATCATTATGCGTCTTCCATATTTCTGTTTATTTTATTTCCGTTGTTGATTTTCAGCTTTCCTAAAAAACATGAGTGGAGCTTATTAATCGGCGCCTTATCTGACAGAAATCAGCATTGTGATTTGCCATTGCTCTACATATGTGTTTTAAAAGTATTTTCAAAGTGCAAAATAATCTTTTTTCTTCCAATAAGTACCTCCCTATAATATACAAGTATATAATGTTGCACAATATTTCTGCTTCAGTAGGGAGACAAGCACTCAAATAAAACTAAATAATACAATAAATTAAAAATAATATAATAATAAAACTAAATAATATGAATAATCTGGGCGTTAGAAGAATTCAAAGCTATGTGGAAAAAGATGATTTAGTATTTATTAGTTATTACTTATTGGCTAGTTAAAGCCACTAAAGCAACAATTAGGTGTTTCGAATATAAAATACAAAAACACCATAATAGAGAAGTAGGATTTACAAGTGGATTGAGAAGAATTACTACGATTAGGGCAGATGAACTACTTGTAGTCTGTGGAGCATGAGGGTTACGTAAAATGATGAGGTTAAAGAGCATACACAGATTCAAATAAAGATGGTTTTGTTCCTAACACATAACACTAGACTTAAGTCGGAACATAAAGACGAAAATTGAAAGTACGGCAATAAAGAACAGTCGAGCAGAGACTAAAGTTTTTGCGCTTTGTCTCGCTTCTCCATTATCAGGCAACCTTTCTAGACGAGTGTTAAGTAGTTGCAGTTTCTTGGGCCAATAAATGCCTATAACGAATGGGCATTATAGCATGTATTATATGAGTAAGAAATTGATGTGCCTTTGGCAACAAAGATGCAGTTCATGGCCTTTTGGACAATACCTGCTCATCGTAACATACATACTTGGCCGCTCGTTGGCTCTTTTCAAAGACCGGTTTCGCATTTACGTGTCTATACAAGTATTTACATATACATACAAGTATGTATGTATATATCTAGTATAGATATGTGTATTTATATATGCATGCATGTGTGCATGCATATGTTAATTGAGAACACTTGGCTTTTGATTTTGGCGAATTGTGTCGCTTTGGACGTCATGCATAAATTCCGCACATTGCAGTCCCAGTGCCCCCACAATGCAGGCAATTGCAGTAGCCGGAGCCCATTTGCGATTCAAATTGTAAAATTGATTTGGCATAAAGACAGCCACAGAGGTCATTTTTCATATATAGTATATGTAAGCTACATACATATAAAGCATAAAGTGTTATACTATGTATATATGGACAGTGTCTGGCGCCCAAACACCATCCGCCAATGTCCGGCAAGGTCAGTGTAAACGAGCCACTGCCACTATACTTGTATGTTTCCGAATGTGCAACTCAACTGTATATCGCTGATAAAGCCAACAGAGCCAGCCACTCGTATATCAATGCTCCCCGCCAAATATTTGCCTAGCCTCCTTATCTCTATTATACTATATGCCCAAATAACCAGCCAAAGCTGCCGCCGTCATAGCCGCCACCACGGACTGATAAGCGAGCAATCAATGGCATTAAAGTGATAACCATAAAGCCATAATAGAAACAATAAACCGCCCGGCTACTTTAGCAATAAACAAGCCACAAAAAACGCTATGCTGTGCGATTTTAGTAAAACCTTTTTATGACTTTGCCATCAAGTCTTCAAAATAATTTTGTTTATGCGAAAAATCGCAGACGTTTTTCCGACATAAAACAAAAATAAGGGGACTTTGTCCCCATCAATCGCTTCGCGTTAATCGCTAACCCTGCTCGTTCTGGAGACCAGCACCCAACTGCCAGTTAAAGAGACCTCTGACGATAATTCCTATCTCATTAACTGAACAGAAACACAAGTATGTACCCATTGCATTTCTAGTGCGGTTCCTCTATACTTTTAACCTTAAATACTTCGTTACTCAAAGTCGTATAAGTAGAGCTTGAAGTCTATCTTACTAGGACCATTTCGTCGTCTGGAATAGACTGACCTAAATAATATACGAATATATGTATAGTACTCTGCGAACTCTACGAACTCTTGTCTGTCTCAAGGGTATAGCGATTTCCATAAAGGCATGAAACGTTAGAAGCTGAACTATTTATATTAATTGATTAAATGTTTTAAATTTCGTTTTCAGCTGAATAGCTCTTCTTAATAACATACATTTTCAGCGCACGTTTCCCATACGTATTATTTGATTAAGTGGCTTTATAAGATAAGAACCATTTGCTGGCTATTCGAGAATGCTATTGGCTCACCTAATTCTTAAATATTACAAGTAATACCGATATGCACATTAATGGATTAATATTTGAAAAGCATGAAGCATAATTTTATGTTCACAGTTCTACAGCTTATTTTTGTGTGTCTATTATGTAACTCTTTAACTCCCAAAAATATTATATATTCCGCTTTAAAAAAAGAAGCTTCACACCAATATTATATGATTGACTATCGATCAGAGAGATACGAATTTTTTCACATTTGCTCAACGATTTCAAATCAGCTGTTCATCAGCTAACAAATCTGTTGCAGAAATCCTCAGCAATCAGCGTTTTGTCGATATATTGTCGTATAATCGATAATCCGTTTGGGTTTATTTCTAGTTTATGCAGCAAATCGGTGGAAATGGGAACGCAAAGAATGAAATAGCGATTAATAGCGCTATTCGTAAAATTAAACAGCTGTTTTGTGTACAAATTAGTTTCGTTTCTTCACCATGAAATGTGAATTCGTTGCGGCAATCGGTTCGTAAGCCAATTCACGCGAAATTTCCATTGTTGCTTTCCAGTTCTTGCTTTATTCACTGGATAGATCGTTTCTATGCAGTTCAGAGATATCAGCTTAAAGAAAAGTTATATTTAAATTTAATTAGGTAATATTTTATTCAAATATTGTTTTTTTTTTAACGATTTCTACATAATTTATGAGAATTTAAGTCAGGAAAATAATATAATAATAAATTAGGAAAATGAATTAGTTGGGTATTTATTTAAGAGTTGAAAAAAATACAGAATTCAAGAGGTGTCAGTTCGAACATCTTAGGCATGACCGCGTTAACGAAATTCTTAACACATGAACTTCAAATTACGGATCGAAAAAAAAACGCTTTCAAAAATTGAAACTTATTAGATTTTAAATTAAAAATCGTATTATCTGTGATCTGCTGGAAGAAACTAATTAATGTTATAAAATAAGACTAAGTAATAGGTGGCAGCTCAAAAATAGGCGTATTCGTAAACCCCCCTAACTGCCTATGATAGAGAAGAGTTCTCTATCTTTCTGCCTATTATATGCATATAGAGAATATGCATATATGTATATGGCTAAGAAAACGTCGCAATTTCCGTATATTGCGGTTTAACACCAAAGCTATCACGCGATCATCTGAAACTAAACATATCAGCTATTTTGTAGTCTATTTATCTTTACGACCTTTGAAGTCTTTCTATCATATTTAATTTTTTTTTCTTGGTGAAACGCTTTAAATGTTCAAAATTGTTTAGTTATTATTTATTTATCTTCAAATAACTGTAGGAATAACATTTAAATATACATATCTGTTATCACATAGCTTACGAAATCATATGTAGAATGTTCAGTTATGTTGTAGTATATTTAATTATCTTCTAAAATCTATTTGTTGCCTTTACAATATGGCTACCTTTTTTAAATGTTAGGCGCAGTGTTAATACAAGTATTACCCTATAAGTAGTTAAATGAATTATCTTCAAATAATCTTTTTATGACCTTTGAAGTATTAGCATTTTCTTAATTGCTCGCCCCAATTATTATCCAAAATACACTTTTCCAATTTACCTTTACACTTGCCTATTTGTTGTTGATATTGAAGGTTACGTTTAATTTGTAAAAAGCAACAACAATTTAAACGCATATAGTGTGCAGGCGGATTCCGCCTCAGTTTTTATTATACCCTGTACCCGTAAGGTAAATAGGGTATATTAGGTTTGTGCAGAAGGAAGCATCACCGACCCCATAAAGTATATATGTATATTCGTGATCAGCATGACAAAAGAAATCGATCCGACCGTCTAGATGAACGCCTGGATTGCGGAAACTGTTGAGCGCACATTAACCAAACTTGGTGTGCAGACGCTCCTAGTCCCTAGGCTACACGAGTTTATTTTAT
Source organism: Scaptodrosophila lebanonensis (assembly GCF_003285725.1). Taxonomy (NCBI): domain Eukaryota; kingdom Metazoa; phylum Arthropoda; class Insecta; order Diptera; family Drosophilidae; genus Scaptodrosophila; species Scaptodrosophila lebanonensis. The sequence continues at coordinate 5,288,590 of NW_022060566.1, read as the reverse complement.
TTTATTTTTTTTGATAATCCCTCCCCTCTACCCGCTATAGAATTTCGCCAACACTGTCCATCTACGATAACCACAATATGCACACGTAATCTATTCACAAAATATCTACTTTTTCTAATTTCATACTTGTACAAATAGGTCAATTCTAAGAAAAGTTATTAGCGAAACAATTTCACTCCAGAACTACGCCCACAAGCTGCAGCATTAAATTCGCTCTTCTTCTTCTTTTTGCTTCTGCTAAAGGCGCATAAACCTCAGTGCAGGAAGTTTGTCTGGGTAGAGGGTATTCCACGGTCGGGCTTGCTCGACTGTAGCGTTCTCTCTTGTTTTTTTAAGTAAATATTCTTGATCCCTGACCTAAGTTGGGAGGGAATCGGAGAGGTTTAGGGGCGCAGGTAACTAAAAAAAACTGTTACAATTTACAGTCGTGTGCAATGGAGCGTATCTGTGTGCATGCACTCATCAATTAAATAAAACTCGAATGCTTTCGCTAAACACAATTTGAAATCGAAATCTAATTGACAGTTTGCTGGCTGGCGGACCGGTTGGCTGGTCGATGAGCAACCACGCACAATGAGTAACCTGGTGCAGGATATACAGAACAAATACTCATTCCTGGACAATTTGCTCACCAATTTCTGGAAATCAATTATCAAATCGAATTCAACATTCAAGTTACAGCTGCGAAATATCAAATGGAAGAACTCCAAAGCCAGACCAGGCTGTGCCTATCAACCCACAGAGGTAAGTCCTAAATTGTAATAGTCCTTTGGGTGGATTGCACTCCTGCCCTAAAATCATCTTTCATCTATCATCAAATATCGCAGATCGAGCAGATGGCTAATGTCATCACGCACGGCATTTGGATTGTTCCCGCCCTGTTTGCTGCCATCAAACTATTCGAGCGTTCGTACACCTCGAGCCAGGTGTTAGTCTCCTGGGTCTATGGCGGTGCCCTCTGCATGCTCTTCACCGTATCCACCTTTTTTCACTGTTCCTGCTACTGTGTGGAGCATAAGTAAGTAGCATTAACGATTACGTCACAAATATTCAAACAGAATTAGAGCTATTCTGAAATTGTTTCTCATCCATAACATAAAAGTGATGGCTGAGGGTATTTGTCACATATATTTATTTGTCCTACCCACGAAAACCTGAACCCTGTTTGTCTGTTGTAAAGCTGTTGAGAAAGCTTTTTTTTCATCTTAAGAACAGCTCTAAAGTTTTCGTTGCAACTGAGATCCGATTTAAAATATGTATGTTTTTGCTTTTTGATTATGTGATTTCAAATCGAAAAGAGAGTGCAAATATTACGGAAATAAATGTTTCTTTTCAAGCGTGCTGTTTCCATATTTGTTGCTTTTACAATTTCTACAGTAATCGGGTCCGTTCAGAGCTCTTATATATCATCAAATTGCAGTATCATCTACTTGTAGTCTAGAAGAATGCATTTTCTTGATTTAGTTATGTATTATAAAACATGCAGTAATGGGTCAAGCATACCTAAGATTCGTTACGAATGGGATGATTTGTGAATCTAAACTTAATTTTCTTCAGTGATAAAAAGATATGTATAGGTATAGATAAAAGATATAGATAAAAAGACGACTGACTGACTCTTCAATAACTAACCAACTAAGCTTTTAAATACAAATGATGGACTTTAAAACGTAATAGCCACTATACTTAATTCTTTACACAGAGAATTGAGAGTTTAGTGATTTTAAACTATATTTTCTTAAGGGACCATTTCTGAAGAATTGTAAAATGCTCATTACATTTAGATATAAAGGCGGTTGATGTGCGTGAGACGTTTCACTGACTCTTCATTACGCTTCCAAATAAAACGCTTTTGAATATCTTCACGTAAAAATGCGTAGAGTAGGAAAGACAGACTTTTAAACATAATGGCCACTATACTTACTTTTAGTTTTCTTGAGTTCCGCTTGTTTCCTTTCCCTCTGAACTAACTCGACTCAACTTTTTATTGTTAATAGACCACCAATTAACTACAAAGCTTGGCCAGCCGTTGGTTGGCACACATACTGTGGGCTCAAAAATATTTTGCATCGTTGCGATCGCGCTATGATTTATGTGTTCATTGCTGGCTCATATTTTCCGTGGCTGACGCTGGAGAATACGAATCATTCGGCGATATTGTTTTGCATGGAATGGGTAATATGGTTAATGGCAGCTATTGGCATAGCGTATCAACAGGTGAGTTGAATCCACACAATAATATAATGATAATATAATGAATTATCTTTCATTTTCTTCGCAGCTCTATCACGAACGATATAAATGCCTGGAGACCTTCTTCTATATAATAATGGGTTTGGGACCGGCTCTGGTTGTAATACTCACCGGTCATAATTTTCCTGGGATGACGCAATTAAAATTTGGCGGTGCTTTCTATATACTAGGCATTGCGTTTTTTAAATCGGACGGACTTATACCGATGGCGCATGCCATTTGGCATTTGTTTGTGGTGCTCGCCGCTGGTTGTCATTATTATGCGATTTTAGTAAATTTATACCCGAACGACTCCATTATTTATAAAAATTAATTCGTTAGGCAGTAGTACAAGTATGTATATACTGTATATACTCGTATATGGATATATCTTCTATGTGTATATATCTGTAAATGAAAAGGTGCTCGCGACGTCCTGCTCCATTGATATTGAAAATCTTCTGCCGCTGACTGCGCTCCGTAGAATTTGTAGAGTACTTAATTAAGAGCCTTGCCAATGATACGATTACCAACAAAAACCCATCCGTTCGACGTCGCTGCGGACTACTTCATTTAAAAATATTGTTTTTGTATATTTTTTTAAAAATTATTTGAGTCAGCCATAACGTATTCCTTCCCAATACCCGAGTCACTGCTCCAAATTTAGCCAAATTTTTCAAAATACTTGAACATAATTAATTTTATAGTGTTCATTATTATTTACGATATACGTACTATATGTACTAAATATTATTCTTGTTCTTGTTCGATAGTTTAGTTCTTCACACGGATTTATATGTGGATGTATATATAGGATGAATGTAGAGATTAGTGAAAATAATATATCGTAGTTTTATACCTACATACCTATATGCATAGGATAGAAAGTTAAATGGAAGACAAACAAAAGAATAGTTAATCTAAACGGAAACGATTTTTGTGATCAACATCTGCGGTCTTGCCAAAGATTAAATTAAATAATTCATAGCTCATGTTTATGTGCTCCTTTCCGGGGTCTCGTTTTTATGTAGACCCCGCTAGCCTACCCACGTACACACATACATGCAGAGCATACGTGCGTATTCGAAATTCTACCCATTATACACAAATATATACTATACGTGTGTGTGTGTATGCATGCATGTATGTGCAATTAATAATAGCTATGTAAGAATAAGCATTATGTATCTTTACACCAAACTCACATTTTGGCTTTATGTTCTTTTCTAAGACTTTTAATTTGTAAAGAGAAAATGAAAGAAATGTATGTTTGCACTCTAGTATATATAAATATACATATATATATATATATATATATATATATATATAGATAATAGTCCTTTCAACCAGTGAAAGCCCGCCTAATATACACGGATAAGCCCTTCTCTATATATATGTATATAAATTGGAATATTTAATAAAATTCATGAACCAAATTATTAAACAGTGAATCAAAGCTAGTTAGTCAAACCAGCGGGTTATTAAAGTGTGGTATTTGCTCAGGGATAACTACAGCAGACCTGTTAATGATTATTATAATAGTAATGATGAAGATGTGCTATTTCTATATCCTCTACCCAATTCCTGAAAGTGTTTTTTCATTTTTGTAATCTTTTCACACCGATGAAGAACGCCCACGATAGCCAATGCTGCAGATAATTTAGATGATGATAATATGACAGATTATGTTGGTAGTATTATTCACAAAATATGGCTATCTAACCAAAGTTATCATTAGAGCTATTAGTTAAGATATATTCATAGAAATTCGGTTTTAGATGAGCTTTTACAATTGGATAGAGGGTATCGCATAGTCGGTCTGATCGACTATGGCATGATTGCTTGGTAATTGCATAGAATTTGGTTCGTGAGTAATGGTGTTGGTCGCTGCTCAGTGAACTTCACTGCATGTTAATCAATTAAATAGTGCTGAGCAAAATTGTTTTATAGTTTTACATAACATGATATTTATTAATATATTATTCTTATAAAATATATATACACATATATACAAAACATTTGAAATTATATATACGAGATATACACAGTAATGTAAGCTTTTAATTACTATGAACCTTTTCGTTATGTACTAAATAAAGACTTTGGTGCGTGCAAATACATAATATACACAATGTCATTTCTATAAATTATTTATGTTGGTTTATATACGAAAAATATGTCGAAAATATGTTCTCCCATTTCTTATAGAGATTCGTTTTACAGATATGGAGGCATGATGTTATTCAGACGTTCCGTAAGTGGATATTCGAGGAATATTTTCTAGTTATAAAGTTAAAGCAATTTCTTACGGCAGTTGTGATAAAATAATTTCAACTAAAATAAACATTTGAAATAAAAAACATTTCTATTCAAGGATAGCAGAATGCGAGTAACAGGCAAGTTACCGGAAGTTATCTGCTAGCGTTTCTAAAACTATTTACAGGGTTATTATTTTTTATATGCAAATAATAAGCTTCCGATATATGATATAAGCAATTCTCATCTACTATTTGTAATAATGTTACCTAAAATGGATTCGATTGGTTGCATTAATCTTCCAAAATAGGTGTATGTTACAGCATTATTATATTTTGTTATTTTTAAAAAGATCTTTAATAAAATATTTAATTTACGTCGCAATTTGTTTTTGGCATAAAGCTTCTATGCTGTAAATTAATAAATGTATTCCCTTCAATGAGTTCTCCTCTGTTTTACAAACATCGTTAGGGAGAATTTCAATAAGAAAACGCCATAAGCTAAATTGGAAAATATATAAAGCAAAAGCAATTCAAATGGAACGATTTATTTTTTTCTACGGGACTAAAATTCGATATTTTTTACAAAATTAGTATCGATACATGGGAACGTAATGGCTTATCGATAGGCGTGCATTGTAAGTCGTTCGATGTGTCTCAGTTCAAAGTAGTAGGCTTCAATGCGAAATTGGTTTAATGGATAAGGAGAAGAAGGCCTACGAGACGCTGGTCCAAATCGTGGGTGCACGGATAGGAGCTGCTCCAGGAGCAGAGGAGGCGCATCATGAGCATCCCCTGAAGCTGCTACATCAATTGCACATCGCTGGCGAGAACCTCGACAGCCAAACGATGGCTCATCTCGCACAGCTGTTAGTATCGTCTGTGCAGGAGGGAGTGAAGGAAGGTGGTCCGGAGGCGAACGCATGGATGGATTGGCTGAACGAGCTGTTGCTTAGCAACAAACTAGCTCTGGGCGGTCCGAAGGCCGATGAGCTCATCCAATGGCTGCTGCTGCGTGCGGACGAGCATAATGGAAGTGTGGACACCCTACGCTGTCTGTGCACGCTGCTGAAGCTGGCGGCGATGTCGAGCATTGCCGGCTTGGCGGCGGTTAATGTGCGCAAGTATTGGACGAGTCTGGCGGCCATCAAGATTGCGGATAGTGTGGATGCAATGCTGTTGTTGGTATTGTGCCTGGACACAGTCTTTAGCGCGTCCATGGAGGCGGAGGATTTGAAGCTCAGCTCCCAAGTGGCGAATGCTTTAATACAAGTGCACTACGTCGGCTTGTGGCAGCAACGTGCGTTGGCAGAAAACGCCACACAGATGCCGCAGCTGCTGCAGCACACCCTTCAGTTGCTGGCCAAAATTGCGCTGCATAATCCACAGTTTGTGGAGCAACAGACGCCGGAATTGTTCGGCCTCGTCCTGGCGTACGTACAATTTAGCACTGAGCACGATGGCTCCGCCGTGAAGCTGCAAATGCCGCATCGCGTGCAACCCACCCAGCAGACGGCTGTTTATGCCGACGACGAGGAGGAGCCGATCAATGGACAACGCTCCAATGGTGGGCGTCAGCCCAAGACACGCAAAATGCGTTCCATCAAGAAGCGCAGCAATACGCGCGAACATCAGGCGCCCGTACCCACCAGTCGTGATCAGGAGCTATTCCTCTTGCTAACCAGCAACGATTATGGTGCGGACCGTACCGGCGAATCCGAGGGCCAGACTCAATCCGACGAGCCGACGACCCTGCAGCCACGGCAACTGAATGCCATGCAGGAACGTCATCGACAGGCTAAGGTGCGTTCAGCGGCGCTCCAGCTCCTAGCAGCTATGGTGAAGCAGCTGCCCAAACGCAGTCTCTATGGCTACTGGCATATACTCTTTCCCAGCGACTGCAAAGGCAATTGCAGCAATTCTCTGCATCTGCTGCACATTGGCCAGACGGATGGCAACGGACGGTGCCGAGCCTTGGCCCTTCAGGTGGCTGGCCAGGTCATTTATGGCTCCAGGAGCTACTTGAGTCAGGCCAGCTCGATTGGCGCCAGCAACTACACGAATTTCGCAGTCAATCTGTCCAACAGCTTACTCTCTGCCTATCGTACGCTCGCCCAGATCCTGAGCCGGGAATATGCCCCACCGGTGTTGACGCAGAGCCTCAAATGTCTGGCCGTGCTGGTGCAGGCGACGCCTTTCGAACATCTGGATATGGGTCTGGTCTACCAGTTCGTGCCAGAAGTTAAGAAATTATTGCGCCATGTGGAGGCCACCGTTCAAGTATCCGCATTGCTGGTCATGGAATTGTTGGTAGCTACGCCGCGTCTCACGCAGGAGATCGCCTGTGCTGTGGGCTTACCCTCGGCTCACCAGGTAACCACTAAGTTGGTTAACACGGCGCCGCGTCTAAATGTGCGCGAACAGGAGCTGAAATTTGCTGATCTTTGCGATATACTGAACGATGCTGAACTGGAGGCAGAAGATGAGGAGGTCGAGGAGGAAGAGCAGCAAGAACAACAGCTTGAAAAGAAGGAGGAGCAAAACGAGCAGAAGGAGGAAAAGTCCGATGAAAAGAAACACAATTCTGAGAAGGTGCAGCATCCGGAAGACAAGAGGGTGGAGCAGAACTCTGAAGTGCCCCGCAACTCCTGGCTGCTGCGGTATGTGTTTCGCCAACTGGAGTCCGTAAATACTGCGACGCCGCTTCGCGTTGAATGCCTGCAGGTACTGCTGGCGATGGCCACACATTTTGGATTGCTGCAGGACCATTTGGAGAGCCTGTACAAGGTCCTCTGTCTATCTCTTACCGACAACTCGCCTGACGTCCGCCTCTATGCGGCCCGCTGCCTGGAGGGGAATGCCTATCAGATGAGTCGTCATGTGCTGGAACTGCCGGAGCTTTGGCGGGCCGAGCACTCCAAATTCTGGCAAAACATTCTCCGCACCATCTACAGCGTGTACGTGAACGTCGCATCTCCAACATTGAAGTGCGCGCTCTGCGACGCGCTCTCTAATATGGGCGCCTATTGCTTTGAACGCTTGCCGGAGCCGCAGCGTAATGGGCTGCTCGCTTTCTTGAGCGGCTGCAGTGGCAGCGACAATGAAGAGCATCAAGTGCGTGCCTCGGCGCTGCGGGCATTGGCCGTTTATCTGCTGCATCCGACGCTTCGAAACGATTTGGTGTTTGTGGAAAACACGGCAGAGTTGACGCTACGCTTAGCTGGTGATCCACAGCTGTTGGTGCGCACAAAGGCCGCCTGGGCTTTGGGGAATATAAGTGATGCCTTGGTGACGCCACTGCTGGAGTTTCCCAGTAAGTTGCCGAAGGAGCGCATCTCAACTCCGCTGCTCTATCGCCTTATTGAGTGCGCAACGAGCGCCTGCAGCGATCACGACAAGGTGCGCGCCAATGGAGTCCGTGCTTTGGGAAACTTGCTGCGTCTTCTGAGCCTGCCGGAGCGGGGGGAACCGGAGGAGAAGCCGGAGGTGCGCGATCTAATGCAGCGCGCTCTCAACAAGCTGATCGATTGTGCACGTGCCGCTGGAAGCGCCAAGGTGAAGTGGAATGCTTGCTATGCCATTGGCAGTCTAGTGCGGTGTCGAGCGCTCTTCGCCGCGGGAAATGCAACGGCCGCCACCCTCTACCCGGCAATTTGCCAACTGATGGTGCAACATGCCAACTTCAAGGTGCGTATCAATGCCACCAGTGTGCTGCTGCATATTAGGGGTCGTGAGGATTTCGGCCAGCACTTTGGCACTGTGTGGCGTGCGCTCCTGGAGGCCACCGAGCGTTCTAATGCACTGGAGAGCTTCGAGGAATACAATCATCGGGATGCCCTGCAACAGCAGCTCTGTCTGGCCATTGCCCATCTGTTGGAATTGGCGCGAGCCGAGGACCTGCCCGGCTGCTGGAATGAACTTGAGGGCCAGCTGGACGTCGTCTCCGGCACCTGGGTACGAGTGGCGCACCGCATTGTACCCGAAAAAGCGGCCCCCCTCTACACATGTGCTCCCCTACTCCAGCAGCGCATGCAATCTCTCAGCGGTGAGCAACGCACGGCCCTCGCCAGTATTTTGAAGGCAGTACGTCTCGAGGGTTGAGCCTCACGGTGCTTTAGCGTTAGAATACCAACACCTTCATCTCTATGTTATTTTAATTTAATCGATATATGTATGTTTGTATATACTAATACTTATGTTATCACAATCAGAATTAAAGCATTTGCTGAATAACAGTGGACTTGGAATCGAAAGTGTTGTGTGCCATCAAATCAAATTTTACATGGCAGGTTTATTCCAACAAACGAATATAATTTCGACTATAGCTGTTGTTCCCATTTCTGAATTCGATTAAATGAAACGGAATCAAAACAAGCACATTTATGTATGCGTTTGATGAAAAATTATTGGAACCACAGCAGAACCTTTGAAACGACAAGGTTGTTCCGATGTATCGATGTCGTATAACATAATAATAATATTTAATTCGGCACGACTGGAAACTATTAAAAAGAGTTGAATATCCTTTTATGTCGCTGACTGCAACGCACAACGACTTCTGAGAATAAAGCTTTGAGGGTCGGAGAAATCTGGAGAAAGCTCCCAAGCGTATACTTTTTAAAAGCTAATTGTAAATTCCTACCTAACTTAGCATACTTTTCCGATTCATTGGTTTAAGGGCAGTCTGTTCCAAAAGGTTTAAGCTTTTCTGAAAGGACTCCATATTTAGTGGTGAATTTTAAGTTATAGTACATGTACTATATTGTATTGCGACATGAAGTCTGGAATCGATGTGTTCAGAAAAGAATGTAACAGCCAAAAATTATTCCTAGGTGAAAATCTAAAGGGAGAAAAGAAACATAGACTCGTTTTGGTCAAATATTTTATTAATTTTTTGTTTTATAGATTTTATATAGATAGATTTTATACACATATGTATAGAATATTGGTATGGTTATGCGAAAACGGTCGTAGATCTGTCGAATGTATGTGTGTACTATATATCGTCAACTACGAACTTGCTAGTTTCTATTTCCTTTCTTTTAATTTTAGGGATAGTAACATCTAGGGATTTCTTCGGTTCTTTGCTAAAAATTTCTTTAATGTTAAGTTAGGCGCGATTTGTATAAACGCGAATGGGATGGAAGGTGTGTGGGTGGGTGGATGGTTGGCTTGAAAAAGTTGCCAATAATAAAAAAATGCGTATGTCGCGCGCACACACACACCGAAGCAACTATATTATATATCTTCAGTATATGTCTGTGTTGTACATAAGCATATGGTAAATGGAGACGACGCGCTTGTTACAATATAATAAAATTAAAATATATAAAAGGAATACAGGCACGTTTTACATTAAAGAAGAAGGGATGGAAGTAATGGCAATTTAAAAAAAAATAAAATATTAATTATAAAAAAATTTATAAAACAACTACTAAATGGAAGGCTTATGGCCAGTTACAAAACCAGGTTCACAAAGGTGTGTGTGTGTGTGGGAGTTTGTGTGGGTGGATGTGTGTCTGTGTTTGTTTGTGTGAGATTAGGCGGATCGAGCAACCGATTCGCTTTGCGTCGTCTATCTCTATTTGCACTCAGTATCGCGATCATCCCTGACGGTCTTCAGTTGTTTCAAATGGTAAGACATTTCCCGAGGCGAGTCCTCGTTAAAGTTCAACAACCGCTTGCCCCCGCGCACCTTCTCGTTCATTTTTTGCAAGTCCTGCGAGAAAGGGAAAGGTGGAAAAATATTAGGAATAGCTTCTTCAATTCATTTGAGTTTGCAAATGCAAGTAGAGCTGTGCATGATCGTAAAAATCACGACTTTAAAAAAAAAAGCTCAGAACATGATCGCTTGTTGATTAAAAATACTTGCAAATATTAATGTAATGGGGGGACCTTCAAAAATCTTTAAAAAGTAATCCTAACTTACCTTGGCCGGACTGCAATGAAAACTGTAGACATCATCATTTGGCGAGGGCTGGAACTCGTTTTTGCTCATTTGTGATACGTAAAGCCCGCTTGTTAGCCTCTTGGGTTGCGATTGGCGTTCGATGGGGTGTGGCGAAAGCAATAAATCCGAACGCTGGAAAGGAATTCGTTGAAATAAATGTTTAAACAGTTAAACCCAAAGGCACCACTTACATCCAAGTTCTTATTTAGATTTTCAATGGACCAGGTTGTCATTTCGGGCACATAGTTGTAATTATAAAAATATATAATGTCCTTGTACTCGGGTTTGCCGTCGTTATCTTTGATGAGCACCTCACGATAGACGCTATTCACGGCTTGCCGCTGATTGCGATAGGAACGCATTATGTCGCTGAACTTAGGATCCTGCATTTTAGTTACCTAGAAATTATAGTTTAGATCAGTCATAGTTGGTAGATTGATTAAATAGCATAACTAAATGGTAATTTGCTGACAAGCTGATACTCCTCACACTATTCATTAATTTTCATATAAAATTTTAATAAAAAAGTTCATATTCTGAAGCAGTATTCAGAATCAAATATGTATGATATTTTTTGATCTATGAAGAACAATTGTATTTTATAAGATAAAAGTTAGCATTGCATAGGAAAGGAAAAGGAATGACTTCGAAACCGATGTTGTTTTACATTTTTGATGAAAATATGTATGTTTTCGATTTAATATTAGATTTTCATATAATGTTATTGTAGAAACTGATAAGATTGGTAATTGTTGAAGTAACTTTTCATTGCACTAAAATTAATGTAAAAATTCGTCAAACAATCGGGATGGAGAAGGAGCAGTAGGAGTAGAGGGACTTGCAATGGGTCCAATCATAATTGTAAGAAAAAGAAAAAAAAATCATAGCCATGATGAATGAAGAATAACCATGCAAGCGGGAGACGTGAGTTTTATGGTATTAGATGCATTGTGTGATCAGACACTTACTCTTATATAAATATAGATTGCACACATTATGATTTGATCGAGATGTCGATCTTTCATTAATTCCGTTTTCACCCTTATCGAATGCTCGAATATGGTCCAGATCTTGTCGGGCATCTTGTCCTTAAGGTTCAGCTCGGCGCAGAGCTTCTGTATACGTAGCCAACCCAACAGATAGACCTTACGCAGGAAGATTTGCAGAGCGCCAGCAGACCTGTCATTGTTCACCTCGGCGCTTGTGGGCAGCGTCTCCACGTCTGCGATCATACCCCAAACGGGCGAGGTTCGAAGCCAAGCCAAGCGCTCCAGACATGTCTCCTCGATCGAATTTAGATGCTTTACCAGCTCGCGTGTCAATCGACCTTCATGGGTGCCATGGCGCACCACAATCTCGATTATCTTGTGGAACTCAAAGGCGTTGATGCCGAAACAGTCTAGAACCCAGGGAAATTTCAGCTCGGTATTGTACGCCGCCAGGACCAGTTCCACACAGCAGGCCATAAGCGTGTTATTGAACATGTCGTGGGACAGGTTCTTCTTGAGATCAATGTTCGGCTTGTTGTTTTTCTCGGCAAGCAATATGTGATGGAGTAATGAGAAATATACCGACATGGCCAGCTTAAATCGATTCTCCGCCTCGCTGCGAATGGGAAATTCGGTAGTGAATCTCTGCTTCATTTTTCCAATCATTTCAAGCATTTTGTGAATCACTTCGTCACCGGCTTGCCTGGAACGATATTCAAATGATATAACATATTATGCAGTTCAATAGTCAATAATATGACGATGGATTTGGCATCATTTTTAATTCGTATTATTACCACTTTAATGGAAAAATTATTACCAAATAGAAGCAGATCTTGTGAGATGTAATATCTATTGAAAAGTTACTGTAAATATTAAAAAACGTATGGACGGACTCGCTAGATTTGCTTTTGGATTAGTCCCTTTCTTGTTAGTATTAATTTAAGTCACTTGCCATACTGTTTTCTTTTTAAATTAGCCATGGGTGTATGGATATTCATATGAATTCGATTTGTTTTCCACTTACATAACGAAGTCTGTGGGTTGGGTAGTGAATTTGGCGCTCAAATGCTTCACATTGCTTGTGGCATGGGCTACAGGCTCGAAATTACGATCGGACATGGCTGGCAAATCCTGTTGGCGCGTCAGTGGCGTGACTGGTGGACGCAAGGCCTGATCATTCAGATTTGTGTGCTCATTAGCGTCCATGTGATAGGCAGCCAGTATGCGTTCGTCGAATTCACCCGCCATGAGCACATATTGCTCGTAGGAGATGTTCAACGACTTGTGATTGCGCTCGAAATTCTCGGTTGACAGCAGCCCCAGCATCGTCTCCTCGTTGCCATAAATCGTCTATTGTAGAGTGGACTGGATTAGAGTTGTTTCAGTGATTGAGAATTCTGTTTCACTTACTTTGGCTTCAAAAAATGCTTGGATTATCTTTTTGAATACAGTGTTCTTCATTACTTTGGCCTCATCCGCCATATCGCAGAAATGACTGAGTATACAATGATCGCGTGGCTTGGCTTCAGAGAATTCGGGTACGCCCGGAAAGTCGGGATTGATGAGATCAGTACGGTTCTCGGCCAGTACATTGGCATAGATCAGATCGATGCAGCACATCATAAGATTGAATGAGGTGACCAAATCGACAGTTGCTGATGGCTTTTGATTCTTGACGCACAGAAAGAGGCGCCAGCAAATATCATCTAGCTTAATGTACGAGCATTTGGAGTGCAAGGCGCTGCAGTATATACATAAATAGAAATTGATAATCATATGTATATACATACATAGGTAAACAATATATAAGTCCTACCTATACTTGTTGTGCTTCTTCTCGTTGGGTGGACACGAGAACACTCTTTCGAATATCGTTCTGTAGTTCTTGAACAGTGTGAGTGTGATGCTAAACTTTCGTTCCATATTGTCAATCTGTTTACGGAATTCTTCTGACATATTCGCCATGCTACACCATTGTTTAATTTTTGTTTTAAAATCGTATATGCTGGAAATGCAGTGTGTGCGATAGAGATAGCAATAGAGATTAGTCACTGGGTGAAAGGAGGTGGATGAAGGGAAAACGTACCTCATACGGCAGCTCCGTAGCAGATTGTTCAGTGACAGACAGCTCCCCATAACCGTATCCTGTTTGCTGACCGTCGGCGTTTGTGATTGACGACTGGCCGTGTATATGGCACACGCCATCCAGTGCTTTTCGTTACCCTGTAAACAAAAGCAACAACACCAAATGTCATCCATAAATACATATGTCGGCACCTATGTATGTGTATGTGTGTGGGTGCACGCAACTGCAAATATGCATTTGGGTGGGTGTTGTACACACATACTTATATACATACATACATACATATGTATGTGGTGTACGCACCTCCAACGAAAAATTGTTGGTTACTTTCTGATACATTTTGAATGCAGTGTCTTCGGTGTTTTTGTCCAAGTTGATGTCACGGCACAAATTCTCATATTTGGCGCTCAATTTCTCGGGGTCCTCATCAGCACTGGCGACCACCTCAGCGCCAACCTCCTGGGCTTCGCTGCTCATTTTTCCGTCCTGTCGCTGCGGGGTGCGTATTCCGGACGACTTTTTCTAATTTTTCCAAAGACTCTGCGCGTTCGCGCTCCGAACGAAAACACTATACGGCACTCAGCCACAACAACACCAACAACAACGTTGACAAACCAAGATTTTACTTTTCACTAACTGCCCAAAAATTACAATCACATGCATTGAGTAATGTTGTTGCTCAGTCGTCGCTGTTCTTTCAGTTTTATAGTTTTTTCTATTTTGTCAATAAACTATTGATGGTTATTATGCTTAGGGAAAATTAATTCAGCCCAATCAATGCGCTGCGTTGTAAAATACTCTACTTTTTCTTTTCGCTCATGGAAAAAGGCGGGAAAGCAAAGAGTTGCCATCAGGTTAAAATTTCTAATAATTGCATTTATTCTGGGCCCAAGTGCTTAACAACGAAAGTCTAACGACCATACAAACAATTTTGCGGACAAACTACTTTGTTAACGTCTATAAATATATTCACATCAAGCACTTTTAAGACATTTTCTGCTTGTGCCAGTCCATACATATTATGTGGCAGCATCGTATTCAGCCGCATACATCAGCTGTTACAATCAGTGTTATAAATCACCGTTCTAATATTGGCGCCCGATTTTGTGCCACGAGAGCATTTTTAAATGACCGTAATTAGTATTTTGTAGGGGAAGTTGAAGTCGTTGGGCCCGAATCCCCTGCTCTCAGCATTTTTAGAATATTAATTTGCCAACTTGACATAGATTTCGTCGTAGGCATGTGCGGCACAGAGGGACAGTATTTGGTGCCTAAGCTATTGGGTCGGCTCGGACAATCCTCATAGCTGGTTATGCTTGATGTTGTCCAAACGCTCTCCAAATCTGTTAAGCTCGGCTCAAAGGAATCGTCTTCTGACAGATCATCCACATGCTGAAATACCTTTTTTGCTGCAAGTATTTTCTCCAAACTACTGCTTTCTGTACAGGACGTTGCAACCAACGGAGTTTGGTCAGAGCCTTCGTCACACGAATCAGTCGAAACTTGTGGCCCAACAGATTTGTCTGAGTCGAACGATTCCATTGTTTCCATTAGGCTGTGAATTGAAGTTGGCGAAGTTGTCATCATTATACTCGACGCCGTCTTGCCACTGGTTGAAGATGTGGTCCAGGGATGAGGCACCGAATGTCCTCGTCGTCCTGGTCGTACAAAATACTCTCCGCTAGTTGTTGAGGATTTTGTCTTTACCTCACTCATCTGTTGGGCTATCATTTTTGAATACATGTTTAGCCTTTCAGCCAGCACAGTTCTATCCAAGTTCGAAACATAGCTACATGACTCAGTTTGCGTGGACTTTGTTAAGTTTTCTTCATCTTCTGCATTTTCCAATGCACCACAATTAGCGCAGCGGAATTGTCTCCTGTTGTTATGGCTGTCCCATGTCGACATAGTGTCCAACAAAACAGCTGAAATGGCCCTATCTACCATGATTTTATTGGGCGGTGGCTTGTTGTTCAACGCCTGCAGTGAGTCTCCAGTTTGCAAGCCGATGTGGTGAATTACTAACAGATCAGTCATTGCCACCACACGTCTAGGCTGTAGTGCAAGTCCACTGCTCGTAACAGCGGATACTGGTACGGAAATCCTCTTCCTTGTCGTATTTAATAGCTCTAACGCCGGCTGACCAAACCGCCACAGAACCTTTAATACTGCACCGGCCGCTGTCTGAGTGGTTGCAGCATTTTCGAATGGATGCTCACTGGAGTGTACGGAGTCCTGTTGATGGCGAGCCCGGCTTAGATCTAGCGCCTTTGGAATTCGGCGCAGGGCGTGACGATTAAAGAGAAAACGATGCCAAGGTGGCTTATAGAATGTCTCGACGCGTACCACTGGTCCGTCTGTTATCGGATCAACCTCGACAATGGTTGCTCTGATCACGTTGCCATACCACAGATCCGACTCGTTAAGGGATGCATCAGTTTCCTCATCCTTTGTCTCTTTTGGCGCCACATGAGCCACTAACCGCCGCGGATTTGCGCTGGCCGCCTTATCGCACTTTTCCGCCAGCTTCAACGACTGGCCAAGCTTGCAACACACTTTTTTGCCCATGGGAGCGCTCTTAGGACACATATCACACATGCCGAGCTACTTTTCTTAATACCATTTGCCCGCAGGGCCAAAACTAAGGATTTCGTTATTGGTTTTCGAATAATTTGCAAATTAGCTGAGATTGGTATACATTTAAAATTTCCGATTCCTGTGATAAATATAAAACTGTCAAATCGGCCGAAATTCTAGAATCATACTTTGTTTATAGGCGACGAGAATAATTCAGATACGTTTTTAGAAAAATCAAAATGATCAACCAAAAGAGAAAAAAGAGCTGTCTATCTATGTCCACTGCATAGCACCGATATGGCATTATGGGGTAGAGGTTTGTTATACAAGTAGGTCCATATAAAGCGGAACCATAAATAAAAAAAATTTAGTTTCATTGAAGGCCAAAGCGGCTGCGTTTGCGAAAATCCAAAATCTGAAGTACTAGGCGAACAAAAATCTATTGATTTGCAAGGTGAGATTTTAAATGTTAAAATTAAATTTTACCGCCCCAAACCATGCTACACGAATGCTTTAAAAACATTTTTGACAATATACTTGTAATTTAATTTAATGTAAACACAAATACCCCAAAAGAATTTAATCTACTAATACAGATTAGAAATAATCACTGTAATAATACGCCATCGAGTTGGTTTCTTGGGTATTTCAGCTACTTCTAATTTGTCTAAATTATATATAAATTTCTATTCTGTATTCTCATCTAGGTTCGTCATCTGTTCTATAATAAATAATTAAAAATTTTCAGGTACTCGGTGCCTGAACCAATTTTGTTCGTTGACCTTTCATTTGTTATGGGTCTCAGAAATACATATATGTATGTTTGCAAGAAATCATCCAAGATGTCGGGAATTTTCGATTTGCGCCTCTTGTTTGACATTTTTGTTGAATTTATTCAGACTTCTGACCTTTCTCCCTCTCTCTCCCTATATTTGAAACTTGGTTGGTTTAAAAGAAAGAGTTTAATATAATGTTATTAATATTAAATATGTGGTACAATAGAAAGTGTGTGTTTGGCGGAGTATCTTCTAGTTTCCAAGCCAGGTTCAAATCGGTAAATCGGTGAAAATTGTCTGCATTGAATGGCCGGATCGATTTGATTACTTTGGAACGAGTTTATTATGATGTTTGTTGATGGAGTCTAGTGCCAATTGCTTAGTAGCTGCGATGAGGGAACTAGCTCCAAGGGAGCCGGTAAACGCCCCAGAAAAGGTGCTGGTGGTGGGGCCATCACAAATCTACAACAGAAAGCAAAATAATAGTCGAAGAATTCTTCTGCCAAGACAAAAGCTTACCGCGGTCTGATGGGAGGGGAGGCGGGCACTGAGAATGTAGTTGTGGTGGGGCCGCTGTTGCTGCCCGCAGTCTTCACCTTCGGCTTTACCCGATTGGCAGTGGGTGAGGTGCCCGCATCGACGCTGTCCAGCGTGTTGCGTACCACGAACGGATGCGCATGCGCAGCTGGCGGGACAGCTCCCAATGGCAAGGGCATAAAGCGGAAGATTCGGTGAGCTGCCTCCGGTGCAGTTGACGCTCCGGGCGCAGAGATGCCGCTGAGCTCGGCAAAGCCTCCACCGGTACCACCACCAACACCAGCTTGAGGTGCTGTGTACATAGCGGAGAGCTGTATGGGCACGAAGGCGGGCAGGCGTACGGTCAGTGGATGGCTAGAGGCAGGACGTTGTGGCTGGGCAGGGGGTGCTGGTGGCGATGGTGGTGGTGGTGGTGGTGGTGGGGGTGCAGATGGTTGCTCTGGTTCCGGCTCTGGCTCCTCCTCAGCCGGCTTATGGGTATCGCCCTCAACCTCTCGCCAGGCATCCAGCAACGTCAGCAATTCATCCTTGCTCATGTGTCCCAATCCAATCGGATTGATGCCACCACCACCAATAGTATTCCAACCGAGCGGGGCGCTGCCATACAGCGAGCGTTGCGGACGCGCGATGAGCAGGTGCTGGGCGAGCAGCAAGTTGCTCCAACCAACCAGCAGGCAGAGCACTGGGAACAGCTTTGTGGGCGCTAGCATTGCGAATGGATGGACGATTGTGGTTCGTATGTGGCCGGCTTGGAACAGCGCTTGCGCTTAAATATCTATGTTGGTGCGCCAATTTTTTCTTGTAGCGGGAAACGGAAGTTCAGGCACGCATCACACGGCCGAACTTGTTCACAAATGGTCACTCTAATTCGAGTAGTAAGCTCACGCACAAGTACACATAACACTGCTCTGATCTTGTTGTAAGCCACTTTTCAACTTTTTCACATTTCCCTCTGAGAAAATCATGTTTTCACTTTTAAAGGCCAAGTGCCTGCGTTCGAATCGAATCGAACCGAACTGGACCGAATCGAGCCATGTCCCTGGTCTTGACTAAAAGTGGTCAGGCGGCAAATCGGTTGAGAAATTGTCACAAACTGCCGCCAACTTATTGGCGTCTTTTGGGCTCAACGCCTATTGATTCATTTCTTATGTACGAGCGCGTGCGACCATTGGCTTTAAGGAAGCATTTCAAAAATGTTCAGCATTCGTGCTGTTGTCCCGCACAAGAAGTAGGTGGAGACATACATACATACATACATACTCACATATTTTCCCCACACTATTCAGCCAGGAAGTGAAGTGCATATTCAGACCAGATATGACAAGTTTTACGACGATGTGTATGGAAAAGTGCAGGTATATATGTATGTACATACGTGTATGTAGAAAAGGGTGTGTCTGGATTTATGGTGGCGGTATGTGGAGGAGTTTCCGAAAGGTTTAAAATGGACGCTTAAAAGCTCTGAAATACAAAAAAACATTTTTGAAGTGAAAGGTATTGGTTGATGATAAGGGGATCCAAAAGAATCTGTAATAGACTTTTAAAAAAAAACCAAAAATTGATTGTGATTACGAATTGAATTAAAACTTGCAGGAGAAATTGGTTGCATTTTGGCGTAGAGGCTTTCAATAAGTAAACGGGAGCGGCTCAACAAAGTTCAGTGAAGCGGGTAATTGGCACATGAAATAAAATGACGTCACGCGATCATTCCCACATTTAAGAAATTTAAGTTGTTTTTTCACATTTCATAATCACGGTATTCCATTTTGAATTTAAAAACTGTTGTGGTCGTCATTAATTATCCAGAAGTTATATAAAAAATGGGGTGTGTTATAAGGTTAAAGGTAAACAGTGTTTCGAGTTTAGAAAATTTAGGAGTTGGGTGCACAGAAAAAATATCCTGCATCGTATACTTTCATTACAAACTTGGAATACAAATTTCATTGAGAGATGGTCAGTAATTTACGTAAACACTATTCTTTCTCTGGTTGGTACTTGAGATATCTGGTACATACATATATGTACATTCATACGTACGTATGTACATATGCACGTATTTAAAAAATGATAATTTGTCTACATACGCTTGATAAAAAATGAAAAACAAAATTAAACAAAACTGATAAAGACAATCATTATAGTAGTTTATTTATATAATATTGATTAATCACGTGCTAGAATGATATTGTTCATCGTAAGAAAGATGAAAATAAGATACTCTATAGAGCTTAAGTATT
The DNA here is from genome assembly GCF_003285725.1 of Scaptodrosophila lebanonensis. Classification (NCBI taxonomy): domain Eukaryota; kingdom Metazoa; phylum Arthropoda; class Insecta; order Diptera; family Drosophilidae; genus Scaptodrosophila; species Scaptodrosophila lebanonensis. Next base: position 5,268,948 of record NW_022060566.1, on the reverse strand, counting down.
ACTAGGCACTGTATGAAGCTTTGTAATATTTTTTAAACTTAAATATTTTTAGACTTGAATCTACATTTTAAATAGATCTTTTGTGTTCCAATTGTGTTCCACTAGCAAATTTTTAATTCTCAATAAGTGTTTAATATTTATCTATAACTCTCTCTGTCTCTCTCACATTAAAATTATTAATAACTACATACATGAGTACTTATGTACATACATACATATTTATATAAATTCACGCTACTGATTAGGTTGCAGGACTTTTATTTGCACGAAATAATGGTGTACAATGTATATTTCTATTATATAGAAACGTACGTACCCAGTAAGAATCAGAAAAGGAAGTGTATGAAAAGATTTATTAATGGAAAGTTTTTAGGCACTTCTATTGTGCCTTACCTAGGTGTAGACGAAATTTGTTACGTTAGCTTGCAAATAATTGCTTGGACTGTTTCTGATCAATGGGGCGTTAAGTGATACCTGCGTATGTATGTATGTGTGTACGTATGTTCTCGGAGATTCCTATGATTGTTATTTTCATTGTTGTTGCTACTTTTTATTGCGACGCCGCGTTCGCATGCCGGAAGAGAATGAGAGGGAAGAGCGAAACACGTTTGCATTGTAACGGTCAGATCTGCAAGCTCGGCTCTCTTCTGTCCGGCTCCTCTACACCCCCGCTCCTCTCTTGTTTGCAAAACTCATCTCCACACTCCTCTGCCCAACTGCCCACATGTTTGCCAACAAAGCGTGGCAGCAGAGCTAAATATTAGTAGGTATTCGAACTGTTTTTTTGAATGCATACAATCATAGGTACACATACATACATATGTATGTATTTGGAAGTAAGCGCGCAGGGCAGACTTCACGTTTTTGACAATAAAATTAACGTCGCTCTTATCACAAACAATTGCAATTGTTGTTGCTGTCAGCTGCATAAGTACATACATATGTATACATATGTATACATATGTATATAGTATGTATGTACATACAGACAGATACGACACTAACGGCAACGGCGACGTCAACGTTAACGTCGTTTACAAATGTTGCAATAATTGGAAACGGTTATTGGCTCAAATAGACAACCAGCATATGTACATTACAATTCGTATGCAACTGTGCATGTACTATACTTTTTACAGCAAACATACACACATACATATGTACATACATATGTATAAGAAATAGCTTTTCGACTTTGGATAGTTCGTTAAACATGAAAAAAATGGACTCGTTAAAATATATGTTTCATTTGCAGAATATACTTCTAAAATTTGATAAATTTGGACTTCAGTTTTAGAGTCTTTAAAATTTGTTGCAGTAGTTAAAAGGGTTCATTAGAAAGATGGAATAAAGAAAAATACTTAAAATTCGTTTTAATGTTGATATGACAATATTGGTATTGAGGTTTATAATACCTTTACCTAAATAAAAAACGTAGTCAACTGAAAGAAGCAGATTTAATTGCAAATACATGTAGTTGGTCGACTCTAAGATATCATTTAATTTCCAATCAAGTTCTGATGCTGTTGTTTAATTGGAAATATGATTATGGCAGTGTAGCTTGGAAATGCACCTTATGCAACAAAGTATGTACATAGTATGTACACAGGTAGAGAAGCATGTAAATCTGAAGAGATGCTTGGGAATTTGTTCGTCTTGTCACGATTTTTGCACGTGACGTTTGCTGCGCATGCGAGGCTGCCGTTACTGGCCAGTGTTGCCAAAGCAAGATGTGGCGCCACCTGTCTGTCAAAAAGCGTCAACGAGCATCTGTTTGTGCTTATCTGTTTGCGCAAAATGCGATCTTTAACTGCACATCTGTGTCTACATAAATACACACACACACACACACAAATGTGCTCAAATATGTTTTTCTTCTGTTCATATGTATGTATGTATGTATGTTCTTTTATTTATTTTTAAAGCCAATTGGTCGAAATCATTGGGCCGCACGCCTCTGACGTCTTCAGTTCTGACCACTTTTGCGCATCGTTGAATTTTAAAAAATAATTTCGTGCGTTTGAAACTCAAAACAGTTCAGAGCATCTAGTTTTCAAATTAAAGAGCGATTAAACCCACCCACAATACTTGGTGAAATACAACTTATTTAGTGAAAGTGCGCGTCTAAAATTTATACCCCGTGTGTGCTGTTTTTTTTTTATTGCGCGACATTTGGCGATTTCTATTTTTGGTTGCTACAAAAACAGCAACAACAACAATAGAGGGAATCAACAAAAACAAAGCGTCAGAGATAAATATAACCGAGATTCATCAACCTAATAACATCAACAATAACATCAATTGCGGTCAGTGCAACATGTGTCAGTAATTTGTTGGTCACCGGTCAAGGTTTGTGCGTTTTTGTTGTGCTTTAAAATGAGATTCTTTAATAATAATAAATAAATGTAATTCCGACTATATTTGGGCAATAGAAATGGCACAATATAAATGATTTGTGTGAAGAACCATAATAAATGTGTATATTATATAGACAATTATACCTGACAGTTCACAGCTAAGTTTAAAGGAAGAGTGTGAGGAAATTTCAAAACTTTAAAAGCTTCCGTTATATACATATAATTTTATAATGATATACAAAAAGCTGTCAACTTAGAGAGATTTGTATATTCATAGAGAAAATGGAAAGACATGCCATTATCTGCAGTAAATTGATTAAAGATTAATAATACTTAAAATACAGCGAACGTAAATATACTACTAGTATATGATGAAGAGGTCTTTATCTATAAATATAATATAATATAATCGGTTTTAATAGAGCGATTAATGTCTTATCCGCAAAGAATCGGTTGTAGAAAAGGCAACCCCCTGATTAGTGGAGGAATTAATCATCCAAAGTTCAAGTTAATCTGTTCTTTTATAGTAGTATATAGTATATATAAATTGATAAAACTTTTAAGTTGTCTCGCGGGGAAGGAAGGAAGAGCTCTTCTGCTCTTGAAAGACTGATAGATGTGCAAAAGGATTTGACTTACTCTTTCATATATTTTATTCCGTGAAAATGATGAAGAATATATGCAATACATTTATACTCGTAGTTACATATTTCACATTTCGCCAAACAAGTACACTTTCAAGTTAAATTTGCAAACCGGCTTTTTCTGTTTGAAGAGCAACGTTTTAGTATCTTAATTGAATTACCCAGACGGCCTGTCTTCAAACGTAAGTGAAAATGGTTGTGCAAGCGGTACTAGAATGCTATTATTTCTATCTTGAAGTGTCATCAAATACGACTTCTAAAGGGCTAACTACTCGAAATGAAAACAACAACAACTACAACTACAACAGCAGCCATAAAACAATAACAACAGCGGTAAAAATTGCAAATTCATGGGACAAAATAAGCTTTCAAAACAAAAACAGACGCAAAAAACTATTTAAAGTGACGACGTGTGCGTTGTTCTAAATGAAAGCAACAAAAACAAATAACAGACACAGACAGATAGCACTATTGAAACCAATTGCTATTGTATCTATATCTATCTATCTACCTATATATCCATCTATCTATTTGTACGGAATTTCAATAGTGGACCGGACCGTTCATGGCAGATGTCGCAAACACTGAGCAACGCGACTTTTGGGCTGATTGCTGCACACCTTCTGTACATACTAAATTATACAAGTATATACTATAAGTATATACAGAAATGGAAAGTTAACTAAAATTCATGAAAATTATAAATACTTAATACAATCTCATCTGCATTTTGACGAAAGTCGAAGCACTGTTGCTTCAAAGAATTGTCCATGGGCGGTTGAATGGAACAAAAATCAACGACAAAATACAACTCCAATATACATACATACAAGTAACTTTAATTTCAAGTGTAAAATAGCTAGTGATTGATAGAAGTAATTATGCACTAATGGAAAGCTATTTTGTTAGTTATTAGGCGATAATTAAGTTTTTTTTTTTTTGTAGAACAGTGCCTTATCGTAAATGTTGAAGACTTTGTGGTGATAAAGATGACGGGTTTATAAAGCTTATATAGATATAGTTTTCTTTTTTTCATTTAATATGGTTTTATTGGCTTTAAACACATCGAAATTATGCCTTATATACGAAACGGGAAAGCTTAGGAAAAAACAGAGAGACAGCTCAGCTAAAATGGTCATCTTTCTAGACCTTTAAGGTTTTCGTCAATAAATAAACAATTTCTTGGTCATATGCCAGCTCTGTGAAGGGAAAGGAAGAGCTCGGTAAAAAAAGGGGTTTTTATTGGTTAATTTTTAAGGCCCTTTGGGGTTTTTACCAACAATTCACAACCTATTGGTATTGGAGGAGGAAATGCTTTGTGAAGAGCTAAGAGACTTTCCAGTCCAAAGGTTTTACAACGCATTGGTCTTAAGTTTAAGAAAAATTATTTATGTTAAATTAAGAATATACATAGTAATGACTGATAAACATTTTTAGCAACGAATTTGTAGGCTTAGTTTCTTTGATAAAATTTCAGACTAAAATTTAAGTTTAGCTCCAATTAAATTATTTTTCAAAAATTGCCATTAATATGCTGTTAAATGGAGAGATTTTTATGACTGTAGAGATACACTATATGCGACCACTTTTGAAAATATAGTGCACACTTTATATTAATATTAATTAATTTTAGGTGTGTGTTCTTTTTAGCTTATGTTTTATTTGAAATTATTCATGCAGTTACAAATTTGTCGGCCTAATTTTATATACAACCACTATGCCGATATCGCTTATATGTAGGTTAAGTTATTCTTTGAAATTCTGCAATGGCATATTACTTCGCCACAAATGTGATTCATTGTGCCATTAAGTTTACTTTGGTTTCCAAACTAGAATCTAACTAGAAACTTTCATGAATGGAAATCTTCATCATATGCACTGCCTGAATCTACAGTCTAAAATTTAGGGGCACTTGACCTCACGCTGCCAGCGGATGTTCAGTTTATAGTTTGAGGCTGTGGTTGGGGGAGTCCAATTGAATCATCTTCGTAGAATCGTAGCTGTTGAGCAACTGTTGACGCCCATGTACCGCAAATTCTTTTGCTATGTTCCGGGTTTGGGGAATGTAAAATGTTACATACATACATATATAGTATACATTCGAGTGCGTATACGAGTTGGCTTCAGTTATCAGTTTGCTGGAAATCGAAAAACCTTGTTCATCATGAGTAATGTTGTGCTGGAAAAGTGTGTTTGTTCTTCATGCATCGCTTTAATTAATTTGGCAACAACAACAAATAACATAGTCTGAGCAATTAGCGCTTTTAAAGAAATAAATTAAAAGCGACTCGAAAGCAATCTTCACAAAAATACAAAGTGCGAGCATTTTCTAAACCAGTTGTTGCACAATTTGATGTTGTTGTTGTTGCGCAGGCGCCTGCGCCTTTGCCGCTTCTGATGCCGCATCGGTCCACATACATACATACAAACATATGTATGTATACTACGAGTAAGTAGCGAGCGGACGGGGGCCTCGAGGCACAGAAAGTAACTTGACATTCAATCTTGGCATCGCTTTCGGGGGCTTCAATTTCGTTGCGTTCGTTACATTTTAATTAGATTTAAGCTCATTAGAAAAGTGTCGCACATGCCCGTACACACAGATACTCGTACTGTCGAGTATCTAGATACAAGCATGCACGAGTACGTACATAAATATATGTATGTAGGTAAGCATGCATACAGTATGTATATACTTGTACATACTTATAAATGCATGCCGCAGCTGCCGCCTAACTTAAGTAACTAAGTAAGTAAGTACGAGTAAGTACGTCCGATAGCTATAGCCGTAGCTGTAGCCGTCATATCGGCAGCGAGAGTTTCAGCCACAGCCACAGCCTCAGCCTCAGCTGACGTCGACGCTCGGTTTTGGCGCAATCGAAAGTTACGTTTTGGCTTCTCAAAGCCGCATTAGTCGTACGCTGAGTGTCGGCGGCGCAAGTTCACACAGTTTATACTTTTTTTTTTAAGTTTCCAAAACTCAATCCAACCCAACCAAACCCAGCCCGACCACCAACCAGCAAGGCAGAAAGCAAAAACTAAAACTATCACTAAATAGAACATCACAGCGAGCCACAAAGTCGTTCGAATTATCAGCAGACTTTCAGTGAGTAAGTGGGTATGAGGTGGAGAGCTGAATACTCGAACTCAAGTAGCATCCAATTGGAAAATTAGTTATTTAAAAACCCGCACAACCGACTTACGCAAAGCACTTTCAAGTGATAACAGAAGCACCGAGCTTATGATTAAAATAACAGAAGGACATTTATTCCGATTTGAAGTGTGATTACACCATTGAATAACTTTCAATATCTTGAGTATTTAAGTTTTAATTAGTTTGGATTTCACTTTGCAAAAATTAATGACTTCAGCAGACTTTTAGCTGCTCATACAACTTAGAATTGCTTTCGAAAAACAAATAAAAAATAATGACTATTACAATTTAAAGTATCGCTATTTTAGGTTTACTTTTGAACTCTTTCCATAACAAATATTGAGTTCTGATGGAACTTTTCTTAGACTATTTTCGGCTTTTTATGGTTTTAAAGATAAATAAATGCGATAAATGCGTTTGCTTTCCAAGCCCTTAAATTTAGTTTTTGATATTCCTTCACTAGACAGTATTTATCTGCATTCAGTTTTTGACTATTAGCAATTCTAAGTATCAATATTTGGTAGACTCTCATTGAAAATACTGACTCGATTAACATAATTTGAAGTATATATTATGTGGTTTTAAGAAACTTTTCCTACAGTCAATTGTTCTTCATTCATTATGCACAGTGGTTAACTTGTTAATTGCTTGAAAGGTTAAGCAAAATGTTCAGTTTAAAATTGCATCTCCAATGTAGGATATACTCGTATATCCTATATGAGAAGAAAACAAAACATCTAAAGCATCATCCGAATCAACTAATTTGTTGTATAAATTGTGTTCACGGCCAATAAAGATTACGTTCAATTTTTTAATCAGTTAATCAGTTTAGCTACTGGGCGTTAATATCCCAAGTGTTGATTGCAGAAGTGTGGCTTCTCAGTAAAATTTTAAATTGAATAAATAAGCTAATGGATTTTTGAAGGGAACTATTCTCTACCAGTTCTATAGCGTAAACAGTTCGTATACATTCAAAATAAAGAATTCGTACTTACCACTATAAATAGTAAGTAGAAATCGGCGTAGCCATCAATAGTCCTCAGGCTATAACTATTGCAGTTCTCAAGATCAAGTGGAAGGCAGAACTTGGTTCAGATCGGCATAGGAAAGAAGCTGCTGCTTCCTTCCATAAAACATTCATCTATAGGTTTAGTTATGACATTAATTGAAATTGTGATTATCTAACTGCTTGTTAGTTATGAAATATTTGGTGATTTAATGACCCCAAAGAGGGGGTAAGGTTTTTAATTAATGTGTACTTTTCATTGTCTTCTAACGATCGCGTTACAAATCGGGAAATTGGAGTTCACAGAATTGACACGCCAACAGCCATCGCTAAACTCATCTATCAGTCGCCATTTGGTTGAAGGTTTCGAAGGTTGTCTTCTGTGTTTGACGCAAGTACAAGAATCTGGCAATCTGGAAGAGATATGCCCAGCTCTATTCACTTTTTACATTTTCAATTAATTGATGATTCACCGCCACACAGTCGAATTATTTTTATCACGAATGTAAGCAAGCGAAGCCAAAGCCATTATCTTTGCGGCCCAAAAAAAGATATTTAAAGCATTATGGGCATAGTAATTGGCGCACACCTCCACATCATTTCCGTATACATTTCAAACTATTTTCGCAACTGACAATAATACATAATAATAAACATTCTAAACAAATGCCTGCATTCGTAATACTTTCCGTTCCGTGTCAACTTTTTCAGTAGCATTTAATCACTGTCATTTGTCAAGCTATCCGCTATGCAATTGTTGTCGTTGGAAGCCCTTTTTTGTTGTTGTTGTTGTTATTTCTGTTAACTATTGCTAAATCGGTGGCATGTGACAGCTGGGGAGTGGGGAGTGGGGGGGGGGGGGTCGAACATTCCGGCCCTTTGCGCCAATGACCGACCACCCACCACCCACAAAGAGTTATCTGATGCTGGAGTCTGTTGTGCTATTCCGCTATTTATAGCCATTAATTTGCGCAATTAAATTAGAAATCAACGGCACTGCAAGCGATTAAATAAATTGTATTATTGTATTATTAATAATACAAACAGCGTCCGACTGCAGCAATAATTGAGAAATCGTGCCCGAAAATTTTACTACACTTCCACTTACTTGTAGTTGCGAGCCCAAAGCGATTTGGATTCTAAGCATTAAGTGCTTCTCCGATAAGCAATATGTATATTGCAACAAATACAAACACACATAAATACATATGTATATACCTATAACGAAAATATATATACACATATATTTGTATGTAGAAAGCGATTGGATATATACTCGTATTTGCATGCAATTATGAATAGAAATGCATTTGTATTTTGTAAGTTATTTTATTTTAAATGCAAATCATGCAAACGTTGTAAAGCATTTGCACTGTCCTGCAAAATTGTTACGCCTAATACAACTATATCCTAGTACCGCCTCCAAAATCGTTCAACTCCTGTGAATCTGATTTCGAAAAAACGAAACTGAATGATAATTTTGCCCTGCAAATAGTGTTTTTATTTAGTTCCAGTATTGTTCGAGATGTGAAAAGTGTATTCATTTTAATTCTGCATAATTTGGTCGAGTTCGGGAGTAGAAACGGAACTAATTGTTCCCTTGACATACATGTATAAACATATGCGAAATAGTTTAAAAAACCAAAATATGTTATCGGAAATCAACATGATCTTCAAATAACGTAAACCCATTCATGTCCTTTTGGCAGTTCAAGTCGTGTTGTAAAATCAGGCTCTGTTGTTCAATAAGTGATACATCACTTATAGAGCTTATAGTTCTCCAAATAATGACTTCCCGGTAAGGCAATTTGTGCTAAGACTGTACACCCATCCAGTGCCTACTTCAAAGATTTCAATATTAATGGGCCTTGACAGTTCTTTTCAAAAACAGCTGCATTCCTCATACAGAACAATTTATTTCCATATGGTGATGCGAGTATAGTTTTATAAAAGTGCATTTTTTAAAAATATTTTCAGCTTTTCAACACAAACAATAATTTGTTTATTTATGTAGATGCTACCAAACTAAGTATCTAACATTCTCATATTTTTACAAGATTGCTTGAGGATATTTTGTTAATAGGAAGCAGAATTAGTTTTAAAATCTGTTCTTTTTTTTTGGAAAATGCAATGCGCAACATTTAATTGATTAATAAAAGTTCGGATTAAGAGTTGAGAACACGAAAAATGTGTTTTATTTTAGTTTCACACAATTCATTCTCAATTTTAGCGCCCCAATGTGGGCCCCGCCTGTTCATAGATGCTTGCGCTCGTTTAGCGTTTCAAGTATGTATTGCGTCTTTGAAGATCTAGAATTGTGCGTATTAATCAGCATTGGAACAATTTAAATGAGCTTATATTTAAACCCAAATAAATCATTAGCTACAACAAGAACAGAAACAGCAGTCAGTCATCAATTAAAAAAGTCACTCTGTGATAAGCGGAAAGTGCGCGGAGGCGGCGAAGCGGCAGGCGGGCCATTGAAAATCAATTAATTAGCGGGCAGAGCTAGAGAGCAGCGTTATACTTGTATTGTCGAAATTAGCAGTTGCAGCTAAGCGTGCAAGATTTGGCAACAATTAACAGTGGAATAGCGGACCCAGTAACTTGGCCCAGAGTGCCAGATGAAGTGGAGCGTGGCTGTTTGGTAACTCGATTGCTTGGTTGCTTGATTGGCTTTGAATGTTGCTGCAATATTGAAAATGTATATAGTAGTAGTTGTTGCTTTTTATTGTCGTATGCAATGTGTATTTATTGCCATTGTTGTAACAAAATTGATACAGGTGTTTTGCGATTAATTGTTTGTCAACTGCTTGTTTATTGCAGCATGCGAAGGGAAATGGAACTGGAATTGGAAAACTATGTACAGTCAGCGCCCACTAATAAACGCTTTGTGGTGGAGGATTCATGTGAGTATATTGCCTCGGGCGTGAACTGGGGGTGGGGTGTGGTTGTTGGTGGGGGAGGGTCACTTCCGCACATGCTAGACACATACATATGTACAATTACGTTCCGGCTTAGAAAGTAGTGCGAGCGGAAGTGGCTCAAGTACGCGTCCGTTGTTGCGTACTCGCACATAAGATCGAATTCAATGCCTTTTGGGAAAGGTAAACAAACCTGCCGAACATTGTCGTTGTCGTCACGTTGTTGTTGTTGTTGTTGCTGTTGTTGTCACGTTGTTGCCCACACACGCAATCATCATCGATCAATACAAGCTGCTCGACATCGGCATCGACAGCAACATCAAGTTGAAGTTCAACGCCAGTCGCCAAGCAGCTTGGCCATGAGCCATAAGTCTGAATCAGATTCGGAGAGGACGGCGATGTTGCAAAAGTGGAGCAGCGGTTCTTCCCCTTCTCCACCACCAGCCACTAATAATCTAACACGCTCTATTGCCAGTTACCAAAGTGACCTCCGATGGCGAACCGCACTGCATGATGACCATGGTGGCTGGTTTAGCGGGTCTGCTGGCGGCCGTCATCATTTTGGCGGTGCTTGTCTCCATGGTGGCATGTCGCAAGCAAAAAAAGTGAGTAAACCAAAAAAAAAAAAAAAACATCTTCACTTTACTCTTCCTTTCTTGTTACAGACAGTGCAGCAACAGCACAACCGACAGGGAGCAGGACGTGGCCATGAAGGGTGTGCCCCAGATATCAACGCTAGCCGGCAATCTGAATGCAGCATTTGCCGAAAGCACCTTAAGCTTGAGTGGCACGTGCAAGGCAACAGATGATTGTAGACAGGGCCAGGGGCAGGGGCAGCAACAAGAGACATGGCCAACCGCCGTTGTGGTGCAGCGGTATTAGGAAAGCAAATAGAGCGAATGCAGGGAGAGCCGGGAGCAAGTGATGAACGCATGAGACTGATGCCTAGACCTTAAGCTAACACAATTCTATATCGATCTGTGAACCATTCTGTAATCCACAGTGTCGTTTATTTTATTATATACCTGTATATAAACTTTTTTTTTGTAACTATCACATATGCATAATAATATAAAAAATACAATATACATAAGCAAACAAATATGTATGTATGTGTCAAAAAACAAAAAAGAAAAGATGAGCGTCCCCATTCAGAGGGCCGAGTTGCGACATCCGACGACCATGGCGAGCAGAGCCATCCGTATGTACATACCGTACTCGGCCTGGCGGAAGTATGCGGCCCGAGGATCCGAGTCAAAGTCCCGACTGATCTCGAAGACGCGCGGCAAAGGATGCAGAACAATGGTGCGCTTGCTGGCCCGTGTCATCAGCTTGGGCGTTACGATGAAGTGGCCGCAGGCCTGTGAAGAAAACGAGTTAACCAATTAGCAAGGGGACTCATCCATTACAAAGAGACAGGGAAGATGGGGTACATAATATTTAAATGTGTGTACTATAAATGTACTTGTATTTAAAATATGATACTTATATAAGTTTCATGAAGATTTCAAAATATACCAATCCTATGAGAAAAACCATTCTCCAAAGACAGTTCTTGTTTTAAAATCTATACATACACACACATTTTAAATAGCTATGCTTTAGAGTTCGTTTGATTTCTGAAAGGTGGTGTTCCCTTTTAAAAAGTCCTGCGTACGAAGGGGACACGCTTTGATGTGGACACCGACATGTAGCCGAAGGAAATGTCCTACAAAATGACCGTTCATCTGGAGACGAAAAGGTGCTTCGACACCGACGGAATAGAATAGAAAATCTGTCTGCAGGAATTCTCATTTGACTAAGCCAAGTGTCCTTCAGAGCACTATGAAGTCTGTTCTCCCAAATACGAGTATATATTCCTTTTGTACACTTACGCGCTGATATTGCTCCTCGCTCTGGAAACGTTCGCGTTGGATGCGAGTCATATAGAGGACATCGGTTGTTGGCAACGCTTCCTCTATTGTGCGTATGGTTCTCTGTGTGACGCCGCGCATCTCCAGATAGCGCATAATGTTCTCGGGCATGCCCAGGCCCTCGGGAGAGACATATTGCAGCGTGACATTGTAGAGTGTGAGTAGACGAGCCAGCGAGTGGACTGTACGTCCATTCTTTAAATCACCGACCATGGTTATGGTTAGACCATTGACAGTGCCGATTTCCTCACGTATGGTGAATACGTCGAGCAGTGCTTGGGTTGGGTGCTCACCGACGCCATCGCCGGCATTAATCAGAGGCTTGCGGGAATAAGAGGCGGCACGCTGCAAGGATAAGAGCAGCTATACAAATATGTTCTTCATCTTTATATTAAAGTGTGGATTTACCGAAACGGCGCCCGGCTCAGGATGACGCAGCACCATGACATCTGCATAGCTGGCCATCACCTTGATGCTATCTTCCAAAGTCTCGCCCTTCTTAACGGACGATGTGACCTGATCCATGTTGATGACACGTCCGCCGAGGCGTTGCATTGCTGCTGCAAAGCTGCACTGAGTCCTTGTGCTTACCTCATAGAAAATTGAGGCCATGATCTTGCCACGAAGGAGATCGTCGACGGGTCGATCCTTAGTGACACGTGACTTGAGCAACTGTGCCAAATTGAAGATGTCGTTGAGATGATCCTTACTGAACATATCCACAGAGAGCACGTGCTTGCCCACCAGACAGTGTGCCACTGGGCTGACTGGTTGGTTGGGTCCTAGGCCCGCTGTCTTTTGCAAATACTCCTTGAGGGTCGCATTGCTGGAGGAGTCGAGTCGCACGCGAGGGGATGGTGATATCGGACGCAAAAAGTTGGCGGCGCCGCTCGTGCCGGAGCCCACCCCCGCATCCTCTGTGAAATGGACAGTGGCCCGGCCAGGAACACCATCGGTTAACAGACGAGTGAAGGTGTCGTTGGCATCTGTATCGCTGGGCAATTCCGTGCCCCGTTCAAAGCTAGTGTCTCCCAACGGTCGCCCCTCGCACACACCCATAGCGTCCAGTTGCTGCTGGGCGATCAATGCTTTGGCGCTGTATTGGGGTGTACGTACATTTTGTCCATAGCCTGGCTGCACCAGCACCTGACCATCGATGTAGACCACTTCGCCACGCAGCACGACGCGATGCACTTTACCCTTGACCTTCGTGCCATGGAATGGCGTCCAGCTGGCCTTGGTCTTCAACTCGCTATTGGTTATGGTCCACTCCTCGTCGATGTCGATCTCCACATAGGTGTTGGGCTGATCGGGCAGATTGAAAATGTTCTTAGGATTGCGATAGAACTTCCGCTTTATATCCTCCAGTGTGAGGCGACCGTCGTTGACGGCTTGCAGCAACAGAGGCAAGATGGTCTCTAGACCTGGGAAGCCTGGTGGTGGTTGCTCCGATTCCTTTTCGGCAAGTGTGTGCGGAGCATGATCGGTGGCGAACACATCAATATACTCAATGTTCTCCCACAATGCCTCCTGATCCTCCAATGAGCACAATATGGGACGCACTTCACTCTTACCAGCTCCTAGGCGTTCCAAATCGCGTGTGCTGAGAAACAAATGATGCGGACACACCTCACAGGTAACACGAATTCCCTTCTCCTTGGCAGCGCGTATGATGAGGATCTCCTCCTTGCGCGCCACATGACAAATGTGGATGGGGCGATCCATCATGTGAGCTAACAAGATGATGGCGGCCATGGATTGGCTCTCCGCATGACACACAATGGGCGCCCGTTTCGGCCAATGGCTAAGATGGCGCTGCCAAGCACCCATATCGCTCATACGCAATTTTCCATAGGTATCGTTGAGATACATTTTAAGGCCGAATGCCTGGCTGGCCAGCTCCGGCAGTTGCGCCCAATTCGTATCTGTTGCGCCCACATACAAGGCATAGTCACAGCGGGCGCCCTGACGGGCAAGTTCCTGGAACTGTGTGAAGGTCTCGCGATCGACAATCGCCGGGTTGGTGTTGGGCATCGCACAAACCATGGTAACTCCCCCAGCCAGAGCCGCGGCTGTTCCGCTGGCAAAGTCCTCCTTGTGTGTGCCGCCTGGTTCGCGCAGATGAACGTGCACATCGATAAAGCCCGGCAGCGTCACAATCCGACGCGACGTCATGCAGTCCGTGTGCGTCTTCATGGCCGGATTCCGTCCAGTCACCCGCATCGACTCCACAAGCAGTTTCGTGCACTTCACGTCCGTCACCAGAGGTATGGAATAGTCGACGGCCAGACGGCGGGTGCGATAGCCATGCGTCATGAACGAGGACACGCTGTATGGGTAGAGCGAACAGAAACATACAAGTATTATAGAGAAAAAGGGACTTCCAAAAATATAGTTTACTATTTACTCCCAATGTAAATGTAATTGCTGGATTATTGCTTGCGGCACGAAGGTGTTAATCTGGTCTTAAGCTTTTAAAAAAATTACATATATACAAGTAGTAGACGCTACACGGATACATCCATACATATGTATGTAGTTGTCAGCGACGCTTGATAAGTATGGTATTTATGATAATAATGGCTTATCATTTATTTACACTTGCAATTATGCACAAATACTTGTATAAAACGAAAACTCTCCACCGAAAAAGGGTGGTGAGTAAATGGAATTAAATTTAAGAAACTTGCAGTTCTTCAAGAAACTCTAGTTCGCAAGTTTGAGAAAGTGCGATTGTATTTTGGGGACTTCTTTTAGAAAACAAGTAAAAAAGCTAAAGTCGGGTGTCCCGACTTTGAAATACTCTGTACATATGTTTACAATAATTATAGAAAATAAAAAAAATTAAGAAAATAAAAAAAAAAATTTGATCGATTTTACCTTTCTCGGTATTCGAACTCACGTAAAGGATGTATAATTGCACATTTACATAGCAATTGCGTCTGTGTGAGTGTATGTATGCCTATGCGCATCTATTCGTGTCTGTGTAAACATGTTAGCAGTCAACCAAACAGCAACATCAACAGCCGGGGGCAGCGCTTGAGCAGCGCTGCAGCAGCAAATATATTTATAGCTATAACTTCTTGTTAAATCGGTCTATCATAGTGAAACTTGGCACACGGACACATAATAGTTTTTTAGTTCGAAATTCCAAGAATTACGGGGGAGAGGGGGAAGGGAGGGAAATTCCAAAATATACATTTTCTGCGTATTCACACAAGGTATCTTGGACTAAAATTTGGTGTTCCTAGGTCTTATGGTTTCCGAGATATAGGCGATTATACGAATGGAAAATCGGGAAAACCCCCATAGGGGGGAAGTGGGGGGGAAAATCAAAAAAATAAAACAAACTCGTATAGCGTACACACATAAGGCATCTTTGTGCAAAATTTGGTGTCTCTATCTCTTATAGTCTCTGAGATCCAGGTGTTCATACGGACGGACAGACGGACAGACAGGGCTAGATCGACTCGTCTCGTCATGCTGATCAAGAATATATATACTTTGGGGGGTCTGCCACGCCTCCTTCTGCCTGTTACATTTTTCAGCTGCCGCAAACCTAATATACAAGTACTTCTGTACATTTCATGTACAGAGTATAAAAAGAGTATATGTCTAGCTTAAATATACATGCATACATACATATGTATATGCATATAGCTTTCCGAAAAGATCTTTTACTTGGGAAAAATGGCTGCGTGAGCAAAGCTAGTTGAGTGCTCCGCTAATGTAAATGTTTGAGCCTTAGACTCTGCAGCAAGTCCTCTCCAAAGAAGAAGGGAAGAAGGGACAGGGTCCATATAATATATGTATATGTAGAAAATTAGATATGTAGTTGTGATTATAGGGCCGTTACTGTTAGCTATTAAATAGTTTCTGCTGTGCGTTACCCTTTACTTACCGTCGCGCGCCCCCACCACGCATCGGCAGGTTGATAACCAAATCGAATTGCTTGTTGGCAAGGAATTCAGCCAAGTGTCGGAGCTCGCCGTTGATGTCATCGGGCGTGGTCTTATCGAAGGTCCATTGCACGGACTCCACCTGTGTAAGCAAAAAATCCAAAGTGCATAGCATTAAATGGAATGACAATGACATTTACAATTGGCAAGTTACAAGTTACAAGTTACAGCCTGGGCCAAGCCTAGGCGCCGGGTACATATGTCAGCAAACACAAATGCCGCCAATTGCCATTTGTCCATGCGTCAGTACGTTCATTTAGATTGATAAGATTGTATTCATAGACATAAAGATATCGATCTATATGGCCCGTTACAAGAGGTGCACAAACAATGGCAATGATAAGAGAGCTGCGGCGGCACAGCGGCTGCGAGCAGTTCTTTGTCTTCAGCTCAACAATTACCCGGAAACGCAAAGCCACAGGAAGTACTGATGTGCAGAATCAAAACACCATTCGCGACCTAGCAATCCGCAATCCCCAATCACGTATCTCTGAACTAACAATTCGCGATTTAAGCTGCAAATGTGTTGATCAGTTTAATTAGAAACTGTGAAATTTTAGAATGGAAAATACTATTAACATAGCCATCACTTTAGGTCGAATGAACGAAACCATTTCCTCTCAAAAGCAATTTAATTATTAAATTATTTATTTAGTTATTTAAATATTACGGAGGTAGGAAATTCTGAAATACAGAGCCTTTTATTGGTTTGCCACCATTTCAAATTTGTAACTGGGACGGTGTGACTTTGTCGGTGCAAACTCTGTGATTTCAATCACCATTTAGTTCAGCGCTGATCGGAAGATCTGCAAAAAAAAAAATGGCGCCCCTGACAGCGCTGCCCGCCTGCCCAGCAGCCATTATCGTGATCGGTGATCTTATCTAGCCGCTGCAATCATACGAAACTCAAGCAAATTGACAATGTCGCGACAAGAAAATCGCATTCGATCAGTGGACTCAGTAACAGAGCGTTTGCCAAGCGACAGCAAGATTGCGAGTTGCACGGAGAGAGTGCGTCAGTTTCAGTTTGCAGAAGCCGCGAGCCGAACCGAGAGAATTCAATGGGCTGTCCTTGTTCGAGGCCAGTGGAGACGGAGACGCCGAGTCCTTTGCAGCAGTTGCAGCAACGGGAGGTGCATCGTGTCAAGCACCGGCGATGGTGTGAGCAGCAGCGTCAGCGCAAGCTGGCCAAGCTCCATCGGCGCAATGCGAAAAAGCGCAGACGCAAGCGTGGCCTCGATGGAGGTGGCAGTTTGCGTCGCAGCACCATTGGTGCGGCCGGTGGTGTAGGAGTCGTTGGTGGTGCAGTGAATGGCTTGGCCCCCCAACTGCGTCTGCTAGGCGGCAGTAATGGCAGCAGTGCCACCGAATGTGCCAGCGCCTTGTACGCCCGCACGCTCGAACAGCAGCGGGAGGAGCACCAGCGCACCATCGAGCTGAAGACAGGACACCAATTGGAGCACCAATTGCACATATTTTTGCTCAACCAACTGGTGTTGACCACACAGTTCTTTGGCCACTTCGAGGCAGAGCTGGCGGCCATGGATGAGCAATTGCAGGCGAAGAGACGCGAGTGCGCCCAACGAATGACAGATCAGACCCTCATCTTTGCCAGCGCCATCGATGCAGCTGTGGCAAAGCGCTTGAAGTACAAACCCGTGTAAGTGTGGCCTGAGGAATATCTATGGGTTAGGCCAGTTAGCCAGATGATCGGTATTTTGGAATAATCCAGAAGCTATAGCTAGTGTTTTAGTGCATGCAAATACTATAGAGTGCTGATGCAAGCTCATTTGTTTTGTGTGTTAACCTGTTTTTTTTTTTTTTGGTGCAAGATTAAGAAA
The DNA here is from genome assembly GCF_003285725.1 of Scaptodrosophila lebanonensis. Taxonomy (NCBI): domain Eukaryota; kingdom Metazoa; phylum Arthropoda; class Insecta; order Diptera; family Drosophilidae; genus Scaptodrosophila; species Scaptodrosophila lebanonensis. The sequence continues at coordinate 5,251,150 of NW_022060566.1, read as the reverse complement.
AAATGGCAACATTTGCGACTGTGAAGAGGTTTTTTTAGATATTTTATTTAGTGGGAAGTGCTATCCCTAATGTGTCCTTGGACCCTGCGAAGTGAAAACTTTTCATGTCGCTTCTTTGCCATTTTAAGATACCTAGTTGTCCTATATTTTCACGTTTCCTCACAGTTTTGATCGTATTTAGATCTGCTACCGATCAGTGATTAAAACAGGCAGGAAGTTGTGGAACTACCTTTCTTTTTCGTATACTTTAAAAGCTCTTCTATAGAACAAAGTACTAATAAGCCGCTGGATGGTGACTTATTATTGACTTGTCACAACTACTCAGAAATCGAGTGGCTAAGTACTTGGTTTGCGACAATCCACTCTATTTGAAATCAGTTCCGGCGCCCTTGAAATAGTAGTTTCCTTCACGCTTGCCATTCATTTTCGATAAGAGTATGAGCTTAGTGTTGGCTTATACTTGTATTGTATGTTTCATCGCAGGATATGATGAATGAATGGTTCTTCTCCTTTTTACAGTCATGGACCGCTCAAGCATCAATCGCAATTAATCCAGCTGCCGCTGATTTACGTGGTATTTGAGAATGTGGACATTGCGCGACCGAACGATGCCAACTATGATTCGATAGCCACGCTCTGCAAGGTGTTAATGGAAACGGATTACTATAATACGACGCCTTGTCGCAGCCAGTACACACAAATGCTGGAGCGGACACGCTGGAAGGGCTATGTGCGACTTAAGCTGCGGGAGCAGGCGACGGTGCAGCGCAGTCTGAGCGACGATGGTGTCTATACGGACGGCAGCTCCGGTTACAGCACAGCTGCGAGCATTTATAGCAGCGTGGGTTCTGTAGATGGGAAGGATAAACGGGCCAAACGTAATGAGTTGGATGGCATATATGACCATGTCTATATTTCACGCTTTAACACGCACAGGCCTATTGCGGATTTGAGGTTAAGTACGCCGCGTGTACCTCTCCAAAGCAACGTTCTGCCGGAGGCGTGTGTATCCAGATTGGCCAACTTTGTGGAGCCCTGGCTGGAAGCCAGTGATGACGATGAGGATGCGCCCAGCAGCGATGAGGAGGAAGACAGCGAGGAACAGGAGGAGAGCACGAAAGAGCAGCTTGAGAACCTGGGGCAAGGGCAATCAACGCATACCGCTGTCGTGGATGACTACGAGACGGTGCAGGTACTGCGTCAATGTCGCGTTGAGCAGGAGCGGCGACGTGCTCTGCTCCAACAGAGTTACCTCAATTCGGCGCAGTTTATGAACTACTTTGGGGATCTGCTGAGGCAGCAGTTGGCGCCCCAGCTTCGTATTCCACACAGTCAGCTGGCGGCGGGCACATATCGTGGCTGCAGCGTTTACACAGCCTCCGGTGAAGTGATTCCCGCCATCCATGTGCCGCACAGCTGGCCCGATTGCGCCTTCGAGTTTAATCTGCGCCCCCGCCCCCTCGTCACCAGTCTGCACACCGGTGAGCAATTCCAATGGCCCACGCCAGAAATGCGCAAGCGTATTCAGTCGTTTGGCTACCATGTTGTGCCTGTGGGGTATGCGCCGAAGCGTGCACGCAACCCCTTCAGAGATCTGGAGTGGCGCATTATTTTCCCTCAAGCCGAACAATATCTGGAGCGGCAGCTGACGCGCACGCAACTTAAAGTGTTCATGTTGATGAAGGTGCTGCTGAAGGCATTTGTGGAGCCGCACGAGAAGGGCCAGACCATGATGATCCATGCTGTCGAGCATTTGCGTGCTCATCTCTTCTGGGAGTGCGAACGCCATTACAACGCCTGGCCGGAGGAATTTCTGGGTGAGGTCCTGGTGCGTTTCGTGCGTGGCTTTGCGGCCTGCCTGGCTAAGAAGGAGTTGGGCGACTATTTTATACCGGCTCGGAATCTCTTTGAGTATATGCCCGAAGATGCGCTCATGGCGATGAGCTCCATTATGTCTGACATTGCCGAGCAGCCCCTAATGCATGTGCTGATCGCTTTACGAAATCTGGAACATGCTCCAGATTTCTATCCAAAGATGAACTACCGCCGTCTCTGCGAGCATTTCGTCACCAAGGATTACCTAAAGCTGAGGGGTTGGGCGAAGTTTGCGCGCGCCCAACACCAGCTAAATCCGGAGCAAGAGGAAGAGCGGGGGCAGGCCGAATCGTCGGATTTGAAGGGCGTACAATTACATCCAAACGATGCCAGCGGCCTGCTAGGCATCAGACAACATCAGGAGCGCACGCGCGGTAAACTGCGGCGTCAGACTCAACTGCTGCGCGCCCAACAACAACAAAAGCTGGCGGAACAACGTCGCCAGTCTATCGAATCAATTGATGTAGAGTTGTTGGTGGTGCGAGCTACTGGATCTTCACCACGCCCTTCTCAAACCACATCCCAGTCGCCGACAGCGCCGCAATTAAATGATGGCGTCGAAATTCTTCGACGCACTAATTTACTTGAACTTCTGCTCGATCACCTGCTCGAAATGATTGCCAAGGCCAATGAGTTTCATAATACTCAGCATGCACAACTCTATCTGGAACATGCACAGCGCCTCTGCCATCTGTACAAGCAATTTGGATGCTGCCAATATGCTCCACATTATACTACAGCCTTGTTAGAGGCGGCGCATAGCATCGAACAGGCGAGAGAGAGTTCCATCAATGGGAATGCTAACGATAACATGATATTTGCCTTGCCAGAGTCGACGCCCCCTGCTCTACCACGTCGTCAGAGCGCCAGCTCTATGCGCGCACCAGGCAGCTCCAGTTCACGCCGCAAATCAATCAAATTCGTGGAGCATGTCGTCGAGGTGCATACCGGCGATGTGAGTCCTTTGCAACAGCCTTACAGGCACACAGCGCCTGCGGGAATCTTGCGTACAACCTCAAACATAAAGACTAGCAGCGATGAGATCATTATTGTGGAACAGGAGCAGGCTCCGGAGGAACCATCACCTGATTTAGCGACCGAGCAGACAGTGGTGTCTTCACTAGGCTCCCTGCTCTCCCGACTCAATGTAGATCCTCAGCGACTACACAAGCTGGGCGCCAAAACAGATGAGGTGTTCAAGGTACTCGCACCCGAAACAAAACGTGACGAGCTACGTAATATGCTCAAACGGAACACAGAAAAGTTGAAGGGCGCCTTCAACCCGGCCGCACAGAGTTGAGAGCAAATTAAAGCGTTCACAGATAATAACAATTCATGTATATCTGATAACAAACCCAACACCCATCACCCACAGCCCACAGCCCACTATCCCCCGATATCACTTATTCAAAAAAATAAAGGATGATTTATGCATACTTCTAAAGGGTTTCTACCTATTTTAAAAGGGTAGCAAACACTTCTGAGGTTCTCTGAGCCAAGACACTGCAGATTCATCTGTTATTTTCGCATCGTTTGTATATTGTGTTGCGTAGTGTAATGGCTGAATAGAATTTCTCTGGAAATCCAGGCCAACTACCTTCCAAGGGCAGATAAGGAGTGATGTCAAGTCTGTTCAAGTGTGTAGCTGATAAGTGGCAGCGACTCACTTGGCTACTTATTCTAATGTCCACACAATTGTGTTGTAAGTCTATATGAAGTGATGAGGTACTCACGTCAACTCCGTGCTCTGCATAGAAATCGCCAGTACCCATTGAGGCGTACAGTTTGTATCCCATTTTGGCCAAATCTCGAATGGAAGGTAGTAGTTCCATTTTGTGCTGAAAATCGCATAAATATTCAATTCTGGAATGAAACTCTAAAGTAAAACGCTTACCTTAAAACTGCCGATGGACAAAAGTATGGCATTCTTTGGTATCTGAAAGCCTGTAGACATCATGGCCTTCAAATAGGCCTCATACCGATTGTCACCAAAGCAGGCCACCTCACCGGTTGAGGCCATCTCAACGCCCAGTTGTACATCGGCGCCGGCCAGACGGGAGAAACTAAATTGTGGCACCTTGACGCCCACCTTGCCGACGCCATGAAGCACGTCCACCGGCTCCACAGACATGCCTACAATGGCTTGCGTGGCCGTGGCCACAAAATCATGGTCCAGTGTTTTTGAGACGAAGGGAAAGGAGCGAGAGACTCGCACGTTGCACTCAATGACCTTGAGCTCATTGTTCTTTGCAATGAGTTGCATGTTGAAAGGTCCAGTCACATCCAACATGGAGGCCATATCACGTGCAATGCGCGTGATTGCCTCTAACGTTTCGGCGTTTAGATCCTGGGGTGGTGTGACCAATGTAGCATCGCCTGAGTGAACCCCGGCGTTTTCTACATGCTCCGAGACGGCCATACATAGAATTTGTCCATCGGCGGCAACAGCATCGACATCGATCTCCTTGGCCTCGGTGAGGAACTTTGAGATGACCACTGGATGTTCGCGACTAACTTCCGAGGCGGCATTTAAATATGTTTCCAGATCCTGATTCGAGTAGGCGACATTCATGGCGGCGCCAGATAAAACATATGATGGTCGCACTAAGCATGGATAGCCCACCTCCTCGCAGAATTCAATTGCCGACTGTAAGTTGGTCAACTCTTTCCAGCGTGGCTGCAAAATACCTTTACGATCCAGCATGCGGGAAAATTTGAAACGATTCTCGGCACAATCAATAGACTCGGGGGATGTGCCCAAAACCTTGGCCTGCTGACGATGCAGATCCATGGCAATATTATTGGGCAGTTGGCCACCCATCGAGAGTATAATGCCATCTGATTTTTCCATTTCGTAAATGTCCATCACAACCTCAAAGCTGATCTCTTCGAAATAAAGACGATCGCACATATCATAGTCAGTGGACACAGTCTCTGGATTATAATTGATCATAATAGTGGACTTTTGCAGCTGGCGAAGCTCGCGCAAACAGCCGACGGCACACCAATCGAACTCCACAGAACTGCCAATGCGATAGACACCGGAGCCGACGACAATGATATGTCCGCCGGGAAACTCCAAATCGTGCTCCGAAGCGTTATATGTGTTGTACAAATAGTTTGTGCTTGCTGGCCACTCGCCAGCTACCGTGTCGATTTGCTTCACAAATGGTTTGATGTTTGCCAGACGTCGTTGATTTCGAACCGCCAGCTCAGTACTATTTGTCGCCGATCCAATCTGTTTATCTGCGAAGCCCAGGCGTTTGGCACGCAGCAGCAGCTCGGAGCTCAGCTGGTTGCCTGCACTCTCCAGCTCCCCATAGACTTTAATAATGTGCGCCAGCTTATGAAGGAACCATCGATCAATTTTGGTCAACTGATGCAGTTCATCAATGGACATTTGAGCTCTGAGCGCGGCGGCCAACACGAATTGGCGACGATCTGTTGGCTCGGACAGCAGATCCTTATCCACAGCTGCCACATAGGGATCAAAACCTTGCACATCGCCATCAACCATGCGTAACGCCTTTTGAAATGCCTCCTCAAAAGTACGTCCTATAGCCATTACCTCACCCACACTCTTCATTGAGCTGCCAATGTTCTTGCTAACGCGCACAAATTTCGCCAGATCCCAACGTGGTATTTTCACAACACAATAGTCCAAGCTAGGCTCGAAGCAGGCGGTTGTATTTCCAGTTACTGAATTTTTAATGTTGGGCAGGGCGATGCCGAGGGCCAGCTTGGCGGCCACGTAGGCCAATGGATAGCCAGTCGCCTTGCTGGCTAATGCTGAGCTGCGCGACAAACGTGCATTCACTTCGATTATGAAGTACTCCTCGGAATGCGGATTGAGGGCATATTGAATATTACACTCGCCCACGACGCCGAAATGACGAATCACCTTGAGAGCGGTAGAGCGCAGCATATTGTATTCACGATCGGAAAGAGTCTGCGAAGGTGCGACCACAATACTCTCGCCTGTGTGTATGCCCAGGGGGTCCAGATTCTCCATGTTGCAAACTGTGATACAATTGTCGAAAGAGTCGCGCACCACCTCGTATTCCACCTCCTTCCAACCTTTGAGCGATTTGTCAATAATCAGCTGGCTAGAGTGAGCCAAGGCCTGTTCGGCCAGATTCTCCAGCTCCGTTTCATTGTCCGCAAAGCCGGAGCCGAGCCCGCCCAAAGAGAACGCGGCACGGGCCATAACCGGATAGCCCAAGCGATTAGCCGCTTCCAAGGCCTCCGCCACTGAGTAGACAGCTTCTGAGGGTGCCACACGTTCGCCAATCTCGTTGACACGCTGCGCGAACAGTTTGCGGTCTTCTGTCTCAATGATGGACTGTATGGGTGTGCCCAAAATTCGTACATTATATTTTTTAAAAACACCGCTTCGTTCCAGTTCGATTCCGCAATTTAGTGCCGTCTGGCCGCCGAAGGTAAGCAACACACCTGTGGGTCTCTCCGACTTAATTACCTCCTCCACATAGTGTGGCGTTAGGGGCAGAAAATAGCATTTGTCTGCCATTCCCTTTGAGGTTTGCACCGTCGCAATATTGGGATTAATGAGCACCGTTTGGATATTCGATTCGCGCAGAGCTTTGATGGCCTGTGAGCCCGAGTAGTCGAATTCACCAGCCTGTCCAATGGATAGCCCACCAGAGCCTAATATTAGCACCTTTCTCGGTTGCTTGGTGGGCACACTGGGCTGAATTGGCGTATAGCTCAGTCGTCGCTGAATAAGCTGAGGAATGGTCGATGCCCGATCGCGTATGGAGTCAAGGAAGACATCGAATAGAAATTCTGTATCGCGTGGTCCGGCATGGTGCTCGGGATGGAACTGCACTGAAAAGTAAGGCTTGCTTGTATGCACAATACCTGTAAAGATACAATTAGAAATATAAGTGCTGAAAACTCTCAAAAGCTCTGTATATTCCATTAAATTATCTTCTTTGATCAGGTGTTTGTGTCAAGAATTTTTAGATAGGAAGAAAGAAAATATGTGTGAAATATGTACTCACCTTCATTGGATTCGTCATTAACGTTGACAAAGAGCTCCTCCCAGTCGGTTGGCAGCTTGGTAAGGTCAACGGCGTAGCCATGATTCTGTGATGTAAGTAGACAGCGACCCGAGGCGCGATGAAGGCACGGTAAGTTGTGGCCTCGATTGCCGTACCTCATCTTGTAGGTGTTGCAACCTATGGCAGTGGCCAGCAGCTGATGGCCCAGACAAATGCCAAAAATGGGCTTGGTGCCCGCCTCGATCACACGGCGAACCACATCGACAATTTCGCTGCAGTTCTCGGGATTGCCGGGACCATTGCTCAGGAAGAGGGCATCGTACTGGGTCTCATCTAGCTTGCCATTCCAGGGCAGCAGTTGAACCGACGCTCCTCGCTTGATCAGACAACGTAGCTGGTTTAGCTTGAGACCACAATCCAGAACGGCAATACGCGGTCCGCCCTTCGAATTAAAGAGCAGTTCCTTTTTAATGGAACACTCTTTGGCCAGATTACGTTTGTTGGGATCCTCGAACTTTAGAGCGTTCAGATTTTCGGGCAGTTGATAGACAATGCGGCCCAGAAGGCTGCCCTTCTCGCGTAGTTTCTTGGTCAAGGCCCGGGTATCGATGCCGCTAATACCGGGCACCTTGTGCTGTTCCAGCCACTGAGATAATGTTTGCTTGGAGCGCCAATGGGATGGTGTCTCGCAGATCTCACCCACGACAAGGCCTGCTGCCTGCACCTCCCCTTTGTACCACTCGAAGTGCTCGGGGATGCCAAATTGATCGAGTTGCTCCGCATCGGGCACACCATAGTTACCAATCAATGGATAGGTCAGCACCAATATCTGATCCATGAACGAACGATCTGTAAGGGCCTCCGTGTAGCCCACCATGCCGGTCTGAAAGACCACTTCGCCTTCACGTTCCTTGCCTTTCGCCCCAAAGGCTTGCCCAGGCATTGCGGTTCCATCCTCGAGCAGAAGATAACAATCCGGCTTAGACATCGTCGAAACACTTGAAACATCAAAAGAGCCTTCAATTAAACTAAGGTCAATACGGATCATATACCAAAACCCATTCCCAAACAAATGCCGGCCGGCGAGACTGTCGCCAACTGAGCAATCAAAAAATAGAGAGAACGGGGGAAGAAAACAAAACAAATACACTCTTACTCTCTCTGAGTACCATTCATTGAATGGGAGTTGCGAATTAGGCTTACAAAAGTCGTATACTGCTTGGATACAAGAGTGATATTACAAGAAATACATAATACGGTTTATGAATTTAATTTTCCTACAAATCCTACTACAGTGACAGGCTTGTGAGTTACCGCAGTTTGCTTGCAAGAGGACTCCTTCCTGATAGACCTCGAAGATTGCAACGATTAGGTTTTTTCAAAACATTTAGATAAGCATAAGCCACCACTAACTTATTAATCCTCGCGCGGAAGTGCTCGAGGTTGGGCTATTTAAGGTGCTAATCTGAATGCACGGCTTCAATGCTTTGATTAAAAAAAATATATAATTAAGGAGCACAACTTTAATACATATTTTAGAAAAGGCCATCAAATTAAGATCAAAGAACAACGCTCGACAAATCTGATTACTGAAGGATTATAGCCTATTTATATTAAATATATTGCTTTTATTTTGTATATTCGAATATACATGTATTTTTTTTTTTATTCATAGCTCCATATCGGATGCCGGCAAATATAACTTTATTATGGAACGTTTAATAATATAAAGATTAAATTTAGGCTTAAGTTCTGATAAAACAAATTAAGTACTTGTATGTTGTGTGCGATTTTATCAGAATTTTGTTCATCAAAATGTAATACACATAATGGGTTTTCCATTTCCGCAAGCCGACAGCGTTTCTGCGGTCTCAATACAAGTAGTTCTTTTTATCAGTTGGTGCAACATGAAAAACTTAGCCCTGAAACAATGTGCTGCTTAATTTGTTTTTAGATTCCTTCATCATTAATGTGAAACTCATTTGTTATAATCGGACGAACATAATGGAATGACACTTGTTCCAACTTTCAATAAATATATTTATTTCGCAGTTATGTGCTTTGAATATTTCTATTTTCCAAACGAAACACCCTCCTAAAACATCAAAACCTGTTAACTCTTCTTCCCCACTTGACGTAATTTTGATTTTGAATTTAATCTTCACATACTGTATTTATAACTGCGTATGATTTTCAACACTTAAAGCCAAAGAGAACTTCTTAAAACTTAAAAGCATGTTGACTTTACTTCCCCACATGCAGTTATTTTAAACGAACTACGGCGTCAGGTTAACTGATGGGAAAGCGAAATTTGCTAGATTGCCAATTTATTCAAGGTATAAAGTTATTGTTTATATAGAATTTAAGTGCAGCAGCAACTGCTGTTTGATTGTTTTGTTAAATGCGCGCCTAGAGATTCTTATTACAATGAGGAGCCCCTTTGGCGCGTCGCTTCCAGAGTTTAATTTAGAAAAACAATTTTTTGGATACGTAGCTCAAACAAACAAACATACATATTTATTTGCATGGGCTTATCAATGCATTTGGCTTTTTTTATAAATACCGATTCGATATGCATGTAGCTAATACGTTTATATAGTACATACAGATGTATATAGCAAATAGTCGTAAGTCGAATTCAATGCACGTTTATAGGTAAATACAGTGGGTGGCGGCTTATTTGATGCAATATAAAAGCTTTTCCCAAAAATTACTACTACAGCAATAACATAAGTTTTTGTTCTATATGTATATCAGACTTTTAAGACAGTAGAGTATTGGAATTTAATAAACCATCAGGCCCAATAAGGTATACAAATCTTTTATTTTTTGATCGATTGAAGTTGGTGCAATGAAAGCTGGTTAACATACAATTCTGATTATGAGTATTTATGTGAAGAGCGATGTTGGGCAAAGGATTTTGTAATATTGATTATTGCTATCAATACACGATTGACGCAATTAAAATTATGGGCTTCAAATGCTTCCGAACGGTTCATAAACATACATATGTAAGCACTTCAGGGTCTTCATAAAAGGCTGATTGAACGCATTAGTATGAATGTTCTATACACTGTCCATTTACAAAATTTAGTATTCTATTGGCAAACAAAAGAGCTTACGATTCGAAAGAATTATTTATGTTGTTGAAATTTGAAATTGAAACAAATAAGCTAAAGCCCACGGCATTTATGTTAGTATAAGTGTGTGTGTACGGGCGCACACACAGATGCGAGCGCATGAGTGACAGCGGCTTTTGAACTTGAAACCGGTCCACTTAATATAAATACACACATTCATGCATACGAGTGTACATAAATAGGCAGGCCAGACAGACCCCTCCACTACCCCAACAAGACATACGTTCAACAGGCCGATTTCATTGCAAATACTTGATTCCTTAGCGCCGATTAAAATTAGTTTAATGCCAAGGAACACAAAAATGTAATTAACTTTATTTGCGATGTTTGTTTCTATTCAACTTTATATTAAAAGACAATTTAAACCAAGCATAGTTTTGAGCTAAATTCGGAAGGAATTTGCTATGTCCTTTCCCTTCGAAGCACAATTCAACAACAAATCAACTACTCCATCACTTACGGTGTGTTGTCGTTGTTCTTCGCTTTTTGAAATTCTTTGCTAATCGCAACGCCACGTGCTTCCATGTACGTCGCTCCTGGCGTTTAAAAAACCGCTATAGGCAACCGTAGCAGATTCAAACCAAAATAACCGCGTTGGCTGCCGTCGGCGAAACTACTAAATTGTAGATAACAATAAACAACGCTTTATTCGTCGCCCCGCTCTGCCTCGTCTTGCCGGCTGGCTGGCTTGGTTTCGCCGAGGGTTATCGAGGCGAGGCGAAAACTATCGAAATATTGATGGGTAACAGCAGGGCTTTGGCTCTACGATCTGGCAACTTCAACTTTTAACAGCAAGTTGGGAATTTAAATTATAAACTTCGATTTGAATGCGATTGTAAAAAAATCTTGCAATTGCAATAATTACATTTGATTTATTTATTTTTATGCGTTATGTGTGTGGGTGTGTGTGTGTTTAATATAGAACATAACTGTAAAAATATATGTAGTACAAAAGCATAACAAATAAATAACAAGAAATTAATACATACAAGTATGTATAGTATAAATACATATGTATGTACATACATAACATATGTAGTAGGACAACGCATACGCATACATTTGGTTTACAAGAAAAGGGCTTAAGAGCCCAGATTTTGGTTAATTAACGCACAATCAAACAATATGAAGAATAAAAAAAAAGAAGGAAGATTTGTCAAGATATTGCAAAAGTTAGAAAATAAATGATTACTAAATGCGCTTAACTTGTATCGACATCTACTGTTTATATATATTATATATCTGAATTTATATGTTTATGGTATGTGTTTAATAACCTAAGCTAAGCTCTCAAACATTGGTCGGCGCATCCATGCCACATATGATGGACTTAACCACCGAGGCAGCCGACAATGCCGCATAATTCTGCCATTTGCGCGTCGACATGCCGTCCTTATAATCCGATATGCCCTTCACCAATATAAAGCTTTCCCTGCAGTTGCCAATAATGCTGTCAAGGACAGAGCTCATTTCCACATCGGTGGCCAGCAGTCCATATTTTCGTGCGAACTGGGTGCGCAAATCATCGCTCCGCACCAAATCCCGACCGGAGCCAATTGGTCCTAAATGTAAGCGCATGCGCGGCACACCGTCTAGCTCATCGGCCGCTATGGGATGAGCCACCTCAATGACCTCGTTGTTGCCAATATTCATGAACAGTTTGTCCGTCTTGCCGTCTGGCCGATTGAAATCGCTTTCGGTCTTCTGGAGCAGCGACTGCAGAGCATCGCGCAAATAACTCTCCCAAGGACGCTTTTGCGCCATATTAGCCTGCAGACTCTCGGCAATCAGCTGCAGTGAGTCGTTGATTGGGAAATAGGTCTTCACATCCTCACCACTCTTGTATACATACACATACGGCTTCTCCTTACTGTAAGAGATATATGGGTATTAGTTTTGACTTCTCGGTCGGATTAGCTGAAGATCTTCTTACCTGCTGCTCAGCAGCGCACGCTGCTTGTCCACATACGAGATGACGACATCACCCAAGCGCACATGCTTCTTGTAATCCGTATAGTGGGGAACGCCGCCTGCAACGCCCACAATAAATACGTAATCAACCTTTTGGAATGTCCCCAGCAGTCGAGTCGTGGTATTGCCCGTTGCCGTCATCGCCTCACGGGTGCTGCCCACCGATGGCAGCTTGGTGCTTACGATCCGATGTGCTCCAATATTACCCAAAGTATAGACATTTGATTCGCCTGAAGACAAATACCAAACAAAATAAACATTAGTGCTCAGATCCTTTCCCTAAATGATAAGACAATCAGGTGCATCGCCAGCCAACAATGTGGCACAGCGCGGTGGTTGTGGGTACGATTACGTGCCACATATTTACAAAGTGGAAACCGCTTAAGGAAATAGCAGAAACAAAAAAAAACAACTTTTTTTAAGGTTAAAAAATAAAACATTAAAAAAATGTTGAAAACATGTGAAAAAAGCCAACATATTGGTTTAAGGTTTGAAAATAATAATAATGATAATAATATTATTATAAAATAATGAATAAAACTGTATTGTAATCTTTAAAAAATAATAAAATTGTACAAAATGTTTCGAGCAAAGAAGAAATGATTATAATAAAATATTTAGAAAGTTTTTGAAAAAAGGAGATTAAAACAAATAAGAATTAATACAAATTATAATGAAATATTGAACATTTTATTGTTATTATATACATAATAATATTTGTATATAATCTTTAATTTGTCCACCTATATAGATCCGATATGCACGTGTATTTGTACGTATGCACAAATAGTTTCCATTAAGCGATTTCTGCTGTTTATTAATGTGTTTGTATGTTTGTTTGTTTGTGTATATTTGATTGTGTGTGTATGTTTGTTTGTGTTTGTGTGTGTTTGTGGGTGTGTGTGTTTGTGAGTGTGACAATAAGCAAAACATAACCCCAACCCATTTGAGGTTATTATTATTTTTACAACTTAGGACAACAACAAACAATTATAAGTATTAGACAACAATAACAATGACAACAACTCACACTAAAAATTAAAAAAAAATATAAGTAGTATTTAGAAAAAATTTTGCTTTAGACGTTTACCAAAGTCTGCTTACCAAATCTTCGTTTCTTTTTGGATTTTTTGAGTGAGTTCGTTAGGTTGGGATCGGAATCTGGTATATATATGGTGGTGGTTGTGGTGGTGGTTGGTTGGGGGTGGTCGTATCGATATTATTATTATTATTTTTTGTTGTTGTTATATATATTTGTATATGTGTGTAACAAGCAGTCAAATTTTATGCAAGTTCATGCAGTTTTTTTTTTTTTTTTTTAACAATTGGGTCATGTCAGGGAAGTGAGAGAACAAGAGATGGAAAGAGAGAAAACAGAGTGGCATATTAGTAAGACATTCCTTGATGCTGTATAAGTAGACCAGATATAGTTGTGGATAGTAACGCCCACTATATACTACCTACCCACTGTTGTGTATCGCACAAAGGTTTCCTTGTTCTCCAACATGGCGTCGACCGCCAACTTCTCACAATATTGCGCCGTTATGATCGCAATTGTCGGCTGCTTATTCGAGGCTATAGTGGGCATCTGTTTGACGACTTTAATCTCCTTGTCCTCGTAGTGTATGCGTGTGTAGGCATTGTATTCCATGGACTTGATAAGACCACGTTCCTGTAGTGACATAAACACCAGCTGCACATCCTGCTCGTTCCAGCCGTAGTCCCTAGCGGTAAGGGGGAAGAGAAGAGGAAGAGCATTTATTAGTTTGTTAATTAATTAATTCAGTAAGAGTGCATTGATGAACTTAATTTGACTTTTCACGATATATCTCTATTATCTGATTCTCAGAAAAGTGGATGCCTTTCGCTCCAGGATGAATCACGTGAAGGTGTAAGATCGGCAGAGTGTATTGATAATATCTTTGTTTCTGTTCTGTATTCGCGAAACATTAAAGGTAACCCCCCGTATTCAATAGCTGTTTTACATAACTTTCTGTAAAGAAAGACCCAAGGTAAATAGTACTTACTTGGCCAAATCATCAGGGGACACGGGATTTGGATAGGCCTGCTCGATGAGTTCCAGAACCTTTTCCTGTGTCAGTGGTGGAGATTCAAATTGTGATTCTTCCAACGATACTGTGAATTTAAAAAGGAAAACAAGAGAGAGAATCTGTGAGTGCGGGCGGGTTTAGTTTTTAAAACTTTTTACAATTTGTTGGTTTTTAGCTCGTTGTATTAACGCATTAGTAATGGGCGGCGGCGTCGGCGGCAACAACAAAAACACACACTTGGCTACAGTTGGCGTTTCAGTTGGGCAATGGGATGTGGCGGTTAGCTGGTTAGAGGACACATACAGCAGAGCACAGCACAGCAAAAGGCAACAACAACAACAACAGCAACAATAATACAACAACACAGACAACGATGAAGAAGGGTGCAATGCACGCTGTCTGTGATTAAATACTCAAGTAGCGTGCTTTAATTACAGGCAGCAGGAATAGAGACAGACAGCAGCTGCCAAAAGTGACAAGGCAGACGAAAAACCACTTAAATGTCATTAAAGTGGGCGTGGCAGCAGCAGTGGCTATGCAAGTGCCCGACGACAAGATAACGTGGCTTTAAATAGTGTGAAATGGCTTTTTCTTAAGAAGCGCTGCAGTCACTACAGTTTTGAAGCCACATGCACAGTTTAAGCTTCATAGTTTGACGGCCGCTAGTCTGATAGCTCTGCAAGGTTTGTTAGTAACTGTAAAACGTACAGTTGCTTGGCAACGCAGTTTTAGGTGCACTGGAGCAATGGGCAACAGCAGAAGTTTTTAAATATAAGTACTAAGTATGTACTCGTATGAATACAATTTTGTGGAAAGTATTTGTCTTGATTATCGTTAATTTTAAAGAGATCTCAATTGAGAGTCTCTGTTCCTTGACATATTAAGAGTTTATGGGAATAACAATTAATTAATACATTTTTTTAAATTATTCTATTAGTTGTTGATTTTTATACATTGATTCAAGACCAGATTTGTAATGAGCATAAGGCTCTTATTGAAATTAATGTGCGACTTTCTTCAAATGTTTGATTTAAGTTCCAAGTTCAGGAAAAACTTTATATAGGTTATATTGGAAGCAGCTCCACTGACAATGTTGCTTTCCCCAGAAAAGTTTAATTGAATTCAAAACTAGGTATTCTAATTAGCTCCTAAAAAATTTGACAACATTAACAGTAACTGTCAATTTAAATTATTTTCAACATTTAGAAGGATTAGACGAAGCTTAAAAGCCTAGTTGTTTATTCTAAAGTGTGGGTTATAATATTAAATATGTGAATTTCCCATTTGTTATTCCTATAGCGAGAAATTGCACTTTAACCAATGTTTTTGATTCCGATGAAAGATACAATAACTGATCTATAAGGTAGTTGGCGATGGGCTGAAATTTAGATTATACATCCATTAAATCTAAGGCCAGTATAACTCGAAAAATCCGATCAGAATTCAGAGAAACTACAATAAATATAGTATCTATTATAGTTAATCGGAAACGAAATGTTCCTCAGCTCCTTGTAAAAACAGACGGGGAGAGGGAGAAAGAGAGCGCTGCGGACCTACTTATTAATGGGTTTCTGGTTATTGGAAGAGCGCATTCGACATCTCATTTTATTATTTTTTCTTAATATTATACATGATATTATTAAATTTCATCTGTTGTTTTGTACTAAAACTCAGTGCGCCTTTTTAATGAAATTTTGTTAATTGGTGCGTGCGATGTAAACGAACAGACATGCCGATTATTAAAAAAAAAAATGGAAGAGCAAAATAAATAGAACAAAAAAAACAAAAAACAAAAAAATCGCTTAAATGTTCCACTTGTTAGCATTTCGGGCAGCCGTTTTGTTAGTGTTGCTTCCGAAACGATATAGGGCTTTATTTGCGGCGGGCGCTCAGCTGGTCAGTGTACATGTCCAGCCAAATGGCCTTCATCAGATTGTCGCCATCACCTGTTTTCTGTTGCGCCAACAACGCCTCCTCGAACTTGCGATTGCAGTCGCCATAGCAGTAGATGATGTAACCATCGCGCGCTGCCCACACAACCGACCGAGACCGATACATATATATCGATTTGTAGTACGTATAAGTATATGGATTATCCAGAAAACCATTAGCAATGTATTGGCAACAAGTTTTTAGATTCAAACGAACATATTATTCAGATACTTACGTGGACGCGATGGCGGGGCTGATGTCTCCTCCAATATACGCAGCTCGATCTCAATGGATTGTATTTCGTGATATCCGTGCTGGAGTAGCTTCATTATCTTCTTGATAAAGCCCACATAGTCTGTAGTTAAGTGTGTTATCCTTTTACTATAATTCATTATACTTAGTTTCTCTAAACTGCGTTCTTACAGTGACAAAATCAAACTCAACTGTACCCAACCACTGTTTTCTAATAAGAGGACACTCCTCGATTGTGTCAGTTTCTTGTGCGAAAGCATGTCCTGTTTTCTAATAAAAGGGCACTCATCGATAGTGTTCCTATACTTGTATAGTAAGTTTTGCGTTCGAAAGCATTTCCTGTTTTCTAATAAAAGAACATGCCTCGATAGTCATCCCATATAGTCAGATTCGTGTTCGAAAGCATTTCATGTTTTCTAATAAAAGAGACCCTTAATGGTGTTCCTATATAGTCAGATTCGTGTTCGATTGCATTCCCTAGATAATAACCTTTTCTGAACGACTTCAAATCAAGGTGAGTTCTAAAAAAAGATGAAAATCGCCTGGATTTTAAAATAATTGTAAAAGGTTGGTTCGTTTAGCTTTGAAACAGTATTGGCTACAATGTGTAGCTTAGGAAGGGAAAGTAATATTAATAAACTCTCGTGTTACCTATAGATTATAAGTCTTATGTACACAGTTCCCAATAGGTACACTGGTAAGTTTGATTTTACAATAGTATATTCTGTTCATGTTCTATTCATAGCCATCTAAAATTGAGGGGAGCTAGTCACTCATTTGCTTGCTTGCTAATTGCTCTATAATTGTAAAACCTGTTTAAAGTAGAGCTAAATTTGTATTTGTTTTCGATTCGACTCAGTTTAGAAGTATTTGCCTGCAACTTCTGGCTTATAAAATCGTAAGGGATTGAGTATTGTGCGCTGTAAAAACGAGCTTTTTAGCTGAAGAGTTACCTCTGGGAAAGTCCTGGGGACTAACTAGCTCCTTGAAAAAGTCCTGCGCTATGTGCGCCTGTTTCTCATCATTTGTGAGCCAATCGCGAAACCAGAATCTCAGCGTGCGCGACTCCTGCGAGTGCTTGCCCGTATTGGCGCTAACCAGAAAGACGCGGAACTCCAGGGAGAGGGCAGCAGCCTTGCTGGCGCTCTTCTGCACGGCCACTGTGTCCTTGTTAATGATAATGCCCGTATGATCTCCGCCGGCCACATGCACCCGATCATTTATCTCGTCCACCAGCTTCCGTTCGATGAGTATGACGGTGCTGTTCGCTGTCTTCCCGCGAGGCGTCATCACGACTTGTTCGGTCCGCGGTGGCGTCTGGCAGGTACTGGGCCCGTTTAGGTTCTGACCTGGCTGGCTTGGCTGGCCTGGCTGACTTGAAGTCGCTGCTGACGCCCCGTCTGTTGTGACTACGACACTTTTATTGTTGTTGGCGATGTAGTTGCTGCCACTGTTGCTGCTGCTGTTATAACCGCCGTTGTTGTTGTTGTTGTGATTGTTGTTGGTACCACCATTCGACAGCGTACCGTTGCCATTTGCATATGACTTGTTTGGCTTTGGGGGCGGCGGCGGTGGCGCCATCTGTGTTTGACTTCTTCGCGCTGACATATTTTCCTTGCCTCACTCACCAAAAGAAAACTCTAGTGTTCGACTTCGTTTTAACTTAGTTTTGGCTGCAACCTTGAGCCTCACACTCCTCGCCTGCAATAAAAAAAGAACCAAAGTTTCGTTTATACATTTGTAGTATAAAAATAATAACAACAAACACACTAGTCATATACCAAAACATTTAGCTATACTCGTCGTATACAGTTTATCTCCCCATGTAGACACATGTAGCACGCTTGGGAGCCACCGAACGACCCACCAACCGACCGCCTTGGCAGCACGCCAAACAAAATTAGAATTCATAAATAATTGGTGTCATAAAGCGACAGAGGCAACCAGCCAGCCAACAGTGCAGACAGACAGACAGACAGACAGACAGACAGACAAAGAGACATTTAGACAGTCCAACAGTGCCACAGTCGACTCAACTAAAGCAGCAATTGGTGGCACAACATGCACCGTACTTGTGTAGCAAGCTCTGTGGCTCTTCAGTTCTTGGAGTCAGTTGCTCTGCCATTTCCGGCTCAATCAACAAACTCTTCCTTTCTTATTTCCTACACAACTCAGTTCAAAAGTTATCCAGCAGAGTTCATCATATTTTTTAAAACGAAACCTGTAATATTGGTAAGCAAGCAAGACTATCATTTATGTTTGTCAAAAGTGAACTTATAAATCCACAGATTACAGTGAGGTACTATGAAAAAAAACGCATAAATACCAAATCTGGGTACTCTATCTTTATAAACAAATAAGTGGTAGGCACTAAGCTTGATTTCAGCACCGATCGTTCCTATGTCATTATACAGAATTAACATTTGTTTAAGATATGTTTACAAACAAAATAGGCTCTTCTAGTAAGAGTTTTTTTCCACCAATCATTTCTATGTCAGCTATATAAGAAAATGTATATATACATATTTTCTAATAGACTTGCTTTGCGTATGGGTAAGACAAGTTCAGGTACCAAGTTCGGTATCCCGGACAGAGAGGTCGTCAGACTGAAATGTCAATATCGTCTATCGATTCATCTAAAAACTATTATTCTCAATATCATTGAAAATATATTTTTCTGATAGCTGGAACAGATATCATTAATTATTCAGCTCGAAATCCCTTTTATGTTTATCATAAAAAAGGGTCTAACCTTTAAGAATATGAATGAATTTAAAAATAATGAAAATATTATTTTAAATGAATAATGCTGCTTGCAACTCATAAGTCGAACCTTTAAATCGTACATACTTGGTATGTAAATTCTCGATCAAATCATGCTATTATCATAAATCTATCTAGATATCTGTCTAAATTTATGGACCTTGAAGACTATATGAGCTAGTGTCACTAAACCCGGTATACACGTTCAGAAAGGTCAAGTTAATGTGTGTTTTATTTTAGATTAGGCAGACCAAACTAAAGAGCTAATAATGTAAGAATTACTGATATTATTGGTCATTCCATCATTTGTCTTTTCGCTGTTACAGTTCATTTTTCTGACGACAAATGTTTGTAGTTATTTCTCTGGTTCCACAAACTGAACTAGATCGCGCAACTCTAATTGCCAGAGAGAATTACCTTCGCTGGCACCGTGGCCTGTTGCCCACCTGTCGTGTTGGCCCACTGACTTGCTTCTTGCTATTTACAACAAAAATCAATAGGCATTTCTGTACTTCTGGCTATAAGTATTGCTGTTGTTGTTGTTGTTGTTACACAAAGTGAAAGTTGAGCGCAACATGAAGTGCATGAGAATTTCACCCCTAAACTTTGGCACAAAGTTTAAAATATTTTTGCGGCTGGTTGGCCCTTTATTTGCCATATAAATTTCAAAAGCAACCCCATGGGGACGCGAAGAGAAGATGGCGCAGGGGGCGGGGGAGGGGGTGCGCCACACAGCAATTAAGGAAAACTCACTTCCGGCCAAATGTCACCAAAGTTGTTGGTCGGGTTGGTGTTGGTGTTGGCCGTGTGCTGCGGGGCTGGCGTTGGCCCAAAAGGTTTTTGAACTCCTCACATGGGCGAGACTGTGCCAAAGGGGGTTGCTTCACGCCCTGCATTCCTGCCTGCCTTCTGTGCCTTCTGTGCCTGCCTGCTTGTCTGCTTGTCTGCTTGTCTGCCTGCCTTCTGGCCTGCACGTTGGCTGCTCAAATTTGCATAAGGTAAACAGAAAAGTGGGCTGGGTGTCGGCCGAGTAGGCTGAGGCTCACGCACACAGGCTGTCGCATTGGGAGCAAAAGGCGAATGAACCATGGAGACCACATGGGTTTTGGGCGCGCCTGCTTGCCCCCAAAGGCACAATTTCTGATGAGACCGACGGCTGATCGTTACCATCACCAGTAGCCGCAGTAACAGCATCATCGTTGCCATCATCAGCATTGTCATCATTTGTAGCAATAATTTTTTTTCTTTTTTGTTTTTCTGCCACTCAGCGCAATCACAGTTGCACTTAATTGGATTAAGCTGCCAGCTGGAGGCTCGCTGACGTACTCTGGCGCTGTCCAAAAGCCAGAGGGTGCAGCAATAAAAACAAAAACAACAGCAGCAACAACCGGAAATTATTTGCCAGTCTGCAATTTCAATTAAAATGGATAACAAAACTGTGCAACAGTTTGACAAGCACAGCCACAGACCACAAGCAGTGTCAGCTCCTAGCGATGCATCCAGATATATATGTACACACAACTATATATATAGTACGTACATATATCTATACGCCCATCTAGACAAGCCCTGTGGAGTTTTATTTATAACTCGCATCCAAGTAATTACCTTTGGCCATTTTAATTTCGACATGCTGTCGTAAATGCAATGGGTATATACAAGTATACATATACATATAGTATGTTACTGATCCGACCCGTCGTGAGGGATAAGGCTATTCTGAACAGTAGAACGAGATTTAGTCCCTTCCCATCGAAGCCCTGAACTAATTAATCCCTTTATATTTACAGTATGTTCTCAAAATAATCGTAGAACACAAAGCAAATCAGTGATATGTTCAAGCCCGACTCTTGAATACCCCGTACCCACCCTTTTCCCCGCTATAGTCATCCAACTGAAATAAACTTTGCCACACGCAACAACATCAGCCACAATATTTTTAGCGATATATATGTATTTATAGTCACGTTAATTCTGTAAGACTTTAATTGCTGCATCTCCATTAAAGTCTTACAGAATTAACCCAAATCAATCATGGGAACAATTAATAAGAGCCTTTCATGTACAATCAAGTTGTTGTTTCGCAGTTAGCGCTTGTTATTGTCTAATAAATAAGTAATAAATAAATAAGTCTAAATATTTAAAATAATTATTCCACTTTTTTATGTTCTATAGATTATAAGCTGAAGACACACTTTACATTAACAGTGAGCTCGTTCTCGGCTTCGACTTAATATTAGTGTTTTTCTAAAGCAGCACAAAAACCAATACAAAATTATTTATATTACCCTGTAATTCAATAAAAATAATAATAATAAATTCAAAAATAAATATCGAAGAGTATTGAATACTGAGTAACAGATAAAACTGCTCATCTAATCAAATAAAAGACAATCATTTAATAGAAAAGGGTGTTCCTAACAACTAACAAATAACATGACTTACTAATTAACATTAAATTATTGAGTCTAATACTACAAATTGATTTAAATATATTCCCGTCTACAATTATATTATGCTTACTACATCCACAATTGGTTGATCATTCTGGTATAGGAATTTCAATGAAAATAGAAATGGCTTAGTGCGTTTAAATTCAGACAAATTCATGTGCACAGTGTTGTAAAATTAATTAAGAATGTGTGGTTTTAAGCCACCAAGACTGTATATTTTGTGGGCCGAGGAAATCATACTCTAGTATACTTACTTGCTAAAGGATTTTGGCATAGAGGTTTCATTCACAATTGAAGTATTCTAGTGCGTTTAAATTGAAACAAACTCATGTGCACAGTGTTGTAAAATTAATGAAAAATGTGTGGTTTTAAGCCACCAAGACTGTATATTTTGTGGTTCGAGGAAATCATACTCTAGTATACTTGCTAAAGGATTTTGGCATAGAGGTTTCATTCAAAATTGAAGTATTCTAGTGCGTTTAAATTGAAAAACTAATTAAGAATGTGTGGTTTTCGAGTTTTCCAATCAAAATAAAAGTAGTTTGGGGAGCCTTAATGATTAGCGAACTGCAAATAACTTTTCCTCGCTGCATTTAATATACAAGTATGTACGAGTAGATGTCTCGTGCATTTTGTTTTTCGCTCTTTTCTCCCCACTAGTTGTCTGCAATTTGTTAACTTCCGTCATGCCCAGTAGTAGTAAGTTATACAAAACAAACAGAGTGAGTGAGTAAACATTTTGTAATGATGGCAACAGGCATGCCGGATAGGCGTTACAGGGCCATATCGTGTTGTTGCTCTCAAGAAGGGTGTTGTCGCTGCTGCTGGTATTGAAAATTGTTAGACATCTTGCGAAATGAAATTGAAATTCCAATGCTGGATGTGTGTGACGATGCGTAACAACGGCTTTGGGGGTGTACGGGAGTGCGGCAAGGCACGGGGGCCTGGGGGCACGGTTGACTGTTTGCCCTATCGAATGCGATGTTGTTGTATCATAGTTTCGGGTGAGCGACTTCCCAGCTTGTAAGTCACGTGTCTGAAACCTTTTCCCCCCTTCCCTCTTTCCTCGACACACAGAGCCAACGACCCACCCAAATTTCATTTCATATTTCTATTTTTTTTTTTAGCCATTTCCGTTAGCTGTTTAGTTGGTGCTGTTTGCTAGCTTTAGCTGTTGTTGTTATTGTTATTGTTGCTGCAATTGCTGCCATGCCTGCAGCCCGCAGCCCACAGCCCACAAACCACAGCCACAGCCTACACACGACGACTATATGTAGTACAAATAGAAGATATATATGGGTGTAGATTTGCAGCTCCACTGACTGTGCCCACATTACAGGAAAGCCTTAAAACAAACCAACAACTTATTGCGGCTTTAAAGTCGTTATTGTTGTTGTTGTTGTTGTTGTTGTTGTTGCTATTAGTGTGGACTGTTTGCAGCAAGTTGAAGTTCAATGCGGGCCGAATCGGCATGCAAATTTCAAATACAACAACAAGAAAGGCAACAACGATGAGAAATCGGCGCTTTTCAATTATGGTTTCCCATCGCTGGCAATAATGATTGCCTCTTTTAGGAGGTTTCATTATAAACATAGCCGCAGGGCATGAATCATGCAAGTGATTTATACTTCGCACCAACTGATCTGCGTAATGCTTTTATATATTTCAAACAATTTGTGTTTATGAAATCACTTTAAATGCGAAACAAGTAGTCGCCCACTTAACTCAATTGAAAGTTATTTGACAAATATTTAGTTTTAACTTTCGAAAGAGAGCTCATAAAAAGATGGGCCAATTATTATTCATCTGGAATTCGTTCGTTTAATGCTGTCTTTTATCTTGCATTTTAACCATCAACCACTTCCCATATTCTTTTGTTCGTTCATATAGAAGTATGAGAAGCGCAGAGAAGCGCTATAAATCTATTTCAAGACGCAAAACGCAAATTATTGCCCCGAAAAATTCATACCACACTTTCGAATTGGGGTATATGGAAAAAAAGAACACTTCCTTGGCGATTTTATCTGTAATTCCCAAATATTTGTGTACAATTGAAAAATGTCTTCCGAAAATAAAACTTAGTCGGCTCACATAAGTTGCCCAATATTGTTTATAAGCAAATAAATTTACTGCAACTATTCGCAGAACAATTTGAAATTGAGTAATGGAACGATTTAAATTAAAACAAATAAAGCAATCAAGAGCAGTGGCTAACAACAAAGAAAGCAACAACAACAACCACAAGCACAACAGATAGCGCCCACGAAATAATTTGGAAATAACCTTGCCCAAGACAAGTAGCTACAACAACAACAACAAGATTAAGAAGAACTACAATATCCATGGAGCGTTGACAGCCATCACGGCGGAATTATGAAAAAAAAAAAACACTTTTTTTTGACGTTCTGAAGCAACAAAGACGACCGCGCTTGCTCAATCAACCAGATGTATAGTAAGTATGTTTGGATCTACATATTTATATGTGTTTATTAATGGGTGTATAGACTGATGGATGGATGGATGGACGAATGCTGACAGACACCCAGTAGGATTCACTATGCGTGCAGGATTAATGTTTTTCAAAACTAGTCTTTTGATTTACCATTTAAGAAGGGAATGCAACATTCTCGGCACAAGCTTGATCTGCTAACGGCCTAGGGCAATATGATTGAAATTGATTTTCGATTCTATATAATTCAATTGAATTCGAACACGAAAAATATAGCTATGTAGGTTTGCTCCCGTTTCCGAAATATGGTTTCAAATTTGTACGAAAGGTGTAGCCAATAAATAAAATAGAAATAATTATAGAAATAGATTTAATTGCATTACTTTTGCAAAAATCTCAAAATTAAACCGCCAAATTTTAATTTGAATGCGAAAACAGAAATAAAACTCATTGAACTTGAACTCAAAATTAAAGTACAATGCCCCACTCTGTTTGCGAAACAAAGTCTGAGTGTGGGTCTATTGTTCCACAAAGTTCTACTGGGTAGTCGCGCACAAACACACATACATACTTACGCACACACATACACTGACATCATCCATGCACATCTCTCTGTTCTATGCGTGTCGATGGCTCTTATCGGTTGTTTATTTGATGCAGCAAGCGACGAGGGCGGGCGTGGAGGTGAGGGCAGCAACTTGGTTGTTAATTATCCGTAAATATTCAATCGAGCAGCAGTTACAG
Organism: Scaptodrosophila lebanonensis; assembly: GCF_003285725.1. Lineage (NCBI taxonomy): Eukaryota > Metazoa > Arthropoda > Insecta > Diptera > Drosophilidae > Scaptodrosophila > Scaptodrosophila lebanonensis. The sequence goes on along the minus strand of NW_022060566.1, from coordinate 5,226,499 downwards.
TGACATCAACAACAACAACTACAAGGGGCATGCAATCCGCCCCCACAGCTGCCCCTGCGATTGCAATTCCCATAATCTATGTATGTATGTGCGAGTACAAGTATGTACTTATGTGACTCATTTTGAAGAGCTTTTCAATATATTAGCTTGTTCGGCACAGTTATAGTTTATCGCCCGTTAAGTCGGCCGATCGAGTCGAGACAGTGCCAACCGTTTGTCAGAAAGTCCGACTCTCGTGGAACTAAATACGAAACTTTTCAGCTGATGTCACGTCCCACGGTCACTCGAACGCCTCGACCATTTGTATTCGTACTTTTGTCTCTGTTTTAGTTTCTTTATTTTTGCTAATTACGTTAAATAAATTAACAGAAATTATGCGGTAATTAGTCGTCGTTACTTTATAGATACCCCCTCTATATGTATGTATGTAATTTGGCTTTGTATTCGTGTTTGCTTTGTTTTTGATTTCAATGCAAAACCTTCGTTTCGCGGCACGTTTGTACTCAGCTCTGTTTGGCATATTGGGCAGAGTTTAAAGTTTTGGAGTCATAAAGTAAAGAAGTAAAACAAATAAATTGATTGATAAGGAAATCTCTCAAGTCTCAGAATGGAATCAAAATACTTAATAGCAAATTTGTCATCGTCCATACACATTCAACAGAGACTATTATGAAGAGAAGGTTTTTCAAACCATTAGCTATCAAGGTTGGCAAGAAAAAGGTCTGATTTGTACAACAAGTTTATTACTGGATACTACTCGTTCTATATTGAAATATGTATGTATACACTCATATACTATATTCATAACAAAAACCACAACAAAATTTTAACTGTTCATGTAAGTTGTTTTTAAGATTATTTCTCATTTTTATGATTCTTGCTACAAATTTGCTTTCTTTTATCAAATGACTCTATAATGCCAGCCCGCACTTCGAATTGCGTCAGCATGCGGCGTAGCACTTGACAATTTTGAAAACGATTTTTTTTCTTTTTATAATTAGTCAAGTGCGTGGCACTTTTTATCGTTAAGCCTCGAAGGCCACTTCAATATGGTCCAATAGCTGCGCTATTTTTGCATATTCTCAATTGAAACACAAAATAATAAAAGTCGAATAAAAATAGAAAAAGAATAGTCGAGAATTCCAGCACCGTGAAGCAAACCACAAGTCGGTGGCAGAGAAGTCCACGAACAGAAGCTGATATAACGACGACGATGACGACGTCATTATCGCTATTGTTTTCGTCACCATTGTTAACATTGTTATAAAGCATTTTTATAAATACTACATTACAAAACGTCTCAGCTTGTGGCGAACCTCCACGATTTATTTACTGGCTGTGTTGCGATCTCAAACTGCTGATTAAATAGTACGCTCTCAGTCTCACGTCACGCATACGCCAGGTGGGTCGAAACTCTGAACACTTTTAAGTTGAGTCGATTCTTCAAAATAAAGTCAGCGAAACGAAAATCTTTTATTTTCTTCAATAAGCATTTATATCACCTGACCTTTTAGATGCGCAATTTCTACCCACAGCTCCAAGTTTTTACATATTGTCAATTATTGTGTCCATTTCCGGTGTTTATTTTCTTTTGGCCAGCTGAGCTGATTTTTTTTTTTTGCCTAAATTTTTGACACCTGCTGAGCAATCTGACTGGGAATCTATAACATGGTTTATTGTATATGCTCTTTCTGGGCAATTATAATTGTTTTTAATTAATGGTAGTTCAAAGATGCACCATCCACTGGTCCTACCTTTACAAACTAACTTAACTAAGTAGGTAAAGCATGTTAATGTCTTTATTTACCTCAAGGCTATCATAAAATTTAACAATAATGCCATTGAGGATGCATATTAAATACAGATCAACAGATCAACAAAAATCGTCTGAGTATATTTAATATAAAATAGAATCTATCAGTCAATTTTTGGTATGCTTTTCAATTTTGTTTTAATGGGCAACTTTTGCCAAACATGCACACTGCTTGGAATAAAATGACGATTATTATAGGGAATAATTAGTATGTTACTTTTTGTATGCAATAAATAATTGACCATATAATTTAATGGAGTCTGTTTCATAGATAATTGTATATTTGTTTATCGTATTGAGCATCAACTGGAGGAGCAGCTCTACACAACGCTCAATGCACATATGCCACTCATTATTCGCATCTGCATTTGCAGGTTAACTCGAAGTTCATTTAATTGATTTGAAAACAATTTGATTTGATTTGCTTACATTTATGCATCTAGTCGCGCCCATCACAGCATTAATTCAAGTTGAAATATCACAGTTAATTTCAAATAGTCAAAGTTCACGGCCAATTTGTGCAAAAACCAATTGAAAGATGCCCCCATTCCTAACCCATAAATGTGACATTTGAATATTTTTCTGTTTTTTGCCCATTCGCTCTGTCCGTATCAGGAACTTTGGCGATCCAAATTAAGGTAATTGAGTTCAGAATCTGGCGCACACAAGTAGTATTGGAATGCCTGAAAAAAAAGAATAAAACAGAGCAGAACTCTTGCCATGGATTTGTAATAAATTTTATGCGTCTGGTTTACTTCGTTGCTGGGGAAAAAGAACGCGTGGGCGTCGCACTGCCTGAATGGCAACGGAAAACGGCAGCGATTGAGGCTCGGACTGTGGCGTTGCAGCAATCATGAAAATTGCTGCAATATATATATTTTTGTATTCTGTATTATTATTTTTTTGTTTTTTTTTTTTTTTTTTTGTGGAGCACACATACACATACACGTATATGTATAGACTCCTCAACGGACAGAGCAGGTGGCGAGGGCTTGAAATACAACAACAATTTCGTCACACACGGTCCCAAGTGGCTGGCAGATGGGCGATGGGCAACTGCCCAGTGAGCATGCCCATGAGTCACGCCTCACAGATGACGCTTTATAATAATAAAAACAAATGCAATACCACTCCAATTAGAAATCATCTAATGAATCAATAAGAACTAGCCTGAACAAAAATTCAGCCCAGAAATGAGAACGAAACAGCAATTTCTTGGAATTAGAGCAGTATTTTTGACACACATTGTGGGGGCGCTCTTAAAAGCCAATTGCATGTCATGTCGCCCAATCGCTTGATTAACCCCTCCCCCCTCCGCCCACGCCCAACACCACTCAGAGCCAAAGTTCTTGCCACCCTCTGGTTATTATGGCGCACGCAATGGCAAGCAAAGGGAGCGCAACACGGAGGGATGGGGAACTGCAATTGTCGAAACAATCGGAACTGGGTCTCTAACGAAATCGCAATACAATCCAAGCCCTTTTTCCTACACACCCGTACATACAAGTACTACGTCGTTCTTCGTTTGCATTAAAGTTTGACGGACTTTTTCAGTACTTTGCTGCATTTCTTGGTATTTGAAAATGTCAAGGTTTAGATTGTGGCTACAAAAATAATGCATGTTCAATAATATAGTACATACATTACCAATTTTCTCACATTTCTGTTCTAACAAATCAGGAAGCAATCAAGAAGTTCTAGCTAGGTATATAGTTAAATGTCCCTCAGCTTCGAAACAACATTTCTGGGAAATAAATTCAATCCTGTACGAGATGGCTCGCAATTTGAAAAATAAAACTACATTATTAAAATCGTGCTTAGAAACTCTAACCACATTACATCTCTATAGCAAACCAAGAGGCAACAATTAAACCAATACCTAAGCTCAATGAAGACTTGAGGTCCGTTCCAGTATTTCCACTTTATTTATTCATTTTTGATCAGCATTTATTCTTATTCTATAGATATATTTATATATTTAGATATATTTATCTAAATACTGCTGCTCAAAAGAAAACCCCTAAAATTATTAGATTCAAGTTAGGTTTTTTTTTTTGTTTGAAAAAGGTTGGACCGATAAAATAGGATCAGCAAACGAACTGCACTATCGCCGTAATCGAAAATAGTAACACGTTTCCTGAGGCTAAACAATATACATATACTTGTAGTATATTTCATCCAGTATTTTCAATGTTCTTAGCACATGCACATGCACTTAAAGGGGCTGTTCTTGTTGCTCCATAAATTATGCGACTTGGAAAGTGGAAAATGGGCAAAGTGACATTTTTATGGCCACAACATAACGGGGCTTACGTTCGCTATGGCAACCACCCCCCAAAGAAGTTCTGTTTAGGTTTTGTGTTTTGTTTCATTCTCCTCTTCGTGTTGTGTTTCTATTGTGCGCTCCCCTTTCGACTTGTGGGCCAACACAAGCTCGGAGAGTGTGTTGTTCTTATTGGCCATCGTTCCATTTCCATTGTATGGATGTGTGGTGGCGACTCAAGAGTCTAATTTTTGTTGTTGTCGCTTTGGCTGCAAGCGTGCAGATTATAAGGCGCATTAAAGTCTGATTAACGTCCAAGTAAAAGGCAAAATGTGACGACCTACTTTATGGCCCCCGAAGACAGCAACAAAAAAAAAGGGTGCTTTTCAATACTAAATACATACTCATACTGTTAGATAAGTGGCTCAAGATGGTTGTCCCAGTAGTAGGGCAAGGGCTTGGCTGAAAAGTGTGTCAGCAGATTGTGAGTAGATGGTAATCATCAGTTATTTGCATCTCACTTAAACTATTATGCTTGGAGATTAAGATTGAAATGATTATTAACAAGATAGGTAAGTATAGTAGATAGATGGAGAGATAGACAATAGATAAACCAATAGCTAGTTGAGAAGAGAGTGGTCGTTTGCATGCATAGCATAGTCAGATGTATTCATTGTAAGATCTTTTCATATCATTCGACAAGATTGTAGCTTTACAATTATCTGAATATTTGACTGTATTTTCCAGCTTTTAGCTTTCCAATTCTAAGTAACTTCATTAACTTTATTTTACAGGATTAACATGGTCAATTAAATAACTAAATGGTTGATAACCGGAACAAAGTTCCCATAAATTCAATCTACTGTTTCTTCCATTTGAAACTGAATACTTTAGCGCAATTTATTTTGTAGTCCCTTTTACCATCTACAAGCGCCATATCTCGCTGCCTCTGCCTCTGCGTATGCCTCAGGCAGCTGTCTGTCCATCACTCGAAACAATTAGAATATTGCCATACGGTGCCAACTTCCGTTGAAGATGTTACAACAATAACAACCACATTGCCAGCGAAATCTTCTTGATAGAATTTTCCCGGCAGAGCTTTTACAATGGTTCCCCCTTTTGCCCATAAACCGACCTGGTGCTAGGTGGTCCGTCCATTCCATTGGATTGCGGTCTGGCAGTGTTAAGTGTTTGTCGACACCTTATTGTATTTCGCCTTTTTGTTGTTGTAAAAACGGCACAGAAAATTAATTTCGGGCATTCAGATGTACGTACTACGTACATACATATGTATTTATATACCTATATAGTATGCAGAATATAGATACATGAGTACAAGTACAGCGCAGTTCATTCAACTTGGTTGGATGGTGCTTTAAAAATAGGTTCGTTTTGTTTTGCAGCCCACTTGGCTACTTTTTTCCTTTTATTTATTTTTTTCTATATTTTTTTTTTTTTACATGACAAATGAGGCGTTGTGGAGTGCGTATATGTGTGTATGTGTGTGCCGCAATTGTTGTAAATTGATACGAAATTATATAGTGTGTGCAACCTCATTTGCGTAGCGCAACAACTAAGTGTGTTATTCGAGGCGATAAGACTAAGGGAGGGGCAGACCAAAAAACGGGAAGAGGTGTTTTTTGGCGGCAAAAGCATTTGAAAGTTGTTTGGCGTCCACCGCCCCGGGATTTAAGCATGCCTTTAGGTAACCCTTTAATGAGGGGGAGGAAGTGAAGGTCAATGGCAGTGGAGGTATTCACGAACAAAATGTATTTTAGTGCGGAAAAGCTAGGTATTTAAACTTACATAGTAGGAATAGTAGGAATATGAATGAATTTTTACAACCTGTACTAGAAAGTCTAAATATCAAATTAAGGCAAAAGAAGGCGTGGCAGACCCCATGTTTTACGTAGTATATATACAGACATGTCCGTGTGTCCATCTGCCCGTCCGTATGAGCGCCAAGAACTTTAGAGACATAGCAGCTGAGGACACCAAACTTGTGGACTTCTCTTACCCATCTTAGCAACATTATTTTATATAGCTGCTTTAGAACTGATGCGTTCCAAAAACACTGTTAGTATGATAACTTTTTTGTTTAAAAATATATCTTGAGAACAAATGGTTTGTCTACTTGTAAAATGATATCTTAAACATAAGTATTACCAAAATCTCTGATTCAGATGCAATAGCCAAGACAGCTATGTAACAAAGTTAATTTTATTTGAATGACTGTAGTGGGGAAAATGTTCATTACTGGGTAGCTAGGGCTCAATCTGGCGTTCTACTGAATATTGTGCCGGAAAATGCTGAAGTTCGTACTGTCCTATACTAAAAGTACGAGACTATCGATGGCGCTATTGAAAGCTTGTAATGGTTTTAGTTTTCTGTAGCTATCAATGGATTCAGGCGACTATCGATAACGTTTTAACTGCTTCCTAAGAGTTCAAACACCACTTGAAATATTCTCGATTGATGTCTGAAATAATTAGCCTTGCTTTATATTGAGAAAGACATTTTGAATGCCAAATTTTGAATCTTTTGGTCTGGTTCTTGCGAAAGACCTCACTATTTATCTGCCTCTGCATTACGCTGTGGCTGATTATCTCGACATATTTTTTCTCAATTTATATTCTGACAATGTAGCCGTTTACATAAAAGTTTCTATGGACGGATAAAAAACAAGTGAAACTAGCCTTTATCCATTGATATTTGAAATTTGAATGACTTTTGCAACCCATTCCCGATTTCCATTTCGTTTGGGTGTGCTGGTAACGACGCATTATAGTGAACCGATTTGTGATGCCATTAAGTCGGCGCGGCGCGTCTTCACACTCGATTTGTGGTGCAGTGCAGTTAGTTTTGAACTGCAAATCCCAAGGCAGGCAGTCTGCCAGACTACTGGCACAGAATAACACATAAAAATCAAAAATTATTCTAAACAAGCAACAAAATTGTACAACAACTTCATGCTGTTGTTGCCTATTGTTGTTTTTGGCGTCTGCTTTGTTTAAATGAAATTGAGCCAATGAGATCATGAGTGTTTGCATGTGTTTGTGTGTGTGTTTGCGATATAGCTACGAATTTTCAGGTCTATATCTATATCCCAGGCTATTTGTATGTGTGTATATAGGAGGGCAGCTTTAAATTTACCCAAACGCTCTGATATTTCACTTATTGGCTGGCAATAGTTTAGCACACGGATGGGTATTAGTTTAAGTCTATTATTAAACTAGACTTGTTTTTCAAGTAAAAATGAAGGTTGATATACATAATTAGAAACAAAGATCGTAACAAATCCAACATAAGCAGTAAAAACACTCACTCAAAAATCGGATTATCCGGATATACCGTCAAAAAAGGTTACTGAATTTAAAGAAGTACTCTTTGAAGCCTTTTGATTGCAAATTTCAACCAAAAGTAATACATTGCAGAGATAAAGCAATAGGCTCCACCGTTTGGCATAGTTTTAAAAATATCGTCGATAGAAGAAATCAGTGCGTGGTGATAGAAAAAAGTTGTATTTCTTCAAAGTAATATTTTGGTTAACTTACTCATCTTTCTAGCAGTGAGCGAAAGCTATGCCAATTCCATCAACCTATCTTTTACGAATAATTGCATTTTAATGATTGGGAAACAGACGTTGGGGTAGAAAATCTAGAGATTTCGTTTTTCTTTGGGCACAATTTTCAAGCAAACAATGCTACAGTCGCGCAGAAGCATTAAAATCAACCGATTTGTATTAAATTTACAAGTTGAAGTATTTGCCTTTTCTTTCTAGGACTACCCTCGAACATATTTGTATGTATGCATGCACGTACATATGTAAATATATGTATCAGAAAAGTTTTCCAAAAAGAAATGTGCGTGAAAATGTAAATATTTTCCACATTCTGAATGGGGTTTGTGGGGCGCCTGAATGGGCTGCAAAAATGAACGGAAATCGCTTCAAGATAGTCTGGAGCCTAGCTTATCAAACACACATACGTATTTATATGTATATGTGTGCATGTATTTGTGCATACATGCAAGGCTATAACGAAATCAGCGCATTTGCATGAATGGCGTCAGCAGCGACCACAGCCTTCCCGCCCCATTGAGTGTGCTAGCAACAATAACAACAACAACAACAAAAAACCATAACAAAACAAAAAAAATCAAATAAATTGTAGACAAAATACTAACGCCAAGCGAATGGATAAATTGAGGGGCGAAAAAACTCAAAACAACTCGCGCCTGAGCCGCGTTCGACCGAATTCAAGGTAAGCCGCGTTTTGTGCGCGTTTTCTGTACTGTTTGTGTCGCAGTTGAAGTGCGCAAATAAATGAGCATTTGCTGATTATATAAATCAATTTTTTATGCGGCTAGTTTAAGTGAAAGTGTTCAGAGCACATTACTGTGGGTGGCCCCCCACTCATTCCCCCTCCCCCACCATTAGGCAATTAAACAGACTTACCTCTTTAAAGTCGCAGAAGAATTGCGTCGAATTTATTGTTGTTGCCTATTTTAATATAGGTATTTTGTTGTAGTTGTAGTGTTGACGTGATTCTGTTTCTTTAACTTTTTTGCAACCGGTTTGTTGTTTAGCTTGTATATAATATTTTGTATATTTGTATGTCTGTGTTTTATGATTGCTATGGTTATAAAATTAAGCTTTTTAGATAAATAAATAAATAACAGAGAAAGAGAGAGAGAGAGAGCTATAAATTATTATAAGCGTGTATATACATACACACATATTTATTTTTTAACAAAAAGAAATACAGTTGCGACTTCCATGTGAAAGCGACAAATTTGTGTGCACTTTGCAATGCTTTCGTTTCTGTTTCTTCTGTTTTTTGCACAGATTGTGGGCATGGGAGTGAGCATTTGTTAGACTCATACATTATCTTATCTTATCGGTACGTTGAGCAATTTGTCATTATCTGCGGCTGATAAAACGTCGAGTCGAATGAGTCTGTTTGGTTGCTTGACTTGTTGTTATTGTTATTGTTGTAGTTGTTGCTGCCGTACATATTTATGTAGCTATGTACATATAACGGAAACAATGCTTGTAACTTTAGTCATACCTACATATTTCTAGTTTTGTTTATGACTTAAATATATTTATGTATGTATACAATATGCTTGATAGTAGATCGTTGCTGCCAAATGATGTCATATTAGGACCTGAGTCAAGAACTTCGAATTGGCAAAATTTGGCATTCCAATTGGAAAACAAGAAGTTACAGATTTGAAAACTGTACCCGAAATATGATGCAGCCAACTACCCCCCTGGAAAGGTAGTTACATACATACATGAATTTCACGATATGCATATGTATGTATGTTAATTTCCATAATTATTTTAATTTGAAAGTCGGCAGCGAAAACGTCACGCAGGCGCAGGTCTAATTTTTTTGTTGTGTGGGCTTCAAATGCTAGAGGTGATGCTATTGTTGATGATTCATAATGTGATCGAATCATCGCTAATGCAAACGAGAACACAAACACACACACACACATACACACACAACAACTACACACTAATGAGTGTAGAACAGCATTCGAGTGATCAGCAGTCAGTATTTGGCACATGACGTCATTAACAATAAGCAGGAAAGCCACGAAGTGAATTCGAGACAATAATATAATTGACAAGGGTTGTGGGGGTTATACTATGCTTATGCTTGCGCTTGAGGGTTGTGGGAGCTGCGCAACCAAACACAAAACTTGCACTTGAATTTGAAACCGTTGTTAGCGCCGCCAAAGAGCAGCACCAGCAACAACAATAACAACAACTGGTTCACCTTCACCAGCAGCGGCCAAGCAAACAGCAACCGGTGGAATTCAAATTAAAACTACACTTGCTTGAAATTGCACTTAAACAAAAACAACAACAAAAAGCACACGGTCCGCACACAACACAGGCACACAGCAATGGCTATGTGTATTAAATTACGCGCTTCTATTTTTATCAAATTCCAATTTTTGGCGCTCGCAACTTTTAATCATTAGCCACTGCACGCTTATGATGTTTTTTTTATAATTCTACTGACGGACAGTTTGGCGGACACCCACCACTTACAAATTTCGTAGAACGCGCGTTAAAAATGCCGGGCAGAGCAAGTAACACGAAAAAAACTAATTACAAACAACAACAACCGAACCGCTGAACAAACGAAAATGAACTGACGCTTGTGCGGCGGAATGAATTGATGTGCAGCAGCCATATGACGCTAACTCAACAGCTGCGCAGCTGTTGAGCAACATGAACGCCGGCTAGATGGCGCCACTTTAACCATTTCAGCCCTGGCTAAACTTAAAGGCATAATCAGCTGTGAGTAGAATTGGGAAATCTAGTTCAGCAGTTCCTATTTCAAGAAACGAATTGATCGTTCGGCCGTTTTCTCAGTTTAATTTGATGTTAATATATTTTATCCATTAGAATGATTTGGTAGGCCAGGCAATTATATTGGAAAAACAAAATTATAATAAACAAGACACATTTATAATTTCACTTGCCCGCCCATTTTGTGCAATGATCGAAAGACCTAATTTATGAACTAAGACTCAAAAGCTTATTTTGAGCAACCGGTCATTGGGACTAGTTCGAACGGGACCCACTCAACTGTTATTTTTTGAAAACATAAAAAGAACGAGCGAAAAAGCCCCGCATTTATTAATATTGCAGTAGCAGAGTATTCGTTCACTGAGTTTGTTTGCGATGGTACGGGTGTTTCCCCCGTTCACCTAACCGGTAACGGGGCACCTGCCGGGGTTTCTTTTTGGCACATGCCGATCGACGCTGACTTCGAGAGAATCGCGCGTCATTGCGTCATCATCAATCAGAGAAGCTAATAATGTAAACACGCTCAATGCCTGTGAGCCTGCTAAAGTTGCTCGGCTGGTTTTTAAGTGCGAACATGTGCGCGATTAATAGAAACAGAAGCCCGAATCGAGCCATCCACAATGTTGTTGCACTTTGGCACATCCACACGATCTACACTCCACCAACGCCAATGAACTTGAACAAGGTGCTTGGCGATCAGTTAGCTGACAAGCTTGCCGCTCAACAGCCGTATTAAACGCATTATCCAAAGAAAGCCTTTGGAAAAGCACATTTGGAAAATGGCAGGCAGTCGGAAAAGATTCGCATCGCTTACGTTTTTGTTGCTCGTGCTGCTGCCGTTTGGCACAGGTGCCGTATTTTCACCTTCGGATTTCTGTTCAGTGTATATTGACGTTTCTTTTTTTTTTATCTGTATGTTGCAGTTTGCAATCCCGCCCGACGCCTCCAGTTACAACGCTCTATAACTTATCCCAAGGAAAACTACGATGATTGCTTTCTGGATAAGGAGCACAGTTTGCCGGGCAAATGCAAAAGGATGCAGGATTGTCCTACAGCGCTGGAGCGTTGGAGAAAGGATAAACTGGAACCCAAAACGTGCCACTTTATTAAATTCGATCATTATGTTTGTTGTCAGCAGGAACTGACCACAACGGAATCTCCAAAACCCACACCTAACCTGCCAATTGTGGAAGCAACGACTCCGGATTTCAGGGATTTCCACTTAATTCCCAACAATAAGCGACCCAGCTTATTAGGTATTCCGAAATGGCACTGTGATTAATCTAATGACCATAATAACTTAATATACTTATCTTTCTCTGGCACATTTAGCTTGTTATATGCACTATAATGCTGTGCCAATCAATTCAAGGGAAATCACCTTTGCTACCGCTGTATATGGCGGAAGTCCAACGAACTACCGTGAGTTCCCCTACATGGCTGCCCTCGGCTGGCGTTCAAACTTCGACGAAAGTATTTTCTATCGCTGCGGCGGCGCTCTTTTATCAAATAATTTTGTACTAACGGCTGCTCACTGCATCGACTTTGGAGGGTGAGCTGGGAACATATCACATCCCCTTTTCCAACGAAATTATAATTAAAATGTGTTTGTTTATAGTGAATTGCCCGCTACAGTGCGTCTGGGAGGAGATAATTTGACACTCAACAACGGCGAAGATTTCAAGATCAAGCGCGTGATCATACATCCCGACTACAGCCACGGTTCTTCCTACAATGACATCGCCTTGTTGGAGCTGGACACAATCCATCCGCCTAAACTAATACCCGCCTGTGTTTGGTCCAACCCCGAACTGGCCACCGATCAATTAACTGCCATTGGCTACGGACAGACACGATTTGGTAAGACAAACAATCTCTTTCCGTTGCTTTGAATATTTCATTTTTCCAAACTTTCCTACTCGAATTATTTGATTTTATTGAACTATGATGCTGTCTTCAAAGAAAGCAAACAATGCGTATCCTATTGCTGAGGAATTTTTATAAATTCAAAAATTAAACAAAGCAGTGATTGTTTGGGATTTTGAAAACAGTCCTTTATGTTTCAATGCGCATTAATGTTGATTTCTATTTAAATAGCCGGTGTGTCCTCAGCACAACTCCTGAAGGTGCCGCTGAACTTTGTCAGCAAAGCCGAATGTGAGCCGCACTATCAAAAGGATTTGCTGCCCAAAGGAGTGGCCGAAACCCATTTGTGTGCCGGTGATCCCGCCAATGCGCATGATACTTGTCAGGGTGACTCGGGGGGACCGTTACTAATGGATCATGGGCCCTTTAAGTATGTTGTGGGCATCACATCCTTGGGTCATGGTTGCGCCAGCGGTCCGCCAAGCATATATACGCGCGTCTCATCCTATGTGGACTGGATTGAAAGTTATGTGTGGCCCGCGTCAGCGGAGATAAAGGAAACGACACCAGTTGATGTTGATCTAAAGTTTGCTTTGCGCACCGAAACCTAGCAATTTGGTTGTACATAGGATATTATTACGACTATTTAAACAATAATATCTAGTTAATTAGCAATTAAAATCCATTTTGTACATATCCATTAAAGCAGCGTTTGTAAAATTATTGAATAAATATTTTAAGCTTAAGGTTTTTAATTTGCATTTATTTTCATAACAAACTGAGGAGGATAAGGAGTTTTTATTTTTCTGTAACACCGCAGGAAGTAAATAAATTACAAAAATATCATACCAATGCTTTTAAATACATAATCGTAATTTAAATTTTCGTATGATAAATATTTGAATTTCCACTACATATCACGAAACTGTCGGTAACTTCTCAATTAAGGAGAACATTTTTGTATAAGTACTTTGACGAGCCTTAGATTTAATATTTGATTGGAAATATCCGTATTCCAAAACCCAAACTACTGCATCATCTATGAAAGGCACAAATCAGTATCAGTATTCGGTTTATCCATCCAGTATATGGTGGGAGCGCGGCAATGGCTTGTTCGGAATAATAGCGAGAAATAAATATTGTTCAAAGCAATTTCCAGCAATCGGGAAGACACTGAAATAGATCTATTGCACAAATAACTAAAGCACTTCTGTTTACAATTAGCAGGGCACCCATTTCGACGACTATATCAGATGTAATCCAGTTGTTTGGCAACTGTTTTGTGAAAACAGCTGCGTAGTATTCGTTTGTCGGGGCCAGGCGAGACATAAAAGGCAAGCTCAGAGCTCTGCGGGTCTACAGTAATTGCGAAGTCTTTGTGAGAGACCCGGAAAGAGCAAGAATGATGAGTTCCAGTAAATATACGCTACTCCTTGTAAGCTGTTGCTGCAGCCTAGCGCTGGCCTATCTGCCGGATGTCAATATCTTCACCAATTATCGCACCGAGGTGTACAACGGTGAGTAGCTGGTAGCCGATTATTGGGATCCAGGAAGATTCGGTTTATCATCTTCTATGGAAATACAATCCATTATTTCAGGCATACCTTCGGAGATAGACACCACACCCTTCATACGGATTGGCGACAACTACTATTATATTGAGCCCATGAACAAGGTGAATTGGTTCCAGGCCGCTGGCGCCTGTCGGATGATGAACGCCCATCTGGCCTCGATTGAGGACAAGCCAGAGATGGACGCTTTGGTGAAATACATGAAGGCGAAGGGATTTAAGAACAACGACTATTTCTGGATATCGGGGAACGATTTGGGCACTGAGGGCGCCTTCTACTGGATGTCCACAGGGCGGCCCATGACCTTCGCCCCATGGAACGGTGCCAAACAGATGCCCGACAACTATGGTGGCAACGAAAACTGCGTCCACATGTTCGGCACCCGTGAACTGATCAACGATGCCAACTGCAAGATACAGATGCTATATGTGTGCGAGGCCAGCGAGCCGAAGACCTTTAAGTTTACCTACATTAAGTGGTAGATCAATTTTAGATGAGGACCATCATATAGTATATCCGTTTTGTTTTGCCACAAGGCAGACAGTTTTGGTTTTTATTTAAATCATTCTTTCCTTCATTCATTTTTTCTTTGTTTTTGTTTTGTATTTGTTTCATCTTTTTATATATGGTGCGCTTTCGCTGCGCCCATCAATTTGTTACCTTTGCTAAATACATATATATTTATATATAATTTAATTTAGGTTTTCTCTTTCCTCTTATTTTCTTCTCCTCTACTCATTTCATTTAATTTTTTTGTTTTTTTTTTTGTTGTGGTTTACTTTACTGTGTTTGTCGCATACTAAATTGTTACCGTTGCTCGACTTAATAAACTTTTAAATATAAATTTATCGTATCATATATTTATATACTAGATACATATATTCATTGCATATCGGCTAATATCGTATCATCAACTCGTCATCTCTTATGTGTACGCGCGTCTACAAACACTAACAACAGCGGCTTAAGCTGATATACACAATGCACAACTATATTTTATACATATAGAGATATATGTTTATATCATATACTCTATATAGATATTGGCTTACATAAAATAAGTTAATAAAATACCGTACAATGTACATTTACATACAATTTATATTAATACATATGTATATATAAAAAAAAAAATCATAATAGTTATGTTAGTACGACTTACTTGACTAGGCGAAAACACTGATCGCTTTTGTTTTTTCTATTTTTATTTCGCTTCTTTTGAATTGGAAAATGTACGATAGGAGGCTGCGAGGCGACATTACCTCAAAACCTTAACATGCCTTAAACCAACGTGGCGTTGCTAACAAAGATTCTTGATTCTGTTCTTGTTGTTGTTGGTGGTTTCTAATTTATGTTTATGCGTATAAATATGTATGTTGTGATAGTTGTAATGCATATGTATGTCTTTAGACTACATTACAGGTTCATTGCCGCATCCTTATATCTACAAGATATTGTTGCCTAACCTAACATTTCGAGTTGTTCATTTCACATTACGCTTAAGTGTAAACGGTAATCGATAGTCGATTTAATTTTGAATTAATTGTAATTATGTTAAATGTACGTTTCCATATAAATATTCAACAGACGAGTGCATAAATTTAATAGTTAATTTCATCTCATTTATTTGCCTCTTTCATGAATTCTATTCTCTTTCTTTATCCCTCCCTCTCTTACTTGGTAGGGTCTTACAACTTTTAACATAACTGTATGCTGATGATGCCTTAGAGTTCCATGCGTGTGTGTATGTATGATAGTGAGACGATTCGAAGGTGTGTGTGGATCGTTCTCTTTCGTAAGGTGGGCTCCCAAGTGAATATACATACATACATTATACAACGATTAGACTTTTCAGAAAGACGAGTGTTAACTTCAGGTTTTGGCCCAGTTAGTAAAGCTTAACAAACTGTTCGTTCAGAAACACACACACACTCTCTCACACCCCACCATTTTTTCTCCCTTTTCGAGCAGTTGCTAGCAAGCTTGAAACGATTTCTCGGTTAAATCTGTAGAGCACATGCACGATCTAGTTAATAAATTTGAAAACAGAATGGAAACACCATATAGAGCGGTTTTTAGACTTAATATCTTGAAAGGCATTCTAATGATAATTCAGTACTGTTGGAAGAAAGATAACATGACCGTGCGGGGGGACCAATTGTTAGGCTATTAGAGCTTATGTTCGATTTTCTTACTAAATGGGCACTGTTTGGGGGGAGGGGTTTGCTCTTCCCGCATATTAAGATGATTGTACTTCATAGATATTATTGCAGATAATAAGCGAATAAAGCAGATGATACACTATAGCTTCCTAATCTCCTCTTGAACCACATCGCACATGTGCGAGATCTGTAGATTTCGCTGCAAGTTGCCGTTCCATACTCTCTCTTTTTCTTCTTCTTTCATGCAAATAAACCCTTCTACGGCGAAACAGCAACAACTACATACATATGTATATACATATCTATCATTTCGTTTCTCCTATTTTGGAAAGAAGAACAGCCTAGAAAAATGTTATACATATACAAAGTCTGAATATTTGTTTTAAAAACCTCTCTCAAAATGGCAGTACGTTTAAGTTTAAGATTGAAATGTGGGCGAAACGTTTCTGCAAGCCTTACAACAAACACAAGAAATATAAACACATTAGAATCGAATTAAGCAAAAAAAAAAAAAAAAAAAAAAAAAGACTAATGATAGAATAATGCAGAACTAGCAACAAATTACAGCAAATGGTATTTACACACTTAGTGGCAGGAATTAATAATCAATAAGAATTTACACACAATATTGGTTTTGTAGTTCTTTTTTTTTTTTAGTTTTTTGTTGTTTTGTTTTAAAACGCATTGCATTGCAATGCACTGCGTTCGTATAATTTTTGTTGTTGTTTGCTTAATGCTTAAATTATAATATTAAAGAACATGCCATAGCGATTAAAATAGCACCTTACAAAGTAGTAGCCTGCCATGGAAATTACAATGTATGACGAAAAAAAAGATTAAGAAAACTAATTATTACATAATAATAAACTCTTCCTAGTTATTTTTTTGTTTCTTCTGTTTGTTTGTTGATACTAATTATTATAGTTATCAATTTTTTTGTGGCGCCTGCAGCACAATTTCACTTAATAATATTAGCGTGAAAATATGCGCGGCTGATGCGCCCTTTTTACAATTTGTGAGTATGTATTATATATATTATATATACACATTACAAGTTTAAAATAGTTGTTACTTAAAAAGTACATATATATAAGCATCGTATCAATCATAGTAATAATAGGTAATATATATATATATATGTAATATGTGTGTGTGTTTTCTCCTTGTTATATATATAAATGTATGTAAGTTGGGGGCTTCAGTTTGAAACATTTAAACATCTAAAAAACTTGTAGCTTAAATTATTTATAGATATATCTATATATGGTACAGTTTAACAGTTTTTAATTCATATAGTACACTATTCACTTGTTCCTTAACTTTGTTACTTGCTAAGTGTTGTTGTATTTGTGTTGGAGGTGGTGGTGGCAGGCCAGGGGTTTAAGTGTGTGTTTGCATTCATAATTATTTTTGAAACAAAATGAAATGTGTAGCTTCTGGGTGTGTATGTGTGTATGTATGTATTAATTAGCGTATAAGTAGTTAAAGAGTACATTACTAGGCTTTTGTTGCTGTTGTTGTTGGTATTCCCTTTCTTTCGTTTAGCATTTATCATGGTTAGGCTGTGATCGCAAGACGCCGAGCTTCGCGCACATACGAAGGGGGCATGCGCCAGCGAGACTGCATATACAACAACAATATGATTTCTACTAGATTTAATATTAGTATGTGTGTTTGATTATTCATAATCAGACGCGAGTACATACAGTTCACTAAATATAAGTATACATGAATATTTTTTTGTTTACTTTTCCTTCTTTTTTTTTTTTAAATAGTTTTAATGTATAATATATTATATGAAAAATGGCGTTTTGGATTTTTTGGTTCAGAGTATAATGTCTAAAATAGTGGATGTGTGTGTGTGAGTGTGTGTAAACTCCTAAAATGCAAACTCATTTACAACTTATAAGTATAATGGAAAAAAATGAGATATGAGCGAATCGCAGAAGCTATGGGTGAGGAGGGGGTGGGGATATCTTGAAACGCCAAATGCCGCCAAAAGCGCCTCTCTAGCCGCAATCAACTTAACGGGATGTCGTCACTTGCTCCGTTTCATGTGCCTATATTGTTATCTCTTTCAGATTCATGGCCACAAGGTTCTTTGGCGCGCTACAGTAAGTTTGTTCATGAGCAGAGTGTGGAGTGACTGTATGTGTGTATGTCTCGGTGTGTGTGTGTGTGTGCGTGTGTTGCTCCATGAGTCTGTCTTCCATGTTGTAGCTATGGTTGTGTTGACTTTTTATTTCAACTTAAGGTTCATCCAGTATTGATGTTGCTGTTGTTATGTGTGTATATCTGTATATCAGCACCGTGGTCGTTTTCTGGGACTCACGCCCGTGCCCGTTTCATGCGGAGTAAACATTTGTTGATACGGATAAAAACGCATGCTTCCTCCAAACGGTTGCTGGTGTGGTGGCTCTGGCGGATCTTGCTGCTGCTTCTGTTTCTTCAGCTGCTACTGTTGTTTTTGCTTCTGATAAGAGCTCAGCTCTATTAACGTCTTAAAGCCGTTGCCATTATCAACATTATTGGAAAGATGAGCATTATTTGCGGCATCTTTATAAGCGAACATATTTGACGGCTGCGGTTTTCGGTTAAAGGGATTCTGGGGATTGGTGCTGAGTATGGCACAATTAAAAGTGCTGTTTGTTGTTGTTGTAGGGACAGGGGGGATGTAATTCCCATATTTATTATTGCCGCAGCGGCCGCTGATTCTTTTGTAGTGGTTGTGGTAATTGTTGTTTATCTGTGTGATGTTTATGGCGTGTTGTGGCTGCTGTGAGATGCAAAAAAATTTATGATAAGAGGTGCAACACAATTTATTCATAAAGTAGTTCCTTACAAATATCAAAATATCTTTCCAGCTAATGATTTAATATCCGAATTCTTAGAATCTCCTTTCTATTGCAAAATCGTACAGCTTTTGAAACGATATCGGAAATTTATATTTTAAATTATAAAATCATTTCTTTTTTGCGAAATGAAAAAAAAAAAAAAAATGCATAGTGATAAAAGAAAAGTGTCATATCTGATGAAATGTATTGCATTTTAATTTTCTTTTCTAATACGGAATTGTATAACGTATATACACGTATCAAAGTATCTACATATCTGAAGTAAAACCAAAAATATTCTAGTACTCACAATTCAATTGAATTGTGCGCAATTGAATTTTGTCAATTTTGCCATATCCATGAAAATGATAGGTTTTAAAATTTTCAACACATCCAACAAATTTGATTGCACATAATTTGATCTAATTCCAAAATGGAAAAAATCTCTACATATAGATTTCAAGAAAAAGAGATTCAGTGAATATTGAATGAATGTTATTGAATCAATAGCTTCGAAGTAGCTTTGGTTTTTGTAATGACTTGCCTAGGAAATAAATATTTATAAAATAAGTGTCTTAAAGAATGAAAAATTAAAGAGTAAGTGAGAATTTCCTAAATTTACTCACACACCCTAGGCAAGGCATTTGGAACAATTTAATCAAGGTGCACTCTTAATGTATGTATGTGTTTTGTTTGGATTGCGATGAGAAGAGAGTGGAGGAAGTCTTACGATTGTGCGTAGTTTTGGGGAGGAGGGACAGAAACATTACGGACGGCTGGCTCAGCGACACTCACCTGGGGCGGGTTGTTTTGATTTCGATTTCGTTTTCGTTTTCTGCGATTGTGGCTGTTGGTTCTGTTGCTGTTGTTGTTGATGCTGCTTGCCAGCAGCGGCAGAATCTGAGGTGTCGCCAGAACCGCAGCGGGACGAGCTCGAGGAAGATGATGGGCTTGATGCTACTGAGGAATCAGACGATATGGAAATGATCGATTGTGGAGAAGATGGTCTAACCGGTGTGGCACGCAACGGCGGCAGCCGATTACAGTTACTGCTGCTAAGCGGCATTGCAGCATTGGAGGGCGTTCCTTTTGGTGAACCCACCGCTTTAGCATGGGCAGCTTCACGACACGCTTGATAGGCCAATGCCTGCTGTTGCTGCGAGGAAGGGCTGGACACGGCGTGTGTTGGATATTGACGATGTTGTTGTTGCTGCTGCTGATGATTGCCGCTATTGTTGTTGCTACTGCTATTGCTGCCGCTTGAGGATAAACGCAAATGCTGTTGTTGCTGACGTTGATGCTGATGATGGCTGTTTTGCTGCGTAAGATGTTGTTGCTGATGATGACCACCCGAGTAGCTGCGCTGGGATGTTCCTGGACGATGCTGTGACCCTCCTCCGCCGCTGCTATAGCGTGACGATTTGCTGTAAGTTGTGGTGGCACCGGCATAGTTGTTGGTGCCACTGACACTGCTACCACTAATAGCGTACGAATCGGTGATGTTTTTGGAGAGCTGCTGCTGTTGCTGCATTGGTGGCGGCACATATATATGATGTGGATACAAGCTACGCTGATGCTGCAACGGCGTCGTCGTCTGTTGGGCATATGTAGTGCGCATCGCTGGTATGTGGGTAGGTGGTGGCGGCGATGGCGGCGTCGCATAGTCCGGCGAAGAGGCTATCGTCACGGGCACTCCTGTTGCGCTGTTAACCAATTCCTGACTGCTGCTCGTTATAACGTTGCTGCTCAGAATGCTGTTGTTGGTGTTTGTTGTACTGTCGTCCAGAAGCATGATGTAGGCAGGGGACGTCTCGTTGAGTTGATCGATGTCTTGTGGCTGTTGTAGTAGTTGTGAAGAAGATATACATGTATGTTGTGTCGGCTGGGCCTGTGATAGCAGCGCAGCAGTTGAAGCAGCAGCGGCGGCGGTGGCACTTGCGCTCATTGTGGTGCCAGTGCGCATAATGCGCACGGCACAGCCGCCGTGGGCAGCGATAATATCGCCACCGCCGCCGACGCACATTGCCAGCGATTGCTGGTGTTGTTGCTGCAACTGCTGCTGCTGCTGCACAAGGCCGGCAACTATTCATCATGTATCAATGCGAGTGGGTGTGTGCATTACCGACGAGCCCGATGGGTTGCTGGCTCCTCCTCCGGCCGCCAGCACACTTTGTGTGGCGACCACTCCAGATAGACCATTGAGCGGTGACGCGTTGATCTCAATGATTTCACAAGCGCCAGTTGTCGACGTCGGTGTGTCTCCAACGTCGCAGTCTTTGCTATCCTCTGAGTCATCACCAGATGAAGTGCTTCCACGTCTATGTCGTAGATTGTTGTTCCCCAGCTGTTGCTGCTGCTGGGTTTGCTGCTGTGGTGTGGTTGTCGTTACCGCCATTGTCGTCGTCGTCGTCGTATGATAAGGCTGTGCTGCCAACGCCTGGGGCTGGAGTACGGCATGCGGATGGTACAATGGCTGGCAGGTAGCTGGCGTCAGTGCACCCATAATTAAGTATTTGGCGCCAGCAGCGCTGTTTGTATACGCAGGTAGGGGCGAAATGCGATCAACAACGACCAAATGCCCAAAGTTTTCACGGATCCATTCGCGATAGTCGATGACGTCGTCGGTAATGTGTATAATGCGACCTGAAAGTTCAACTCGTTTCAGCAATATTCTTTTCTAATAAGCGACACAATAATATCAACTCAATCGCTTACCCAGTATGGAGTTTGTACGCGAATCAGCACCCCACAGATTCAGCGGATTGACTGCATGGTCCAACACCATATAGGCATAATGGAATGCCTGCTTGACCTGGAGAGCGCCATACGAGCTGCGTCCAATGTCATTGCCCGGCGTCAACGGATCCTCAATGCATAACAACGATGGACGATGGCCATCGACCATGTCCCGTTGCAGTTCATCCTTGGGCATATACCGGCCGCCATTCTTAATGGAAATGCCAATTTTCATATAGTTAAAACGGCGGCCATATAGCTCGAAAAATTCTAGCAACAGCACGCCCAGATTCGTGCTGTCTGTATAAAGGCAACGTGGATGTAACTGCAGAAAACTTATGCACATGAGTATTAGTGAGTACGAGGATATACCACCGGTGAACACTTCATTGAGATCGCGCTGTAACAGAAATTGCTTTAGCACCAGCACCAGTTTGCCCAACACCGGATACTCTTGCTTAAATTTCTTGATCAGCTCGGCCGATTGCACGCCCGACTGCATATTGAACGATATGTCGACTTTCACCTGAGTCTCACGATCCGTTAATTTAATTATGGGCACCGATGCTTTATCCAACACACGCACAGTACACGCCTCCGCAATGCCACGCGACACCAGCTCGTATTCTAGGGTGCGAAGTGGCAGTTTGTCCCAAAGGCCTAAAAACAATTAATATGCTATTTGAAGAGGTCATAGTTTAAGATTGTTTCATAGTTTCTGATTCGTAAATATCGCTTGAAAGAAACCAATCAACTCAGCCAATACGACTTTAACCATTCATATTTTAAGCATATCTTTTGGATTTTGTATAGTAATATATTTTAAGGATCATTTGGTTTTGTTCAGAAATATGCTTCGGAATCATCACTAACTGATTCTTATATCAGCTTTCAAATGTGAAAATCGGGAGTTGCTAGTTCTATAAATCAAAAGAATTTATGCAGTGCTTGAAGAACACTTGCAGAAACGATAGAAAATCGTTGATGTGATTAACTGGGAGCAGCTGTTTTGTTGGAGCAGCTCAGCATGTTTTAGTTATCACTGGTTTGAAAGTATTTGGCAATTCCAAGTATTAGACATAATTTGTGACTAGTCTAAAACGAAGCTAGACTTGAGAATATACTCTATGAGAGTTTCTGATGGGCTCTTCTGTTTTTTGCGAGTCCCCAGACACTTTTTATATTCTGAACACAAATGCGAAAGTTACTGAATTGTGCATTTCTTTACAAGCGTTATTACGAATAGAACAATTAAATAAACTTGTGTTTAAAAAAGAAGAAAAACTCACCCAGTACAACGAGATCAATATCGGAGGTGGGCAAAAATAGGCCAGTACGAAAGGAGCCAAAGATCTCGACAGCCGCTTGCGGCCAAATCGTGTGCACCACAGACTCGATGCGCTTAACGACCTCATTCCGTATGAAATGCTCCAGGGGAGTGGGTTGTACGTGCTCATAGAAATGCTCGATTTCCTGATGCAGTCCCAGTATGCCATCGGCATAGTCGAAGTCGAGCTTGCGCCACGTGCAGCCTTTGTGCTTCGAGATCATGTCCATATGCTTGTTCGGATTATATGTGCTCGCCTTGTTGTCGACGACACGTTTCCTACGCGACGGATGATAGTAGTTGGTCCGCTCGTGGACGGGCACCTTGCTCAGGGAATTCAACGGATTGCCGACGAAATTAACACCACCACTTGTGCTGTCGGGCACGCCTGAAGTTGTGGGCGTTGTGACAGATGATGTATTCACAGACGATGTGGTGGTCGGTGCCGTTGTGCCCGTCACGCCTTGGCCGTTGTTGCTATTCGATGGTGAGTTATTGTCGTTGTTCGATGTTGAATCAATCGACGTATTGCTTGAGCTTTTGCCGCTGCTTATGTTGCTGCCAGCGCCACTATTGCTGTTATTATTGTTGCTACTGCTGCTGCTGCTGCCTTGACGCGTCCCTGTTCCGTTAAACTGCTGAAGAAGAAGTAGTTGTAGTGAGTCGGGATCACGCAGGCTGTTCATAGGACCGTTGCTTAAAAGCTTATTTGAATTGCTTGTGCCCACCACCTGTTGGTTATTGTTGTTGTTGCTGCTGCCTCCGTTGTTGTTGCTGTTGCCGTTTCCACCGCTGCTGTTATTATTATTATTACTCTGCTGTATCTGCTGCTCAATGAGTGCGCCCATTTCTTGCGCATTCGTTTCCCAAATTTTTAACCATGTGTAATACGCTGGTCCCACCTGTTCCTCCTGAAACCAGCCAACATAAGGATCCATTCAAATTTGTCGTCGTAGGCCGAACCGTGTCCTCTCTAAATGCAGACCCGATCACCGAGCGATCGACAGTGGGGGGAACAGCTACTTTGACAACACACTGCACTGGCGCTCACTATTATTGCCTCCCTTTAGTTGCTGTTCTGCTACTCCTTTTTTTTTTAGTTATTGTTGTTGTCTACTTGCAACCTGCGTAATGTAATGCATAAGTTGGTTATTCATCTAATGCAGCAGCACACATAACTTTTGGTCTTTTTGGCTGCCCCCTTTTGGTTGGGCGGCAGAGCAAATATGTTTTTTAAGTGTGCGCAGTTGTTGGCGTGTTTTCTTATTTTTTTCTTTGATATGCTTATACTCACTTTCACAGCACGCGATGAGCACACCGAAAACTAAACGAACTCTCTAAACGTCTCGACGCTGAGGGGGCTGTAAGATATTAAATGAAAAATCACAAAACTAATCAGTTTTAGAATCAGTATCGAACATTTAACTAACAAATGACAATTTTGCCGATAACAGAAATATAGCCGGGCACGGGGTTGCCAATATGAAAAAAATATTTGAAAAAAAAAAAAGAAGTCCGCAGCACATGCAAGCATCCATACATACAAGCACACAACTACTACTTAAATGGAATATGCACAATTTATTGCAATAATGCAGCCGCCGCTGTTGCTGCGTCGGCGCCGAATGCAACTGAAGCGCAAAAATGCCGGATGCCGGGTGCCGGGCAAAAATTTGCTTTTTAGAGCGCAAAGAAAAGCAATTGTGTGCATTTAGAGTGCCAAAATATAAAAATGAAATGAAATCTGCCGCCCAATGTGCAAATTATAGTCGTTATCGCTTAAGTAGGCGTAGCAACCGTCATGGGCGCTATCACTGCTCTGCTCACGAGACTTGCGCAAATGACTTCAAGTTATGCCACTGTAAAGCACATACATACATACATAGAAACAGACAGACACACATGCATACGTATGTGCGTGCGTATGTCCGCGTTGCGGAAGGGCGTACAGGTGGCTACAGCGTGGGTGCCAATTGCGCGGGCACACTACATGCATCATAATTCAATCACACACATACATACAAACACATGTGTGTGTAAGAACAAATAGACAGCAGTATTCCTGCATTATTACAAATACAAAATTATATATGTATATACATATATAACACACACGAACATTTTTTCACGTTTTCGAGGTCATCTCTTAATGCGCACACACAATTGCTACCAATTAAGTTTTATCTGACAAGTTCTAGTTGTATTAGCGTTTAACTAATTATATATGTACATATTTTCGCAAATTAACACTTCTGCTTTTCGGCTCTGATCGCAGTGTTGATCAGCGCGTACCGCTGCAGCCGTTGTCGCCAGCAACAATGGCAGTGTTGGAAAATGTAGGTCGGTGTTGCCACCTGATATGGGCCGGACCGAGTGCTGGTGAGGATGATGGTGCTGAGGAGCGCAGACAGCAATGGTATTCCCAGAGTTAATTTAGATTTCGAATAGCTTATTATATTCTAAAATTTTTGTTAAATACAATCAAAATTATTTTCTGTAGAAAAAACGGCCGGTTTAATAATAATATTTTGATCAACCGTTGTGTTGGTTCTTGAATTGCAAAGAGTGTGCCTGCATGTTGCGGTGTTTTTTGGTGGTACCACAGAATTTGTGTGGAGCATCAGAGAACAGCTGTTCAACAAAATCTATTACGAACCAAAATCAGATGGAAGAATACCACTAGTATGAAAACATTAATTTGTGCAAATTCGTCAATTAAAGAAAGACAATTACTTTTATAAGTCTTGTCATTAACCAAGATACACACGCGCACACTCCCAAGTAGATGCGGGCGCCAGTCACTTATAGCTTAATATTTATATATGTATATATATATATATATTTATATATATACATATATATATGCGTGCAACGTGTACTTGTAGCGGGCGTTTGTACTGAACACCCACTCACTTGCCCCCGCCCAAAAATACTACTACTGTTACAGGCGCCGCACACACATAAGCAGGCGCATACATACAGACATGAAAGCGAATATGCATACGCAACGACTACAAAACTCTACTACGCCACACGCACACATACAAATGTATATGCATGTGCACATGAATGTACAAATTTGCCTGCTTTGCCCCGTTTGGAATTTTTCACACACATTTTTTCTTTACCTTGACGATTAGCGCATACACACAGACACACGCACACACACACACTGAACGCACTGTTAGAAGCTCCGATGCAATTTAGATATATACAAGTACATGTACATATATAAATTTGGATTTTTACTGCTTAAAATTGCTTATTGTTAATTTTTTCAAACCGCCGTCAGTCCTTATAAGCACAAATTCGCGTTCTTGCCCACTTTTGTTGCTTTTGCCTCAGCAAAGTCTTACCGACCGACCGATTGTCTGTTTGCTGTGCCTTTTATGAGCACACACATACACAACTCACTCACACACACGCACACAGAGACGCTGGTTCTTTCGAGAAGTGCCCATTACCGTGTAGATTTTCTATGCAAATCAATAACGTTGTTGTAGCGTCACTTGCAGTTTATCCTAGAGTTTATTTATTTCCGGTTGCTTTTAAGCAACGCAGATGAAAAACAAATTTTTTATTGCAATTCGGAAACAATTTTCCACGAACACGCGACGCGAATGTGTATTCGCTCTATTCGTACAAAATGCAAGTGTGAGCGTGCGTTGTTGCCAGCCTGTGGGCAGCTGCGCGCACTTGTCAATTCATTGACCATAAAACACGCCGTATTTTATTTCTATTGCATTAGCACTGTATAGTATTAATAAAATTAATAAACACACACAATAGGTACGTCTGCTGTGAGCGCAAAATTAACAAGTAATTGGGGACTGAGGCCTCTAAAATGCATTGGCAACTCTAGGCATTTGACAGAGTTGCGCAACGATAGAAAAGCAGTATTGTAGCCATTGTCGTAACTTCCAGTTGTTATCGATGATTGCGCAAATGAAGCGCGACCAATCGGCAGCATTTAAAATGTATGTGAGAACTAGCTCATGAATTAGAATCATTAAAAAGACGTTGCATTATTTTTCACACAAAAATTTCTCTTTATTGTTTCGTTTTTGTTTACTTCTGGTAGTTTTTGTTTTGTCAATTATTGAAAATTACATAGTACATAATGTGTGTGTGTGTGTATGTTTCTCTGCATGTGTACATGTGTGTGTGTGTAGTTTGCGAAGGGAGTTACTGCAACTGAAAATTTTGTGCAGTACAGCCCCTTCTCAATAGTTTGGGTTGTCTGTTGAAAAATTTGGAGTGAATTTATGTATATAGTGTATTTTGTTGTTTTTTTTTTGTTGCTTTATTGAGATGTATTGCCTTGAAACCAAATAACTTCGTTGGACTTTTGAACTATGTGGGGAAAATACTTTATAAGTGGACTAACTAAAATGATGTTCACTCTGTGTTCTTGTTTTTGTTGTAGTTGTTGTTGTGTTGGCAAATTTAGAATAGCAACTAAATTGTACATTTTCACAATCGTTTGTACTTCATGAAAAAGATTTTCTTGTTTGTTTGTTAGTTTCATTTGCATTTGCTTGCTTGTTCCACATACATAAGTATATACTTGAGTTGGAGATACATTACAATAATACAGATGCAGTAATATACATATATTATTGT
Source organism: Scaptodrosophila lebanonensis (assembly GCF_003285725.1). Taxonomy (NCBI): domain Eukaryota; kingdom Metazoa; phylum Arthropoda; class Insecta; order Diptera; family Drosophilidae; genus Scaptodrosophila; species Scaptodrosophila lebanonensis. Next base: position 5,198,973 of record NW_022060566.1, on the reverse strand, counting down.
ATGTCTATTTGGTTGGGTTGGTTCCCGTTACTCCCTCAATAATAAATATAAGTATTTTCATAAGTTGTTGCCTTTAGTTGCCCTATTATTTGTTTGCATTATCATGGTGTATGTTGTGTAGTATATACTCGTATGTATAGTTTTTCCGTTTCTTTATTTTGCTTTTGTTTTTTGTTTTGTTTTGTTTTAAACATTTATATATGCATGTATAGTTTTCTTTAAAGTTACATTTAACATTTATTTAGAGAGACATTTAGGGGGTTTCTTATTTCTTGTTTATTATTGTTAAGACATATGTATGTGTGTGTGTGTGTGTGTGTGTGTTGGTGTTGTGTGTGTGAGTGTGTACCTCTCTATAAGTTTGTGTACAACATTTAAAGCTTGACTATTATTGTATTTTATGTTCTGGAAATGTTCGACACACATACATACATACATTTGCTTATTGTGTTCTGTGACTCTCTTCTTCATTCCATATAGATTATAGGTTTGTATGTATGCATGTATTTAATAAAAGTGCCACTCCTTCGCGGGAAGGGGGCTGTAGCGGGGGCGGGCAGTCGCCTTTAGACGCAACATTTAATATCTAATGACAATGACTCATCATTTGGAAATTCATTTTCATGTTTTTATCCATTGTTTCTCATTAATAAATATATATATTCATATATATATATATATATATATAGTATATGTATGTGTGTGGTAAAAAAAAATCTTAAAAATAACTCTTCGCCTTTGGTTCTAAAGCATTTAATACTATACCTAGTAGCTTAATGGCTTCGATGCAGGCAGCAGCAAAAACATTTCACTACTCTCTGAACTCCCCTCGGTCTAGTACACACTAGTATTGACGACCCCTGTGCCCGCTGGTTGCTTTCTATGCTAATGTTTGTGTTTGTGTTTGTTTTTTAATTTTTCCATTAACTTATTTACTTTTATTTTCATTTTCTGCTGCGCACATACATACATATATACGGATATACATATACATTTATAGTATATTTAGTTTTATTTGTATTCTGGTTTTCACATAACAGTTAATTAATAAGCTTTTAAAGTTATTCTCTACTTATGTTTGCTCCTTTTCTGCCAAAATACGCATGGTTGTTGTTTAAAGTTTGCAATAAATTAATGTTATTAATGTGTTACAGTTATTCTTTTTCGATGAACATGTTGTTTCTGTCCTTTCCGTCTGGCTGCTTTACTTTTAAAATGCAATTATTATTAATTGTTAATGTATAAAAAAATAATGTTCAGTCAATTATAAATATACATTTATATTTCTATGCACACACACATACATATACATACATGGGTATATTCTTCATTTATATAGGGTCATATGTATATGTATATACTTAGTATCATCATGATCGTAAATACCTTTCAAAACAATTCAATTCAATTCAATATAGTTAAATCAATCAATCAACCAACCAATCAATCAATCACAACAAAATTAAAATAACAAACACACAACAAATTGGAATATGCACGCGCTACAATAATTATCATTAATTTTTGGATTTCTCCTGCTCCTAAACCAACTTAGTAACTACATATATGTATGTGTTTGTGTGTATGTTTGTTTTCTGGCTGGCCACAGCCTTCTCTGCTCCCCTACGTTCCCAAACGTTCCCAACGACTACAACGCGCATTTGCATGGAGACGACGAAACACAGCGATCTACTCCTTCTTCTCTCTCTCTCTCTATTTAAAAAAAATTGTTAATACAATTTTTTGTAACTCCCTGTCTAGTAATTAATACACATATTTTAATAATCAGTCGCATAAATGAATCACCTTACTGCTGTTGTTCGCTATAAACTGCTTTGCTGCTTTATAGAACTTCGATCTGCTTAACATAATCATTGTTTGGGAGAAAAAAAAAAAAAATAAAAAACAACACACACATCCCAAGTTGCGGTCTTCATGAGTGGCTGATAAAATGCCGAACTGCTTAAATATTTAGTTATCGTAAAGACAAAATAGAATTGTCTCGACTTTCAAATAAATATTGGATACTAAGAGTTTTGCAAGTAAGCAGTTAAGCATTTGATAATTAAAATTGATTGCTGATTAAACGCTTAAATGTTCAACTAACGTGAATTTAACAATATCATTGTTTATTTATGCAAGAGTTTCATTTTTAAGCAGTTTAGCAACTTTTCGATTCAGGAATTCAAATTGGTTATGAACAGGGTTATATCTTTAAGCAGTTAATCAATTATTCGAATTAGGCATTAAAATTTAAAAAGTTTCATCTTTAAGCAGTTAAGCAATTCTAATCAGCTAAATCTAATGCATAACTGCATAAATTGACAACTTAATAATAATAACATAACTTGATGTTGAATTTGCAAATTTATGATTAAGAATTAAAATTGGATATTAAAAGTATTTCATCTTAAGCAGTTCAGTAATTATTCGAATTGGGAATCAAAATGGGATATGGAATATTAAAAGAGTCTCATCATTAAGCAGTTAAGCAACCCTTCGAATGAGGAATTGCAAATCGATGTTTAAAGAGTTTCATCTTTGCGCAGCTAAGCAACTTTAATCAGCCTAATTTCGTGATGACCCCAACTCTGTTGTAAGATACATATTTAAAATTCCAAGAGTAATAATCCAGCACACACACACGCTGACTCACGCACACAAATTCTCACACATCCATCTATCGACATACAAACATTTTCCGATTCACTCACTCTCAAATGCAGAGTTGTGTGCACCGCCTCACGAAGACTCTTGCACGAGGACTCACGCAAAACGATGTACACACACTCACATACACGCTCGCCTATTTCTGTAGTATTCGCGTCTTTTGGGCCAAAGCCGTCTCTGTTTGTTGCAATTTGCGTTTGCTGCTAAAGTTACACAACTTGGCCGATATTTTGCTAAGTGTAGTTGCCGTCGTAGTCATCATGTCCAGCATCTCCAGGCTGTCCAATTCATCCAAATGACTGAATGCCGATGAAGCTGCTGTTGCTGTAGATGTTATAACTATTGCGCTGGAATTGTAGCCATCACCCGGATCGGGATCGATGTCGATGTCGTTGAGTTGATTGGCCATCGGATCCTCATCGTAAGGATCGTAGGGGGGTCTTAATTATTGTTTGAACACAAAGAGCCCCGTCGGGTCCCACTCGTTATCATCGACGGGGCCAAAGCACTCATCGAAATACCATTCCATTGTCTTGTACACATGACTCAGTGATCGTCCAATGGCATGATCCTCATCGGGATAGACCTGTGTACGAAAGAAAGCTACTGACTATAACTATCTTCCCTATGTGCATGTAGCTACGAACCTGATGACGGAACTTGACCTGCTGATCAACCAGAGCACGCACCAGCATTAGTGTGTGCTCCTGATGGACTAGCGTGTCGGCTGTGCCATGCATTAGCATTAGATTTCGACCTTTAATATTGCCCGCTTTCATTGTCAGATCGGCCTCTTGCAGGGCACGCAAATAGTCGCCCTTTAATGGTATATAGCGTTCGGTGAAGAAGGAGTCTGCAAAGGGGAATCACAAGGACGAAATTGAAAGGTTGATGGTTGGATTTAATAGGAGGATCCAAAATACACGTAGTACTCACAGTGATAGCCAAAGGAAACAATCGGATTTATTGAGACGGCACATTGCAGCACCTGCTGCGAATCATCGATGAGCATCATGGCGGCCGCATAGCCGCCGTAGCCCCAGCCAAAGGCGCAGATGCGTAGCGGATCAATAAACTTCAAATTGTCGCGCAAATAACTGTGAAAGTTCCACGAGCGGTTAGTCGAGTTAGGTACTATATTAGATACATATCGCTTAGTTTGTATTCTACGCGCTCAACTCACGTTAACACGCCCAACTGATCCTCAACCTCGACGGTGCCCAGTTTGCCATGCACTTGTGTGCGCAACAATTCGCCTTGATAGCCGCTGCCACGCCCATCAATCTGCGCCACGATGAAGCTACGCTGGCTGCACAGATACCAATTCCAGTCCACATGGAAGCGCTCCGTAACCAGCTGGGAACCCGGCGATGCATCACTAGATTCAATAGCAGAGGAATGAAATATGAAAGATCGTCTGAAATGGATTCTATGGAGATCTTGGATCTCGAATAAGTTGATGATGGTGATCTCAAGTTGAATGTAAGTAATGATAGCTATTGGGTGTACAAAAGAAGTCGACCTTTTTAATAAGATGGCGCCAGTACTAAATTCAAAAATTGCCTAGGATATCTAGGATACCTGTCCATTGAGGACGTCCACAACACCACTTATAGTTCTTTGAATTCCACGAAATCTGAGGCGAATGAACTTTGAATGTTGTGGTGAAGTGAAAAAAAATGTTGGGAATTGTTCCAAAGTTTTAAAACGTAGCAGATACGAATCTAGAGCATCTACTTCTATAATTAAATGAGCTGGTGAAACGAGTAAAGACACACAAAACGTTCAAAAATAGAACTTGGGCTAGATTAGAATTTACAAATAGAGGTCTTTCTCAAAGCTGATAGACTCGTCAACTCCACTGAACGGCACGGATTCCTTCAGTCAACCAAGAACGTATTACTTCAACTATATCGAGCAAAAGAGCTTGTTGACCGCTTGCCAAAAAGCAGGACCATGCATCTTCTCACTGTGGACTTAGTAACAGAATTTTGGGATAAGTTAACAAATAGCTAACGAGAAGCATTATTTTGAATAATAGATAGAGCACCATTTTTCCGGCAACTTTCTCTTTGTACACCCAATAGATATGAACTGAATCTGACTTACACATGCAGTACCAGCGGAAAAGCGACCTCTTCTTCTTCGCGCATGCCTGGCGGCAAATAGAGTCGCACTTGGGCATGGAAGCCATGTCTGATCTCCACACTGAACGTGCGCATCTGCGGTATGGCCAGCTGAGCTAACCGATGCCGCAACACATCGCCGGCGTTCAGTACGAAGATCTTGTCGTTGCTCGCTGTATCGACGAGATAGACGCTGGGTGCCTCGGGTCCCAGGCACTCCTGCACATAATACGAATAGTCGCGACTGAACTGAACACGATTATAAAGACAATTCTTGGGTATATCGTAGATGCAATCGTCCGGTTCGAGGCGTGCCACCACATCCTCCCATTTGTCCCCACGTTGCCACTCAGCGGCATTTGTGCTATGGGCCCGATATAGACGATAGGTGGCCTCGGTATTGTCGCAGGTCAGGCAGGTCGGTTGTGTTGAGGTTATGTACGTGCGATTGGACTCGGTGAAGTTTAGTTTAAGGCTGATCTTGTAGAGGTGCCGTTCGCCAGGTCGCTTCTCAGGAGCAGCCATAAAATAAACGATCTCGTGCGCCTCGTCCCAGCCAACGATTTCGGTAACCTCAAATCGGCCCATGGTCAGCGGTACGGGTCGTCGATCCAACGATGATATGAACACCACATGCCTATAATGGCCATGTTCGCCATCCCGCACCGGCAGACGCTTAAGCAGATGCCCTCCATTGGATATCTCATACGTTGTCTGGCCATTAGTTACATTCGGTTGATTCTCATTTCCAGATGACAAGCCCTCCTGTAACTGCTGCTGACGCTGACCCATTCGTAGCTGGGCTCCTATCCGGGCCGAAAAGACGGGACGCTCGGCGGGCAACACCCAACCATCGTTGATGGTCACCTCCGTGTGCACCACTTGACAGTAGAAGTGCGGGGCCCGGCATATGACCGTTGTGGCTGTGGTCTGTTCTCGATTTGTCACCGTTACGGAGAGATCGATGGGTGAGGCCCAGGTAAGACCGCCCACATAACTTCCATTCGCCAGCTCAGCGGGCAGTTTGATTTGTGTTGGAAATATATACTTAATGACCGAAAGATTGACAACATTCACGGTTACATTGGGATTAATGGCGCCTGCCTTGGGATAACGTTGTGTCAGCACAGCCGGATATTTGATGTCATCGCCCATCCAAGTGTATCTGCAAAACAAAACATGCGTGATTTTAGTTGAATAGTCGTAACTGAAAGCTATGGAAAGACATGGGAGATGATGGTGCTTTTCAGGCGGTACCTAAAACTGAAATGATATTTGTATTCTGGAACACGAGATGATTAAATTCCTATGCAAGAAGCTGCTGCTTTTCGGTTGATGTAAGAAACTCATCCGCTGTTAGTTGCATCCAAAAGGTGAATCCTTGGAAATCTCGAATGTAATTTCAATTTTTTAATTCCAGATGATTAAATTCATTTGGAAGAAGCTGCCACTCTTCGGTTAATGTAGAAGACTCATCCGAAATGAATGTGCTGCATCCAAATGTAAACACTTGGCTCAAGATGATGCATCATATGTCATCTTCTTCTGTTCTTATCTGATTATATTCGTTTTTCGCTGGTGTTCCCTGCGTGGATGCTTGGAAACATCCAATATAATTCCCAACTTAGAATTATGACCTCATAATAAGAATGCTGCTTCTTTTCCAATAATGTAGGCGACACATTCGAATCGATGGCATGATATTTTTTTAAAATCGTTCTTTTCTAAAGTAATGATGTTTGATGATTTATGTTTGGATAGGAATTAGAAGGAATGCCAAATTTCTTGTCGTTTAGTAAGTACCATTTGACTCGGATAGCAAATCAAGTAGGCATGGATGATTTCTGCAGAGCCGTAGCCTTTGGATATTCAATGTTTAAACATTTATAAGCTTCCTTCCGTATTACTTTTTATCAACCTAAGCATATTTAAGTTTGTTTAAATACATTTAAAAATAACAAACTATAAAGATCTATTACTTATAAAGGCAATTTTCTTTTAGAAAGGCAGTAAATAAAATTATGTACATCGATTAATCGATGGCATCTCTAGCAGTCTTTCATTCAGTTCATTCGATATCTCTAGGAAGTATGTAGCTCTGCATCTTTGCATTTAGGCGTGTTTCCGTTTCCGCTCACTTTTCAAAAGTAAATCAATTGTAATTGCGCTAACATGCTACTAAAAAATTAAAATTGTCTTCATTTCGATTCGATACGAGCTGCATTTATTTTTGAATGCGTGCTAATTAAACTCATGTTCGAATTAGAAAGGTGTGGCTAGGAAGGCAAACAATTTTCGGAACTGAGAAGAGCTTGCTTTAAATTAATTGTAACACTGTTTTCTTCAAGCAGTTATTGCTTTCCAAAAATGGTTCATCAATCAAAGTAGCGAAACAATAATCTTCGCAATATTGAATATTGAAACATCGCGAATTATTTTTGATTCCATGCAGACAAAGGAAGAACTGTTAGTAGTTTTTTTTTCTTTTCTGGTAATCGAAAAAGTTTTCACTCTACAAGTATACTCACTTGTACTCGTTAACCACGCTGTCATTGTATGTGAGGAAGGCTAGGAAGACACCATCCGGTGAGAAGGATAGACTGCTGCGTTTGCTCTCCAGTTCCGGCACGTTTTCGTATGTCCAATCGGGAATGCCATTGTACAGCACCCCCGCCTCCCCCGTCTGCGTGATCCGGCACACCAGTTCGCCCTGCACCTTCGGCTTATAGTAGATGTCGTTGTGGTGTACAAAGGCAATTGCCTGGTTCAGAGTATAGCTTGCTTTGCCAGCATTGCTCCCATTCCCATTGCTGCCGGCTGTTGGTGTCGGCTTTCCCGCCCCACCAGCCGCCGCACCCGCCAGGCTATTCAGTATTATGCTGCCACTCGGCAATGGTGCGGGTGTCGATGTCGGTGCGCCACCAGCCGCTTCACCTGACGGCGACGGCGACGGTGGCGGGGTTGGTGGCGGCGGCGGATTTATGGGGGCCCAGACAACGTGCTGCAGGCGAGGTGCCTCAGCAATGTTCTCAGTTGGTCCCAATGGAAATGTGTTGGCGGTTTGCACCTCGTAGACATGATGTCTGGAGCCCTCGGCATTGCTGTCGGACTGCAGAAGCACATATTTCTGATCTGGCGCTACCAGAAAGGATTCGGCATTCAGTTGACGCTGTGGCGAAAAAAAAACAAAAATTAACAAATACTTTTAAAATGCAATAAAGCTGTGGCCCTAATGTTATTTATAAAGTTTGTCGTATTTGAAAGCAGTTTTGTTTTCTTTAAGGCTTGTTCATTTTAACAGTTAAATCGTTTTCGTTATTAAGTCTTTCGTTGGAAGACAGAGCACAGAAAAGACTTAATTTTATGCCCGCTTCGTCGCTATTTCTGCTCATTGCTCAAACCTTCCAGAAACGAATACTCCTAAGATGAATCGATATAGAACTGTCTCAGTCTTCTTATTATCACTACAATTGGTTAACATTTGTGGATTTATAATAACATTCTACTTATATCCCGAAGTGTCATCTAAATTGATGCACACAGTATAGTTTTATGCCCCACGTTTTCGTTAACTATGACATTGGATTGGGTATTCATTATTAATATTATAAACCCTATATCAGTTAACGAAGAGAGCAATTGCGATATTTTCAATAATTTTCTGGTCTGTTGCTTATGCAAGCTTATGCGAAATTGAAATTGGTGCGAAAAACGATTTTGTTAATCGGTTTCAAAAGTTAGTTTCGAAGCTGATGTTATAATTTTTTCGACAAGCCGGTTATTAAGCCTTTTTTCTTAAAGATCTAACTCTATTTCTAAAATTAAATTCTTCTCTACATATATCTGGATTCCAGCCGGAGGAGATCCTTTAGTTATAGTTGTTTAGATATTTACGGCTAAGTATTTAGATATGAGTATTTAGTTTGCACCAATCGAACATTTTCAAAAAAGATTCTACTCTACGACGGAATAGTTTTCGAGAATGTTTCGTAACAGGGGAAAGTAAGACAACTTGTAAACAAAAAGTAATCATTAAATGTACATAAATATTTCGTGTTTTCTTAATTCAAAGTGGCTTTCCATTCACGTCTAACTTGCATTACAAGTACTTACGAATGTGGAATTAGTCATCAGAATGCGCGTAGTGTGGTCGGCCAGATTGAGAATGGAGAGGCCGCCCGTGGGATCGCGATAGACGAGCTCGTAGTCTGCAAAATAGAGGCGGGGTTAGGAGGAATTAGTAGTTTGCAATGCTCCAAGAATGTGCGAATGGGGTACACACCATTGCTCCAGGTGCCGTTGAACGGCTTCCACTGCAGACTTTTGCCCAAAATATCGCTGGGTAGCATGCGGCGACCGCGTATGCGCAGACCCTCATCCTCGGGCGAGAGCAGGAATATGGAGAATATGATCAGGCTGAAGACGGCGGCGATTACCAGCAGGGCAATGAATATGCCACGCCAATTGCGTCGTTCCGGTGAAATGGCGACCAGCTCCTATAAACGAAAACATAGAGGGGGTAGAAAGGTGCGTTAGTATTTTTGAATTCTGGATCGTTCAGACTTTTGGGATTAACAATAATCTTTTCAGAGTTAGGGTTTTTCCAACACTTTCAATTGCAGCTTGAAAAAGAGTTGTAAAAAGCTTAGAGATGTTATTTCTGTGAAAAGTAAAAGGAAGCGATGCTCTAGTTTCCTTGAAAACAGCGCAGCTTGAACATTATCTTCAGCTGTTTTTTTCCATTTGGTTTCAATTTATTTTTCTTTCATTTTTGATGAAGATTGTAAGACTACACTTGCATCTTTCTAAATAAACAACATTTATAATATAACATTTAAATTTTAAGATTGACTTTTATGAACAATTTTAAAATTTGTTTTAAGACTAGGAAATTAAATTAAAGAAACTTGGCTCTTTCAACACAACATTGCTATCAGAATTTTGGGAGTTGTCTAGAGCTATTCTATATAGGCCATATATACAAATATAATTGTATGTGTAAGCATTTGTATTCATATCATATTCTGGCAAGAGACTTGTCTAGACAAGTAATCTATTTAATAAGCGCGAATGCAATTTATTTAATTTATTTAATAAATACTCGTATGTGCCGGCAATGTCTGTAAATATGCAAAAAAAAAAATATACGACGAGATTGCAACTCTTTCATGAGTTCGCAAAAAGGACACTGGACCCACCCATTGGGTGTGCTGCGAAACGAAGAGTCCTGGCGTGTTGCGTCAACACGTCAGAGCGTGTGGCTCGCAAAAGTTTTTAAAAGAAAGAAGAAACTTTTCGCTTAAAAAAGGAAGCTGGTTTGACAGTTATAAATAGATAGAAATAGTTAACAAGATCAAGAAATTTGTTTTGATGTTAGAACTTTCCGAAGTCTTAGAAAAACTAATTATCAAGTTTTTTTTTTATATTGATAACAATACGTAAAAACAATTTGAAGTACTCGCTCAGTTATAGATGTGTTGGTATAAATCTATTGGTTGTTATTTATTTCAACAAAAGGCTTACAATTACAGTATTTATTAACAAAGTACATATAAATGCCATTACACATTATACCCAAAGAGCTATAACATCAAGGCATTAATCTAAAATTTGTGTATGAACAATGATTCGAACTTAAAGTCGGGGCTCAGCGATTTGTTGAAAGCCTAATTCTGTTTTACACATTGGTTCCAGAAAACGTCGTCTAAGAAAAAACCGTGTGAAAAAATACATTGTTTATATCTTATTTTAAATCTGAATCAAAACCGTTTAAAAAAAAACGTATAAAAACAGAATTAGGTGTATTGTGATAACGTTTTGTGTAGAGGGATATATTCTTGCTTGTAACATATTTGGGTTTTATAGGGGTTTGAGTTTTATTTTTTGTTGGCAGCACTGTGCCAAATTTCCATTCCATTTGATTCTAAAAACTTTTTTCGATTTTTAAATTACCCGCAATTATTTAACAAAGAAATTCGGCTCGACTTTTGTGTAGATAATGGAATTTTTGAAGCCAAAATGTTGAAAATGTTGCAGAAAGCTTTCGATATGAAGGCTATGTTGAAAATACAAGTTTCTCCATGGCATAAAATCTTCAAACAAAATCGAGAAAGTGTTGAACAAGTAGAACTTAAACATCATCTGATGAACAAAATGTTAAGCAAATGAATGAATTGGTGCTACGAAATCGTCGATTGATAACTGGAGATATTGCTGATGCTGCTGGCATTTCTAATGGATCAGTCAACACAATTTTAAAAAAAGGTTTGTTACTCGTAAAAGTCAAGTCAAACCTAAATCATTTCACAACCACTTCTGGCACTGCGGGGACACCATTTCGATACGAGTTAGGGGATTGAGGTCGAATCGAAGAAGGTATTGAAGTACATTCAAGAAAAGGATATATTTTCTTTGGGCTGCTTCGAGAATTTAAAAAGGTGTTGACATAGGTGGATTGTATAAAGTTTTTAAAAGTAAGAAATAGTGTAGATCATATTTGTACATAGTAGTACTTATAATGCTGCATTTGTATACGATTGTAGTGGAAGGACGCGTTAAAATGCGATAAACGATTGGTCTATTTTTTTAGAGGAACTTCAAAGTTATCGCCATTTTAGGATAGGTTCGCAAATCATTAAACAAAGCGGAACATATCTAGCCTGAATCAGATAACGAAATCCCTATTAAATAAAATCTTATGAGCTTAATAAAATTTATTTCAATGAACATTTCAAGGCCTTCATACATTTGCAGTAGCAATCGGATTTATTTTATTTTTTGTCGACAAACACGAGCTTTCGTCAAAGGTATATATATGTATATGTATATGTATATGTATATGGGAAAAATCTAATCAAACTACAATTATGTCTAATGAACGCTCCGACTCGTAGGGGGAATTTGATTTGCCAATCGGCCAGCTATGCCCCGATTCATAGTCAAACATTTAAAAAAGGACAATTTTAAATCAATTCTTGTACATAGTTACTTTATCAGAATATGTACATATGTATAAGTTATACATAGTATAGAGCAATACTAGAACAATAATAGTCTAGCACAGTAGCTTCCAAAGGGGTTTCATGGTTTAGATCCTTTTTACCTTCCCGGTAAAGTCGAGAGCCGGCGGGAATATAGTACAAACACGTAGTTATTTCATATTTAATTGTTGTGCGTGTGTATTCGTTGTCCTGGGTTGGCACAGGAAAAGGCGCCTAGCGGTAATTTTGAAGTGTATTTAGCGGCGCCCAGGGAGGCCGGAAGTGTTCGAATGGTTAAGGAAGGGCCGGAACTGGGAGGGCGGTATTTGTTTGCCGCGAGTATCGCACGTGGCGCATTTTTCTGTTGTTGCTTTTTGTTTTTTTGTTTTTTGCCGGGTTAATTGAATTTTGTGGCGCCTTGTTTGCCTTTGTATTAGTGTTTAATTATTTCGCTTCAATTAACTGCAATTTTATTACGTGGGCGGACTGGCTGGCTGGCTGGCTGGGCAGTAAAAAAAAAATAAAATATAAATATTACATACATAGAATAAACAAACGGGCCAATGAAGAAATTCGGAAGCCATGCAAATGCAAACCATTCACCTTTTCAGAAAGATACATCATTTAAAATTTAAAAATATAAAATTACAACAGCGATGGGGATGGCGATGGCAACATCAGCATTTTATGCGGCCGCGCCAAAACAAAAACATTTCGGTTGAACATTTTATGGAGATGATGATGGCAGGGGCAGGGGACGGTCTACTCGCTTTGTTTACACAGCCGCGTGCCAAAAACTTTTGACCTGGCCAGCGATTTTTGAACAGTGTCCAGCCCAAGAAGCCAAGTGATGACCAGAGAGTGGCTGCCGTGGGGTGGGAGATGGGTTTCCATTGCAGTGTGCAAACAAATTCGGGGAATTGATTGACCGGCGCGTTGAAAACAAATGCAATTTTATGCAACTCGTTCAGTTCGCTGGAAATACGGTTGAAATTCATTTAAAGCAACACTTTCTTGTAGCAAAAACATGAAGTAAAACTTGTATTTAGAAATAGGGGAGACAACAAATTGTAAATCTAAATAAATAAATAATATAGAAACAACTTCAAACTTTAATTTCTCTACAAATTCAAGTTCGCTCAAATATTCGCTCTGGGGAAAGTTATTCGCCGAAGGAACTGAAGGACATATCTCAAAGAGAGTCTGTTTTAATGGCGATATAATAAAATAAAATACGTACAAATTTTGTTTTTATCTAAAAATTTGATCAGAAGGTGGTTTGTTATCTGATATTGTCTGGTTGAGAGAAATACTATATTTGTTGATCTTTAATTTCGAACAAACATAGCTTACCGGGTTGGACATTGTCCTTGTTCTCTTTCTGATCCTTACTTTATCTAATTAGCTCTTAAGTTTCCTACTCTACTATTTTTATACCCTGTACCCGTAGGGTAAAAAGGGTATATTAGGTTTGTGCAAAGTATGTAACATACAGAAGGAAGCATCTCCGACCCCATAAAGTATATATATTCTTGATCAGCATGACGAGAGAAATCGATCTAGACATGTCCGTCCGTCTGTCCGTCCGTCTGTCCGTCTGTCCGTCTGTCCGTCTGTCCGTCCGTCTGGATGAACGCAAGGATCTCGGAAACTATTAAAGCTAGAATAACCAAAGTTGGCATCCAGATTCTCCTAGGTCCGAGTAAGGACGAGTTTATTTTTTTTTTTTTAATTTCCCCCCCCTTCCCCCGCTACAGAATTTCGTCAATAGCGTCCACATTTCAAATGCTACCTAAACCAAACTTTGCACACATAATTTCTATACAATTATCTACTGTTGTTTAAAATTTTATCAAATTCGGTCAATTCTAAGAAAAGTTATTAGCAAAACAAATTCTCACCAGTACAACCCCCCCAAACTGCAGCAACAAGTTCGCTCTTCTTCTTCCTGTTTTTGCTGCTGCTATGGGCGCATATAACTCAGTGACGGAAGTTTACCTGGGTACAGGGTATTACACTGTCGGGCTTGCTCGACTGTAGCGTTCTCTCTTGTTTATTTTTTAGTTTGTTAGGTTTATAATGTTATAGATATTTTTGTAAAGTTATTTTTAAGGCTTTTTTAAGTTGAAAATTATTATTAATATAAAATATCTTATCGATACATATTACTGTATCGACAGCACGATTTGTTGATTTATGAAAATAAAAATAATATTAAAATATTAATATAAAATATCTTATAGTAATCTATATCGACAGCACAATTTGTTGATTTATTAAAATAAAAATAAAATAAAACAATCTAAGTAATTGCCAAGTAAGTTTGCAAATGGGAAAGAAGTCTGTTATGCAGAGACTTTACTGTAAACTGTAGCTGCCTGTTTATGTCAAAAAACCACACGCCCGATTCAATGAGTGGCGCTGCATAAACAATTTCATTTGTGGGGAAAATTTGGCATTTAATGAAAGCAGTCAAGCATTAATTTTTTTTAGCGTCAAATGCAGACAAGACAAAAGACGCCGAAGGCGCCTCGAACCTCATGCAATTGAGTTCGACATACCGCCTCCTTCCACTTCCTTCAACACCCCCCACCCCAACTACCATCCTAACAAACAAAAAAAAAAAAAACAATCAAATTGCCAATGCCAATCAAATTGAAGCAATGAAAAATCGTGTAAAATGACGGCGCGAACTGAAAGAGAACGAAAACGTGAACTCGTAAGTCAAAATCGATGGCAACTGCGAGTGAAATTCGAAGCCCACACGGCCGGAGACTTTGTGAGTGCAGAGTGCATCGAATTGGCAGCTAGAATGTCCTTGATGCGCTCTTAATTGACAAGCGAATGAAATTAGGGCGGAAACTGACAGGAATCAGCCAACACACACTCACACGCGAGCGCTTACACTCCCACAAACATACATACAAGTATGTAAATAGGTTATCTGCAGTCCGAAAATAGTTACCGCACTCGCTTCCCCTGCAAAGAGTTACCTTTTGCCCTCCCCCAGAACTTATTAATCAATTTATCGAGCCTGTCCATGGTAAATAGTTGGAGTGCATATTTTAGGGATAGTCCCATTTTAAATATAACTAGTTGGCGGCATTAGGCCTTGGTAGTAGGTGGTATTGGTAATGGTGTTCTTTTTTAGTCCGCAGACCGGCAGAGCAAAGTGCTGTCAAATTTTTAAATGCATTTTTCATGTGGCTTGCAGCCTCATCACTCATTTCTCCATCTTTTAGTTCCCTTTTTAGAAATCGGCCAAAAATTAGTGGCATATTATAAGCTGCAGATTAAAGTTCGAAAACAAATTACCAAAAAATAGTCATAGGAGAAGGATTTTTTGGAAAATTCTGGCTTTGGAGTCAAATTTTTGTTATTTCATGCAAACAAAGAGTATTGGAAAGATTTAGCTTTCGTAACAAAAACTAAAATAATAGGTTTTTCTTTTAAAATGTTGTTAAAGGTTGAATTGATCGAATTAATTATCGGTCTCAAAATTTCTTTGAAATAAACGAGGAACGGCAATATTATTACTGCGATTTCAAGAAAAAGAGGCTTCTTTTCCCCGAGTTAACCAAAATATAGCAAAATTGGAAGATAAATTGGTTAACTCCACAATCTACATATGAACTGTTGAGAGTAAGACTAGCAATACAACATGAAAATAGGTTTGCATTAAATATTTTTGATCAAATTATCCTAATTCCTAGTTCCTAATTCGACTTGTGTAGTTCACACATATCAAAATTTGATCTATATTTATGTAAAAGTTTCTGAGTTATTAATAGTTGTGGCATTTTCCTATATATATATATATATACATATATTGCATTTTATAGATAAAGAATATAATAATATTCAATTGTTCTCAGTGCTATTTATTATTATTATCATAGTATATATAATATTCGTATTACTTGTACTTTGTATTGTTGTATATGTATATTTAAATAATTTCGCTTGATTTGGTAACAAAACTGCTAGAATATTGATCTGTGCGTTTTGAATTGCGGTTAGAAATTTAAGCAAAACATGTGAAAATGCTACCATTGTCGACCACAAGGCATTTGCATACTTAGAGGCGCGTTCGCTTTTCTTGTTCCCCTCCTGCGGTTTATTACAATGATTGCTCAGTTCGAAAAGTTTTCATTGCATTGGTTTTTGCACATTTTATTGGTTGCCTCAGCTATGGTGGTAGCGTGTGGCATTATCCCCCGCACACCCACACCCACACCCACACCCACACCACCATACCTCCACACATTCACACATCCACACAATCACACCATCGCCACAGCCCTGCAGGTCCAACGGAAAGTGCTGCCAGTTTGTAAACTTTGGCAATGCATGTGTGTTTGCTTACATGTTGAAATTGAATTAAAAATTGATGCAGCATGTGTGCTCCTACTATATATATATATATATATACATATACATGCTATATCTATAATACGTACATATGAGTGACTATGTGTGTATGTATGTGTGCGTGTGTGTGTGTGTGTGTGTGTGTGTGTGTGTGTGTGTGTGTATGCACGCATTTAGTTGGCAGCGCGCAAATAGGATTTGTTTAGAAAGCAAAGTGCTAATTGAAATTTTGTTAGTTGTTGCTTTTACTTTGTTCTTAAAAGCTGCCGGGCATACAAGCTCTTGCTGTTCTTCTCTTCTCTTACTCCTACTGCTACTGCCAGTTCTACTGTTACTGCTGTACTACTGCAGCAAATGTTGCCGATGGCAGGAGCATGTGGACAGCGGCTTAAGTTTTGATGGTAAGGTAAGTCCAAAGGCAACACAGAACATTTCAATGGAATAAGTTAAATGGAAAATACCGCATTATGCAGAATGTCAGATCAAACCGTGTTCATTTTTAGCTTTTCCTCAGATTTATCTCCAATTGTATGAAACGGTTTTTATACCCTGTACTCGAAGGGTGAATGGATATTCCAGAAAGCCATACTCGTATGTATTTATCCATCATGCCGAGACGAATCGTCAAAGACATGTCTGTCAAATATTCTTTAATTATTTTTAATTATTATTATTTTTATTTAATATTATATTTTTTATTCAATATTATACTATTTTTTATTATTATTTTATTTTTTGTAATATTTAATAGCATGGAACCAGCCATAGGTGTTTTCTAATTTCGACATTTGCGAAACCAAATTAATTGTCTAATCTAAGAATATAGACTTAATACCCGCTGCCTCCTTCAATAAAGCAATATAGTTGTTAAAAACAGTGTAAGCCATTAGTTCTCTTCCTAATATCATTGCAATTTAAGCCCTTCTTGCTGGCGAAGAATAAGCTAAGTCTTTATTTGTTGCCTGGAGAAATCTGTTGAGTCCTTCCCTTCCCTTATGTTTTGCCTAAGACTCCACTTATCTTACTTGGGGGTTTTTTGCACTGAACTCAGCGATCTCGTTGCTCTCTCGATTGAAAGTAAAAATAGTATTAGTAAATAATGCTAATAGTCTTAATAAATAGAGACTTTCAAAAAAGAAAGCATTGATGAATAGCTTTTAAAGTAAACTAAAGACTATTAACTTGGAATACTATTTCAATACATTTTCAACGGAAGTGGAATTTTCACAATATTTTGAAGCTGGGCTTTTAACTTATTAAGTGGAAACATGTACGTAATTTTCCCGCATAGCCAACTGAATAATTCCATTAGTTTGTGCATAAAACAACTGCGTTTTCGCTGCCAACAACAAAGTCCTACAGACCCAACTCATTTGAATACATAAACATTCCGAAATCAAATCCGAACCTGGGTGCGCAATTTAATGACGCGCCATTCAGACGCATATCAAGGGGATTTTTTTGGTTTCTTTCTTGATGTGCTCTCGGAATAGCCAGCTACTTTTATGGCGGTTTTGTTTATGTGATATGTCAGCGAATTACAAAATGCATCTTTATAGCCATATTGACGGCTGCAGCAATAAATGGTGATGAGAGAAATGTTTACATATCTTTTGCTTTATAGTCACATTTATGTGGCCCTAAAACATTTCGTATGCTCTGCAATTTCAACAGAGTAAGTATTATTAAGACTTCTGCCACATAACTATTGTTAATTGTTTAATTAATAGGAATAAAAAAAATATCCATAGTCTAGTAAGCGAGACCGTGAACAAATCTCTTCGTTGAACGGAAAGAAGAAATGTATACTACCCGATTTAGAGAGATTGTAGAGATTATATTCATTACTAAAATTTTAGATAGAGCTATTTATCAGGGGAGGTGAGGGTGTGCGCTGAATAAAAACTGAAATAGGTGAATATAGATCTCATACTTCTCGATAAGTGCATTGTTGGAAAACTCTTGCCCTTTTCTTTCGCTGCTGCAAAATGGAGGTAATTATTTCACAATTAATTGATGTTTAGCGGACATCTTTGCAATACATCTGTAATTCCAAAAATCAGACTTTGTCGACACAAACGAAATAAGATGAATACTAAATATAACCATTTCGTGATATACTTTCAACTTCCACTTTGTATTTAAGAATAGTCTGAAAAAATAAATCCGATTTTATTCGTCTCGCACAGCAGTTTAGTTCACAGCCCACTTCTGTTTTAAAGAGTGCCTGTGATACAAATACATACTATATATACATATATAGCTGCATATATTTGTGGATGGGATGCAAAAGAGCGGATGTATAATAGCCGAGCTCGATGGATATGCCTTTATAAAAATATCAAGTATACGACATGGGGGCTGCATATGTTACTCTGCACAGCCACAATGCATTGCAGTATTGTTGTTCTGTATTTTTGCCGTCGTTCTTGCTGTCCGCATCAATGGGGCAACAATAGAAGGCGGCACACGTGCGACTGCCTCAAGGAGGCACAAAACACAATGCATGCGCGCGTGTACTTGTATGTGTGTGTTTGCAGATGACAGCCTGTGAGGCAAACATTTTTCATTTATTCTTCTTAATATTTTTTCATTCTACTTTATTTGCTCTCCTCCGTTGCCCACAAAGGCTTTTCTTGCGGCGCTCGCTGCGGCAATCCACAGCTGGTCACTCCGATTGCACTTTACGGCTGACTTTGTGCTGCGGCTTATAAAATTTGATATTTTATTTTGCGGACACAATGGCAAAAGACTTGGCGCCCCAATGCCGCACATCCTCGACTTCAGTCCACTTTGACAATGTTGTTGTGAAACAGAATATGCTGGTAAATAATTACGAGGAAAAACCTATGTGTGTCTGTGTGTGTTTTCAAGCAAAACATAAAAAAACATAAAATACTTAAAACGTTCTGCCACAATTCCCACGCAAGTGGCAGACTTTGTTGCATAGCCTCACTGACATGGTGCAAATGTTTTCTCAGCTCTGCGTTTTGCACTTGGCCGTTTATGTACACACACACATACACACACACTACAAACACTGCGAGAAATAAGTATAATATTTATGCAAATAAGTGTAAGATTTTTTTTTTTTTTTTAAACGTGCTAGTCACCACAAAATGTATTGATTATAAATCTAATTAAAGGTTAGGCTTTTTATATTTGTTAAAATGTATTGTTAAGGTGCTAAGTCTGTATGCACGGATTCAATGCTTATATTAAATATAGAAAAAAAAATTAAAGGCTGAAATAAAAGGTCACGGGTGATGTGAAACAAACCTTGCTATGCATATAAAAACTATACCTATATATTGATGATTTTAAAAGTCGTAATAAGCCGAAAGATAGTAATAATCGCAATTAAGAATTTCAATACTTTATTGAAGAAATTGGCCCTTACGAGTATCTATATACATTTGTGTGTCTTCAGCTTTTTTCCATTAGTCTTCTTAAGTGATCGATACAATTTTTTTTTAGTCAAATTTATGAATTACTTGGTGTCTTATTCGCAAGATAACAAGATAACTCTTCGTCACAAACTATTCTCTATAATGAGCTAAGATACAATTACAATTACATGTTCTCAACAAGAAACTTCCTTAAACTGAAATCCAGATGGTTTTAAAAAAATAAAGAGTCATTATAATTTAGTTGTATACACCTCACAAATACCTCAGATAAAACAAATTTGTAAATAATTGCCCATTACATTCGCTTGTTTCAAATATAATTATTAATGTCTCCGAAGTTGAGAAAGAAAGGTGAATGTTGGCAGTCCGACTTAATTGTTTTGCTTATTGAAGAGACATTAAATCACATTGAAATAAAATATGCTCCATATACTCGTACTGCCCTATACATTTAGTTACCTAACGGAGAGCTTATTAGATATTCGAACTGCAAGCTCAAACGGAGTGAAGACAAGGCGCATCAAGTCCTAGGAACTTACAAGCATGTATGACTTGCTTATAAAAAATGTTCCACTTACGAGTTAAATTTTATTTCCTTTAACGCAAAGGATTATCTTGGTTATTTATTTTTAAGAAATTATTCAGCTCTCTCAGATTTTAAACTATAAATGGAAATACGCATTACAAATAATTTGCTTCGAATTCAAAAATATTTGGCAAGCTCAGGCAACATTTTACTGCTTGCAATTAACTTAGTAACTGTATATATTTTATAGATTTTCTTTTACATTTATTTGTGGTAGCTTGTTGATTTTGAATCCTCTTTTTGTTCTCTCAGTGTACTTATATGCGCCAAAAACAAGTTCACGTACGTGAAATTAAAAAAAAAAAATACGGAAAAAAGAAACGGCGCATTACATTTGACTTTAATTTTCAAGTTGTCGCTGAGTGCTTAATTGGATTTTTCTGCCCAACAGCGCGCACACACACACATCCACATTAAAACGCAACAATGTTATTTGAGTGTCGTATGAGTGATAAGTTTTATAGCATTTAAGTGGATATCGCGAGCACCCAGGCGGGGCGCCACTTGTCGCGAATTTCTCTGCAATTTTCAGTGAAAACTTCATGAACCTTAATAGTAAGTACATGTGAGGGCAGCTTTTCTTTCATTAAATTGTGCTGTCATTTATTTGTTAAGCGAGTATGTAATTTAATTTGAAAACCCATTTAAATGTTAAACGTGTCGTTGGAATCATTTCAGAACGGATGAAGTTTTGCATTGGTCGTTTATTATTTGATTGTCCGATTAAATTGTAATTTTTTGTTGGTGGACATAAAACCAATCGATTTGCATTCACAGTTTCTAAAGGATAATGTGCAATGACGTAAACAATTAATATTGTCGGACAAAAATCACATTTTAATGGACTCCCTTTTATATGAAGTAAAGAAGAAACAGCCACTGCCTGATAAACGCTCGCTCTCCGCGCTGCCTGGACTATTAAGTCCTATATGCAAGCAGCAGCTACATCGACATTATACGGCGACCACAGTCCAGGTACCTCCTATCCGAGGAATGAGAGCATTTACAGAGACCTGCACATCTAACTCGTAAGAGAAGAGATAACAGAACAAGAAACAATAATTAAGGCTCGCTTCATATCCAAATTTTCTTCCAAGATCTCTAACCAGAGCAACAACCAACCAGCCCAGCAACATAATTTCCTCTTGAGGATGCGTATAGCATAAGTACTCGTACAACTCAATAATTAATTGTAAAATGTAGGCTTTGATGAATTTAGTTAGTTAGTCCCTTAAGAAAATAAGCGAACGTTTAATAACGTTTTAAATAAATGAGGAATATAAGAAAAGAAAATACGAATATGGAAAACCATTCTTTAATAATTTTCTTAGATGGATATTGTTTACTCGTGCATGCATACTTTATTTGTTCATTATTACAATTTGATGGACTTCAGGCTATACCAAGGTTATGGTTCAAATGTTTTAGGCGCTCACACAGTCGAACAGTCGAATAGATAGACAAACGCATGTCTACAACGATTTGTTTCGTCCTTTTGATCATATACAATAGGCATAAAGACTTTTCCGTTAAGAATGTAATTTTGAGGGCATATATAAAAGTTACTAAAATTCAACATAGTTTATTTTTTGGCCGTTTAAAAAATTACAGTCTTAATTGAGTAGGAATTTTCGACTTTATAAAATTGTTGTAAGCAGAATCGAATCGCGAAGGGAAGGTTTGAAAATTAGATTGACAAAAAAGGACCCTTTAAACCAACCCAACGAAATGTATGCAAATTTTTTGCCACTCCGCTGGTGGGGATGAGCTTGTGAGTTCAATTTGATCGTAATGTTGCCTTTTATAGAGAACATGAAAAATATATAAATCACTTTATTGCGTGCGTATAAAAAAGTGCTGGCATTATTGAAAGCCTTGGCCATGGGCAACCACAGGCATTGGCTGGTGTTGAGCACAAGTAGAAGGACAAGAAGGAGTGCACAGGACATTTACCGGCAATGGAAAATGCAAGCGAAAGGAAGTAAATTTACCGACACTATGCAATTTGGCGCATTCCAATCGATTTGCAGCAGAAGCTACAACAAAAAAGTAAAATACTCGAGGCAGTGCCAACAATTCTGCCCCTGCTCCTGCTCCTGCTTCTACTCCTCCTTCTGCTCGGCATCTTCTCTATACGCATGACTCTGGTCCTATGGACGGCGTCTTGTTTAACGTGCGTTTAATGAGCTGTAAGCGCATTTACGGCCTTGCATTTCAACGCAGTTGTCCTGCAGTTGACAGTTGCCAGTTGGCATTTGTCCAAGGCTGGCACTCGTATCTACCTATCCAACTACCTGACTGCCAATTGTCACCTCAACTACTACAGCTACAGACCACAGTACGGTGTCAGAAACAAAGTGCCATCATTACATAAATTACTGACATATTTGCGCTCATGTGTTTTTTTTTTTTTCGGCACTTGCCGCACCTTTTTATTGCCAACCACATTAATAGTAAATGAAGGCACATCAGCGTTCCCAGACGCACAATGGTAATAATAATGCCCGACCGGCAAAAGGCAGAATTCACAACAACAACAACAATAACAATAATAACAACAACAAGCATACGATGCGCATAGTGGGGACAGCAACAATTCACAATTGTCGGCAATCAATGTCAGTGGCGACTGTGGCTATGGCTATGGCTGTGGGTGTGGGCGTGGATGTGGGTGTATGTCCTGCCTTTTGTCCTCAGCGCTCAGCGTTCAGCGCCTGGCCTTGTCCACGTTTCACTGCCAATTGTAGCGGAAGTGGATGTTTGCCAACGATTTCATAATGGTCAGTATTCATGAAGTGCAGCTGCCAGCACTGCTCGACAAATTCAAAGGCTATGTTTATCTTAATAACAGTTAGCAGAAAATGGTTTTGATTGGCCAAAGTTTACAACAATTTAGTAAATAATTGCCACCTTTTTTCAGTCGAACTTATTTTTTATTCCATGGGAAAAAGATCCAGATGAACATTCTTTTCAAAAAACATTATAATATTCTTTCAAAGGACATGTCAATTAGTCGGTATAGTTATATGATAGTTATCGATCTCCGAAGGCAGTAGCGAAGCTTCTGTCTTTCAAAAATGTTCTCCTAAAGTTTATCAATATTCGACATATTTAAATAGATAATGTACCACTAAGAATCGAATAATTAACAAGCGTTCGTGCTTAGTATTTATCCAAGCTAACTATTAAGTAGACAGTAACTATTTGAAGTATCTGTGGCAGTTGCGTGGGCCGACAATAATTTTTAATAGACATTTTAGAATATAAGTTCTACGTCCTTAGGTTTTATCTTTACAACTGAAGTGTTTTCACGGTCCACAAATCTACGAATAATCTTGTTTTTAACGGTGGTCGATTGCAGGATAAGTGCAGTCGAACCAGAGCTGAGAACACGAAATGAATCGGCTTGATTAAACTGTTTTGCGAAAGAAAGACTTGAAGACAGTCTTGTAGTGGTGGCTTGAATCCAAATATGATCTCTTGACACGCACCTGCGGAGGTGTGCCTCTCTAGTTGGAAAGTTCTGCTATTAAGGAACATTTGTATGCTTGTGTAGCTATCGGCATAGGTAACACACCCATTAGGCTCGATTGACGCACAATTGTACTTCAATTACAATACAAATGGTGTGCGTTTTGTGGACTCTGCACTGCTCGCTTTGTTGAGTTCGCTCGTCTATTAATTTGGTTTTTATTATCGACTCAATTACACGAACCTTCAGAGCTTCGTCCTGGCCAAGCCTGCACTCTTATGACCAAATTTTGTGGCTCTCTAAAACGACAATTGACTTGAATGGTGATTGCATGAAACGGTATGGATGGGCTCATTAAAAATGATTTGGGGAGCCAATAAGCTAGCTTCGTCTACACTCGTATTCTTGCCACGAAAATTATTGTGTATTGTAATATATGTTTTGGATTTTAGTCGCAATTTTTCAAGAGATATAGTGGCAACTTTTTTCTCATAACTACATTTTATTCGCCTTCGTCAAAACTAGTTGCTGAGAAATTATGAATTTTGCTAACTTCTTTATATTCCGCCTTTTCCCAAATAATATTTTTTGCGATGTAAGTATTTTTTTCCAACCTCTTATAAAAACTCACATAGAGCTTCTTTTCAGTTGAGTTTACCTAAAACCTGTTGGATAACTTATATTTCAATTGTTACTGATAAGCATTTGGTTTAATGGTAGGAAAAAGTTAACATAACTTTGAATAAAGACTAGAATAAAGACTGTTGACAAACATTATTTCGTACTTGCTTTCCTTCTTTTATATTTATTTTTCTTCATCTGATAAAAGCATCCACACTTGAAAGCGTAGCACTGACTAGTCCTATCCTCTTTTCAACTTACTGCTTTTGTTAAAAAAAAAAACTTATATTTGAGAATAAATTTGAAGTATGCATTTGTTTGTGAGCAATGAAAAGAATTTGTTTGACTGCAGCTGTGAGGTACGATCGAGATTTTTGGCTACGACACAGTCATGCTAGTTATTGGTTTCAAACAGGCCGGACAGCATAATATGTACTCTGATATTGAGAATGTTTCTTTGTGGATGCATTATTAAACCGCTTCAACCAGAAGTCATTGACAAACAAGCTGGCAAGGGAGAGAAGAGATATTCATGTTTGAACATTTTCATAGCATACTTTTCAGCTGTTTGGTGCTTCATCCTCTCAATGCCTAAGTTTTAATTAAAAATCGTCGGGGCAAAAAGAAGTTAAATATGAACTGCGCAAAAACTTCATTCAGTAACACACACACACACTCACACAGCCACACACACACGCACATGGCACACACATATGCGAAATGACAAGGGTCTGTCCGAAAATGTGCCCCGAGCGACTGTTGCAGCCAAAAATCATTTGCAATACACACCGAGCAGAGTGCCAGTTAGTGACCAGCCTGAGTTTGGATGTCCAGCACACACACACACACACACACACACACACACACACACACACACACACACACACACACACACACGCACATAGGCGCATATACACAGTTGAAGGCATTGACATGCTACATAAAACTTATGTCATTATGACGAGCTTGCTGTTGTCCAAGGACACTGTGCCGGGGCGCACAGCTCATTTACAAGAGTGCCCGCCACACCTTGGTATGTGACTGATACTCGTACGCACACATGTGTGTGTGTGTTTGTGTGTGTGTGTGCATGATTGTCAACTCTTTTCGTCATGCGACAATTATTAATGAAGGCAAAAAGAGAAAAACGAGCATGGAAAGGACAATTCTTACATCAAAGCCAAAGTTGGCCAATTTTTTTTTTTTTTTTTTTTTTTTTTAGCAGTCACTTGAATTTATCAGAGCCCATGGCTCAATGGCAAGCAATAATAGAGGCCGTTGGTCAAGCGTTCAGCCCCATAGCCACTATAAGTAACGTTTTATAGTTTTGCATGCAATAATATTTATGGTATGCCTTAGTTATCGCAGTGAAGAATGAAAGACATTGCAAACATGGCTAAGGACTTTGGTCAGCGACTTTGTTGCCTTGCTCGCCTCTTCTTATCTCTTACAGCAAATTGCCTTCGCCGACTTGTTTGTTGGTCTGTCCATTTGTCCATTTGTCCATTTCTACGTTTGTACGGATGTCTGTTTGTGCCCATTTCTGTGTTCCCTCGCGCAATCTGTGTGTGTGTGTGTGTGTGGGTTGCGTCTTGCCTGCCAGCTCAAATGAAACTAAAACTTCTGCAGCAGGCACTTTGACGCAGCAAAAAGTTTATACGCTCAACTGATTATAAGCCTCTTGTGTCGGCTGCCTCTCTACCTCTACCTCTGTCTCTGTCTCTGACTCTCCTGCTGCCACTACTTTCGCTTTTGTATTTATGCATTTCTGTTTGTAAATATATATGCTCCCTGAAATGAGTTACACTCCAATTAAATGAGGAAAATAGCTTTCAGCTGTGTCGTCAACATGAAAATGTTGCTATTTAAATAACTGCTTAACGTCACAAAAAGGATTTGGAAAATATAAAATAAATGCAAATGGTAAATAGGATTCGTCGCATACGAGTATTTTGTTTTGGGGAAAAATGCAAATTATAAGTGAAACTAGTTATTTCATCCAAAACGTTTGAAGAGAATACAATTTTGGATAATATTACGGGCAGACCAGCAAATAGTTTGCACACAAATGATAAATAAATGGTGTGTGCTCCGCCTTAGCTACAAATTGTCATTTATAAGACTCTCGATGTATCTTATATAAATATGTGTTGATAAGTACTTTCTTCACTATATTTATTTCGAAATGTAAATGTTTTAATATCAGAAAATAAAGAGACCTGCTTATACGCTGACTAAAAACTGCAATACCAGATCCATAGGGAGACTCTCAAAAGGCATTGTTAATGAGCTGGAAACGTGAAAAAGATACAGCAACAGGTAATTTTTAAATTGCATTGCTCTAATGATTTTCCTATAAGAGACATGTTGTGTCTATTGAGATGTTCATGATTTATTATGGTATGAAATGAGTTTAAGCTAACGAGCCAATTTTTCACTCGGCAGTTAACAGAGGCGTGCAGATTTTTAGGTTATACTTAAGAAAGTCATTGCAAATCTTTGCCTTTATGCCAACAGAGTATTTTAATGGCCAATAAATTTCAATCCGAATTCAACAGTTCTAATATATTTTGCACACGCTACTAAGGTTAGTTAGGCTACTGATCATGTCGACAGTCAAAACATGACAACCATAGATTATCTTCTTTTCCACCATTAACCATTTAGTTCTGTACCAAATCACTGGACAGCTGTTGGGCATAAAAAGCCAACGCAAAACTTTAATATCCTTTGCATTTATCATAAGGAAAACACTTTAGAAAATATAAGTTATCTTTGTGTTTAAAATTTATAAAACTAAATA
This sequence comes from Scaptodrosophila lebanonensis, assembly GCF_003285725.1. Taxonomy (NCBI): domain Eukaryota; kingdom Metazoa; phylum Arthropoda; class Insecta; order Diptera; family Drosophilidae; genus Scaptodrosophila; species Scaptodrosophila lebanonensis. Next base: position 5,171,934 of record NW_022060566.1, on the reverse strand, counting down.
AGCTTATCTGGGCATCGACAAAGGCAAATACTACCTGTGATGAATATACAATTATTTTGAAGTACTTGTAGTTATTGAAGTATGTATGTATATTCAAGTGTAGATTATATCATAGCTAACTTTACGCTTTAAATTCGCATTCAAAGAGATTTTATGCGATCGATCTTTTGAAAGTGAAAAGTTTTACTTCCTTTTTTCATTTCGAAGAAACGTTTTTTTTTAAGTTCTTGCATTTCTCGTTAGAACTTCCATATTTTGTATGTTTGAAATATTATTATTTTTTCTCTATTCCCATTGTTTGTAATTTAAACTAGCTTTAACTGAATCGGATAAGTCTATTATATGTTCGAAGCATGTTGTGTTTGTTCGTTTTCAATAAGAGCGGCTAATTTCGAAGCGCACCTTCTCTCTTCGATAAGCAACTTTTGGCGAGTTATAAGTATTTTTAAATATCATTCCAATGCATTTCTATTCAATTACCTTTAATGCTCAAATTGTAATTATAGTAGAGCTGATTTATAAAAGATGTCTAGAAATCAAAAAGTAAACTCAACCTTATATAGTTAAAGAGCTCTGAAAATCAAGTGATATGCCTAGGCTAGTCCGGTTGTTTTAGTTTCTATATCCCATCTGTTTGGTATAGAAATACACAAGTAGCACGTTTTTTGGCTCTAAAGGTTAAAGTGGGCATTCATTCTTGTGTAAGTATTTAATATTAAAAGACTCGGAATTCTTAAAGACTTGTCTTACCATACTCGTGGTTGTTGTGTGAGTGTGTGTGTGTGTGTGTAGTGCGCATCGTTAGCAAAATGTTGGGCATGAACAAAATTTGCCATTAATTGCATAATTACGAGCGTTAAAAAAGCATCGTTGGTGCAATTCTGAGTAGCTGGCGAGCTGGAGGGAAAGCGGCAGGAAAAACTTTTTCAGACTGCGTTAAGTTTGCGTTGCGTTCGCTGACAACTTGAAAATGAGTTTAAATCAGTTTTTATGTGACGCTGACGATGCGAGCGAGAACAGCAGGGACGACAGCAACGACAGCGACGACAGCAGTGTTGTCAGCTAGGGCAGGAGCTGGCAGGATATGGCAGGATATGGCAGAGGGGCAGGACATGATGAGTACAAGCTATGAAACCTTTTGGCTGCTTTATGGCGCAGCTTGACAAATTAAATTTAATTTGTTCATAAAAGAGAATTATGAACGCAGTGGGTGTGTAACTGCGTATATGTATGTGTGTGTTTGTCTTTGCGTGTCTGTTTGTGTGTGTGTGTGTGTGTGTGTGTGTGTGTGTGTGCGTGAACGTAAAACGTTTCCGCTGCCTTTGCCTCTCACTGCTCAATTATTATTTTTATTTATTTTTTGTTTTGTCCCGACTGCGCTCTCTATAAATTTTATTTGTATTTATTTTGTGTGTGTGTGCGTGTGTATATATTTTGTGTGTGCCAACAACTTTTGAAAGGTAATAAAATGAATGAAATGTGCGCGCTAAGGCCAGAAAGCATAAAGTTGTGGCCGTCTTACACTCAGAAAAAGAAAGAACACAATTAACCCATCATTAACAATGTGATGAAAATATTTGTCAAACAAGAAGATTTGCTCACAAATAAAATTCAATAAAAATACAAGTAGGTTCTGCAAGTTAGAAACCTTATTGTTAATGCAAGAATAACATTGTTCAATAGTTGTATTTCTTTATTAAAGAAAATGTTTGAAACATTGTGTTTTATTTTTAGAAAATGATTTTTATTTTAACGAATTTCTTACTTTAATTTCAGATATGTAGTTTTTATTGCGAAAAAGTTACCATTATTTTGCCCAAATTATGTTTTATTTATAGAAAATGATTTCTGTTTTTAATGAACTTTCCTTCTCAATTCAACAATTAAAGATTCTTATTCCAAGTAAGCTATAATATAATATATTCAACGAATTGTTTCCGTATCAGAATTTACTTAAATATATGTTTTAAGAATAATTATCTCCAGTTGGTCTTGGTCTTACTTTTTGTTTCTCAAAGAGTGGATCAATTTGGAATATATTTTCGCAGAGTGTAGATGCTATGCCATGTTTTTTGATATTGCCTAGCCCTCGGGTGAAATGTTGAGAGAGGGGATTAGCAGTGGCCGAGGAGGAGGCGGAGGCGGAGGCAGTGGAAGGGCAGCAGCAGCTGCGAACCGCAGTTAGCTGTGGCACAGATTTACACCGAGTTGTCGGTCCTAGATGGGCAATCTGGCAGTCTATAATAATGCGAAACGATAAGCAATCGATATGCCAAATTGTGTTATGGAAGAAACTCTCTTACTTTCTCTCTGTATGTGCGCGTATGTTTATTTATGGCTTTTCATAATGAAATGCCAATCGAAAGTTGTTCGCGATAAAGTGGAGAGAAAGCAGTGGGAAAAACTGTATAAGAAAAAAAAAAACAAAGAAAAAACTCAAGAAACAACAACAGCAGTTGATGTAGCAGCAGCAGCTTCGGTTAGGTTTAAGCCTTACGGCCTAGGAGAAGCCTCCAAGGAGCAACCTCCAACAAGGATAGCAACAAAGGCAATGAAGCAAAATGAAGTCAAGGCAGCCGCTGCCACGCATATTAAAAGAAAAGTTTACGCCTTTCACAATGATGGCGACGGCGCCAACTTCTGTTACATATTTGCATTTATAAACTGTGAAATCTGTTTTTAAACAACACAAACAGCCAGAACATAAAATATAGAACAACAAAAACAACAACAGCCACTCTCAGCACCGACACACACACACAGAAACACACACATACACATTAAACAGTCAACTAAGTTTGAATTGCAAGTATTGTGCGTTGCTTTATTTATTTATTAATGGGCGTGGCTAAGGCATCAGCGACAACAGCAACAATAACAACAACAAAAGCTGCAACAATTTATACAGTTGAACCAATGACTAAATCGTTAAAGTATTCCAAAACTAATTAGGATTTCAGAACCGATTCAAGCATTTATAATACCAAGATTATTTTCCATGATAAGGCAAAATAAATGTGATTTTTCGTATTAAAAAAGGAATACTTTAACTGGCTATAGCGAGTCTATTACGCATATCTAAAAGATGTGAACAGAATAGCTACTCAGGTAACAGAAATATAGTCAGAGCTTCCATCCAATATATTGATGTGTTTTGCAAACTCTAAAGAGAGTCTAACTGCTAACAACATTTTTATGCTGCCTGGTTTTAATATTAAATTTAATTTAAAAAGATTGTAGTGTTAGAGTCGTGTCTGTCCGATTCGTAAATACCCCATACCCACTAAAGTAGTTCAACTACACTAAACATTATTGTTCCAATCATTCATATAGTTATTTGGATATAATTTTAGATATAATATTAGATTATTTTAAACAATTTATAAATACCAATTTAAAGTCTTTAAACAAACAGGTTTTTAGCTTAGCTTTATGTTCTTCATGTAGATTAGAATAGTTTGGTGTCCCTAGCTCAAAAGTTCTTATACAAAGTTTTTATATAGTCGATCAGATGGACGAACGAACATTTCTATATTCATCTGCCTGCCTCATCTCCTTTTGTATATTACATGCATTTGGCGACGAGACTTTCTGGTACACACTTTCTTACCTTTTAGCATTGGGTGTAAAATATAGAAATGTTTGTATACCATGACATAATATTCAGCTAAAATATGCTGTGCAATGTAATAGAAATGGATTAAAATATTTCCAAAACAATGTTTTTTAACTGAACCAATGGACCAATGGATTTTCCCATAAAAGAAAAACACTCTGAGTACATCGATAGGTTTTGTTTTACCAATCTGACGGACATGCCTAAAACACTCGTTTGAAACGATCGTTGTATTGAGTTGGAAGGATATTATTCATAGAATAAATTGATTTTGTTAAAACATAAATCTCCTTCTGTCAAAAGTACGCTTTCTATATGCTTAATAGAAATAACTTATTGATTTGGTTGTGTTTGTAAAAAACTCTCCTTATTTCTTTAAAGAGCTTACAAATATAGATTGCCGAGAAAGTTAACAAAATACAGACTCATTATTGCTATGTGTGTATCGTGAAGTGCAGAAATCATATAATAGACCTGTTCCTTAAATGAAATTAATGTCCGGATAATTAATTTAATGGAAATTTCGTTATACTTTGAAGCTAAACTACATTTATGGGGACAGCAGCAAAATTTAAATATGCTTTCCATTCTGTATGTACACAGTTTGGGACGAACTTAAGCATTGCGCTCTTGATTAACTGCTCTAGCGCAAAAGAAATTAAATGAGCCTAGGAAAAGGATGGCGTTTAATCCTTTTTACTTGGAGCTCAAGACAAAAACATTTGCATACTTAATTAACTTGGCAAAAATGTGGCACAATTGAAGCAGCAGGCTGCGTGCGTTTGCCTGCCGGCTGGCAAACAAAGGCGTTTCTAAGAAATGCCAAGGGTGTGGCACAGAGGCAGGAAGGAAGTGCGCACCAACGCCAGACACAAAGAGCGAGCACTGAGATTAAGAAAATTTGCAATTATAAATGAGTTACACTGAGCACGTTAGCCCCCATTATTATACAAATAATAGCTTTGCAGCAATATCAAGCATCTCCCTATTGTATCTACAATAGAAAGCTCTGCCAATACACACACTTAGGTGTGTCATATTTGCTCAGATATTTCCAGATGTCGCCAACCTTTAGGGGCACACGAGTAAGCCACATGCATGTGAAAATGGGGAGAAAGAAATAGCATAGAAAACAATAGCAATAGTGCTGTTTGATCTGGTTGGCAAATAAACTGAAAACGGGTTTGGAAAATGCGGGAATGGACCGTTTATTGATTTGAGTTTTGGGCGGAGATTTCCGCCCAGATGCTTTAAGCAGACTTTTTCCGCAGGAGGGAACAGATCAAAATAGTTTAAGGATAAGCTCTGGCAGTTATGAATCAATTTTGACTATTTAATACAAGTATAGTACACATAATATATGGAGTTAGTTAAACTCAAAATCAAGCAGAAAATTTGTAATTTTTTATCAGTTTGAACATTATTATTTTTGATTGGCCGAAATGGCAAATCAAAATATAGCTACAGTTCTTTTATATATTCTCTCTTTAATTTTGTTGTTTATATATTCTCTCTTTAATTTGGGTTAAGAGTTTCTGACTCTCGTTATATTTATTTTTATTTGTGTAATGCTTTGTCGACTTGAATAACTAACATCTGATGGAAAATATCTGACGAATCAATATTTTCTTTGGTGCTTCTGACACATACATGTCGTTAAAAATCTGAGTTTTTATTCTTCGAATATTTTGTTGACTTACATAACTAACATCTGATGGCAAAATATCTGACGATTCAAAATTGTTTTGAATAAAACGAGTAGAGAGTGATATTTTCGGTGCTTCTGACACATTCATGTCGTTGTAAATCTGATTTTTTATTCTTGCTTATTAATGCTTTGTCGGCTCGAATAAAATGAAAAGCATAACTAAAGAACAGCCATGGGTTGTGCGCATTAGTTTTGAAGCAAAATAACTTTATGTTGTTTATTCGCTCGTGTTGTAAATATTTGCAGTCATAAGTTGAAATAACTTGCTGAGCCAAAATTGTGTTTCTCAAAAAATGACTTAAAAAAGTTTCAAATTCCACACTTTTTTGTGGGCGGAGAAAAAAAAGGCGACAGTCCAGCTTATGCAAATGATGCCATCCATGTACTATGTAATTAATATGTATGGCTGAGAGAATATACATATATTTGCTGTTTGTTTGGGTGAGTGGGACACTCACCTCGTCCTTTGGCACCAATGTCACCTTCTTGATGGGCGCACTGTTGTTGACCACCACAGTTTCGCGCTTCAGCGATGGCCGCTTGAGCGCCGAATGTGGCTTTTGTATTTCCACCATTTTTCTTAACTTTACTTTTCTTTGTTTAGTGATTTAAAAGTTATATGCGTTCTTCTTTGTGCGTACTTGGGGCAACAATATTTGTTGTTGTCGTCTTTCTTCTCCTTTCCGCGCTCTACCTTGTGCTTTTCTTGTTTGTTCCCTCAACTAAATATAAAAAGGGCGAGTGAGCAACTTGAGGGGAAATCGAAAAAGAGATGCTAAGACGCATTAGCCAAGTTGGGGATGCTGCTGCTGTTGTTGTTATTATTGTTGTTGTTGCTGTTGTTGTTGTTGTTCTTGTGGCTGACAAGTCATATGGCAGCCAGTTTCGATTTAGAAACGCGTTAGCGCGCGCTCGCCTCATTAATCACAATGAATGCGGCACATTACACATACGCCATGTTGCCGCTACATTATCTAAATTAGACGTGCCGCTGATTATGTACCGAGATTTACGTTTTAATGAGCTGTTTATGCACTCATCAACAATTTAGAGGCCATGCAACCACATATACACAAAATATAAACCATGCCACGCCCATACGCCCAAGCGCCCATACGCCCGCACATGCCTAAAGCGGTCGCTGCTAATAAACAAGTTGAACATGTTTCAGCAATAAATTTTCAAATAAAATTTGCATAATCGCGCACACAACGGCGAAAGGCGCAAAAACCACCGAATGCCGTGCGCCTTTTGACGTTTCCAGCATTCGCGTTTGCGTTTGCGTTCCCGTCAGCGTCAATGTCAGCTTCATCATCAGCTCTGGAGAAGAAAGAGGGGGTGGGTTGGGGAACCGTGGGTTTTTTGCGCTTAATGTGGCTGACTTAGCCGCCAAAGTAACGTTGCCGGCATCCACATCCACATAATGTGCAAATTATGATTACGATTATGATTATGATGTCGTAGTCGTAGTGGTAGTGGTAGTTGGCTGGCCTGCTGTTGGTGATTTAGCTCTTAAGCTGTTGATTTAATTCGCTCAGCTACGACCTCTTGAGCCACCACCTTGCCCGCTCTCTTGCAGCATAGTCATTCGAGAATTTGTGGCATTTGTGAGCCTCAGCCTCAGCCAGAGCCAGAGCCATAGCCAGAGACTGGCCATGCAGGCGACAGATAAACGACTTAGTGGCTCGAAAATGCAAAATTGAATTAGGCAGGGAAATGGAGGGAGGTGCAGGAAAGGAGGAGAACTAAAACAGGGTGGCCAGCCCGCTGGCAGCAGCTAGCAGCAGAGCAGAAAGGTAGGTAGGGCCAAAAGTTTTGTATAGCCCATATGTGTGTTGCTGCAAGGTATTTGCATAAATCAACGTTTTACAGCAAGATATGAGGCTGGGAGTAAAGGCCAAGTTGCAAGTAAGCTTCAGATGAATGCAAAGTATGTAGAAGAAGAGGAAAATTCAAAATACTTTCACCATCTGGCTTACAACGCTGGGTAGTGCTTAAGTAAAACGAGCTAAGCCTACGAAAAATCGCTTCAAAGCAGCGAGGGGATGTGTCTGTATATGTTTTTTTTTTGTTTTTTCTAAATCGACAACTGCTTGTCAGGCACTGCTGAAAAATGACAGTTTTTTGTGATGCAGCAATTGAGCTGGAATGGCAAGGAGAGAGCCACTTTTTCTTTTCAATGTAATACAATTTAGTGGTACAAGTCGATGCCAAAGATATCCAAGTTTCCCGCAACGAATCTTTAGAAAAAGTGTTTTATATTTGCTTAAAGTTTTGTTTTTCATTTAATGTAATTCAAAAGTAATATTGAGTCGAATAAAATATTATCTTATGATTCAGATGTATAGAAGCACTACTTTAGTAGTATCTCGAAAGTAAAGGTGTCTACGAGTTTATGATGAGATCCTGCAGCATTGCTCATACATCATTCACATCTCCTTTTTTCAATTGTCCCTTGACCAACATAGAGCGACGGAATACAGATTTGGAATGGCTGCCCAGTCGACCTACAAACGGGGCCAGATGCCTAATTTCGACTGTCACATTTGCGGCCCTACTCTGAAACTGGAAACTGTAGAACTCCAAGACCAGCAGATATAGAAACCGCCTGCGGGCCCACAATCTTCCTATAAAATGATCGCGTACCTATCCCACAAACGCCTGATTGTGTTTCCAAATTTCAAATTTCGTCAAAGTGCCCTGAACACGAGTTGGCGGTATGGATGTTACATTTTGTGCCTGCTATTTTGATGGACTTGCGGACGTTGATTTTGGATCGCCAAGAAAATGTTGACACGCATGTCTAGCAGGAAGACTTTTTTCTGAACGAATAGATATTCAATAACACTTTCAAGAGCTCATTCAGATAGTAAGTTTAGTATTAATTAAGGCTTCATTAGTCATTATATCATTAGTCTTTAAGCGTTATGGGTTTTTTTTGTATAATATTTCCCGTTTTACACTCTCACTATTGTTGTTTAACCTTTTATATTTCTCCATTTTGTTTAAATAGTATGTAGAAAAGGCTAAGGTGTCTGTAATTTTAACATTAAGATATCCACAATAAATTCAAAATGTTTTTAAGAAAAGTGAATTAATCGAATCATTATTTGACCCTAACATTTTTACTGTGGATGCAAATAAAATGCAAGTGACAAATATCTACTGGCTTTGGATATTCCTCCATGCTGCTGATTTATGAACTGATTTAGCATTTTATTTACAAAAGTTTTCCATTGAATTCCATTAAGGAAGTGAAGCCAGACTCCCATTGACAGATTTTTGATATGATATCTAATTTAGAATCGATTCAAAATATCAATTTTTGATTTAATTTAATAGATTTTTGGTCAGAAATGTAGAAGTGTTGTTCTCCTTTCTTAATGATAGCTGAAGGCAACAAAGTAGTTCTAAATGGTTGTGTATTTATAAAAATGTGACTAGTCTAGACAAGGCTAGTCAAGGCTACCATTCTTCCAATTCTTTCCTCAATTTGTACATTGTAGATTTCTCGGTCGGGCAAGCTGAAAACTTGCATATTTATTTTAAAATTTTCTAAGTATTTGCAAACAAAATTGCAAGCACAAATTCAAAGAAATTATTTATAAATGGGTTGTGAAGTAAAAATGATCTTATGATTTTTTTGTGAATAAACAAATGTGCAGTTTTCCGCAAAACATTCAGAGCGCTGCACTGACCTTTGATGTATGAATCGCTTAGGAACAGTACAGTGTTATGATTGATGATTGAAATGTGAGACCAACAACAAGACTTGTTATTAACGCTATTGAAAAGCAGACTCGTATTCTATAGTTTTCCAGCTGCAAGAACAAGCTAATCGATTTTAAATAAAAACATATCAGTTGGTATACTATGTGTATAAGTATTTGAAAAGCTAAGCACTCGGTGTGATTTTCTTAGTAATGCTACACCAACATATGTATTTCTATTGGCAGCCAAAGGGGCAGCACACAAATAGAAGCAGCTGCTGCGCCAGGAGAAAGAGCAGGAGCAGGAGCAGTAACAACAACAATAACAACAAATGGCAAACAACAAAGTTGAAGTGCATGTTAAAGAGCATTACAATTTGCATATTGTATGGCTAAAGTGTAGAGAACTGTTAAGCCTTTTGCTTTGCTTGATTCCAAGTGCCAGCACACACATGTGTATGTGTACACATACATATGAATACATGAATAGCTGTGTATGGGTGTGTGTGTGTGTGTTTGCCAGCAAGCTTGAGTCGTAGCGTAGCAAAGCGGTCAAGTGTTGTGGCTGCGGCCGCTGCTCAGCTCACATGTTTGCACAGTTCGCGCTGCCTATGCAAATGTTTGCATTGCGTTGTTCGCAGTACAACGTACCACACTGCGTATGATTGATGTGTGAGTGTGAGTGTGTGTGTGTAAGTTTCGTTTTCCCATCCACATCTTTCCTGGAAACTAGATGCTCAGCCATGTGCCATGCTCTACTCATCTGCATTTTATAGCTGCCCGTTGAAATCAATTTGCAAAGTCCTGCGCAAAATAGTAGAGCAGCTAAGAAGTTATTTATGCAAGAATTCTTGGCCCATTGAGCAGCAAGCATGGATGGCGGCGGGTGGGAAAGGTCGCCTGTTAATTCATTTAAGCCATTATGTACAGCAACTTTCTGCAGCATCAGTTGATTCTGCAGAAATTACTTCTTCGTTAGTTAAGGCTTGGCTTTTCGAGTCCTGGCATGTGCATGAGTTATAGTATTTCTTGTTATTAATCTGCCGAAGTGGCTTCTCTATTAATTAAGCATATTTTTTGAGCAAAATCAATTCAAAAGTTTGTTCAATTAGCAGATATTTTTCTGAACTTGCAAGAATGCATTTCTCTTTAGTGATTCGATTTCGCTTTGGTGTTTTCTTTCTATGAAACATTGTGCTATTTAGTTTCATGATTTTTATTGCAAAAGTTCTGCAAGAAATATTCGGCTAAAGATATCTCGCCTATTGAGCTAACGGTATCTCCGACATCTTTAAGCCAAAAAAGACTCAAAGCTATTGCAGAATGAACATTTAATTATGCATTTGCACTAATGATCAGTCAAGCGACTATTTTGAGATCAACAAATAAATAAAATTGATGAAAACCTAATAAAGAATGGCAATGAAAAGCCTGACGAAGCAAGAAAGTTCTGCAGCAGCTATGTATTTGCATTAAAAAAAAGTTCACTATAAGAAACATTTCATCGCCACTTTTAGAATATTTTAAGATTATTAATAAATGTTTTGGATATATGAAAAATACTGCGGATGATTCAAAGGTGCATATAGCTTCTGTTTCACTTTAAAAATATATGTACATATAAAAACTTTAAATATACTGCCATAAATAGTAAGAAGGCTGTCATTCACTTCCAATAAACTTTGCAAGGGCATAACAATTGGGAGATTAGGAGAAGATTGTATATTGATGCGAAGGTAACAATTAGGAACACATTTTTTTTGTTGATAGTTGTTTTACGACATTCAGGAGACATTACGTACTAGCTTGGCCAATATTGTTTTCAGTTGTGCAGCTAAAAAGTTTTATATCAGAATAAGTGCCCGGCGAGTGATACATAAAGCCATCTGGAATCGGTAAGACGTGATGTGTCCCATCAAGTGTTCGTTACCACTTAACAAACGGGATAGGGCCTTTCAGCCCAGGTGGCTCAAATGGGAGTCCAGACATGGTACTATGTGTATTATATATAGATGCAGGTAATGTATGTTTAATGGTAAGAAAATGACTTAAAAACAGAGTACATTACATAATCTTTTTTTAAGTATTTATTATTTATTGTTATATTTAGTATTTTTGAAAATACTTGATTATCTTGTTTTTAGACTATTTGATTTGGAGAGTAAATATGTTAGAGTCCGCAAACCTGGAGTAGAGAAACTAATAATTCATAATCGGCATACCTATCTGCAGCACAAAACAAAAGATCAGGTTATAGCATCCAATACTTTTCAGAACATATAATGGTTGGTTATTAAACGTGCTTTTGCGTTCTGCACTGCTTAAATGCCTGAAGCCGGAAATACTATCTCAACAGATAGAAAATTTGAATGGCAAGAGGGAAACTATTCCAATACTTTCGAGAACACATCATGGTGGGTTATTATCGTACCAATTTCAAAAGAGTGTGCGCTGAATAATCTGCTAATAATAAGAGAACATCACAATTTGCTTTTGCGTTCTGCACTGCTTAAATGCCTGAAGCCGGAAATACTATCTCAAGAGATAGAACATATAGATAGCAAGGGGGAAACTATTAGTAAGCGGGGCGGGGAATCTGGAAAAATATGAATGCAATGATGGGGAAAAACAACAATCAACTATTTTTGGTCTCCTCCGGTGTATGCACATATCAATGTCATATATGTAGATACTATACGAGTATACTATATATGTAGCAATAAGTATATAAACTGCATGCGATTTTATAGACACACACACACACACACACACACACACACACATATGCACATGCACATAAAGATGTGCCTGGTGCCGTTCAGCTATGGTTCATGATATGGCCAAAGAGTAAAGGATGAGGTGGAGGGAGAAGTGGGAGAAGCAAGCAAGTCAGCAAGCAAGCAGAAAAGCAAACAAACAGCTGCTGCAAGTTGCTGGCAAGGTGCGTTTTAAATGTCTGCTGACACAGTTTTTCGCACTAAACGGTTGTTGTTAGTTGCGTTGCTTGTCAACCGGAAATTAAAGATGTCTTCATAGATTTATAGCGCGCGCACACACACACACACACACACACACATACACACACACCTATACAAATTTATACGTGTTGAAGGATGTACAAGTATGTATGAATATTTATTGCCTAGTGGCTGTGCTCCTTCTGATTGTTTTTCTTACAGTGCCAACCAACCAATCAAGCAGCGAACAACAGCAATTCGTTTCCCAATCCCAATAGCCACATTCCGCCACACACACACACATACAACAACAGCTGTTTGTCAACAACAGTAATACCAACAACAACAACAACAGTAGCCCAGCACTTGGTCTGAGACGACGCGCAATATAAAAAGTTTTCGTTTTCATTTTCATTTGCCATTTTCGTCATATTGTCGTCGTTCTTCGATTCGCACTTCAGTTTTGTATATATATATATATATTTATTTTTTTGTTATTCTTTGTTGTTGTTTAGGTTGCTCACATTTTTATTAATTGCGCGCCTCTTTTTCGCTTTCTGTTGCCAGTTGGCCGCTTTTAACTTGGCCCAACAAAGCTCATTTCCAGCTAATTTGCTTTCGGCCTTGCCCCAATGCTGCCCTTCCCTTCTTTCTCATTGTTTTTTTTTTTGCTTAAAGTTGGCGCATTCTTTTTGGTCCGTCAAAAAAAAGGGGAAGAAAACAAAGATGAAGTTTTTCAGTTAATTTCTTGTCAATTTTTTTCTATTATTATTTTTGTTTAGTGGGTCGCGTGCGCACAAAACGAAACGAAACGAACGCTTCCGTGCGGAAGTCAAGCGAAGACTGAAAGTGAAACTGAATGGAACAACAGCGAGACCCTAAAATGGAGAAACTGTGCGCTTGTGTGTGTGCATGTTTGTGTGTGCGTGTGTGTGTTTGTGTGTGTTTGTGGGACGGCGGGGCGTTGCAGGTCGTTGGCGCTTGTAACTAACTTGAACGATTTATTGTTGTTGTTGTTGCTGACGCAGCGTCTTTGTTGTTATTGTTTACCATCAACACACACATACGCGCATTGCGAATTTCGGCGCGAATGTTTACACACACCTCCACATACATATACATATGTAGACAACTACCCTTGACGGTCAATCAGCTGTTTCGAATGCTCCGTTCGCTTTTTATAAAGCTCCCCAATCGGGTTTGTGTCTGAAACAGCTTTTCAGTGCTTTTTGCAAAGTTTCAGAGAATCCCACTGTTGAAGATTCTCCATTTTCGTTTGAGGTTTAAATTGGAAACATTTAATACATGAGATTTAAATATCCTGCTCTAGGCTAAGGAGTATTCTAGAGAGCTTAACCGCCAAAGGTACGTGACAAGCAGAGGGAGGCATGTCAGACCTCATATTTTATTTATCAGTATATTTATCGATCAATATAGATCTGTATGTCCTGCTTGTCCGTCTGTTCAACTATTCAACCGAGAGCTTTTGAACCGCACCAGCTAGAGACACCATTCTACTTAGTATGTAGATTTTTCTTATCTAGCAGAGCAAGCTTATAGCGATCCAAATACTTGTATATAGCCCCAGTATTTTATATAGCTGCCATAGAACCGAATGCGTACAGAGTTCATTCTGAGTCACAAAAGCTTTGTTGTTTAATTAGAATCGAAACAAACTGTATATGAGTTTTGTATAGTGCTCCAAAATCGGTTTACTATATCATATAGCAGCCATTGGTACAAAACAGCGTATACATATTACTTGAAGGGCGGAGAAAATGATGGATACTGAGTCGGACGGGCACGACTTGATTTTGGATGCGTCCCTTTTATATTACATTATATATTGAAATATTAATATTAAACTTTAACATAAACTGGCAGTGCTTAACCTTAATTAGAATATCTGTGTATCAGTGGGAATTCGCTTTTAACTGCAAACATCGTGTTCAAAAGAATTTTATGATTTTTCAAAAAAGAAGGCTATGTAAGGGGAAGGATAATATATTAAAATGATCAAATTAAATATCAAATTAACAATAATAATACTCGTACAGTGGAAAAATAAATATATTAAACGAAATTTAAACTTGAATTTTTAAAATTTAAGCATTCTATGGTCCGTATCTTCTTTTTAAGTGAAGCATACACGTACATGCACTGCAAATATTAGCAAACAAAGCCATTGTATATAGCTTCTAACACTCCCCTCGTGGAGTTCGAATGATTTATTAACATTAAGAAAACTAAAAACATGAAGATGTCTTCTGAAAATATGCCGAAACGTTTAAGCATTTAAATCAAGTCCTTAAGCCTTTGGTTGTAAAAAAAATAGTCCTGCTGCTGGCATTGGCACAGCTTTGGAAGTTTATTTAAGCTTTTAGCTTTGAAGTGAAAATGTTTGCTAAAATCTTCAGCTGGCCATAAATGCAAATAAAATTGTTATTTTACTAAAATAACTTTTGTAAGCTGTGCTTTCGCAAGCCTTTGCACAAAGCTTCTGTAAGCTTCAATTCCTTCGACAAGCTGCTTTCAAGTAAATGGCGAAAATGGGGCTTTTTGAAACTTGAAAGCTTTAGAAACAATAACTTTAAGGATTGCAAGCTCGAATATGGGCAGTTGGGGGAGTTAATAGTGTGTTTCACACATTTTGTGGGGCCCCAAGCGCTTGTTGCTCTTCGCAGGACATGTGGATGGAGAAACTTTGACAGTTTTTGTTGACTCGAACCTTTTTTGCGGCAATATATCACATATATGTCAACATTAAGTGCAAATGAAAAACAAAATTCAATTGCAGTCGGGAAACCACAAGAAAGCAACTGTCAGGCGTTTCCTTTGCCCACAGGCCGACCACCACTCGCCTGTCAATTACAAATAAATTATGCCAAACTACATTTACACTTTAACGTTGTGGTTGTCTGACCACCAACACCAACATCAGCACCAGCACCAGACCAGCACAACTCTTTTCCGTAGCCTTTCAACCTCCTGTCGGCCATTTTGCCGTACGACTCCCGGTGCTTAACCCGTGCGTTTAAACTCAGTATCTAAGCCGTCATCCGGTTGCTCTAGATATAGCTGTAGCTGTCATTGTCATTTTGGCGTTGAAATGCTGAAAACTTAATGCGAAATCGACACGTCTCGAAACATCTACAAGGAGTGGGGGCACCAACAACTCGGAGGCAACAAAAAGTGTCGAGTGTGCGACACTCAATAATTGCTAAAAACAATGGGCGCTCAACAAAACAAAGCTTAACGACTTGGCCAAAGAAATAAATAGCAAGCCTGACTGACTGGTACAGACAAGAAGAATATCGTGTATGTGTACGTATGAAAACGAATTAAAATAGGATGAAGCACTAATATATACTATACGACTATAGGAATTTATCAATTATCTGATAAAGATATTTATAATTGAACAGTTTTCATTGAAATTTGTTGTGGTCCCGGTGACTGAAATAGACGAATGGACGAATGGAAGTCTTCAAATTCCAATTCTTCTTCGCGCCAAAAGCTATGTCTTAGGGCTAATTGGTTATAATGATTATAACATCTAAGCTGGCTTTTAATCGTCCAATTATTACTTAGAAGCTCGTTAACTATACTTTTGAAAGTATTAGACTCTTATATATATTCATAAATATTTTGTATGAAGCCATTACATAACTTGTATGAATGATTTCGGTCGCAGCCTTCTTCTATATTCTTTATTTCTGATGTACAAATCAAATTCAGCAACGATTGAGCTCAAATCTTAGCACATTGTAAATGTCCTTTATCAAAATATAAGTATAGGGGTTATGTTGTGTATGTCTTTCCAAAAGTTTCGAAACTTTTCAATACGTAGTCCTCCAGCTCATTATTGTCAGCAGTCAGTTGTTAGAGAGATGGGAGATGGACAGAAGAAAGTTTAAAACAAGAGAGAACGCTACAGTCGAGCAAGCCCGACAGTGTAATACCCTGTACCCAGGTAAACTTCCGTCACTGAGTTATATGCGCCTAAAGCAGCAGCAAAAAGAGGAAGAAGAAGAGCGAACTTGTTGCTGCAGTTTGTGGGGGTTGTACTGGCGAGAATTTGTTTCGCTAATAACTTTTCTTAGAATTGACCGAATTGAATAAAATTTTGAACAACAGTAGACAATTATATATAAATTATGTGTGTAAAGTTTGGTTTAGGTAGCATTTGAAATGTGGACGCTATTGACGAAATTCTGTAGCGAGGGAAGGGGGGGAAAATTCCAAAAAATAAAATAAACTCGTCCTTTCTCGGACCTAGGAGAATCTGGATGCCAACTTTGGTTATTCTAGCTTTTATAGTTTCTGAGATCCTCGCGTTCATCCAGACGGACGGACAGACGGACAGACGGACGGACGGACATGTCTAGATCGATTTCTCTCGTCATGCTGATCAAGAATATATATACTTTATGGGGTCGGAGATGCTTCTTTCTGTATGTTACATACTTTGCACAAACCTAATATACCCTTTTTACCCTACGGGTACAGGGTATAAAAAAGAGCCTCTATAGTAGACCAATAAGAATATTACATAAAATTCAATTATAAAATATAATATAAAATAATGAATGAAATAATTAACTTTTTAGTGATACAGCATTTGTATTTGTTTTACTATAAAAAAGTGTTTTTGCATCGAAGACGATTTTAAAAACATAAAATTAATAAACAACGGAACGCCTTTAATTCAATTATTTAGCTGCCTTCTAAAAGAAACAACTATCTCTAATATACTAAATGCTCCAATCAAATTAAGTCGAGTGGTATTAATAGCTGAAGAATTAAGTGGGTTATTGTTTAATTTTTCAGAATATTTTGTTATATACTATAGCTTTAATTGCTTGCTGTAATTCACAAGGGGAATGGTGTCAAACCAAATCTGAAGAACTTAAAATATACCTTAGAAAAAGGCTATAAAAACCTTTAAAAAGAAGATTTCCTGTTGTTTCGTCCTTTAATTAAAATTTGTTTTACATTACTTTTTTCACAGTGCAAGGTCATGAACATTTCTTCTTAGAATAACGAATTAATTTTAAAAAGAATACTTAAACATCGTCATCGGTTTACATTTTTTCGTTTCATTTTTCGTGCTGAGGGTACGGACGTTTTCGTATTGGTAGTATCTTTGGTAGAAGTTCGTTCTATCTTTAGGTTTCAAGAGTCAAGTAAGAAATTCAGTTTAAGATACTAAAACCTTTCGTTACTCTTTTAAATCAATTCACAGACTGGTAATACAGTCCATTCCCTTTTTCAATCGAAAAAAGTATCAAGTATTATTGTTTCGCATAAATTAAGGGATTTAAAATAATAAAATGTGTTCAGAGGCCTATCACTAACGAATGTTGTAACAAATATTTACGAACTTTATCGGTTGCGACGCATTTGTCAGCTCACAGGTATGCATGTATGTGAACGCATGTCTGTTTACATGTAGGTAGGTATGTACATATGTACTCGCATGTACTATGTATGTGTGTGTGTGCTCGCTCCGCTCATCGAGTGCCGGTGGTCAGCCTGTTTGAATTCATGGGTTTATAATCCTGGGGCGTGCGATTGTGTGCGTGTTAATCGACGGGTGTTCCCATGTGTGTAAATTGAAGTGTGTGTTTACTATTGCATATGGAAGGATACATATAGTATATATATAAATAAACATACATACATACTACAAGTATATGCTTCAGCAGCCGTAGTTAAGGACGCAGTAGCTATGCCAGTTTATTAAAAATGTACGAGTATGCCATAAAAAATGCTTTTCATATGGAAGCGCAAAACAAATAACAACAACAACGAAATGTATCGCCCGGCATATTTTGGTAATATGTATGTGTGTGTGTGTGCACTCGTAAACAGGAAACGGAAATCAGCATGCAAACGCACGCACGCAGACAAGCGGAAAACAAAACAAAAAAATACACAAATAAAAAAAAACCAAAATGTAAAGAGCGACGCAAATGATTTTCGTTGCATGTTGCGCGTTTTTAGGCGCTTAGCCTTTAGCTGCTAGCATTGTTTTGCTGGAGGCCTGGCCCCATTTTGTTTTACATTTTTAATATGTCGCTCCCTCTCCCCTTCCCTCCCCGCAACTCACCCCTTAGATGGTTTTACATTTTAAAGCTTTGTTTAACACGACCACATAACACATGTTTGTGTGTTGAGTGTCCATGCGAGCACGAGTATGCATGTACGCGTGTATGTGTGTGTGTGTGAGTATAAATTTATGCATATTTGATGACTGTGTGTGTGTGTGTGTGTGCGAGTGTGTACAGAAGTGTTTTGCGGCTTGTCTATAAATATGAGATAACATTTTATTAGCATATAGACACACAAGATATATATGTCTGCCCCACACCCTAAAAATGTCTGTCTGTCTGTCTGCCAAGTGCGATTAGCGACAAGTGCAGAACTTAATATTTAATGCAAACTTCTATCTAGCTGCTTAGACAATCATACAACCACTTAATCGTCTTATACGAGTATGTAAATTAAAGTAAAGTGAGACTTCAATTGCGGCGTTTTATGATTATTTTCGCAACACTACCTAACCAGTATCGACTGTTACAATTATTTAGCCTTCAATCTAGTTATTTAAAACCTTCGAAGCTTCACAAATGCTCGTTATGGAAAATGAAGCTGTATACTAACCTTTTTTTTAAATTGTTTGACCTTTTTGAAATTAGGGAGACCCTTTACCTTTACTTGTCAGATAGAAGTTAGATAGAAAGCAATTCGGAAGGAACTCTACCTACGAATCGTTTAACCATGGAACAACTTCGCATATGCTAGCAGCTTGGAAAGACCATTTTAATTGATAAAGGAGTTGGAAAAAAACTTGTACCTTATAAAGTCTGCTGCAAACATTTGTTAAAAGCCAATAAACAATCATAGAAACTTTGCTTTTGGAAGCAAGAGGACCACCAAAAACACAAAAAATTATAATTATAATACTAACTAATAATATATGCCAAATTAAATTTTATATGAAGCTGCTTCAGCATTTAAAATGCTTGAAAATATTTTCCTTTTTATGTTAATGATAAATAAATAAATTAATTAATGATAAATATTCAACACTTTTTGTTTATTTTGAAAATGTTAGAACCTCAAAAACAGCGGAAATTTAAACATCAAACCTTTTTTTTGTTGTACATTTGTTGAAATCTAGGAACGTAACCTCATATTTCGTTTAACACGATTGCGATTATCATGAGGCTTTCTATGATGTTTAAGAATCTAAAGCTATATACGTGTACGTATGCGAAATTTCTCAACCCTTGCGATTCTTTAAGAATATTGCATTAACATTGAATAAATTCACGAAAATATTGAAGCGATTTTAAATGCAAGACCTTGCTTGTGTGTGTGTTCCAAAAGCTGTCAGATCTAAGACAACTGACTGCAATTAAATTAATGCCACATTGATATGCGCATAGAAAAAAACCACAAAACCGAGACAAACAATACAAAAGCCGAAAGCAACATTAAAAAGAAATGTGCCCGAGAAAAAAAAAACAACACATAATACACAAAAGGAAAAACAAAATACATGGAAAATAAAAACAAAGTTAATTTATGTTTAGAGGCAACGACAGCCTCAGAGTGTGGGATTGTGGGACTGGGGGGCTGTGAGGCTGTAAGGCTGTGAGGCTGGTGGGTGTGTTTCATTTGGTTAGGCAGCTGCCGCTACAACTTCTTAAGTGTTTTCTAAATACAAGCGGCAAATGTGTATGTATTTGAAACACACACACATACGCATGCATAGTGTAAAAGTTAAGCTAGACAGCAGGCACCTGAGCTTCATTTACATAAGTAACTTTAAACATAAAACGCAACAAAATGAAAAGCTAAAATATTGTTGAAAGCCAACTGAACGAGAGAAAGAGAAAGCGAGAGAGTTTTCCCTCCGGGACGGGGCAAGGCAACGGCAACGGCAACGGCAACGGCAACGATAGAGTTTTAAAACTTTGCCATGGCACTTTAAAGTTCCACTTTAAGTTCAAGTGCGTGTCAGCAAGCTGAGAAAATGCCGTGCAGCTCGTGCCGTAACTATTTATGCGGCTTTCCCCAATGAATAATTTTTCTACAGCAAGAAAAACGAGCTAGTAGTATAATTTTTTTTCAGCAAACTAGCAAAACTAGCTAGTAGCATACTATTGTATTTAAACCTTGCTGGCAGTCATTTGCATTTATCATCAATATGGAATGTTCTGACAATTAAACCGCGTTGAAAGCGCTTTACGTTTTTACAAATTCATCAATATTTGTGCATCAATCTGCTACAGAAATTGTTTTAAATATAGTATATATGCAATGAATAAAAATAAAGCACTTCAAAATCAGCAATTCAAATCAAATTGTAAGCAATAAATTGTTTCTGCATATTTAAATCTTTTTTGGGTGGTTTCATGTGTCGAATTATGGAATTTTATGCCCAATATATATTGGACATGTTTATTTTAAATATTTGTTGGTTTTGTTTAAAGTTTTTTTAATAATTTTTTTTTTTAAGCCAATTCTGAAACACAACGTACTTCGACTGTCGTGGTGAATACATATGTGTAATAATATAAATTATATATTTATCAGAGATAACGAGATTTAACCGGCCTGATTGGAGGATTGACAATACTGTCTTATTTATCGTTACTTGCTGAATAGTTTTGTAAATGCTCTTGGCTGGACCCAATTTATATAACTGGCAAGTTAGATTGAACTCTGCACTCTACTTATTTGTATACAGAGATATGATTGTTTGTTTATTTGTTTATTTGAATTCAATAGGCTCCGAAATTACTGGACCGATTCAAAGAATTCTTTCACTGTTATGAAGCTCCACTATCCCCGGTTAGCATAGGGTATATTATATAATAATGTAGCCCAAGGTGTACAAAAATTACCTACAAAATTCCTGAAGCGGATGCTGTTAGTTCAGAATCATCCTTAAAACATTATTACACTTCAAATATTAAGGCAATATTACTAATATCGAAGACACAGTCCATTACCCATAATCTAAAAATGAACAAAGAAAAGCATTAAAATAATAATATCCAAGCTATGTTTAAATTTGTACTTTTTTATTTTAGTAACTCAGCAAAAATAAGGACGTATGTATGTGTGTTAAAAAATTGATCATTTTTGAAATTTTTGTAAAAGAACCTTGCGAAGCAGGGACGGAACGCTAGTACTTTATATAGCAAAACAATTCGAATTAATAATCCTAGACTTAAAATGAAATTTTGAATAGGAAAATAAGAGAAGCTTATGCTGGCTGATGCGATTTTTGCTTATCAATCGAATATTTTTCCATTTGTCTTTAGAATATTTTACTGACTATAACCTTGAACGATTGGAATGAATGAGAGCTTCAAAAGTATTTCAGATTTCTATGGCTATTTATGTCTATCAAAATTTGTTTTCAAATCTTGAAAAGTTGTGTTCTCTGCATGCTGTTTCAAAGTAAATATATAAATTACGCAACAGCGTTAACAAATCCTCAATAAAATGCCAAATCGAATTATAATCAAGTATTAGTTAGTTGCTTTTAAAATTAGTTTATACTGAGTATGGCTGAGCTTTTCCAAACAACTTCTAAATAATAAATTGCGATTCGAAACCATAAAAAAATTACACTATATCACCGCTACTAAATAGAAAAAGTTAATTTTAAACTAAAACACTCTTTTCTGCCGTCAACGAACAGAATTTTTACAATTTATTTCATAAATACGAGAACTTCAGACTTAATTTTGCAGAGAATTCGAATGCCATTCGTACCAAACCGCCACTGTCGGTCATCAGACTACATATAGTTATCCAATTCTATATAATCGATTGGTTGCCCATCCTCTGCACAGTTATTGAACTGGATTGGTTTGGGCAGCAAGCTCGGTTGTGAGGACAATGGCACGAAGCTGCCATGGCGACTGAGAGCAATGGGTTCCAAATTGTTGCGCCAGATGTCTGGAAACCCAAAAGGTCGTGGCTCATAGCCGCGGGGCCTAAATTGACCTGGACGAACGGGTTCGGGCTCTCGCAATGGATCCACAGTTCTGCTGGGAATGGAAACTGTTTGGCAAGCAACTTCATGTGAGTTCCCCGAGAATACGGGTCGCAGAAGCTCCTTGCGGTAACGATCAATGATGTCGGCTGCTTTTGGCATAGCTGCGAAAATGTTGCCATCCAATGCCATCACCAGCAGCTCTGGCTCGATGCAAATGTTCGTCAGTTGGCTGTTATTGGTGTCCAATAGATTTATGACGAGGGCGTCCTCAGTGATGTGCCCGAGCAACAAATACCGATTCTTGTAGTACATATATTTAAGTGCGTAGTTAGTGTCATCCCAATTCCAGCGATCAGGCAGCTCCACCAGCGATCCTTTTGTGTCCTCCTCAAGCAAGCACTTATCGGTGCCAAGACCAACGCAACGAAACTTGTGATGTTTGGTGAGAAAGAAGTGGGCCAATAGAATCAGCAAATCGGCCTTCTTGCCGATATCACTCTTAACTGAATTATAAAGTAACTCCCAGCCATAAAAGAAGTTCTCGCTTGAGGAACCAGTTTCGGGATTGGTATTCATTTTGTACTGATATTTTCATTAGTTTGTGTCTAACTGGACAGAGTTTTTTTTTAAAAGTCAGTGTACGTCTGAAAAGTTTGTAATGATTTTAACTTCTCAGATCATTTGCTCGGCACAATATCGCGAAGCCTTACATGGAACGTGATATAACTATGAGGATGCAACGAACAAAGAAAGAATTAAATAAAAATAGCTTTTAGATTATGATATAACATAAAGCCAAATAGAGCCGTCAAAAAGGATGCCCCCTCAAAAAATCTATTGCAATCGGTGCAAGAAATAATGTCTGTGTATACTTATATAAAACAGTCTATGCTCGAATTTGATTGTTATACTCTGTACATGAAATGTTTAAAAGCATATTAGGTTTACGCGAACTGAAAAATGTAACAAGCAGGAGAAACGCCTCCCCAGACCCCACAAAGTATATACATTTTTGATCAGCATGACAAGACGAGACGATCTATGCCTGTCTGTTCGTCCGTTCGTCCGTCCATCCGTATGAACACCTGGAAAATAACCTCTATAACCTCCATAAGAGCTAGAGACACCAAATTTATTCCAAGATGAATGTGTATTTTGGAATTTTCTTCCCGCCCCCCTCTTCGCCGAAATCAGCGATTTTCCTTAACTCCCGTATTTCTTGGAATTTTTCATTCAAATTTGTCAAAAATTTTCATTAGAAGTCCGTATGCCAAGTTCCATTATGATAGGCCGATAGGCCTAACAGGTTATAGTCATATATATAATTTCAGGGCAAGAACTGACCGCAGCTGTTGTTGTTGTTGCTGCTTTGCACAGGCACACGAAACATAAACAAACACACACAAACACGCATAGACACGCATAATTATTCTACACATATGTGCAGAATATTTCAAAGCCATACTTTAGATTTTCCACTTGTTTTTTAATTGATTTTTAGTTGTTGTAAATAAACCTTATACTTGTAGATAAGTTAGTCCCTTAAACAATAATTAATTGTAAGAATCTTTAAGCACTCAACAGTTGTACTCTGCACAGAATTTACGAGAACCGTTAGCCTAATGGCAATTTTCATTTTCTTCCTTAATTTACTTTTTACCTAGTATGTGTGTGTGTGTGTGTGTGAGTGCGTGCATCGGTGTGTCTGTAAATATCTAAGAGACATGCGTGGGCGGCTGCTAACAGCGGCAGCAGCTGCTATGGCCTTCGGCGCTCATGGATGTTACACACACACACAAACATACCTATACTCACTTATATAGTATACTGTGTGTGTGTGTATGTGTGTGTATTTGTGTAGACAGTTGAGCTCAGTTTTTTGTGTTGTGTGCGCAGAACTGCCGGCGCCTTATTAACTTAACACAAATGCTTTGCTTGGTGCGTAGACGCACTGCCAGACACCTGTAATGCCAGTCAGCAACATCTGTTTGTGGCTAGCTGGAGGGGGACTGGGGGCTGGTTGAGGGATGGGGAATAGGGGTTGGCACAGCTGGCGGTATACTTGAATAATAAGTGACTATTATCAAGTGCCCGTCGAGCCTTAACGCTCAATACAACAGGCTGTATAACCGTAAGTGGTGGAGGTAGCAGGAGGAATATGTACAAGTATAGGCGAAGCAGGCATATGCGTTTGTGGTGTGCGTGTGTTTGTCTATGTGTGCGTGTTTAGGTGTGTGGTGTTGCTTAAGATGCCGTGGGCTTTCAATTTGCCTCGTTTCTGCGCTCAAATGTTTCGCTTGCTTTGTGAGTGTGTGTGTGTGCGTGTGCGTGTGTGTGTATAAGACTGTGTGTCTATCACAGGCTGCGTTGTCCGCACTGCGCTGCTATTCCATAGACGTTTTAATATATTATTCATTATTATTATTTCTGTTGTTGTTATTGTTGTTGTTGCTGTAGCTGCCTCCAGTTGTCTTCTAACAGACGCGCCATGTTTTCCCGTCAGTCAGCCACTCAGTCAGCCTCACAGTCTCTGTCCTCTATTGGTCGTCGCAACAAGCAATATTTAATTTGCTCCTTATTACATTTTTTCGGCACTGCTACATTTTTTTTCTCCACTTTAATGTTTGGATTTTTGTAGCTTTCGCCTTTGTTTTTGTGAAAAATGCGCATATTGCGCATACGCCATGTTGTCGGCATTAAATTGCTGCATTGTAGAATGAACTTCATGGCAAAAACTTTGCAAATGTCAATGGCAAATGGCACAAAAAATGGGCAAAAAAAAAACGTCGAATTAAATCCGTTCACCAAAAAAAAAAAACGTTGTAATACAAAAAGCGTTTATAATTGTGAATGTAAAGTTGGTGGCACATCTGCGTTCATACATGCATGTATGTATGTGTACATGTGTGTGGATTTATGGTATTGCTACTGGGTTGATTCATGCACAGATCGTAACAAATATTAAATAAAAACGTAAAAATTGTGACTCAGTTAAATTCTGCGCCACAAACTATTATTATTATATTGAATTCACTATTTTATATTTTTGAATATTGCATATTTTGTTACTAGATTTAAGATTTCACTTTGTACTAGCCTTAGGATTCCATTATTACTGAATTACTAGATTTAAGATTTCTTATTTTTTCACCACGCTCCATACAAGTAGAGTTACGAAGCAATGATCTTTTGAATAGAGGGAGAATAAACGGGCCGGCATTACCGCCCACGCTTGCATAGGGATTTTAGAAAAAGGGAATAAGGTCCCACGAACAAAGGCTAGAAGGGCCAGTGAAAACGGAAGCTCGCTCTCTTCTCCGGCGACCACCCACGCAGATGGACGTGCGTGATTGCGACGAGTGCCAGCAGCGAGGCATAATATAAGTTAACCTAGCAAGAATAATATCCGAGTAAGACTAAATAATCAAAGCAGAAATTTGGTGCAGCGTAGGGCCAACACTGAACAAACTATGAATAAAAGGCATCATGAACAATATTTTGAACGCGCGTTGGTTATTTTCGATCATTGGAGATTATATTTGGTCCACTAAGCAGCAAATATAACACTATTGCGTTATAGGCAACGGGATCGGCGGATCAGACTGGCGACGTTTAACCACAAATGTAAAACGGCAACAGACTGGTAGACGCGTCGAATTTGCCTCTTATCGGGCCTCAACCAGTGAGTACAAATTCCACGTGTCGCTGCCGATTGTCCCCTACAGTGTGCATCGAGCCCTTTGGTCGCAAGGTCCCGCAACTTACAAATTTCTTGTAAGGGATCCTGGACAGCTGAGCCATTGCCCCAGCTGGAAAAATAACTTCTTTAGAAAATATATTTTTGAATATATTTGCATGCAGTTGCTTTAATTGGGTTTCAGATTAAATCGCTTTAGCTATCTATTTCGAGTGCAACTAAACGGAATTCAATTTCATCTCGATGCTGTTTATTGTCTTCAATCAATCAAGAACTTCAATTAAGAATTTCAATTGTTCTTAATTCAGTCATTCATTTTTAATATTCAAAATTTCTTAGACATAGAATGAATCCTTGAAAAAAGATTTTAAAGCATTTCTGCTAGGCAAGAAAGTTGACAAGGGTATCAGTTTACATTAATTCGCAATCAATACCTTCAATTCTATTCATTTAGTTCATCCACAAAACCTGATTGATACTTGATACGTAGTTAGGTGTTCATTAATAATGAAAACAAAGAAAAATTTGCAATCAAGATAGTTTTGTAAGACAGTTTCGCAGTGGCGCCAAACGCTGGCAAACAAATAAAATAACAAGAGAGAACGCTACAGTCGAGCAAGCCCGACAGTGAAATACCCTGTACCCAGGTAAACGTCCGGCACTGAGGTATATGCGCCTCTAGCAGAAGAAAAAGGAAGAAGAAGAGCGAACTTGATGCTGCAGCTTGTGGGCGTAGTACCGGAGTGAAATTGTTTCGCTAATAACTTTTCTTACAATTACCCGATTTAGATGAAGTTTAAAAAATATATATGAATATATATATATAAATTATGTGTGCAAAGTTTGGTTAAGGTAGCTGTTGAAATGTGAACGCTATTGACGAAATTCTGTAGCGGGGGAAGGTGGGGATATTAAAAGAAATAAAATAAACTTGTCCTTTCTCGGACCTAGGAGAATCTGGATACCAACTTTGGTTATTTTAGCTTTTATAGTTTCTGAGATCCTTGCGTTCATCCAGATGGACGGACAGACGGACGGACGGACGGACATGTCTAGATCGATTTCTCTCGTCATGCTGATTCAGAATATATATACTTTATGGGGTCGAAGATGCTTCCTTCTGTATGTTACATACTTTGCACAAACCTAATATACCCTTTTTACACTACAGGGTATAAAAATCAAATAGTTTGTCAGGAATTTTAAACTTTTGCCTAACAAGTTGTCTGTACAAGTATAGGAATTTTTATCGTACAAATTGTATAATCTTTATCATTGAATACAATATTTTATTCAAATGTTTGCTCGAAGAGTGGGTCAGGCGCTCCTCTGTAGCTTGGCAACTTATATAGAATTTTGAGGGTGCATTGAATGTCTTCTTAAATAAATAGAAAATAGTGAATAATTCATGCTGCTTATTAAATAATCAAAAGGTTTATTTAATTGTTATTTGGTAAATTTGAATTGATTTGGCGCTGCTATAAGTTCAACTCTCACACAGGACAACAAAATATGCTGCTCCAGTACTTTCTGTTCTATTTTTGAGCCAACTTGTTGTCAGTGAGTTGTCCACGAACCATTTTTTATTGTTTGTGATTCCCCTTTTAGAGTATACGCGGGTTTGCGCAACGCTCTGTTAATTGCAGAGATATTGTCAAAGCATATTTGTTATACATACGAGTACGAGTACGAGTATGTTGTGCGCTCTCAGCTTAATTGAGTTTGACAAATTCTGCGGAATTTTTTTTCGCCGCGCCACATGGTAGATGAGTACTGCTATACTTTTTCGCAAACATTTGCACAACCCAAGAGCGGTAGAATTCAAATTAAAATGCCATTCAAGTTGGGCAACAACTGGCTTACACAAATTAATGA
Organism: Scaptodrosophila lebanonensis; assembly: GCF_003285725.1. NCBI lineage: Eukaryota > Metazoa > Arthropoda > Insecta > Diptera > Drosophilidae > Scaptodrosophila > Scaptodrosophila lebanonensis. The sequence continues at coordinate 5,144,347 of NW_022060566.1, read as the reverse complement.
GGATGTGAGTGTGTGGACACAAACACAAACACACACACACACACTCACCCATGAAATTCAATTAGAGTTTCTGCTTTGCCAAGAGCAACACCGAATTAAGCAACTGAAGCAACTTTTTTTTCCTGACTTGTTGTTTGTTATCGTCGGCCCCAATGCACTTTCCTCGCAGTTCCTTCAGCTGTTTCTACCTCTTAGTCTGTCCGTCTGTTTGTCTGTCTGTCATCGTTCATTTTGTCGTTTGTTTGTTGGTCGCCTCCTTGCTCGTTTGCTTGGCTATTTGCTTTCATTTCCTTTGTGTACTTACTGCAAATGCTTATGGCGCGCACACCGTGAAATTGTGCGTCAAAAGCACGGAGTCGGGAGGAGGGTGCAGGGTGTAGGGTGTAGGGGAACAGATCGACATAGATGACTGTCTTACCTGAAAAGAGAGTAAGAGGAAAAAGAACAGGCAGTGAGTACAAATACAGCTCACATTCTTGGTGTGGTGTGGCCACCAAGAATAACATAAAGCCAAATTAATCATGACATTGCCCATAAAAAAATATAAAACTAAGTAGCACATTTGTCTTCTGCGCCTGTTTCTCTTTATTTGCTCGGCTGCTTTGTTTTATTAGCTCGCTAATAAATATATATGTATGTATATGCGAGCGAGCGACCCCGAGCGACCATGATGAGTAAATTGCATATTAATGTGATGTGCCTGGCGGCATTCGCTTCGTTACCTTTTCCAGCCAGCCAGACAGACAGACGGCGCTAAATGGTGATCAGGCGCAGCACCGAGAAAATCAAATCATAATCACCACCTTATGTTTTATGCTTTAGGACCTCCATGCCAGATTGAGCTCGAGGTGCCGCAGGCACAAGCCAGCAGAGAAGTGAACTATGATTTCGACACGTTTGTATTTCTAGAAAATTATTTAGAAATACATGCACATTTGCTTAGCCATTAGGCTCTTTGGATTTCAATATTTGTATCAAGCTGTATGTTATTCTTCAGTTTATTTTCATTTATTACATTTAAATGATTTGAATTTGATGAATTTATAGTTTTAATGTAGTTTAAATATTTTTAAGCAGGGATCGGAAAATGGGGAGCAGCTTAATAAATAACAATTAACAATAATAACTGAGATATACAAGTACTTCCGTATATCAAAAACTTTGTCTAGATTACTGAAATCAAAGCACACGGAAATACGTAGATAGAATTATAAAGAAGACGAGGCTTTAATATTTAGTATTGTTCGATCGATCGATTTCAAACTTCATGTATGGCATACAAAAATGTTGCTTTCAAACTGAATCAAAGTGGCTTTAAAATATATATTTAAATAATAAACAAATAACCTAAAAAATTACCTATTCTTATGAAGTAATGTCGAATTTAAGGGCATGAAGTAGAGTTGGTTTCGCCCTTATATTAGTTTGCTGTTTACACAATTTCCATGATTAGCAAAATCAGGTTCATGCAGCCCATGCGCACCTTTTTTGTTAACTCTCTATATCAGTTCCCGCAGCCTCGGCCCGTTCTGTGACAACATAATTCCAGTATTAAGCTATTCACTAAGCATATGCGAATAAGTAAATTGTTTGCTGCTAATTATGAAGCAAATAGGGGGCTTTAATCCTCTAATCCCTATGCTTTAGGGCCCTTATAAGCTTATAACTTTCATTAAAGATTAGTTATATGGCAGCATTAAACTTTGTGAACGCTTTAAGCCGCAGCTTAATTGCGCCACGATTCAATTTAATCGAAAAGAATTAATTTAAATGCAATTGAATTAAAAACCGACATCAAATAAACAAAATTAAATTCCGAACATATTGAAAAACTGCACAAAATGTCGCGCAAAATTTCCATTCAAAAATAAAAATATATTTTGCTGAACAACAGTGGCTGCTTACTAAAAATATCAATTGCGAAATATGAAACCAGATTGTAAATAAAACGGAAATTATTTAACAAGATTGCATTCTAATTGAATAATCATATTCTACTTGACAATGCTGCTTTTTTTTTTAAAGGGTAATAAAAAGTTGTGCCCTTTATAATGCTGGGGTCAGGCTGGAATTCAAGTATACTATAAAAAGTACACCAAGCTCAGAATTGCTTAACAAATATTTTTGTTTATGAGGCAATATTTTTGGCCTTGTTTTTACCGAATATTCTTAATTGAATTTTAATAATTAAATTTACTAATTAAGCTTAAGGTCTTGTGGCTATAACTCAATATCTGGTAATAAATAAATAAATAATTATAATAATTAGTTGCCGAACTTTAAGCATTTTAGCTCGATTTTAGTGAAATTTCAGAAAATTATAACACATTATACATATTATAAAATTTGGTTACTGTATGTTAATAAATAAAAGAGTTGTGCTACTAAGAGTTACTTTTTAACTGATGTGGCTTATGAAAGATATATAAAATATCGAAGTCATATTTGGTTTATAATAATTGCGCCCCGCATATGCATAATACAGGTCTAATTACTCTGTTTGGTGTCCCTATCTATTATGGTTGAAAAGTTATCGGTGTTCATACAGTCGAACATAAAGGTGAACGAACATTTGTCTAGTTTTTAAAATTAGAGTTTAACCTCTAATTGTCATAATATTGGTGCAGAAGTATTAGAACAATACAATTTATGCATTGGATCATTAATCATTGAATGCGGTTGCGGCTATTGTTGCTTTACTGCACGCTGGCCTTTCAATTAGTCAATTAGTGAGGCTGTCAATTAGTTGGCGGCATTCAAAACCATAGCCACAAATCCCATTAGGACGAGGCTGGCTTTCAATTATTTAAATTATGCAAAATCAACAAATAGGCTTCTTTCTGCTTAATATGCGCAATGCATAAATAGATAACAATAATGGCGAAAGCAATTAATATTATGTTTATAGCAACATTTGCTTGCATATTTCCTATTTCTATTTGTAATTCTAGTAGAGTCAAAAATGCGCATAAGTTGCCAATGAGAACAAAAATTCCAATTGTCGGTCGATGCGATACGATTTCATGAATTTTCGATTAGGAAAATCCCATTGAGTCTCTCCTCCTCTCCACCCCTCTCGTTGCGTCCCATTCAAATGTAATCTGCATAAATTATGTACAATTCGATTCATTTCCAAGGCATGTCGACTTGAAATATATATAGTATAGTATGTAAGAAAAAAAAAATAAATAAAAAGTTGAAAAAACATTGGCATAAATATGCCGAGCGCAGCTGTAAGGACAACGAGTATGGGAGCCATTGCCTGTAGCAGGACAAAACGCAAGGCGAATGCAATAAATAAAATGGCACAGCTACTGAGCCCAAGCGGCCAACCAACAGACCCACGTCAATTGCAGCTTCGGCAACTTGTCGACGACACTGTAGGTTGTTTGTTGTTCTTGCTGTTGCTGGCCAAGTGAAGCAATCAAAACACGCTAGAAAGCCAGAGAGGCCGAGAAATGGAAATGGGGAGGGAGAGCAGTGGAAAATGAAAACTGAAAACAAGTTGCTGCTGCCAGTGCCACTGCCACTGTCACATTGCGGCTGCTTAACGAAATATGCAAATTGCCTAAAAGTATGCAATGGCAAATGAAATGCAAGCAGCAATGCGCACACACAGTCACAGATACAGAGATACACACGAGAGAGCTGCACGAAGACATCTTCTAATCATTTGAAGAAGTTGGATTACAACGAATCATAGTCTTGTACTGTTTCAACTTTAATTTGAATGAATTCTTGGCTTGTTTCTTGCGGCTTGTTAACAGTCCAACAGAAATGAATCCATTTGAAGAAATTTGAATACTAGGCATGAATGGTTCCTTTCTTGCGACTGAATGGCGAATTGTCACATCGAACTAACTAAGTGGCTTAATTATTCAATTCCAATTGGATTCAAAGGAAAATATTGAGGCATTTGAAGAAATTCGATTGCTATGAATGGTACCATTTAGCTGTTTGATTTGATAATGAATAGTGACACAATTGGTAAGTACTCGCAGTCCAATGGATATTGATCCATTTGAAGAAATTTTATTGATGACTGATACTCCCATACTGGATGAATTTGAATGAAGGCATGAATGGTTGCTTTCATGCGACTGAATGATGAATTTTCACTTAGTAGTGATTGAATTAGATTCATTTATTCATTCATTCATATTCATTTTATGAACATATGAGTTAGGGCGACATACATCTGCATCTTGTAGCGTAGGCAACTGCCGACATACATATATGCATATGTATATTTGTTTATGTTTGTAAATTTTCTTATCATTCAGCGATTTATTAGTGTGCTATCAATCATTAATTCAATCACACACGGTGGTTAATAAACTGGGAAGCACCATTTATCAGTTTGATTCGGTTAAATTGCAAATGAAGTTAATGAGCCCCCCTTTTGCCCTGCAGAGCTCTACTACACCATACTTATATATACATAGGCGACAGCTATACAGCTAGAGTTGACAGGCTGCTAGCGACGTTAGTGGAACGTGGCTGGCAAACAGCATTTTGCAATTAGTGGGACTGTCAACAAACTAGACGAGATACGCAGAGCAGTTGGATTACGAGCAGAGAACATAGCGATGGTAGCACTAGATGCGGGCCTCACAATACCTTCATGGCGTTGAAGAGCAGCAGCAGCAGCTGCAGCCACATTATGAGATGCTATCAGCAACAATACTAGCCACAAGGCCACAACTTTGCGACTGACTTAATGTCAGCGACAGCGTCTAATTGTTGCCATCTTTCAGCTGAGTGGCAGCAAACTGTCAACACTGGTTACAAGCATGCCCCAAACACACATGCCTAGCCGCATGAATGCAGAGGAATCTGTTAATGCACGCTGTTTAGCCTGTAATTATGCAACAGTAGCAGCGCCATTCCTATGAAGGCCAAGCAATATTCAAATCCCTACTATTTACATGAAAATTAGGAAATTGTAACAACTTTTGTGTTTCGCAAATGTGCATGGGTTGAATACGCATTGTTTTAAAACTTAATTTAAAATAAAGAATGTCAAACAGCCCCACAGAAACTTAGAATTACTTACAAAATGAATGTAAACAATTAATAATAAAATGATGAAGAAACAGTGGGGAACATAAATGTTCAGCCATGTTTATTTTGTGTGGAAAAGTAGCAAGTTGCTGTGACATGATTTATGGTGAAAATGCACATCCACACCCACACCCAGACACACACACATACACATACACACACACACAATAGCTGCATCAGCGGTCATAACTCATACGCCATGTCTGCCGAAGCCAAAACACCAGCGAACTCCCTTATGCCACAAATCTTTGGCATACTCGTACACCAGAGGGAGGACGATTGCAACTTTTCTTATGCTTGCCATCACGTTTGCAACACATTCTCCCTTCCCCTCTCGGCGGAAGTTGAAAAAATGCAACACAAAGACCATAAAATATACAAGTTAGCGCATTTATATTGCTGCATGCGCGCAGGCACTGAGCCGCGACCAAAATGCCTTAAATATTTCATTTGTCTTGCTGCCCGGAATCTTAATTGAAATTTTGATTCCACCAAAGTTGTTCCATTGAGATTTTTAGCTTTCCTCCAGCCACCCCCCATCTCCCAGCGACCAGCGTCAAGCCAAAGGTCGGGATTCGTTTAAGCGAACATTCATCGAACTGCATGATTGATGACTCATGGCTGCTAGGAGCTGATTGTTTTTCTATAACTCAAAGTTTTTCAGTTAAGGTAAGCAAACCTCTTTAAGTCAATAAGCTGACCTATGAACATACATACGCGTACAGGAATATTATTGATGGCTACTAAGAGTTCGTTTTAAAATTGGTTTTATTTCTTAAAAGCATAGAACTTTAAAGCATATTTTTTGCTGTTAGGTATTTTATGTTGTTCAAGCATATTCCCATCATAAAAGTGTGAGCAGCTGTCTGCTGGAGTTATATTTTTTCACAATTTGTTCGATCGTATCTCGCAAACTGTGCGGTCAAAGTTCCTCTCCAAAACTGAACTAGCTGCTTGGTCTAGTTATTAAATTACCCCGAAGAGACCTGAAAAGAGTAGCGTCTAGAAAGTGTGGAATTAGTTTCGGTTTTTCTGAAAAATAATAGCTTTTTCAGCTACGAAATGAAGGCGACCCAGATGGGAAGAAGAATCGGCATTTTCGACAATCAATTAAGCAAGCACTGTCTTACAACAAGCGAACGATGGAAAATAGCCGATTAGCTTTAGTAAAAACAATCATATCCAATTAAAAGTATATTCATAAACACCTGTCTTTATTCGATGCTAAAACAGTCTCAATCGCTTTGTAACATAAGTGTTTCGTGTTAAGAGTTCAGTGAGGAGATTATTCTTGAGCGCAATTCATCGCATTGGGATAAATAAACAGCCCTGTAAGCACAGAATTGAAGGCCCAAATGATAAGAAAGGAAAAGATAGTTAGAGAGAGAGGCAGAGGTAGACGTAGAAAGGCTAGATTTTGTCGAACAGTCGATTACAAATCATTTAAACAGCGCAGAATGTGAAAAATATTGCCGCAGAAGTTGAAGTTGATTAAATGTAAATAAAAGGATAGTCATTTTCTCCTTTGGTTTATTGATGAGCAATTTCCACAAATCAGCTTTTTATTATAATTTCTAAGTTCGTTGTGTATCTTAAATTGTTAGCATATGCGAGCATCTACGGAGCGCACTTTAAGTTTTGCAATTGGCTTGCGCTTGCGTGGAGACGAACCTTGAGCAGCCTTTCAATGAAGGGCCCATTGTGAGTCCAATAGCAAATGAGCAGAAATTAACGCAATAAGCGCTTCATAATGTGCACACACACTTAAGCACTATATGTATACACATACACAACACACATACATATGCGCACGGTTGTGTGTGCGTGTGCGTGTGTGTGTTCGTGCGTTTGCGTGCGGTGTGTATTTTTAATTAATTTTTAATGACATGCCATTTATTGTCGTTGCGGCAGGCAGCGTGCTGGCAAACGCCACTGTTAATTAGTTGCAACATCACTGGCATATTAATTACAACGGGAGGGGGGGGGAGCCCACCCCCCATCCCCTTGACTATGCAATGCAATGGCGACAGCTTGCTAGCCAGCACTGCCTCTTATGCCAATCCTCCCCACCATCGTTCTCGTGCTTGACTTGGTTGCAGGTAGTTCTTGCTGTTCCTGAATTTCGTTTTTGGTCGATTTGTAATCGTTATTGTTGTTATTGCACCATTATTATGTGTATTTGTGTGTGTGCGTGCGTGTGTGTGTGTGTGTGTGTGTGTGTGTGTGTGTGTGTGTGTGTGTGTGTGAGTGCTGGTGTGCTTGTTTTGTGCGGGCGTGTCTACAAATATTATAATTAAGCCTTTGAACACATTATGCTGTTGATTTAGCACGTGATTTGGGCAAACGCCCCCAGGAATTTAAAAAGCAGAGCGCGACCCTAGTTGCCTGTAATTAAACTTTTTCAATGAATAATACTACGTTGCTGAATGCCAGCTCTGACGTCAACGCTGGAGCGGCGTCGCAGTCGCTGTTGCCGTTGCCTCTGGCAGAAACTTGGCGGCAATCGCTGGAGCATTTTGCGGCTTTTGTGAACGCGCTGTTAAACTTAATTGCAAGCGCACAAACGAGAACAACAACAATAATAATAATAATGGCGACAACGGCTCCTGCCCCCAAAAAGTATGCAATAAATTTAATGAGCGGGAAAATTTTTATTGACGTTTAACGCTGTGAAAGCATAAATGAACGAATTTCAATACGAATGGGACAGGAGAGACAGCGGTTGAGGCGGGACGGAAGCTCATTGAACATAATGAAAAAGTATGCTAAGTGGTAGTGCCTAAGTGTCACGCCCACTAATCATATTGCCCAGTAATGCTAAGCTCGCTGCTTCCCCTTCTCCTACTCTTGAAGAAGTATGTGTGTTGGAAAATCAAGTTTTTCAATAAAGAACAGGGTGACTAACAAAATGAAAAGCTTTACAGAAATTATAACTGTTTTTGCACAAAATAAAAATATTATTGAACTATTTGAACTCAAGATTTGTATGCAAGAATTAGCAATTCAACTTAATAACTTAATTCATAAATAAGCCATAAAAGGGGGTTGCACTTATTTTAACTCAAGATTTTGATATTATAATTATAATATATTGTATCGAATTTCTTTGTGCCACGAGGGCGCTAAGAACTGTTAGTTTATGTATGCCTTTTAAGCTGATAACATTAGCGCGATTCTGGCAAAAAATAATGAGGTAGTTGAAGCAAAGCCTAACAACATTAACGACTATTCATTCGTTTTGTTATATATAGGTTTTAAGCAGGCTATTGGGTATTTAAGGAGTAAACTTAAGCAATAATTTGGTGTATATATTGGCATTGCAAGTGGCACCCTGTATGTGCAGCTTCACGCTCCTCATCGTTAATTCTTCATTTCTGCTATTTGTGCGCTGCCAAGTAGGCTATAAAAACCAGAAACACAGTGGACAAGGCCAGCCTTTGCTTTTTAATAACTTGCGCAAACATTACCATTCTACAAGCCGCCTATTCATACATACTTGTATATAGGAGTATACACACACACACACACACACATATACTGCCCTCCTTATGCAGGGGTTGGGGTGTGTTTGCATGCGAAATTTGTGCGCTGATTTGTGGCTAAAAGCTTTTTTTTTTTGGTCAATGGCCGTTGCTGAGTGAGTGACATGCATGGTCAGTTCGCATTCGAAGTGACATCAGCGAGTGCTGTGGTGCTTGAAGGACATTCATTGCCGGCGGACACGTGTGTGCGTGAGCGTGTACGTGTGCGTGTGATGTATGTGCCTGCCTACTACTTCTAGGCGCCGACTGTTAACCAGAGCGCAAAATAAAGTGCAGCATGGCTGTGTGCGTGAAGCCAAGATGGTGTACAAAGTTAACGCAATTAGCATTGTATGGCACGGTTTAGTGGTTTAGTGGCTGCTGTTGCCATTTGCGGTTACGCTGCTTCTGTATTTGCATTTTGATGGCTGATGGCTGAAGCTGTAGCTAAAGCTGACGTTGACGCTGACGCTGATGTTGCGCGTCTGTTGCCAGTCAAGCCGTTGATTTATTGCTTTGTGCTTCCATCCGAGCAACAACTGGAATTGCTCCCATCGATTGCAGCCATGTACATGTACAAGTATATACAGAAAATAAATTTGTGTTGGTTATTGAAGACAACTATCTAAATCAATGCCTTTATCTTTGGAAGAGCAGCCACCCCTTGCTGATAGTCTTCATAAAAATGTGAGACACTTGTGGGAAATGTATGGCTCAGACAAGAGCAAACAGTTTGCTTTCAATAAGTTTTCAACATTTGTCAGCTCTAAATACATTGGCTAAAAAAATGCGATTATTTTGTGGGAAAAATGCTTATCTTTTTCAAATTTATGCTCTGCAATTTATTTCTAATCCTCATTCACTCCACACTCACTCAACCAATTTATTTTGTTCAGTAAACTTATAATCGAGGTTTTATTCACTGGATAATGCATTTTTTTTGTTTGAATTTATTGTAGATTTTCTCGTAAATACATTTTTATACGAATTCCTCAAAAGCTGCTTCTACGCCCACTTATTTATTTATGAAGTGATTGTCTTGTAAACATATATACGAGAGTCAGAAGGGAATTATTTTCATTTTGTAAGCTCATATTCTTTAAATTTTTAATTAAACTTTAGAGAAAGAACACATAGCTAAGCTGACATGAGAATTGCGGGCCACATTTATTTCAAGATTCTAGAATTAGTTTTGGAAATTTATTTACTTGTGTCGACACGTATTTGTTAAATATAAAATAAAGCACTTGTGCTAAAAACATACAAGTAGAAGATGGAATTTCTACCAGCCGGACTCTAAATACGTTTTTCTCTTTACAACCATTTCACTAAAATAAACTTTGTTATGCCAATCAGATTGTGCTGAGTTAACCATCAATAGCGAATTTTGTTACGGTACCAAAATAAACAGAAATTTGTCCAGTATTATTTATATTATGACTATATATTAGTCACTATATCATAAGAGATTTTCAAGAAATAGATGGAAAGAAATAAAAACATGAATAAGCAATAAATTAAATAAATAAAGTGAATACAATAAAGTGTGAGACTCTGAACGGTTATTAAAAGGCTGAGACGCCAAGAACTTGTTTGTTTTTGTACCATATATATTTAAAGAGAGTTCATTTCATGCGTCTGTCTTTTTATGTAGACGAACAAAACCAAAGTAGTTTATCCAAATATTGCTCGCTATAAGCCGATAGCAGACACCTTAAATTAATTTCATGCACATTTTGTAAGATATTATAATATCAGAACATTGCCGACAGGTGAGATGTACATACATAAATATTGAGTGGAGTCCAAAAAACTTGCTAAATTGCTAATAAAGTGACATCAGCAGCGTCAGGGAAAAAATGTTGCATAAGCTAGGGGGCGAGCGCCACGTGCGTGCGATGAAATTTTGAGGTGCGCTATGCAAACTAAATGTGGCACGTGATGCAGACACCTACCATAGTTATACACCTGTACAAGAACACGCACACATACTCGTCTATGTGTATGTATACATAAAAAAACATATATATATTTATGTATATACATTCATATCACATATCAGTGTTGTCGTTCAGTATTAGTCAAGGCTCGGTTGTTGTTGTAGTTGCTGACGACGCCGCTGCTGCTGGTGGTGCTGCTGCCGGAAATGCTGAGCGTGCTTAACAGTTGCGTGGCACTTGCTTAGCCTGCCTTCCTGACTGCCTTCCTGCCAGCTCGCATGTCTTGGCTTTTTGGCCAACCAGCTCAATCCAACCCAGCCCCAACTTAAACTTGCTCCGGCACGTGCGTTTCGTGCAAAGCATTTCGTCTGGCCATTTAACACAACAATTTGCTGTAGTTGTTGGTTTTTTATTTCATTTTTTTTGTTGTTTGTGTATAGTTTTGCAAGCCTTGGGCGCAGCTTTGAAGGTGGATAGAGGGGTGGAGGGAGTCGCATGTACTTGGCATTTTGAAAAGTAGAGGTGAAAAAAAAATGTTGAAACATTCTGTTGGATATTTTTATGCTCGATAGCGCACAAGACCGCAATTCCTAACTGTGCATTTGATGGTCGCAACCGGCGCTCAGTTTGCGTGCCAATTGCCACTCTTTCGGTCTCTTTCCGTTTCTCTCCCTCGATGCGCTGCTTTTTCTCGCTCTTACAGTTGCGAACTTCTCACGCTCAATTAAAGCTTAAATTGAGCTGCGATTCGCATTTGTGCGTTTATATACATAACGCTATGCCTGTTTATGTATAAGAGTGCATACATACATACATATGTATATATATGTAGGTATATATACATATATATCTGAGTATGTGTGTGTGTGTTTGTGTTGGCAAGTATGTCGCCAAATGCCAAAAGCAATTTTAGAGTTTTTGCAGCCAATCAGGCAACAAAAAGTATCTGCGGCATTTGTTGCTTTGTCACGTCGCAAATTTTGTGTTCGTGCGTCCATTTTAGTCAGTTTGTTTGTCTGTCAGTTTGTCGTCTGCCCGCTGTGTATTTGTTTGTTTGTTTGTTTGCTATTCGTGCGTTCAATTTAGCGCCATAATATGCAGAAAGTTGACAAACAGAATGGCAAAGCAATTGAGGCGCTTACCTGAATTTTTCAGATATGCTTCGCATATTTTTGCGACACTTTTCAAATTGACAAAATAAACTGATGGCACGTTTGTCAAATTATGAGGAAATATCATCATGAGGAAAATGGCGGAAAACAGCCGGAAATACACACAAATACAAAAATTGCGAGCAGCACAAATAATGGCGAAAAAGGGGGAAGGAACACAAATCAACTGCACCAGTGCAGTAAGATGTAAAAAAACTGAAGAGAAAAGTGAAAAAAAGAAAATTATTGTAAATAATGAAGGTAAGAAGAAGGCTTGTTGTATTTTAATATTACAGCTGCTTCATGGCTACAGTTTTCTGGCAAATCGAAACCACTGCAGAGTGTACACAAGTTTAAATTAGTTTGCCTACTTTTTGAATGATTCACTGCTTAATGTTTAACCAAAAAGATAAACTACTTTGTCAATAAAAGGCATAACATAATGTTTTCTCATTTACACTTTGACCATTATTTCTGACATTCTAATTAAATAATCATAGACAAATAAATAAATAAATAGTCACAATGTATAGTATAAGCCTTGATATTAAAATCGAAACAGCTATGAAGGGTTAAATATTTATGCTCTGCATAATTCATTTCTATATATGAAAATTATAGTAGTACCGGCTGTTAGCTTAATTCAATGTTGTTTTATGTTTTAAACGATTTTGTTTTTGTTGTGGTATAACACTGTTAACATTTGAAAACCTTAAAAAAAACTTATAACAAAATACAATTACAATTTAAGCTAGGAATTTAGTCTTATTTACAATTTATATTATTTATAATTTATATGAATCTATTGGCCATAGGGTGTGACCTCTTCAGCATCTTTCTCATTATACAAGTATTTTGTCCTTTTATGCGCCATTTTAGCAGACGCTTTTCTCTTATTAAACGCGATAGAAATTATGAAATATAGTTAAATTTCTAGCTAAAAATGAAATAAAATAAATTGATGGCACGTTTGTTAAATTATGAGGAAATATCATCATGAGGAAAATGGCGGAAAACAGCCGGAAATACACGCAAATTTGAGATTATTTTTTAGGAATAAACACTGTTTGAACATACGTATGAATAATATAATTCTATAATTGTAAGTATATATTTATTTCTCTTTAATCATTACAAGCATAGGTACTGCTTATGTTGGTTCAAAATGTTGATGAGTGCCGGCTGGCCCTACTTTAACCAAAGAGGAATCAATACAACCGATTGCACTCTACCTGCAACTGCATTTGCTTTTTCTGATACCTCCCTGTCAGCACAAAGTACATAAGCTGCAAACAAAGTCTGAAACGGATATCTATAGGATGCATAGAAAAAAGGAAATGTGAATAGTGAACAGATATTTTTTGTTACTTGGGGCGGGAACTTTAATGTAACGCAGCAGAGAGTCGCATAGAAATTGAGAAATGCGCTTAAGCAACAGCAGGAGAAGCAGCAGTGCGTCTATCCCCCAAAGTATGCAATAAAATATTATACTTTATGTACTGGCTGGCTGGCTGGATGGGTGGCTCGTTGGTTGGTAGGTTGGCAGCGACAAGAGCGTATGAAATGAAATTAAAGTAAGACACAAGCCAAGTTAAGACATAAACGCACATACAAACACACCCACACACCTACACACTCACACACACGCACACACATGCACACACACACACAGGCATATAAACGCAGTTCTCGCACAGTCTTTGGCACTCAAGTGCTGTTGAAAATCTGAGTGGCAGGCAAATTGTAAGACAAGAGACCACAAAATAGAAAGCAGAGACATAAAAAAGCCGCAATAAATAAGCCGAAATGTGTTGTCGTTGACGCAGAAAAATTGTTACTGTAATTGAGAGCCAGAATAGAACAGAAAGACCGTAAAGTGGGCAAGAGAAACGATCACTGGCGCTTGAGTTCTTTGACGTGCCTTCCAAGCACCAAAGGGGCTCTTCATTTTGTGCCCATCGCGTACATTCGCTTGAGTTCGAAGCTTAAGTGCTGTTCTCTCTACGCTATGCTAGACATAAATATTTTCTAGAAAATTTGTGGCTCACCTTGTTATTGAAATACAAATGAGTGTGCATTGCATATGAAAGAATTTAATTATTTACAGCTTGATTTTAAACTTTGCCATACTTGAAGAAGCAGAAACAATTTGTTTCTACTAGAAAATGTTTCTGAAACTCATAGCTAATGATCTTTATTTTTACTTTTCTGTCTCATCAATATAATTAAATTATAATTTTAGAATTTCCAATCAAGTGTGACTGCATTACGAAGGCTAACGAAGCCTGGAGTTCAGGCTATTTACTAAACGTTTGAACTGAAAACAATCAAAATATATACCAGAAAACATTTAGGAACGTTGCTCAATTAAACATCTTAATGGGTAAACAGAAAAAGCAGAAAAATTGTTCAATTATTATGCTTTTTTTGTGGTTTATCTGTTTTCGAATTTAATGTTGGCGTATCTTCTACTTCCACACTTTTTTGTTAAAGTTTACAAGCTTTTACATTATTGTTTAGTTAGTTCATCTCCTTTTTTAAATTCAGTTTGAAATTCTTCTTGTGTGGCTTTAATTCGCCATCATATCTCGTCTCGTTGTTATTTTTTGCTGAAATTCGGTTTTTTTGCCTTTAAGCAATGATTTCTACTCTGAAATGTGAAAAACTCTCTGTTTCTTCAGTAATTTGTTCATGTTTATCACATCACTAGCTGCTGTCTATTTCTTTATCTTTAATGTGCATTGCTCTTAGCTGTCACTCCCCCAGCCTGTTCTTTCGTTCTTTTGAGTTCATTCCCCTCATATCCATGCGACTGCTTTCTGTGACTCACTCGCGAGGGCGCTCGAACACTTGCACACACATATACACATGCTGAGCTTCAGAGTTTGTTAGAAAACGCAAAAAATACATGCATATATACATGTACATGTACATATTTACTATACACGGAGTTAGTCTCACATGGCGTATGTGTAATAAACTATGTCTAACTATTAACATGCCGCCCAAAAGTTTGACGCGTTTTTCGTTCAGATCTTCAAAGTTTATGCCTTGCGCCCAAAAGTTCAGCTAACGCTTGCTAAAACGTACTCGCATAAACACACACAGACATACTTTAAAATATATGCATACATAGTTGTGTACGAGTACTATACTTGTATGTACGTAGTATCGTTGCAAAATCCATGTCTGGAAAGTGGGAAGCACGAGGCGAGGCGCGGCTGGCGATTGCGACGACGTCGGCATCTCATTATTTTCACGATATTCATTTGCAGTGGGCGTGTCAGGACCAATTGGGAGAGTTAGTTAGCCAAACCCTGCAGTACGCTGTGTAGCAAACGCTATAAACAAATTGACTTGCATGTGAAGACTACAAGCATTACATTTTGCACACTTTAATTTCTAATTAAAGTATGTGAATAATTAAGTGAATTGCTTTGAATTGTAAGCTTAAGCTTAAGTTGCGCCACTATTTTCAAGGAGAAAATAAATTCAAAACATTATGTAAAGCACTACACGTCCGTCTGTTTGATTTATTGTCGGTATATACCAATCAGATTGAGTTGCAAACGTCTTCTACAATCTTTTTGGAGTATTATGCTCTATATATTAATACCTTTTACTTTTTACTGTAAAGTGAGCTCTCTCCCCCTCCCCTCACTGAAATCTTATATTTACAGCTGACTCCGGCAGAATCACAGATCATCAATGCTGGGGGTAGGAGACGAATAAACCTTCCTCTACCGGGTCAGTTATTTTCCACCTTTTAGCATTTGATCACATCTCTTTCTTTTATTATTTAAGTATTTTAATTCTAATTAATAATGAATTAATGTTTTAATTTTATGCTTAATCGTTATTGATCAATACTAATACAATTTACAGAATAATTTGATTTATATGAGTACCTAAATCAAGCCTTACTAACTATTATCTTCAATAAAGTAAAAGAAACAGGCAAATAGTGTGGGCGGGGCATGCAATCCTTCTCTTTGTTGACTGCTCCAATTCTTTTAATATTTGGAAACCTTCAGTTCGAGTTTTTCATTTCATAATAGATGTACGAGTATATGGGGAAAATTTTCGAAGTATATATTTTATAAATTTTCAAAAATTTTTTTTAAATTTGTTTTTAAATTTTATGAAAGAATATGTTAAGTTTTACAATTGGTGCATTACGAATTTCTTCTTTTCGCACTAGGAAATAATAAATAAATTAACAATATAAATAAAGCTAAAGTTAAGAAAACTTATGAACATGACAAGTGACCTTTAAAGTAATTTAAATCAATTATATTTAATCGAAGCTTACTTTAGTCAGTCCTTCCTGCCGGTCAATGACGTCAAGTGGCATATACGAGTATGTATTATCGGTGCTTCATCGAAAAACAACAGTTAGCTTAGCCCGAGTACTACCGGGAAACCATAGACATATTTCATACTGGCACACATATACATATATGTATGGCAGCGTTATATATACTAGTGTGTGTGCGACTTTGATTTTACGAGTTGGCCGCGGCGGCTGCTGCCATGCGCCAAATAAAAACGTCATTAACTTTCTTTTTATGATCGACTGTCATGCAGTAATTGACGCACTCGCCTGAAAGCCCGCGAAAAGTGGCAACAACGTGTATAGTTGCAGCGCTCTTTCGCGCGCTTCGCCCCACTCTCTGCGTCTCTCCTTTATCCGGCATTCGGCATTCGCCATTTTTGTTTTGCTCTGGGCTCTTTCAATGGCCATGCAAATGGCGTCTTTTATGCAGGGAAGTGACTGTGAATGGCGTCTATAAGCTGTTGGCATTGCGTTTATCTTCATTTGACCTTTATTTCAGCTCTTGGGTTCCGGTGTGGCGGGCAAGGCTGCACAAATGAATTCATTTCGGATTCATTTCTGCATGCTGTGAACAGATGAGCACCTATTTGGTGCAGCGCACAAAAGCAAAGTTTTACAAAAACTAACTGAGGGGAAAACAGATAGTTGTTTTTATTTATTTTGCATCTCAAAAATTGAAGAATCTTATTAAAAAAAAACTGCAATCAACTGTTGTATCCAGGAAAGAGAAAAATCTCTTCAAATGTTTGCATAACAATTTTCAAAAATATTCGTTACGATTGCTGATATTTAAGAATTTATTTGTTTGGGTTATCGAACTTGAATCACTATATTGATTGTAGCTCGGTAGGTAATGGTTTGTTTCAAATTTACATTTCATTCGGGTACTCGAAGTTTAACATTTGAAGGTCATAATAAGCTTATGAGCTGTTGGTGAACACATTGCTTTAAAGTATACATTTAAAACAAAAGCTGAGGGACTGCTGCTTCAAAATAAAAAACGAGAACAGAAAAAATTTTAAATATTATCTTCGTTTGTTAAAAAAGTTGAAAAAGATTATTAAAAATGCGTATATCAGAGAATGAAATAAAAATTTGAGATAAATACTATCGTCGAGTACTATAGATGTTTTTCAATTGCCAATTGGTAAGATTTATTTATAAGTCTTTGACCGTCAACAGTTTTATATTCTACCACAAGTACGTGAATTTACTTTTGGAGCTACTCGTATAATTTCTGCTCGCTTGCAGAAATCAATATTGGATGTATGGCCAGCAATTAATTAGTTTTGGTCGCTTTAATGCCTAGACAGGCGGCAAATGCAAATAGAACATGTTCGTAAACAAGACACAAAACTCAATCAATTCGGTCGCCAAGGAGTGATAACTGGCACGCCATCGAATCGTTTAATACATATTAAGGTCACGCATGTGCCGAATGGCAGCCATGAAGTCCCATTTGTGCCAACGACGCCAACACGACCACCAATGCCGGAAGCTGAGCCGCCAAAAGTGCTAGCCAACCACACTGCACTGGTCCTGTGCAAAGGGGAGGCAGTGAGTCTAATGGCAACTAAGAACACCGCCAAATACTATGGCTTGCGGTTACTTAAAGCTATGGCCTGGCAGTACACAGCCCAAAACATAAACTACAAATGTCTGTTGCTGAGTTTTTATGACGCTGCCAAAAACTAATGCGATGTTTTGGAATGATATTTGTGTACAACGGGAGTACGATGGACAATTGATGATAATCATTAACATTCAAAGCTTTATAGTTTTTGAATTTTGAAAACTTTAATTGCCAGAGATGGTCCAAACTTTCATCTAATTGATTGCTCTTTAATTCACGATTTATATTCACTTTTGTTTATCCTCCAAATAAATCATCTATAAATGTACATATGTATCTCTTCGCTTAATAGATTATTTAGTAACTTCCACACTGCAAGAAATCACAAACAAGTTTAGGCAATATCTTAAGTAAGAAGACAGGAGTTTAATTGTAGATTTTGAAAATTTACCCCAAAAATTAATATTGGTACTTATTTATAGTCCCATGAATATTGACATAGAATAGATGTAGAAAGGATGATGAATAGATGACAAATAAATGAGGAACAAGTGAAAAATAAATGAAGAATAGATGAAGAATAGCAGTTGAGGAATAGTTGAAGAAAAGTTGAGCAATAGTTGAAGAATATATCAAGATTAGATTAAGAATAACAATTGGTTGGTAGTTGGAAATACAAGTAGATGAAGAATATAGCAATAGATGAGGAATAATAATTGAAAAATAGATGAAGAATGAATGAAGAAGAATAGATGAACAATAAGTAAAGAAAAGATATAGATGAAGAATGAATGAAGAAGAATAGAGGAACAATAAGTAAAGAAAAGAAAAAGAATGAAGAAAATTTCTTCCGTTAGTATTGCATTCAATCTAAAACTCAATTTGTTAGTATTAATAGCTCCTGCAATTCGTTGTAGGCTTATTTAAAATTTATCCATTTGTAATAAATTAAAAATAATATAAAAGCAAAAAAGTAAATGCGTTTTTTAAATGTTCGTAAAAAATACATTTTATTTATTTATATAAAAACCAAAAAATGCGCATGACTTTTATCCCCATGAGTTGGGGTTCTGTTGTTTTTTCCTTATTAGTTTTGAATTGCGGTTTCCGAAGTTTTTTGCTATACCTATGCGAATGATGAATGTTAAGAAAGTTAAAAAATAAGCGGTGGGATTCAGTTGTCAGGAGTTTCCGCTCTGTCTAAGATAACTTTTTAGACTCTACTTGTATCCCGCCTGAACATTCCTGCGGCAACTTAAAGTCGTAAAGACGTGCATATGTTGTTGTTTTTGTTAAGTGTAGCGACGCGTCTCGTCTGATTATCTCTTTCCGGGCATCTGTCAAATTTGTATGGAGCGTATATAATAAATGGCGTTTGGAGCTTCGCCGCAAACGTGTGGCGCATATTTTTTGCCGTTCTTGTTTCTTTACGTTGGCCAGATAAGAGCCTACTTTCCTCGTCGCACATGCTAAGTAGCCGAGGAAGTGGGAGGGGGATGTGAGGGGTGGGGGTGGGGGCGGACAGACAAAATGGTCGCACGTGTGGGGCATTACATGACCAGACGGAATGACTGAGGTGGTCAGTCAACCATGGAGATGGACACAGCAGCCCAATTACGTATGCCATTGCGCCATTTCCTCATTTCACCATATATAGCCATTACAAATGCGTGTGCGTGTGTGTGTTTGTTGTGCATTTATTCGGGCGCATAATTGAAAACGGGCAGGATGTAGAGAATTAAGGGAATGGCGCTAAATGTCATGCATAATTTACAAAATAATGTTGCAGACTAAAAGCGCGCAATTAAAAGCAATAAAAATTGTATACGAAAAGCTTTGCGAATGCTGTCATGTCATCTTATCTGCAAACTGCTCCCCAAACGTATTTTGACAAATTTCAAGCAATTAATTGCAATTGTTATTACTGTTTTTCAGATAAAACCCGCCAAGTAAAACCATGTTTGTTCTAAAAAGGCAGCTAATTTCGGTTAAGATATATTTCTAAGCGATTCACCTTTGCACCATTCGGTCCTATGGAAACTATGTAAAATAATGGAGCTACATATACAAGTAGTTAGAAATAAACTTGCGTTGCATATGGATAAGTCAAGTCTATATACAAAGTTTGGTGTTCCTAACTGTTATGGTCCAAAAGTTGTCGGTATTCATACAGTCGAACGAATGAGTGGACATGTTAATAACGATTCGTATAAGTTTCTAACTCAAAACATCACTTTAAAAACAATTTTCTCTAAGAAAAGTGTTTTTGACAAAAGTTCTATTCTTATTCTGAGTGTATTCAGTTATAACAATTTAATTTGGTGTCATTGTTTATCAGAAAACTCACTCGCGAAGTGAGCTCTTCAACATGTTTCTTGTGATAATTGATGAGTGCATATTAATTGTTATTTGTCAAACAATTTATGTTGGTAAGTGTAGTTTTGTTTGCTTGTGCGTAAGTATGTGTCTGCGTAAATTTCCGCTTGTGCGCTTTTTAGTGCAATTAAGTGTAGGATGTCCTCCTGGTACTCAGCCCCGAGTGCAACCACTTCCTCACTTCGATTGCGGTATGTGGGAAACTTTGCTTTCGCTTCGCTATAAAATCAATCACTTTGGCACTCAAACAGCTGCCAAACAGAAAATGCTTTGTCATTTGTTTTGCTAACAGGGAAAAGCACGAAAAAATCAGAGAATCAGAGAATCAGAGAAAGGCAGCGATTGAATGTCGCGACGTGCTGAGAACAAGCAGGCCGTCCATCTCTATCCCCCATCTCTAGCCCCAATCCCAAGCCCAACCATGTCGTCCTCCACGTGGCCACGTGCTCCATGGCCAGCCATTGTATCAATCAAATGGCGCCACGCTCGAGCGATTGTTGAAAAATTGTCGGACATGTACAATAATGTTTATCAAATGCCATTGTGTCTTGTTATATAATGCCAGCCAATTCAGCCACAGTAGTGTGTGGGTGTGTCGGTGTGTCGGTGTGTGGCAAGGGCCTGAGGCGAAAGGTGAGTCCCATACACCATACACGACCGTTGAACGAGGAGGAGGAGGAGGAGGAGGGCAACAAAGGTAATTGAGAACAAGAGCGCGTGTCCCCGCGTTTCTTCTTTTTTTTTTTCAATTCAATACGCCCAAAGGCAAGCGATGACTGTGAATGCGAGTGTGTTAGTGACTCTGACTGCCTGAATGAGTGAGTTAGTGTGTGTGTGTGCGAGTGTGTGAAAGTGTATTTTAGTCGCAGTATCCTTACAGTAGAGACTGGAGTGATGAGCTATCAGTTATCGAATGTGAGCTCAATAATTCAAAATACATATAAAAATTCAAACAAAGGTTATAACTAAATGCCAGGTATAATCTAAAAATATACATAAATATTTATAAATATAGACTAGCGTTCTATTGATTGATATAATGGAATAATTTTTGTTCACAAAAGTGAACATAGAATTAGATATAGATATAGGCACATCGAATTCTAGGTCTATATAGTAAATAGCCACATGCAGTACAGCAGCAGAGGTAGATATAAATGCATTTAGAGATAGAAAAGGCTTAGAACGTATGCATATTCAGGAAAGAGCACTTGACAACCGTTAAGATAGAATAAGATAGAAAATGTAAATTTAGAATACGCACGATATTTAGAGGATAAGAGAGAGAGAGAAAAATGAGATATTTTGAAAATAAAATCAACATGAAATTGGAAATTTAAGCAATAGTTTGTTTCCTTTTTTTCTCCAAGTTGTACAAAGCACAACAATAATTATAAATCGTTCAACATTTTTTTTGTTCGCCTTATTTCTGGTTATTTGATTATCCCGATTGAGAAATAAGAGCTGCAGCACTCTTTTGCCAGTCAAGCAATTAAAGTTCTTTGAAACTTATTCAGACCAATTACAATTTTTATAGATACATTGAAGTGTAGGAGGCTGTTCGCTGGTCGTGCTAGAGGTCGGTTATAATTTCTAAAATATGGAACTGGAATTTCTTTTAATTTTCTCAGCAATTTAAATTGAATTGTGTTTACAAATATTCATGAAGTGCTTAAAAGTAATTCTCTGACGATCGTTAAAGAAGAAGATTGAATTCTTTTTACTTAACGATATTATTTTTGGAGCTCCTACTGTAGTTTCAAGCGTGTATGTATTTTATGGTTATTATCCGATTGTTTGGATGTTTGTACTGGTGTTTGATTTGTGCTGGCATTTGTGTTGTTGTTGCTGTTGTTGTTGTTGGCGCTGTAATTTGGCAAATCTGTGGCCAATACTTGACTTGACTGTGCGACCATATGGCTTTGTGGGAACACACATAGTAGGTCGCCAGTTTGTGTGACATTTACGATTACGATATGGGGCTGTCATGTTTTGTTATACAGCAGCACTAAAAAAAAGGTCAGAGTGCAGCAATTAAGTTGGCACGCCGCTTTGTATGCAACACGTTCTGCTCAAACAATATAAAAACTTGAGCTTCAGTTGCTGATTGCGGCTGTGCATGTGTGTGTTTTGTTTAGTTGCTGCAATTTGAAAAATGTTGTAAGACTTCATTTGATTGCTCTTTCCATTTCTGTTGCTTTTGTTTTTGTTTTTGTTCCTGTTCTTGTTATAGTTTTTGTAGTTGGAACAACAGAAAGTTGAACGCAAAGGGCGCCCTTCGGTATGCTACGAAAAGTTGGAAATTCAGAATTTTTGCTCCTGCTATTCCTTGGAATGACATATTTACGAACAAACTATGCGATATAAATGCATAGTGGGCCTTAACCGCATTAGGGTGTTAAAAACTATGAGAATGCGAACAGCTTATTTTAATTTATTTTATAGACATTTCAAGACACCTTAGCTAATAAAAGCAGAGCAACACCATGTTAAGATACGTTTCATTATATTCATGCTATGTTTATTATCTTAAGAGGCTATAAGGTTCAACTCAGAGAACATACCGGTATACTCGCACCACAAATATCCCTTTTGCGCCGCAATCCAAAATGAACTATAATTGACATGGATTTCTGGTCAAACTTTCTTGAAAATCTTATGAGTAGAAGCCGAGTATCGCACACAAAAACAAAAAGGTATTCTAGGCTTGTGGTGGTGACTAAAATGATGGCGAATATGTTTGTGAAATAAAGATTTTGCATGGAAATGAGAAGGCAGTCCAAAATCTATTCTACGTCTCATTTCAAATATACTGTGACTAAGTTAAATATACTCGTATTAGAAAAAGCAGGAACCTCAAATAATGATTATTTTCTTTTTTAAAACGAAAAAATCCTTTACCTAAATTAGCTTTGAAAAAATCAGGATTACACTAATATCCTTCTTTTAGGATTATGTATTAGATTCATCATGACTTGGAAATTTTAACTTTTATTCATTCTCTCACAATATAATGATTAATTTTGAGTTATTCTTTACAACACAATCAAAAATCATAGATAAAAAAAGGAATCATTATTTTATGAGTTGTATTTTTTGACTTAAAAATAATGAGCCCTGGTTGAGTTGAAAGAGATATTGTAAAAGAATAAATAAAATGAGAAAATAATCGTTACTTATAATGTTGACAGTCCCTGCGAAAAAGAGAAAAAGTAAAACAGTAAGACGTGATTTTAGAACTTGACAGTCCGTAGCATTTTGTTGAAAAGTGAAGCATCAAACTCAAATGAAGCAGTATGAGGCACAAAGTGCTTGCAAATTTTTCTATTTCAACTACTAAATTGTCCCACCGTGCAGTTGTGCAAGGCAGTGACACACGCATACAGTAGACATTTCTTCTCATGTAGTTATAAAAATAATTGAATCGAAATGCCAAGCAGAAGATATATAGTAGAAGACTTCCTGTGTCATTGACGTGGCGAGGAGGAAGGCTTTGGGAGCGAGCGAGCGCTTCCGGCAACTGCTGTTTAAGCACAGTTTTAAGCATTTGATGCAATTTAAGGCGTTGCCAGCAATCAGCTTAGTCAGCGGGAAAGAAGGCAGTCACTTGACTTTGACGCGGACAACTTTTAGTTGCACACTGTCACAGTATGGAGTGTGTGTGTATGTATCTGTGTTTGTATTCATGTTTGTTCGTTGGCAACATCGCTTGTTGCACTTCACATCGTTTGCTTTTTTTGATAAGACTCTTCTTGAAGTAGGTGAAAGCTGAAGTGTTTGCTAACCCCGCACAGTTGACGCTGCCACGAAACTGTTTGCCTTTACCCCTCCCCTTCTCTCCCTATCTCTCTATTTTGCCGATAGCTTTTGCACACTTCCATTCAAATGCCGTCCAGGAAGGACCAAGAGTCGCTGCACTGATATTAAAGACAATTTGCCGTATCAATGCGCAACATTAAATATGCAGAGCAGACATCACTGTAAGGAGTGCTGATAAGGAGGAATGCGATAATTCAGAGAATTCATCCAAGTATTTTCTCATTTCGGTTAGACATTGTGTTTCTCATGTGGCTGCCGCCACGCCGCGCTTGGCTCATTTTCAATTAGCGTTGCAAACTGGCTACAAAATTCTACGAAACCACTGCTCGACGACAATATGCCACAATTAATTCAATTGCAGTCGCCGCATTGACACCAGCTGACATGTTTGTGTGCGTCTGTATGTGTGCGTGTATGTGGCGTGGAGGCCTCGCACTCAAGTGTCTGCCAACGATGCTGTTGAGTGGTGAAAAATATCCTTACATGTTGACACAACAATGCGCAGAGCCAAGTCAAATGCAATGACAGTTCGGTAAATCCACAAACAACCACAATAAAAACCGCACATTTGCACACACACACACACGCAAACCTGTAAGTGACAACCAGGCCATAAGCGGCGTGTGTACACACACACACAAATGTGCGGTAATGTGCCCGAATAGATTTTGTCAAAAGTCTGACTGTTTTGAAGCCAGGTGTGAGTAAGTGTATTTATGCATGTTTCTGATACAGAACGACCTCCTTATCACAGACTTCCTGTTAATGCTTCAAAAAAGTACTGTGGCAACATAACTTCATCAACAGTGTGGATATGGAGTCGCCCTTGCAAAATATTCAAATTATATACGAGTAGATAGCGGCCACGATTCATTATGATTTAATATTGTTCATGAAACTTAAATGGTCGGTCAAGAAATACAATGAACACTAAATTCATCGAACGAACAAACAAAGATAATACTAATAATTTTATACACTAATCTATTGGATTGTCTATTGGCTATCCCCAATTTGGAAACAAATTTCCAAGAATAATGAAAGTTATGAATAATTACTATTAGCAGGAGTGTGGTGGGGTGAAATGGGGGAAAAAATACAACATATGCTGCATAATACTCAGGATAATATTTGTACAAAGTTTCATAATTCTAGCACTTATAGTACTTCTTAATAGTATACTTAATAGTTTACTCAGAAAAAAACCCATCAGTTCATTTGTTTAAAATTAATTATAATAGGTACACTCGAAAATAATATATGTGGGCATTCGTTTTGTTCCTTTTCCCTTTTGCTTTACAATCTAGCCCTAGACAAGAAGTAAGAAGACGAACATAGTTGTAGGAGAGAGAAAACGAAGATTAGCGACAGTAGTAAAGAGTTTGAATTCGAAAGACGTGTCGAGCAAAAGACGACGAGTTCGCTTCTTGGAGCGCTGAGCTAAGCTCTAAATTTCTGATTTGATGTCAAACCACTTTAATTATCATCATTCAAACCTTTTCCATTTAATAAACACTGTATTGTTTTAAAGATAACCGCAGACATATAACAAAAATGTTTCTTTTTACAAAGTATAATTTTTCTGTCACTTCTCCTTTCGCTTTAAAACTTTGCATCGCGACTTCTTTTGCCCATTGGATGAAGCGACCATTTCAGACGACTATAACTTATAGCTTTCATCGAGATTCTCATGATCACAGAAACTTGTTTATTATTAAAGATATGGAAGCTAACATGCATATTGATAATGTAGCAGTCATATCTGATGGATTTGCATTTCATACTAAAGGCTTGATGCCAATTGCTATAAATATTACAAAGCTATTAGCTGTTATTGAATGTCAATTTATTATACAAATTATTGGTCTAGAATTTACAAACAGCTTTATTCACGTTCAGTGAAGTGTTACGTTCTAGAACTCACCCTTCACGTTCCTGTAACTTCTACTTTTCTGTAGAGATTCTCAAACTACTTTTGCAAGGTATAGACCAAAGTTTATAATAATATAAATTAATTTACTTTATTTTTGTCAATTTTGTGGCACTTCATTTCGTTGTCTACGAAAATAAATATGGTTCAAAGGTTTATTAATAACAATGTCTACTGTATCGGTTATATATACAAACATATGTAACCTTATCGCATGCGGCATGTGGTTAGGTTTGCTCTTTTATCAATCACTTTTCATCGCAGCATGTTGCCGAGCATGCACAGACATAAAAACATGAACAAATGTACATATGTGTGTGTGTGTGTGTGTTACTCGATGCTTTTTGCTTAACAACTGCGCCAGCCCTGCTCGAAAATTTGTCAAACTAACGAAGCATTACATAACAAGCAGCATATATCCGCACACACACACACACACACACAAACACATATGTATGTACATACTTGCACTCTCACACATATGTGCCACCATTTTGGGCAGAAATCCTTTGGCACTTTAACGCATTTGCAGACAGCCGTTGCCTGCATGCCTGCCACTCTTTTTTTTCGTGCTCACTCCATTTTTGTAGCTGCGTACTTTCTTTCATTCGTTGTTGTTGCTTGTTTAAGTGCAAAGTGCTTCAAGCTTTGTTGGCCGTTACACATACACACACACACATATATGCACATGAAACGTACATCAATCATTCAGCGTCATCAATCAGGCAGGCAGGCAGGCGCAGTTGAAAGTCGAGCGCCAAAGTTTAAAGTCTCCGTCAGGCGCTCGGATGACAGGGCCAAGGCATAAGGCAACTTTTTGATATTTATGGCCCAAAATTATAGTGTGGCCGACCCTATCAAGTAATTTGAATGTTGAGCCAAAATTTGCGCATGTGTAACATGAGGCTGGCCAAGAGGACGTCGCTTTATGTACTTGTATGTGTGTACACACAGAGAAATAGTTTTAGTAAATTTTGAAGAAATGTGAAACTGGTTCTATAGCTATGGCTTTTCAAAGAAGGAAGCATTCCTTAATTTCTGTTTGTTGCCTACATTTTGTTAGAATTATCATCTAAAAGTGCCAACAACTGCAGTTGTTGTTCCAAAAATTTTCGCTGTTATCATAATACGTTTGTAGAGTAAAAGGTAAGGTAAATTTTCAAGTTTCGCGGGCAAGGTACATTGAGGAGTCTGTTCTAAATTAAACTGGAATGGAATGCTAGAATCGAGCGGGCTCAACTCCTTAATACCCTGTACACACTCCCAAAAATTAGAAAAAAATTGTGAACTTTAAATGAATTAATTAATTAAATAAAAATTGTTCACAACATACATACATACATACATAAGTGGAAACACATGTGTGAAGTACAGAATTATGTCAACAAACATCATCAACAACAACAATATTTATGGCTATAACTTCTTTCTAATTGATCTATCATAATGAAACTTAATATACGGACACATAATCACTAACTGGATGTGATTACCAAATTTAAGTTCAAAATTCCAAGAATTGGGTGAATTAGAGGGGTGTATCGAAAAAAATGAACAAACTTGCCCTTTCTCGGGCTTAGGAGAATCTACATACTAGGTTTGGTTATTCTAGCTCTTATACTTTCTGAGATCCTTGCGTTCATACAGACTGACGGACATGGCTATATCGACTCATCTTGTCACCCTGATCAAGAATATATATACTTTGTGGGGTCTGCCACGCCCATTTCTATGTGTTACATGTGAACTCTGTCACAAAGCTAATATACCCTTTTACTCTACCTAAAAGTGTTTAGAAGTTGAAGTTGTAAAGAAAATTGTTTTTTAAAATCGTCGAAGCATCGCCTATGCTTGAGCTGCAGGTGCTTTTCGCAAATCTAACATAAATTTTAGCTTTGTTCGTGGAAAGTTAAAGATGAATATTCATCTCACAAAGTTCTTCTTTTGAAAATTTGAACAGGGAACATTCGTGAAAAGGCGGGCACCATGCGCGGCTTTTAAAGAAAAGGGAAAAGTCAAAGTCGTAGCATTACATTACAGTGGGTTGGGTCAGTCAGAAATTGTAGCACAGATACTGCTCCGAAACCAATAAGCTGCTAACAATAGCTTTTGAGGCTGGGAGGCTTGTTGAAGAGGTGCTGCCTTTCTTTCAGTGCACGCATGTGCCTGTCTACGTACACGTATGAGTGTGTGTGTGTGTGTGAGTCCGTTTTGATGAGCATTAGACGCCACATGCGCCATAAATTACACACTTTCTCAGTTGCTGGCGCATGCACATGTCTGACATCATTATCATTATTATTGCCATCATTATTATTAACATCATCGGCATGCACATCATCTCATTCACATCATCATCATCATCATCATTGCAGCTGGCGCATGGCGCATGGCGCTCGGAAAATGGAGAGAGCGTCGAGCAACTGCTAAGTGCATAATAAAATTTTATTATTTTCCAGCTTAAAGCGGATATGAAAGTCGGGCAGAAAAAGCTACAGAGAAGAGGAGAGCAAAGCGCCATCAAGCAACACACATGCTGCCGCTGCACTCTTTGAGCTGTTTTGTTTTGGTTGTTATTATTGTTGTTGTTGTTGTTGTTGGTGCTGCTGTTGTTTTTATTGCGGTATTAAAACATTCCATACACACGCACACACACAACCACATGTGCCTGCCTTTGGCTTTGCGTACCCGCTGCCTGCGTCTGACTTTTCACATTTTCTTCCTTTTCTTATGCTGAAGTGAATGCCGGCAAATTGCATTTTAATCACATTGTTATGCCCGTTGAGGAAGTTGCCATGGCCACGCCCAAAACCCACGCCCCAGAACCTGGTAGCAGACTCCGTCTTTGAGCCAAGCTACGGGTACGAGTATGTGCACACCATATCCCATTAATTGCATTTGTCTGCAATCACTGATAAATGAAACTGATCAAGGCTGACGGGCATATCTGTGACAGGCGTAATTGGGGCATATATGTATGTGTATGTGTGTGTGTGTGTGTGTGTGTGTGTGCGCCCCCAATCTAAAGACGCTAACTAACTAATTGGAGTGCTTGATTTTGAGATTTTGCTAATTTAGGCATTCGAGGTTCCTTAAGCTGCTTTACCAAAAGCGAGAAACGACAGCAATTCCTGAATAGACTTGTTTTCGAATGTGGAAATGTATTTACATTTTAAAATACCTTAAGGTATTGACAGGAATAATAAATAATAATAATAAAGTACAAATAAATAAAAATACTATAGCTTTATGATAATTTAGCTAAATTATTTATATGCATTCTAGTAATTTTGTATTTAATTAAATCGAATTTGAAAATAAATATGTAATGACAAGCGTAATAACTTAAAAGTAACCTGATAATTAAACCGCTAAGGTTTATAAATAAATGAAATAAAGTCAATATATAGCCTTAAGTAGCAGATAACTAAATGCCATTCATCAGTTTCAACAATTACGGGCAGTTATTTAAAATTATTCTTTTTTCTAATTGGGCTTGATAATCCAATTTTTAAAGCAAAACTCAGCAGCTTATATACTTGAAGTAATAATTTAAAATGCAAAAAACCACGCGCATATTCAAGAGTATTCGAAAACTATGAAATAAGGACTTTAGCGGAAAAAAAACAGCACAGATTGAAAGCCATTTTATCACAGAGTTTGGGGAAACGTAGCTCAGGTATATCTTAAAACGTAAAAATTGGTTTAGAACCAAACATAAAACATTGCACGTAGAGTTCATCATAGCGATAGCCGACTAACACATTAATTAAGCAAATAGGAGTACTAAGCTAAACCACTAACGAACGCCCCAAAAAGTCTGTTCATGCTGCCGAGTTTGAAATGTGTATATTATAGTACTCAGCAAAACTGAACTCAAAATAATTTATATGCAGTGTTGGCATGCAGATGTTTATTTATTTTCATTTAAACTTGCTGCTGAATTTATGAGACAACAACAATAACAGTACAATAATAGGTGAGTGCGAAGCCATTAGCACATTTATGTGAAAACTACGCAGACCCAGGGGTCGTATAAGCAACGCTTTGCCATTTTAATGACTGGGGAGATCTAACGAGTATACGTATGGTGTATGTATACGTATATGTATGTATGTACTATATATGTATATTTCGCCATTTCCATTGTGTGCACTGATATGCAAATGAGTTGCACCTATGCATGCCCTGAAATTGTTGCAACCTTCGCGTAATGCGTGCGAAAGCTTTAATGCCGCCCATTGCGCATACGCCACGTGGCAGCACATCCACGTCGCTGGGCTGCTGTGACATTTCAATTAATGCGCGCAAACGTGCGCTCCTTTCCTAAAAAACGAAAACGAAATCACAACAACAACAAAAAAGAGTAAAATGGTGACATTGCCAAAAGGCGGCGCCAGTCATAAGAAATTACAATAAATATGTTTTTGAAGTCGCGCGAGGTCAGGGGGGATTAGCTTCAGTTTTGGCCACAGCCTTTTCGTTTTTTTTTTTTTTTTTTTTTTTTTTTTGTATGTCTGTGTGTGAATGTGTGTGAGTGTGTGTTTATGCCATGTGGGCATTGGTTGAGTGACCATGCAGCAAACGCCACAAAACCGAAAGCGTGAAAATGCTGTAATAAGCCAATGTGCGAGCCTTGAAGCATAGACAGCCCGCCTTCCCCCATGGTACTCGTAAATTTTCTAAAAAATGTTTAAAAACTTTTGCACAGCAATTTCTTTACGTACTTATGCCCTGGGGGGAGGCAAGGGTGAGCAACCAACAGCCAGCGGATTTGTTGCGTTTTATATTTTGACAGCAGATACAGCACCAGAAGCTGAGCCAGCAGCAGCACCAGAAACAAATAGAGATGGACCGCTTACGTAAACATGGGCATGCAAAAAAGGTGAATGTAAATGAGTATTGGAATCATTAAGAGCGATGGAGGAAGGAGGATGCTGTACTAGCTTCCGATTAATTCATAGCATTGTATTAATTTAAAAAAAAGCAATTGATAATCTATAACAAGAGGGCATATGAACATATATGTAACTAATGGCGAACGTACTGGGAGGCATACAATTATACAATCGGATACTATGCAATAAATGAACACACGTCGATATCTTGATCACTTCACTTATGAGGAGAAAAATTCAAATCTTATAAGATAGCCTTTGAAGGCCGAGCTTATTTAATAATCATTGGGAAGCATATTCTCGCAGATCTGGGTTTGTGTAGGGTTTTCCTAATCACTACGTTATGTTATATCACTAAAGGTATAAGATGTAGCGTATTTTTGTAATAAAAGACAGCCATTTTTGTTAGTATTTGGTTTTTAATTGATAAATACCTATTAAGAACTGAAATAGCTTGCCGGACTGGCTAATAAAGCTTCCCCCAACGGGTCAGTGATTCTCCATCTTTAGCTTTAAACTATATTTTATCTTGTATTGTTTAAATATTTTAATTTAATTATACTTCTTTATCTTGTATTTTTTTTCCTCCCCCTCCTTTGCTTTTTTTTAGGTCTAATAACGTCTCTGACTACTCTTTGCTGTAAATCAGGGCATAGCTGGCCGTTTGGCAAATAAAATTCCCCCATCGAGTCGAATTCCTTATTAGACATTTTTGTTATTTCAAAAGGCTTTGTTTTTCTTTCAATAAGTTCTGAATTGTTTTGATTTTTTTCCTCAAATCGTCAGCTCTGTTTTTCGATAAAATAAAATAAATAAAATTTGAAATATCGTTATGGTGGCTAGTAGATAATAATTAATAATTAATAATATCTACCTAGTGGAGGGCCTAATACAAATCAATATTCTGCTGTGAAATGTAAGAGCCTAAAAAAATATTCAACATAACACTCTATTAAGGAAATCATGGAATATTTCCTAACAACTAAAAAAAAAGGTCTTGAACTGAATTTTTGAATTTGATGAAAATTATAAATAGGAAGACTTTTATTCGGTTGATTTTGTTTGTCACGCGTCCATCTCGAGCGTCCATGCTTATTGCTCGCATAAGCTGTAGCTCTAGCAGCTCTAGTAGAGCGACCATACTCTTGGCTTTATGTAAGTCGACTGAAAGCGCTAACAGGCTGCTCCTGCTCATGTTCCTGCTCGTGCCACTGCCGCTGCCCTCGCCCGATCGCTCCTGTTGCAACATTGGGAGCGTGGCGGTGGCGTTACGTGCGCAGCGTGCTTCGAGATTAGCTAAGCACAAATAATGTTTGCGACAGTGTGTGTGTGTGTGTGTGGGTGTGTGGGTGTGTGTGCATTGAATTGACAGCTGCGTTAAGCGCATTGCTGCACAGCTGTTGAGGCTAAAGCCAATGCCAGAGCTTGTTGCCCACCAAGCCGTCGGACTCGTGCGACGTGCGGCATGCCTCGTATTTCGTGTTTCGCTTCACGCTCCGCAGCTGTAAAATATATTCACTCATTTAAGCACGAGCATGAATGAGAATTAGACGCGTTAATGAAACGACAACAACAAAATACAAATCTATGACATCAATATATATATACAAGTATATGCTCGTCTACAATATACTATATACTATAAGAGTATACATGTATTTAAGTGCTAATGGTGTTGTTGCTGGCGTAAGAGAAAAATAAAAAACAAGAAACTAAATTGGCTTTTAGGGATTTTCAAAGCGCGCAGTGGCTATGCAAAAGTTTTGCTCGTTAAAATAAATGTTGCTTTTGTTTTCGCTATTTTTTTTATCCCATACACTTTAATGGGGTCTATTACAATTTTGTTATGCTGCTTGCCATCGAATGCATCTGCATACTCGAATGAAACCGACTTGGAAAGCGCAATGCAAAACTTAAACAATTATTTTTCGTGTTATCAGCAAAGTACAAAGCAAGAGTCTAATGGTTAGGAAATAGAGTCTTCCAATCACAAATTGGCAAGAAGTTTTTAATTGAAAAAATGTTATAATTTCAATTGTATTGAAATTGAATGTTATTGGTAAGGACAACAAAAATTTAACAACAATTCGAGTACAGTTCGTTTGAAGAATATAATTATTGTTTCAGAATTTTAGTCACGTCCCTATTTCGTTTTTGGATGAGATTCAACTATAATGATGATAAAAGAAAAACAAAACAGGTCAAAACTTTCCAATTGCATTTTAAAGATAAAGGAGGAATAGTTTGTGAAATATCATGTATGGAGGATTCATTGAAATATAGACTGTCAGCATAGGAAAAAGTGAATCAAGTGCTGACTACTTATTTTATTTCACATGCTGAGAAAATCTTTAGAAGGTACTCAGCCTTTATTTAAATGCCATTATTATTTAACCTTCTTATATCAAATAGTAATGCTCTATAAATTGTTCTGCAAAGTAATTCTGGGAAATCTTTCCAGTTGCATTTTAGCTTAAAAATTAAAAATGATTGGTTTGATGAACAAGAAATACGGGATTTACGTTTTCGATTTGAAAAGTTAAACGAATGTATTTGTGATGATTTATTTTTCAGAAAATCGAAGCTCACAAAGAGCGCCAATAAAAACTTGTCATAGGTTTCCTGTCATGACATATTCAC
This sequence comes from Scaptodrosophila lebanonensis, assembly GCF_003285725.1. NCBI lineage: Eukaryota > Metazoa > Arthropoda > Insecta > Diptera > Drosophilidae > Scaptodrosophila > Scaptodrosophila lebanonensis. Next base: position 5,111,099 of record NW_022060566.1, on the reverse strand, counting down.
ATTTCCATTGCGCTACTTCCAAATAAACTTGAATAAAAACTTTTAAATACAAATTACAAAAGAATCAAAAAGAAGAAAATGCCACGGGTCGCAGACTATGATCTGAATATTATTGAGCTTTGTAAGAATATGTCTTCTCAAAGCAATTTGATGCACTTGAGGGACTTGAAGCCAAGGAACAATACCTATGAGCTCGGTTTTCACGGCAACGGCCACAGGAACGGCGCGTCGTCACATCACTATCATGATGGTGAGTAGTGTTTTGTGAATGGGGGAGCGGTTTTAAATGATGCATCACTTTGTTAAGCCTGCTGTGTGCCGGTGGACAGCTGGCTGAGCACCAACATAGGCTTCCAGCTGTCCCCAAAGGGGGCACTCCATGCACACGGACCATTGAAGCCAATCGACGTACATCGTCACCCGCGCAGCCGCTCTGCCTGTGGAAAGCTGCAGATCGCGGCTAGACGGCAGGCGGGTGAACAGGCGGAGAGGAAGGCTTACCCAAGGTCATTCAGCTACGATCGCTCAGCAGTTACTTCAAAGGACGAGGACGGGCCAATAACCTTCTTGCGTTGGCCCAATCGTGGTGAACTGGCGCTCTCAAAATCCGGTAGCCCCCTCATGACTTCAACTAGGACTATTCGCCAAAAATTCGTCAACGTGAATATCCCAACACGGAATGGCGTGATTTCGATGCAGCCGAAGAAGCTCTTCGAGATTGATCCCGAAATGCTGCAGTCCCTGGATGACAATATACTATCACAGCTGGAAATATTGGTTCACAACATGCAACTAATATTGAAGAAGTCGTACGATGCTGCCTCCAAGTAATGCATGCCACACACGAGTTCATGAAAAAACAGCACATACATATGAATTGTTATATGAATTGGAAAATACGTCATGGCTAATTAATATGAATAGAGTTAAAGTTAATTAGCCATAATGTATTTTCAAGTATGCCAATTAATACTAGGCCTTTAAGTATCGTCTATAAGAGCTTAATTATAATCGGTTTCCAACACTTAATGTTATTGATTTCTTTGTTGAACAACACATGTAATGCACACAATCGATAGTAGGAATTATTATTGCATGACAACAACAACGAAACAAAACATTCCAACAAACTTGGAAAGCCTGCACCTGATTAAATGTAATAAATAAATGAAATAATCACTAAACTAATACATGGCTGTACATTCCTGGTAATTGTTGGAATCCTAAGATTCTCTAAACCACAAGCCTTTTCTTGAAACTTGTCAAAAATAAATTTTTTATAATATTAACTTGGCAATTTATTATTTAAATATCTGAAATGTATTAATAATTTGAATTAATTAATCAGCATCATTATTGCAGGCGCTCTAGGAATAGGATTTACTCAGGAACAGGATTGTTTATAAATGTTCAAACCTGTTTCAACCACCACTAGGATAAGTCTTTGCTCTAGGATAAGAACAGGACAGTAACTTTTGTGAGGTAATTGTTGAATGATATGAGCTGATTAAAAATCAAGTCTGAAATGATTTAGCTATTATTTTTTCGACGATTAAAATATAAACAAAGTTTGTTCTCTTTGAAATTGCAACATTAAATGATGCAACATTAAAATCGAAATTAAAACAACAACAAATATCGCATAAGCCAGCGCATGGGCTGAGGTTAAATTTACGGCCAGCTGCAGCATACTGTAGCGGCAAAACTGTCGTTAGTGTGACCATATATCATCCGAATAAGTATCGATACCGACAATTGTTGTTGTATTTGAACGGCAATTATTTGTGCGCAACAACACCAGCAAGGAGATAAGCGAACAGCTGCGTGGCGGTATTTCAAAATTGTTTTATTGTTACAATATGTTGCTACCCAGTCTTGAGGCTTTACGTCCCTTAAATGTTTTTGAAGTTCTGGGGTTAACGCAGTCAGAATCGTGAAACTAATTCAATTAGATTTTCAGACGCTTCCTAAAGGCTTATTTCAAATAGTGTCTCTACACAAAACAGTTATTTGTTTTCTCATGATGAAGTGTAATCACAATGGTAACATAGATATAAAATTATAAATCCTGAAAAAATATCATTATCAAAAGAAATGTCACATCTTAATAATTGCGATATAAAATAATAATAATCTCGAAACTGATACTGGAAATGAGAACTTTTTTTCTTTATACTTCAGTTAACTGCTCAGTCCAAAAGAACGTAGATTTTCTGATTCTATTGGTCCACCAAACATCACAAATTTGAGGGGGACAGAAAAGAATCGCTGGATAGTATTCAAGTTCTTATATTATTTGCTTAGACTCGTTAAACTCAATGTCGGAATACGATGTACATGCTGGCTTATTTGGATAGCGCTTATATGGATTCGTGCAAATGGATTGTCCTATTTTGTTGAAGAAATGTCAGAAGAGTGGCTACGCGAACCATAATGTTTGAACTCGTATGTGACTGGCCCGTCGAAACTGAATATTTGCTACTCGGGGGAGTATAGCCCATAAAAAAGCATAAGCCTCACATGATGTGTCCAAAGATATGATTTTAGAACTTGCGCGCTATTTAAAATGTTTGTTATGGCACTAAAAAGTTTTTGAGTGTTTAAAAAATGCTCTATAGCTGCACATTTTGTAGAGTATGTAAAGTTTCGAAGCAGTGAACATAACTTTGTGTGCTCGTATGTTCTCCGTTCCTCGTTCCTCCCTCCTCCCTCCTCTCTCACTCCCTCTCTCTCTCACTCCTCTTCAATTTCTGCGTTCTCAGCTGACAGAAATTTATACTCGCGTTTATGGCCGCACACAGAACTGCGACTTTTCCTCTTCCTCTGGCAACCAGCTTTTGTGGCTATAGCTGTTTCTCTTTCGATTATCTCCGACACTTTCGCTATCTCTGGCCATGGTCTTTTTGTTTTCAGCGTTATTTGCGCCATCGTTGACATTGTAATTGTAGTTGTTGTCGTTGTTGTGTTTGTTAATCTGAGTTTTTTGTTGCGCGCTATTATTGTTGTTGTTGTTGGCAATTAAACAGCCGCCCCAAAGCAATAGCCAAGTGCCGTTTATGGTCGTAAACAGTTTCCATGTCGCTGTTCAGCGGCTTCAGTTGCTCGACATTTTTGTTGCATACTTTAAGGGCATTTTGCAGTTTGTGCCACAAAGTTTTGGTAGGAACTTTTGCGATTCGGCTCGTTTGCCGGCATACTAGCATGACGAAAAGAATGAAACTTGCTGGCAGTCAATCAGCCAACTGCTGGCAGTTGGCAGCATCCAGCAACCAACTGACAACTTCTAGCAACCTGCTGGCCATATTAGTAGCTGCATGCGAGTATAATATTCTTAAGTTGAACATTTCTTGCAACGCAAGCTATTTATGCGACCAGCTTCTTGACCTCTCTGGCTGGCAAACTTTTGTGTGCTAGTGAACGCGCCTACGCTTATGCAACGAAAAATTTGCATGCCAGCTCATCTCACGCACACACTTGCAAGATGTAAGTGAGTATAATCGAGTGAGGCAGGCAAATAATTTGCGCAAAGCTCTGTTGAACTCTGTCAAGTTTGCTTTGAAGACAATGTTGCTTTTATTAAAACCGATACGAATTCTATACGAAAATGTGGTTTTCTGCAACAAAACACCTATTTGGAAATTACTTTTCAGGCCTACTTGTAAATGAATATAAATTTTTGTTCGTAAAAAAATTGTGAAAAAAATTATGTAAAGAATGTTGCTGCATTCGATCTACTAAACACAGTTCCACAACCTCATTTTACATTCAAATTATAATTGCACCTATTCATTCGAAAATTGTTTCAAATGCAAATTATCCTTCAAATTTTTGACATTGATTTTTTATATTTTTAAATGTTTATATTAAAAAACTTGGAATCATTTGACCCTGCAATGAGTTTGTATGACACAGAGTATCAATTCTAAAGCTAAATGTGTGACTGACTTATTTTCAAATAGTACAAGTATGTACATTTTTAAATGTGTACAATGTCGGTTTGTTAATTTAAGTTTGCAGCCTTAGATGCAAATATTTGTGTCCCTTTCTCGACAGAAAATATGCTTAATTTTGCAGATTTATTTTGCCATTCAGGAAGTTGGTGCATAAGAAAATTAATGCAACTTATATACACAGTTCTTTAAGCATATTAATGGTATCTTGTTTGGGTAATTTTCTCAAAATTATTATTATCGAATTATTATTTTCAAAAACCAAAATTGAAAAATATTTATTATCTCTTGATTATAAGTTAGTTACGAGGCACAAACATATTTCCTCGAATTATTATTTTCGAAAAACTAAATATTATGATTTCATCAACTACATATTTATTTAACGGATTATTGAAATGTCATTTACTTTGAAACATTAAGTCTTGATCATATCTCTTTTAGCGACCTCATATATTTAGTTAGTATTGCAGACTCGAATACATGCTTCATCATAATTTTAAACAACTGACTGACTTCTGCATCTTAAAACTAAATGAAATTGGCAATTACACGTTTAAATTGCAACTCTCATAATGCAAACAGTGGTAGTTGGTTGGCGGTTTTTCTTCACAAACCAAGCTGAACATCATTTCACAAACATGACAGTCTAATTGAAAATTAAGTTTCAACTTACCATGTGGGCCGAATAGTTCTTTTGGAATCAGTGGAAGGTCGGTTTGGTTTGCTGACATAACTGTCACACACTTTTGCGTTTTTTCTGCCCTGTCTTGGCTTTTTGAATTTGCATTTGCTATTTCTGCCCTCCACCCCATCCGTCATCATCTCAATTATTTCCTTTGTCGTCTACAAAATTAAAACGTAATAATTCTCCTTTTTGTTGTTGTTGTTTTTGCTGCTGCTGCTGTATTCGTTTTGGATGTTGGACTGCAATTTTATTGGGCACTAAGTCACGTACAGACAATGACAACGACGCCAACGCTCACGTATTCCCCATTTCTTATGTCGCTGCCCCCTCGCTCCCCTCGCTACGCTACCCACTAAGCCAACACCATCATTGTGGCAAGCGGCAACCACAATCGCAAACGCAAACGTTCTTGGCCGCGCTTTTGTTTTAATAATAAATCTTGCGACAAAAATATTTGCTTTCTTGCTCGGTTTTCTAATAAATTTAAAGGCCATTTGGCCAGCCAGAAGAGCTGAAAAAGGACGGAGGACGCAGCCAAGTCGGCAAGTCAAACATTTTATATTCATTCGCTCTCTCTTTTTTCAAAATTTTTGTTTTTTTTTCGTGCTGCCTCTTTTTTTTCTATTGCAACGATAAGCGGAAGCACAAAATGGCAAATGCACAGCCAAGAAACGTTTCTCCACTTCACTCCACAACCCCCTGCCGCCACACCACTAGCCCCGTTCTGCCTCTCCACTGTCCTGTCCTGTCCTGTCCTGCCTATCTGGCTAGCGTTGATTGAGCGTGAACCTTACAGCTGCCGTCGAGAGACAAATGATACGCGTTGACATTTTGGTTGCTCCATTTTGCTGCCAACTGTCGGATTTTGAATTTACAGCAAAAAGGCAGACATACTACATAGTCGATTGTTGTTGTTATTGTTGTTGTTGCTGGCATTGTTGGCCATTGTTCCCATTGAGTTAAATGGAAATTTAAACGCAAGCGCCTCGCTGCCAAATCCCAAAAACTTACCTGAAACGATAGCAAAGAAAAGGTTTGGGTGAATTTTAATTTAATCCATTTGGAAATTAGCAGCATGACATTTTGGTTAGAGGGGGATTTCAGGCTGAGAAAAGGGTGTTACCTCATCAAGTGGAGAGGAAGTGTGCTTGTGTTGAAATTTATTGGCATGCCAAGTAAACATCCGTAAGCCCCACTACACGGTTTATTTCGAAATTGTTTTTGGTTTATTTAAGCATCTTCAATTTTAATAAAAAAAAGTTCAGAAATACAAGTAGATCAGTTCCTTTGTTATAAATATTAAGCAAGTACATAGTACCTTCCAAAAGTAATGCCAGCACCACTTGTGAATACCTCGAGTCACCTCTTTTTCTTATCCTAAACAGCTTTATCATATAAGTCACAAATTTTAGTAAAAAGGTACATAATTATGAGACACTATAAAAAATCATTAATCAAGTTTTTTTTTGGCTACGATTGATTTTAAATAAAGTAATTAGCTGCTACATAAATTAATTTATTAAGAGAATTCGATATCGATTAGCCAACCACTGTACGCCCAATATCACGGCCCTCAAAATTCCAGACTATGATGATTTAGATGTGCATTCAGCTTCAACTCAAACCTCCAAACTTAAGCGAGCAAACAAACAAAAAATTTCAATCCTTCCACGCTCATAAAGAATCAATGAGTTTCTTAATTGGAAGTAATTGAAAGAGATTGATGAAAAATTATGGTAAGTTTAGTTTCACTTTGTTTAACGAAAAATCAACTGAATAATCAATTAACTAAAGTTTTGCTGGTACTTGAAATTTTATAACTACAGGAGTATTAATAATATGGATTTAATTGCAAATGGCTTAAAAGAAAAGTTATAAGAGTTATAAGAGTTTAAAGAGTTTAAGAGTTTAAAGAGTTATAAGAGTCACCAGCACCAATTAAATTAGTAAATTAGTTATTAAAGTTGAAAAGACTTAAACATTTAACCACATATAACCAATCTAATTGGTTTCTGAAACTTTTGCACCGGCCAGTAAATGAAAGTCCATGACAGTCCTTTGCCACAGAATGTTCAATTTTCAATTCACAAAAGGATCGACTCAATGCTACTCTTAGCAGCAAAATTCCTTTCTGGCATTTGCCGGCTATGTGGTGTGGTGGCATATTTTCTTGGCCAGAGCCAGAGCAATGTAAATATGAGCAAAATATTTGACCAGACTATTTGTTTGGGCAACACACACACACACTTTTATGACTGCAGTGCTCGGATCTCGCATAGAGAAACGAGAGAACAGAGGACAGAAGGATGTGGAATGCTGTGACTTCATGGACGATGGACGATGGAAAATGAAAATTTTGGTTGCTTCGAAGCAGCATTTCTGTATTTAATTCAATTAAGTATTTTTTATGGGCAATGCCAAGCTAAGCTGGTTGTTATGCTTCTTGTTAGCAGGCGGCCGTCAAAACAACGTTTATGGCCCACAACTGTTTAGCTTAAATGCACGACTGGGCTTCATCTGAGGCCTGTCAAGGCAAATGTCTAGAAAGTGGCAGGCCCACAGCATTTGGCAGTTTCTGAGGCACTAAGCGACGTTTTGTGGCTACCCAATACAGTCACACATACGCACACAAACAAACACACACACATAGAGCGCAGAGAAAAATGGCAAGTAAAATAAAAAAGGAGAAAAAAAATTAAAACGAGAGCGGTAAGGGAAATTTAACATGTGTTCGACGGCAGCATCCAAGGCGGCATATCTGACGAGTTCATCTTGTGGTTTTTTAAGTGCTGTTGTACGGTCAATGTAAACAGCTTCCTCCCTTACCTCCACTCAACTCCACGCCACTCCCCCTGCCACCTTACCGCCCACTATCATGTGGGGTTGAGCTTCTTAAGTAATGCCTCGTGTTTTGTTGCCGTCGTTCGCATTTCTTTTATGTTCTCTGTATGTTTTGGTGATTTAAGAAAAATTGATGGCTTGCTTTAGACATGATTTTGGCACGAATCGGACGCTGGGCGTAACCGCAATGACACTGCGCAAAACGCACACACACACACACACACACATGCTAACCTACACTATGAAAAAAATCAAGTATTTCGTTCATATAATACTTGAATGGATTATGCGACTGAAGTCGCTTTTAAACAACAAGATATTGTAAAATTGTATCGAACGTTAACATTAATTCTTTTTGTACAAAACAGATTCAATCATATTTTAAATATGTTGAGCAAAATCAATAAATCGTATAGAACTTGTAGATTCCATTTGTGCCGTATGTCCTCAGTTAATCATTAATTAGCTCTTTACTTATTTAAATTTATATTCCATTTATATTCCATTCGATCGAACTATAGGGTGGAGGTACTTCAATTACTGTGTTTTACATATTTAATTGAATCAAATATATTTAATAATAAGTATGAGAAAACACATATTAAATTTTGGATATTTTAAATTTATTATCAGCTCGTTACTTTAAATTTATATTCCATTTAAAATTAATATTAACAAATCGAAGTACATATGTTTTTTAAGCGTTCCGTAATTCAACACGGGTTTTATATTTAATTGAAAATATATTCAAAAATAACACAAGAAAATACACATTTCATTAGAATACAATTTTTTATTTTTTACTATAAATGTTTATTTGCTTTTATTACAATACATTTTCACGAATGCTTTCGCAGTTCTTTCCGGCTTAACTAAATCCGATTGACATCGCTCCTGTGACTTACCTGCGTACCTGATGGAAGGGTTAAGGGGTATACAAGTACTAGAAGGCAAGCATGTATATAAGTAGAAGAGACAGAAGAAAACGTGCCAGATCCCATTTTATAATAATATACAAGTACATAATCACGATTCCGAGAAGAATCGATAAAGACATGTGACAGTTCGTTTGAACACGAAGAACTTTTGAATCGAAGCAGCTAAGAACACCTAGAAATGGACCTCTCCCCACCTATTTAACGTTTCGCATTCCCCACGAGGAAGTAAAACCACAAACTTATAAGTTAAGTCTATTCCATCCAGATTTGTTCGTTCAGTGTTTTCTTAAATGTATAAACTCATTGAGGCGTTTCGTTGTTAGCTTGCCATTCAAAATGCATAGATATGATTTGATTTGTTCGCATCTATATATATATATACACACACACAGGCACTTAGCAGGACAACGCACAAAAGTAGGCTATATATAGGTTTGTACGCGTACATAAGTTGCAAAAGGCTTAGGCATGCAAATTGTTGCCAAAGCAACCCACGCCTTATTTGCACGTCTGGCAAAACGCATTCCAAATGAAGATTTATCAGCGGGCATGTTTCATAAATATATATATAGACACACACACACACACACACATATTTTGTACGACAATAAAAAGTAAGTGGGCAGCCGAGAGTCCTTTGTGAATTTGAATTTATGGTGCAGGTTGCGATGGCAGTGATTTATTATTGAGAGAGCGAACCGAATGATAAGAATCAAAGCTCAACCGAAGTAATGCCCCTTAATGGTCCGTGCAGGCCATCATGATATGATGGTATAAATATCAGCACTGCTACTCTAATTGGCCCCTTCAACTACAAACTCATCGCTTCATTATGGTCAACAGTCAGAGGTGGCTTTAAGCTGGAAATGTGCCGTAGGAAATTGCTAATGAACGGATGGACGTGGCGTGCTACGATGATACAAATTGTCGAGGCAGCCAAGCGAGCTTTTAGATATGCATAACTATTAGACTAAATGCCATCTTAGAAATGCAGTTAATTTATTATTAAAAACAAAAACCAACAAATAATCCCACAATGGAGAATGGCTGTGATTTCTTGAGACTTAAGCCAGATATTTTAGGGAATTGATTTTTTTAAAGCAATGTGTTCGTGTCACACAAGCAATGTTTTGTGAATTTTCAATTTGCATTTTCTTTGTAATTTTGTTAAAAGCACATGCTAGTGCTTAATGGAGTTGGTCTGAGGTTCGCTTGCAAAATACAATCATTTCTTTTAAAATTAGCATACAATTTTCTGCTGCTTCTTTGGAACATTGTCAATCAACTGGACTTGTTTGAGTTCTTCTTTCTTCCAGTAAATAGCCAATTAGAACGTGATAGTTTACATATACTTGTATTTCATCTGATTGTTGCCCAAACTTTGCCTCCTACGTTCGTCTTTTCAATTAGCTGTGCAGCATTCGAAATTTGATATTGAATAAGCCCTCAAAAACTGTGACAGCTCACCCGAAAACATATTCAAGTGTCCGAAGCAATTGCCCAAATGCGGCAAGCCGTGGATATTGTCGCCAGTGTCGGGGCACTTAGAAGCCGGAAATTAATTCGCAACTTGCTGACACTTTTAGTGCGTGCTTCTACACCCCACAGAGAAATCGAATCGCAACCCAAATGCCAAGCACAAAAAACGACAGCAGAAGTCACGTCGCGTCCGGCACCGCCATATCTGCCCGGTTCCACCTCTCAGCGCCGTCCATTGCAGCAATTGCAGCCGTAAATTGTGTAAAGAGTGGAACTAGGCGATGACAGCAACAGTAACAGCAACAGCGACGGTCCACAATGGAGTGTAAAGGGCGCGGGGAGGTTGTAAAAACGTCAAATTTATGAGCTTGAGCTTCAGTTTCAGCTTGTTCTTTGACCCTTTGGCTTTGGCTTTGGCTTTTCCTTGGCAGCAGATTTAATTAGCTGCTATTTAAGCCCAAATTTTATTAAAATGAGTCCAAGGCGCCAAAAGCCTCAATTCGACGTTGACTTTAGCCACATTTCTTGGTTTGCCTTCGAAAAGAAAACTGGTGCGGGTGCGGCCCAAAGCTTTTGATGCTTTAAGTACAGTGTGGAATTTGTTATGATAACTTGTACATATCTGCGTGGAACTAATATTAAAAATATATGATACTAATACTAATATTGTTGGCCACTATAATAGGACATCGATTGTTTGTTTTTCTTATCACTTATAGATGTACACGTATTTATACCAGCATTGGAACCAATTGCGAAGCCGCACTTCATACAAACGGGTTCGGTACTAGAAACGGTGTTGATATTTTTTTTCGGCCTGCAGATTTGACCATAACACGACAGATTGACACTTATTAGATATGAGACCACTCTCTCCAGAATTTTTAAAACTGCAAGTAATTTGAAATGGTAGCGCCGTGACTCGAACGGAGGCTTAGTCCGGAAACGAACTCACATTATGGGAGTTATAATTTGAGTTGAGTCTGAAAGGGATAGAAGAAAGTGAGTTCCTTTTCAGCCAATGCAGTGGTGGAAAGAAGTCCGCAACGCTTTTTAACAACAAATAGTTGGTACTGGATTGGATATAACGTCTAGTATCGGAACTCGTACGAAAGAACTACCGTCATTAGTGGGAATAACTCTACTTCAAATATAGAGCACGAGGCTAGTGAAATAGAAAATAACTAAGAAGCATTGTCAGCTAGCTATTTGAGATGATTGATTTAGATTCAATGGAGTGCAAAGATCTTATGATCCTTATTTCACATCAAAACAAGAGAGAACGCTACAGTCGAGCAAGCCCGACAGTGTAATACCCTGTACCCAGGAAAACTTCCGTCACTGAGTTATATGCGCCCATAGCTGCAGCAAAAAGAGGAAGAAGAAGAGCGAACTTGTTGCTGCAGTTTGGGGGGGTTGTACTGGCGAGAATTTGTTTTGCTAATAACTTTTCTTAGAATTGACCGAATTGAATAAAATTTTACACAACAGTAGACAATTATATATTAATTATGTGTGCAAAGTTTGGTTTAGGTAGCATTTGAAATGTGGACGCTATTGACGAAATTCTGTAGCGGGGGAAGGGGGGGAAAATTAAAAAAAAAAACATAAACTCGTCCTTACTCGGACTTAGGAGAATCTGGATGCCAACTTTGGTTATTCTAGCTTTTATAGTTTCCGAGATCCTTGCGTTCATCCAGACGGACGGACAGACGGACAGACGGACGGACATGTCTAGATCGATTTCTCTCGTCATGCTGATCAAGAATATATATACTTTATGGGGTCGGAGATGCTTCCTTCTGTATGTTACATACTTTGCACAAACCTAATATACCCTTTTTACCCTACGGGTACAGGGTATAAATATACCTAAAATTCTACAAAGCTTGGCTAAAATTGACTGTACAGCTTTTTAATTATTGTGAAATTTTTCTCTTTAACACACACACACACACTTTCTACTCCATTGTAGACTCTTGAAAACTATAATTCTCGGAATTCATTTCTGTGAATTACTATATAGCCATGACTTCATATAAGAAATACATTTCGGTTTGTTAGGAAAAACTTTAAAAAGAACTTTTCTTTTTTTTTTTTTAAAGAGATTATGGACCGCCCACTGCGGCGTATGCGTAATGTCAAACAACGCATAGTCACATGGCCACAAAAAAAAAGGTAAAAATAAAAGGAAATAAAATAAAATCTGTGTGTCATGTTAATGACCGATTAACGACGCGTGTGTGCTGTTTTGCGTGTGTGTGTGTGCGTGAGTGCGTGAGTTCGTGCGTGTGCATATGTGGGGTGTTCCTGTTGTGCTGTCAGCCACTTATTCTAATCAAAAAGTGAAACTCACAAAGCATTTCCTAAAAGCTGAAAGCTTGCCCAAAGCCCAGCAAAAAATAAAAAAAACACAAAGCAAAAGTCAAAAGACCTCCCCATCCACATCCTCAATTTCGTCCTCGTCCTTAGCGGCATAACAAATTAAATTTCAACACGCAAAGATTTGTTACAATGGTTGTGGCTGTGTGGCTTTGGCATGGGGCTGGGGCGGGGGTACTCGCCTGGAATTGGTTGTTCTGCTGCCAAAATTAAATGTTCGCCTGCCTGCCGATTAAGTCAAGGCACTAAATTGGCAAATGGAATTTTTTTTTCCGCTCTTGTGCGTCGAAATTCATGCGAACTTTTGCAGCGTTTTTTTTTTTTCTTCTTTCTTGCGACTTATGCATATTATTATTAGTATTAGGTGTGAGCACGCGCAAGAATGTGTGTGAGTGTTTGGGTGTATGGGTGTGTGTGTGTGTCTGTAAATTGGATTTTACTTTATGCAAATGTATGCGCACTGATTGAGTGACACTAATGGATGATGAAGTCGTCAGCCTTGGCGGACTGCTGTCAAACGACAAGCAGGATAAACAGACTGACAGTCTGACTAGCTGGCAGCCTGACGGAACGACAGAATAAACGTGGTTCGATGCACATGGGAACAGTTGAAAACATCAATGGAAGTGCAGCAAAAGTTTTGGCATACTTGGGTGCGATTGGAAAGAAATGAGTTTGTGGCTGCACATAGACTGATTTATAGATTTTTATAGTAAGTCTTTGTAGATCACACATATAGACAGTGCCTCTAATAGGCTTAAATAGTCTACAAATGCGAGTGTTAACACCACCCACATCATGTTCCATTTAAAAATGTAGTCATATGGGTTTAAAGCTGTGAGAATTTTGTTCTCCCCGAATGAACAAAATTGTACAAAACTAATAATCAAACGAACTTATCAGGCATCTGAAAAGAGCATTTTGACCTACTTATCAATTTTGAACGCATTGAAAGCTGGGAGGACGCTGTGGCATTGCGATGAAATGGATATGCAGTATTTTAGTTTGTTGTTTATGAAACAATTCGAGGAATGTATTTCTTTGATGATAAAGTAATGAATCGAGTTTTCCATAAATTAAGGTGAATATATGTCTGTAGGATGAGGGAATGGTAATCGATATTACTATTGGATAGGAAAGTCTCCAGTTGAGTTCTTGAGTTCTGTGGTTGGTTTTGTGTTCTATGCATATTATAATCTATAAACCAAAGTAACTCCATTTTGTGAACGTGTACCTAAATACTAATTTTATCATTAAACAATTGAAGAACTTTAAGAATCCTCTAAATAAAATACGTGTTATTTCTTCATAAGAAAGACTCGATTTGATAAATTATAATAGAGCAGGAGATGCCATTAGCATTTGTTTGCTTGCAGATTATCAATAAATGTCATAATATTTTTAACAAATCGTGTATATTTATATTCACATTTCAAATAAGTTTCCAAGTTCTATTCAACACTAAAACACTTTCATGCTTGCAATAAATATGCCTCTGCATAAGTAAAATCGGTCTGTATTCTGTTTTTTATTTAGGCATCACAAGTAAACATGCCTTTGAATAGATAATAGAATGCTGAATGAATGGTAATGTAAAAATTCAGCGAATTGCATTTTTTTTGCATTTTTGTCTACACACTAAAAAAGCAATAAATTTTTGAACACAAACATAATTGGTCATATTTCTACGGCTGGTCGTAAATATCAATAAAACATTGCCACAAAAACGTATTAATTTGTTGTGGATACTAATGCAAATGAGCTTTTTCCCAAACAAAAAAAACATTGTTTTTTTTGGGCTTATTTTTTTTACTGCTACACATAAATATGTTGCCCACTAATTGGGGCGCGCAGAATTTGCATCAAAATATTCCATCATATTTGCATAAATTGCATACGAATGCCGCAAATAAATGCACTCACAATGCCCAAGGGCTTCTATCAATGGAATAATAATAATAACACAAGTATTAGCGAGAACATTAATTTTGTGTAAATTTACAAATATTTGCCCGTCGCATGTCGTTGAAACAAATCAACAATATTAATCAAAGGCACTTTGTTGGTCATGTGCACAAAGTGGAGTGCAAACAAACTTAATTAGGATTCTGTTGCAAAAAATTGCGATAATTTGAAGGAAAAAAAAAAATGAAAAAAGTCATTAAACATAAAGCAATCGCAATCGTAATCGCAATAGAAAAAAAGAAAAGAAAACAGCGAAACATCAACAAAGGAAGTTAAGTAAATAAAAACATTAGGCGACAATAAAAATGCAAAGCGAAAATAAAATAAAAAACAAGAAAAAAAACAACAACAACGAAATATGCCTTAAAATTCAAGTGGCAATCAGGGCGCACAAACAGTCAGACAATTAAAAATGAAAACAAGCTTAAACACACACACCCCCACCCCCACACACACACACACGCAGGTCACATAATGAGCAAGGTCGTATTTAAGGGGTCTACTGCCGCACACTTCCACCTGCCCATAAATGTTTTAAATGGCAATAAAAACATGGCGTTGGCTTAATGAGCGGGCGCCAATGCTTGCCTGCATTGTGGGCGGTAAATGGAATTGAAGCCGAGTCTGAAGCGGCAGTGGGGAGCGGGGGATGGAGAGGGGCCAGTAAGCGTGTTGGGCTTGATGCTTGGGGGATTTTTCGACACCGAAACCAACACCGACCAGCTCAAAAGCTGGCACAGCTTCCATCAACCAGAACCAACCAGAACTGGCACCGGCACCGGCACCGTTGACGCGACGTTCTCGTCATGATTCTGCGTGCTGAAGCTGTTATTATTGCTCTTGTTGTTACTGTTTATGCTGTTGTTGTTGTTGTTTGTGTGTTGCTTGTGTGGCTCTAATTAAGCCACTCGTGTGTCCTGTGAGTGCAATTTGTTTAATTTTTCAGTAGGAACAACAACAACAACAACAGCACCAGCACTGCTTGAATTTAAAGGCCTGTTTGTGCCTTGACATTTTCTAGGTCAATTGTTGCTGACCAAAAACGCAACTCATGCGCAAATACTCGTATACGAAACAGCATAGAGCACAATTTCTAAAACCCCTCAACCGACCAGCATTTTACATTACTCCTAACATCCGTGCAATGAATACAAATTGAAGTTCTAAGTAAAAGTCTCACACAATTCTAGTAAATCATAGCTTGATGTTATACTTGTATGTAATTGTTTTCTAAGACCACATTTTCCAGAGAAAGCATAAAGTAGGTTGGTAATTGTAGGAGACAAGCTTCTGAAGTTCTTGTTGCGGTAAAATCCAAGTTTCTGCTCCAAATTTTGTGAACCACACTTGCAGCAGTCCGACATAGCAAGCTTAACTTGGAAATTTAAAGAATGGAATCCATTTGACATTGCCTTAGTCAAGCTCAATTGAAAATGCTCAACTATACTTTATTGTACAAATATTATAACTATACTCGTACATCAAATGCTGACTTAAATGAGATTAGTGTCAATCGGAATCTAACCGATTTGTAAATTTATTCATGTAATTCATTCCGGCATAGCTGGTCGGCAATCAAATTTTCCCCCACAGGGTTGAAGACATTTCTTTTTACTCTTTCTGGTCCTTTTTTCTTTCTGTTCCTTTTTCTCTTTCTGCCTTACTTCATCTAGATAGCTCTTAAGTACTACAATCTATTTTTATTTTTGTAGTTCTTCGGTTAACGTGTCGGAGGCATTTATAGACGTTATCGTATAGTTATTTTTGAGGCTTTCTTATTTTAAAAGGTTTAAATTATAACTTAATATTAGTAATCTGTATTGACAGCACTATTTGTTGATCTTTTAAAGAAATAAATAAATAAATTGCTGTATTTCTTTCCACTCGTTCTTTGTCTTCATTCGTCCAGCAATCTAAACCATGTCAACAGATTCTCTATCCTGCCGATATACTCGTGGAAGATACCAAACCATGGCCCATCATCACATATACTTGTATAATTAGTGCATCATTAAATACTGTACACTCAATAAACAAATGAGTACGCTCAAAGCCTTTGTCCTATAAATTATGACCCCAAGGCTATGTTATGCAGCGTTCTTAAAGCTAAAGATATTATCAAGAGCCTGCTACTTAAGCACTTGAATACTACATTTTTCTTGCACTTGCCTAACCCTAATTGCTCTCTTTACGGAATATATATATATATATTTTTTTTTTGCACTCAACTCAATAAATTACTTTCAAATTGCAGCCAATTCGACAAAATGTCGCATGCGTGAGCGGCAAAAATTTAATTTGCGCGCATTACAGCCATTGGCATGTAGACCCAAGTCCAAGCGCTGTTCCAAGTCTAGACCTAAGACCGCATTATATTCCAGACCAAGCCCAAGTTCAAATGAAGAAATGCGATACGCATAATAATAGTAGAAATAATAAAGTAAAAGGATGCAAAAGGAAGCTGATGCCTAAGCCAAAATTTAACGAAAATCACGTGATATTGGTGCGTGAAAAAAGTGTCGATTTTCGCGAACGAAAAAAAAAAAACAAGAAAGTAAAGGGCATTTACAAAATGCAAATAATTAAAGTTACTAGAAAAAATCAATCCGTTTTAATTGTTCAACCACTGGAAATAGAAGAACTTTAAAAAATAACTCGGCATTTAAAATAAGTGGTTACTGCATCGTAAAACTTCTTTGCAACAAAAATAAAAAACAATACCCTTAAAGAAGGTTCCCTAAATCTTCGGACAAGATTCTTGGTGCAATCACAAAAGCAAAGGCAAAGAAATAGTCGAAAGGTAAGCTAGACACCTAAGCCCCTGAACTCTTCATCCTCTTTAAGGAAATCCTCACAAATTTTGGTACAACCAGAAATTGGCCTTCTAATTCGAAAAAATTCCATATATATCGCTCATGACATACATTCCATACTTTCTCTGATTAGATTAGATCAGTTGTTTCTGCGTATTAAAAAGCCCATTTTACTTTCACAAAACTTATTTCTACACTCAAACTCATAATTAATAGATTACAAAAAAAAATCAGCCTGAAGGCCTTCGTTGTTCTGGGTTTCTTGTATCAAATTTTGTGATTTAGAATTAATTCTAAATTACAAATGTTAAATAAATGCTCGTAAAAAAAGGTTCACAAAATTTTGATTGAACTTAAAAGATTTGGGATTTTTAAGTATTTTTCCAAATTTTAAAATATTTCCCAAATTGTTCACAAATTGTTGTTTTCATAAAACGAAATATTTCACTCAATACGAGTGTCTGTACAATTAGGACAAAAACATTAATACAAGAACAGAACGTTGGAAAAAATATGTAGTATAGCTTATAATCCATATTCTGTGCACTTATAAAAGTTGAAATTGTTTAGGGAAGGAATATATGTCAAATATATAAATGGTTTATTTTTATCTTTCAAAAGAGTAAAGCTTAACACCTTATATATATATATATATATATACATAATTATATTCTCATGGAAAGTGAAGTTAAATTGTAGAATTTTTAAGTATGCAAGTTAACGAGCATCAAATCGTTTTTTTAAGGCGCTTTTTAAATTGCATTGTCTTCAGTTCGCTATGATATGTAGAACACATATAATTTAGTTTTCCGCAAACCCATGTTCCTCTTTAGAAACTCAGTCGATGTTTAAGTTTGTCGTAGTCTCACGTGTGTTAATTATAATATAAGTGGAAACAAGTTTTCAACCATTGCGCCAACAAATCAACAAATTTATCTTTTATTTAATTATAACGAAGCAATATTCAAAACATGATTAAAAGCCCTGGCTGCTAGTGCTCCAAACCTTAAGCAGGTTAAGAATTAATTGTTGACCTTCTCTTTTTTTATTATAAAATAAATAAATATTGGAATCCTATGTTTCGACGATAAATGTATTAATAGAGAAATTAATATTCACTTTGTTGTATACTCTTAAGATTTGTTGGGTTTCTTGTAACGCACACATCTCTAAGTAGTAGGCGGCAGTCGCGCTTGCTGCTAGTCTGGTTTTTATTTGACCCAAAAAATTAGCAACGTGCACTTAAAATTTAATATAATTACCTCCATTTGTGAGCCCTTCTTGCCCATGGAGCCGCCACCGGCATGGCCGCCACTTTGTGCCGCGTTCATTTTGTTATTGTTGTTGTGGTTGTTGCTGGTACTGTTGCTGTTACTGTTGCTGTTTCTGTTGCTATTACTGTTGCTTGTGGTTCTTGAAGTGCGTTGAAGATGGCGGTGTTGGCGGTGAGCTGAGGTGTGTGCTACTTGTATGTGTGTGTGGGTTTTTGCGGCCCCTCCGTTAAGGCGTCTAACAAGCGAGTGCGCCTTGTTTTATGCTTCGTTTTATTAACTGTACTTTGTTGTCGCTGTTGTTTTTGGTTGTTACTCTAACACACGCACACACACACACACAAGAACACACACATACGGGCACGCACACACATACGCAGAGGAAGACAGCTGTGCGCTGTGCGCCCTGTATTGATAATTATTAGGATGTGTTGCTCGGCTCACACACACATACACTCGCATTCACACGCCCACGCACACACACACACGCACACGCACACACAAGCACACGGAGGGAGAAAGGCGCGCGCCGGTAAATCTCTGGCAGTGGCCGCTATTAAAGCTAGTGCCGCGTCTCCTTGTTGTTTTTGTCCTTTTGTTGTTGTTTTTATTGCTGTTATTCTGTATGTATGTATATTTGTTGTTGTTGTTGTTGCGCCCTTCTGCGCAACGGAAATTGAAATTTATGTGCTGTTCAATGGACGCTCCACAAAATGCCACAAAATCACACGCACCTTCAGTTTTGTTCTTTGTTTTGCTTTGTGTTTTTGGTTTATTTCCGTTATGTTTTTATTTTCGGTTGCTTCACATTATTGCCGAAGCTTTTATTTTTTTTATGCACTCTTGTATCTCTTTTGCTGCTTATTTTAAAGCTTCATGTATTATTAAGTCACATTACGCCCTAATGCATAAATATATATGTATGTGTATGTACATATGTATATATGCCTGGGAATAGGCCTAAAACAAAAGATGTGTTTATTTTGGTTTGGTCTGCTTTTCGCTTTCACTTTTGTCTTGCACTTTGGCGCACTCTCCGCCGTAGAAATTCAATTTCATTCAATTGTGAAAAGCTGGGGTGTCGTGCTCGTGAGTTTGCGATTTTCTTTTCGTCGCATACATTTAAAAGTAGCAACATACACCTCGTTCCTATTCCATAGACTGCCACAATAATATGACACACAACTGTCATGATGGCCCCAGCAGCCCTCAATCTCAGTCTCAGTCCAAGCTCAGTCCGTCTTTAATTCTTTCATGCCACTTGGGCACGTTCTCCTTCAAGCCCCAGGCTGTCCATGCCCCAGACAATGGGCTAGAGATGCCGCAACAACAGGTTTGAGTTTGGATGTAACTGAAACAATACCCTCCAGAGAGATAATGTAGCTGTATACTGTGGAGATATCACGTGACCTTTGGGTACCATAGACTAAGCTGTTGAGCTTGAAAAGTGTCCCATGGACTATTGGCCCGTGGACGAACACGATGAATAAGTATAGCGGATTGAAAACATATATGTGTAGCAATAGATACGTATAAGAAATTGAAACTAATAAGTCAGTGAGATAGCATTAATGGAGAAGGAAAAATCTGTTGTAAAAATGCAATTTGAAAGAATGCTCGTTTTTTTCGTTAATTAGACGACATTAGATTTCCACATTCACACCATATTGGACTACAAAAGTGGACATTTTTTTGTAGAGAACTCTTGTTATTATTCAATATATAAGCAAGCTCTGAATCAGTTCGGGAGTGAAATTGAACTAAAGAATTGTCCAACTATTTGTTGAAGGGTTATTTAAATGCAAGCAACGGGTGTATTGCCTGATTAAGAAATATGGGCTGTGTATTTTGAATATAAAATATATGAATAAGGTTTTATGAGAGTGCGATCAAATTAAATACAATACAATTACTTAGCATTTTAAAATGTGATTCAGGTTCCATTGAATTGGGTGTAAATGATATATTAGACAAAATATAAATAATCAATCGATTTAGAGTTATTAAAAAAGGGAATTTTCGCGTTCATTAGGAATGATTAATTAATTGGCCTATTAGGTTTTCATTTGGTTGGAATAGACGTAGATAGGGGCGTAAGAAAAGGGCTTGTTTTACACCACCTCCAATAATTATTGCGATACAAACCAGACACAATTATGCATTTGGAATTGTAGCAGAAATAACTTATTGAATAAATGCAAATAACATATTATATTTTTTGGTAAGCATTTAATATTTTTCCCTTAGAAGAACTTCATGGATTCAGTTGCATTTTTAACGATTCCTCAAATTCTTAACATCTATGTTGGAACAATCCAATCAGCCATACACATGTCTGCGACAATTGAGGGGAATGGGCGACAAAGGTAACTTTACATAATACATATCCATGTAGAAATGCGTTTTAAAGTAAAAAGTTTAATGCTCAAGCTAAATGTTTTATATAAATCCGTAGCAACATTTCAACTTTTTAAACGTTTGCCTTAAACGTAATCATTTCATTTTTGTTTCATTTCCAGCTCCATTAACGTAAGCGTTTAAGCTGATTACCGCTTTCAATGATAACATAAATTAAACAACCACATAATAATTACTTCAATAATCAACTGTCTTGCTTTTTATTTGTTACCAAACAAAAAGTAGGCTCGCTTAAAAAAAAAGGTATTAACAGCCTAAAAAAGTTCGCTCGCAACGCATTTTTTTCACAACATTCTATTCTGCAAAATAAAAAGTTAAGCCTAGCAAAGAATTCCAAATTCCAAAGCCACACACGACCAATGCTTTAATTTAATTTGATGAAAAACTTTTGCTCATTTTCTTAAGATGTTGTTGTTGCTGTTGTTGTTTTTGTTGCATGTAATATGCTGATACTTTGTCGTTGTTGTTGCTGTTGTTTTATGGGTTGTTGCTGTGGCGTTAAAACCCAATTTGGCGGCCTCCACCCAACTAATGCCGCATTTTTTTTTTTTTTTTTTTTTTTTTTTTTTTTGTTATGGCATTTGGTCGGGTAGAAATTTTAATAAAGTAAGAAATGTATGTGCGTGTGTGTGTGTGTGTCTGTGCCATGCATAAAAATGTCCGGCTTATGTGTGCATGTACGTGTATGCCAGGGCATGGCTAGCAATTCAATCCCAACACGGTCACATTCGCACGTAGCATTTGGAGTGTATTTGAAATTGAGTTTTTCAAAGTTTAACAAGGACTAACTAAGGATGAAGCAAGTGCCAGACAAATGAATGAATGACAGGCAGCACAGATGTATGCATGGAAGGATGGATGGATAGAGGAAGGGATGAACGTATAGAGCCAAAGCGAAATATGATGAAGGCAATTTTGTGCGACGGACTGGCTGGCCTAAGCCTTTGATAAATAAAACAAAACCTATTAGTTTAACGAAAGCAAAGAACATGCCTGCTGGTCACACCCCACACACATCTACTCATCTACTCGTGTGCGTGTGTGTGTGTGTGCAGGTCCTTTATCGCTCGTCTGCCCCTAATGCGACTCTTATTGTTTCTAGGACGCGTTGCCATCGCTATTGTCGTTGTCGTTGTTGCGGCGTAGCTGCTAATTTGCCTAAAAGTTTTAATACTTCTGCTTTGTTCGTTTATATGTTTTGTAGCATCGAGTGTTTATGTGTGTGTGTGTGTGTGTGTGTGTGTGTGTGTGTGTGTGTGTGTGTGTGTGTGTGTGCGTGCTTTTATGCATTTCTTACGTGATTTAATTAGTTTGCGCTGCCGGCAATTAGTGACGCCTGCCAACATGTAGGAATGAGCATGAGTTTTGGCTAAACTTCAATTATGAGCTACATTAACATATTGCCGCCACTGAACCAAAGAAGCTATGGCAAATACACACACACACACATCCCTAGCTAGGCACAGTGGGTAAAAATCGATTGCGTTCATCCTTCACAATCATTGCAAAAATCTGTGTTTGTTAAACATGGAATATTAAATTTGTTTCTGTTTAGTATACATAATCTTCCAAAAGAGATACCTTGATTTCATTGGACTAATTATTTTCATTAAACTGGTCAGCGGGTACAATTAGTTTTTTATTTATTTTACTATTATATTTCTTAATCTTTCTACAATTGAGAATGTGAGTAGAGACAGCGCAGATTCCGCTACCTCTTCAACTTCTTTGACAGAATAATTTACTTTAAGTTATACTGCAATTAGCTTGCTGTAACAATTGTTCTTTCAATTATATTAAAAGATGAATTCATAATTGATTGAAATGGTATTAAAAACCATGGGGAAGATGGCTAAGTTAAGCTGTGTTTTTACGGGCTCCATGGTTCTAAGGTTTATGAAACATTGCAAACGAATACAATTTGTCGCATCAACCTAACAAATCAGAGACCTTTATGAATGGCTGAGATCAGCTGCTAAACCCAAAATTAAAAAAAGCCACAGGCTGCTGCAGATCAATGGAGAAAGTCGTCCAAGATGTCGAATAGTGAGCGGAAAAGAAGAACGAAAGCTGGACAAAAAGAAGTTGGAGTTGTTTGGAATAGGAAGGAAATTCAAATGAATAATTTGGATTATCATTCCTATAATAACTGATGAAAAAGTGAACTAAAAAGTTAAAATATAAGAATCGAGAGTGGAGAGTTTTTATTGTTGAAAGAATATGAATACGATAATCGACTTTAGATTCTTAAGCATCTTCGCTTAACGCTTTCTCCAAATTCCTCCTGCTGTTTATATTCGTACATATATCGAGCCAATCCTTACTGGTTATTTAAGCAAGGAGTTTATTGCTCTTCCTTGTTTAATCAAAACATTTAAGTGTTGGCTTGAAATGTGTTTTTATTAGTTTCTAAATATTATTTGTTATTAATGGAGCACATTGTAATTTGAAATCAACTTTTTACAAACGCCGTGCATTCCAGGCTTTGACAAAGCTATGGGCTTATTTTTTGTTTTTAAGTGTATAAAATAATTACATTATAAGTTATTGGTTAATGCCGAATTTTTAAAATTTCTGCAGCCAGGCAGACAGTGCGAAGCAAACATGAGACACATGAATTTTTTGTTTCTAATGCGTGGCACGTACGTCCTCAAAGAGAGGAATGGTGGAAGGGAGGGGTGGGGGGTGTGGCATAGCCTAGAGGGTGCAGCGATAAGAAAAACATCAACACAAACGACACGCAGCTTGATGCCTGGCTGGTTAGCGGTTACTGGTTACGGTTTCTTGGCAACTCTGCTAGAGTTTTGGGGAATGAGAAAAGGATGTCGACACTACAATCAAACGGCAAATGCTTATTTACTATGCTAATATGCCAGTTGACTGCCTGCTACTCCCCACAGTCTAAACAACAAATGCTGTGCCACTTGGAGAGCCAACAAAAGTTAAATAAAAAGCAAAACCACAGGCACAACAAAAGGCAGCAAAACAGCAAGAAGACAATGAACGACTGTGACTGTGACTGCGACTGTAGCTGTGACAGTGACAGTGGCACAAAAGACGCTCCCAGATAATCGTAGTAGCAAGAGTAACAGATTTTGAGAAATGGAGCAAAGGACTTGCACAGCAACAGCAACAGCAACAGCAACAACAACAACAACAGCATTGAAGTATCAAAAAGAAGAAAAAATCAACATGCAAGACAGGCAGCCGTGTGGCGTTTTGGTGTTTGCTGCTTGGGTATTTGGATATTGGGCTGGCTGTCAGATTTTTGAACAGAAAACTACAAAGAAATTGTAGCTATATATTTACGAGTATATATGTATGTACTATGCATGCATATATAAGTATATGTAAGCAATGACAACGCTTAACGCTTAGCAGCAAACACTCAAGCGCGTGCCCAAGTGCGGACGCGAATGCCAACACCGACGCGCTTCCTTTTGGCCAAAATGGAGCGTCATAGCCTTGGGGTTGTTGCTTGTTGCCGCCACCGCCGCCTCCTGCTCTTTGTTGGCAACGCCAAGGTGCGCCAAAAGAAAAGGACATGCAGGAAAATGGTAGAAGATAGAAGATTGAAACAATCTGAGCGGATTTGTTGTTATTTGGAAGTTGGAGCAATCAGCAGAAAACCAAAAATCAAAAACGAAAAACGGAAAAGCAGCCAAAATCCAAGTAGGCCGAAACAACTGAAGGGCAACTAAGTCAAGTTACAATGGCAGTCGACTGAATTGTTGCGCTACTGTTAGTTAATCACAAAGCTAACAATAAGTTCTTACTAATATTTTAAAATGAGCAACAAAATCGTAAAAGAGTTTAGTTTTCTAGTGAAGAAAATCAACTCTACTTTCAAGATTTTTCAATTTTTAAAGAGTATTTTTCGAATTAGAAAACATGGGAAATTTTTATCATTTATCTATGCGTTCGCAAATATGTTAATTAATGTCAATTAGAAAGAGACTACAGAAGAACGAAAATATACAGATACATATATCCAGCATTCTAGAAGACTGGATTTGAATATTTCAATATATGAAGAGGAAATGAAACGAAATGAACGAACAAAATGGCTGTTAAAGAGCGCTCTTAAATTCTGTATATACCCTATTAAATAATATTGTGTTAGAAAAAGCACTTGCAGATATAACTTGGCTGTAGAAATAGGTTTGATTTAACGATTCAATGAATTTTCGTTGTTGAAAAGAACTAAAAGATTGTGCATCTTTAGTAATTAACAGGAATTATTTCATCAGCATCGGGACTGTATTGATTTGTCCGATTCTTTCGATCAGTTAGTCTGTTGCCATTAGCCAACAACTTGCACCGTTTAAAATTCATAAATAAGAATAACTCTGCACTTAAATTTAAAATAAATTCGCATTGCCATGGGAATTGGGATTGCATCTCAGACGCACAAGAGAGTGGTTTCTCTTGTGGGGGCATTGGAATCCAACTATCACTATCACTAAAGCAAGGTAGCGAACTGCTGCGCCTTAGAGAGGTGGCGATCTGAAAAACAAGGCCACGACGTCACCTTAGTAGGTGGCCGTTAACAAATACTGATTCTTGTAGAACACATATTTCAGGGCGTAGTTAAATCAGTTAAATCAATCAATCAGTTAAATCAATTGAGTTGAACTGCGCGTTCCAGTCTGATAGGACGCTAGTGCTTGAAACTATATCTTCAAGCTCGGTACTCATTGTGTATTTGGAATGTGAAAATTATTGTAGATTGTCAGAGTTCTATGAAGCTAATGATCGACTTCTTTGATGGTTTGTGCTTACAAATTTATTGAAAACATTCTTGAAGCTCTATTCTGCAGTGTTACAATCTTATTTCGTTTCTATTTAGCTGAACAGCACTGTGGCTAGTAGTCGGTGTGCACTCGCATTCTAGGCATGCCCTCGCAAAAAAGCAATTTGTATTTTTTATTTAACAAATCTTTGCGCTAGACAGACGGCAACAGGCAACTGGGCACGAGGCACGTGGCACGGGACATGAGGTATGGGGCAAGCAACCGATGATTTGATTGCGGCACTTTGTTTGTCTTTCGGCAACTTTTTGCTTGAACTTTGGATCAAGCAGATGATAATGGTTTACCCTAGTGTGTGTGTATTTGTATGTGTGTGTGTGTGGCTTTGATTGGGAATCCATCAAATTTTTATATGCTTTGTTTCCAGCGCTAGCTTCTATAGACATCTATCTTTGTACTTATGTATGTTTGAATATCTAACTGAGTGCAAGTTTGAGTTGACTTCGATTTGGCCCGTTGCCCATTTTAAATGTATCTGAACTGGAGGAATGAAATGTATGTGAGTGTTTGCTTCACTTGGCCATAAAATTGTCAACATTTAGCAGACAATTTATATGTGCTATTAATTTAGTTATGTTTGATTAAATTCATAGTCTCTGAAAGTTTTCGCTCTTCACTCGAACCACAGTTATGGACATAAATATCAAACTACAGCCAGCTATGAAAAAGTTATAGTTTTTCAACGAATTGCACAACAATTCCTCTTTTTGAAACTAACACAAGCATTTCATTTAATATTGATTTGTACAAAATGAAGCAACGATTAAATTCCGGTTCACAACCACTTTAAAATTAAATTACAAGTTGGACATAAAATAAACAAAACAACAATTGCAGTTGACAATTGAATTAATTAAGCTTTTTTTATTGCATTTACGCTTATTTTTATATCCTGACAAGGTTTTTTCTAATTTATTGCCTTGGGCTGGTAACTCTTCATCACATAATTAACAACTGTTTTTAAATTAAGTGACAAAAGGTTTAAAACAAAAACGACAGCTAACTACAGCCTTTCAATCGATGTGTGCAGTTGATTAAAAGTATAATACAAATTATTTAGCTTTTTGTCTACTTCCAAGCTTCTTTTAAGCAGAATAATACTTGTATATACATCTGGCGACGCATACTATTAATGGGTGATTGATTTAAATAGGCACAACTTTGATCGACATCCCATCAAAGTTACATGACAATCGGAAGGAGTTAGAAGCACTGCGTTTGTGATATAGGTATAGGTATAGATATAGGTATAGATATAGGTATAGATATAGGTATAGATATAGGTATAGATATAGGTATAGATATAGGTATAGATATAGGTATAGATATAGGTATAGATATAGGTATAGATATAGGTATAGATATCAATGACAATTGAGGAAATATGTATAAACCTCTGTATTAAACTCCGTAGAACTTTTTCCGAAACATTCCAATTGACAAAATAAATTTATGGTGATTTGGTGATGATTTCATGTACAGAGTATAAACAACCAAATATCTTCGGTACAGTTAAAAGAAAGGGAAACAAATATCTCCAAATCCAGGATTCATCGCCGAACAATTTCGTCTACGAAGGTGTTTATTGCAACCAAAAATTTCTCAGATTAGTTCAACACTTGTGCCTGATTTATTGTAAAAAAAATTTCATTTTAACCAACTATGTGTGACTATTAGGTTTTCGAACAATTGCATTGGCCCATGAAAGGAAAGCACTTTAAGGATGTCAAAGCCATTCAAAGCACTTCTAAAACACTCCTTCAAAATATTTAATGATTGTGTAAAACGTTGCAATGAACCGGAAGGTGATTATTTTGTAAAAAGTACACTCACTTTGCACAAAATATCAAATCTATGTGCTTATTTTTAAAGGGTTCTCTTTACATTGAGACGCCGGTTGGGCTTATAAATGGAAAAGTCATACTTAAGAGGACATTCGTGAAACACTTTTGTGGGAGGCAAATATAATGACAATTTCAATAAAGCTCCAAGGCAAAACTTCAGAGGCACGTATTAATTATTAATTTGCTAGCTTTCGCTAAAGAGCTACCAAGAGATTGTATTGATTTGGGAGCTTAAAACATTGTTTAAAAAAAAATAAAATCAAGTTGGAATTTTCAGAATCGGTCAATATAGGTATACGCCTCGTGGTCAAACAATGCAGTTTCTGGGATCAAAAGCTTTAGAAATCGAATTTTTATGGTCGTCATAAAAAATAAACAGCACATTTTATTTAACTTCACTTTTAATTTCCCTGGCTTTTGTTTCACTTAAATGACAACAGCTAATCGCATTTCAATTCCACAAAGCTTGACCTGAGCTGGACGTTGGCAAAGCTCGAATGTTTGAAAAAGGCACGATTTCTAATCCAGTTGTGCACACATTTGTACAAAGCGCTTTTTGATTAGAAGCGCTTTAAAATTACCCTCCAATAAATGAAAAGCAAATTTAAAAATCATTTTTATTTAATTGATTAAATTTTTTGTTTAAAATTTACTTGCTCGTTCACAATCATTATTCTGTTAATTGTTCATGTGACCATCAGGGGAAAAATTTAATGAGGGTCTAGGTAGAGGACCAATATTGTTCGCAATCGAGTAAGATAAGAAAAATTTAAGTGAAGAGGTCGAAGTTTTGAAGCTCGTATTTATTTACTCAATTAGATATCCTGTCATTAGATTTCTAGTGCCTTAAGCTTTTCTCTACTAACACACACTGAGCTCTGGCCGTAGTATGGCGTAAGAATTAATGCAAAGGCTGTCTGACATCGTTTAAAACCCACTCGACAACAGTCAACATGAAGACGTTAAAAATACCCCTCCAACTGGACGTACATTTCCATATAAACTATACTAACTGTGTTTAGGCTTAAAACCTGTTATCTATTTTTCAAACATTGCTTAAAATATGTATTTTTTAAGTTGAATACTAATAAATTCGATTGGACCTCTTAAATAAAGATGCTATGAAAGCAACGTATTGACATGAAAATGCATTTTATTTTCGATTCAATTTTATACAAAATAATTTGATGTTTTAATTATTAAAAACAAATATCAAAAACATCCTAATTTTTATTAACAAAAACTATTTAAATATTGTAAGCAAAAAAAAAACACAAAAGAGAAGAATTTCAATTCAAATGATAAAGATTTATTGAACTCTAAATCCAAATCGAATCCTGATAAAAAATTACAGCAACTTCAACTTTCATTTTAGTTGTTTACCAAAAAATCAACAAACATTGAACTTCTCCTTAACTGAAGGTGAAGCTAAGACAGTGGCAGTCATGGAAATAGATGAGCGGAGCAGTGCAGCAGTTGTAAGACAAATTCAAAACGCTTTAGAAATACTTGTATATAGTAAGTTCTATATCAAAATTCAGAATCACAGAGTAGCTCTAAAGTAAATTGGTTTTATTTGATTTTCATTCAGGAATCATTCGGTTTTAATCATTTCATTCCATTGATGTGAACACAGGCTAGTTGGAAAAAAAAAAAAAAAAAAATACACACAGTACACACGAAAGAAACCGCGTCTAGGACGAAGGACGTGGACGAGGATGACGACTTCAACTTAAATTGAAGCAACTGTATTACCTTCTTGCCTAATAAACTTATTGCAATTTCAAATTGAATTTATCAATTTGTAACGCGCGAGAAAAAATTCAAACGCCACCGACCGTTAGAAGATGATTTCGACAAAGGAGACGACGACAGGATGATGAAGACGACGACGAAGACGACAAATTACGAGGCATGCGACGGCACGGCACGGCACGGGCACGGGCACGGCATGGATACGATATACAAGTAGAAGACAATGTGTTTGCGGCACGCGCTGCGTCGCTGGCTAGCACCTCATCTGGCCAAAGCTCGCGTCGCACTGAACGCACTGGACGCTGACTACGGACTACGGACTATGGGCTGCGGACCGCGACTGACTTTCCTCACTACTCGTAGTATCTCGTATCTGTGTCGCTGCTTGCGACTGCAGCAGCTGGCGTTGTAAGCGTTACTGAGGCTGCTACTGCTGCTGTTGCTGCTGTTGTTTCTGCTGGTGGTTGTCGTTTCTATTGCTGTTGCTGTTGCTTGGCACATGTCCTTGCCCCCCTTTCCCGCGCGAACAATGGCGGCTGCTTTGCTGAAGCTTTCAAAACATCCGCATGAGAGCTTTTCAAACTGCCTGTGTGGCATGCAAGCTTTTCAGCGAAGGCGCATCACGTGGCCACCGCTTCGAATGCGGCGAGCAAAACAAAACTGAGAGCAAGGCGGGTGCGGTCCGTCGAGTCAAGCCAAGTCGAATCAAGTCGATTCAAGTCGAGTCGCGTGGCAGCAGCTGCTGCCGCTTGGGCCGCCGCTGGCGCAACAAAATGGGAGCAAAGAAGGCAAGCAAAATAGAAAATTGCGCAAGCTAATGAGTAGAAAACTTTGTAGCATCGAATGCTGTTTGCAGGCACGTGCCTAATGAGTGTTGTTGCTTTTTTTTTCGTTTGTTTGTTTGTTTGTTTGCTTGTTGCTGTTCATATTTTTTATAATTTTTGATTTGGTTTTTTTATGGCGACTTCTTTACACTCTCGTCGAACTAAAACAAATGCTGCACTATTATTATTTGGCTGAGAATTTTGCAATTTCTTAATACCCTTCACACATACGAAAGTATCCTGACTTTTGAAAAAAAAGAAACGAGAGAGAACGCTACAGTCGAATACCTTGTACTGACTCCCATAAAAAAGAAAACATTAAGAAAAATTAATTAATTAAATAAAATACAAATAAATCAATAGATGCACACAAAAGTGGAGACATGTTTATGTTTCAACAGTATACATACATTTGCCTCTGCGTGTTTATATGCGTATATTTATGTTTGCAGTACAGAAATAAATCAAAGCAAAAGCAACAACAGCTGCGGGCAGGGCTTGGACAGAGATTATATCGAATCGTCTTGTCATGCTGATAAAAAATATACTTTTGGCGGTCTGCCACGCCTCCTTCTGTATGTTACATGCATTCGCACAAAACTAGTATACCCTTTTGCCCTTTAGGTACAGGGCATAAAAATTAGCTACACAACATTCAAATCAAGACAAAATACTATAGTTAATTGTATTCTATTAAGATTTTCAAAATAGTTGCTTCAACGCACTGACATCAATGGATAATAATATTAAATAATAATAATATCCTTAGCCTGAGAATGGGCAGATTTATGGCCGGTGGGATTGTCCGGATTAATGACTACTACAAGTAGAGCACGCGGTACAGTTTTTCCCAGAAAATATGATAAAAAGTATTCACAATAACGTATTTGCCTAATTTTGTGTGGGGGTTATTTTTTTAAATGTTAATAGATCTGTACCTTAAGAATATTTAACATAAGGGATACAAGGATAATTTGTATCAAAAAATACTCTACTTCGAATTGATGAGTTTCTTTTCTGTTTATAAAATCACTAACTAACAAAACTATTTCAATCCAGTACTCAAAACATTTACAAAGACCATCGTGACCGTCATCAATAGTTTAAACACTAAATAGTTATAAACTTCTAATTAGTTGGTGTCAACTGACTTCCAATTAATAACACAAGCCTCCAAAAATATGTATATATACATACATATATAATAATAATACCGGCCGCTCTGTTGCCGTAGAAGCCATTATGTGTTCCATTCGAAAAGGTTGACTAATTGACGGCAGTTGCAACCGCTTTGCTTTCTATCAACCACATTTGTTCCAGTGGTTCGTGGCTCGACATTGCTGCTACAGTTGCTCGTTGACGTGCTCCTTGGAAAATCGGGAAAACCCCCATAGGGGGAAAGTGGGGGAAAATAAAAAAAAATAAAACCAACTTGCACAGCGTTTGGTGTCTCTACCTCTTATAGTCTCTGAGATCCAGGTGCCCATACGGACAGACAGACAGGGCTAGATCGACTCGTCTCGTCATGCTGATCAAGAATATATATACTTCGAGGGGTCTGCCACGCCTCCACGACTCAAGTGTCTCCATAAAACTAGTGTGTGCATAGTGCGATCTCTTTTAAAGTTTTCCAATATTTGTGCATCGCAAAAGAGCTTTCCAAAAAACTAAGATGTAAAACAAAAAAAAAAAAAAAAAAAAAAAAAAAAAAAAAAAAAAAAACAAAAAAAAGAAACAAAAGAAGTTTCTTATGTTAAGAGGTGAGACTCCCTGCTTACCTGCAAGCAGAAGGAAAAATATGTTATTGATAACCAGTATATTAAAAAAGTGTACACATCAATAATGAATCAAATAAACATAAATAAACATATAAATATATATTATATATTAGGAGACGCTTTATATAGGTAGAATTACTAAGAGAACATCCGATCTTCTACATTTTGGAAAGAAATTCGGATAGCGACAGTAGTTCAGTGGTTCAACAGGATGACTAACTTCTGCTGTAGTTATGGAGATGAGGAAGAAATACTCGTCGTGTCTCGTTCTAATAATTTAGCTAATGATTTCAGAAGATCAGAAGAAGAAGAAGACAATAAAATATCACAAAAGATTGGAAAACGAAATGAAATATACCGTCTTCTGGAGAAGTCGCTTCTTTCTGATTTAGAATATTATATTTACATACGGTTGTCTATAATTTCGGTAACGCAATTCAGACGTGATTGTTAACAAAAATTGTAGCACACTTATCGGGTGCTCTAACATCTCAGTGAGTTCTTGGAACTCCACTTTGTATTGCACCTGCACAGACACACAAATGTATATGATGGCCAAGTCATCTGAGCTTCTTAAGGTTATGATTATTAATGCGAATCGTATGCGTGCGGCAAGTGAAAAAACAGAACAGAACAGAGCGGAGCGGAGCGGAGCAGAACAGAAGAAACAGAACGCATTGCCCGACACTGTTGTGGAAATTGTCAAAAAAAATGAATAATACGGAGTTCTGGCTACGTGAAGCACGCCCAGACAGACGCAGGCCCGGACAGACGCACAACCACAACCACAACCACACACGCGCACGCACACGTGCATCCAATGTTGTGCTACTGTTGATCAGTTTACCGTTAGACATTGCGCATACGCCACGAGTTCGCCACACGCACGCACCCAGGCACGCATACAAAAAAAAAAAAACAAATATATATCACATGCCCTTGGCATGCCGCATAATGCTCGGTTTACTTTTGCTTTTGTGGCATTTTACTTTTCCCTTTGCCTTACATGCGTCGGGTCTCTGTGTACGAGTATATATATATATATCTGTATATGTAGTATGTGTCGTCGTCCATTTTGCATATTTCATTGTAAGTGCCACGCCCCCCTTCCAAAGAAAATCAAGCGCCTGCCACGCCGCTCTATGACGACGCGCCAAATATGCAAAGTTTCACGTTCACATGAAAAATCTTTTATGTTAAATGAAAGGAATAGCCAAGTGGCGGCGCGCCGTCGGCCGTCAACTGTGAGTACAAGCCGCAGTCGCACAGTGGGCCGAAAGCACATACTAGAACGGCCTATCCAAATTATGCTCGTATAATGAAATATTTAATTGACAAATAAAAATAACTTTAAGTTAAAGTTTCTAATCAAATCTAACTTCTAACTATATACATATATATAAATGGAAGTCTGTAGGTATCTATAGACTCCGAAACCGCTCAACCGATTATGATTCAATTTTGTGGTAGTATTTAATTTACATTTCAAGTACGGAGTATAAAGAGTACAAGAGTATATTAGGTTTGCGCGAGCTGAAAAATGTAACTGTTAGAACGAGGCGTGGCAGACGACGCAAAGTATAACTATTCTTGATCAGTGTGTCTGGCTGTCTTTCCGTGTGAACACCTGCATCTCAGAGACTATAAGAGCTAGAGACACCGAATTTTCCACAAAGATGCCTTATGTGTGTACGTTATACGAGTTTGCTTGTTTTTTTTTTTTGATTTACCCTCCCCCCCCACAACCCTTCTATGGGGGATTCCCCATTATTTTTTAAAACTAGATAGCGTTTGTGTACACACTGTGCAATACTTCATAGTCACAACAGCGGGGCACTGAAATTGAAAGAGGTGTAGGAAGCCATGAAAAGTGGCGTACCGTACAGGAGCCTGGCATTGGCTTCATTCAAATTTTGTGTAAATAAAATACTTTTGCTTTTAGCCCTCCACCCCCTCGGCAAGGAGGGCACTTGAACGGCATGCTTAATAAGCAATTTTTTACGCCGCTGAACGACAACGTCTCCCAATAAAAATACGAGCGACTACTCTCTCTTTTTTGGAGGGTAGGGGGCAGTCAGTAATACAATTCAGGCTGGCCACCAACATACTTTTGGGGAAATATTGAAATATTTATTGGGCAGGCGAAGTGTGTAAGAGTTTTTGCGTTCATTCGGTTCGAAGTCACTTGAAAAACGTTCGCCACGCCTGTAAGTGACAACTTGGGCCAGCCAGTTGAACAACTGCGTGAGTAAGCGAAACGAACTGCTATTTAGTTCGTACGCGATTCAAAAACATATTGTTGGGCAGCAGCCAGCATTCCAGCATTCAGCATCAAGCAGGCAACAGGCAAGTGGCAAGTAGCAGCACAGAGACGTGGGAATTTAGGCGCACAAAAATGGTTGTAAATTGTATTTCATAAAGTTTTCTGCTGTTAATGCAGCAGAAAGTTGCCGAAGTTAAAAAACGCGAGCAGTTGCAACGCAGCGTATGCTTAATGTTGTTTGTTTTTTTTTTTCTTCTCTTTTTTGCGGCCACACGAGGGTGCTGAGGTATGCGAGTGTGTGTGTGCGTGTGTGTGTGGGTGTGTGTGGGTGTGTGTCTGGGTGTGTGTTATTCCGTGATTTATGAGCTGTGAATTCAGCTGTTATTCCAGTGCTGGTTGGTACTTTTAATGTATAGTACATTGTGTTAGTGGCGCTTAATGTTTATTTAAAGTTGTAATATTTGCGTTGGAAATGGATTTTCTTTTCACAATAATTGCTTTAAATTTATTAATTGTTGTTGCCTGTTTACAGAAAACAAAACGGGCATATCTTTGCTTGTTTGACCGTCGCATAAATAACATTACAAAAATGCGTTACTTTTTTTTTGAATCAACTTTTAAATAAATGATTTTTTTTATACTCTGTACATGAAATACAAGTATACAAGACAGCATGACAAGAAGAGTCGATCTACTTATGTCTGTCCGTCTATAAGAGATAGAGGCACCAAAAAAACTCGATTAAAAAAAGATCTTCAAAAGAGACAATTACGGATGAAAATGGAATAATTTAGTTTTTCGGAGTAGGCTATGTTATGGAAGACGAGCTAGTATTTGCATTATTACCTTTACGGGTTAGTTCGTAAGCAACAACATGTTTCGGCCTGACCCAGCAGGGTCAACGATTTTTATAAAATATATTGTCAGAAACGGAAACATGAGATGTTGAATGACGATATGTTACGCTTATACTTACATCTCTCTAGGTGGGCGGTTCCTGCGGAGCCAATTTCTTTTATATTTTTTTCGTGTGGAATACTTCTTTTGTGGCGGCTCACGTGCTCAAGCGGCAGGTATTCCCTACACGCCACACAATATATTTAAAGTGGGTCGTCTTCATCTATTTTGAAAAAGGGTTCGAGCTCCAGATGCCTAAATCTAGAAATTTGTCAATTTTTTTTTTTTTCATTTTTTGTTTTAAAAATTTTCCTCAAACTTTAAATTTGTATAATTATTCTCCACATTGAATGCCCTCGCCATTAACCTGCTTGACAACAGCACCTCCACCCGGCGCCTAAGAAGATATCACCCGCTTGACCTTCGTCATCGCACAAACTAAACTTCCGCCCCTCTACACACACATAATACAAAATCCAAATGCCAATGCTCTCCCATTTGCTGATTAAATCGGACAGATTGCAAATAAAACCCATCTCGCACGACAATGGAATGGTTGTTTGGAAATTTTCGATATTATATATTATTGCAAGCCATATATACTCTTGCTATATAACTTTCTCTGATAAGACTCTATTGATAAGACAAGTCTACATATCAAGTTGAATTTATGCTATTTTCATTCAAAAGTTATGGGCGTTCATACAATCGAACGGGTGGACGGACATGTCCATATCGAATCATCTCATCATAAATTTTTATTTTCGATTGTAACTTTGTTATTTGTAATTGTTGTTTCTGATGGTTAACGTGGCCGCTTTTTACCTCGCTGTTATGCCTGTAGCTCTTCTTAATATGTGTACTTCTAATAATTTGTTACTCCTGTTTATTTTATTTTTTGTGGTTGTGTGCTTGCTTTCAGCTAAGTTGCTGTTACTAGAGTTGTTATTGTTGCTGGTGGATAACTATATCCTTTTTCTCTTAATTGTTGTTGTTGTCCCTTGGCTCCACCACTTCAGCGAACACTTCTTTAACGAATTTCTTTCACTTTCTCTTTTCCTTTCTTCGGTTACATTTCAAAAGTTTAGCTTAGCGTCCAGCTTTCGCAGCTTAACCTACTTTTGAGGATAATAAGCTTCGTGAATGTGAAAACTAAGCTTTAAGGACTTGGTTGCTTACTCAGCTGGACCCTTTTGAGGCGGCGAGCTTTTCAAGCTACATGCTGTGCTTTGTGAGCTTTGAAATAGAGGGCGCGCCTGTTGGTCCTTGTGCTTGTCTATTCAAATTTTATTGGAATTTTTGATGACCGACTGGCACACCCTCGGCCAGTGGCTTTATTCGCATTTGATGCGCACGAATTCAAATTTTAATTTATATGCAAACAAAATGCAAAGTGCTTCGAAAGCCAACAGAAAACGCCAACACCAACGCCACGGTTTTGCATATTTTTCATGCAATTACTCAAATATTTTGTATACATTTTTCATGTTTCCCGTTTTTGTTATTTTTCTTTTTTGTTTTTTAGCCAGCAGCCAAAAGAAAATCCACAATAATAAAAGCAAGAAAAAGTGCAATAACAAACTGGGATAAGCCAGTTTGTATCTAAGAAGGCATTTATTCGGTTCCTGTTAGAGCTGGCCATCGTGAGTGCAACGTGGGCGCACGCATTCGAAAATTCTAGTTTTATTTTATCTATAAACTATTTCATTATACTATCGAAAACACCAATAATACCCATAATTTATAAAACAAGCGAAACAGTGTCTACGTCTTCAGCCTTGACAGTGTACGAAGAGTATTACCACCCTACTTTTGGAATCTTCTACTCTATATCTTAGCCCATCTATACAGCTTTATTAAATTGTAGTAAAGGTGATTTCAATTGCATTTCATGCAACTAATTCTCAACAAATTTCGCCATTCTCCAATCCACAACAGACAGACCATATCCTAAAGATAATGTCTAGTTACTGCCATGGTTTATATCGTTAACCGTCCTGCTGGACGGTCAAACTCATTTGAACTTCGAGGAGAGGTGGACTATCTAGGAAGGGGATCATCGCACTCATGCTAGCCAACAAGCACGCAATCGGTTAGGCACTAGTCAGGCGTCTGATGCGCAACCACGCAAGGACAAGGGCATAGCAGCACTGGTAAAGCACAAATGTGTGTGCTCGAGAGCCACAAGGAAACCACAAAACACCTCGAACTGAAGAGAATCGACAGAACCGCATTATGGTACTTTCTGCTAGACAGACATGCCGCTAGGCTTTGCATTCCGCTCAATGAATTCTGCAGAAGCAAGAAAGACGAGAAAGAGGAGGACCATGTAGACCAGCTTCTCAGTTTTTGTACAGCTCTCAGTCTGCTCAAAATCATTGCTCTAGAGAAACCATTTTGTAAACTATGTCCCAGATATACACGGAATATACAACTTATAAGATTCATATACAGTAGCAGTTGGTTGAAAGCAGATAGAGATTGATAAAGCACTGGGCCTCTTCAGGCCTATGTGGGCGACGCAGCCATCACAACATCGAGATTGAACTTAAGCTAATTATTGATTGTACACCATCTTCCATCTTCCATGGAAGACTAAAACACTCCATTTTAGGAATCAATGTGCAGAATCAGAAATATCGCTGCATTCAATTTTCCATACTTCTCAAGAATACACATCTATAGTTTACCAATTGCATTGCTATCCATTTTTTTTAAACTATATTTAGCTTTAATACGAAGTATAAGTTCTGCAACATGAATAGTTTTTCCGGAAATACTTAGTTTATGAAACCTATTCTTAAAAAATGTCAGCCTTAATTTTCATTTGAGTCGGATTCATTATTTTATTTATACTATAATTCTAATTTTTCCAATAGTAGTAGTACTTCGCAGACATAAAT
The DNA here is from genome assembly GCF_003285725.1 of Scaptodrosophila lebanonensis. Taxonomy (NCBI): domain Eukaryota; kingdom Metazoa; phylum Arthropoda; class Insecta; order Diptera; family Drosophilidae; genus Scaptodrosophila; species Scaptodrosophila lebanonensis. Next base: position 5,073,279 of record NW_022060566.1, on the reverse strand, counting down.
AAATAGATGAATTAATTTACACTTGGATTAAAAGAACTTTCCGAGACTTGGAGGCGTTAAGTGAATCTCAATAAATATTTTATAATAAGAGACATACACATATGTACATTGGATGTCTGTTAAAAGAGGAAGTTCGGTTAGAAGACTCAGCTTTAAGACATAGATGAGAGGATTGTGGCTTTATACCATAAGTCTTAAATAGTTGCCGCATAGATAAATATAGGTGGAATTCAATTTCATATTAAACCAACAATGAATGACCTTCTCTGTAAAGAAAACATTTTTAAACTTAACTATTGTTTGCACAAAGAAGAGGCTTCTTCTAGAGTTTTGAAACAGCTGCAAAAATGTCTCAAAAAAGACAACTACTGACTACACCTTCTGATATAGTTTCAGTTTTCAAAATCATACGTACATTAATAAATTAATATGACATTTGATAAATCCTTAAAGATATTCCTAACTCTAAGTATTATTCTTGCATTTCAATTTCCTATTCCATTTTCTGAACATCCTCCACTTTAATTATTATATGCATAAATGAACATTGAAATCGAAGTCTCGAAATCGAAGTGCAGCCATTCTCATCTCAGTGGCCATTGTTGCTACTTTTACATATACAAGTATACTATATGCATATACAAGTATATGGCAAATATTTCATAGTTTTCCATTTTACGGAATTTTGTTGCCAAGGAATTTAAAAAATGTTGCTAGCATGTTTTGCTTTTCATGCAGTTTCCTCACCCTTTTTTTTTTGTTTGCTTTCCCAAGACTATGTTTTGTTACCTTTTGCTGATTCACAAACTGCCATCAAGATGTTGAAATTTTACTTATTTGCCGCATTTTTCTATTTTTACACAATGTGCGCAATTCCCCAAGGGGTTTGCTGCAAAGACCGGAGACGGTGGCGAAGGTGGAAGCCGCTGAAGGAAATGCGAATTCAGGCATAAGCTTAAAGTAGTTGGTGGGTAGTGGCGGATGGTGCTGGGTAGTGGGGAAGAGAGTGGAAGTGTCGAGGTTTGGGTTTGTTTTGCAGCTGCGAGCTAACGCTAACGAATTCATCAGCACCGCACAAAAGATGAAGAAAAATGGCAAACTAACACCAAGATGCCGATGCCGATGCTCTTGCCGTGGGTAAGCTTAAGGTGCGCGTAGTTCGAAGCTAAACAAGTTGCGTCTGCGGTTGAAGCTGCAACAGAAACAGATACAGCAACAGCAACATGCCACTTTGTATGCCACGCCATCCGCTCTGGCAGCAGGAAGTCGTTCAGCTGGCGAAACGGAAGTGGTTGATGACGCCCACGCGCGTTCACGCACACCGAAACCAACAACAACAAGAACAAGAACAACAAGATGCTGCGATAAAGCTGGGGAGTTAGAGAAGTGCAAAGTGCATTCGTTGGGTGCAACAAGCCGCACTGAGTGGCCTAACACTAGAGCCTAGACAGGCATGCACTAGCGATGGCCAAGGGTCGTGTTTGTAAGTGTGCGTGAAGTTTGTAAAGAACTCACCACGCACGACCTGACAAAGCCATACAATTGCATAGAATTGCACAGAGTCGAATGGATTTGTAGAAAAAGTATCGTCATCACTGAACTGACACTGAAATATTGATAGCCTTGATTCAAATAGCAGCTGAATCGTAACAGAAACCTTAGATTCCCTCGTACTTCGAAACATATATCGACCTTTTTGCTTAAAAACATTTACTTGGCACAATACAGGCATTCTGAAAGCTTACCAAACAGTCTGCCTCTGTTTTAAAAAAAAAACTACAGTATTATGTTACTAATTAGGCTAGGATATAAACAATACCATTTATTATATGATATTGCAATAGTTTTTGCCTAAACACTTGAAAAACAAACGCACAAAAATCGCTCTTGTTATTAAAACAATAAGACTTAAAAATAACTTCAACTAATAGTTCGTCGAAAACAACACTTTGATAAAAAAAATTAAAGAAAAAAGTGCATAATAACGCAACACTTCAGTGCAAAGAATGGCAAATAAATACTAGCTAAGTGGGCTAAACGAGTCGTTTCGAATTAGAATTCCTATGTTTTGTTTCAAAGACTTCAGAACTGGCCCATGTAGAAATTGATAATTCCACGGCATTCGAAACAGCAAGTGAAAATGGTAAGAAATTCTCTGCTCTGTATAAAAGACATAAAAATAAATTTGATCCAAACAACAAGAAATATTCTACTTATATTATTCAGCTAGATGTAAACCTGAAACTCACCTTCGTAAAGAAAGATTAAAAGCTTCGTGAAATTCGTGAATGTATCAAAAATTTAATTGCGTGACTTCGAAAGAGCAAAAGTAAAATTGGAAACTCTTACAATTCATCGAAGAGAAACGGACACGGCACATAAAACAAAATAAAAATATATTTTTTTTGTTCGTGAAAATTATGTTTTAAAAGTAAAAGCAATCTTAGACTTTACGACGAATCTACAAATACGGAAAATAAATGCATTTGGTAATACATAATGCAGATAACAACTAGAGGGAAATTGTGCCATGGATTGAATTATTGTTGTCTTTAGAAAGCAAATCCTGATTACCAAGTTTATTTTTTTTTTTTATACTCTGTACATGAAATGTAGAAGAGTATACTAGGTTTTTTATTTTATAGAATTTAACAAAGATCGGTAGAGTTAATTTAATATAATATGAAATGATATTATTTTGATTTCAGTTTAAAAGACGAATAACTATCTGAACTACTTAGATTAATTAATTAATTTTCTAATAAAAGTATAATACTTTTAACTTAGTTAATTTTTAATTAGTTACATGAGGTAATTCAGTCAGTTCAGTCCTAAATGTGTGATGATGTGTAGATTCAAAGACAAACGCATTTATTCTATACAAAAAACAAGTAAAAAAGCTAAAGTCGGGTGTCCCGACTTTGAAATACTCTGTACATATGTTTACAATAATTATAGAAAATAAAAAAAATTAAGAAAATAAAAAAAAAAATTTGATCGATTTTACCTCTCTCGGTATTCGAACTCACGTAAAGGGTGTATAATTGCACATTTCCATAGCAATTGCGTCTGTGTGAGTGTATGTATGCCTATGCGCATCAATTCGTGTCTGTGTAAGCATTTTCGCAGTCAACCAAACAGCAACATCAACAACAGCCGCGGGCAGCGCTTGAGCAGCGCTGCAGCAGCGCTGCATCAGCAAATATATTTATGGCTATAACTTCTTGTTAAATCGGTCTATCATAATGAAATTTGGCATACGGACACATAATAACTAACTGGGGGTATTTCCAAAATTTTAGTTCGAAATTCCAAGAATTACGGGAGTTACGATTTGCGGGGTAGAGGGGGGAGGGAGGGGAATTCCAAAATATACATTTTCTGCGTATTCACATAAGGCATCTGGGACTAAAATTTGGTGTTCCTAGGTCTTATAGTCTCCGAGATATAGGCGATTATACAAATGGAAAATCGGGAAAACCCCCATAGGGGGGAAGTGGGGGGGAAAATCAAAAAAATAAAACAAACTCGTATAGAATACACACATAACGCATCTTCGTGCAAAATTTGGTGTCTCTATCTCTTATAGTCTCTGAGATCCAGGTGTTCATACGGACGGACAGACGGACAGACGGACAGACAGACAGACAGGGCTAGATCGACTCGTCTCGTCATGCTGATCAAGAATATATATACTTTGTGGGGTCTGCCACGCCTCCTTCTGCCTGTTACATTTTTCAGCTCCCGCAAACCTAATATACTCTTGTACATTTCATGTACAGAGTATAATAAAGCGTTACAAATAAATGCAATGCGATAAAAATAGTATTCAATAGAATTCAAAAGAACAGCTGACCATCTCTAGCAAAGTGGAAAAATACGTTCGCAAACTACACAGCATACACCCACTTAATACATACTTATATATAGTATGTATATATACATACCATATATATGTATGTATATCGAGTGGCATGTTATCCCTGGCAGAGACTGATGTGACCCAACATGAGGTGCCACACAAATTTAAATTTCCAATATGCGCATTAAAAGGTGACGGAAGAGCGCAATGAAAATATACTTGTAGATACTATATAAAGATATATAACTTTGTTACATTCAGGAAACTTGGAGCATGTCTTTTGATTTAATAGGGAGGCTAGCAAAAAGCAAAAGAGCTTCGAGCTTCGAGAAGTTTCTGCCATCTTTATTGGCTTGAAACCTTTTCGGTCATTTGAATTTGCCGCCCACTTATTTTATATAGTTTTGCTTATTGAAGTGCTTTGTTGAAAATATACTAAGCACCAGACTAGCTTGTGCGAGAGAGACTTAAGTGTGTGAGCGAGAAGAATAGATAAAAAAAAAGCTACGATGCATCGGTGCACAAAAATTAGGCAGCTGTCTAACAAGTTTTTCGCTTTTTGGGGCTTTGTATTAGAGCTGGTTGCTCACTAAAAATCGATTTACCTGCATCTTTTTTAAAAGTTCTAATATCTATAGATTTAAGAAAAGTTTAAGTCTCAGCCTAATTGATGGCAGACTTGCATTTAGAATTTAACTAAGTATTTCTGCTCCCATTTGAAGCCATTAATTTACTTAACTTTTAAAATGAACTTAAATTTAAATTCGATATATCGATTTATTGATTTTGGTAGAAAAGATTGAAATGATTGCTGATCTACTTATTTATTTCATTTATTTATTTAAAGAAAAAGGATTGAGTTCAGCATTTTGTTCTAATTTAATCAATTTGTATAATTATTAAATGATATAAATACATTTCCCTTGCGAAATTATTTGTTCACTCTTTATACCCTGTACCCAAAAGGGTACAAGGGTATATTAGTTTTGTGCGAGTGCACATGGAACACACAGAAGGAGGCTTGGTAGACCCCACAAAGTATATATATTCTTGATCAGCATGACAAGCCGAGTCGATATAGCCATGTCCGTCTGTCCGTCTGTCCGTCTGTCTGTCCGTCTGTCTGTCCGTCTGTCCGTCTGTCTGTCTGTATGAACGCAAGGATCTCCGAAAGTATAAGAGCTAGAATAACCAAACTTGGTATACAGATTCTCCTGAGACCGAGAAAGGACGAGTTTGTTAATTTTTTCTGATCCACCCCCCCACTCCCCCCCTATTAACGATTTTCTATAACTCCCGTAATTCTTGGAATTTTGAACTAAAATTTGGTAGTCACATTAGGTTAGTTATTATATAACCGTATACCAAGTCTCATTATGATAGAATGATCGGAAAGAAACTTATAGCCATATAACCAGGCCCAATGCACACATACATACATATGTACAAGTACACAAACACGCATAAGGCACGATTCTGATGTAAATGTAAATGTATGTATGCATGCATGGAATATTTTATATTTAATTTAGTTAATTAATTAAATTAATTTAGTTAATTAATTAAATTTAATTAATTAATTAATTTAATTACTTTTTTGTGGGGTGGTACAGGGTATTTAAGAGTTGAGCCTGCTCGACTTTAGCATTCCTTTCTTGTTTTTGTGCACAATTTATTATAATTGTGACAAAATCTTGCTGGACTCTCCGGCGCACCACTTTGCAGACACTGTGAAGAGACACTAACAACATTTTCCAAAAGACTGCTATAGCTTGACTGCTCGAAATCATTTCAAATTCAGTTTTCGATTGGTCGAATATAAGTACATACTTGTATATAGCTTTTAGCACACAAAGGCATTCCAATTTAGTTTTTATCGTTTTAGTTAGAGCGAGCGGAGTCTAAAAACGGAAACAAGATACAGTTCATTAAGCAAATATTTATGGGGCAGCTCCCAGCTCAATCGGCAGTGTTTTGACGAGCTGTGCATCGGGATTGAATTACGTTTCCTAATTGTTGTTGGCGCTGCGCTTGATTAGTTCACCAAGCAAATGATTTTGGCTGGACGCTGGACGCTGGTCTGCAATTTGCAATTAAAATGCAGCTGCTGTGGCGACTAAAGCAGCTCCAGCCAGGGTGGCCTCTGGTAACAGCTCGTCACTGAATCCTGTTGTCGAAATTGCAAATGAATTTCTGTCCGTTCATGGCCTCGTCAACTGTCGACGGGGCGGGCCAAAACTTTCTGTGTACGGTTCGCAAATGAACAGCAAATTGCGAACTGGCGTCCTGGCGCCCTTGCTGATGATTTTGGAAAACTTGGCAGGCCAGATGCATACGCATCCATATACATCCATGCACGAGTATATACATGCATATATAGTGCCCTTTAGAGCGTACAGAACGGTTTTGCTTATGCATTCATCCATTGAAAGAAGGCAGCAGGCAAAGTTTCGATAATTTAACAAATAAATACGAGAGAAACTAAAAATGAAGATAATTTCGTTTTCTGATATTTCAACAACCAAGCAATCATAGAATTTTGCAAATTCAATTTATAAAAACGAAGAATTTTCTCATTATGCGCTGTTTAGTTTTATTGGCGTCCTTGTTTTGGCAAATGCATTTCGCTCTTACAGAGGACTCTTTATATTTGGACTATAATGGACCCGAACCAGGCGAGCTCTTGCCTTCATCTGAGCTCTCAGAACCGATGGCCACGAAGCTCGATTCCGGGCAGCGAGCAGAACGGCAACAAAAATTGCAAGTTCATCCGCGTCCTCACATTCTCAGTGAGGCGCTCCAACAGAAGCAGATGAAACCGGGAAGTGTGCTTGCGACACAGGGCGCCCAATCAGACAGTCCGAAGAAAGTGAGCTTTAAAATTCCCAAGCCTACGGAAGGAGAGGATGATTACGATGATAACGATGATGCGTCCGATGAAGATGATGGCAATCCCGATGATGATGATGATGATGGTAGAAATGACGATGAAGAAGATGATGACGATGACAATGATGTGGACGAATCCGATGAAAATTCATTTTTGCAACGCATATCGTGTCTTCTGCAGGCACTGCATTCCCATACAATGGCCATGGCTGAAGATCTGACGGAATTGGGAAGTAGTTTTAATCTGGACAACGGAAATGGCGACGAAACAGACAATGGTGATGACAATAATGATGAAAACAATGGCGATGAATGCGACGATGATGGTGAAGATGATGATTATGAGAGTAGTGATGATGTGCAAGATATGGGAAGTGATCCGTTTGGACAAACCAACGACTCGAACGATAATTATGGGACTGAAGAGCCGCCGATTGCTACAACAACCTGCGAGCCAGAATGTAAGCCAGTTGTTCCCTGTGGCTTTGGTGTGGTTATTGGAAAGTCCACGTCGACCAACGGCAGACAGCAACAATTAGACGACAAAGTACCCGAGAGGCTGGGTACGTCCTGTGCCCAAAGCGATTATTACTCCGATGTCGACAATCATGCCGAGCGCCTCACTCTGCACAACTCACTGAATCGTGGAGTTGAGGGCGTGCATCATACAGCGGAGAGTGAAAAGGAGCAGAGAGCAGATCATGTGGAGAAGCCAGAGGCAGACACCAACCTGGACTTCGACGATTACGATGAGGACTCTGATGGGCGGGCTCTGATAAATCCCAGTAAAGAACGCATGCTTGATGAGGAACACATCGATCTCGACGAACGGCAACAGTCGCAGTCCCCCCAATCTGGAGCCAAAAAGGCACTGGATAGCCAGCAACTGTGGAAACAGCATTTCGAACGGTGCAAGAATCTTCTGGATGCCACCATCGACGAGACTTCCCATTTGAAGCCTTCGCCAATGGCAGTCAGCAATATTATGCCACCCCTACTGAAGCTCCTAACGCGCAGTCAGAACTCCAAACGTCGTGGCGCTGATCTTGGCCCAGTGGTGACCATCAGACGTTCCAACTACAAGCGACAATCGACGCCAATGGTGCGACAAGAAAATGTCAATTATTTAAGGGCTCTGAATGATATGCGCCTCGCCAATTCTATGCAAGCAGGACACGTTAAAGAAATATCGGAACTTGTACCTCTATCCCTGTCCGTTTCCTCGCCCATGGCCAACACAGCCAAACAATATGCCATCAACCTTAAACGTCTGATAGCCAACAGGGATATGCTAGAAGATCAGGCGGAACAAGTTCTTGCCGATTAGAAATGCGTTCTAAAAGCTACCACAACAGAACTTCTATTCCAGTAAGAGTAATTGAGTATTATTATTATTATGGAGAGTTATTGAGTATCATAATATTTTAATGTATTGTACAATAAAATTGACATTTCTTTACACAGTAGATGTTCAAACCTACGGATATGTCTTTCTTAGTAACAGTCAATGGATTTATAACACCATCAGAAAGTATAAACTACGTTCTACATTTAATTTCTTAAGTTTACAAACTAAGAAAATTCCAAACGGACCTGCCTATCTAGGCCTTTAGTTTTGTAGGGAATGCACGAAAGGCATTACGCTGACTAGCACAACTTTTCTTTCTTGTTAACGAATTGTTGAATAATTCAATTATTATTAACAGTTTATTCCAAAAATATATACATATTTCGAAACTGTTCTAATTTTATGTAATAACTAAATTCTATAAAAATCTGCACCCACTGGCAAGCTATGCCGTTTCTGTCTATCACTTCTGTATACGAAGCGCTCGATTCGAAACAAAAACTTGCAACTGAGAAAATGAAAAGCTTTTTCATATATTTTTCGATAGTTATGCTGGTTGCCAAGCCAATGCTGGGCAAGCCTCGCAAGCGTTTCGAAGAAGACATCCAACACTACCATGAGAAGGAGGGCAAGGATGTGGATATGGAAGCATCGCCGGCAGCTCATTCTGGTGGCCAATTCGATTATGATGACTCACCCAATGGTTGGCAGCATCAGGCAGCCGACTTGGAGACTGACGATGCAATGCTGGCCAACTATGAGGAGGCACTACCATCTGATCTACACAAGAACGATGGCATTGGGCACTTTGACGATCGGGAGGAGCCTTTGGAAATCGAGCAGCAGTCGCGTAAGGCCTCCCACAAGAAGAAGAAGCACAATAAGGAGCTAATGGACTACGATTTTGCCTTGGACTAAAATCAGAAGCACACTATGATTCCTTAAATAGTTCCAAGCTATAATGCTCACACAACACAAAAAAAGAAGCGATCTCTTACACTTGGTGGTAGTTGCTCCCATTCTGATTCCATCCGACTTCCGTACATACTATATGTACAAATGTATTAGGTACACGTGCCTTTTTATATATTTTTTTATGGCTATTCCAATAATAAAGAGAAACGACACAAGCACACACACAATAGAAGAAAAAAAAAACGCCACTTGTAACTTCAATTTTCCATTTTCAGCTGCCGTCGTCGTACTTTGCATCAATTTTTTGAACTTTCGCTCTGTTAGGCAACCACAATAACTGACGTTTCTGCATTTCCAATTTCCAACAATAGATGAAAATTGTTTAACAAACACATTCACAAATAAACCCCCTCACACATAAACGCACACAGACAAGCACCCATGCATGCATGCATTCGCAATATTACGTATACGCAACTGCAGTCATCAGTGCTGTCTGCTTAAGCATTTCAGTTATGAGCAGAGGTTTGTCTTTCCTTCCTCTACAGCATATATAGTATTTCCAATTAAATGCCTAAATTTTGTAACTGCCACTTGATCAGAGACTTGTGTTTTACTAATTAATTACACATATAGGTTTTTATTTTGCCTCATTTGGGGGTTGAATTGCCTAAATAGAAGTCCACATAATATCATTTTGCTGCATATATAGTATTTTTAATTAAAAGCTTACTTTTTGTAACTGGCACTTGGTCAGAGACTTAAGTTTTAAGTTGTAATTTGTTATGCATATAGGTTTTTATTTTGCCCCATTTGGGGGTTGAATTGCCTGAGTCCATCCCCTAGAAGTCCACATAACATAATTTTACTGTATACATAGTATGTTTATTTATGTATGGTCGTATTTTAGCTATATCTTCTTGGCTTTTTTTCAGGCACCACTGTCGCCTCTTCCCATTTGACGGGGCTTCAAATCAAAGCACAATTGCAATAACCATTTCCACTTGCATTCCTTATTGCTACGCACACATGTGTGTGCATGTGTGTGTCCCGTGTTTGGTTGTGCATTGCAAGGTGTCAGGTCAGTAGTCACTACGTCAATCAGTTCATCACTGAGTGAGTCTGTCAGTTAGCCAGTCAGTCAGTCAGTATTTTGGTTATGACTGCCTGCCAACAGAGCGGCAAACATCAAAACAGTTTCGCTCGCTATCCTGCCTGCACATTTGTTGTTGCTATTGCTCTGCTTTTGTGCCAAATTAGTGTTGGTAGGCAACCATGTTGAAATAAGCAGCAGCTATATACGTGCATGTGTGTGGGTGCATGTGCTCATGTGTGTGTGTGTGTGTATGTGTGAGCTCAATATGTATGGCACATAATGCTTGCAAGGCAAAATATGCAAGTGCCGGTACTCAACAGACAATGGCAGACAATGAGAGATCCAGCTGGCTCTATGTCCTTCCCCTTCCCAACCCCCATCAGCAGCCCCTTATTCATCATTTCCTTGTGCCCCGGCAGCTCTCATGTCTGAAAATGAAATGAAATTTAGTTTGACACACACTACAAAGGTGCACATGAGTGCACAGTGCCTATCAATTGGCGATGTGTCCGTGAAAGTGGCTCAGATTCATTTCACAAATATTCAAGCTCACGCATGAATGTGTGCATATGAATATAGTTATTATAATTTTTGAAATAAATATCATCTATGATAAGGCGATCATAACACAACAAAATTATTGTTTTCCTGAAATCAATATACTTTTCATAGTAACTGAACAAATATGTTTATAGAAATATTCATTTTTAATTGCTACATTGTTATCTACTTATTCTTTAGTCTTTGTTTAAGGTCAGTCTTTGGTTGGACACAATTATTAAATTTAATAAAAAGTTCAGACTTCGATCACGCCTCTGCGATGATGATTGCGGGAATTCGAACCAGAACCAACTCTGGATTACTTACATAGTTATTCCCTGAGCTATCTATGGCCAGGGTGTTGGTGTGTGCGGAGAGCCACTGGACAAGCCGATTCGAGAGACTTTGAATGATCTCAATTTTATTTCTTATGTATCAAAAACTATAGTAAGCTGTTTAAGATAAGAGATTTTTAAGCTTAACAATAGTTAATATTACGTGTTACGTGGTCTCAGCTTTTTTCTATTTGTGTCAAGCAGCAGCTGGGAAAAGTGATTATCTTGCCAACTGAAAGATCACGCGATATATGCGTAAGGAAGGAGGAAGGAAACTCACTCAATTACTCCTTATAATAGTAGATGACACTGGACATTTTTTATTTCTGTTAATTTCAATTAAAGCTAACTACATTTATTAAAGTGTAAATAAATAAAATGTAGGAAAAATAAAAAAAAATTACTCTTGCGGAGATGCTTTTGCTAAGGGGCTGCTCACAACAACAGACGACAAATGCAGGAAATGCAAAGAACCAAAGCTGGACTACCGCGGCAAAATGCTCTCTCGGCGCTCTGTGGGGGTTCTTGACGGATAATTACGTCAAGCTGATGTCCAATATCTGGCTTGACCCAACATAGCCTACGCCTCAATCTTAAATTTGTGATGGATTTAAATTGTATTTAAGTAATTTTAAGTAAAAAACTTAATAAATTAAAGCCTCATCGGATCACAATTCATTTGTTTGTTTTCCATTTCAAATTAATTGAAATACATTTTAGGTCTTTAAAAACATGATCACGAGGCATAGTCACTGATAAATATAATCGCCAATCCACCCCCCATAGTTGTGTATGTGTGTGTGCGCCTGCATGCATATTTGCATGCGTGTGTGTGTGTGCGTTGGTGTGCCACGTTTGCCGTCTTGCCACGTGAGTTCTTTGAAAATGGCTCAAAGCAATTTTCAAATTGTTTTCGCAATCACAACAAAATCGATTTGTAAATATGCGCTATTAAGTTGAACTTTTCGTTTCGTTCTGCACCGAAGAACACACTCATACACACACACACGCACACTCTGTCACAGATATGTACAACCACTCAGACATATGTATATAGTATATGTACATACATGCCTCATCTAACCGACTGACTGACTGACTGGCTCGGTGGCTGTGTCTATGTCTGTCCTTCACACTTTGGCTACATTCTTGGGCTGGGCCTTATCGCTTTGCACAGTTGCCGAGCAAATACGTATGTACGTGTATGTGGAATGGCTGGCTCAGTTGACAAATAATGTTTGAGCTCTACTTCTTAGCTATTTCTGTTGCATATGCATTTTATAGCATACTTTTATGGGCTGTGGCAATTATGCCTCTCGTATTTAGACTTGATAACGGCCACGTGCTGTGTGTGGCAGTTAAAATTTTCATTGCCTGCGTTTCGGGGCTCTAAGCATTTTTATCTTGCTTTCTGACCAGAAAGACGTCCTAAAAAAGTATTCACTTGATTTGCTGTGCGTTGCTGGCTTTCATCATTACTGTTGTTGTTGTTGTCTGTGTCTGTGTCTTTGTGTTTTTTTTTTATTCCTCTTATGTTCCCCTTCTTTTATGTCGCTCTTTTTGTTTTATTTCGTGTCGAGATTTATTTGTACAAATATTTCTGCTGATAACTGCAATTTGAAAAACGATTTATAAACGCAAATGCTTTTGTCAGCTAAGCTGCTGTTTCTGCTGTTGCCACACTCCATCTTTCTAACACCACGTTGACAAACGCCACCACCAACAACAGCAACACGGCCATCGTTGTCCCTTGTGCTTATTGTTTTTATGGCCCTTTTCGGCTGCTTGTGCTGCTTCATTGCTCAGCGTTTTGCCTTGGCTTTGATTTGAGGATTTGCACTTGGCTCAACTACAATTGAAAATGTTGTTCCTGTTGTTCTTGTTGTTCTTGTTTTTGTTGCTGCTGCTGCCCGCTTATGCTGCTGGCTGGTGCTCATCCAGCCAGCAGGCAAAACATTTGTATTGCGCATTTGTTGGCATTTTTCGCTGACAACTAAGCCGCTGTCTTTGCTTACGATGCGTCGTGACGACCAACGACGGGCAGCCAAAAAAAAATATACATACAACATATATATACATACAAATATATTTTTCTACATAATATGATGTGTACTAGTATGTAGTAGATGCTCGTGTATATATGAATGTGCATGCAAAAGTTTACCGCCGACCGCAGATCGCCTTCGTTTGCTGGTCGTTGGCTGCTTTATTAAATTCAAGGCATACCACGTTACACGGTTTCGTCTCCTTCCTGCCTCCTCCCCCTTTTTTGCGGCTGTTTAATAAATGAAATTATTTGCATATCTTTGCACATCATGACGTATACGTAATTCAACATTCATGCCGCGCGGCTTATGATGGCATGAAGTGGTGTCTTATGGTTTGATAACGACGAGCAGGGTGTTCAAAGCAATTAGATGCAATCAAATGGAATTTCAATAATTCGATCGATCGTTAGATAGTTCTCTTTTTCAGCTCTAATGTGTAGAATAGTCTCGCCATATATGTATTTGCGATAAATGCCTAATATTTATATTACCTGTCCAATTTAAAAACTATTTCTTAAAGACTACGCAGCTGTCTGGTCTTCAAAACTATATACTGCAAAAGGGTCACCTTCTTCTTTCGTCAAATTTTCTGCAGTCGCTGGCTCGCTGGCTCGGTGGCTCAGTTGCTCGGTTTCTCGGTTGCTGTGGCAGCCACGTTGCCTGCTGCCACAAACTGAATTATGAATGAAAAGAATGAGTGGGTGTGGGTGTGGGTGTACGGAGATGAACCAACTGCAAACGGCAGGCATTGCAATGCTAACAAGCTCAGCTAGGACTACAAACAGAGCGAAAGCAGCAGCAGAAACTGACACAACAAGGTATGTGGTCTTAGCCATAGACAAATGAGCGAAGACGAGCAGCGACAAATGAACGGACAGACAGACAGACAGACCAACAGATAGACAGACAAGTTGCCTCACATTTTTACCTGTGTGTATGTGTGTGTGTCCCTTGGCCGTAATGCTGCTGTAGTTGAGCTCGTTGTTGCTGTTCCTCTTGCTGCTATGCCGCAAGGCCAAGCCACGTTGAACTTGAACTTTGTCAGCAGGAGAGACGCAAAGACGTAAAGACCTAAACAGCGGCAGCAGCTGTAAAATAAGGCGTCAGCAACCGCACACCTTGGACTGTGTCCTGCGTCTGGGACTGCTTTAATTATGGCAGTGGCAGTGACAACACCTGCCCCTTGTCGCTAGCACAACCAACAGACCAACAGACCATACCACGCAGTCGTCCAAAAATATGGCACAATATGCACGCCTACATTCTGAGAGCATTAATATGTATATACGTGTATGTATGTGCACTCAGAAAAATATGTACATAGTACATAGTAGCGAAGAAACCTTAAAAATGAATCAATTATGTCGAGTATTCGGCCAATTGTAAAGAACTATTCCTGTGTGCGATTGGCAGATGCAAATTCTGAGTTTTGCCTTTCGGGATTTTAATTGAAAAACTAGCCGACCTCGCCCTCGCCTTGTCTCTCTTTAAGATCGCGTTTCCATTTCAACATAAAGCTGCTGAAAGTATTTTCCAATACCTTTAGGCTCAACTCTACTTATCTTTCAGAGACTTTCGGCTTTGCTCTCCATTATATTCAGAATGATCTGCTCAAACTACAATTAATTATATCAGCTTATTGGAATCTTCATCGGATAACATCAAATTCTTGTAAAACTATTTAATATCTTTCTTTCAGATAACATTTATTTTTCCCTCTCTATTGTGAGTGAAGGCATAGCTACTACCCAATAAAGTTGCCTCATTGTTTTTTGTTTACCAAAAATTTAGATTTTATGGTTTAATTTCTAAAAACCATAAATAAATAAATACAAAAAGAAACAATAAGCACATCTGCTGCGCAGAATTGATAGACAATCGGATGAAGCAGCCTGAGAGAACTTTGCTCTAAAATGTCTTTTGTATACCCTATGGTCCCCTTTCTCATTCTTAGCAGTTGCAAAGAGATTGGAATTTTCCAAATTTCGGAATCGGTTGAGCCCACATTTACCAAATTTATTTGTTTACTTGCTCTTTCTTTTAAATAATTTTATGATCCCCAAGATCTTTGACCATATAAGCTTTATGTTTTTTATTTGTAAGAGATCTTTCAGTTTCTTATAGATAGTGGCCCCACATTATATAATAATTTATATTTAAATAATAATTTTCCATATACTCATTTAAATTAATTTCATTTTATCTAAAAAGATTCCTCAGTTATATAAAGACTGCAAAATAATTGTTAAAAGAGCACAAGAGAACGACAAAACTGCTTAAGCAGTAAATCTAACAATTTAAAAACCATATATAGAAAGATAGGTAGAAGGATAGAAAAATAGGTAGATAGATAGATAGACAAATAGATAGATAGATAGATAGATAGATAGATAGATAGATAGATAGATAGATAGATAGATAGATAGATAGATAGATAGATAGATAGACAGATAGACAGATAGACAGATAGATAGATAGACAGATCGCTTCTTGGATGCACCCTCTGACCGTTTTCATCTCCAAGCCTATGATGCAGTTGCAATATGTTGTTATGTGTAGACGGCATGTATTATCGGCAATGCATTTGGTTTTTCGCTGAGTGTATGTAAAAAAAGGAAATAGATATTTGGTTCTATGTAGGCGTTCGTTTGTTTGCTTCAAATGCCACAGCATAGGCCATGACTCGAACATTCCTACGATAGCCCCTTCTACGAATATTAATTTTTGCAGAAATCTTTACTGCTTTCTTAGAGCCCACACATATTTCAATTTCAATTTAACAAAGATAGAGACACGAAAGTTTTAAAGCCAAAGCACAAAGTTTTATGTTACAATACAATTTTTGACGCTAATTAAATGGGCGAGAAGGCGAGAAATTTGCCGGAGAGCCACCTACGAAATGAAATATGACCAGAAGCGGGTCTTAGAAGACCGTGCGTGCTCCTGCGCCTTACCTTGAGGCACAGTCGAACACACACACACACGCACACACACACACACACGCGCGCATTCATAAAGCACAAACATTGTTGGTGGTGGCAGCCATAGACATAATAATATTCATGACAAAATAATGATATCGTTAGGCAGCATATTTTTGCCACAAAAACCACAAGCGGGCAGGCCAGAGTAACAGCTGTCGAATAATAAGAATATCAGCATTCAAAATTCTAAATACTCTTGAAATAAATTGAGATTTCCTTCGAGTTGTGGAGAAACGCATAGAGTATAGCTTTCATTATTCATTAGGCCTCTGGGCATTTCCAGTCATGGTTTTAATGCTGTAGCTACTCAACGTTGTTGCAATGGAAAACCCTTTACCAATGAGTTCGATTTTTATATACAAGTACATCATAGACATTTATAAAATCCAAAGTGGAGAAGAAATAAAGACTGTTAAGTAGGATTTAAAACTAACTTTTAGAACTAACTTCATTGGTGAATTGTGAACTCTGCTATTCTAAATATGACAAAATATAGTTAGCATTATAACGATGGAATATTAAAAGGTGTCGACAAAATTGTTTTCTACAAACAAATACCAAAGTATTATGAAGATGCATTTTCCTCCTTTTTAAAATACATTTATTTTATTTATTATTATTCTTTTATTATTTCCTAGTGCGCAAGAAAAAATTTATATATTATATTTTATAGAATTAAGAGTTCAATTTAATGGATTTTGTTGTACTTCGTCACATATTTTTTTAAGGAATAAACTGAATTTTTCCTCAATTTGAATTTTCTGAATTTAAAGTGGAAAAGGAAATATTATTCCTTTGTTAGGCATTTTTGGAACCAGTCTCTTGGCTGTATTCAAACTATATAGAAATTTATACTATTTTCCCGAATTCCAATACTCAAAATAAATTTTAATTAATGCTATTTACTAGCTGGTATGATTTTAGGCGACTACCTAATTAGATTATTGGATTTCCAAGGTACACATACAAATTTCCCAATTGATTATTCCTGTTATTATTTAGCAAACTGTTAGAGTGATCTATAGAACATACGTAACTGAAATGCACATAATTGGTGAGTGTATAGCGGCGACAACCGCAAAAGTTGCGTTGACTTGGAGGAAACAGTTGCCCAACCACCTCTCATGCCCACCACTCGTCCCAGTTAGCAGCCAGTAGCCAACCACCCGCCCACCCACTACCCTACGCCCACAGCACCACAGCACCTACTTGACTGGCTTTTGGTGCTATTTTTGTGTCCATTAAATAACAGAGCATGCTGTGTAAAGACAAAGGCCGCTATAAGAGGCTGTGGCAACCACACCCACACCCACACACATACACACACACAAACACACACACACGCACACCCCCTGCTATCCGCCGAAGTCGTGCAGCGCTCAGTCACGCGCAAAATAAACGCGGTGCTTTATCTTGTCGCATGGAAGTTCATAAATTCATTTGAAAATGTTTATAAGTTGGCCCTCCACGGCAGAGCCTATTAACACATAAACACACACACACACACACACACACACACACACACACACATTGTGCATAAGCTATGAGCATTACTCATACGCCATGTAAGGCAATGAGAAATGAAAAGGAATAGCAACAAATTAATTTTCAAATTTAACTTACCGAATGCTGCTTGGTTACAATTTGTTTTTGTTACCGAGTGTGTGAGTGTGTGGGTGTGTTAATGTGTGAGCGTGTGAGTGTCAGCGAGTATGTTGTTTTTTCATGTGTGATTGTTGTTGTTGTTGTTTTTCCAACATGTACAAAAATATACATATACATATATACATATAAATATAAGCACATATTGACAGTGTTCATTAATATGGATTTTGTTTATACATGTTTTAAGCGTGGATGTGTGTGTTATTATTATTGTTGTTGTTGTTGGAATTGGGAAATATGTTGATGTTACGTTGATTGTTGGTTGGTTGGTTGATTGTTGTCATTTTTGTTGTTGTTGTAGTTGTTGTAGGGAGTAGAAGAGAAAAAGAAAATATATATTTTATTTGTTAGTTAATTGGTAATTACACACAAGTTTACTATATTTATACATACATATATGTTTTATTTATATGCGTATGGACTAGCTAATTAGATGGCTGTGTGTGCACGTGTGGGTGTGTGTGTGTGAGTGTAGCATGCATCTAGGCGCTAAAAGAACAACAATTACATCTATACATAAACATACTATAGAAAATAGAAAGCCATATCAATATGTACGCATAAAATTGAAAGGGCTAAGCACTACTTCAGAAAAATGGCAGATAAAGAAGAGACTCACCTGATCGACAAATAGTGGGTGCTGGTGGCGAAGGCGGCAACAACAACAACAGCTGAAAATCCAATAAAGCGCTGGCTGGCATGTGGCAGGCAGCAAGCCTTTGACGCAGGCAGCTGTTAAACGCTGACATCTATTGATTTTGACAATAAAATATGCGCACAGCACCCAACATTGGCACACGAGTGTGCCACCAGGGGCTCGGCGGTGCAGGGCTGGCTGTGGCATGTGGCAAAACATAAAACATAAAACGCAAAACGCAAAAGCTCAAACGTAACTTTATTTGATTGTCTCGCCGTGCAGGGCAGGGTAGGGCAGCCGTCGAACGATTGGCCGTTGTGCCCAAAGGGCGTACAACAACAGAATGTTGCAATACACACACAATCAGCATTAGTGTGCAATATTTCTGGGCTACAGCTACAGACACCCACATACACCGAAAAAAACAAAAATTGACATGAAAAATGATATTTCATTTTATCCATTTTACACAACCGCTGTCATATTCCAAATATTTTTGTGAGCATATCAAAATAATAGCTTTACAGCTAAATATAATTATATTTTATTTCCACATATTTATTTGGAAAAATCGTTTGTTTTCTCAAATTCTCAACTAAAGATTCCTTTCTCTCAAAATCAAACTTGTTAAACGATTTACAGTTTGGTGAATTCCAGCTTCTTTTAATTAACAATGGAAATATGTAAAGGGTTTGCGTCGTGCACTTTTTTCTTGCCAGCTTCATCTAGCCAGAAAGGTGCAGCCAATTGCAGCTTGCCTATATTTTTGGTATCAGCATTAATATAAGCTGAAAGCTCAACAAATTTTCACCTTCAAAGTTTACGAAATACGTTCACTTCTTACCGATCTTACAGTTTTTTTCTAGATACGCGCAATTTCAAATTATTTGATTTTTTAAATATGACACATATGTATAGTATGCCAGTAGTTATATATAGTTTTTTTTTTTTCAATTATATAGCGCTGTGTGTGTAATAGATATCGACATATTATTATTAACATATTGCGATGATTTAATCAGCTTTTGTATTTTTGAAGCCTTTTTTGTTGTGCATTTTGAACAGAAATGGCGTATGCCGACGACCGAAAATTATCTTTCCAAAATCGCCTAGTTTTCATATCAAAAGATATATATTTAGTTCGTCCAACTAGACCGGAATTTGTCCCAAAAATAATATATAATCAAAGAAAAACGCAAGCAAACTAAGCCCAGCAATACCCCATAAGTAATTTCCAATTCAGAGTGTTTTTTCTCCCATGCCAAATATTGTTGTTGTTGTTTTTTTAAGTTGTATTGAAATTTAAACTCTTACTCTCTTGTATATGGGTTAATACAATAACAAGCCTTTTTATCGATGACTATGAAGCCAATCGATGATAACGGACATTCGCCATCAAAAGTAGGAGCGAACGTTTTTGTTAATTTGTATAAACAAGAATAAGAACTGTACTGTTTTATATCTATGTGGATAAATAATGTAAGTCCGATAGGTCAACAACGATAGGGAAACCAGCTCAATAGTGGTTGTACTCTCGGTAGTTTTCCATAAGACAAAAAAGCAAGGAACACCGATGCTTCCTAATAACAACCAAATGAGCTCAACTTAGACACCAGTTGATCGTAAGGACAACTTAAAAATTCTTTAGAGTAAGATAGTTTATAGCGTAGTGATAAGATTTTCTTAGGCATAAGCGCTCATTTACTCCCCGATGTTTATTTTTTTACTTGGGATTAATGCAAATGAAGTATTTTATTTGTTTCTGTCTCACTAGCAGCTGTGCTGTCATACCTCTTTCTGTCCGTTCGCTTTGACATCCTCTGTCGATATATTTTCATATAAAATTATAACATTCTTTTATCCGATGCGATAAAACATTTAATATTGTTTTTTTTTTCTCTCTGTACACACGTATGTGTGTAGGCCCGAACAACATGTCACGTTTCGTTTTTATTTCAATTTGCAATGAGATCGCTCCTCACCCTGTTCGGATACGGTGCAAAACAAATCTGATTTTTAACTCAATCAAGCGTATCACTTGGGCTAACGATTACTGGCAGCCATATTGTCGGACATGCTGCCATGTCTGTGCTACCATGTCTATGTATGTTTGTGACAATGGCAATTTTCAACGTGCGCTGCATTTGATTAGATTAACGCGCCATGCACCTTACAGCCAGTCACAGTCGCAGTCACCTCGACTCTAAAGTCATCAACAACAACAGCAACATCATCATCATCATCATGATCTTGAGTAGCATGCAACCTGTCGCATCGCTCACGTTACACTCCTGAATTCATCAATTATGTCACAGCAATCGTTGCATGTTGCATGCAACGCTGTTTGCCTTTGTTTCCAGTTTGTTTTCCTGTCCGCTCAGTCAGCCCGCCAGCTGCAAGGCAACAAATCAATTTGCGAAATGGAGAAGCCTACATATTATGGCTATTCGGCGCTATTCGACGCTTTTGACGCATAGCAGCACTGAGATGTGTGTAGAAAAAGGGAAGTCCCACTTTCTACACCATCAGAGTAAGAATGAGTGCATACTCGTATGTCCATACATAAATAGTTGCTAAGGTGAGCAAAACTTTATTTCTTCAGACGCGCACATAGTAAGATTAAAATTCATGTGATAAGTAAAATGGTTTAACCGTTGAATGAAATAAAATGGTATAAAGTAAATTATACAAATTGCAGTTTCTACATGGCAGCAAAAAAAAAAAAAAAAAAAAAAAAAAAAAAAAAAAAACCACATAAGTCTAGGAACGTAACCCCTCATTTTGTATGGAAATCGTTGGATATCGTTGAACGCGATATCGCTTAACACGACGTTTTCAAGGAACGTAACCCCCGCGTAAAGCGAGCTAGGTGTATAGACATATGCATATCGATTTCTAAATAAAACAAAAATGTGAACCAAAAATGAGTGCCAAAGAAATAGACTTTCATACACTGTTTGATTTGCCAATAGGTTTGTGGAAATTGTGTCAACTACTAACTGTATATGAGCTTTTAATTTATTTAATTTAATTTAATTCATTTTCAATAAATCAACAAATTGTGCTGTCGACACAGAGTAAAATAAAGATGAATTAAATATATTATATTAGTATTGATACGAGTAAGAACTACTTTCGGCGTGTGTGCATTATTTACAAATATTATTGATTGAAGTTTTAAAATATTCATTAAGAGATTATGCAAACATTTTTTAAAGCATTCGTCCATTGGTGACTGGGGCCTCGCATAGCTTAACAAGCTGGCAGAAATTCCACAATATTAGTTGGCTCGAATTACTAATCACTTCTTAGGCCTGAATTTTGCAGAATTAATCATAAACTACAATAGTAACAATGCGAGACGCTTGACATTTCAATTTGGAAATCCAACCTAGTTTTGTTTGTTGCCCACAAATGTTAAGTGTACTAATAACCAGAAAAATCCGTTAAATGTGAAAAAAATATAATATAATAACAGAGGACATAAGTTCACCAGAGGGTTAACCAAAAAAATATTCATACTATGTAAAATAACATATCTAATCGAAGACCAAATTTTTAATAGTCTGCAGTTAGTTTTAATTGAGCATATTTTTTCACAATTACTTTGAGTGCATTATTTAAGGGACATTTTCAAGCAAACTTTTTCTTTATTGGAAAGCGCTTGTCATGCAGCTGTGGGCTAAGTGATCCATCAGTTTCTGAATCAGGGTTTAGTTTAAAAACTAAACTGTTGTTAAAATAAAATTACTTATCGATAAATCATTAAAGCAATAGTAGGAGATGAAATACGATTTTAAGCTTTACTCCAACGTTTTAGCGCGTCTAGCTATTGGAAAAATGCTTTTATCAACACACTTTCTATCTCTTTTTGAAACTTAAATTAGTTTTCTACCGAGTACCTCAAGAAACAGCCCTCGCATAACTACTGCACAGGGTACTACAATTTGCAAGGAAAAAAAATATTTAACACAAATTGTTGGATAACACACAAATCACTGTACCCATTGAAGCTTAAAACTTTTGCACTTGACTTGCCAGCCAGCAAATATTTCTGATTTTTCCAAGCTGTCTTTTTTTGCGTTCGATGTGTGGTGGCGGTTCATAAACAAGATTACAAATTTTCCATTTCCTTTGTGGGGCACACCCCACACACTTTAAATGCAATCACAAGCAATTTGATAAGCGAATATTTTTTCACAAGCGGAAATCATAAACCCCATACGAGTATATGGTTGGCAGGCACTTCAATTTCATGACGCTGTCATTGGCATAAGGATGGCTTTGGCTGTGCATATATTTATGCTTGCATATGTGTGTGTGTTTGTGCGTGCGAGGGTTTGTGTGTATTCAAAGGACTGCAGTTTCGTCCATTTTAATCATGTTGCATCATCAGCTGCTGACTGAATGCTGTCACTCTAATGAGCTTGTCTCATACTCATACATGGTCTGGCCCATGGGCGAGAGCGAAACCATAAGCCGAAAAGCATAATAAAACCAAAAACCAGCCGGAGATATAATGAGCGTGTGTAAGCTTCTTAGCGCCATTGATTTGGAGAGAGAGAGGTAGTATACTATAGTCTCTCTGTGTGTTTGTGGGTGTTCATGCAAAGCTCATTTTATTTGGAATTTTCATTTGATAGAGGAAAAATGCCAATGCACTAAATTAGCAGCATACTCCTACACACATGTGCATGCATACATACATACATATAAGTACTAGCATACGCTCAGCCATGCAGCATACTTTCAGGCGCCGCAGCAGCAGCAGCTACTAAAATAGAACTATACAATGTTGAAGAAACACAAAATTGTAGGATAGGGTGTAGGGTAGGGGGGTTTCTGGCTGCCTGTAAATGGCAGAGAGCAACCATAACGGAACGTTGCGAGTGGGAGGACGAGAGACTAAAGCTGTGGAACGAGAATCAGCTTAGACAATGCTACTGTTGCCATTGTTACAGCAGTTGCCTGTTGTTTTCATCAACGCAGAAGATGTGTGTGTGCGTGTGTGTGTTCGTGTGTGTGTGTGTGTGTGTGTGTGTAGGGCAAGAAGTGAATTCTAATTAACAGCAGCAAGTATTAATGATGCTCAGCTGAAGTCCTTGACTATTGTTTGTACCTCGATGCGTGGGTGCCTGTATCGGCGTCGGTGTGCAACAGAGCTGAGCGGAAATACTTCAAGTTTCCACGAACCAGTTGAGCTTAAATACACAATTACTTCGTTTGTAGTTAGTTAGCTCTACACACAACAGACAATGCCTCGAGCTGTGACTTCGAATGCAATCCCACGCCAAAACGACTTCCATATATTTTATGACAAGCCTTTTTTTTTTTGGACCTTTTTCAGTTGGCTTCGGACCGCCTTTTTTCATTTTTTGGAGTTTTATTAATCGATGTTTTTTATTACGTACTTTTGAACTTTTTATAAATCGTGTAAAATTAGGTGTTTTTGCTTCGAAATAATTAAGCAATATATTGACAAATCAATTTTTTTTTCTTCTCAGTCGATGCCTCTGCACTAGAGACTTTTTAATTATTGATAATAATTTATTAGTTAGAGCTTTGAATAAAATTGGTCATAAAACTTTTTGGCTGTTGCTGGCGACAGCTAACAATCACATCAATAATTTCCAAAAGAAATAGTCCACATATAGGTGTTACCAGCCGCACTACAAATCACCAAATCCAATAAATACTATTGCTCACAAAGACTTTCATCAACTCATTTATATATAGAGAGCCAGTTGTTAAAGTTTAGAAGAAATATTTTTATAAAATTAATTTCATGGAGAAACGTTTCAACAATTTCTCGCGAGTTTGAAAAGTTTGGTAAGCATTTTAGGAAGTAGTTTTTCAAGGCAATTGTAAATCCTGCTTGTAGGGTAAAATTTAATGGATGAGTTTCTATTGCCATGCCTGCAGGCACATCCCTTTGCATGCAGGACATGCAGAACAGATTGCAAGTCTGTTGCAAACGAGAGCAGCTGACGTTGAGAGCTTGTCATGCTGCTGGGGCTTGGGCTTAGGAGGAAGAGCAGAGACAATGAAACTGTTTGCCATAAAGATGGCTTAAGTCCTAAGACAGCATTGGAGTTGAAGCGAATGTGTATGGCAACGCATTTAAGAGCTCAAGCACTGCATCTGAAGCAACTTGCGTAAAACATATGAGACAGCATGAATATTTCAACGGAGTTGCTTAAAAAAACGAAAGCTTGTTAACTTTTAATGCGCTCAGCATTGAATGTAATTTTATGGCTTCAAATTTAAACTAGCTTGGAGAAGATAATCGAATACCAATTGGAATTCCAATTAAATTAGTGTAGTTAGCTGTCAGATTGATTCAAAAGATTGCAAGATATTTCATATTATAATTGTAATCATATAATATGCTCTTTATAGTGGTCTCCCAACACTGCTGTCAGTTTTCTTATTAAGGACGGATGGCTTTAGACGTAGTTTTTTTTGCAAATGGACAATGATTGGGAAGAGTCAGCAAATTATTAATGACATTCATGGAATTTTAACGCGTTATTGCAATCCAGATTGGTAAAAAGCAGTTTATATTTTTAAAAAATTATATTTTAATTAATGTCTATTTTTCTGCCATTAAGGATTCCTTATTGTCTTAAGTGCTGCTTCCATCAGAGACTCACTGAATTTCAAATTTAAAAAATTACAAATAAATTATCTTTTTAAAAAAAAATAGTTGTTATTAAAAACGTTCACATACTAGTATATAAAGAATCAAACTTAATAGCTAGTTATATGAGAATGCTTTGCTATTTAAATGGCTGCTTCGTTAGATGCAACATTTTCATTATACATTACATGATTGTGAAAAATATTGTGTCTAAAGTAATCTTTAATATTTGTGATTTTTAACTGTTTGATCCAATTTTAAGTTATAGCTCAACTAATCAATATACAAGTTTACTTTACACGCCAGTCTTTTTTCCAAAACCATAAAAGACAGCCAAAACGTTTGCTTTACATTCGTAGGAAGTAGGAATAGGATGATAGCTTGTATGTCTAGTATTGGAATGCCAATAAAAGGCAATGGTCCTTGAAAATTAATTGTTTTAGTTCATTTCATTCAAGAAAAAAAAAAAAAATTAAAAGAATAGAGCGTAAAAGCCGACTCTTGAGTACCCTGCACCCGAGTATTTTTGCAGTGATCGGTCCTATGGCAGCTATTTAATGAGGCTTTGTATGGTTTGTAAGAAACGTGTTCTAGGTATGGATAAGACATGTCTACTAACCATGTTTGATGTTTCAACTGTCCCCAACCATTATGTTTGAAGTGTTCTCTGTGTTCATACAGTCGAACGGATGAATCCCTAGGATCTTGGGTAAACTAGAGATCTCAGAGATTCGTAACTGATTTATTGATTTATAATTGTTTGTGCGCCTTCGCAGTTAACTTTCCATATCTAGTAATTGTTTTGGGAAACGATGTCAACAAAGACTTCAAGTCTTTATATTCTTTGGCAGCTGCGTTCACTTATTACATATTTTTAGAACTAACAAGCTTACAGCTAGGAAATTTGAATATCCTCATGAACTTACCTTCGAAGTATTTAAAGAATAAGAATATATTTTTAGCATAGCAATCGATAAGTTCTAATCGAGTATTTGAAGAATTAGATAAATTAAAATGAACTCTTATAATTAATTTCTTCATAGAGCTATAACTGAGCAGAAGTCAACACTTTTAAGCAATTATACTTACGCTCGAATACTCTCTAAATAGCATAAATAGCATACATATGTGTAGATAAATAAAATAGTAAGTTAGGAGCGATAAAAGATTTTGTAATAGCAGAGCGTAGCATTCTAATCAGTTGTTCTATGCAGCAGTTGGCAATCAAGAGAGTATATGAGATTATTTCAGAGTATAGAGTATATAGTGTCGACTACAGCAGCTAGCAACGAGAACTAAAGAAATTGTGTCAAATATATATGATGAAGTGTCACCCAAATCCGCATCCTCGCCCTCTCACTCAAGAAGCAACAAATACCAAATGCTCCAGACGGAGAGAGAGAGAGACACAGACAGAGAGAGGGTGAGAGTGAGAGTGAGAGGAGAAGGCGAGTAAAAGTGTTAAAATGTATATGCAAAAAAAAAAAAAAAATTGAAATGACAAACTAAAAGCAATTTCAAATATTTGTCTAATCTAAAATGCATGGCAATGGAAAAATGTATGCAGTTTATAGAAGGCACGCATTTTATTGTTCACTACTTAGTTGAATGTTTCTTTTTTTGTTCATTTCGTTGCTTCCGTTCCATTCAGCTCTGTTTGTTTCCGTACTGTCGGTCTGTTTATTTGTTTGTTAAAGCTGTTTGTTTTCGATAAATTCAATTTGGTTGCATTTTATTATTGTTGATATAGTACTTAGTGATGGTGGAAAGTGGTTATGGTTTTGGCTGTCGTTATAGTTATGTTTCATGTTCTTTTGTGGCTTCTGTTTCGTTCAGTTCTGTTCGTTTCTGCTTTGTTTTTAGCAGGCACAAGTTTAAAGTTTTTCTACTTAGTTGCACGTTTCTTTTGGGTCATTTTGTTTCATTCAATTTGGTCCATTTCTGTTCTGTCTTTTTGCTTTTTTTTTTTTTTTTTTTGCTATACTCAAATGGGTTGCATGTTTGCATATTATTATTATTGTTGCTATTGTGATAGTGGAAAGTGGTTTTTGGTTTTAGTTGTCTTTCCTTTCGGATTGTGGTACTCACCCCAATTCTTCCAAGCAGCAGGGCATCCATTTCGCCGCCATTTTGCGCCACCGGCACTGTGGTTATTACCGAAATTGTCGGCTCCGCTTGCGCACTCAAATCCACAGACATTTTTATTTACGCGACGCGTTCCTTTTTATTGATATTTGATTTTTTTCTAATTTGGCACTTGTTTGACTCTAGTCTTAGTTGCGTATTTGTTTAGTTTGTCGTTTGGGCCATTCACTCTTTTTGCACTTGCATTTACTTTTTGTCAACTTTGTTGCAATTATTATTGTTGCCACACATTGTTCGTTTTTTGTATTTGTGGCTTATTTGTTTAGCCAGCATGAGGTTGCAATGGCCATTCGTTTATTTTTCAGTTGCTTTAGCTTAGCTTATATTAGTTGGTATTATTGTAATTCACTTTGTGCTCAGTACGCGAAAGAGATCGCTCATACAAATATGCTATAGAAAAACTATGCAAAATAGTGCAATTTTGACTGCGCTTTAGTGTCGTGAACAACCGAAATGACAATGAAAGAGCAAGGTTTGTCCTAAACTTGGCTGTTGCCATCAAATACTATGTTGAAGTATAAAATGGAACAAACTCTTTTAGCACATTTTCCCAATATTGCCAGATTATATAAATGCAGCGCTTCATACGATTGCTACATATTTATATATCTTCTGTTTTCTGATAGCATCATAACATTTTGAAGACACTCGTCTATTTGTTGCGCCGCCATCAGTTCAAAGAGATTTCTTGTTTTAAAACTACTTGCTTCTCATTTGTGGAGATGTTTGAAGCAATAAAACATTTCTTACTGACCTGAGCATTTATAACTACAGATATTTACGACTTCAAGATAGCAATGCCAATTTCAACTTTTATTTACAATCAACACTCACAGGTTTCGTCTTCGTGAAGCTGCTCTTAGTTGAGAAGATAGCGGACTGGTACTTACACTATATTTGACCTAAAGATAGTAGACAAACAACTTGATTTTCATAACTTTCCAAGGCATTTCTATCACTACTCCTCTCACAGTTTTGAAGCAGTCCGTTAAAACTGACAAGATCTCTATATATATCACATAGTGTACATACATTTTAAATTCATACAAACGATATGATTTTAAATAGTTGTTATATCAAATCGAATTTTTTCCAAACACCTTCAATATACTAACCAGATTCAAGGATACATAGGTAATTGCTTTATAAGGTTCTAGGCAGATCAGTGCCTCTTAAGAACACTGTTCGACAAAACAGAAATGGACACAATAGTCTAATGTGGCACATAAATAGTTGAAGCAGAATGCTTAGTAAATACTCTTTTAATCTCGCTTCAAAAAAGCACTGTTTTATTTTTCTTCCTGCAACTTTTCAAACACAAAACTGTTGCTTTTTACCTCCACTTTATTTCTATAATTTCAGCAAACTTTTGTATGCAAACAAATAAAAATTATTGTGCAAAACAACTTAGTTGGGAAAATGAATTTTACATATTTTTCAAGCGACAGGGAAATGCTTTTATAAGCATAAATAAAAAATGCAATGAAATTAAAATTATGCGTCTATGCATCAAATCTAATTCATAAATTATAGTTCTATTGCAATTAAACAACATCTTCATTAATTTATCCATTCACTTCTGTAGATAGCTTCATCAGAATAAATTCATTAGAATAATTCATAGTACTTTTTAAGCTTAACTACTATGTACTACAACAATCTGTAACTTTAATTACTTTTAAACTTTATAAAGAAGTTAAAAATTAATGGTTTTGGAGAGACAATAAAATATTCTAATGATTATTCCCTAAAATCTATATCTGAAGAATGACATTTGATTCAATTTGTTTGCTGTGACATCGCCAACACGATAATGCATCGTTTACTTCCTTTTCTTATTCAATACAGGTGTCTGTTGGCTTTTAGCCCCCAATAAGCTTTAACCACAGTGGGTTTTGCGAATCTGTTCATAAATCAGTTGAGCAGGCAGTGAATGAATGTACGAGTATATAGTAAATACTTATTTGCATATACTCGTAAGTCTCATTGTCGTTGGCTGGGTGGAACGTCCTCCACATTATGCACATTTTGACATTTACGGCAGGGCAGGCGACTAGCTGGCATGCAGCAACGAGACATGACGCAACGTTCTGCGACGAGTTTATTTGTGCAGTGAGTGAAACTTTTAATTGATTTACTAATTGGTGGTGACACAGACTCACTCACACACACACACAGACTCACAAACGAGCTCAGCTCAGGTTCAATTAATGCAAGCAACTGTCTGGTTTGCTGTCTCTCTCTCCCTGCCGCACTTTCACTCTCTTTCTCTCTCTCCCTTCTTAATTGACAGCTGCACGCAAGCAAAATACAAAGTAAGAGTATCCTTCGTACATGAGAAGGAGAGTAAGTGCTTAGGGCGCCAAAATCTTTGGCAATAACAATTACAATAAGCCGCATCCGCAATTAATTGCCGAAAAGCGTGCGTGCGTGCGTGAGTCTCTCACCCCTTCTCATCGAAGCTGGCTCCAAAGTTGTGCCGGAGAGGAGATAAAACGTTGTTTTCCACGACTGCCATATGGCCTGCCACATGCCTGTCAATAAACACCGGAAGACAAAGCACACAGCGCCGTGTGTGTATGTGTCAATACAGTAAAGCATTGGATAAGCCTTAAATATGT
This sequence comes from Scaptodrosophila lebanonensis, assembly GCF_003285725.1. Taxonomy (NCBI): domain Eukaryota; kingdom Metazoa; phylum Arthropoda; class Insecta; order Diptera; family Drosophilidae; genus Scaptodrosophila; species Scaptodrosophila lebanonensis. The sequence continues at coordinate 5,043,554 of NW_022060566.1, read as the reverse complement.
GCCGAGTTTAAAGTGTTATTGCAGCTTCGACTGAAAGGGGATATGTGTCTAAAAAGTCAAGGTATGTACTTTTTAATTTTTGTTGAAATTTGTTGAAGGAGAAAGCACATGGGCAGTCAGAGAAAACGCATCGCATGGCCGCTTATTTTACGAACTTCTTTTCCAAGACAAATATGAACAATTTGAATTACAAGTCACTGAACGAAAACCACAGCAAAGCAAAACTAAATAGTTAGCGCTAATTTGTACCCATTTAGAAACTCAGACATTGCTGTAAACCTTTTATATTTTAAATCAACTTGCGATACCAATTTGTATTTATGGTTCTATGATTTCTGTGGAATAAATCTCTACCATCACTTGCTTTATTTTCAGCCATCCTATAATCCTGTTTTCTTTATTGCATAACAGAACAAAATGTGCACAAAGACGGATCATATTAATATTATTAAATGTTATAGAGAGTAGAGCTGGTTAAACAATGAGACTAATTTGAAAACTGCTGGTCAGAATAATAAAAATTCAAAAATGTAGATCACATTCAGGCAGATTCCGACAAAAACTTTAAGCAAATTCATCCTAATTATTAAATATTTCAAAAAAGTTTCTATAGAATAACGCTGGTTAAATCTCTGAAATGTGTCTTTATCGAATGATGTTTTAATAGCTTGCAACAACTGTGCAACACTAGAGCAAAACTACTTATGTGCTGAGCAAATTAAAAAAATAAATGCATAAAATGTTTATATTTTATGAATTTTTGATTTGAAGAAAATGTTGCAATTATTTAAAGAAGCCTTTACAAGTTCAAGTTCTTAATTTTCTTAATTTGGAATGAATAGCACGAAAAATGATAACACCTGTCCTCCATAGCACTTAAGCTGAGATAAACTTTAAATGCATTGTTCCACTGCCTATTACTATTTGCAATGATCACTTCTATAATAGTTTTTCAATATAGTGCATTTATTTTAAGGAAAAATAAGTTCATAACATTGTGAAGAGGACCTACTTCTTTCCAATTAAATTTTTGTAACATTATGAACTTCTTGGTGTGCGCTTTTACAATGCGGATAAAACAAAGCATTAAAAGATCAAAAAGCTTCTAATGACTCGAATAACAAATTCATACTATATAAGTGTAAATATAATAATTTATATACATAGGAAAATTCACAACATTTTCCCTTTTTAATTACCTTAACATACTTCAAGCTATGTCCTATCCGGCATGTTTGTTTGATATTCTAGACATTTTTCAATTTTATTATCTCTACTTATTTCTCATTTTAATTTCTGGCGGTGTTGGATTTCGTTCAAGGGTTCACTGTATTTGCCTCATGGGCACTTCTAAAGCTCAAATGCGACATCGATGTCGTCGTTCTCAAAGCCGCGCGTGTTGTTGACACGTTTAAAATTTCATTTGCGAAGCTAAGCGACGCACAAACATACTCGTACATACCAACATACAAACACATACCGGGTGCGCCATCTTTTATGTCGGCATGTAGACATTGAATAACTTTGTCATTAGTGAACCGATTGACTTGAGTAGAAGTGTGTGTTGAAAACCTCAGTTCAAGAAATTGTACAGAACCAAATTAAATAAAAATATCTCATACTTGAAAATCGGTTGTTTATTTTCAAGGATATTCAATGTTTGCATAGCGACATAAAAGATGGCGCACCCTGTATACATACTCGTATACGTGCATGTGTAAAGGAATATACAGACAGACACATGAGCACACGCGTCGTATGCGTAATTTGTAAGCTCTAAAGTATTTCACATACTGGCAAATTGGTATTAACGGCCTAACACACTCACACATCCAGCGTCAGAAAAAAAAACTTGCCATCATCTGTTTATGGGCGCACAGGGACGCAGCGCAGGTGCAGAGCCAAGGATGCATGGCAGGGGAGGTGGGGGGAGAAGTGACAACTAAATTTCTGCAAATTCGTGTTTTTATTTATACTTCTTATTCACACTTAACGCATGAGGCCCAATGTCATATCAAATTGGATAGGCCATTGAACGCAACTCAGCGAAAACAAAAACGTAGCATACATTTGAGCGTTGGGCATAAAGCGCTAAATGCGCGATAAAGACACAACACGCACACCACCACCACCACCAACACCAGCACACACACACGCACACAAACAGTGATAATGTTAATCATAAAATGAAATAAAGAAAAGTGCTTGTGAGAGCGCACAGCACACACCAAAACGTTGTCGAGTTAAAAATTGCATGTGCCAGAGGGCGTGCCGCTAAGTGGAGGAAACAGCAGACACACACACACTCAAGCGCACACACAGTCACCCATTCGAACACACTTTAATACTCGTCAGCATTTGCTGATAAACCACTTCGTTGCCTTAGGTGTCTAGGTATATGCGCTACAACGACTGTACATGAACAATGACGGCCATGAGGAGCAGAAGAATGACGAAAAACACAGTGACATTTAAATTGATAGCGACATCAATCAGATATATATGTATAAATAAGCGTTAGCAGACAGTAAATGTATGAAAATATTTTATTAAATGCTGATCTCCGAAACCCTTCCGCCTGACTTGCGGGACGACATCATCATCGCTCATAAAACCTAATCTGTCGGCATTTGATTGGCTCTGATTTGACACTTCAGCTTTGCTGGCTGCTTTCATTCCATCAATAATTGAATAGCTGCTTGACTGATTCTTTGATTCATACATGTATGTATTTATCTATACTATATATGCTACTTAATTTTATTTTAAATATTTTTGAAATGAATTAAAATTGAATTCTATATCATATGTTATTTTGTATAATCTTTTTTAAGATGCTGCAATGCTTTGAGAAGGAAATGAGATAAGAAAAGGCACAGCACCTGAAATTTGTTATTTATTGATCGCTTATCTATTGAATCTACATTTCTGTTTGTTTCGTGTGCGACGCAAAAGCGCATTGAACCCAATTGTAATGCATGTAGTCTGAATTTGAAAAGCATATTGAAAAATAAATTGGATAGGTATGGAAAAAAGGGCAAGTGTCAAAAGCGGCCCAAGCCAGAACGACAGAAAGACAAACGCATAGCGAACTCAAGTTGAGCTCAAGTTTATGAAGCGACAAAAGAAACAACGCAATGGGCAACTGACACTTGAAACAATGCTCACACATGTACATCTATACAATGCGTGTAAATGTGTGTGTGTGTGTGTGTGTAAATGTGTGTATATATGAGGGCAAGTGGAACATGTGTGTGTGTGTGTGAGTTTGAGGCGCTTGAGTGCTTGGAAAAATGAAGTTGATGACTCGTTGCCTCTGCCGCTTCATTTGCCCGCGCCAATGATGAGAACGGGCAACGAAAACAAATGCCTGCCTAAAAGCATCATAAAACACACTGCCACATATAGCGGGGGCACAACCATGTCCCCACCCACATCCACATCCACATTCACATCCACACTGCACATTCATATTCAAGCCAAAGTTAAGCTGTCGTACTGAAGAGCGGCAGCTAAACAAACATTCCAGTCAAAGGGCGTGGAACGTCAAGCCGTTGAGCCTTGCTTTGCAAGTAATAAAATGCGCAAATAAAATTTCGTTGACATTATGCCTGGCTTGAAGGTTCTTCGCCAACAACAATAATAATAACAACAATAGCAACAACGACAGCCGCCTAATTGCCACGCGCTGCAACGTCTACCGACCCATACATACAAAATGCCAGTACTCGTACTATATATATAATGAAGCAACAAATTGTTAAGCAAATTGAATGATTGCGGTCAAGTGCGCGACCAAATCAATGGCTCGAAATGACAGCAAAGTCGCCCAATACTTGTAGATGGTTCGACTTGAGCTCTTAACTCAAATTGGAGACAGAAGCAGCCGGAGAGAGGGGAGGGGGAAAGCATTATAAATGCGCCCATTTGCCGTTACTGTCGCTTGGGACTGAAGGGCGAGGCAGCAGACACGAGGCGCGCCCCCGATGGGCCAAACGGGCGCAAACATCATGGACATGAGCATCAACAGTGGCACCACAGACAGCTGGCAACTGGAACTGGCAACTGGAACTGGCAGGCAACCGAGCTGACAGTTTGTCCTAATTCAAAGCGACACTTCTGCTGACACATGTCACACGGTTGCCGCGAGTGCGAACACGCTATAGTGTGAATTGCCTAAAGGCGATTGAGTGTCACATCCATAGCATAACTTAAAGATCATAGACTATCTGAATTTCAAGGAACAAAACCAAACTATATACTCATAGTTTTACGTAAAAAAAAGATCTGAAGTGTCTTACTATCAGACCGAATAACTTAATTTAAAGCAAAAGTTTATTATTATCTTCGTCATTTAAATAGTTATTCTATCAAAATTCAATTTTGGAGAAGACTCAGGCTACTTTTTATTGTCTATTTCAGTTAATGGAACCAAAAAAATCAGAGACGATTGATAAATCAATTAAAAACTATTAGAATAATTTAGATTTAAAAATTTGATCAAACTTGAAACAAATTCATGTTAATTGTTAAATCAATTAAAAACTATTAAAACAATTTCAATTAAAATTTTTGATCACATTCAGTTAGATTGAAACAAATGCATGCTAATTATTAAATCATTTCCAAAAGTTTCTAATTGCTACACGTTTTAAACTAAATATGTATTAAAATATTTGCTTGCAGAAAGGCTATTACAATTGTTATCAACTTTATTTTATTTTTATTTTTTTATTCAGAATATCAACAATAATTCTGTTGATTATATTATAAAACTTAATATAACAATTTAAACTAAACTTAAAAGATAAGAAAGCCTAACTTTAAAACTAGTGATTGCAGTTTTATATTTTGATTTGAAGCTATAATTTTGTTTATGATACTAACCACTCTGTTACTTATTTCAATTTAAATCAGACTTCAGCCATCGTGAGGCATGCGATATTTTTTTGAGGAAGTAAGCTCTCTTAAAACCCTATAGGTTTTAGAAGTACATTTAATGTAGCAGGAGCTGGCCTTGACAAGAATGAGGGGTCGGACGAAAGAACAAGAGTCTCTTTAACTATATACAGGTATGCAACCAAGCACGTAAAACAACAATATGGTATCAGGTAGTGTAGAGAGGCAACAGCAGTCAAGTCTGTTGGTTCAGGTGTCTCAGCGATCAAACGTTATCTTACTTATCTTTTCCGATTAGTATAAGACTAAACCGTCCATGGAATCCATATTACATGCATGTTCACAAATTTCTTTAAATATCAAACCATTTACCTTCTTCTTCCTATAATTTGATCAAAATTGAATTACTACAACTTCAAAACATTTTTTTTAATGGTTCACGTGTATATTTGTACTGCTCTCACTGCTCTCAAGTTATATTTAAATTACTACACAGATACTACTATTGCATTTCGTTTTTCATGCAAAACTGAAATCCTTATATTTATTTTTCCACATCTATTTTAACCAACGGCTACTACACATTAGGCAGCCCCAGTTCCTGACACTTTCGGTCGCTCGTTCTTTGTGGTTTTCGGTGGCGGCATTCTGACATCTGCCCGGTCTGCACATTCTATGATGCTCCCTTGCTGTTCGCCTCATTGCTCTCACTCGCATACTTGAAGCTCGTGCTAATTTGGCTTTAATTTGCATTTTAATATGCGTACGCATATTCATAATGTGTGCGCTGTGTGTAATGCGGACAAATGCAAAGTCAGTGGCGTAATGGCGGCGGCAAACACGTCGTATGCGTAATGTGCATAATTTAAGCATAAATATGCAAATCAAAAGTCGAGCTGAAACTATGCATGCGGGCCATGTGCCATGCATGCTTGGCCATTCAACTTCTTGCCACCGCCCCCGAATGTATGCAATGCTTTTCTTCTTTTTTCCCTTTGCCCAATTGCACTTGAGACGCAGAAAAAAGTTCTTGTTGCAGTTGTTGTTGTTGTTGCCCAATGCTAAATGCCAAATGTTTTTGCCTGCCATTTTACACATGTCGCGGCTCAAATTGTAACCGCCCCTCCCCCTCCCCCCCCCCCACTTCCTGCTTGTTTCCACCCACTTGCAAGCATTTTTTCACAAGATTTTCTCATGCAAAAAAAAAAAAAAAGTTTTCTGGCAGTAAAATTGTTTTCACAGAGTTTTACATCGAAGTGTACGAGAATTATGCATGAGCGAGCGCCCACAGCAAGCTGTACATGCGGGTTATGGGTCTGGGTCGGAGCTGAGCCTGACTCTGACTCTGAGTCGGCCCGAACAAGTTTTCGGTGCAACGGCCTGGCATCATGTGCATCGTACAGTGGGCCGACTTGTTGAGGAAAATAGATGGCGGCGTATGCAAATTATTGGTCTATCTGACCATATCATTCTGGATGCGTGAAAAGCTATTCCTACGCTTTTCATTTCATTTCAATCCATGCGCTAAAAATATGAGATGCAAGAAATATTACAACGAAAAATTGCTTCAAAGTAAGTAACACTGTTCCACTGCATTGAATATGGAATGTGGAATACTATACATTGCAAATGAACTGCCGGAAAGAGAAAAAGGGAATGAATAACGAAACTGGTCGAATGGTTATAACACAAGGGAGTCAAAATGTGCTTAGATATTTCAACATTCAACATTTGTACGGGTGTATACTGGAAATTACAGGTAAGGTATTTTCAAAGGCAATCTTCTTATCGCACAGATTGCGCTTCTACTTATCCCCATTACGGGCAGTGTATGACTCAGTGTATGAGTGTGTGTGTGTGTGTGTGTGTTGTTGTGCCACTTTTGGGACCCACGGTGCCACTCTGTTGTGGTGTGTGCAATTGAACTGCTTTTAACGGCAAGCAAAAGCAGTTGCATGCAGCAACAGTTGTTGTTGTTTTAGCCTTTGCTGTTGTTGCTGTTGTTGCTCCTGTTGTTGCCACATCAAATTGAAATGCGACACAGCAGTGCGCTTGCAAATAACTGACATGGACTTGAAATTTCACAACGCTATGGGAACAGCTTCGATGGCGATGCACAGTGGGCTCGTTTTATGAAAATACAAGTAGGAAAATCTTATACTGCTTGAATAAAAAATTGATACTTTATTTATCGTTGTGCTCTTTTAGCCATATAGACAAGTAAGCCATATAGACTAGTGAAGTCAAAAAAGTGTTTGTATTCGATTTGAACTAAATGTTTTTTCGTTGTAAATCGATCATTTTTTGTTATGCTCTAAATTTAAAAAAGTATAAGTTTATTATTTAAATGTTTTCTCAGTCGATATCAGAACCACAAGACTCTAATTTGCAACTCTTGCATATAATAGTGCCATACATTATAGGGCTTATATCTTTGTAAAGACAAATAAACTCGAGTCAAAGAACAATAAAAAGAAGTTAAAAAGTCCACAAGAAAAGACTTAAATAAAGAGCAAGCCCCATTTTGCTTATTAGTTAAGAAACGAATAAAGGTTCTTCAATGAAAAATTTTTTTTTCAGCTAGTTTTGTAAGACAAAGTCAAATTTTTTGCTAATATAATAATATATGCTAATATATCTGCTAATATTATATCGACCATCAATTAATATCTTGAGATACTCGTACTAATAATAAAGATATGAAAGACGATTAACTAGTTGCTTTCTTTAATAATGTTATATCTAAAATGTCTTTGAGCCAAAAACGGGGGTTTTTCAAAACAACTACATTTTTATTTTTTTTAAATTTTGTTTAATGTACATTTTAAAAAAATTGTTCAATAAAATGTAACTTTAAATTTTAGAGTTATTATAAATTTCTGAAGGGAAAAGAAAAAATTAAAAATATTAAATACATTGAAGACAGAAAAAAGCCACAGAATTAAAAAAAGAAAAAAATAGGAAAAAATTGGAGAGTTTTGTTTTTGCTTTGGGCACAAAGTGCGGTGTTTGTGATTCAGCACTTACTTTGAAGCCATTACCCAGTCGCTTCCTAATGCGCACTCATTTGGCTGGGACCGCAATAGGACCGGCAATGATCCAGTCGTGTCCGTCCCTTAAGCGCCTTCCCCCGTCTCCGGCACATTCGTTCGGTATTTGAAGTCAGTCATGATTGTAACGAGTTTTTTAGCCGCAGGGTCTGTCTCCAAATAGCAGCACATAATTTCCGCTTTGCTTTGGCCCCCAAGACGACTTAGTTTATTTTTATTTTTTTCATTATTTTCTGTTACTGTGTTTTCCCCTTCAATTTTTTTTTTTCTTCTTCAAATTTACACACACAAGGCACGCGAAAAAAAAGCAACGCAAAGCGGAGCAAAGCAAATCATGTCACGCTTCGTTAGATGGCAAACATTGCGAGCGTTTCGAAATGGGCGGCCATTGTGGCAATCTGCCTAGCCCCTCAGTCCCTAGCCCCGTGGCCCTACTAGGCAGGCCTAAACGTCTTCCTTGGCCCGCCATTGCAGCAGCTGGCGCGCAAAATTTTCACTTTGTTTCGTTTAATTAAATTGCATTGAGAAGCACTCAAAGTGCCAAAGTTCTTTCTTGCTTTCTTTCATTCAATTGCTGCGGCTTCACTTATTACTCATAATTATTCCTAAGTACTTTCACATGGCCGATTAATTGAACTTTTGATCAAACACAAAAGCTTCTTAGTAGGTGCGTGTGTCTGTATGTGTGTGTCGCTGTAATCAAATTTTAGGCGTTGCTATGCCTGCTTTGCAAAAATTATTTACACGTTTTGCACATTCCAACTTTTTTGCTGTCGCCGTTCATCCAAAAAATGGGAAAGAAAAACTTTTTATTGCGTTCGTTTGGCTACATTTTGTGATCGTAAAAGCATATGCTATATCGCTATATGTGCAATCAATAAACAATAAAAAAGTGTTTGGCATTGGGGCTTACATTCGATATGATTGGATTCTCAACACATACGTCCTTTAATTGTCAAAGCGATTATGAAAAACCAACTCGCAAGAGCTAGGTTTTAAGAACAAAGAGGGAAGAATAATTATCTAGCTTGGTTTCAATTGAATAAAACCAGACGAGTCTGTCTTGTAAGATCACAATGAAATAAAATATTTGATTTTAATTTATTTATTTAGTCTTATTAAAGCTTACGAAACTGTTTGGCTCTTTCATTCCTTGCCATTCAGGCTTAAGCTTCTTATTAACAATACAAAAAATATACAAAATATATAATACAACTATATTCCCTTACATTTACTTTGTAAGCCAAGGCAATGATTTCGCAGGGAAGTCTTTAATTTGCGCAATGGAACTCCATTTAAGAAAAGTGCAAAAGTTGCAAAAATAGAAAAATCTCTGAAATCTATTGCCTAGATTTTAGCAACAAATTTATTTTGAATTTAATTTTTAGCCCAAATAAGATCCTTGTACGTTTTTTATACATTCAATTAAATTCGTTTGTCAAATAAAAACGTTATTGACATTTCGATAAAAAAAAAAAAAAAAAAAAAACAGGGTAATAATTGTGCCCTTTATCAAATTTTCCCTAAAAATATATTGTTCGAAATGTCAAAAAACTGAAATTACAAAACTTCAAAAGAAAATTTTAATTGAAAATGCAATTGTAGAGATTGCGCGTGACAAAAAATGTCGTCACAATCACATCCATTTACAAACTTACATTTTAGCTGCCCTCGCAAATTTAAGCTCGTTTTTTTTTATTATTTTAAAATACTTGTTCGAAGCTTTACAGATCTGGGATATTTTTCAAGATATTAGGTACATATTTCTTTCTCTGTACCACACATTTAAATATATATTTACAATCGAATTTGTACTATCCTATTCAACAATAGCCTATTTAATTTCTTATAACTTATTGACATTTTAGTTTTAAATATTTTTAAAGTATTTTCATTAACATATATACGTAGCTATATAAGTAGTACATATGTAGCTAAAGAAGAGGTCCGACAATCTGCACACAAGCTGATTGAATTTTAAAAGTATGTCAAAAAATTTCAATTGAAACTTGTTTGTACTTTTGTGCAGTTTGTTCTTACGGGTATGTATTGATATTCAAGCAGAACTTGTTGAAAGACAATTAATCCATTTCACATCTCCGCTTTTATTCGCTATATCCGAATCATAAAAGACATTACATTCAATAATTTCAGTCGTCACTCGTTTTTAGCCTTTTACGATCACCCAAAGCTCTCAACTCACGCTGCATAGGAATTATTTTAAAATGCAAATAGGCATATATAATTATGTTAATAATAATAATAATGTTAATCCAATTGTAAATCCTTCTATTTACCTTATTAACAATTTTGAGAGATAACTATTTGAACGCGGCTGAATTGTTGGCATAATTAAGCACACAAAACACAAACACTACCCATCACCAAGCCCCCTCTGTTTGTCTGGCTCTAAATATTCGTATTTTCCGTATTTATTGCACGCTTTCTTTGTTAAATGAATGCAATTCTACAATTGAATGGATTTTTAATATTTGATTACAACACACAGATTTGACTCTTTGTTTGCGCTTTCCAGCAGATTTGCAACTCAACTCACATATCTATTCGTGCGTTTATTTCAGCGCATATCCAACACAAACACAAACACACACACATCCACACAGGCAACCGCCCACACAGATACACAGATACACACGTATAGTATGCATTCAAATGCCATACAGAGCTGGTTGGCCACACACAACATGGCAGTTAATTAAATTGCGCTTTTAACTTATTCATATTTGTATATGTATATGAAAAAAGAGCTGGCCATATGAGAAATACATTTTTAATAGATGCTCCGACATCTGCACACAGGTGTGTATGCACAGGTGGTTTGTATGTGTGCGTCGTGTGAATGTGTGTGTGTCTATGTGTGTGTGTGTGTGTGCGTGTGTGTGTTTGCTTGGAGCCTGTACAACGATATTAATTGCTGTGCTGACCTTCAGCTAAATAAGTGACTGCACTGCGACCTACAAGCGACCTTCCCAAGGAAGCGACGGCGCGTGCATCGCACAAAGACCCGCCCCAGTTATTGTTGCCGGACAGTTGGCGAGCTGCAGTCGTTGTCTGTTTACCAAAAACAACAACAACAACAACAACCACCCAGCCAACTGGGATTTAAGTAAGCTGCTACAAAAAAATAATGCAATTTGTTGATGAGCCGTAGGGGTAGATCGCGCCATCCAAGCAATACTTCAGACAACACTAACAGCAACAGCAACAACAACAGCACCAAGTCTGTCGAGGACGATGTCCATGACAATGACAATGCCAATTCCAATATTTGCTTCAATTTAATATAATGCTCCTCTTTTTTTTTTTTGTTTTTTCGCAGTGAATATAACTTTTTCGAAAGACTATTAAAGATGCATCAGTCCAATGGCAGCTATATAAAATAATGAGGTTATATAGTATATGCTTTGTTATAAATTTGCATATAGATGAGACAAATCTGTGTTATGCACAAAAGTTTGCCGTCTCTAGGCTACTTTTTATGGTTTAGAATTGATCGGAGTTCATACAGTCAAACAGTCGCGCATATAAATGAACAGATAGTCGATCAATATCGATAACAAAAGGGACCAAAGAACAGATATATAGATATAAGGATTTTAAATGCTATTATTTATTTCACATAACTTGGGTAGTTAATGCTATTCTATTAAGCCAAATAAGTGAGGAAAAATGAAATATTAGTGTGTGCCAGACGCATTAAAGCCCTTAAGAGATTTCATTTCAATATGCTGCCTGGTAGGATGTGCTTGAGAGGCTTCGATATATCATAATACTCTAAATGTTTTACAATTTTTGTTTTGTAGTTCTAACAATAAATGCAAGCCCTTAACATCTTTACATCTGGCTTTGAATATTCTTTAAATCGAAGCGTTTATTGGGAATTTATTAAATTCTTAGAAATTCAAAATAACCGTTTCTGAAGTTGCATTATCAGTCACTTGAATGCTTTTGCCATGAATCGAAAAAGCACTTGAATTGCGATGGTTATATCCTTAAAGGATATGATTTTGATTTTGTTGTGCATTGTGAATGATTGTTAAAAATCAGATATAAGTATTAAAGCGTCTGATGTTCACATTGCTAATGCAATCGATGCTCAAGTGAGCGAAAATTGTCAACATCGTTTTCTTCCCCATAATCTCTTCGTCAACATCATCATCATCATCTTGTTGAATCCCTTCATCATCAGTTTTGTGCTCATCAGTAGCTTTGGACCTAACGCTGACTTGCCATGCACATCTCTTAAGCGCACTTAATTATTTGCACAAGTTCGTACTCTAGTTTGCCGTAAGGCACGTATTCAAGCACGCACACACACATCCATTCTTGCGTGCATATATGTGTGTGTGTGTTTCATGGCAAAGCTGCTGTCAGTTTTGGTCTTGGGAGCGCACCACGCTGCGTATGAGTGATATGACACGTAATCAATAAATAATGGCAAACAGTCAGCAGTACTTTTTACTCATTAAACTTCACGCGCACACTCTCTACACGAACACATAAATATAAACAATATGTATAGATGTGCGTGTGTGTGTGTGTTTGTGTGTGTGATGTGGCCCGCATTGCCTGCTGTCTGATATTTTATGCATAATTACTTTTTAAGCAGCTCGGGGCATTGTGTTTAAGCGAATGGGCCTCTCAATCTCAACTTGCCAGCTGAAAACTGTGAATCCTCATTTTCATGCGGTCGCAAGTTGGTTTGTTTGTTTATTTGTTCATTCGTTTCGTTACGTTTCGTTTTGTTTGTTTGCTTATTTAAATGCCGCAAACTTTTGCCGGATTTTGCTTTGATTTCGCTGCTTGTCCCATTTCCATTTCCTCTCAGTATGTGTATGAGCGCGCCTCGGGGCGTATGATTAATATGCGTGAATTAAGTCAAATCGAATCAATCAAGGCAAATGTCGAAAGGCGCTGAGACAGACACAAAATACACATATTATATATGTATACATATATTTATATAGACAGTTAGGTAGAAAAAGTCAACAAACAAACCAACGCAAGTATATATTATATACAAGTATGTACATATATGTATACCATTACAGAGTATTACAGTATAGTGCGGCTGTTGCGAAAGTAGAAGAAAATGCGAACACAACTAAATTTGCAGTGAACGGTATTTGGAATTAAAGTAGTTCTAAATTGCAATAGTTACATAGAATTGAGACATTTTGTGCACAAAACTGATTCGAACAATTTTCAAAGTAATCAAACATTTGCTTTGTCTTCAAATTGGGCTCATTATGCTAATTAAAAAAATATTTAATTTAATAATATTAATGAATTCAAAGAAATCTTGCAACCTATTCGTATGTGCGTATGTTAAGCTTTCTAAAAACAAATTGAAATTATTTGTACTAATTTAATTAATTAATTAATTTTTTAACCAGCCAAGCCTTCGATTAATTTATTATATTTGTAATAATAGAATTCTGAATAAATAAATACTAGATACAGGAATTATTTTAGAAGTTGGCGGAGTAATAGTAGCTTTGAGAAAGTGAGGAACTTACATATATAATTTATTAAGGATTATCTATCAAATCTAAATCAGAATTGGTTCAATGTCCGTACATTGTTCAACAATTCAACAATATGAATTGAAACTAGTCTCGGGAATGAAAAACAAAATAAAATGCCATTGTCGGAAAATAACTTATTTAAATTAAAAACAAAACAAAGAATAGTAACGAACAACACACAGTACGTTCAATGCCCTTATGACAAGCTCCACGTATTCTGAGCAGAACGCTTATAGCCTTAACTTAACTTTTTTTAACTTCACTTTTTTTTAAATTAAAAATAAAATATAATGACAATAAAATAAAATAAATTTCAAAATAAGTGAAAATCAAATTATATTAATTGCAACTAACTTTTATAAACGACATTGGAAGATTTTAGTGGCGGGTCATTATAGGTGAAAATACAAAATCGACATAACAGAAAATATGCCGTGAATAATGAATAATTTGTTTTTTTTTATTTAACGAAAAAATCATTTACTTATAGTAACTTTGAGAAAGCGAAGAGTTTACGGATGATTTTTATACTCTTCACATGAAATGTACGAAAGTGTATTATGTTTGCGGGAGCTGAAAAATGTAACAGGCGGAAGGAGGCTTGCAAAAGCTACTTTTTGTCAAATTAAACAATTAATGGTTAAAATTAATATTTAGAAAAATAGAAATAAAATTTAAAAAAAATTCATATGTAATAGATAAATATACAGCTTTAGTTTTATTTTTGATCAAAAAAATAAATCTCAAAGAAAACGGATTATTGGTTAATAATTAAAGTAAAACTCAAAATGAATCACAATTTAATGTGAGCGTATAAATAAAATTAAATAATAATTATTATTTTGTAATTTTTTTAATAACACATAATGACTACAGTCCCTGCTATTATGGCATATATCTACATAATGATTTAACCTCTTTTTGCGTCAAGAAAGGAAAGAAGTAAATAGGACAAGCTAGCTTTAATAAGAAAATATTTAATACAAGTGGAATAATCAGATAAAATATTTTCATCATCTTCCGGCTGAAACCTGTGTGATTTAAGCATTGTCAAGAGAGAGAGAAAAAGAGGGAATATCGTTTGCTACAGCAATAGCAGAATAAATTCAAAATTTATTGCAATTCGAACTAAAACGCGAAGGGATTAGCAATCCGCGTGTAAAAATGCATCTAAATTTTTAACAGTATGCGAAAAATTATACGACATTTGCTTGGAAAAAAGATAGTGATACATTTTTCTAAGTATCTCACCATTCATATGTAATTGCCTTTTTGAAGGCCCTGACGTATACTAAATTTATAAATGCCTTTAAAAAAGCAGAAGAAGGTCTAGTGTAATAATTTTTAAAAACTAGCGGAGTGCCTAAATAGTAGAGAGCAATAGCGCGTTATTTATGTAAATGTGTAAAACTTCTTTTAAAGGACAATATTTGCAATATTTTCTATCAATTTATTAATGACAAAAGCTAATATTTCTTATTATTTTTAATGGAAGCAACATCTTCTATTGATGAACGATTACAATTGCCCATTATTTTTTTAGACAATAGTGGCAGAATGTTTAAAGATGTTCTGACAGTTATTTGTTACACAAAAATATAGCTTCACTAAAAAATATATTACCCATTCTGCATTTCCACATCATTGAAATGCGCGCTGAAAAAAACAATTTTTTATCTCCATGCCTTAAAATGAGAAAAAGGAAGTGACAGGTCCTTTACATAGTTCCCAATAGATAATCTGCATGGCCCGAAAGTAAAATAGCTGAGCCTTGAAACACACTGTTGAGGACCAATAAAAGACAGTGGGGAGGTATAAGAATACTGGACACAAGGCTTTTAATGGCATTTTCCTTGGCCCTCACACGTTGTTTTTTATTTTATTTTTGCGTGGGTGTTTTGTTTTTTTTTCCTCTCTCTTTTCTTCTATGCCTTTTTTGTAGGTAATGGCAAAGTGACAACTTCCGGCAAGGCTAATGCATGCGAGGCCAACTACAACAATAATATTAACAACCGGCAACAACAACAACAACTACATACTATGTGACACATACTAAATTTTTATTACGCTTGCACACACACTCCTTCACGCACATATATGTATACATGTATATGCACATACATACGTGTTTATATAGTCGTACGTAACTAATGCAATGACATTTTTATTATTGCGCGGCGAAGAGAACGCATCGAGCAGAACCAGACGTGGAGCCAGACCCCCCGAAACACACGCACATAGGAATACTTACAATCAAGACCGGCATACATACATTTGTATGTATGTATGTATGAGCAAGTAGGAGCAACGATGCCAGCATTATGGTGGTTCATAAAAGGCACACAACTAGTTCGTTTTCAATACTTAAAGGACATAACGCTGAACTTTTTCCAGAAACTAATCAACAAACGCATTCTTGTACTGGAAATGGTAAAAAATGTGTATTCCTTTACTACAGTTTTTGAGTTAAATAAACTCTTTTACATCTGAAATGCCATTTTCCCCATTTTTGGACTAAATTTTCAAACCAAAGTCTTAGAGAACAATTTAACCATCAGAATCGAACTTTTTCCAGCTCTCATCTATTTGTTTATTTATAAATAGTCCTCATAAATATATAATATGTCGTAATTTCTTGGTATACAAAACCAGACAGCAAAATTGCAGCTTAAAATCAATTTAAATTAAAGTATTAATAGCTAGCAATACCTAATCCAAATGATATCAAAACTTCAAAACTCGTAATAAAATAAATATGTTGGGAATGTAAAATATTTATATAATACAATTTTTTCGACGATCTGACATCGAGAAATATGTAAAGTACTAACATATCCTATTAATAGATTTGTTATCTTCAATATTTTCAAAAAAAAAAAAAAAAATAAATAAATAAATAAATAAATAAAAAAAAAAATGACCATTTATAGCATAATTTTATTCAACATGAACTACTATGTAATTCCAAGTGCAGATGCACAGATGTTCCATAAGTTCGAAAACAGAGTAATTGGAAATGCGCCATAACTTGTGGATATATATTTAAGATCAAGAGGAACAAAGTCGCCCAGTTCTAAAAGATACGACCATTTACTTACTGTACGTATAAGCAGATATGTTTCCACACACACATATGTACATGTATGTGTATTTGTGAGTATGGGCTGACTAGTACGAAGATTTTCACTTTTTACTGCCCGCCGCCTTGTTGGCCATGGTGTCAATTTTTATCGTGTGTCTTGACCGTGAACCCATCAGCCTGCCAAACGGTCCAATACTATGCCCCCTGCCCGATATGTACAATATTTTTTGTTCTCTTCTTCATTCCCTTCCTTCTTGCTCTCGTGTTTTTCTTCTCTTTTTTTCTTTTTGCCATAGTCGGCGTTTATTTGATTTATTGCCGAGAGGGGAAAAGCGTGAGCGTTGCGCGCGGCATTCGTCGCACGCCTAGATTTTTGGGGCAGCTGCGTAATGATGCCATATCGCTTTGGGGCCTGGCTATACTCAATTCATCTCAACTGGGCCGTTAGGAGGTGTCACATTCTAGTTGCTGTTGTTATTGTTGCTGCTGCTGCTGCTGCTGCTGCTGCTCATGTTGCCTTGGCGCGCTGTTTAATTAAAATCGACATTAAAGCCGCTTAAGCCTGCCAAACTGCTGACAGTAAAAAATGAACGAGGCGAGAATTCCACAATGCCTCTGCATTGGAAATTTCCTGTAGCCCGGTGTTGTGCGAGGAACGGGATGGGGAGTGGCGAGAAGCGGAGGAGATTAGGCAATGTGCGTTAAATGTTTCTGTTAACTTTACAAAATGTTTGCCAAATTAATGCTCAATATTATTAGCGCAGCTTAATTGAAATGTTCGAAGCACACCGATATGCTAATAATTGTAATTATTGCCAGCGACAAAAAAAAAAGGCCAAGCGAAACCCCAAAAGCAAAAGTAACAATACAAAAAACAAAAACAGCAAGAACAGAATAACAAAACGGAATCTATGAATTTCAAATTTTTGGGCCACCGTTTTGTTTGTTTGTTTGTTTGTTCTAGAGATGGTAAGGTAAGAAGAACGTTAGAGTCGTGCTAAACTGACTCTGAAATACCTTTACCCTTGTTGTAACAAAATAAACTTTGTTGAACCTATCATACCATATAGCTGGTATGATATAGCGCACCAATTTTGATAAAAATATATGTTATGTTTATAAACAAAAGAAATGTTGGTACAAAGCTTGATTTTATCACCGATAGTTCCAATGGCCACTGGGTTATATCAGGCAATTATATAAGATAATGAGACTATATATGGTTCGCAATAATTTTGGATTGTGTATAAATAAGACAAGTCTACTTATCGAGTTGGGCCACTCTAACTATTGTCGTTTAAAAGTAATCAGTTTTCAACCAGTCGAATAGTCGGTCAGATGATTTTTCTCGTCACGCTAATCATCTATGTACCTATAACAGGAGGTCTGTCATGCTTTCCTGTGCTTGTGCTACAGACATTTGGCATTTAACGATTCAGCCATAGGGTATACAAATGTTGTTGACAATACAATTATATACAATATACTCGTGTCGATTGATGTCAAAAATTATCTGTATAAAAATAATTGTCCATTAAAATCTTATTAGCAATTTGAAATTGGTGTGAAGCTTGTAAACTTTTATTATTTTTTCATCATTCATTAAATTCATTAAATTTGTTCAATGATAAAGAACATTCAAGAAAATTAAATTTAATATTCACGATAAAGGTAATGTTCCATGTCGCTAATTGCATTTAGAAGAAGCATGTTGGCCATTAATTTGTACCAATAGCCAAAAAATTGTCCTATTAAATATGAAACCTACATTTTACTAATATAATTCCTGCAATTATATTTGCAGTTCCAGGGCGGATTTAATCTCTTATTGTTTTAATGCATGCTACCCGTATAAATGGAATTAATATGGCATGTGTTCCTTATACGTATAATAGAGTTAATATAAATATTAAATAGCTAGTGCGTGCTTGTAGCCTACTCGTATATGCTCGTATATAAAATAGACTGACTACATGATATTGGGCTATTTGCCTAAACGGCAAGAGCTAGGAAGCAGAAATTTTGACGCAACTTTTCCATTATATTGGAAAATTTGCAGTCTAATGGAGGAACAAAAAGGCTACATGGCTTGTGTTTTCTAAGCAAAAAATTTAGCGGCCTTTAAAGCTTGACCCTTGAAATATGTCTGTATGAGGCTTACAAGTATTTATATCATTATTTTTGCCGTTAGTCATACAGAAATATGTCAACCTTTAAAAGCCCTTCGCCAGATAGCTCTATACGCCTCCAATCTGAGATATAAGTCGTTTCTGGCCGCTCTTCTTTCTCACTCACTGCCATTTCCTACTGACCTACCTTCCATAGTTTTTGCAGCCGTCAATAATTCTTATTTACTGGAAAGATCTTATTAGAGATATATAGTACCTGCTGACCTTTTGCTGAATTTTTCATATAACTACATCATTCCTAACTTTGTCGTGAAAGTCGCAAATTACGAACATTTTTGCAGCCAGCATTCAGAATTCGTTTATGCCATAAATAATTTTTATTCTCATCGCTAGTCTGCGCCTCTAGTTCTGGCTGCACACAACGAGGGGGCGGCGGAACATTTTTGTCGCTTACTTACTGCCAGCTCCATTGCTTCTACAATTTGAATATTTTAATATTAATGAAAAATGTTTTGCCGAAAGTTTTTGTGCGGGCCAAGGGCAAGGGCAAGACAAGGAAGGTGAAGCCGGCAAATTTTGCTACCAATTTGCGGCTTTTGCTAATGAAAATTAAATGAAACTGTTTAAAGAGCATCGCGCGCATTTAGCGTGAATTAGCAACGGCTCGCTACACATGTTTGAGTCTAGAGGATGGTGGTTGGGACTGTCACCATCGAGAAAATTTAGCGAGCTGCCCTCCTGCCTCGGTTGCTGCATACACATAACACATGGGCACATACATAACATTTTTGGCACGCACGTCTTTCGGCCATATTTAATATGCAGCATAAAGTATGCCACACTTTTACGACTACGCGCCTTCTCATAATTAACAAACTTATGACAAAGACGGGGAAAGTTTAGTTTTATATACTCGTCCCTTCTCCACTCTTCAGTTGCCTAGGCAGCATGCCAAAGATGCAGCCTTTGCCGACTTTGAAGCGCTCTGTAACTTAAGTACAAAAGCGAACAAAAACTACAACAAAAAAAAGAAGTAGAAAACCAAGGAAGCTCGTACAGTTTTTGATTTCCGGCAACCAGACATGAAAGCGCACTTAAAGGCTGATCGCTGCTTCAAAGTTTTTCAAAAGCAAGTTAAGAACTGCTTCGGTTGGTTGGCTGATACATATATACACGTATACATATATATTGCGTTTGAATGGCATGCCAATCAGTGGCCAACTACACTCAAAGGAGTCCCACAATGGGATACAGGTAGTCCATAAAGAATACTTAGTTGCGCGCATAACTTGAAGTAATTAATAATTTTGTAGTGCAGGAGTCATTTAACTAAAGCGATGCTCTCTCTACATCTGTTCTGACTAATATAAGAGTTCAGTTCTTTGCACAGCATTATAGTTTGAGCTTAATGATATGAAAGTCTGAAAAAATAATCTACTAATAGCTTGGAGACTAATACTTGTAGATCTGTCCTAACTAATATAAAAGTTCAATTCTTTGCTCAGCATTATAGTTTGAACTTAAATGATAGAAAAGTCTGGAAAAATAATCTACTAATAGCATAATGTCTATAAATGCTTTCAATACGTTGAGGGGATTTTATTTGTAAATCGACCAGCTATGCCCTGATTCACAGCCAAATGGGATCAGAAAGGTTATGACGAGAGGGAGAATTCAATTGCCAGTTCGACAAGCCATGATCCGAGTAGACAGAGAGAAAAATAAAAGAGTCTGTTGATAAGAAAGATCTTAACAAGAGATTTATCCAGAGATGATTATAGAATATCCTTTTTATGCAGTTGAGAGAGTCAGAAAGAGAATCTGTTAAGAATAGATAAGAAAGATCATAAAAAGCACAGTCAGTCCAAACATATTTCTACAAACATATGTATGTCATACAAGCATTACGTGTCTTTCCCGATATTCCAACACTCATAGATATACTTGTACATACTAGACAAGTTCAATGTTAAAATTGAACATTTTTTGCAATAACATTATGCTTTGCAATCGCTTTTAATTACGTATGACTGGAGGGCTGGTAGACTGATGACTGAATTTGAGAAGTTTGAAAAATTGCATTTGAATATTGACAGCCAACGAGCTGTGATTGCTGAAACAAGCTCGCATTTCATTCGATAAGCAGCAGCAGCATGAATTCATGGCCAATTAAGCTACTTGCATTTGAAATGTAATACCCTGTCAGACTGCAGAGATGGTTGGCTTGAATATAAATCGACGCTAACAGCTACACATTGACAGCTGACATAAACAAACATCTATAGACTTTGATTTTCATTTAAATCCCTCGACATCCTTGCTGTTGCTGCTTCACTCAGTACACTTAATTGGTAGTCATTTATGATTCGACAGTATCTGTTTGAAGTGCAAATCGGGACGGCACATCATATATGTAATATATAGTATATTGGAAAAATAAAGTCAAAGGCCAGCGGCTGGTCAATTATATTGAAGCTGCACATAAGAAATTCGTATTTCTATGGCTCAACTTCTCAGCCTTAGTCTCTCATGTAAAATTTACGCATGTGCAACTTTTGTGGCATCTTGTGTGGGCGGCGTTGTCGCATCAAATATGTAGCAGCTAATTTAAAGGGCATTAATATAGAATCAAAAAATAAACAACAACAACAACAGCAGCACAACAGAGAAAATAAAATTTAAGCAACCAGGCAGCCAACCATTCAGTCAAGCGTTCCTGTTCATCTGTCCCATAGCTCAAACATTTTGTTAATCATACGCACTGTTGAACGCTGTACACACAAACACACACACACACACACCCACAAACACCATACAGGCACTGCAATTCGCCCAAGCACGCATACATGCCATAATTAAAGCAGCGTCCAAGAGGAGCAACTTCAACGCACAACGAGCCCTGAGCACATTAATGACAAAATCAATAGATGGACTCAGTTCGATTACTGTGAACTTAAATGTCAAACAAAGGCGTTATTCGCATCAAAGTTGTGGGTGGGAGTGGGAGTATGCTCGTAAGAATAATAAAAAACAACAAAGTCAACTAAAGACAAGAAAAATCAGTGCTTAAGATTAAAAATTATTTCTTTCATCATATGGCAAGAGGAGGCAAAAACGCTTCAAGCATCATGACCAGACACGCTACACTTATATATCATACTTGTATACTTATACATACACATATATACAAGTAGTACATTCCTATATATACACTCGGGTATGTGAGTGGGTGGGTGTGTGGGTGTTAACACGAGACGATGTTAGTATGCCGATAAAATTCCAGCATCAACTGCACTAAAGCGACCATCAAATTTACGATTGATTAAAAGTAATGAATCCTGACCATGAACAGAGATGAACTTTTCTTTTGTACCACAACGTCAGATTGTGGTACAGATTCGCAAGAAATCATTTTCAAAGCTAATATTGTTTTAAAAACTTTGCTTAAACTCTTCTTCTTTGAAGTATATGTAATAAATTGTGTTCTATTTGATTTAACAAAATTGATTTTAATTGGCATTACTATGAAGAAATTATAATAAATACAACAACTGCATTATACTATAAATCTGAGCGTTACCAATCCTGAGTTAGGATTAAGACAGCCATTCAGTTCGGATTTAAATTCAAATCGAGGTCAGCGTCGCTCAGCTATACTGGCAAAATATTATTATGCGTGTAACAAAAGCTGAAAATGCTCCTTGGCCGCCAGTAGCACCAATTGAGGTTCTCGCCTACTAGATCTATCTGGCCATCAGTTGACCCATTTTACTCATAGAATGGTGGTCAGTGCTCCTCAACAAGGTGTACTTGTAGACATCAGGGAGCTGCTTTGGACGATACCGACGGATGCGAGAAATATAATTTTTCACCTAATTTCCCATGCCAAGAAACACATCTAAAGGGCATTCAAGGCCACTAGTCTCTATCTTCTCTTAGGATTCGTACACCAGTAATAACATTGTCTCACACAACAAGACAAGAATGGGATGGTCTCCCGCACGCAAGAAACTCTGCTACAAAGGTATTTATGAATGAGTCCAACCTTGAAGGAAGACATCTATTTTTGTCTCCCGTATCACTGTATTTTAAGCGAAAGATTAGGCAACATTGCAGGCCTCACAACACCTACCATCAACCATTTTAAGTAACATACCGATGCTGATCAAGACACTTGATTCCAACAGCTCCAGAATCAAATATTCAATATAGTCTTATAGCCAAAAACTTAACATCAAATTGCAAATTTGACAGTGTTACTTCTAAATAAAAGAAAACACCCTAGAATAGAGCTTTTTTCGTACAACAATTTAAAATTCAAAAAAATTTTTGAGGCTACACTTTATGGCAAACAAAAATTTCTTTTGTCATCTCTGGTCTAAGACAACCTACATAAGATTATAAGTTTATTAAAGAGCTAGTCTTATGTCACGCTCCGAATCATTGCAAAATACCTTAATATACAAAAAGCAGGCATTTAGGTAATTTTCCCAATTTTTTAATTAAAATCTAATAATTTGTACAAATTAGCAACATTAATTTAAAGTAAATGCATTGCCAAATTCCATATCGTTAATATTTTACTGGTAATTTTTCACATCTCATAGCAGGATAAAAAAAATGTCAATAAAACAAACGACTGACCGTCTACTATCGGCTGTTTGAGTGTGTGTAAATGTGTGTGGCTTAGTTTCATTTCAAGTGTACCTCTCAATTGCAGAGCAGCAGTAACAATAGCAACAATAGCGATGGCTAGCCAGTTCGGTCTGACCGTCTGTCCGCTATGGATTGTCATTGTGTGACAGGCTCACATGCTCATGTATATAGCACATATATATTTGTATACATATACATATATGTATATATGTATGCTCAAAAAGTTGCCGTTACATCTTCGATGAAAGTTTTGTGACAAAAATTACGCCAACTAAGCGAATTAAATTGTTTGCATTGACAAAAGCACCAACAAAGGCGCCGTCGACGCGACGCTTCACAGACCCACCATGACGAACAACCGCAGCAGAGCAGGGCAGAGAAAAGCTGAGCTGAGCTGAGCAGCAGAACTGAACAGAACTGAACCGAACTGAACAGAACAGAACAGAACCACAACCACACAATATGTCGATGTGACAATATTACAAGACGCTGGCACTACGAGTATGTGTGGGAGTGTGTGTTTCTATGGTTGTGTGTGTGTTGCTGTGTCAGCCACTAGAGACAAATAGAATGCCACAACTTTTCATATTCGATGAAATGCGCTTGCATTGTTTGCACGTGTGGGTACATCTGTATGTGTGTGTTTGAGTGTGTGTGTGTGTGTGTGTATGATTGTGAATGTGTGAGTTTGACAAATATGCGTTACAAAGTTGTTGGTTAAGCGACATTGGAGCGAATGCCTTGTGTGATCATCAGTTATCAAAAATATGCAACTGAGCTTTAAACGCATTAGCAAAGCATCGATTTGAAATTGGAATCGACGTGTGAAAAGGGAATACAAGTGAAATAATTGAAGACCTGTGTGCTAAAAAAGGAAATAAAAGTGAAATAATTGAAGACCTGTGTACTTTTTAATGCAATACTGGATTCAATACGCTTGACTTAATCGAATTGGCGAATTGACTTCAACAACCTTTTTTGCCTGGGTTTTTCTTACTTTGCATGAACTAAGCTTTTGATTGGCTAATGGCTACTTGTTACAAGGAAAATAGTCAAGAAACTATGCTCTCTATACTCTCTTTATACTCGTAACTAATAAGCACAATTACATATGAACTTGCTTTGTTTTTTGGATACATTGATTTATATTGTACAAAGAATCCCAAATGAATTACAAATATTTACGAAAACTACATAACAAATCAGAAATAAGGAGTGCATTGGCATTCCAAGCTATATTTCATGATTGGCAGCTCTAGTTTAAGCATTTAAAAATATTGGACAAACAGTTTTTTTACCTCTAGGCTGAATTGAATATAAATCACTAACTTGAGAAGTTTTCCACTTAAGCATTTTCCCGATTGAAAAACATTTTTGTCTGCAGGAACTGAATTTAAACACCAATTTATTTATACTCATTTTTATTTATTATTGTACTGAAAAAATGTACTATGTAAAAGATATAAATCAAAAAACAACTTATACTTAAGGCATCAAAGGCCTTCAATCTTAAAGGTGTTCGTTTTTTGTGAAATCTCGAACTCACAAGTGCTGGCAGCATTTACTATTTATGCAAGTACGATTATTGAATGAATTTATTTTATGTTAAAGTTTAACACGATTTGTTGCTTCTCTGGCTATGATTAAGTATTCGTAACGAAGCATGGTTGCTTTGTCTTTTAATCAGTTTCAAGGCTTTGAACGTAATGCTCGTTTTAGAAACTTAAGCCATTCTATAATCTTAGGGCATCCCACATAAGCTTAAATAAGTGATGCTTCTGACTAGTGACAGTTTTCGAGAACTACATGTAGAAGTCTAGATAAATATTAATTAGACTTATTGCTAATGCAAACCCTTTCTAACTGATAGATAGTTTCAAAACAACTAACAACTATACTTCCTAATGCATTGAAATATTTTTGAGTTACTGCTAAATCTACAAGTGGTTGCCCTTTTTATTCAGCTTACTGCCAAAAAATTAAATAATTCCCTCTCCTTTTGGCAGGCATTTTACATATATAAAAATTTTATTTATGTAATTTTTTATAACTTGCAAAATACTTGAAAATAGCAAAAATCTATAAACAATTAAAATTGCGTTTCAAGTACTGAACTTTTCAAAGAAAATCAATTCAAACCGGCTTTATTTAATTGCACACTTTTTCTAAAACTTGGTGTGGCAGCACAATGAGAGTCAATAAATATTTTCATATTCCCAAATAACTTTCTAAATTGCTACATTTTTCCCCCAATGCAATACATATGCTGAAAGAGTCCTTAAAGTTTCTTTATTGCTAGCATGGGTTTTAAGGAAATTTAGTTCCAAACTTTTTCGTTTAGTAAAAAAATTGAATTTTATGAATTCCTCAACATATTCATATTTGACCTCCCCACCCCATTAGCTGCATATTCCTTATACCTGCATTCCAGCATGAAAGATCATTTGAAACTAAGTGGTCAGCAATGTTTGCGGTTTCCTGACACGACAAAACCATATTGTTTGTTATATAGTTATGCTCTGTGGCATTTTTATTTGTTGGCGTAACCGAGTAAGCGGGTGACCGACCAAAACACAGGCGTCCATTTTACTTAGCCCAAAAAAGTATGCTACAAAAGCATGCTTAAAATGTTTTACTGTCGGTCAGTGATACGCAGGCAGCATATACATAGATGTGTGTATGAATGTGTGTGTATTTGTATATGTGTGAGTGCCAATGTGTATGGGCGTTGGCTGTTTCTGGCATATGTTAAAGTCAAATATGTTGCCTGTGGCTGTCACCAATACACGTACTCGTACATATGTATGCATAGATACAAGTTTTAGACGTAAATGTTGCTGGTGGTGTGTGTTTGTGTGTGTTTTCTTATTAACTATGCCTCTATCGTCAGTTACAGCTGTCAAACGCACACATAGACACACTCAGCCTGAGTCTGTGTCTGAGCTTGGTGCCATGTTAATCAACTCGATTATAAGTAGTGACAAGTTTTAACTGCATTTACTTGTAAAAGTGCCAGACACAGAGTGCCAAGGTATAGTAGGAGGAGTGTTTGTGTGTCTGCTTTATCTTGCGTACCTTGCATATATGTATACTTGTATATAAGCTTTTACATACATATATGCATGTATTGTGTTTGTATATATTTATGAATAAAGCTAGTGGCTTATGTGGGTCCTTGCCCTTCTGCTGTTTGTTTATTTTCGTCTGACAGCCCAAAAAACTGCCAAAACAACACAAACAAACACACAAGCGCGCACACACACTCACACACATGAACAAGTTCTTTGTTCTAGCATTAATGCATAACTATGTGCTTGTGTGTGTATGTATGTGTGTGTGTGTGTGGCACAAAATGTTGCTACATTAACTAGATTTGCGGTTTTTGAGTCTCATACAGCGTTTATGCAGCCACGAAAGCAGAAAATCATTTCAGGATACTCGCCCACAAATTTAATTTATAATTATACACAAAATATTGAATTTAAAGTCTCGCCATTTGTGGATTTCTGCCACTCTTTAATAGTGTTTGTGCATCTACAGTTTTTAACAATTGCTAAAAAATATTGACCAACCAAAAATTATTTGATGTATTGTATAATTTGGTTAGTTTTTTTTTATTCCGGTAGGGCAAGGAATTTTATTTATTTTTTGTGATTTATGTTTTTGCAATTTCTTTCTGTTATTTTTATTTTTTCATACAAAATATTCCTTAAAAATTCGAAAAAAAAATTGTTGTTGTAATCTTCAAGTAGAAAATTGAATTCCATGTACACAGGCTCTTCTATGTTTGAAAAAACTTCAAACTAGAGATACGCAAAAGTAAAATATTTTTATTATTATATATCTTTTATTATTATTACTATTCTTTTCAAACTTGTCGCTCGGCGGATTTATTGAACAATACTGTACGATCTGGGATCCCTATTTTCACGATATTTTGGATCTGCAGCTGCCTAAGAGAGGAGTTGGTTGGTGAGGATTCTTTATAAGAACTCATCAAAAATATATATAACTGGTTATTAATAACTTTCTTGTTTTCATGATAATGAACTGTAACCTAGTAACGCCTCAAAAATATCAGAGCAAATCTAATAGAAAAGTAACACTTAAATTTTTTTTTTAATTTTTTGTAATTGAAATTTTAACTTCAACCTTAAATTTTATTTACAATATTGTGATAAAATAATAAAATAATAATAATGATTCGAATTTTCAAAGACACGTTTTATATTTTAGAGTATATATATAGATATACTATATATTTTTTTGCAACAAACAAAACAAACATTCACCAACATGCGTGGCCACCTCCTCACAAATTCAAGAATAGATCACGAGTTTATTGTGGGCATAAACTATGTATATATCAGTGTGCTGTGTGTGTTTTTTTCACCTTGTCTAAACCAAGGCTTAGCTAGGTCTCCATATCAAATTGCCTTGGACGATTCAATGCCCGCACAATGTAAACAAATCAAGTCAAATTCAATCTAGACACACAGACACACACACACCTACAACTACAATATGGATTTCAATAAACAAAATGAAGCGTATTTCACACCACACCATACCCTACCCTACCATGGCTAGTTTCGAACCGTTCTTTAGCAGCTCTTTGTATTTACTTGAGTTGCACGTTGCTGGCCAAAAGTTTGCGTCCAAGCGAATCCTATAATAGAGCTAAACATAAGATGATAATCAAAGTGAGTGCCTGCCATGGTGACAAGCAACCACAGCAGCGGCAAATTTATATCAAACGAAAGTCCAACTGAACGACATTAAAGCGAAATTGGCTAGACAATCACCCATAAAGAAATAAACAACAAAAAACAGAGAGAAAAAGTTGAGAATGCTTCGTCGTCAGCGTCAGCGTCGGCGTCGGCGTCGGCGTCGTCGTCGTCGTCGTGGCAACGTCGCGAACATAACCGCGGCCATGGGCGTTTGCGAAATAATTTCACTTTTAAGTATTTCCGGGGGCCAAGCCATTTAATTAAATGTTTACGTGCAATTTAACTTAGCCCCAAGACGACGTTATTAACATGCCATTGCTTCTCTCTCTCTCTCTCTCTCTCTATCTCCCTCTCTCGCTCATACACCATAGAAACTGGTTGATCACTTTGTTGGCCAACTAAGCGGACATCAAAGAACGACCAAATGAAGGCCAAAAGCATTTTGCAATTTATGTTTTTCACTTAATCTGATTTATTTTGTTTCTAATGTCAATTGCTAGCCTTCACGAAAATCCCAAATTAAACAAATATTCTCGTACTGCATAAGCAAATTAAGTTTTCTTTGGAATAGAAATGCCAACATCAACTCTAACTGAGATCTACAAATTCTTGCGAAAAATATTGCACAAAGTTATTAAAACACAAATCTGTAGTAGAAGGTGCTCCTTTCAATGTCATGGCCAGCAACCCATTCACTTAAATGGCAGTAAAATAAAAAGCTTTTGCATTCAAAAAGAGTAAACAATTCATTTTCAACATGTCTTACGCTCACAATATACAACTTTTATTGCCAACATTTGGAAAAATATATATTTATTTATTTACATGCGTACATAAAATATTTATTAATACCTTTTTGGCTTTAATTTGATATTTTTTCTTATGGAATGAAAACGTAATTTCCGATTTTTGGTTTTAATTAATAGACCTTTTTCAAATACATTTGCATTTAATTTAATAAGCTTCGTATTAAGTTTCTCAATCATCAATAAATTTGTTCAATCAACACTAATTTAGTTACTGAATATGCCGCCAGAAAAGTCCCAAACCTCCCAAAGAGCAAAGTTCTTGCAATTAAAGGGAAAATTAATCTAATTAACATATCATCTAAGCTTCAGTTTAGTTCTTTTCGAAACTTTTCGTTAACTTGAGGTAACCTCATGCCTAAATGTTTGTTTTACAACAACAGCTTCTTTTTCGTTTGTTGTAGAAGAGCGAACATAAATAATAATTTGCGTCATTGCAAAAGTAAAAAATCTTTTTTTGTGTTTAATAAATAGTCTTCTCAAAATTGTGATTTTAAGTTCATCTAGCGATATAAAAAAAAAGGAATAGAAATTTTAATTGTATCAGTTTCTTAAGTTATGTTTGATCGCAATAAAGCTTTTTACTTTTCATCCATATTTGTAATACAAGTACAACTTATGTTCAAGCTATATAAACGACCTATGAAGCTCTTGTAGTTTCGCAAATGGTGAACAAAACTAATACACTCCACTTACCCTTCGGCTACAGGGTATGAAAGGTACATAATCACGTCTGAGCTGCGAACATAAACGTCAATTCGCAGAATTTTTTATTGCATTCCATATAAGTACACGTAATTTATTTAATTTAGCTATAACAGAGAATTTCTGTTGAATCTCCATTATTTTGCGAAGCATTGACCGAACATTCTATGAAATCTCTCATTCAATGGCATGCGCTACTACTTATGAGTTTATTAGTATTTCCACCTTTAATTAATTCTCTAATTGGCTTAGTGTGCGAACAATGAAATGGAAACACTGACTGCCAGCGTCAGTAACAATGTGAAAATTCTGACAAAAAAAAAAAAAAAAAAAACAGCCCCAAGCCCTACATGCCACACAGCCAACTCACAAAGTTGATGCCTCATTAACAATTAACAAGAAAAGTACAGCCATAAAAACCAAACAGAGATGAAAGTACACAACGGAAAAATGGCTAAAAACTGACTATTAATTGAAGACAAATGTCTTAAAATATTGCCAAAGAAAGTGCCCCAGTGCGCATCGATATAGACATCTGTCCGTCTGTATGAACGTCGATAACTTTGCGCAACAAACTTGGTATAAAGAGTTGCCTAATCCATACGCCGACTAAGTTTATTACAAACTAAGTATTTAAGAATTTATTTATGTAGCGCAAACCACTCGGTATGGGTTAAGTTTTTGGTTAATCGATATCTTAAGGAAATAGAAAATGCCATAGAAACGATGAGTGCACAAATCAAGCGCAAAAACTTTTCTGTTTATATCGATATCGCAAAAAAAAAAAAAATGTTTTTTAAACTAACCCAAGAAATGGAAAAACAATTAGTAATAGCTGAAACAATTGTTCAACTTATTTCAGCAATTTGTCCACTAAGCTAAAATCGCTTAAAACGCTTTACAAAAGGATAAATATTAAATAAAAATAAAAAAGTCTAAATAATGAAATATCGTAAGGCAAGCCTTTCTTATGCCCCGAACACTCCATATTTTGCTAAATTTAGGTTTAAGTTTTTGGCACTACAATTTGTAGAGTTTGTATTGTAGTTTTTTTTTTCTTTTGAAAATCAATTGAAGTTGGCATTTAAGTCTGAACTGATTTGTTTACATTGTTTAGAGTAGCCGCAGTTTTACAACTCAACAAAATTCAAAGCGTTTTTTTATTTTCACCACCAAACTCAACAATTTTTGTCGCAGTAGTTGTCTCTGAGGCTCTAATGCCAGGACAACTGGCCGGGCACACAAGGCGCCGACGAATTCGACAGATTCAAGCGACGCTTCGTCATGTGCTGGAGGATATCCACACACAAGCTCAAACTGCTGGTCGTTGTACTGACGTTAATTGTGGCGGTAATCCAAACACTGTGACCATCAAAACCCACCTTATCCCCATTTCCCCAACACCTCACCTCACTGCCACTAAATGGGCAACTAACTTAACCGTCTATTGTACAGGTTGACGGTATGCTCAAGTTTTCGACAAATGCCACGTTATTGTTGTACTATCATAATACGCGATTTCTTACATTCCTAATTGGACGACTAGTGATTGGTCTGTTGCTCAGTGTTTGGGCATTTCATGGTTTTATAATGCTATTCTACGACAGTGTTCGGGGCGTAGCAATTGTGAGTATTTATGACGATATTAATGCTATTTACTGTTTAATGTTTTAATGTATTTGGCCAGTACTCGACGGGCATTTGCCTGATAACAGTTTGTGATTGTGTCTCACTGTACTATCGGTTCTCCATGAATCTATCCACAATGCCACGAGTGCTTGACGATGATCTAATGATGGCGCGCGCCAGATCAACAGAGATACACGTTCTAGAGGAGGGCATTGAGGATTTTCTGCTTGTCGCTCTGATTATCGTCCAGGTAAGTCTAATTAGAAGGCATTTAAATTGTTCAGGAGACAGAAAATGAAATACTGCTATAGCCTGTATTTCTGTCGAAAGCCAAGCAGAAACAATCGAAAATGCATAACTATGCAGACATTCTTTTGAGAAATCCAATTTGAAAATAAAATTTTGCAAATTCATTCCATGTATAGATAACATTTATAAAAAAAAAAGTGTCCAAGCCTTTTTCTTTTTAGAAATTATTATGAGAAATAAGCTCTTTTTAAATATCTGTACATTAAATTTTCTGTCCAATACACAGATAGTTGTCAGTATTGCTGGCTGGTGGCTAGCAATCCGTCTGCGCCACCATTATGAAGATGAGGAGAACTATAGACGAGATCAAATTAATTTGGAACAGTTGCGGGAAAGGTCAAAGGTGCATCATTAATGCGGCGCTTTTTCAAATCTGTGTGCAATGTGGGAGAGTTGAGTGTGCCAAAGAAATAAACCAAGAAACCGAAGTAGATACAAAAAGAAACTGTGAAACTAACCTGTGTCTTTTGATACTTTTGTCGTTGTCATTTGCTGTTGGGGCCTGTGGCGTCAATATTTTTGAACGAGCTGTCATTTTGGTTGGGAAACTATGCGATGAATGCAAGTTTGTTGGGGCCAATGGTACTTCAGTAACAGCTTCAGAGGCAGCTGTGACTGAAGGCCTTTTGCTTTGCACTTGGACGAGCGGTCAAGCGACCAATAAAGTTAGTAGCATCCTCCCTTCCACTTTCCACAAGAACAGTCTACTTACTGCACAACTTACAATGCAGCTGGCCATGACAACCACAGAGAGGCAGGCTGACTGGCATTTGTGTGCGGCAATTGGCAGTTGGTTGCAAAGAGATTGGCCACAACTATGCTTTTAGTTGTGCTAGCAAATAACCCATTGACACTCAAGCGAAGCATTTACTTGATTAGCTTTGTTTGCTTTAGGTCTTGTTTAGCTCATGTTTACTATTTGTTGTATTTGTTTACTTTTGTTTTTTTGTTCTCTCATCTGTGTGAATTGCGCGTGAATTGTGTGTCTGTGTGGCATGCAACAAGCGGGGTGTGATTGTGTGCGCGCTTGTTAGTGCAGCTTTCACTCTCGCTGGCTCTGCGTTGACCTTCAGCGGTCAATGTCATGGCGCAGTTGGCGTTGGCATTGCAATTTGACTGTTGGGACATGCTTCGGTAAATATTGCGAGTCAAAAGATGGAGAGCTGTGTCAATTTGTTTGCGGCTGGCAGCTGGCCAGGTGACTACAAATGATATATGTGTGTATGCGTGTGTGTGTGTGTGTGTTTGTGTGTGCGAGTGCATAAAATGGCGCATAAATTGTCGTTAAATTGTATTTGGTTAAGGTCCAAATTGTTATATTTACGCCGAATACAACTTGCGGGCAGCCCAAAAGTATGCAGTAAAATTTTATGCCACACTTAACCACAAGCCCCCCCCCCCCCCCCCCCCACACACACACATGCACATACTTGTATATACTTGTATATAAATTATTATGAACAAGTGCTATTGACTTGTCCGATTATCGCCATATTTATTTATTTCTTTCATTTTCGGGGACATCGCACTACAGTATAGTATAGATTGGTTTATAATCGTATCATAGATGGCCATTAAGTTCTTGATAATCGTGTTGAGGGAAATTACGATTTCGACTGCCATTGAGGTACATAAATCAATTTGAAAAGCTTGCCTTTAATTAATTTTCTTTATCTAAGATTTTCTTTTTTATTTATTTGGACAATTACTTGTCACCTAAAAGTACTACAATACATCTGTTAATAAAATATAGTACAAATTAAATTTAAAAAATACTATTAATGAATTAATTCTGAGTATTTTAGTATTATGAGGCTATGGTGATGATAATATGATTTTGCGTCGAACGGTAAATATTTATACAAACAAAAAAATTAGCTATGAAGTTTTGATCGATTGTGGTGTCAAGTCTGGATAAAATATAAAATCAGCAATTACTTTCGATAATTATAAAGACAATTTAGTTGCTGGTATAGTATCGTTAATTAATCGTATCGTTTAATTAATGTTTCAATGTTTCACTTGTTTTAAACATTCAATGTATTTTAGTAAGCAATGCAATATTTTAGGTAAAGCTAATAAATTAAAATTACTTATATTACCTTTAAAATAAAGATCTTCTGATAGGTCGCAGTTCTTACTTAATAGAAAATTTCCAGAAGCGCATATCTCTCAACAAAAGAGCAACAAAGCAGATTAAAATGAAGCTGTTCATCAAATTTGAAAGGCTTATATTCATCAACTATGGCAATATACAAGTAAACATATATAGAAGATTTCATGGTCGATTGAGTGCCCAACCTGCAGAATAATTGAACAATGCTATGAGATGTGAAAATTATTAAAAATTCACTTACACGCACTGTCATTTGCATA
Source organism: Scaptodrosophila lebanonensis (assembly GCF_003285725.1). Taxonomy (NCBI): domain Eukaryota; kingdom Metazoa; phylum Arthropoda; class Insecta; order Diptera; family Drosophilidae; genus Scaptodrosophila; species Scaptodrosophila lebanonensis. Next base: position 5,009,634 of record NW_022060566.1, on the reverse strand, counting down.
ATTCGATTTCAAGCCAATTAACCTGGCGACAAAGTGCATGCAAAAAATATATACAAGTATATTTTCGACGGACAAAAACATTTCAAATTAAACTGACATTAATTTGAATATAATTGGATTATGCACAAATCATTTAAGCGCATGGCACTCGATTACTTAGATAAACACAAACATAACTAATATTTCAAAGTATCATATCCATCTTTAATAAATTGCACAAAGCGTTACTAAAACTTGAATTTAATTTACTTTAAGTTAAAGTGCATTTTTTGCCTGCAGCTGAATTGTAAGAGATTGCAGTTGTACTACAATTTATTCGCATTTATACAATGTCTGCAGAAATATCAAACGCCAGCCTAATTCAAATTTACAGCATCGAGCAGAATTTAATTCTCTTAATTAAAAATAAAAGCAATGCAAAGGCTACAGTATCGATGACAAAAGCTGCCAATAGTTCGAGAAATGATTAAAACGGTTACGAAATTCTCTGATGTTTCCGAACGTTTCCAATAAAAAACGCGAACACAAGCCAACAACTTTATAGCCTTTATGTACAGAGAAATGCAAGAGGATTTGTTGAAGGCTAAATATTTAAGCTGTAAGCAACAGAAATATTGTTGGCAGCAAACTATTCTTATTTTGCATTTCACGCCGCTAAAAAGAAGCCAAAGAGATGTAATTTATATTATCAAAAAAAAAAATTTCAGCAAAGCATAGACGTGTATTAATAACATTTTATGAAAGTATATTGCAATTATTATTAAATTTGAAGAACTTATATAGTTTTTAATGCTGCACAAATATGATTCATGGTCCCACTTAAATTTAAATGCGTTTTGTAAAAATGCCATCTGACATTATATCCTTGCGATATTTGTAGTGCAGTTTCAAAAATGTAATAGCAATAATACTCTCTTTTAATTATTGAAAATATATTTTTTTCTTTTCTAATTATTTCTTTCTATGTGAACTCGATCGAATGTGTTCATGTTTAAAATATAATGGAATCGTAGCTTAAAAACTAACTTTGAAAAATGCAATTTAAATAAAGTGTAGAAACGTTTCTTGTTTTTTATTTTGATGACATATTTGGTGGTGTATAGTATGTAAACATTAAATGTTCCTATTCTTCAATTCAAGGATTATTGAATATTTTTTTAAAGCATTTGCTTTTGAAAATAATTCAAAAGAACAAAATGAGCGCAGCTTTGAAATTGTAGGGAAATAGCAATTGGCTACTTTTTCTAGAATTATTGTGCAACAGCTGCTGCCGCTTCAATAAGCATATTTTTGACGTTGGCATTACCTAGAATTAATAATTTCAAGCAGGCGTCCTCCCACACACACACACACACACACACAATTTGCTTGTCCTTCACATGCATATAAATTACATTTGCCAGCGCCAATTACAAGCCAAGGCGCAAATGTGCAAACACCCATGACAGCTGACAGACGACCGACAACAGACGAGAAAGAGAGAAAGAGAGAGAGACGCACACCCACACACACACACACCCATACACATCCATTGAGCTGAGCTCGTGGGCGTTACAAAGCGTGTGTTGTGTTGGGTGGGAGTGTCTCGTGTTGACAAATGTAGAGCAAAAATTAAAAACACATTTTCAGCGCACCATTTTGGCGCATTAAAAATGCCATTACATGATTTCCGTTTCCGGTCACAGATTTTAACTGTCGTGCAGGATTTGGGTGCCATTATTGTTGTTCCACTTACAGAGACACAAAATAGACAACACTATATATAGTGAGTATGAAACAAGGCAGCAGACAGCAACAAAGAGGCTCACCCTTTACCATCAAAGATGCGTTTGTAACTCAATCTTTCGCCCTCTCCTCAATGTGCGTATCATGAATATGTATGTTTATGTTGATTATTACTGTTATGTGAGCATAGAAGCACCCACAATAAACACATAATTAGGCTGCCACAAGAGCGCGCACAATTGGCTGATAAGCAGCTTTTTTCAAATTGATAACAGGCTGTCAAATTTTTGCGCGCCAAATGTGAAAAAGCCGGCTATCACTCTCAGACATCCAAAGACACACACACTCATAAAAAAACAACAAAATGTGCACAGACACACAGATACAGACACACGCACACACGCACACACATACGCACACAATCATAATCAAAAAGTTTATATTACCACGCTTTTATTCATTTCATAAACACAAACAACATCATGAAAATATCAACATTTTTAATTACTTTTCATCCTTGTGCTCAGACTTGCTTACACTTTTATTGCCATTTCCGTGTGTGTGCGTGGGAGTAAGTCCGTCTGCATGTGTGCGTGTAAGTTAGGGAAAAATTTGTTGCACCGCGTTATTGTTGTTACAGGTTGATAGTGAAGCGATAGAAGCGCAAATGCAAACACAAACTTAAAATCGTGTGTAACGGTTAAGCGTCGCGCGCCGTAATAAGCGAAAAACTCTTTGCATGTCAACACGCGCCAAAATCTTGCCAGCGACTGACGACGACTACAACGAGGACTATGAGGACGACTTTCTGATGAACACGCACCCACACACACACACACACAAGTATAGGGAGCAGCCGCAGCAGCAGCGGCAACGCCGCAGCCGACGACGACGTCACGCGCGCGCCTTTCCTTTTCATTGAGAAAAAGTAGATGTTGGCGGGCAGGAGAGCTGAAGGACAGGCGGCAGGCAAGCCGCCGTGTAACAAAACAAAAATCAGATGGTCGTTCCTTCGCCAATTCGCTGAAGCTTGCAGCGAGCAGCTGCTTTAGCAGATGCTGTGCAAGCTGCATAAAGCTTAAAAGCTCTCCCATTCACCCGCCAAGCCCAATTCATTCCATTTGTGAGCTTGCGCCGGCGCGCAGGCTGCAAAGCTGAGCATAAGCCGGCACCTGTTGCGCCCCACCCAGCCAACAATTGCCTGCAATAGTCCTTTGAGCTTTAAAAAATACACAATTAAAAAAAAGGTATGTGCTCTTCTAATTTGAAATGCATAGCTCTATTAATACATTTAAGAGCTCTATGTCTGCCAAGCAAGCATGCCGAAATGTTTTGCTTCTGCTCGCTCCCGTCTCTCTTGACACAACGCTTCTTACTTTTTCTCTCTCGCTCTCTGGGGAGTGTGGCTGCAAAAGCTGTGAAAGCTTCTGGCACAACCCAGAAAACATTTTGACTGGTAGGTCCCGAACATTTTTTAATTACGAATTACAAATATTTACATTTTGAAAGTGTGTTCTTTGCGGTAAAGTGGAAATTGGCAAGGAAGCAGGGACACCTTTTTTTATATAAAACTTTTTTTATAGTGAGAATGGAAGATATTATAAAATTTCAAGCGATCGAAACAAGCAACGGTAACATCAAAAAACGTATTCTGAAAGACACCGCATTGCATCCATTTGAATAGTGATAAAAACCGGACTCTAAATAAAAACAATAGGTGCGTCAACTACTTATGTATTAGGAAGCGGAACCATTCAGTGGCAGCATGGGCACCACATTCCAGTATAAGCACCAGCAGCCATAATTGCCTTTAATGGTGATCAAAAGAGAAGAATGGCCCAAAAATTTTGCAATCTGGGAGATCATAGAAGATCAGCCTTAGCCAAAAGAGCAGAAATAACAAACCGACACCTTAAACTTGGGTTTTAGACCTTCCTAGAACAGGTGTGTTGACAAGCCCCTGGTAAACAAAGTTTTTAGCAACATCAAAAAAACCTAAATGTTCAGGTCAATGTGTTCTATTTTTGCTGCTTTCCGACAGGATCAATGGGAATATTGACGTATATGGAAAGTAAAAGGGCTCGATACAAGGCGGCGTCTCTCAGACAATTTATATTAAAACACTCTATATCTCCAAATAGCTAAACTCTGCGTCTGGGCTTCATACCAAATAATATGTACACTTTTTCCCCACTGTAGCATATCTGTCACACTGTCCTTTTTTGGACATTTTGCTTGAAAAAAAACTAAAGAAAAGGTAGAACAACCGATTTGGTATATCTTAAAAGAAATCAGAAAGTTATCGTTTTTTTCAATTGAAACCGAATATGAATGTGAAACTTGCACACATTTGAATTTTTGAAAAAGTAAAAAATTGCGCCAAATAAAGCTGCACAACACTAGATGGCGCCACCATGTCCATTTTTGCGTTCAACTTGAACTCTATGGCAGAAATTACGCATACGCCGGGCAGCACAGATTTAAAGGCAAATTACTACATATGTATGAACGATTCAAATATGTATGCACTCGTATATAGTATAACGCAATAAACAACAATATTTTATTGAAGTCGGGAGCAGCAACTCGACAATAGCCTTTTGATATTGTCACTCATGCGACCTCTTAAATATTCAAGAGACGTACAAACTTCACTCATTGTTCCAGTTGTTGCAGCACTTAGGTAAAGTTTCAATTTACGGTAAGCAGCAACTACAATAGTACAATGGTAACAGCAACAGCAACAACAACAATAGCTAAGTGCAATAATAGCAAACATAAAATTTGATAACAAAATACATACAACAAGTTGAAGCTCTTTACTTTTCCGTTGCCCATAACTGTATTGTGTATGTGTGCGTGTGCGAGTTGAGGATTGTTTTCGTTGCTCGAGTTTAATTAATATGCTAAGAACTAATTTCCTATCATTGAGCCATGGTTGTTAAGTTGGCAGGCACTACTTACACTGAAAGAAAATAGCTGCAAATCATTATTGGTTAACCGACAATCCGTTTATTTAATTACTTTGGTTTCTTTTTGCTTTTTTAAAACAAATAACATAATTTTGAATATCACCTTTACATTTAGAAAGCTCGGGTTTGTTGCGCATTTGGTGGCATTGGAAAGGAAGTAGCTACCAAATATTAAATTCGGATCTCTAATGTCAAGCTAGCGATAGCCAGAAACCGAACAGAATTGGCCAATAGAAAGACGGACAATGCCATACCAGACACATCAATAATGAGTCGCCGCAAGCTTAAGAGAGCTTGGTAGTTCCTCGAGTATCTGGTGTCTTTCTTGCATTCAGAAATGTTCTGGGTTAAGGACTGCGAATAGCGTTTGCTTTATTTTTTCTCCCGGTGTCAATACACACACACGCACACACTAATACAGACATAGACGTGGCATGTATTGTATGGCTCTTTGTTTTACTCTGCACTTTATTGCCTACAATCTACGCCCGGTCGACAAAGAGCCACTTCCGTTTGCCATAATTTTGGGCCTGTGTTTTGTTACCAACATGCCAACGTAGCCTTGTTAACATTGTTGTTGTTCATTGTTGCCGCTTAGATTGTTGTTGTTGCTGCTGCTAATGCTGTCATTTCATTTTGGGCCCACAAACAATTGCAGCTTCAATCAACTAAATGTTTGCTTTCGAGCATCAATCAAATAAATTTTTGCACTTAATATATTCTAGGACTCACCTCGATAGTGATGTGATGGCCGCGCCCACGGAAATTATCATCGGTGTTGCGTATATTTTTTGAATCAATTTGCACATTTGTCTGCATCTTGCCGCTTTTCCTATATACTTGTACACGTACGTGTACTCGTATTTGTGTATGAGACTATGTGATGCCTTGGCAGCCACAATTGTGTCTGCCTGCTGTGTCCTGTGGTTAATTCTTGTTGTTGTTGACCTTGTAGTTTTGTTGCCGTATTAGACGCTTTGCGGTTACACCGCTTAATGCCGTACTGTCGCTTAATGAAATGAAAGCGGCCGCAGCTGAAGCCTCTATCAGTGGCCTCCCACCCACTATTTCTACTGCAACTGCTGCTTTTACTGCTGCTTTACTGTTGCCTTACTGTTACTGTCACAGCTCCCGTTTTGCTTCTATTTTGTTGTCACAGCAGGCTGTTTCGTGTAAGCTGCTTTGGTTGCGTTTGGGCCCTTTGGGCGCTCTCCTTGGTGTGCCAGTTGCTGTAAAGGAATTTTCTTGTTATTCTTGTTGTTGTTGCTGCTATTAATATATTGTTGTAACAAGGTATGTCGAAGCCACAGCACACAATGGGGGCCAGGTTATAAATTTAAATTTGTGCGCCATTTACAAAGCAAAGAGTTAGTAATTCAAAAAAAACAAGAAAGGAATGCTAAAGTCGAGCAGGCTCAACTCTTAAATACCCTGTACCACCCCACAAAAAATTAATTAAATTAATTTTATTAAATTAATTAATTTAATTTATTTCATTAATTCATTTAATTTAATTAATTAACTAAATTAATTTAATTAATTAACTAAATTAATTTAATTAATTAACTAAATTAAATATAAAATATTCCATGCATGCATAGATACATTTACATCAGAATCGTGCCTTATGCGTGTTTGTGTACTTGTACATATGTATGTATGTGTGCATTGGGCCTGGTTATATGGCTATAACTTTCTTTCCGATCATTCTATCATAATGAAACTTGGTATATGGATATATAATTACTAACCTAATGTGACTATCAAATTTTAGTTCAAAATTCCAAGAATTACGGGAGTTATAGAAAATCAGTAATAGGGGGGGAGTGGGGGGGCGGATCAGAAAAAATTAACAAACTCGTCCTTTCTCGGTCTCAGGAGAATCTGTATACCAAGTTTGGTTATTCTAGCTCTTATACTTTCGGAGATCCTTGCGTTCATACAGACAGACGGACAGACAGACGGACAGACAGACGGACAGACAGACGGACAGACAGACGGACAGACAGACGGACAGACGGACAGACGGACATGGCTATATCGACTCGGCTTGTCATGCTGATCAAGAATATATATACTTTGTGGGGTCTACCAAGCCTCCTTCTGTGTGTTCCATGTGCACTCGCACAAAACTAATATACCCTTGTACCCTTTGGGTACAGGGTATAAAAATGTTTAATATTTTATAGTGCATTCATCTCATACTTTGAATTTATTAGGCTCAAGCGTCAATTAAGGTTTGAATTCGCAGGCCAAAATTCCAAAGCACCACCCATAAAAGGAAAGGGAGACATAAAATTGCACAAGCCAACTAAGTGGACTGCAATTTTATCGTTTAGCGCAGCTAGTGTGAGTTTTGCTGTTGTTGACAGCGAATAAATTAGTATTTTTTAATTACACTTCCTACACTACACTTGGAGAAAATGCAGTAATAAAAATGATGCCACTTTGCCAACAATTTAAATCTATTAACCACAATTGTTTCTTTAATACTTCAAATTAATACATTTTTATTGATCAGAGTAAGATGTTTGTGCTGAAATTTCGGAATATTCATAATTTTTGTGCACAATACTTTTGTTTATAAAAACAGTAAGTTAACTAAAATCTATATATTTTCCAATAAAATTAATAAACAATTTGAAAAGTAATTATCCTTCTAACCTTCCGCAATTTCCCCACTGCTTTCATACATTTCGTCGACAGTAGTAAAAGCAAAAGAGCCGCTGCTTACCCAAAACAAACCACCAAATAAAAATACAACACTGTCTATAAATCTTATGGAAACTTCCCAATAAATGCAAATAAAATAACCTTACTAAAAACGGCTTCGCCCAGAACACTCTAAAGAATATGGTAGAAATATTGTATTTAGACTTCAGTTGAATTGGGATTATTAGTTGATGTGGTCCGCGAGCATTTTAAAAGCCTTGTGCAGCTCTGACCAGCGTTAACTCAATTATCAATAAAGTGGACCATATCTTCCTTAGTTTATATTCATGAAATCTAGTAAGTATCTTACACATAATTTTGTGATGCGCACATTTGAAAGCCATGCTGTAAAAATATTATCCTATCTCGGACCCAGTCTTTAGCAAGCCTCCCACTCAAAACAAACTCCATTAAGCATTTGAAAGAATCGAATATATTGGAACTTTGTCATGTTAGGGTTAAGAACATCTTGAATGTATTAAAGAAACTCGAACTAATAAGACTCGCTGTTCTCGTTTGCTATGTGTATATAACCACATCTATAGAAATCTTCTTTATTTAATATATACCTACTGTTCTTCACAATCGGGCATAAACAACTAGTTTACTCTACGTCTAGCTAAGGGCCATCAAGCCAGAGCTTCAATACCTGTCTATAATGATTTTCCAACATTATTTAACATACACGTACATAAACTAATCGATTGAATAAATGTCGATTCAATACATCGTTGATATGCTTTCTCATTTTGTGGCTTTATAATAAATGCATAAATTAAGTCACAATAGATATAGTACGGAGACAACGCATCAATTTGTAAACGCTTAAAAGGCTTTTAATTATTAACAACATTTCCGAAACGATTACGACAGCTTAGCCCACAAAAAAATAAATAAACCTAATAACGTGCTTGCAATTACGATGGTAAAATAAATGTGGAGTCATGGGAAAATAGAAGCCTGAACAGTACAATTTTCATATTGTTTTTAATACTCCCCTTTCATTTTTCTGAGTGTACGCAATTAAGTAGGTGCCATTAGCGCATTCCTGAAACGCAGTCAAATTTTTTTGCGAAAAACATAGCAAAGGGAAATAAAAACCATAGCACAGAGAGCATTAATATTCGATTGCATAAAACATGTATTATTGCTTTTTTAATTAATTCGCACAAATATGTAAGCACTCTTAAGGGATTTCCTTTCCATAAGTATTGCAAATGCTAAGACGCCGAGCTATTTCGAAGGAAAAACTGAGTTGCGCTGACAAAAAATGTGTATATATGCTTATGTACATATGCTTAAAATAAGACACTTAGAGTTAGTAAGGCTTAAATTACCGTTACTTGATATTAAGTGCCTTTTTGTAAATGAGCACAGAATTATTTGACAAATAAATTTGCGAGAATTTGTTAAAGAGGGCTTAGGAACAACATTCTATTCAAATGTTTTTCAAATAATAATTTTAAATATTGCCGAAATGAGTTACTTTGAGAAAAGAATTTCTAAAAATTGTACTGCTAGTACAAGATACTAAATAATTGTGCTTAATGGAACTATCATAAAATTAAAAATTATAAAAAAAATTTATATTATAAAATCAGAATTAAGATGAATTTTAAAAGGATCCTATCAGAGCTTAGCAGCACATCTAAACAACGCAGCTAATTATATTAAACCATAATTTCTTGAAAGCGGCGCTTTATGCTTTGGGAGTTCACATTTTTTTGACTATATACTTGTAAGCTAGTTCTTAACGTTTGATCTGTGCGTTGATAACCAAACAGGCCCTTAACCACAAACTGTTTAATGTACTAAATACATATACTTATAATCAGATGCTCAAGCATTTTAGTTCCTTAAGACAGAGTTGCCTTGATTGAAATTGCTAAAAAGGAAAACGATTTCTGAAAGCAAAAGCTATCGGAACGGTAAGTATATACATTATGAAATTTAAATATTTAAAACTTTAAGCATTTTCTCAAGGAAATTTATTACTTTAATTTAAACTATTGCTTTATGAAATTATAAATGATGATAGCATGCGTAACGCTCTAAGTTTATGACAATAAGAGACAATTTCGCGCCCTCTCACACAAACACTCAAACTCACACTCACACATACATATAAACACATACATATACATATGTACATGCACACGCCAACATGAGCATAATATAAAAATTTATGAAATGCCTAGCATTTTACGTACGAGTATACGTATATGCGCAATATTTTTTGCCATGATTCATGCCCAGACGATGCGACTGAATGGCTTGGCCAGATGTGAGGTTGTATGGGCGCCACAGCCTGTCGCACATCATGCACCGTTAGACCAAACTGTGATTGGGGCCATGTGCCGTTTAGTGGGGTCAATGATGCGTAGCCTCGATAGCCTAACATGGGCCAAACATGAGCCGAACATGTGGGCCCAAGCAGACAAGATTTTCACATACGAGTACATCTAGATTTGGGAGGTTAACCTTTCCATGGCAACTCTTACTGTTGCACAACTAACAATAACAACAACAACAACAACAACATCTGCAATAGAAATTATATACCCCCGAAATTTTGGGACTTTGGAGATCATTTTACTTGCCATGGCAAATTAGGCCCCAAAGCTCAAATGCCAGCAGCGAAAAGCACGTAAATGATGTTAAGTGAAGGAGCAGCAAACAAAAGAAGAAGGCAAGAAAAACGCAAAATTATGTGAGAATTTGCCGACGCTTGTTGTATATTATGTGTGTGTGTGTGCGTGTGTGTGTGTGTGAAACGCACCATATCCTTTAACATTGAATGCTCCACGACGCACACTTTGATGTTTTGCGAAGAAAAACTCACACACAATACACAAGCACATGCATGCTTATACACTCAAGTTAATTTAAATATGTTCGCGAAATTTAATATTTATTTAAATAACAACAACAACAATACTCTGTCATAATCCTAAAACATGGCTCCAGAATTTCACAGAAAATTCATTTTTATACTCTGTATCCGAAGGGTCGAAACTTTTGAACTCATAGCTGTTCTTTATTTAAAGACTTCTTATCTTTTGGATATAAGTGATGGGTGATTAATGATTGCTGATTTTATTTGTTAAGTGCAATAAGTCGTAGCTGCGATTGGTAGATATGCCAAAGGAGCAAAGCACAACAACTGAGAAGGCAACGCATCCGCTCCACATGTTTCTTGGAGAACACTATACCAGGGCAAATAATAAAGCAATTTAAAGAGCATTTCAGGATATCACCTCTGCTTGTAGTTGCCACTGCGTCTGGAGAAGCCGAACCAATCACAAAACTATGCTTATTGATGAAATTGCTTTCCCCAATTGGGCTTTGGGGCGAAAAAGATTCTTTCTTGCTGATGGGCGATCGATTCAACACAGTATTCTACAACAAAATAGAAATTTTGTCGAGGCTTATGTCGAAATATATGAAATGGCAGCTCCCAGCTAGTTGCAACAACGCATATTTTTCAACAGAAATCTCGTGGCAATTCCGATGCAAGTGAAACAATTGATGGTTGGTGGATTTGCATAAATCAGCCCATGAACAACGCCACAGAACTGCAATAGACACGAAGCAAATTCAAGGTGTATGGGACTGCGAATGTCAATGTAAATATTTGACAACGCGGTGGAAGGAACGACACTTTATTTGCAAAAATGTGGCTTGCAACTGATCCGCCGATGCTAAGGAAAATGCAACAGCGAGGCATTAACTTGATGACAACATATCGCGATACAAATTTTTTGTTTGGAAAATCAGGGACTTTAATATTGTATTCTAGCATTAAATCTTAAGGGAAAGCCTCATGAGCAATTAAAATTAAAGAGCATATATTAAGAATTGGTGCTTGAAAGACTGTACCTATTCGAATCAGCGGCGGTGTTGCACTTAATCGAGCATTAAGCGGATTGAGATTATACACAGATAGGCGCCCTTTCAGCTAATATGCTAATAATGCAGCGCCACACGCACACTCACACACTGAGGTAAAAGCTGAATGCCCCATGTACACGCAAACGACATCGTTAATGGCAAGTTGAAAGGCAACAAGGTTGCTATACACCCATACTTGTACACTCAAGCATGTGTTAGTATCATAGCTATTAGCAGCTTTTGGTAATGGATTGCCGCTAACAACTACAGACACGGCAAGTCCATTGCATTCTCTAATATATATTGCTCATACGCCCTGTATGATGAGACTGGTTTCAGGCTGTGCGCTTGAGAACCACTTTTTCGAATTTAATTTTCGCCATTTTATTTATTCACAAGCCAAGCTGATGACTGACTCTGCTCAGCTCCCTCTGGCAATGGCAACTGAAAGTTTTGCCGGCCGCCAAGTCACGAAAACTTCAGGACACTGCAAATCGTCCTAGTTGTACGCATCGTGTTGCAAGTGCCTTCCGCCAGGCATGGCAGGGCGTCACTCGAAACGCGCCCATCTATGCTTGCAACTTCGTTGCGGCTCAATTTAATGCCGCCAATGGCAACGACCATCAAGTTAGAGACAGAAACGAAGACGACGACGGAAACGGAGACTGTCAGCGAGTATGGCGACAATGCGGCTTCTCGCCATCTTGCCGCCTCTAATGCGTTCCGCTCAACCAGTCTCAATTACATGCAGAGCACAGCTGTGGCAACAGAACTTCATCAACAGTTGGATATGAAGTCGCCAATTTGCTGTCCCCTGTAAAATATTCAAATTATATACGAGTAGATAGCGGCCAAGATTCATTATCGGCGCTATTGTTTACAAAACTTAAATGGTGTTGATCAAGAAATGCAATTAACACTAAATGCATACATCGAAAGAACAAATTTAATGGTAATTGCAATAATATTAAATACTAATATATCTAACATGGATTGTAGTACAAGCAACAATACTTAACAGGAGGCTATCCCTAATTTACATAGAGTTCAGCATAATATGTGTACAAAGTTAGATAATTCTAAATCCTATAATACCCAAGTTCCTTGCGTTAATACAGTCGAACAAATGGTTTTGGATCATAAATTAGATTCTATTTATAATGCCCTTCCAACAGTATTGAAAAATGTGTCGAATATTGTTTAATTGATCGGCAATAGCAAACAAATTTAAAGCACACTGGCAATACATTTTTTTCAAATGTCTGGCTCATAATTTGACTGAGAAACTCAACATATAAAGAATGCAAACAAGTATAAAGAACATACATACAAATAAATACAACATATCCTGCATAATAATCAGGATAATATGTGTACAATGTTTGATAATTCTAGCACTTATAGTACCCGAGTATCTTGCGTTCATACAGTCGAACAAATGGTTAGATAAGCAGCGAAGCTCGTCTAAATGATCAAAACAATGATAATACAACGATCATAAACAGAATTTTATTTATAATGTTCTTCTGACAGTGAAAACAAGAGAGAATGCTACAGTCGAGCAAGCCCGACAGTGTTATACCCTGTACCCAGGTAAACTTCCGTCACTGAGTTATATGCGCCCATAGCAGCAGCAAAAAGAGGAAGAAGAAGAGCGAACTTGTTGATGTAGTTTGGGGGAGAATTTGTTTCGCTAATAACTTTTCTTAGAATTGAAAATTTTGAACAACAGTAGATAATTATATATAAATTATGTGTGCAAAGTTTGGTTTAGGTAGCATTTGAAATGTGGACGCTATTGACGAAATTCTGCAGCGGGGGAAGGGGGGGGAAAATTAAAAAAAAAAAATAAACTCGTCCTTACTCGGACCTAGGAGAATCTGGATGCCAACTTTGGTTATTCTAGCTTTTATAGTTTCTGAGATCCTCGCGTTCATCCAGACGGACGGACGGACGGACAGACGGATAGACGGACGGACATGTCTAGATCGATTTCTCTCGTCATGCTGATCAAGAATATATATACTTTATGGGATCGGAGATGCTTCCTTCTGTATGTTACATACTTTGCACAAACCTAATATACCCTTTTTACCCTACGGGTACAGGGTATAAAAAATATGAAGAATATAACACTGCAATATATTTAAAAAAGAATGTCTGACTCATAATTTGAATAAGAAAACTCAGCATACAGAGAATACACATAAGTATTAAAATATTGCGGGTACCGGAAGTTGCACACGTTTTCACAAAGCTTATTTTATCGTTTGACCGGATATAGGAAGATTTTGAGCGGGCCGGTTGATGTCGAGTTAAGTACAAAATATTCATTTTTCTTCGTGCGTGATGTCGTGATTGTTTTATGATAATTAAACAGTGAATGAAACGCAACTTCAACTAAATGTATAAAACATGCAGAGCAATATTTGCGTAGTCCTGTGGTCCACATGCGCCTGAAATTGATTTCGCACTGGCATTCATTGCATGCTGATTTTACCAATTCACGGTAATACCACAACTCTGACTACTGACCACTTTTTAGGCCCAAAGCAACTGGCACAATAACTCGCCCAATGAAGTGGTTTTGTTCGACAATCAATTCGCATTTGTTGCCTAAACACCCTGCAACCATTCATTCATTTGTTCACTCTTCCTGCATGTGTTAGGGAGCGCTGTCCTTTCCCCCTATTTCCGGGCTTTGCATGCAAATAGCTGCGTGTGTGGGGTGCGTAATGATGTTTGCATAAGTAATTAATACGAATACTTCATTTGACTTTAGTCGAGGCCGTTGTCGGTAGTTGTTGTGTAAAGCACGGCCTTTTATTTACTTATTTTTTCATTTATGGATTACAAAGTGTAGATTATTAATATTTAATTATTTCATTTATTTTAAATTATATTTCATGTTACAAATAAACTACTAGCTGTGTGTTAATTGCTGCATTTGTCTCAAGAAATATTCGATAATATATGTAGATATATTTCAATTCTAAAGCACAATGTTTAAAACTTAAGCGAATTCCATTTCCCACCGCGTCCTTTTTAAAATAAAAATTTTGCTGAAAAGCAATATTTTCTTTCATTTATCAGTTTTGCAAAGTTTCTACCAACCTTCACAGTTCTGTTGGTAGCAGCATTAATTGCAAAACCCTTTTCAGCACGTTTCTTTTTTTAAATATTGTAAAATAAAATGACGAAACTTTGGGGCACCAACGCAACTTTTAATTTGATTTTCAAAAACAGCTCCAGATTACTGAACTCGATCTAGGAATTTGCAATTCAGTTTTTACAACATGTGGTTGCAAATACTTAGCAGCTCTTTGGAAATAATTTGATTACAGTAAGATGGAGGGAATGATAAACCTTACACGATATTACACTTGTATACGATATAATTACAGCTATTAGAGTTGCTTAAATGCGATGAATTTTTTCAAGCACATGCCTGATTCAAGCCTTAGTCTTAAAAAATATTAGACAGAATCGTGGATAATACTATACATTCAATCAATTGTTATTGTTTTATTGAGCAGAGGACATAGCATTTGTTCTTTAATTGAAATCAGAGACAGAAACTGGGGCGCCAATTATTTAATTTTGCGCTTGAATAAATAATTAGGGTGCAGCAAAGGCCGCAGCCTTTGTGAACTTCCACCCTCCAAGGAGACCGCATTACACAAACATTTACTTATTTATTAAATCTTTTACATATATTTACTTTGTTTTGTTCCGACTCCACATGTCCCACAGGACATGCAAGAACTGTCACTGTTGGCTGGAGAGTGGTATCTGTCTTTGTCTCAGCCTCAGCCTCAATCTCAATCTCCATCTCCATCTCAATCACTGCATTTGCTCCTCCAATGCCATTTTGAATGGGCTTTATTTTTTTGCCAGATATTTTAGTTGATTGCTTCGTTTCTCGTTTAGTGTACATACATAGTCGTACTCGTATGTGACTTTGATTTGTAATTCACCGTCTCGAGCGACAGTAGGTGAATGGCAAATCGCAAATGGCAAATGGCTTAGTTTGCGGCAAACTCCCATATATAGTACTTGTAGTACTAGTTCTGCCTGATGTCGTCGTCAATTGTCTATTATCACGCTCTTTGTAACTGTGCGCGTGTCTGTGTGTGTGTGTGTGTGTGTGTGTGTGTATATGCGTGTCCTGCATGTGTATTATGGCGCTAGGCAACGTCAGGACAATTTACACGCCTTACGCGCACAAATTCTGAAGCTGATGGCGTTGCCTCTAGCGGCTGATTTGATTTCTACATATAAGTACATATGTACATATGTGAGTGTGTATGAGTGGTTTACAGTGAGCAACCACTTTAGTGAATTGAACACTTTGTTTTGCTTGGATAAGAACTTAAAATGGACTTCTATGCACTCCATAGACTTTCAAGAAACTAAAGAAGCTTCGCCAAAGCCCGAGTTTTTGTTTTCAAAGTCTCTGATATAATGGAATTATATGGGAATGTGCGAAATAGCATTTCACCTGTCGTCGAAATGGAAAACTGAGATGACATCAGATATATGAGAACTCTGTATGACATATTATACATTGGTCTTATGGCATTAGTTTGGTACTCAGATCCACAAAAAGTAACGTTTTCCAACAAACAACAATTTGTTTTATCTACTGTTCCCCTTTAGTGAGTGCTTATTGCCGCATTGTCTTTATATGTATAATAACAGATGACACTGAAAGACGCAGAGCTGCCAACTCTCCACGCACAACGCGAAACGCGAAAAATGTCAAATGTGCGGTGGGCCGCAAATCTCGCAACGCCACAAGGAGGCCTATATGCCAAGGCAGCAAAGGTGTTGTGGCTATGAATCTTTCGCCACCACAACCACCATCACCACCATCACCACCACAACCACCAACTAACTGTAAAGACGGAATGAAAAAAAAAACACAGTTTCCACTTTCATTTTCCCGCTTTCTTTCTCGCATTGTCAGCACCAAATGACTTTGTATTTCATTATTATTTATATTTATTTCGGGATATATGCGAGTGGGTGTATTTGTGTGTATGTGTGTGTGTGTATTTGTGTGTGTTAAAGAACAATGCAGACGCAGTGTTGTCGTTGGTGCTGCTGGTGCTGTTGGTGGTGCTGGTGAGGGAAATCTTGGCATACTTAAGTGGGCGCATGGCGATTGTGAGCGTGCGATTGTGTAAGTATGCAATAGTTGCTTGCATTAAGACAAACTGATGTGCGGAAAGTTTACAGCGCACTCCGCTCGACTAGTCGCGTGGCAGCGTCAAGACAATGAGATTTGCTCGAGTGACGCCACCAACACCCACAACAACAACAACAACAACTACAGCATACTACAAACAAAAGCAGCGCAAGTTGTTTCCGGCAACTGCGAATGCAAATGCAAATACTACGAATGCAAGCTGCTTGACAGCCACACTTTACACACTTTACTGTTGACTGTGGGACTCAGCTCTACTGTGGCCAACAACTAGAAATGTAATGCAAACTTCTTTATTCTTTGTTAAATAGTTCAATATTTATTCACTCTTTATTTTAGTTTACTTTTTCCACAATTTAATTTAATGGAACCTATTTGCTATTGTAACGGGTTACGTATATAATCCAGGCTAGATGGTGGGCATAGGTGAGAGCGCACGCGAAATTTTTCCGGCTCTGGCTCGTCGGCAAGTGGGGTGGTGATCTTGCTTCTCGCCTATGGTTTGCCTATACATATATATTTCTTTAAAAAAAAGATGCGTGCAGACAAGCGGAAAAGTTGCGGTAATACACACACAGGATAGTAAGAGGGAAAACAAACATAAAACGAAAATTGCGACCCTCAGGTGTTAATGAGGTGAACTGCGACCCTCAGGTGTTATTGAGGTGAACTGCCCTCCCTACCATGGTCATTCCTTACCAAAAAAATAAGGACTAACTATTAGAATGACCCCTAAAATTTCCGGGAGACCTACAGGGGCGGCATGACTAGCATTGATCAAAAGAAGTTAAGTTAAAACATTATAAAATATAATTTATTCACAAAAAAAAACGAACGTGGAAAAATAAGAAGTGCATGACAACCAATTATAAATAACAATTAAATAGGTATAATATAAATGAAATTAAATGTGTATGTATATGAATGCTTAAAATATATAGATAAAAGGTAATAAAAAAAATGAATATGAAAAATAAATAGAATTCAAAAATGATTTATAAAGGTATAACCAAAATGAAAAATATACATTCTTATGAATTATTAAATTAGAAAAAAAACTTTCGGCATGGAAACAAAATGGCAGTAGAAAAATGATGCAAGAAAAAAGAATTGAATCAGTTAAGCTAAGTAATGAAACTATATGTTCTGAGTTTTGCCTCTTTAGTTGAGTTTTTTTTTTTTTTGTTACGTGATTCGCAAAAAAAATAATAACAAAAAAAATAATTTGCAAAAAAAATAACTTACTTGGCGTTATCCATCGCTGAAAGTACTTTCCCGATGAGACCGCTGCTGAAAAGGAAAATCTTAGCTGATGGGAATACAATCCAACCATCTGTGTGGACACAAAACAGAATTTCGTTTCTTTTTCTTCTGCTGTACTAAAAAAAAACTCACTCGAAAGAAAACACTCAACAAAACATACAAAAAAAACGGTACTCCTCTTCCTCTTCAATATTCGAAGATACGGCCTCTCTTCGGATTTCGAGAACCAAGATAAACTAATAATTAAAATTCGGCCATGTGTTTCCCTATGCCTTCACAAAGTAAAATTAATGTCATCGAACAATGTAATATAAATGGTCTGAACCAAGATTAACAGTAAAAAAAAACTGTATAACTAAATAGAACTTTAAATATAAATATAATGAAAATTTAACCTATGGAGAAGTTGATTCTGGCTGGCCATTATATCGTTTTTTTCCAACAACCAAAAATTTAGCCACTACTGCCTTTTCCCTTTGCTCAGAGCCACACGTCTTAGCTGCACTCAACCTTTTTATTTAAACCAAACACAACAATGAAGCCGACGCGGGTAAAATTTAGCAGCGTGGATACGACGGCGCTGGTAGCTGCTTCGCGTACGATAGAAGACTGAGTTGCACTCAGGTGGGTCGGACGATCGCCTGCGGTTGTTCTGCTGCGTCGAACATAGGGTCCAAAACTTGAGTGATTTCGTCTTTTAGAATTTTAATGCTGCTGGCGGCTGCTGTTTATTGCATATGCCAATGCAATGGACTGCTCTTCGGTTTCAGAAACCCTCCAATACGATCAAGGGCTGGCATCCGGCGAAAATAGCTCAATATTATCACTGGCCTTTGTGTGGGCCTTTGTTTTATTTTTTTTTTTATTTTTATAAAACCAATCTGGATACGCTCTTTTTGGCGACTTTAAAATTTTTCTTCGACTCGGATATAAAAAAAACTTTGAACTGCAATTTGCACACGTCTGATCTCGGCCAAGTATCACCAGAAAAAGAAAGCATCTGACGCCTTGGACCAGGCGGGAACCTTTTTACAGAGGCGGTAGGTCAGCGAGGTGAAAGTAGCCATTTTCGGCGAAAGTGACACTTGCACCTGTTAAGCCAGGAGTTACCCTATTGACCTGCTTGCGCCTTTCCCTCATACGACCAAGAGGTGGCGCTAAGAAAAATTACGATATTCGCCTATTAAACTGATTTAACAAAACAGTTGCTGCTGCAAGCGTTACAAATGCCCCCCACCAAAATCAGACTTGGTGGTTTTAAAAAAAAACATCAAGGCTGATCACACCTAAGCTTGAAGCAGCTATTGCTTTAAGTCTTTTGCGTGATATTTGCCAACAAATCGACCCTGGAGATCCTCCAGCTCGTAATAGCAATTGCCAATTTTACGTCGAACACGGGCTTTGATATAGGCAGGTCCCAATTTTGAGTTATAGCCAGCTTGAAAATTACTCTGTCGAAAATTTCTCCGGTAAATTTCCTGACCTACCCTATACGAAACTGCTCTTGAGCGTAAATTGTAATTGCGCTCATTTTTCTCATTTTGTTTTCGCATTACCTCGCATGCTTTGCTTCGTATAAGTTCGAGAGAATCTTCCTTGCTATAAACAGCTGCTTTATCTTCTAGCAATTTTAAGTGTCTCAACAATTTGTAGGTTGAACCCGAATTTAAAAATTGTTGACCGAACACCATATAATATGGAGTAGCACCAATTCCGGAATGAACTGCTGACCTTAAAGCACAACTTATACTGCTCAAATGCTCGTCCCAGTCTTTTTGATCTGGCCTTATATAAGAACGAATAGCAGCAATAATTGAGCGATTTACACGCTCGGACGCATTAGCCTGTGGCGAATATACAGCTGTCAATGTATGAACAACTTGATTGTCCCGAAGCAACTTTTGAAAAGCTTCAGCCTTAAATTGCGAACCATTGTCTGAAACAACTGTCTCTGGAACTCCAAATGTGTGGAAAAGCTCCTGTTGCATATATTTCACGACAACATCTGCAGTCAGTTTTTTCACTGCTTTAAGAAAAACAAACTTGGTGTAGTGGTCCATAACAATAAAAATACCAATATTTCCACTACGAGAACGAGGATACGGGCCTAAGAAATCAATATACAACCTTTGAAAGAATCTCTGTGATTCTGGGGACTTTCCAATTGGCGGACGCTGAACTGTATTTGGCGCTTTAGTCGTTTTACATGTTTCGCAAGAATTTATGTAACATTTCACATCGTTGACTAAGCCTGGCCAATAATAATACCTTCGTATCCTTTCCAAAGTTTTATGCACTCCACCGTGAGAAGCTAACGGGTGGTCATGTGCGTTTTTCAAAACCTCTGAAACTAATTCCTTAGGAATCCATAACTTCCAACCAAAAGAATCATGCAACTGGTCTCCCGTTGCATGGTCTGATCTACGGTACACAAAATTTTCAACCACTTTAACATCGGGTAATTTGTCTGCATTTGCCTTAACGCGTTCCATGAGCTCAGTATAGTCATCGGACTTAAAAAATTTAGATTCCAAGTCGACTAACAAACCATTACTGGCCTCTATCGCAGCTATTTCGTCATCGTGCACCCTAGACAAAGCATCTGGAACAATATTCAATCTACCGCTTCGATGTTCAATTTTAAATCTAAAACCTTGAAGTTTTAGTGCCCATCGAGCAAGACGAGAATGTAAGTCTTGTTGTGACATGAGCCACTTTAAGGACGCATGATCGGTTATCACCGTGAATTCGTGACCTTCAACATAAGCACGAAAACGCTTAATGCATACTAAAGCTGCTAAACATTCTTGCTCAGTTACAGTATAATTTTTTTGAGCCTTGTTAAGTTTTTTCGAAACAAAAGCTATGGGATATTCATCTCCATCTTCAGTCTTTTGAACCAAGACACCTCCGACTCCAGTTTTGCTAGCGTCACAGTGTATAAAGAAAGGCTTGCTGAAATCGGGACTGCGTAGCACTGGTGCTAAGCAAAGCAACTGCTTTAATTTTACAAATGATTGTTCACCCTCTGGAGTCATAATAAATTTCTGTCTGGGCTTTAACAGATCTGTAAGTGGAGCAGATATTGCGGCAAAATTGCTAATAAACTTGCGGTACCATCCAACCATTCCCAAGAAACTCCTTAGAGCTTTGAGTGTACGAGGAATTGGAAAATCTGTCATTGCTGAAATTTTTTCTGGGTCTGTACGAATGACACCTTCACCTATAATATGTCCTAAATATTTAACCGAGCGCATGCAAAATTTGCTCTTTTCTACGTTTAGTGTTAAACCAGCAGATTTGATTCGCTCAGCAACTTGAGTCAAAACCTTTAAGTGCGACTCAAAACTATTCGACACAATTAACAAGTCGTCCAAATAAACAAATACCTCATTTCTGAGCGATGGTGGAATAACTTTATCCATTAGACGAGTCATTGTTGCGGCAGCATTGGTCAAACCAAAGGGCATGACTTTATACTGGTAAAGCGGCCTACCCGGTATCGTAAATGCTGTTTTATCTCGCGACGAAACATCTAACGGAATTTGCCAGTAGGCATCTTTCAAATCTAGACTTGATATAAACATTGCTTTTGGCAAACGGCTTAAAATGCCATCAATTTGTGGAAGCGGATACGCGTCTTTTCGCGATACAGCATTGACTTTTCTGCTATCCAAACAAATACGAAATTTTCCTGGCTTTTGTACCAACACAACTGGCGAAGACCAAGCACTGTCTGACTCTTCTATAACTCCTTGCTCAAGCATGCGATCAATCTCAGCATATAGAAGTTTTTCTTGAGCCGGAGAAATAGGAAAATGACGCTGTTTAATTGGTTTTGCATCACCAACGTCAATTATGTGCGATATGAGCGAAGTCTTGCCAAGACCAGAAACTACAAATGAAGGAAATTTGTCAATTACTGCCTGAAGGCTTTCCTTTTGTAAACCCAATAAGTTGTGAGAATCTGATGACAGTTCGGAAATTTCTCTGTCCGGTGGCAAAAGATTGAACGTTGTCCAAAAATCGATTCCAAGGTACAGATCCTGACTTAAGGAAGGAATAATATGCAACTCTATATCTTTCGTCTCGTTTTTGTATTTTATTGCAGTTTTAAAACGACCTACAATTTCTTGTTTTTTTCCATCTGCGGTACAAGCTGAACTTATAATTCTTTTGAAATTGAATCTACTTCGTATTAATTGTTCTGCCAATCGACCACCTACACAACTAATAGCTGCGCCAGTGTCCATTAATCCAAGCACAATTCTATCCAGCATACGAACTTCAGCATACGGGCGCTTATCATTATTTTTATAGCGAATGGCATTTATTGTTTTTGCAGATTGCCAATACGCGCGCATGCGTTTTGCATTTCTAGAAACTGATTTTCTTCTACCTAAGTTTTTAAAATTAAATATATCTACAAAGTTTTTGTACTTTTGCGGCCAATGCAAAAGTGACAACGTAGAACTAGCTGTACTTGTGTTTTCATCGGTAATTATTCGGCATTCGTTAATTTGCTGCTCTGAACACACGGGTGCTGCCGAGCCGGTGCGTTCGACCTCGAGTTTTTTGAGCATTTGGTGCAAGTTGGTTTATATGTATTCTTAGCACCACAACCATAACAAAAAACTCTACGCTTAGCTTCACAATCTTGATATCGATGCCCCTCTTTACGACAATTCCAACAAACTAGAGCCATTGCGCCAATTTCGCCTTCGCTCTCCATGTCAGAAAATTCTGCGGCATCCTCAGTTTCACTATCCTCTACCAGCTCAGAAACTTGCTTTCTAAAAGGAACTGTTTTTTGATAGCTATAATCTCGCTTTACGTCTTTTAAAAACGCTTCGCGACGGCGACAAATTTCACGCAGGCGGCTAACCGAATTTATTTGAATGTTTAATAATTCGTGCCTTATTTCGGGCCTTAAGTTTCGACGTAGTGTTTCGACAACAATCTCTTCAGGCATAGGACTTTCTAAACTATCCATTAGCTGAACTATTGCGTCATAAAATGAATCGAAATTTTCTTTTTCCCGCTGCTTTCGATCCCTGATAGCCTCTCGAATGTCTACATCTGTACGCGAATCTCGATATTGTTTTCGAAGTGCGTTACAAAGTAAGTCCCACCTTGCCAAAGGAGTAGTTCGATGGAACCGCCAATAAAATTCTCGTGCCTTTCCTTCAAAAAGCAAACTGGCATTAGAACAAAGAAGTGCAAAATTTCCCTCTAGAGTTTGGTGTGTCATTGCCTCAGCTCTATATATAAAATTATCGACACTAATGCCCTCCGGATTTCCATTGAAGCGTAACTTCCAACTATTCAGAATATGACCAACTTTATCTGGACGATACGTTAAATCGCTGTGCGAAGTTGGTGTTCCAGTAGGAAATACCACAGACATTGACTCGCGCTGACTGCGTTGCGCCTCTTGCTCATTATTATTTCTACGAGTATTTTGAGCCTGGTTTTGGGTCTGAGCCACTAAAGAACTCATCTGTTCTGCTATGTTGGTCCGTATCGACTGAGCTATTTGAGCTGACAATTGGCTAAAAAGGTCATTTTGCATGGCTCGAACTGCCTGAGCCACTATAGGAACGATAGAATTTTCTTGGGAATTCGTGCTATTCCGTTGTTCTGCTGATCTACTAGTACCCGGTATGTCGTCTTGAGTTGCATACGTTTCGTGTAATCTGACTTGTTGCCTGGTATTCTGCGCTATTGTGTCTGGTTGGCTTTTGAAACAAACAGCTACACAGAATGGGCAAGTATTTGCTGTGCGTGCATGAGCCATAATGCACTTTTTATGAAATTCATGGCCACAAGTAGTCGTGTAGCCAGTAGTTGCTGCTATGCTCTTTTTACATATATGACACTGTGTTGTAGGTTGGGCATTTGTGCCTGCCTCCTCATCCGAATGATCGACACCCATGATAAACAACAGAACTTATTAAGAGCAAAAAAAAATAACAGAAATACAAAACAGCTGATCTAAGCAATTTCAAGGGCAAGGTCAATAACCCTTGGAGCCGCTATTCGCTAATCTCTTCAACTGCTCTCTGCATGCGAACGAAACTGCAAACACAACCTGAGCGAAATGAGTGTAATTCTAAACAAATAATAATTATGCTAAGACCTAAAGTAAAACGTGTAAACAATAAAAACTATTGCGGTACTTGTAAATCAACAAATAAATATCAAGAAGAACAAAAAGCATAAACATAAATTGATCTTTTGCTTAGTCAATGCTCCCTGCATGAATCCCTTATCAGCAAATTAGCAGATTTGTTTACGTTTGCGTCGAAAAGAAAAAGTAAAATATTACGTTTGATGCTGGCGGCGACAAGTCATTACAATCGTCCACAGCTGATCCAATAGAATCAATTGCGGTAGACCTGTCCGTTTTTTTTCTTTCTTATTTTTCGCGCAACAACAACAACATGAGTAAGCTGTGGCCAAATGGTGATAACATTTATCAACTCAATTTGTCATCCAAAGCAACTTACATATTGAAATATTTTTTTTTTTTTTTTTTTAAAGGAAAAGATTTGGTTTTTGATTTATTAAATAATTTAAATGTGGTCAGAGGAATTCTTATAAAAGAAAATCACACTGCAAAATCCTATGCATTTAAACTACAAATAAAGTTTACCCATAGATTTGTTTTGAGTCTTTTCTTTCGCCTTTCAGCCGTGGTCAGTTGATTCGTTACTAATAACAAAGTCATCTGCATATCCTATGCGTCTTGAATAGCAAAATTAAAACTCAAAGGAAATTTGTTCAAATAGAAAAGCTTTCTGAATTACTTTCTCCTACTTTCAGCCGTGGTCAGGTATTCAACTACTGGAAATTTAAATACCTGCATATCCTATGCGTCTAAATGAGGGATCAAATAACTCATAGGAAGAATAAATTTTAGCGGCAACACCAACCGTGGTTGAAAAGACAGAAGATAGGTAGCTGAACTACAAAGTGTCTCCAACCCAATGTTACTGTTATAATTTAGGAAAATTGAAAATGAAAATAAAGAAAAGAACATTGTGTGTGTGTGAGCCTCTATGAGATTATGGGCTTCTTTATCTGAATGTGAGTTCTAGAGAAAGTTATTATAAAGGTCTAGATAAAGTATGCCCCACACGTTGGACGCCATTTTAAATAATATTATTGTCTATTATAATTCATAACTGTAACGGGTTACGTATATAATCCAGGCTAGATGGTGGGCATAGGTGAGAGCGCACGCGAAATTTTTCCGGCTCTGGCTCGTCGGCAAGTGGGGTGGTGATCTTGCTTCTCGCCTATGGTTTGCCTATACATATATATTTCTTTAAAAAAAAGATGCGTGCAGACAAGCGGAAAAGTTGCGGTAATACACACACAGGATAGTAAGAGGGAAAACAAACATAAAACGAAAATTGCGACCCTCAGGTGTTAATGAGGTGAACTGCGACCCTCAGGTGTTATTGAGGTGAACTGCCCTCCCTACCATGGTCATTCCTTACCAAAAAAATAAGGACTAACTATTAGAATGACCCCTAAAATTTCCGGGAGACCTACAGGGGCGGCATGACTAGCATTGATCAAAAGAAGTTAAGTTAAAACATTATAAAATATAATTTATTCACAAAAAAAAACGAACGTGGAAAAATAAGAAGTGCATGACAACCAATTATAAATAACAATTAAATAGGTATAATATAAATGAAATTAAATGTGTATGTATATGAATGCTTAAAATATATAGATAAAAGGTAATAAAAAAAATGAATATGAAAAATAAATAGAATTCAAAAATGATTTATAAAGGTATAACCAAAATGAAAAATATACATTCTTATGAATTATTAAATTAGAAAAAAAACTTTCGGCATGGAAACAAAATGGCAGTAGAAAAATGATGCAAGAAAAAAGAATTGAATCAGTTAAGCTAAGTAATGAAACTATATGTTCTGAGTTTTGCCTCTTTAGTTGAGTTTTTTTTTTTTTTGTTACGTGATTCGCAAAAAAAATAATAACAAAAAAAATAATTTGCAAAAAAAATAACTTACTTGGCGTTATCCATCGCTGAAAGTACTTTCCCGATGAGACCGCTGCTGAAAAGGAAAATCTTAGCTGATGGGAATACAATCCAACCATCTGTGTGGACACAAAACAGAATTTCGTTTCTTTTTCTTCTGCTGTACTAAAAAAAAACTCACTCGAAAGAAAACACTCAACAAAACATACAAAAAAAACGGTACTCCTCTTCCTCTTCAATATTCGAAGATACGGCCTCTCTTCGGATTTCGAGAACCAAGATAAACTAATAATTAAAATTCGGCCATGTGTTTCCCTATGCCTTCACAAAGTAAAATTAATGTCATCGAACAATGTAATATAAATGGTCTGAACCAAGATTAACAGTAAAAAAAAACTGTATAACTAAATAGAACTTTAAATATAAATATAATGAAAATTTAACCTATGGAGAAGTTGATTCTGGCTGGCCATTATATCGTTTTTTTCCAACAACCAAAAATTTAGCCACTACTGCCTTTTCCCTTTGCTCAGAGCCACACGTCTTAGCTGCACTCAACCTTTTTATTTAAACCAAACACAACAATGAAGCCGACGCGGGTAAAATTTAGCAGCGTGGATACGACGGCGCTGGTAGCTGCTTCGCGTACGATAGAAGACTGAGTTGCACTCAGGTGGGTCGGACGATCGCCTGCGGTTGTTCTGCTGCGTCGAACATAGGGTCCAAAACTTGAGTGATTTCGTCTTTTAGAATTTTAATGCTGCTGGCGGCTGCTGTTTATTGCATATGCCAATGCAATGGACTGCTCTTCGGTTTCAGAAACCCTCCAATACGATCAAGGGCTGGCATCCGGCGAAAATAGCTCAATATTATCACTGGCCTTTGTGTGGGCCTTTGTTTTATTTTTTTTTTTATTTTTATAAAACCAATCTGGATACGCTCTTTTTGGCGACTTTAAAATTTTTCTTCGACTCGGATATAAAAAAAACTTTGAACTGCAATTTGCACACGTCTGATCTCGGCCAAGTATCACCAGAAAAAGAAAGCATCTGACGCCTTGGACCAGGCGGGAACCTTTTTACAGAGGCGGTAGGTCAGCGAGGTGAAAGTAGCCATTTTCGGCGAAAGTGACACTTGCACCTGTTAAGCCAGGAGTTACCCTATTGACCTGCTTGCGCCTTTCCCTCATACGACCAAGAGGTGGCGCTAAGAAAAATTACGATATTCGCCTATTAAACTGATTTAACAAAACAGTTGCTGCTGCAAGCGTTACACTATTTATATTCTACTTTTAAAATCTGCTTTACTTTGTTTACAAATTAATTGCTATTTTTTACAATTCAAACTTTTTTATTGCTTCCAATATTTAAATCATATTTGTAACTGTGATTAAATTATTAGAAAAAATCGCAATCATGATCGCAACCGCAGGAGAAAGCGTTATTAGATATTATTCTAATTTTTCCAGATACTTTTGTATGCTCAATTAATTTCAACCCATATCGGTAGACATATAAAAAATTTAAATATAATTAAAACTTCCTAGTAAGCTGACGTTTTATTCACAAGAATTTTTGTTTTAGATACAACATTTATAGCAATTACAACTTTTTATTGAACACATTTTAAAAATTGTGTGACCCATACGAACGATCGTTGAGAAATCCGCCTTAGTAGGTAAAAGCTGGTCGTTTAAGGAAACCAGGACATGTCTAATAATAACTGCAAACAGTTTATCAGAAGCACTTCAATATTTTCCGCTGAAAACTAAATTGAAGCTCTTTGTTTTGAACTACTGAAGCCACAGCGTCATCAAATGCATTGTTTCTGTTACACCTTTTCTGATGGACAATTCGCAATGTTAAAAAAACTAAACAGAAAAGCCCACTTTTTTGACATTGTATGCCAATTTTTAAATAGGAAGCTCTTTAAAAGCTATTCCTATACTTAAATTATCAAAAGTTTGTAATTTCCTTTTGCTTAGAAAATTTGTAATTGTTGACAAGATCGGTCGACCCACCGTGCACTTCAAATAAATGAAATGAAATAAATACGAGTTAGCGCGTACTCACACAGACACACACACTCTCGAAAATATAGCATGACCAGAGCAGAATAGTCGAAGCGTTACTGAAATATTCAAAGCTCGACCGGAAACCAAACTACGCGAAAGAACCGAGTAAGCGAGCATGTTTAAACGTGCACTCATGTAGTGTATTAGTTTGTGCGTTTTGTGTGTCTGTCTGTGTGTGTTTGTGTGCCAAGTTAGTTCAAATATAAATATTAAATGTCCACCAATTAAACCAGCTTCGTATTTTTCCTTTCAATCCCAAGGCTCAACTAAATGTTTTGTAATTAAGAACTATTATGAAAACAAATTTAAATACAGACCATCTCACATACACACACACAGCGTATTACAAGTATAAGGATAGATAAGGAATGCTAAAAAAAATAAAACAAACTTTCACAGCGTACACATACTTATAACGCATCTTTGTGCAAAGTTTGGTGTCTCTACCTCTTATAGTCTCGAAGATCCAGGTGTTCATACGGACAGACGGACAAACAGACAGGGCTAGATCGACTCGTCTTGTATATACTTTGTGGGGTCTGCCACGCCTCCTTCTGCCTGTTACATTTTCAGCTCCCGCAAACCTAATATACTCTTGTACATTTTATGTACAGAGTATAAAAAAAGTTCAATATATATAAATTAAGACTTGAAATAAAAATAGAACAAATAAATATAAAATTTAATTAATTAAACATTAGATATGTATTATTAAGTTATATTGATAACGATCTAAATATTTAATGATAATTAAAAGTAACTTAATACTTGTATTGCTAGGATAGGGATTTAAAAAAAATAAATTAATAAACAAACACTTAAAATAAAGATAATCATAGCTTGTTTAGAGTAGGTAAGATAAACCATAGGAAATAACTTGCACATAAGCAACAAATTGTATGAAAACCCAGGATTTTGGAAAATAAAAATATAAATGGTATGGTTTTCCCTCTTGTCGTCAGCCATGTGGGCAAGGAATATTGTACACATCGCTTAAGAACTATTCAAAAATGATTCAAATTCAATGTGTAAAGAAATTATAGATGTTCATTGAATAAATAGTGCTGTTCAAATATAGGGATCTATGTTTGCTATTAATTCTGTGAAAGCAAATCTCATTTGTTTAGAAAATTCCTCTTGCGTTTCTTATATTAGTCGCCCCAGTTCTTCAGGGAAATAGCTTAGTCTCTGAGAGCATTAGAGAAGCAAACATTTAGGAAGAAGATTAGAAACTAATTTTGATTTCCTGTTGATAGGGAATATTTTTAGAAAACTCTACCTAAAATAAATATATTGTCTAATTTTTTTCTCAAATTTCCAGTCGTTTCACTCTGCCATTAATATTAGTAAACGAAATAATAACATCAAGGCAGAAGGAAAAAAAGTGTGCTTTAAAATAGGGCTCATTGTTGCTCATTGTTTTTAAGCAAGGCCAAGCCATCAAACTGACGGTAAAGAAGCGGTATTTTACTTCTAGTGGCCAGAGTGCTATGCTCTGAACACCGCTGGACACTGCAGTGCATCCAGCTTGAACAGCGTCCGACACAGGCCGAGAGCTAAGCATAAATTAGCCATTGCGCCTAATGAACAACAACACTCCATAGCATGCAGAAGGACTGACTGTCAAGTACGCAGCAGCATGTTTTTTTGGGACTTGCCTGCGCCTGTGATTGACAAATGAAGTGTGGGCCAGAAACACTGGAGAGTCGGAGAGCTGCCAATGTTGATTAATGATGCATGACTAAGCTGCAGCCGTCGTTCCCAAATTGTCGACTGAGCGCAATTAGCATGACTGTCTGTGCATGTCAGTGGTCAATAGTTTGCTTATTATTACAGAGCCGTCTTTGGAGTCGAGAGTCGTTGGTCGCATACTGATGCAGCTTTTGCTTTCTGCTGCTTTGAGAGGCGGTCATTTGAAAGTCAAACTAGTCACCAGCTCAAATTTCACAGTTGCTCGCAGCCGGCTTTGTCGTTTGTCAAAGTGACGCCAACAGCTAACTTCGAAATGCGAACAGCGAACTGCAAACTGCTAAATGCTTGCTGCCTTTACATACTATAAGTAGAAGCATTCGGGGTGAGGTCACATGCACTCGATTTCAAATTGTGTAGAGCACGCAACGAAAACAGCAACGACGGCAATGCGTCAACGATAACGACAACAATGTGCGAAAAGTAATTGAAATCGCAGCAGCCACAGGTAAACGGCTGTCAGGACACCCTTTCTGTGGCGTCGAGCTCAGCCTATGTGTGGTTTGTGTACGTCAACGAAGGCCATAAAGTGCAAACAGCTTTTTGCGTGTATCATACTTTCCTGTGCGTCTCGCTCAACAGCAACAACCAGCCAGCGAAAGTAATTCATAATAATAACAAAAAGGATGAAAAAAAAAACACTTATATTCATGCATGCAAAAAAAAAGTGTAGCACAGCTTTGGGGGCAGCTGTGCCTACAAAGCGTTCAATGATACTCCAATA
The DNA here is from genome assembly GCF_003285725.1 of Scaptodrosophila lebanonensis. Lineage (NCBI taxonomy): Eukaryota > Metazoa > Arthropoda > Insecta > Diptera > Drosophilidae > Scaptodrosophila > Scaptodrosophila lebanonensis. The sequence continues at coordinate 4,979,295 of NW_022060566.1, read as the reverse complement.
CTTAAAAAACGTGAGCCGCAAAAAAAAAGAAAGAATAAAAAAAATTAAAAAGGCTAGTATGTAAATTGTTTTTGTTCCTTCGTTGATTGTGCTGTTTTCGACACAAACCCTTTTTTTCCCCTCACAACTTTAATGAAGTTGCAATAAAACATAATAAATATTCGCAACGGATTTTCTCCTGCCGTGCCCATCCTTTGGATTGCCTTTTGCAACTTTGTTGACCCACTAAAAAGATTCGTTTGCGACTCACTTGAAGGCTGAATATTAATTAAAATTATAAAAGGCAGTTGTGAAGGGACTAAATTAAATGGACCTCAATAATATATTAAATGCTCGCCTAATAAGCAAGCCTAATTTTCGAAAATATACGAAATATCGTCTAATTTAAGACTTAAAGTTGTGTGTTTATTTATTATGCTGCTGGAGAAGTCAGAGCAAGTGCCACACACAAATTCCCAAAGGCAACCGAAAACAAAAGCAAAAAATGTCGACATGTTTGAAGGTATTTTTTGACAAGCTCCGCAAAAGTAAAAACATTTTAAGTTTTGACGCAAACATGCACAGATTACAAACAAGTATACGCATATATGCTCGTATATTGAAATACAATCGCTGAGCAAGCGCTAAAGAGAAGAGGAGGAAACACAATTAAACGCAGAGTACACGTGTAAGAAAATGTTCAATTTAGACAGCCTATGAAAAATAATTTAAGACTGATGGGTTGATGCTGGGTAGAGTAAAGGAAAAATATCGATCCAATAAATAAATAATTTTTAAATCAAGAAATATAATGGTTCAATCAAATTAAATCTATTCCACGCTATTTTATGTATCAAACCAATTTTTAAATGCTTCCAAATGAAATCGTCGACTAGTTACAATAAGCTCGACTTTGTTAAACATGCCTTCACACATTAAGCCTTAGAAATGTGTTTTAAAGCATCAGAATTGAGTGCGTTTACTCTAAAATATGTAAACAGAAGCAGTTATATTTAACCTTCAAAATTCTGAAATACCGCAGATGGTAAGGTGCCTGAACATGAATTCGATCTGTTTCTATTCAACGAAAACAAAGAAATTAAGAGTAGCTTGTGAATCAAATAAATGGAGTAATGGTTAGCATATTAATCTAGCCTCTAACTCATTTGTTCACTATTTTCCTTTCATAAATTTTGATTTGTACAATGCTGTGTACTTTTTCTGCTTAAGTTGCATAATTTCCATAGTTTTTATCTACCTACAAATTTAAATTATATATACATATGTGCCAACTACCTGGGCCATTAACTTTGTCGTCATCGTTCGAGAGGTTTGCGTTCGAAATAATATCAAGCAAATAAATAATTATTCTAGAGATATTGCTGAAATGTCTAAACTGAATCGAAAGGCATCGAAAGGGTAATCGAAATTGTATCGCAATGGTTGAGGTACGTATATGCGTAAATTGTAAACACCTATGTACGTATGTGTGTGTGTTTGCAAACGCCCTAGCGTGTAGCTGTAAGTGATCAAAAAGTGATAGGCACCAGACAAGATGAGAAGCAAATATACGTAACATGAAAATTAAAACGGCGAAATGGGGGAGCCACCAAGAGGCAGCTTTCCAGCCACTTAGTATCAACAATCTAACCACAATCATCAGCCATACCTTCCGCATCAGCGTGCTTTCTAAACGAACCGAAAGCAACTTTCACGCTCATGCAAATATGCGAGGCACATATAGAAGCACATAAGGACTGTACCGAAAAATAAATGCCAGGCATGATACCACGATAATTTCAGCCAAAAAAAATGGGTTAAATGAGAGCTTAGGGTAATCACAATTGGGGAAAAATATGTCGAGAAATATTTGTGCTTCATATGTAGGAGTCAGCAAGACTTTTGTAACCCTGAACTGCTCGGATCCAATAGTTCTTATTCAAGTTTCAGTTTCAATTTTAAAATTATGTTAAATAGTTAAAAGTGTGCATTGCTATATTTAACGTTTCTACCTAAAATTGTTATTTACATTTTGTCAGATTTTGTTTGTTAACTACTTTCTTCATCGAGTTCGGCAATATGCGCCAATTTTTGTTTTTAAATCACTAAAGTTGCCAGCAATTTTTTGTACAGTTCTATTTTATTGTGTTTCCTATTTTAGGTGAAGCTCTAAAATTATTCATAATTTCATAATTTATTTAAGGATATTTGCATTATTCGACTATGTCTATGTTTGGTCAACATGTTGAACTTCTGAGCTATTAAAAAATACCTGAATGCTTTATTTTTATTAACACAGCAGCTTTTACACGAACACAGACGAACCAATAACATGGAATTTTAGGATTAATGGCGACACTGTACGGCTCGATATTTGCTGGTGTATAGAAGGAAATAACTTAGTCACAAATTATTAAAGTACAAAGCAAATGCATTATTAGTTTTGAAAACCAGACAAAACTAATATACTTGTAATTGAAAACTAGAAAGGGCTGTCAAGAACATGCTTCTCATCATTTTCAATATGAGTTCTTAATACTTGTTCAAAAGAAATCACAATGCAAATGAAATGTTTTATTTTCAACTTATATTTCTGTCTCACTTTAAAGTGAATTATATATTTTTTCTATATCTTGAAAATATATCCTTGCCGCATTCTTTCCTACAAAATTTCATCCATCGGCTATATATACGTTTTATAACGAAGGATACAAATTGAATCATTTTAAAGGGATTCACCTTTAAACCTTTTTTTGTGCAGTACTACCATTTATTGAAATAGATAAACAACTTTCTTTAACATTCGGTTGCTCCGATTTTAATGAAATCCCCAATAACTTATTAATAATGCCTTAATGTTTGGTTCCTCAGACTTTGTGAGCAACATCATAGGAAATTCAATTTCAAAGTACGCCATTTCTTTGGCTACAGTCCTTACATATGTATAGAATGTTAGTCTGTATGTATTTTTTTTTTAATATATATGTATGCCATGCGTATGTATAGTTGTATGTGCATGTGTGTAAGTTAATTTCACTTTTTTGCGCTGTGTTGTGCTCCGTTCTCTGTTTACTTTTATTGTGCGCATTTTCGAGGCGCAGTGCAGAAGTTCCCAAGCCTCCTCCTCCCCCTACCCCTACCCCTCCCCCTACCCCTACCCCTCCCCCTACCCCGAACTACACACACCGCATCATCGATTTTGATTGCTCCTCCACTGCTGTTCCAGAGTGGGGAATTGCTGATATATAGTATACTATATAGTAAGTGCGGCAGTTGGGTCTCATAGTCCTGCTGTTTACCATTAAACAAATATGGTAAGCACCCAGACACATACACATACGAGTACTACAGCCGACCACAAAGAAGACATGGCACCCAGAGAACCAAAGGACGACGTTGTCTCGATAATATGGTCTGATTTCATTGCAACTGTTGCATGCGGCAGGAGACACTGGGCGTATGTTTGTCTTCACACACACACACCCACATCCACACCATACAGAAGTACGCTTAGAAAAATAATTGTCACTCAAACGTTCAAGTTTTAAGTGTTTTTCTTATATAAGTTTTAAAACTAAAGTTTTAAGATTTGCCTTTTTCAAATAAATCCACTTTTTAAACAAATTATCAATCTATAACTAAAAGTTTAACGAAGGGTAAATAAAGCAAGAAAAACCATTCTTTGCTCATTATATTTAAATCTTCAATTTTTTGCAAAAATTTTTCAAAATATCAAAACTAGCGTGTCTCTTTTTTTCAAGTGGAAATATATATGCAAAATCTATTACATATCCCAAACAATGAGACAATAAGGACAACAATGGCGGACAGCTGCCTGTTTGTTGTGTTTTTCTTTTCCATTTTTTTTAAGGTCCTATTGCGTGCGTGGTGCACTTTTTTATTTCAGTAACTTATTGGCTTTATAGCGACAATAATAATATTAAAACCAACAGCCAGAATAACAATGCAATATAATGGCATGCATATATTCACGCACTCTTCTGTATAATTCACTTCATTTTTATTTATTTTTTGTTGTTGTTGTTGTTGTTGTTGTACGCATGCACAGCATTTGCATAATTGAACAAGTAAGCAACATATGCAATGAAGAAAAAAGCAAAAAGCAAAATTTAACAAAACAAAGGCCATCAGAAATGCGTTTAAGTTGCACATAAATTATATGCATATTATTTGAATATGCAATCGCTGTGGCCGGATAGATCGCCATTGAACAGCGGCCATGGTGGCGACACATTTGCATTGCCACACAAATATTTATGAGTTCCACGGAAAGTTCGATTGAGATTTGTTGCATGAAATGCAAATGCGATTTGCCAATTTAGCTGCAATGTTTGTTGATAAATGGCAGGAGCTGGCGGCACCAGCAAGACCACAAGGCATCAAGCAGCAGGATATAAAATAGAAGCATCCTGGCGGCAGTTACAAAATAAATTTTAACAAGAATGAACGACATTTCAAAAACGACATTCTAAAAGTCGATCGACTTTGATGGAAATTAAACACATCTTTACTTAAAAGGTCGCTTTATACTACTATAAATGGTATATCCGTTGGCATGTTTATAGAGAATGTTACATTTCCAATACATAGTCTCTTGAGTGAGAGATGTTTCTCAAATGGACTTAAATTCCCATCAAATTTTGAATAATTAATTAAGTCCACCGAAATGACGCTTTCAACAAAAACTCCATACTTGAATAACAGAAATGTAATAATTATTTGTATTCACATACCCATTTGTAACGAAATTGTTTGGACAAAGCAATTAAGAACTCAATACTTGTATAATAAATTTAAATAAAGTACATATTCCTTTCTTAATCTCATTCCAATAGCAGAATGCATGGAGACGTTCTATTATCTCCGTATTTTTAAAAACTTATGACAGTGAAGTTCGGTTTCTAAAGAAATGTAATAATTATTTTCATTCACGTACCAATGTGTATTGAAATTCTCCATTCATTTGAAGAATGTATGGAGATATTGAGAATCATGGGGAATAAATACTCCAGATAAACTCAAAAAACTAACATAAATAAATATTATTTATATACTATTATAGAATTGCCAATCATGCTCATATTTTAAACAATTTCAATACATAAATACTAAGCAAGGACTTGCCCATTTGCGAAACATCTGACCTGACAAGCACACACTCTATAGCCAGCTCTGGCTTTCAAAACCGATGAAGAATCATGAATATTATGCAATATGTCAAAATGCATGGGGAAAATGTATAAAAAAAAGCGTGCGCACATCAAAAGCTCATTAAAATTTTAACGCTTTTGAGCAAGCTGAACGAGTAGAAGAAGAAGCAGCAACAACAAGCCAGTCAGCCAGTCAGCCAGCCAGCCAACCAGCCACAATCAATCAATCAACCAATCAATCATACAGGTTTTGGCGTTTGTATGCATGTGTGTGTGTGTGTATGTGTGGGCCATTTGTAAAGCATTTCTCAGACGCCGAGCAACGCTTCAAAAGTTCAACACTAAGGACTCTGAAAGGACGAAGGAATAAAATTGCAATCGTGATGTTGTTGTTCTCAACATGCTTTACATTAATGTCAAAAGGCCGGCTACAATTATGATTGTTATCGTTATGGATGTGGATGTGGATGAGGATGTGGGTGAGGATGTGGATGTGGATGGGGATGTGGCCGTAGCGGTTGCGGTTTCGTTTGCATTACAAATCAAACACAGACGCAGAACAACAGCAACAAACAATCAGTCGACGAGTCAACTCGGTTAACCGAATGCTGTATAAATTGTGCAATTTATTTCTTATTTGTTTTTCCCTTAACGAAAGGAAAAATGGCAACAACAAAAAAGCAAACAAAATGAAAACAGATATAAATGTTTGCAAGCACTTAATGCATTGAACGATGCATTGAGCAACAAATTAAAATGTCACTCGCTTGTTCTGCAAATTAATTAATTCGGATTCAATTCATGCGCACCGCGCACAGCACATTTCATAAAAAATGAATTTTTCGCAATTTAATTTACGATTATGCGCATTAAAAAGGAAAACGTCATCAATTAAAGTTTTGAAAGGATAACTCCTGGTGATGTTTTATTGGCGCTCTTTGCCATCAACATTTTCCCAACACGCGACTTTATCGCTTAATGCTTGACGTAGTGATGGTGAGGAGGTGGAGGGGGAGGGGGAGAGTGTCGACTGTCGCCATATCTTTACAGTTATGCAGCTGCACATATCGGTGAGTCAAGTATTAATAATTTATTTAACAATTTTGCAACATACAACGATTCTTAAAGCGAGTTTGGTAAGTATGAGAATTTTAACTTCTACTAAATGGAAGTACTTACTATACATATATAGATTCCGAAAGCGCTCAACCGATTTTGATCGAATTTTGTGGTCTCGTGACTTATACTGTGAAGTTTCGTGACGATTGGATAAACTGAATAGAACATAAAAATGGTGATAATGATGCTGAAATTTATTCACTTAAAAATAAACTAATTGAATTTTTTGGATAATTTGTGCCACACAAAAACATCTGAAGGATGGTTTTAATATTTAATTAAAACCATTCAATCTATCAGATCGAATTATACTATATTTATTCAGTAATCATTTATATATTTCTTTTCGAGTATTTAGAAACTGATGAGATGATATGGATAAAAAAAAGTTTAATAAAAGCACATCGGACAAATAGACAATAGATATATATAATATAATTATGCATGCAAAACCGATAAATCCATGTTGTGTTGAGAACGGAATTTTTAAAGCTAACAGCAATAGCAATAATTCTTGAAATTGTTAAATATTTTGAGGATAATGGCCGATGACGCGTGTCTAGTGTGTCCGATAGGTACGTCGTTAGCCTTCGCTTTCTTTCTGATTCAGGATGTGGTGGATGCCTCGTGGGAGAACGCCAACATTTTGCCACAGCAGTAGAGGACTATTAGAGACATAGGCACACTGCACTTATTGTAGTGCTCTCTTTTGGCTTTTTACCAATCGGCGATAGTTAAACGAGTGCAGAAGGGGAATAAGCAACAAGAAACAAAACAACAAGGAAGCAATGGTCTAGATAGAAATCTGCGAAAATAGCGCTAACGCCATTCCAGAACTAGATTGGTAGATTTAAGATAGGCAGGAAGATTTTGACATACTTGAGCGAGCCCTGGGTAGTCAAGAGTCCACAGCCAAAGGAGTCAGTAGGCGAAGTGCCTGCGTGAGTTGGACACGAGAGTCCAAGGCGGATAAGAATTGATTTGTTTGCATGCATAGCGCTCCAGCTCCTCCAATTCGTCAGCTATAACCATAAAATCTTTGAGCGTCCGGTGTGTTCCTGTGCGAGCGATTGCCCACAAGTCGCCCTCTCATAGCTTTAACTTCAGCCTCAACTGCAGGTGATTACAGTATTTCTTAAAGTATTTCTTAATAGATATTTGAAATATAATTTAAATGCCAACAAGCCAAAGCATAAGCTTAAAGCATAAGAGTTGTAACAAACAACCATTACTTATAATACGATTTTTAAACGTTTCCAATTTTCCAGTTCGTTGTCGCTTTTCAAGCGTTTTAAATGTCAGCCTCAGTACACAAGTATTGGCTTAAACTCATCAGTGGACTTGTTTCAAAATTAGCCTCAGAGCCATCAAAAAATCTCATCACAATATATTATTAATGATACAATCTTATATCCAGGACATCAGTTGCATTACTTGGGTGCACAGGACGGGCATCTCAGTATCACTTAAGTACTTAGTAAGTCAACTAAAGTTGCCGTTTGGGACGTGCCATCGATGGCATAATGAAGTTTAACTTTATCCACCTGAGCATTAATGTATGTGTGTCTGTGTGTCTGTCGGCTTGTGTGCCTGTGCGGGCTTGTGAGCCTGTGTGTGTGTGTGTGTCTATGCCGCTGGCGGCAGGACACATAATTTGTCAAGCAAATTATTGACGACCAACCGAATAAGGCGCATTGACCGCAACGGTCACACATCGTTTATTAACGAAGGATGTGAGCATTCGTGTGAAGCACATTCGTTGAAATACACACACACACGCAGATACACACACCCACACGCATTAGCCACGGTGGAAATGTTATAATCAACTAATTAGGTTCATATAAAAAGACGCCATTAAGTTAAGATAATACTTAATTAAATACTCAAATAAATGCTCGACGGAGTCAAATTTCAAAAATAAATGTTCAGATAAATTGCAGGCGTATATCTGTAATTATTATTTAATCGTATAGGTTAAAGAAAGCTAAGAAGTGTATCAACCCTAGTAACGAGTAATTATTGTTGGCAATTATAGCAAACAAAATATACTACTTTAATTAAATTTTGGAATACAAAGAAAAACAAATTGTAATTAAATACTTCGAATTATTATCATTGTTGATTCCTGAACGAAAATAAGCAACGAGGATAAGCAATGACGAAAAGAAACAAGAATAAGAAACGATGATAAGAAACTAGGATAACGAATGACGAAAATGAACGAGGATAAGGAACGAGAATAAGAAACGGGAAAGATACAACGATGTGGAACGAAGAAGCGAGGATAAGGATCGAGGATAAGGATATAGAAGGCACGAGGATAAGGAATGACGAAAATTAACGAGAATAAGAAACGAGGTAACGGAACGAGGATATGGAACGAATATAAAGAACGAGTAAGGAACGTTGTTAAAGAACGAGCATAAGGAATAACGATAAGGAACGAGAATTAGAAACGGTTGCAAGATACTATGATAAGGAACGACGATAAGAAACGAGCATAAGGAACGGGAAAAGAGCTTGGTGTTAGTCCTTGAACATTATTAATTCTTGATTGGAAAAGCTTAAGAGAAGTAACAGGTTTATAAATGATACATATGTATGTATGTATGTATGTATGTATCAACATACATTTTTAAAGCTTCAGTTATTCCTACTATATATACATATATATATTATAATTGAGGGAGGGACCTGGGCCAAAGAACGCCCTCCGATCTTGATTGAATCGGCAGCTTGCGAAGTCAACGACAGGTCAACAACGCATAAATGTTTTTTTGTTGTTGTGAATAAGTTAATATTGCTGCTTTGCCTCAACTCTGTACTGCAAGCATAGACACGCATAAGCACGCATTGATACGTACTGACACGCATGTTTTGCGTATTGTGTGTACAGGGTGCTGAAGAGTTGGGCCCGCTCGACTCTAGCATTCCATTCATGTTTCTATTTAAAAGACCCAAGAACTGGCATGAACATTAAAGGGAAGCTACGCTGACTACAAATTTACATATATGTATATATGTGTGTATGTCTGTATATATGGGTATTTGTGTATAGTACGAGTATATACTTAGTTATGGCATAAAGCGATTGCTTAATTTGCGTTACGTGCAGCTATTGGGACTTTTTTCGCTAAATGAGTATGTGAGCCCGAAAGTATGGCATTGTTTATGAAATACACACACAGAGACAGTGCTCTGCTCTGCTTATCTGTTAGTATGCCCAACTCGTCCTTGGGCGCAATTATCCTTTTGACTCACACGCACACACGGACTTACACATGAAAATAAACATGCGCCTTAGCATAAACAACATAAGCAAATAGTTTGGCATGCTTTTAGTTAAGGCCGCTGCTATTGTATGTGTATGTGTGTGATGGCTGTGTGTATGTGTGTGATGGCTGTGTGTATGTGAGTGGGTGACTCTGTCAGCATGTGTGGGAGATGTTTGCGCGTGTATGTGTTGCGTCGCTTAAATTGCTTGGAATTCGGAACAAAGCTCGACTCGCAATTAAACAATGCCAAAATGCAGGCCATGCTAAGCGAGACGCGCTCATTAGAAAGCTGTTAAAATGCAAAAACAACAACAACAACAGCAGCAGCAGCAGCAGCAGCTGATAGCAGCAGCAACATCAACAATTGCAGGAAGAACAATAACCCTTCACTTCACAACTTAACCGGCAGTCATTAGCACCTTTAAAGTGCACTACTCTTACACTAAAAGCTGCCAAATGGCAGCACATGTAAGGCACACAACGACAGCAACAAAAGCAACGGTTAATGGACTTTTCCACGCCCACCGCAAACCTTTTTATTGTACCCCCCCACACACCTCCCCGCCACACACACCCGCAAAGACGTCGACTAAAAATTCGTAGTTTTTAATTGGAGCAAAGAAAGCAAAAAAGAAAGAGAATGAGAGCAACAGCATCTACGGAGTCAGACAGACAAAGGCCAAGGGACACGATATGTTCCTGGCATATCCTAGCACCACTGGCACTTAAAGCCAAATCGCATGATAATTGCCAGACGACATTGTAAATGGCCTTCGAACGGCGTTTCAGTGACAAGGGTCCATGGAAAGAAAAAGGAGGCGAGAACAGGAGCAACTGCCACACAATAAAATATGCATTTCGCCTTTCCACATTCTAGGGCTGTAAAGGCAGCCATGTCTATCATAATAGGAATTTTCCAGCCGTGATAAGCCTATGATATTTTAATCGTATTAATCTATTTATTACTCAGCCATTAGTATGCTATTAAGCGCGGCCGCACACTTAGGCATGAAGTAGTTCATTGTGTTGTCATATCCCTAATCCCAATGCCCTACGTTTTATCCGTCCATTATGTCCATTACGAATTTTATTACAAGTACTTTCCTAATTTCCATTGGTATGTCTGTGAGATCATTTAGATACGGTTGCAATAAGCTCGAGTCGGCTAACTGCTGGACAAAGAAAGTTAACTGCGCTTTCGTCCTCTTCCTCAGTTCTACAGATCTTCTTCAGCTTGGGAGGGTTCTCTTGATGTCCACAGCTTTGCAGATGAGCCTTTCTAGAACACACATATTGTGCGCAGCTGAGACGATCCTGCATAAACGAATTCTAACAACGGGGGATATATTTATATATATACCACTTCTTCACATTTTCATACCTGGAAAAAACCTTAAACCACATTGAAATGAAACATGTACATTAAATTCCAACAAGCAACATATAGTATATATACATAACTATAGTCCCTTTCTATAAACAACTTGTATTTGAATCAGAGCTTTAAGACATCCAATAAAATCTTTATGTTTTGTGCAGCCTCTTAAACGTGCATTTCAATATTCAAACAACATTTTTCCTCACAATATTTCCGCTCCCTTCTCTTCATTTAAGCACCATTTTTGTAAGTGCTAAATTAAATATAATTTCTAGAAAGAAAGAATTAAATTTTAAAAAAATTGTAATGCAAATAATTAAATGAAATTTCATCCAATTCTACGAGTAAGTTACGAAAAGTATGTCCCCAAAGGTTATGCTGTAAACAGACGCTTTTTTTCCATTAACCATTTTAGTGAAAATTCTCTTGTTCATTTAAAATCTCGACAAACAACATAAAAATGCCAATAAAAGGAAGCAGACATGTTTATTCTCATTTGTTTGAAAATGAAAAGAAACGTGCCTCACGAAATTGAACTTAATTTAACATTTGTTTAATAGCAATTAGTTGAAGTTCAAGGAAACAGGTTTCTGGCGACGCGACATCAAAACGAAAACTTGGTCAATTAATTTGGCACAGGAAGAACAAACAACAAGAACAACAACAGGATGGTAACAATAGCAAAATGAATGGCATCAACAACGACTTGAAAAATGTGGCTTATTTATTTGAACAGCAGCGTTATCTGTTGCTCTCGGGTGCAGGAGACACGCACACATACTCACACACACACATATGTTGTTGGCATTGCTGTTTGTCGTCATCATTTGTAGAAAATCCTTTCGGTTGAGTGTGAAACAAACTAAGACATGTTGATGAGAAGCAACAGAGCAGCAGGAACAGCTACAATGAAGAAGGACAGCAGAGCATAAGGGATAGCGACAGAACAAACCAATGCACACACACACACACACACACACACACACAACCATACACATACTGAGGCAAATAAACAACGTGTAGAGCTGTAGAAATTGTGTGACCGCTCGGACATTGAATTTAATACGCTTCAAGCTATCCGTGCCACTGCCCCACGATGGAAGTCGAACGTGCTGTGCATACAACAGCAGTGGTGGCAGTGGCAGTGGTGGTGGTGGTGGCAGTGACGGTGGCTGCGGCAGTGGCAACAACAATTGGAGCAGTTGCCGTGGTGGCAGTCGGAAGTTTGGCAGCATTAAGGCTGCTCATCATTTCTCATGGCTTCGCGCAACGTCCGCCATGGAAAGGCTATTTATTTTATTGCAAAAATTGTTTGACTACGCTGCGTATGAGCAATGCACCAACGCCAACACACACACAGAGAGGGAGAAGGGGGAAAGACATGGGCATAGGGATAAAGAGAGAGAGTCGCGTAGACAGTTGCATGTGGGCTGCACAATGGCAAAACACAAAATATGCGAAACACAAATTACTTTAATAGCTTTTAGCTTGGTTACACATACGACGCGTTGGCTGCCACGCACACCAACAACCCAACACACACACACACTTACACTAAGTGGGTGGGCGCTGGCAATTCAGCAAACATGATGTTGGCCGAAACTGCAATTGGCTTGAAATTGAAATGCTGCCAAAAGGCAGAAACGCGTTTAAAGTTAAACCCCAACTTGACAGCTAAAAGCTTGCACACACACACACACACACACACACACAAACACACATACGCATACATGTCACACATTTGACACTCGAACATTAGCCGCTGACAAAGGCTTAGCAAGCAGCTACTAAATTCTGAACGTCTAAAGTGAAAATCGGGCATGCCGCCTAAGCTGCGATAAAACTAAAAGCGTTTGCTATCAGCCATGATGTGTAATGAACGCCAATTTTGATCCCAGACCGCCCACCACCCACTCTACCAGCACCACATCGCTCGTGCCCCCGAAACATGACACAGCTATTGTCAAAAGCTAGTGGCATTGTTGCTATTTTGAAAACTAAACAGAATAACATATTCTTATGTGGACAAACTAAAAAAAAAGGAAAAGGAAGGAAAAAATTAAATATAGAATGCGTCAGAAAGAAAAATCCAACCAAAATAATGAAATTTAAAATAAAAACAATAAATTCGCTTGCCTTCTTTAATAGTGTTGCTTTATCAAAACAGTGGCCTGATAAGAGCCTGTTTATTTGTTTACATTCTGCGCTTGAGAGCTCGCCTTTATATTGATGAAACTGGATATAAAAATAATAATTTTATATAGATATTCTGTAATTCAGTACTAATTATTACATTACTACATTTAAATTATCTGATTATCTCGCATTACTGGATATAAAAATAATAATTTTATATAGATATTCTGTAAAGCATTATTAGATTTTTACTGGATATAAAAATAATAATTTTATATAGATATTCTGTGAAGTTGTAAAATTGTGGTACTAGTATTAGTATTATAAATTACTAGTAACTAATTACTAATTATTACATTAATTATTAATTATTACTGGTACTAGTTCCAGTAGTACTAGTTCATTAATTATTAGTTAATTAACTTAACTTAACTTAGTATTTCAAAGTCGGGGCACCCGACTTTAACTCTTTTACTTTTTAATCTTTAGATTCATTCCATATTAGAATATTCTATAGAGCTTTAGGTACTACTAGACTTTAAATTATCTGATTATCTCGCATTATTAGATTTTTACTGGATATAAAAATAATAATTTTATATAGATATTCTGTAAAGCATTATTATATTTTTTACTGGATATAAAAATAATAATTGTATATAGATATTCTGTAATTCAGTACTAATTATTACATTATTACATTTAAATTATCTGATTATCTCGCATTAAACATAGTACAGATTATTTCAAAGTCGGGATATTTTATATAGATATTCTGTAATTCAGTACTAATTATTACATTACTACATTTAAATTACCTGATTACAGATTACAGATTACAGATTATTTCAAAGTCGGGATATTTTATATAGATATTCTGTACTAATTATTACATTACTACATTTAAATTATCTGATTATCTCGCATTACTGGATATAAAAATAATAATTTTATATAGATATTCTGTAAAGTTGTTATCTCGCATTAAACATAGTACAGATTATTTCAAAGTCGGGATATTTTATATAGATATTCTGTAATTCAGTACTAATTATTACATTACTACATTTAAATTACCTGATTATCTCGCATTACTGGATATAAAAATAATAATTTTATATAGATATTCTGTAAAGTTGTTATCTCGCATTATTAGATTTTTACTGGATATAAAAATAATAATTTTATATAGATATTCTGTAAAGCATTATTAGATTTTTACTGGATATAAAAATAATAATTTTATATAGATATTCTGTGAAGTTGTAAAATTGTGGTACTAGTATTAGTATTATTAATTACTAGTACCATTTTTTTTTAATTTTTACTGGATATAAAAATAATAATTTTATTTTTCTGTAAAGTTGGTACTAGTATTTGTATTATAAATTACTAGTAACTAATTACTAATTATTACATTAAGTATTAATTATTACTGGTACTAGTTCCAGTAGTACTAGTTCATAAATTATTAGTTAATTAACTTAACTTAACTTAGTATTTCAAAGTCGGGGCACCCGACTTTAGTTGGTACTAGTATTTGTATTATAAATTACTAGTAACTAATTACTAATTATTACATTAATTATTAATTATTACTGGTACTAGTTCCAGTAGTACTAGTTCATTAATTATTAGTTAATTAACTTAACTTAACTTAGTATTTCAAAGTCGGGGCACCCGACTTTAGCTCTTTTACTTTTTAATCTTTAGATTCATTCCATATTAGAATATTCTATAGAGCTTTAGGTACTACTAGACTTTAAATTATCTGATTATCTCGCATTATTCGATTTTTACTGGATATAAAAATAATAATTTTATATAGATATTCGGTAAAGCATTATTATATTTTTTACTGGATATAAAAATAATAATTTTATATAGATATTCTGTAATTCAGTACTAATTATTACATTATTACATTTAAATTAGATTCATTCCATATTAGAATATTCTATAGAGCTTTAGGTACTACTAGACTTTAAATTATCTGATTATCTCGCATTATTAGATTTTTACTGGATATAAAAATAATAATTTTATATAGATATTCTGTAAAGCATTATTATATTTTTTACTGGATAGATAGATATTCTGTAATTCAGTACTAATTATTACATTATTACATTTAAATTATCTGATTATCTCGCATTAAACATAGTACAGATTATTTCAAAGTCGGGATATTTTATATAGATATTCTGTAATTCAGTACTAATTATTACATTACTACATTTAAATTACCTGATTATCTCGCATTACTGGATATAAAAATAATAATTTTATATAGATATTCTGTAAAGTTGTTATCTCGCATTATTAGATTTTTACTGGATATAAAAATAATAATTTTATATAGATATTCTGTAAAGCATTATTAGATTTTTACTGGATATAAAAATAATAATTTTATATAGATATTCTGTGAAGTTGTAAAATTGTGGTACTAGTATTAGTATTATTAATTACTAGTACCATTTTTTTTAAATTTTTACTGGATATAAAAATAATAATTTTATTTTTCTGTAAAGTTGGTACTAGTATTTGTATTATAAATTACTAGTAACTAATTATTACATTACTTATTAATTATTACTGGTACTAGTTCCAGTAGTACTAGTTCATTAATTATTAGTTAATTAACTTAACTTAACTTAGTATTTCAAAGTCGGGGCACCCGACTTTAGTTGGTACTAGTATTTGTATTATAAATTACTAGTAACTAATTACTAATTATTAATAATTAGTATAAATTATCTGATTATCTCGCATTATTCGATTTTTACTGGATATAAAAATAATAATTTTATATAGATATTCGGTAAAGCATTATTATATTTTTTACTGGATATAAAAATAATAATTTTATATAGATATTCTGTAATTCAGTACTAATTATTACATTATTACATTTAAATTAGATTCATTCCATATTAGAATATTCTATAGAGCTTTAGGTACTACTAGACTTTAAATTATCTGATTATCTCGCATTATTAGATTTTTACTGGATATAAAAATAATAATTTTATATAGATATTCTGTAAAGCATTATTATATTTTTTACTGGATATAAAAATAATAATTTTATATAGATATTCTGTAAAGTTGTAAAATTGTGGTACTAGTATTAGTATTATTAATTACTAGTACCATTTTTTTAAATTTTTACTGGATATAAAAATAATAATTTTATTTTTCTGTAAAGTTGTAAAATTGTGGTACTAGTATTTGTATTATAAATTACTAGTAACTAATTACTAATTATTACATTAATTATTAATTATTACTGGTACTAGTATTTGTATTATAAATTACTAGTAACTAATTACTAATTATTACATTAATTATTAATTATTACTGGTACTAGTTCCAGTAGTACTAGTTCATTAATTAATATATAATAATTCATTAATTAGTTCATTAATTTTATATAGATATTCTGTAATTCAGTACTAATTATTACATTACTACATTTAAATTATCTGATTATCTCGCATTACTGGATATAAAAATAATAATTTTATATAGATATTCTGTAAAGTTGTAAAATTGTGGTACTAGTATTAGTATTATTAATTACTAGTACCATTTTTTTTTTAAAAAATAAAATAATAATTTTATTTTTCTGTAAAGTTGTAAAATTGTGGTACTAGTATTTGTATTATAAATTACTAGTAACTAATTACTAATTATTACATTAATTATTAATTATTACTGGTACTAGTATTTGTATTATAAATTACTAGTAACTAATTACTAATTATTACATTAATTATTAATTATTACTGGTACTAGTTCCAGTAGTACTAGTTCATTAATTATTTGTTAATTAACTTAACTTAACTTAGTATTTCAAAGTCGGGGCACCCGACTTTAGCTCTTTTACTTTTTAATCTTTAGATTCATTCCATATTAGAATATTCTATGGTGCTTTAGTTACTACTAGACTTTAAATTATCTGATTATCTCGCATTATTAGATTTTTACTGGATATAAAAATAATAATTTTATTACCAACATTTGTAAGTGGCTGTTGTAAAGATTTTGTGGCTCGTTATTCAACAAATAAGAAAAAATGAAATGAAAAGCCTTGTTTTTATAAGAAAATATTTCTGTACGATGATGTGCTTTTTAAAATCTTTATCCCACATTTTCGTGCGTTTTTCTTTTTTGTCATTTGTGTTTGCCGATTTATGTGCACAAGATGTTGTGGCAATACTTGGCCAGCTGGCCCATGCTGTTTCCCCGGCTACCAGTCAATGCATAAGTCAACTGGTCCTGCCGGGCGCTTGCCATAAAAGTTGAGATGAATTTTATGAACAATTGAAGGGCCAACTTTATTGGCACATAATTTGTAAGGAATAGATGAGCGGCTGGGGAGCTGACGTTCAAGGCATTTCAAATAGAGGGCCAAGTCAAAATGACCAAACAGCAACAACAACAACGTAGTGTGTTTGTGTTTGTGAAATAGAGTCATGAAGACTACAGCATACAAACAAGCTAGATAAACAATACAATGGCAACAAACGGAAATGCAGACGCACACACACACACGCACTCGATTGGCAGAACAAAATGGCACTGGGCGCATTAATTGAAATCAAAGGCAATGATCAAGCAGCACAGATAAGCCAACAGCCAAATAGGGTTCACAACAAGAAGGGCCAAGGACATGCCAAAAAAAAAAATTTTATATCTACAACAAAAAAAACGAGTCATAATGTTGGCTGAGGGCTCACTAAAGCATTCAGCTTCATTTCTTGTTGCCTTTTTCAGTTTGCTTAGAATTGCGTGAAAATGCGCACAAACTTGCAACAAAAACAAAAGGGTACGCAAAGAAAACAACAACAGCAACAACAACTACATCGACTATACATATAGCTGTGGCATAAAGGACGACGCCAAAAAATGATTCTGCCAGCATTTTGAGTAATAAGTGAAAATTGCCTTCGGGTCTCTATATCTCACGGCCTCCTCTGCCTGCATGATGTTTGGGCCCGGCCCAGCAAGGCCGGACATTCAATCAAGAACCACCCAGCCCCCCCCCCCCTCAGCCCACCCCTTCACCATTTGCAAGCATTACATTTTTGTTATCTGGCCATAGTGAACAGTGTGATTTATTTGGGGATAGTGCCCATCCCTCAATTTGGAGTTGTTATTTAATTTAGTGTTCTTCAAATGGCCCAAATATGTTCGATATTTGACTATTTTTAGAATATTGATTTAATTTAATTTAATATATATTTAATTTAATTTAACATATATAATACGTAGATACAGGTTATACACCACAGTGCCTATTTATATTTAACAGGGAATTATTTTATATTTTGTTTCCTGTTTTATTTCTAAATACTCCTTTCTTCTTTATTTTCTTCGCTGTTTCATTTTTTGATATTCTGTGTTAGATTCTGCTTCATTCATTGAATTCTTTGTAAATATAAATAAATGTTTCATTATGTATTTCTCTCACTGCTTAATTTTGCCAATCTCTGTTCCATTCAATTGTATCTGTTGTTTTATTCTCTCCTTATCCTTAAAATAGCTAATTATTTTCCTATTTCACTCACTATTCCGCGATTTATTTAATTCCGCTTTAATATCCCCTTAAGTATCCGTTTCACCTTAATTGTTTTCTTTTTCTGTCGCATTCTAAAAAATGTTTCTTTCTATGTCTCATTCTTCTTTCCATTCCATTCTTTATATATAATTATAGGTACTTATAACGAAGGTATTTAACGAAAATTAAATGCAAAATTTTGAAATACATTGTTTTCTAAAAAGTTGTTGAATTTTAAAACTGAATACAGTTATAAATAAAGTAAATGTCTGCTTTCGTTTTGACCTTATTTGTAAAAATGTTGTTAATGGCGACATTTAAGGTACTTGTGTATTTATGTCACAATGTGCGCTGCCCGAGCTGCCTGAGCTGTGCTCTTTACTGACCATCGCATAATAAATATATATTCTCATTGTTCATGCGACGCGGTTTAAAACTTAAAATGAAATATGGCACTTGACAAAAAGCGTAGCACGCCAAGAGGCTGACAGTCTACAAATGACACCGCCAGGCTGTAAGATGAGCAGAAATAGCAGAAGAAGCGAAAGTGAAAGCTAAAGCAGCACCACTGGCGTTGGTAGTGTTTCTGATGGTGGTGGTAGTAGTGGTGGTTGTGTTGGCTCAAGCAGCCGATGCGACACATAAATGGTGGGCCATGATGAAATAAATGTGCTGCCTACTTTTGAGCGCCAAAGAGCTTCAAATTGCATTACACTGTGTGTATGGATGTCTGTGTGTGTGCGCACGCATCAGAATGGGGTATGTATATGACAATTAAAAGTACAAACAGTAAAGCAATTTACTGCCCCAAAACGTTCGCTCCATTAAACCGAAAGGCCTTATACGAGACGTATGGAAGGGAGCGTCAGCACACTTCAGCGCATAAATAAATAAATAAAATGAGTGCAAATCTCAACTCTGCCGCCGCCGTCGCCGTCGCCTTCCACGAAAGGCTTAACCAATGACAATTTAAGGATTTTGTTATTTACATAAATTTTGGTGGAAGGCAGCCGGATGCGCCAATGGAATTGGTTTGAGTTCCTTAAGGTGCCCAAGATGGGATTGTTGGTGCCATAAAGTGCTCTAACATCATTAAATTTTATGCCAACAACTACAACAACAATAAAGGAGTCAAAACAGAAACAAAAAAGGTGGCAGCCCGCATATGTGGGTGCGTAAATATTAACACCAATGGGTGTGTGTGTGTGTGTGTGTGTAAGTACCCAGTCGAAATCTTTAGTGCAGACATAGCCGCCAAATAGTAGCGCTTCAATTAGTCACGTCTACTTAACCAGATAGGTGTACTAATATTCCAAGATAAGCACATCTAGATATACAGTGATGAAAGAAATAATAGAAACGACAAAAGTTTTTTCGGTTATTGCAATTTTCTTCCATTGCTAACCAATTATCGTGCATATCAGAAGAAACGCATATAACTTGACCAGAAATCGAAGACTGAAGTTTTCAGTGAAAGATTCAATGTCGTTTTTATTATTTTTACCATCACTGTATGTATCTGGGTATATATTTATTTTATTCATTTATTTCTCCTTAAAATGGAACTGAGTTGGATTTGTTGAAGTTTTTTTATTGATCATATGCATAAATCATTATTTAAATGCGTCGTGCTTTATTTAATCAAAATTGAACATTTTTTAAAATTTAAAAAAAAATCGAATTTAAAAGGGGGAGAAGAGGTTGCTACAATATTGATTTGTCTATATTGGACAAACGGGAAAAATTAAAAATGCCGAAATACGAAGAAATGTTAAGTTATTTTCAGTCGAAAATCAAATTATGAAAACTATTAATAAGAAATTCAAAGTGACAAGCTTTGTGACCAAATTGCTCGACTTAAATATAATTATATTATATGATTAAAAGATGTAGTGGTATTTGCATGAAATCAACAAATCTTGAGAGAAATCAACAAATAATATTTAAAAACTAGTTGCAAGAAACTAGAAGCAATTTCTCTGTCTTTCCACATTTGTGCTTATATTTGAGAATATATGTTCAATTTTTTAGAAAACAATTTCTTCATTTGCATATTTTGTGCCAAAGCTAACAAAGATATCGATAAACACAATAATTCGAGCTTGTATCCCGATTTTTTCTTTACCGCACAAAATGGGTTTTTTTTTATTGTCTAAATCAATTGTGAATCAAAGGACTGCAAGTCCGACTGGGTCGCTACTAGCGCACATACATAAATATTCACACACATCTATATACACATACATTTTTATGCTCTGCCATGGGGCGTCGGTCGCTCGGCCGCCGCTCCTGCAGAACCAGATTGTAACACCTTGGTGACATATGCCAACCTACGACAATGACAAGCAACACCCTTCTGCCGCGCTTCCGCCCCGTCTGGCCCACCACCTCACCCACATACGAACCTCTTGAAGCACCCTGCTCTTCCTCTTCTTCATTACAACATATATTTTGCAACGCCCGTGGGAAAATGTTCGTGCAGCGACTAAAAAGTGTTGCTAGCTAGCAATTGATGATGGATGATGGATTTGAGTTCTGTTAGATATACGATGATTGCACCACGATGTATTTATCAAAATATTATGTATGGCAAATAGAATAGGACTAGTTTTGATTTAATTAAACGATTTTTGCAAATGAGTGACCGCTCTCTAATGATTTCTTTTCTTCTTATTCTTGCAGTTACTTCTATAAAAATCACATTAAATTTCTTTATTTTTTTTAAATCCTTTCTTTTTGTTATTTTTATATTCGTAGCAATTTCATTCTCATTTTTTTAATAAGGTATCATATTCGATTGATTTGTATATTTAAAGTAATAACCACTATTCTTACTGTACTATATAGTATGCTTTTGTTAAGCGCAATATTGGTTTTGTAAAAAGATCACAAATTTTCCTTTTGATTCCTTCACATAACTAGCTCTTTAATATATTTTACTATAGCTAAACTTATTCTATTTATAATTGTTATTCGCATTATCATATTTCGCATTATTTTTCTCATGCTTGTGCTAATTTCAATTCTTGGTCTTGTTCTCATTCTTATATACATTTTCTTTCAAATTCTAATCCATATTTTAATTTGCATTGTCATTCCAATTCTTATTCACATTCTTTTTTATTTTTATTCTTTTCTTTCTTATTCAAATTCTCATTCCTCAATTCTAATTCTTTTTCTTATTCTTCTTTCCTGTTTCTCCTATTTGTATTCATATATTTTTATTATTATTCGTAAGCTTTAAAATGTTGTTATATGATCACAACTTTGCATTCCACTTTAAATGAACCTGCATTCATTATTATTATTTAAAAGTTTTAAATTGTTTAATTTGTATTTTAAACATGACTTTCCCGACATTCTTTGTGGATCAAAAGTTACAGCAGTTATACACATTTTGCGACTGGTCTAATGCAGACAAAAAATCAGTGCCGCCTGTTTACGATTTCATTGCCATGTTTACGTAGTCACTTTTTTTCGTGCCCATGCCCATTTTGTTGTTGCCGCCTTTTAGGCATTTCAGCGTTTTGCCAAAAAGCTAAACCCTCATAAAACACACAGCAACAAGCGACAACAACAACAACAAAAGGAAACAAAAACAACAGCCACAGCAATCGGCACGACCAGTTACACAAAGTGTAAAAGAGAGCAAACTGAAGTAAAAGAGACTAGGGCTAAAGCGCTTTTCAAAAAAATAAAAATAAAAAAGAAGAAGAAGAAGAAACAAACAACAAGAGAAGAAAGCTAAGCAGCAGGCGCAACATTACTGCTGACGACGTCTGGAGTTATTTCACGGCATCGCCTGCCTTTTGCACATTCTGCACTCACCGAATGGCGACAAAGCGCAAATTCTTGGAAACATTAAGAAACGACGACGACGACGACGACGGCGACTCAGGCTTGGCGCTCAGCAGCTGCAAGCAGGCCAACTTGCCGGATTTATGGCTTGGTATGGGTTGGATTGGCGAACGAGGGCCACAGTTGTGGGAACATTAACTTATACACTCGTAGACTCGCACTTGCTACAGTCGCACTTCCTAGCAGCGAAGTATGATGCTCGATAATGATTTTATAACGATTATTCGCTTAACTTTGAATGAAATTGAATCTACTTGTAATGTCGCTTTTTTTCCAAATCAAAATAAATACTTGTATATCTAGCTGGCCGGTTCCCATTTCTGTAACTTAACTCGAATGCGAGGCATTTCGTAAAATGGCATTTCCGTTCCAATGCATTCGCGCCGTTTCCATAGCAAGCAGCCGTCGAGTAAAAATGTCACGCAATTAAAATTAAAGCATGCCTTTTGGCTCTCACATTCAGTTTGGCTGCCTTTGTTTTTTTGTTTGTTTGTTTTGTCAATCATAATCAAAAAAAAGCAACTTAAGATCAATTAAAAGAACACAAAATAATAGAGCACAGTGCGAAGATACATATTTGACACGGACATTTGGCAACTAAATGAGAAAATCAACAGTTTCGTTTGCTTTTTCGCATTTCTATTTGTTTTATGAAGGGGACAGATTAATTTGAATAGCTTTTTAAATGAAAAAAAAGGGACACAACGCTTAAGCTTTTTAATTGGGCTGAGATTATATTTTGAGCCATACTTTCTTCACAATTGACCTACTTATTAAATTTAGTTAAACCTTTTTATTATATTGAAAGTATAGTACACACATCCTCACTAAATGGGTATATCCTCTTAGCGCTTGGGGTAATAATAAAACTGATGCATCCACCGATCATATCTTCTATGAATATACAGAATAAACTTGCTCTGCATAAGAAGAATCTTTGTTGTTTGGTGTCCCTAGCTATTATGGTTCAAAAGTAATCGGTGTACATACAGTCGAACATTCGAACATATAGACAACGATGAACTTATAACATGGAATCTGCCACGCCTCCTTCTACCTACAACATACATCGGTTGCTTGGACTTTCTTGTAACCCCTCAACTCTGCTAGTACAAGGTATAAATACTATATCTTGGTTTGGCGGACTATTCCAACTATTCAACTATTCCGTTATGCACTATTTCGACTGTACACGCACAACAACCTACTAACACACTATACTCGTAATGTATGTATGTAAATATTGTATATATTTGCTGGCTTTAGACGACGTGCGCTGACTGCGGGGATTTTGAGTTGTCGTGAGTGAAAGAGACATTGCAAAACTATCTCGCAAATGCTGTGAAAATGCAATTTGTAAAATTGTCACGCAGGCTGCGTATGAAATTGAAATGTGGTCGGCGGGGCTCCAGTTATGGGCAGCACTTAACATTAAAAGTTGCCGAAAATCTGCGCCACAGGGTCAAAATGCCAAATTGTGGCTATCAAGCGGCGCACGCAAAGTGGCCAAAACTAAGTGAGGGCTGTCCAATAGAGGCCCAATAGAGGCGTCACAACGTTGGCGGGGGGCACGCATTTTCATTAAAATCAGGCAACAAAGCCAACAAAAAACATTAAGTCAAAGTCGTAAAGTAAATGAAAGCGGGCAGTGGCAGCAGCAACAACAACAACAACAACAGTAACAAAGCACACAGGAGCTGCCCATCAGTTCCGACTATGAGGAGACTCCAACAACGCGTCCAAGAGCAAATAAAAATGTAAATGTAAGCAGCATTACAGCTGCCAATGCGGCACAGTGGTACAAAAATACTACCTGATTAGTAAAAATTATATCCAATTAATACTTATATCATATATATCATATATCAAAGGACCAAAGGTTGCAATACATTTTCGAGTATTGCGGAAAATTTTAATATGATCAATATTAAAGTTTTAGATGATTTGCTAAGACGCTCTCATTTAAATATTTGATCTTGGGAATCACAAAACTTCTTAACAGTTTCTTTAAGCTTTCGACCTAATCAAAAAATATCAGTAAATATTTAAAGAGAATAACAATATAAAAGGAACATTAAAATGCAAATACATTTATATAAAGAGAATGAGAAAGTAAAATATCTCCTTTTAATATTAAATATCATCCGAAAAAATCAAAATTTCTTACAATTTAAATATAAGTAAACAAATCAAAATTAAAACAGAAAAGAGAACAAAATATATATATCGATCCGAAACGTAAATAAATGAAACAATATACTATTTCAAAAGTTTCTTTTTTGCCATACTTTAAATTATTTTCTGAACAATCGAACATTGTTTTATTAAATTAAAAATAATGTTAATTAAATTCCACTCGGCAGACCATATCGACCACTGTGCGTTGGCCTCCTGGCCGACTTCCTTGCAAATGAAATTATAACAGTCCTGCAAATATGGCAAACGAGTGTATGTGTGTGTGAGTGTGTGTGTGTGTAGGGCATAGCAACAGCAAGGAGGAATGGGAATAAAGGAATAGGAATATTTAAACTGCAGTATGACCGACCATTCCTGATGCTTACTTTAGTTAAGCATTTCACACTAGCTGGTTAATGAACGATGAATTCGGCCTAGGCCAAACATCAGTTCACATTTAGACCTGAGTCCTTGAGTAATGCTTGCCAAATATTTACTCATTCGAAGCTAATTCAGTTTTATGAAAAGTAACTAACACAAAACTGGGCAATAGGGACGGCAGCAGCGTTAGATAAACATTTCAATGAAGCGGTTTTAAAATCGACATTTTCTCACTCTCAAATGAAAGCACCATTAGAAATTAAATAGAATTTATGGTTGAAAAGCTTTCGAAAACAGCAGCTGGCTTTAGTGTTAAAAGGCCAGAATTTATTGGTGATAAAATACCACGAAACAAGCGCAATGCTTACAGACTTAATTCAGCTTAGATTATTTATCGAATCCTCTTCCTTATTCAAAATATATAGTTATTTAAAATGTTTGGATAAAGGTAGTATTTTCAGTTTAAATACATATATATGTATGTACAAAAGTGTTTTGGTTAATAATATTTTTCGAATGCGAAATTTAGAATAAATTTCGGTGTTACTATAGCTTGTCATGAAACTTTGACGGGATGTCACTAAAAAAGATGTACCTAACTACATAAATGGGAAAAGGGATGTTTTTAGAGAGTCCTCCTTACTTTGGGGTGCACCTTGTCCGATAAAGGACTCGATGCGGCATATTCATAGGACACATTTCAATATCTATCGGATTGAA
Organism: Scaptodrosophila lebanonensis; assembly: GCF_003285725.1. Lineage (NCBI taxonomy): Eukaryota > Metazoa > Arthropoda > Insecta > Diptera > Drosophilidae > Scaptodrosophila > Scaptodrosophila lebanonensis. The sequence continues at coordinate 4,953,534 of NW_022060566.1, read as the reverse complement.
GTATCTCTTTCTTTTTAACATAAGCTAAATGAATAAGTTTTTCATTTTGGTTTATAATTATGCTATTGCCTAGACTAAACAAATATTTATAAACTTTTCGTACAGCTTATCTTTTAATTTCTTAATTACACTCTCCTAATTTTTTAAATGCTTATTGCTCATTTTTATAGTTTATGGTGAAGTTTTTTAAACCAATTTTCCGCATGTTTCTTAGGGTTGCGTTGATATAAGCAGATACATATAGCGTAAACACTGTATTTGAATTTATTTTACACTCTTTTTCATGAAAAATAAGTGCATTTTTATTATTTTTCGAAATTTATTAAATCAATTTATGTTCTTTCTTATACACAGGACCCGTCGCGATTTGATTTAGATTGTATATTTTATTTCATATTCATATTTTTAGGTTTTTTTCGTCACATATGTTTCGTAAAATATTCTGTAATGATTTTAATTAAATTCCAAGTTTTTCAAAGTTTTCATTAAAAATTTCGATAAATTATTGGGAATCTGCAGCCGCTAGAGTCTCCAAATCAAATCGGACAAACGATAAGATAAGATAAGCTTTATGTTCTTTAATTTAAATGATCTTTAAGATTCTGGAATAATTGAAGTTTGTATTTGAAAAAACTCAGCATTTTGCTGAATAGTCGGTAAAATGAGTAATACTATAATGGGATGATTTTTTTCCTTTCTGGGCATTTCGATAAATGCCCAAAACCGAGCATTTTTAAAATTGACAGCAACTCGTGCATTCAAAGTGACATTTTCAATGAAAATCGCTTTTTCGACCACTCTGCTAGGGGGTTTGGGGCCATGAGAATGAGATGTGGGGTAAGGGGTGCGAAGTGCAGGGTAGGCCCTATACCATAGTATCTGAAGCTATCAAAACATAATACATACAAAATACAAATAAAACGCTAGTCGCAATAAAATTGAGTGCAGGCCATGGCGCAAAATGTTGGCCAGACACGCAGCTACGCAACGAGGCGTCAACGGTTCGTGCCTCAGAGCTGGCCAAGAGTCAAAGCCAACTGGGCATGGCCCAGGGAGAGTGGAAACTGGTGGCGAGAATGGGACTCCCATAAAAACAAAACCGCAACTAATCAAAACAGGCAACAAGAAACGTCAAACAAAAAAAAGGGAGAAAACAACTTGAAATGCTTTTTGAATTAACACAAAAAATCGCGAGGCGAAAATCATATAAAAATTTGCTTTTTATTATGCCACAAATTGTGGAGGAGGGGTGCCAGCAACAGCTTCAAGTAATAGCGAGCTGTCTAATTAGATTTTCGCCGCCACTGGCGCCCGAGTATAAGCACCAGTTAGTAAGTATGTAAGTTGCTTTAGAGCTGCTAACTGACTGAGCTGCAGTTGGAATACCCTGCACCTGGAATGAAAGGGTACATTGGACCTTTCAAGCAATTTTGTAAAACCTAAAACGATACAAAACATTAACACGATTGTCATGCTGGATCATATAGTTGTCACTGAACGGATATTTTATAATGGGGGGAAATTATAAAATGTTCTGATGAGCATATCATCTGAGAATTTAAAAAAAAAAAATAAGTACTCTTTTGTTTAACAAAATGTTGGCTACAAAATCCATATTGAGAAATTTGGCCAAATAATGTTTTAAAGCATATTTCTTAACACGGAATAACTAGAAGCTCTAACAAATACATATGAGATTTACGAAAAACTCTTAACATTTCAAGTTGATGAAAAATTATTGAAATAACAATATTGGCAGGTCATTTAAATTTACTTGAGCCTTGCAAAAATTTGCAGCATGCTCTGCGGCCTCTAAAAGGATGTTTGGCCAAAAGATTGAACTTGAATCCTTTTATTTCCAGCTGTACTGGACTGCCAACATAATTTTAACACACAATGCCACTCAATGATAGAAATAAACCCACAGAGCTACGAAGATGTAGAATTTAGCATTCCGCAGTGCTTTTTGGAGATAAGTTTCCAAAGGTATCAATAGCTAATTAGTTATCAATGGTTGGCATATTTTTTACGTACAAGTATATCTATAATTTCCAAATAGAGTATAGGAAAGTATTCAATAAGAATAAGGAAAGAGAATAAATAATGCATAATTAAGAACCAATGCCATCATTTTCTCGTTAATGAGTTAAAAACAAAATTTTGCAAAACCGAAATTGGCCAATGTTTTTGAATTCTTAAATAAAGATTAAGTTTTGCTTAAACAGGGACTTTATTAGAAGTCTTAGAAAAAAGTTAATATTCAAAAGGGTTTAAAAAAGCAGCTTTAAAGCACATACTAATACTATATAATATAACAAACATTGGTAGGGAATGTCAGCCAATATGCTGAAGCCCTTTTCGATTGATTTTATTTTTTCCGTGCAGACACACAGCGGGGATCTGTCGTCCCTCGAGTGGGGCACATAGCCTCTGAGGCAAAAAGTAGTTGTAATCAAAGACAGCAAAGGGTATAAAGCTTCGGCGCAGCTGCCAATGGGTTTGTTTCGATATGTATTCGTTTTATTGCCATCATCAGCGAATGCGGAATGCGTCGCTTTAAATGGTATTGCCAACTTTAAAGCGCTGCTGCTCATCCAACTGGCGTCAAAGTTGACAAATTTATGGCCGTTGGCCATGATGCGCTTCCAAACACGCACACACACTAACACACACACACACACACAAATACATGCACACATCGGCATACTGCCATTGTGCCACATTGGCGTATTGTCAACAGCATAGCTGCGGCCAGTTGCAAGTTCGAGCGTTCGGTTTCTGGTCATGCTTTGAGGGTGCCGTTGCCAGCAAATTGAAGAGTTTGCAAAACGGAGCAGCAACAACAACAACATTTGAAGATACTGTCAGTTGCATATCAAGCAACAAACTTGATGTGGCACAGTGCTGAGCAATAAAATTCACAGTGATTGCCCAAGAACTTTGAAAGGCTCTGACATCGCCAAACTATTGCAATATACGTGAAGCTCTGACAGTTTCCATAAAGAAGTTTGATGAAACCCTCCTAGAGTTCCTACAATGCTGATCAAAAATGTATATTTATTAATAAATTGTTGAGCATTTCTTTGATCAACTTGATCTTTATTAAAGCATTAATTCATGATCATCTTTCTATTAAATTAGAAATGAGAACTGAAGTTGATAATATATTATCCATATCTCCTAGTAGGGGGATATAAAATAATCAATTAAATGCAAGCCCTATTATATATAGGTACAATTTATAAATACGCCAAACAGTAGTCTCCATATGAACCAACTATTATGTTCAAGACATACCAATTATTTTCGCACAAATATTCACATATTCTCTTCCCAATACCTCCTTCAATTAAAAGCAATCGAAATTGTATGCCAAAAAATTGTCTGAAATTCTGTGCAAATTATTTGCCTGTCTAACCAAGAAGAACGCACATCAGTTTGTGTTAAACTGCTCCAAAATTATTTAGTCTGGCCGTGTTTAACGTTTGGAAACTTGTTTCAACAAAACTAAATTAACAACTAAAAGCTGATTATTTTAAGCAAAATCAAGAGATTTAGAGAGATTTTGTAAGGCCACTCTACTTATTTCCATTAAAGTAAGTCCATTGTGACAACTATCCAAAACAAGCACTTTTAAAAATTTTTTTATATCAAAACATGCTTTCAAGACGACATCAACAATTCCAAACTTTTTTTAAAAATCTCCTTTTTTCTTGGTTTTTATTTCATTTTACAATTTTCTTTCACATTCTCTAAAGACTGACGATGGAGAATCATCAAAAAATAACTCAATTAGCCAAAAAACGTTTACGTTAGGCCTTTTAATGGGATATATAAGCCAATTAATTGTTTTGTTTTTAACAAACTGTAGCTAAGCTTTTAGAGTTCAAACGAATTTTAAATAATTATAATAGTACTAAAAATCGGATAACACTAATATCGTAAAAGATATATCTCAAGCAGAAAACATTTAAATAATCAGATGAGGGGATAATTCCTTTGTTCATACTTTTATTTAAATCCCAAGTCTTAAGTCACATAGCTCTTATATCGTCAATGATTTCTCATGTTCGTAAAAAAATCCAATAAAGGGTTAATTATATTGCTCATAATTATAATTATCAAATCAAACTGAAAATACATAAACCGCTACAATTGCCAAATCATCGAACTCCCAAGTCACAGTTTTGTCCGACACCCATGCCGACCAAGTTTCTGCTGCTTTTTCTGCCCCTCCCCCTAGTGGAGTTCCCCCTTTTCAGTTGTTGTCCCTCTTTTTGTGTATTGCTTCTAATTAACTAAGCACTTGAGCAAACATTTTGTGCATTGATTTTGTGGTCCGGAGAAAAAGCAACAACAAAATCAAACACAAAAGTAACCAATGTAGTGTGAAATTGTCGATAATATACGAGAATATTGATAGACTTCAGATATACTTCATACGATATTTGGCAATCATTGTCGATTGTGCTGCCTATTTGATTGATATGCCTATCCGTGGTCAAAATACTTCGAAATTAAAGAGCATACAATAAATTTATGATTTTTCGTTTACAAATTGCAGCCTATTCCAGTGCCTAATTAAAAACCATTTGAACTTTTCCAAATTGTTTTGTAACGTTTCTATGGCAATTACCCCTTCAGAGTGGAAAGAGAACAGAATTCAAATTAAGGACAGCATACTTTTAGGGCACACTTTTCAGTTCTGCTGCCTGGGCCAAAGACACATTTTTTGTAAAAAACAAAGCACACGAAAAGATGATTTAATGATGAAATTTTTAAATTAGTTTTAATACCACAGGGCGTGGAGAAACTTTAAAGCACCTTTTCATTTGCATAGTATTTCTCTAGAGATTTTTGGTGGGTCCATTAAGCTGTACCCTAACCAATTCATAGCTTTTTAATATGAATGTATTATTACGCCAGGTTTGGGTTGAAGTTTTTAGATTTAAAGGACATGACTTAAATTCTCTTTAAATGTCACTTCGGTTTTCTTAATTTGGTGTGTATTTAGTTTTATTATTTCTGCGGATTTTACTTTTGAAGTGGAGGAAATTGATGGCAGACTCTTGATTATGTTTTTTTTGAAAAGTGTTGTACGCAATGTTGCTTCAATTTCGCTTTCTCGACGAAATGGAAGGAAGGATGCCAACAGACATTTATTTTGTGTGATTCTTTTAACAAGTTTGCGTTAGCGAGTTTCTTGAGCGAAGTTTCTTGTTTAAATATTTAAAACAAATGCCTTAATGCAGCGATATCTGCATGTGTGTGTATTGGTCCTTGCTTTTGTTGTTGTTACTGTCAGTTGCTGTGATTGTGCATGCTTAAATGCCACATGCATATGACAATACTAAGGACAATGATATTGCGGCAGGAAAAAAAATGGTTGCATGCTTCAGGCGGCACCTTTGATTTGCTTAACAGAAGGCGGCCGGTCCTGTCCGGTCCGGAACACTCCTGAGGTTAGACAGCCTGCATTTACGGTTACTGCTGTTGCTGACTGTTTACAAATTGAAATACAGTATGCACACACACACACACACACACACAACCCAAAACCAACTGCCAGCTGAAAAATTAAAATGGCAACAACGTATGGAACTAGAAAACTGCATCAAAAACCAGCCGGAAAGTTATCCTCGACCGCGCCGAACAGTTGCATACCCTTTACTGTCGCTTTACTTACAAAAATTATGAGTCCCTACTTTTGTAGCCGTACTAGACCCCACAAACTATACTTATGTACATATATACATATATAGGTGAGAAGACGAATCGTTGTAGACATGTTTTCTAAGACCGGGACAGAAATAGTTTGTTGATCAGCATGACAAGACGAGTCGCTCGAGACATGTCTGTCTGCCTATTCGCCCTCTATTAGGCATATATAGATCCAAGGAAGGTTACGTTCAAATGACTTTACAAGAAAAATACATTTTGTTATAACACATGCAATTGTTATTGCTTAAACTTTTCATTTGAAAGTGTTTTTTACTTTTCTTGAATATAGTCGTCGTATCACATAATTGGATCTGATAACCATATTGTCGTCAACCTCGCGGATCAAGCTGGTATTCGCAACCTTACTTCGATTTTGCATTTCTTCATAAGCCGTTTATTGGCGATGCAGCCTTCTCCGCCCTCCTTTTGTGCCACCTGTTCCTTGAACTAGACCAATTAATTCCGTTAATCTAAACAGATAGCCATCTTCTTCACCTACTTTTAGAAGAACTCTCTCTTTCTCTCCTCCTCTATCTCTCTACCTACAGTTTTAAAACACGTCCCTCTTTAACCATCGTCGGTAGATATTACATTTTTTCCCATAGCGTTGACGATTTACCTTTTTTCTTATGTAAACCAATTAGTTATTATGGATATTATCTGATACATATCCTATAACATGTTCTAATAACATGCTATCTTGTTGATGTTACAAACTTACATACCAAACACTATGGGTCCTCACACTTTTCAGTGAAGGGTATACGAATCGGACATTTTTTGCATTTGTAACAAGTTGTTGCTCACCTGCTGATATTCTTCTGCTGTTGCTGCTGCTGCTGTGGCTGCTATGTTTGGTTTTGAAAATATTACAATTTTCAAGTAAATATTAATTTCACTGCGTCAGGTTTTGTGTTGTTGACCACAGAAAAAAAAGGACAAAGAGCACGACGGATGATTTGCAAAGTGTGTTCAAATTGAAACAACCGTTAGAATTTTTACTGTTCTGTGCTTTCTATTTTCGTAATTTGTTAGACGATTGCTTCTCGTCATTTGGATGGCACTTGTCTGAATTCATGTTAAGCGCGTGGCTAACTGGACGCATTCGCACACTGGCGTTGTCGATGCTAAACTAACTGTTCTCTGTACTGCTACTTGTTGGCATTCCGCATTCACATTCACCACAAAGTCAGCAGCAGCTGCGGCGCGGCTGCGGCGGTAACGACAGCGGCGGCTGCTGCTGCTGCTGCGTCTTTCGCATACCGCGGATGCCAGTCATCGAGAACGGTCGTTGGCCGTAGAGAGGGTTTTGGGTGCAGGACGCAAGACGCAGGAGCAACATGTCGTTTAAATGTCGGACGAAGTCGGCTTATCCTGACTTCGTCGTACGTTCATTTTCTGGATAGCTTTTGCTTTCTCAATTCGCTGCGTTGCAAATTGTGCGCTGGGTTACCGTTACCTCTGCTACAGCGTGCAGCGCAAGCTCTTCTCTCCCTCTCGCATCTGCTGTCTGTGCGTCTGCAAAACAGCTTTCAAAGCTTAAAGCACGAACAAGGCGGGAATGTTTTATACATAGTTCTCAATTTTAAAATACAATCATTACTTAGAAAATATTTTGTATCAGACAATTTGTATAACGAAATAATTGGCGCGTAGTCGTATGCGTGTAGGAGTTTGAGGCACGCACGGTTGTGCAAAACCAGGGCTACCGCGTGTGCTTATACTTTTTCATATGTACATATGTATGTAAATGGCTCAAACAAAAATATATATATATATATAAACGTAAAAAATTATCGTTGAACGACAAATTTAAATTTAATTGTCCCAGTTAGAGAAGTACCCAAATAAAAAAATAAAAATGTAAATAACATTGGCGTTAATTAATTTCATTTTAACAATTAATTTTAAATTTAAACAATTTTAGTACGATTTTCAATCGCACTTTTGGGAATGATCGACCCATTCGTGGTAATACTTATTTTAGCTGTAAAACACATTTAATATCAATCTGAAAACAAAATGAGAAGTTAGTTTTATGTATAATGCTTTGTTTATTCTACAGAAACATAAGCTTGTGAACACTAAACAAATGTTATTAGCCTTTATATTATATTATAAATAAACATTGAGAATACACAGCTATGGAAATAAAAAATTTTTAATTTTATGATTTCTTGTAAACAATTATACAAATTCTTGGCTGATGTATAAACACGGATAAATAATTTTGCATTTCAATTTGAAATCTTTGAGCAATCCACCCTTATTATAAGAATGTGAAAGGCATTATTCTAATATATATGTACATATCGAAATATTTAGAAGTTTAGTTAAGTTTAGAAACCCTTACCTAAATCTTACATAATTATTATCAATTTTACATAAATTAACACAAAAAATGTCAACAGTTTTCTACAACATACATCATACTATGATATACAAACTGTTATATCAAGATGATAAATATTTCATAGAACATATATGTATATAAATTCTCTATAATTAAGCATTTTAGAAAATGATTTTTTAGAAAATTGAGACCAATGAAACGAAGAAAAAACGTTCAACAAAATTAACAAAGGAATTATGTTACGTTCAGAGAAGCAAATAATTTGCAGATAAATTCTTTCTATTTTAATGCTTTTAGTAAACCATTATTTTTTTTAGTTGCAAATTATTTGCCTGTCCGGCCATACCTTAAGGCACCCCCACGAAGGCACAAGTTAATAACATTTTAGATTAGTCCTGACACTGTGAGTCCCTAATGCAGGCCACCATCCTGGCAAAATCTGTATGGCAGACATTGTCATAGAAATACAGTCCGATTAACAATTTAAACTGCGCGGGACTCAACGGATATGTGTCCGTTGGCATGATGATGATGGTATTTAGGGGATGAGATCTAATCGCTTCCTGCTCTTCCTTTTTTGTTGGTTTCTTGTCATCTTGCTTATCCTTGCCTATCATCGTCTCTTTCGCTTTGCTTCCCATATCTTGCAGTTGTTCCTGCTTCCTCTTCTGCTGTTGCTGCTCCTTAAATTGTTGGACCATCTGCCGGTAGCTGCAGAAGGCAGCAGCACATTTGGCTATATTCCGCACCAGAGTCTCTGTGTTGCGCTGCTGCATAACCGGCCAACGCAGCAGGTTAACAATAATCGAGTTGAGGTCGAAGATAATCAGATCCGGCATGGATGTGCATTCGTAGAGCTCGACGATGTGACGCGGTGCACTCTCTATGTCGGAAAGGAGAAGGATTAGAAAGTGGCCAGAGGAGCGATGCTTCTCCAGCATGTCGGACAAACTGGTGCGACTCTGTGTGATGATCAGCACATTCTTGCCACATTTGGCTGATTTTTCGCAAAGCTGGGCAAATAGGAAATAAATTGTTCAAATATAAAATGCATAAAGAATCGGCGGTATTTTTTCAAAATCATACTTGCACCAACAGTCGACCGTATTCCGTATTTGACGTGAGATAGATATGATTAATATTTGATGTGCTCATAACTTAATATTGAGATTTAATTTGATTTATTGTTTTAATATAATTGACAGAAGCTGGAGCGATTAAAAGGCGGCAAACAAGCAATCGGAGTAAAAAAAATACTGCGGAGCTGACACGATCAAACCGTGCTTGATAACCAATGCTAGTGACTATGATACGTATTTTCTATATCTGAATTTAAATGAATTATTTCCAATTTAAGACTTGTTATGAAAACTAAGCTCAACATATATTTAAGTTTAAAGAAATTCACAGTCACACGCGTTGCCACATAAATTCCGATAACAGTTATAAGCCGGCTGCCTACGACTATCGATCATTCTCTTTAAGAAACCAAATGACGTTTTTTATTGTCTAAGCAAGCACATGAAAATGCTTATAAAGCTTTCAAAATATAAAGAGGTATTAAGAAATATAAAATAAAATAACTTAGTTATTATGTGTAGAATAATTAACCAAGTGGCAACTCAAACATCTTTTCAACACTATTAGTGCTTACACGCCATCTATAGTTCACCACAGTCCACTGAAATGTATAAACATGACAGCCCTCTTTCACTGATGTTAAGACAGAGGAAAAAACGAGATAAATATATTGTGATGTATTAAAAAATTCAACACAGCCGTGCCGTGCCGACGGACAGAGTGCACAAAACGTAATGCAAAAGAATTGAAAAAAATCATCAAGTATAGAGGCCAAAACTCAGCTAACGCACCACAAAGTCAGGCAAATTAATTTTTTGATTAACAATTGAACGCAAACGTGTGCGCTAGCTGCTAACACGCAAAAAAGTGCGTGTATACAAGCACCAAAAACTGCGGTAAGATAAACAGCCAAAACCGTACAACAAAATAACCAGAAAAATACGAAGCGACCGACAAACCAACCAACCAGCCAACACACACACCCGCAGCCACACTTTAGTACACACTCCAGTGAAAAAGTGCAAGCCGCGAGCAGTTTTTTTTTGTTGGAGGCGAATATAAACGTACCAAGGAGAAAAGAAAACTTATTCCCCAAACTCTGATGCATGCGAATACGTTTCCGTGTTTTTAGGAACCAATATTCCAACGGCAAAGGCAGGCTAAAAGTGATAGCCACAGAGACACACCACACACACGCACGCACTACCACAAAGAGGACACACACATACACGCACGCACGCACGCAAGACAACCAGCAGCGGGCAGAAGGCATAATAGACCTCTAAAAATCAAGGCGCGCGCTCTGGCTGTGTGCGCCACTGCCCCCCAAGAAGAAGAAGAAGACGGCGACGACGTAGTAGAAGAATCGGATTTGGATCTGGACTTGAGTCTAAAGACAAACATAGACGACATAGATCCAGGCCAAAGCAACAATAACACCAACAACGGCGTGCATTCAGTCGTCACGGCAGAAGAGAAGGCAGAGGGCCAACAGCAAAATACACAATTTAACAAAACGGGTACAAAATTTAATGCATTAATTAATAGAAGAAGGAGCCGTAAGTCAACAATAACTGCAATTGCAACAACAACAGCAGCGGCAGAAACAAACACAGCACTGAGAATAGAGCAGCGTATTTGGCGAAAACTTTGCATTGATGGTAATGCATGCTAGAAAACCGCAGCGTATGAACGATGGGTAAATAATTTCAATTACAAATTTAATAACTTTATTCATTCATTCTAGTTAAGTAGTTGAATAGTTTAATTTTTGCCCTTTTGTTTACGTTCGTAGTCTCGAGTCTTTCCGCTTTGCTGCACGCCCATTGCAAGCAAAGCGTTGCTATTGCAGTCATAATTGTAATAGTTTATACATATATATATGTATTTATTGCCTATATATCATTCAGTACCTATTGCGCATCTTATATTTTAGTTATGGGTTCGTTTTGAGTTTTCATTTAGATAATAATATTGCATGAATTTCTTAATTTTACGTTTACTTCATTCTCCAATCGTTCGTAAGGCTTTGATTGTCGTTTTCGCTTTGCGCACGTTTTTCACCACGCATATTGCTCGCTCGCTCACACGCATGCAATTCATATGGCACATTGCTCAGCTGTCACGGGCGGTTGTAATATCGCGCTCTCTCTGTCTTTTGTCGTTTGCAGGCGGCACACACAAGCTCCAATAATTTTTCCACGGCAGCAGAGAGTAAAATTATTTCACATAAATCTGTGAATTTTATTATGTTTATTAAGGTTAAATTAGATTCGTTTTCCATATTAGCGCATGCTGCACTCAAATACTAAATAAAATACTTAATTCCCATAATACGCACACCACCAAGCCACGCCAAGCCAAGCCACAAGACAAATTCAGTCTCAAACAAAAATGCATAAAAGCACAGCCTAGTGAGCAGAGGTCAGGCCATTCGTCCGTCCAAGCAGCTAATAGCAATGGAAACAACGAACTAACATCGTCATCACCAGCTATATATCAGTCAGTTTGCCGGAACTCTGCACTTCAGCAGATTGCCGGCATAATTGAAAAGGCCGTCATCATCAGCAGCAGTAGCATCTTCGCTCTGGAACCGTTGATGGATAAATATATGTATGTATACGCACTAATTCGCAGCAGCAGCAATTGTTGATTTGTATTTCGGAGCAGTCGTCGCATACTGAACGTCGTCGTCATGGCTAGACAATGGGCAGAGCCGTCATCATTGGAAATTCGATACGAAACAATAAACATCGAGGTGCAATGGAAAATCTAGAAGCCATGCAACTTAAATACATGATTGAATTGCCAAGCATAAGCAAAAGCAGCTGCCTCCAATAACAATAACAAATATGCATCAGACCAATGCAACTATTATAACAATGCCCTCCTGCATTATTGTCAACAACAGCAACTTCAATTGGCTAAAGTTGATTGTTAAATGGATCTGTGCAGTGTTGAATGAACGTAAATACAATTATGATGTTTATTAACACAACCAGGCTCGCCCCAACGGGAGTTGTGGATGAACCCATAAATAAGGTGTGCTTGGAATGAAATACCGTGCCGGTTATGCTTGTTTCGGGCTTATGTCGGCTTTGGCCGGCTCTGGGAAGAATGTGCCATCGATAAATATTTACCTCTGCTTTGCTATATAGAACTTCGTTAACAACGTTCATTCTTAAAATCAACATTGTATATAACTCTAGCAAATATGTTTAAATAATAGACATACCTAAGCCAAGTAATGCATGTCATATATATATGCATTAAAAGATATTTATTATCAATGTAATGTCCTACCTTTTCCATCACTAATTCAGTTTATTACTTTGATTTCTTACAGGTACTTTGAGAAGCATACCAGTCACACATCCTACCAGGTGAGCAAACAATATTGCCGCAACGAGGTTCCTCAACTTTAGACGCTTGTGTTCAGCACTTGCAATTTGAATCTATCAGCGCTTACTAATCTAATATTTTGAAGCAATCTTTTGTGTTTGTTTATACATATATTATATTGTAGGTAGCTTTGTTTTTAGTTTGTAACTAATTAAATAGCTTAACTAATCACTTGTAGTAGGACAGAGTTAGAGCCAAAAAGCCAAAGCACAGCCACCAAACGTAGCAGTTGTCAATTCTGATAAAGCTCCAATTATTTATTTATTTGTTTTCCTTCTCACACTTAACTCTCGTGTCTCTGGGGTAACAGCCTTGAGAAAATGTTTTTTGTAGCACTTGCTGAGCAATCCATTTTTTAAATTAGGCAACTCAACCATCCAAATAGCAAATAGTTGCTTTTTCCAAACTCTACTCTATAGATTGGACAAAAGCTTCTGATGTTTTTTTTTTTTTTTTTTTATAATTTGCACAAACGTTTTCCCCCCCAAATACAACAAACATTGTATTTTTGTGTCTGCCCCCATTTTTCTATTCATGCATCATTCTAACAACAAGAACATGAACAATATATCAACAACAACAACAATACCAACAACAACAACTACTACTACTACAACAACAACAACATCGTCACCATCTTTAACTTTGTCATTGTTTGTTCACATTGGGTGCATCATTGACTGATAAGTTTCATATTTGTACCCTATTATGGCAACGCGGCATTGCAGCGAAGCAAGCGAACTAACCTTAATAATTAGCATTTGGATAACTGGAGCGATACTCTGAGTATTTCCCTTTCGATTGACAGCTAAAACAAAAAAAGAACGAACGCGTTTAATGCAAAAAAAAAATAAACAAACATACAAATTTTAAGCAAAAACAAAATTCTACAATTCTAAATGCAAATTTAAAAACAAGAATCAATAAATATGCATAGTTATAACGGATTTTTAAAACTTCAAAATTTACAACTAAATTACAATAATAATAATAACAATATTATCATATGCTTCAAAATTACAACTAACAACAATAACTAAATAATATAAAATCAATCACACAACACCACCATCGAAGGCCATATAAACAAAAGCAACAAGAACAACAACAACTCGTCGTCGTCTTCTTACTTTAATATTGATGCAGGTTTTTCAATATACAATGACCAATAACATTATATTATTAGCAAGTAGAATCGGCTCAACTTTAACTTTAAATATTAAACAATAGTACATTCAATGAACTTCCAATCAACATACATATTCAACAAATGCGTGCGAACAACGAATTACAACAACAACAATTATAATTATAATTGCAACAAAACTAGCTACCCAGACGCCGAGACGAAAGTCTGGGAGCTGCTGCCTAAACATCAATATCACACAATACGTAGCCTTAAAAAACGAACATAAAACTCGCAAAACATTCAAAGAAAGCAACACAAACGTGCCTAAAACATAAAACAATAAATTAACAAACAACAAAAAAAACAACAACAGAGCAGGATCTCATCAAAAACAAAAAAAGAAAAAATAAATAAATAAAACAAAAAACCAACAAACAAAGAAAAAAAATCGACGAATCAACAATTTTTCAACCGAAGGACTTACACGTTAGCCCAAGCCTCAAGCTGCAGCGCCTTTGCAGCATACGAAGCGCCCAAAGCGCCGATAACAACAACACCAACCGGAACAAGAACAGCAGCAACAACATTTTAGAATTCAATAACAAACGCCGGCCAGCCTGGTCCTCGAAGCTTTTACAGCAGCACGAAGTTGTTAAGGAACGTAACAACAACAACAATAACGACGACGACAACAACAACATTTATAACATAAGCAGCAAGAACAACAGCAACAACACGGCCAACATAGACGTGTTGCTGCAACAGCTGAGGCAGGCAAGGGCCAACGGCCACGCCTATCATTGCCAGCAACAAATACATCAGCAGCAGCAACATCACCAACAGCAGCAGCAGCAGCTATTAAAGACAACGCTGACGCCGACGCCGACGACAATACGCTGCACCTCGTTAACGCCACCTATGACGAGCACAAACAATAACACCAACAACAACAACACCAACAACCACAACATTACTAACAACAGCAGCAACATGGCCGTTGATATGTCTCTCGTGGCGCCGCCGTTGATGTCCAATAAAACAACAACAGCAGCAGCGGCCGCCGCAGGAGCAGCAGCAGCCGGAGTAACAACAACAACTGCAGCATCAGCGGCAGCAGCGGCGGCGGCAGCAGCAGCAGCAGCGGCTGCAGCAGTTGCTGCCGTTGGTTTGTATCGCGTTGACGTAAGTATTCATAAAAAATAAAAATAATATAAAAAAAAAAAAACAACAACTATTACAACAACCAACAAAACAGAAACAACAACAACAACTACCAGAACAAGAACAATTACAATAATCAGTACAGCAAGAATAACAACAACAACAATAAGAATAATAGGCATATTAAACCAAACAACAATAATGAAATGATATGAGCGGCTGCAGACAAAAAGGGCAACAGAAATCACAAATTGAACATTTCCAATAATAATAATTATATTATAATATTAAAAGACATGAGTCGAAATGGAATAAATCGAAGCAAATCCAAAACAAAAGCAACACACACACACACACATATGAACAAGTACACACACACACACACCAACACGAACACCACGCAAAAGTTAACAAAAGTCAAAGTTTAAGAAACGCGCTTTTTCGTCATGGCGGCCCGGCAACCAAAATTGTGTATAAAAATTGAAAGTTTCAAAAAAATTAATATTTATATATATGTATGTGTTCCAAGTTTTCTGTTATCTTGTTGTCTCTTTATTTCCACCTATAATGCGTTCGTTTACAAGAATCCAGCCCCGGTCCTACCAACCAAACAACCCTTTCACCTTCCCCCAACTGGCAAAGCAAATTAAAAAGGAGGCTCGCATTTTATTTTTTTTTTTTTTATATATTATTATTATTTTATTTTTTTGGTAACTTCCGTTACAAAATTCCAAATTGCAAAGCATTTCAATAATCAAGCAACAACCAAAAAAAGAAGAAGAGATCATTCATACATTAAAGAATTGGCAAACAAAATTAGAGAGTCTTATCGTAGCGACAAAATGAAATTTGAAAAACCCCAAAAATGTTCCCCATTTGAAATGAAACTACACTAGATGGCAAAAGTAAATTGATTCAAATAACAATATTTTTTTTGGACATATAAATTAAATTAACCTTATAATGGATATATCTATAGATAAAAAACGATTCGAAAAGGCGCTCGGACGTTAAATAAAAGCCTCAAAGACATACCTCTATAATAGATAAAGCTTTAAAGATACATTTAGAGGTAGCGCAATCCAGATTTCCTATTCTCTGCTCATTGCAAAATATTTTCAAAACTTCCAAGTCTACTAAAACATGAAATTTAAATTCCCAGCCCAAGTATTATTGGCTGTAAATCAAACGATCGTCAAATCGCTGCAACAACATTGTATATCTAAACGATATTAGTAATGCTGCTTTGAACTCAAAACCTATAATCATGATCGATCGTAAAACGTGTTGGAAAATATGGTAACAAGTTCATTTCAATACATTTTTGCCAACTATGTGTGCGTTTAAGTATTTTTTATAATTTAAGTATTATATATATAAATATATATATCATTTAAATATAATTATTGTAGTTACTAACCCATTGGCACTGCGTTTCTTGATCAACTTTCGTACTGTCTTGTGTCATATCGTCGCCATAGCGAACACAAGTTGGCTTAGCAATATTGTTGTTTCGTCCGACCGATCTTACTAAATGCATAATGAATTCTTTTGACAGAGCTCAAAGTACAGCAGTTCAAAACGCGACTATGAACGCGATCGTTCATCGAACTATCGCGATCGTGACATCTCACCTGGCGCTGGTGGCGGCAACGGCGGCAGCGGCGGCGGCGGTGGCAACGCTGGTGGTGGTGGCGGTGGTGGCCCACTGAACAATGGCAACAGCTATCGCTCACAATCACCGGACATAGATTCGCCCTCATCACGGGGCGGTGTTCATAGCTCTCATGGTGGCGGCAATTACAGCTTCATACAGAAGATGCGCGATCGGGATCGCGATTTATACAAGAAGGATAAATATTCCGGTGAGTAATTGCTGTTTGAAAAGAAATCATTCCTTAACAATATACTGCATTAGATCTATAATTGGATCAGCGACGATTCAATTAAAGAATGATTTTATTAAACCCCTTAGCGAGCTTCGAATGTGTAGATCAGTTTCAGAAATTAGCTGTGTAGCGTAAAAAGAACGATTGAGAAATGGATTCGTTAACTTAAATCTACAATTGGATCGGTCATATTTCAATTAAAAACGACCTTTCAAACTTTCTCGACAGTATTTCCTTTTCAAATCGATAGTCTTATACTTATTTTTGGAAGGTTCGAAAACGTACAACAGAATTAAATATCGATTGAGAATTGATTTTTTCAATCCCTGATTGACCGTTCGCGAAAGATATCAATGAATCTTTAAATTCCATTCGTATTTCCTTGCCTTTCGATCGATTAAAAAATGATCTGACTTCGTAACATACATAGTTTTTCTTTGGTTTTATATCAGTAAAATGTTTTCTGTAATTAACATTAGTAATTATGCATTTTTCGGGAATTTAGTATAACAATCATTTGATTTCACTTTAGATAAGCGAGATCGGCGCGGCAACGATCGGGACTCGGAGTCGTATCGCACGAATCATGACAGGGATCGGCGGGGCGGTGGCGGCGGCAGCAGTAGCGGAGCAAAACTCTGTTCATCCCGAGACAATGACAAACGCTCAGGCTCGGATGATCGCGATCGGGAGCGCATGCGCGACAAGCGAGATCGTGGCACAGACCGTGACAGGGATATGTACAAGAAGGACAAGTATACAGGTCAGTAAAAGACAATCGAATACAAATCCCACATGATCCAATAAGAGATGCCTTCTTTGTTGCAGACAAACGCGAGCGCAGCGATCGTGGAGAGCGCGTGCCGCGGTATGGCGACTGGAGTGAGCATGTTAGCTCCTCGGGTAAGTCATCTTCCTTCAGAAATTGACTTCGACAGGAAGAAAAAGAGAGAGACAGAGAGAGACGAAGGGAGGGAGAGAGATATAATAAACTTTACTGATCTTTTTTTTAGGGAAAATGTATTACTACAATTGCAAGACGGAGGTCTCCCAATGGGAGAAGCCGAAGGAATGGGCGGATAGAGAAAGGTAAGGTCTTGTGACGCTCCACGTAGGGTCCACAAGCTGTGCGCACATTAGACATTATTAACTGGTCTATGCTTATCTGATTGCAGAATTTTACCGCGTGATCAGCATCGTGAGAAGGACTACCGCGACAAGGAACGCGATCGAGATCGCGATGATCGCTTCCCAAGATCGGGTAGGTATTAATATAATATAAATTAATTGTCTTATTTAACATTCGCTTATATTTTATAGCTTATAAACATTCCAATTCATCGCGCGACAATTCACGACTGAGATGGAATTACGACAACGATGGTGGGCCGCCCAGTCATCGAAGGCGTTTAGATGGTAAGTAATTGCACTTGACTATAAACTAGACTACACGTTCACATTTGATTGTGATAAAGATATCAAGCGAACAAAAAAACCCAAAAACAAAAATCTAGCTGCACTTGATTGTTTGCAGTAATCACTAGAAATGTTTAGCTAACATTGATTAGTGATTAGTTTAAGCTTTAAGTTAATAATTACTATTAGAAGTAATCTTATGGATTACTCAAATTAGTTATTAATCACTGATTATTTTTACATTTGATTCACATTTTTGTGTTTACCCACAGGTCGACATAACGATAATGCTGACATGGACATAAGCGGTGATTCAACGCCCACATCGGAGGCAAGCTACTCGCTGACGGGCACACCCACCACACATGGCGGTGCGGCGCTAAACGATCCAGCTGTTGTCCTGCCACCGGGCGCTATTCCGTGTGCAATGGGGAATGCATTACCACGACTAGCATCACATCCCAATCCGATGTCGTGTGTCGGTTCTGTGCTGCCGATGGGAACGGCAGCAGCTGCTGCTGCAGCAGTCGCTATGCACTTTTCGGCCACAACGGTGGGTGCCGGTGGTGTTGTGGTCACCGGCGGTCCCGTTAGCGGCGCTACCATGTTGCCCACCACCGGCCTTGCCTCAGTGCCGCCAACAATCGGTGGCACGCCCATGTCGTCAATCTCCAACAGCAACAGCAGCCTTAGAAACTCAGTTGTCGGCCACATTGGTTCAACGTCCAGTGTAAGTACAAAGATCAGAAAATAATATGCCCTTCATTATACCCTGTAAATCCTGCCCGTTATCGTGTCCGTCTGTATGAACGAGGAGAACTTTTGAAACGTAAAAGCAAGGGACACCAAACTTGGTAGATTTAGTTAATTACAAATTTGATATTGCCTCAATATTTTATACTATAACTGTATCGATCGGTGTTCAAATCCTGGTTAGTGTAATAACTATTTTGTTTATTACAATATATTTAAATTTGGCATAACCAGGTTTCCTTTAATGTACCACTGTAAAGCTTTCAAAAACTATAGGTAGAAGCAGAGGGTATGGGTATAGCGCATAGAAGAGTCTATTCTCTCCAATTACCAACAGTTTTCTACTTTTCCACAGACAACGGTGCCGACTTTAACAAATCAGGAGCATCATCTAAACTCGAATGCGCCGGGGCCGCCAAATAAGCTGCTAGTGGGCGGAAAGGAGACGTCATCGCTGATAATGCGCCAACAGATGCTGAGCGGCCTCGATGTTGGGCATCATTTGATGGCCGCTGGCGTGCCTGGGTCTGCTGCCGTCAGCGCAGGCGGCTCTGTTGTTGTTGGCGGCAGCAGTTGTAGTTTAATAGGTGGTGGTGTCGGCGCTTCCACAGACGCAGTGAATCATGCGTACAATTCGGTTAATTCCGTTTCCGCTAGCAGCTTAAGCAGTTTAAGGTGAGTGTGTGTTGATTACAATGACGAATTAATTACCAACATGGTAATCATGCATTTCATTCAATTTTGTAGAGATAATCCCGTCAACTCGCCACTGTATATGCAACATCCGCATCACAGTTTGTCCCCATCATTGAATTACACCAAGAGCCCGATCCCAACGATTGTGGGTCACACGAACAATGTGAATGCCACAAATATAGCTAGTTGTGGTGGTCTAAGCAACGCCTATACCTGCAATCCACCATTCACAATGAAGACTGTTGACGGCAGCGGCGTAATGGCCGGTGTGGCAAGTGTTGTTGTTGCTGGTGGCAGCGGCGGCGTTGGCCCCTCTGGCTGTGCTCCAAATGCCAACAATATTGTGACCGGCTTGGGCACTGTCAGTGGTATCAGCGTCATCACCTCCATGGGCAGCAATAGTCTATGTTCCAGCGCAGTGCTGCCCGGCGAGGGACCGCCAACGCCTACACAGGAATTAGATTTAAGTGGCTCAGCTTTAGAACAACAACATGCTGCTGCAGCAGCAGCAGCGGCGGCAGTTGCTGTGATGCAGGCAACGCAGCAACAGGCAGCGCAGCAGGCGCAACAGCAACGCAAGCGTAAGTCCATTAAATAAACAAAATTTAATTAAAATTTCTCCATTCACTTTTTATGCACTCTTTTGTTTTGTTTTTCTCTTGCAGTTGATGGCGCTGCCTCGGCCACACTGAGTACGCTGCAAAGCTGTGTCACCTCCTCCGTGCAGGCGGCAAACTTGCGTGGACCCGAAATATCGCCCAAGCTGGCCAAATATTTTCGTGCTGATTTGATTGCGCATGTGACCAACTGGCAAGCGGAGGCCCTGGAGCGTCAGGTAAGACAAAAAACCTATATATAAACAAAAAAAATATAAAATATAAATTACATAAATTCCACAATATTGACTTTGTCCGTCTGTATGAACCGCGAGATTTCTTCAACCATAACTGCTAGATATATCAAATTTGTTATGTAGATTTGTCTAACCTATATGCACAGTGCAATTTATCACTCATCATATATAGCTTTGTTTTTTTTTTTACTCGAATGTATCATCGTTATATCTTCTAATAATATTATTTTAAGATATTCTGAAGTTTCATTGAAATCCTAACTGCCATAGGAAGGATCGGTTAAAAATTTAAAAATATTTGTGTATGTCTTTATGTTTTAAATGCTGTCTCACTAATAATTTCAAAAGTCATCGAAATAGAATCAATATGGAACGAAGTCGATTTCAATTGTTTGACCGTGTAGGGCGAGTAAAATAGCAATGAGATCCATTAAATGATTTATAGTAAAATAAAATTAATATTTAATTGAATTAACAGGACACGCGAATAGAAATAATAATAGGTTTTATCTACCATTTTAAAATCCCATTAAAACATTTAATGTTTTGATTCTAAAACTCATACTTATCTTTATGAATTTCCTTGTATTTCTGGATAGGCGCAGAAATGCTGTGAGGATACGCATCTATTTGGTGACATTACCTGCACACGTATCTGCGCCGAATTGAAATGCGCACGCAGTCTGGTGCGTAGTACGGAAATCAATGCCACTCTGCAGGAGCAAAAGTAAGTTGAAAACAAATCATCCTTGCCAATATGAGACAAGCTTGAACTAATCGTTTATTTTCTTTTTATAGAATTATGTATCTGCGCCAACAAATACGCCGTATTGAGGAGTCGAAGACTCAGAACGCGTTCATGTCTGACGATACTTAGGATCAGGAGCAAATTAGGCTGCGCGTGCATCGTAAATTGGCGGTAAGGCTTAAAAAGAGCCCGCTATGGCGCAGCTGATGATGATGATGATGCTAATGCTAATCAAGCTCGTGCTCAAGCTGATGTTGAAGCTGAAGTTGAAGCTCGATGAAGCAGTCGGCAACAGCTACGGTCAGTCAATGGCAGCGGAAGCAGCAGAAACAGCAGCAGCGACTGTTGGTGGCAGCAACGGAAACTGTTGATGGCAGCTAAGTAGCAGCAGCAGCAAAAATATTAAGAGCAACAACAACAACAACTACTACTACTACAATAACAACCATAAGACCACTAAGGAGCTGGGCGGGCAGGGCTAGCAAAGTTGCACACAAACAACTCACCAAACACACACGCATGCACACACAACGGCGGCGGCATGGGAAGCTAAAAAGAATAGAATCCATAATATGAAAAGGAAAAACCCTAAAAATAATTTATGATTAGCAAAAGTAATTTTAAAAGAAATCAATTTTTTAATAAGCATGAAGTAAAGCAGCGTGTATTGTAAACAAACAAACAAAGAAACAAAACACAAATGCCGTTCAAAATTACTAAACAAGAAAAAACAAACACTTAAACCATTTGATCGATCCGCAAAACTAGAGAACGCAAGTGGATATACAACCAAGACCCACACCCACACACCCACAGCTAACTGCAAACAAACAGACACAGATACGACAAAAAAGAGTTCAATAACAGGTCAACAGTTTTGTAAATGTATGTATAGCCAGCAAGTAAGCAAAAAAGCAGGAGAGCGATTAACCAACCAACCAACAACAACACCAATAACAACAAGCAATATAGAAGAAGCCTCGAAAAGCAACAAAACAAACAAAACAAATTGCGAAAATAAAAAAGTCAACATAGTATACTCAAATGCAATAAAGCTAATTTAACTATACATAGAAATTATACATATATGTATATACACATATAGATATATCTATATATAGCATATGGAAATGGAAATTTATATATTTACACACGCGACAGCCTGCAGCCAATAAGAACGGCAAGGAAGAACAGGATGTGGTGGTAGCAGCAGAGCAGCAGCAGCTCAGTGGAATTGCAGCACAGACTTAAAAATAAAAACCAAATTGAATCAAACCAAACCCAGACCTTGCAAAACAAAAACCAACTTAACAAAGACTATGAATATATGGGCGGGTGAATACATACACACACACACACACACATACACACAAACAGACAGACAGACCGAGAGACGGATAGACGAAGGGACACACCCACATATTAAGCCTTTTGTAAAACGCCTAGAAAGCATAAATGAAATGAGTGATGAATGGGGAAAAGCAAGCGACATTTTTTTGTGCTGCTCTTTGCGTTTAGCAGAGGACTCATCATCATCATCATTATGAATAAATACATACACATATGTAAAAAGAAATCGGATATATACTACTATATATATCGTAAGTTTGAACAGTGCGCCAATTTGTATTGTTAGTTAGTTACCATTTTTTATTTGGCATTGCATTGATTGATAAAACAAAAAGGCTCCCTCTCGCGCACTTTCAAAGTTCATAGTTTAATGCACACACACACACCCCACAAACACACACACACACATAAATACCAGAATATACACATACGCGGTTCTTCATTAACTTGGTCAACAACTATCTTGTGAACCAATTTTGAAAGCTGTAGAGACCCCGAGCCGAGCTGAGCCTTCTTTTTTTCTCACTTCATGCCTCTTTTTTAATTATTCACACACACACACACGTATATATATATATATAAATATATACATATATATATATATATATATATATATATATATATATATATATATATATATATGGTAAACATATAATTTTGTCGTTAGTTACGAAACGCTATTTATTTTCTTGGCAGAGCAGAAACTGTATAAATAATAATAACAAAGCAAAGAATGCAATGTTTTTACCAAGTGGGGATTTTTTTAATTTTTGAAAAAATGCTAACTTTTTTTTATATAATTAAATGCAAAACTTTTTTTTCTTCTTCTTCTTGTGATTTAAGGACAACAAACGTAATGAAAGAATAACTAAAAAAAAAATAAAAACAAAAGAAAAATAATAATAATGCGCGTATGTAAGTGTAATATGAGTTATTAAAAGATTAATAATAACGATTGTAGATATACATATAAATAAATACGATGATATATTATATATATAAATATATATATTTAAATACAAGCTACAAAAAGTAAAACCTTATATTAGCTAAGCGAAAAGAGCGAAAAATAGAAACTTTTATGATTAAAAACGAATTTAAACGTATGTTTTCTTCTATTCACTGCTTCCTTGGTTTGTGTCCCATTTTTACTTTCCTCAGTTTGCATTTCAGTTTCGATTTGTTTTTCAGTACAGCGGCGCAACAACAACAAACCAAAAAAAAAAGATTGAAAAAAATCGAAACGAGCATGAAATGGTTTTTTCAAAACAAAAGCAAAGCAAAACCGAAAGAACCCGACTACCCTAATAAGAACACTTGACTGCCCAAAAGGTGCCGCTGCAAGCAGCTGCGCCTAAAACGCTACTCTAAAAAAATATATAGCACAAACACAAAGACACGCGCGCACCGAGCGAGAGAAAATGGCGGCGCTTGAACACGAAAACCTAAAAATCTAACAAATAAAACTATTTAAAAGAGTAAAAGCAAAACATGCCATATACACATACTAAGTACATACACACATCTATTTATATATAGACATATACATACATACATATAAATAAATATATAATGTATGGTTCATATTTATTATTTGCTAATTTCGTTTGTTTTAGAGAGCGAGCGCAACACACAACTAGAGACAAGGGAGCATTTATAAATATTAAAAAAAAAAAAAAAACAAAATGAACAAAAATAAATAATATAGTCTAGGTAAAAAAATACAACAAAGCGCATACATATAAATATATATAGTAATTTAATAAATTAAAAACAAAAAGAGAAAAAAATAAACTAACAATAATATTAAACACTAATGCATGCGGCCCACAATTCATTCTCAAATGTAGTCCAGCATCCCCGTTATAATCTCGAAGGCATCGCGCGCTGTCGGCTCAATGGCGCTGCTGGGCAGCAGATACCCATGGACGCCATTATCGGCCAGTTGCAGGGTATAGCTAAAGGGTATACCGATTTCATAGGCGGCAAACGCATCGGCACAACCTGCAATATAACAGAAAGGGATCCAATAACAAATTTGGTTGCAATATCGTCCATGTTAAATATATATTTTGCACCGATTGTTCCCATGGCAGCTATATGGGATAGTGTTCCGACTTCAAAGAATTTTCAGCACATACTTAAATAATAATAAATAAAATTCGTTTCAATATCGGACAATATAGCAACGATTTTTCATTAGGATTCGTTTTTTTTTTTTTTTGTGACATCGTTCCTATAGCTGCTAAATCAAATAATGAGGGCTTATATGGTTTGTAATAAACTTGATCTGCATATGCAAAAGACAAGTCTGTGTGCCAAGTTTGGTGACTCTAGCTTTTAGAGTTCAAAAGTTCTCGAGGTACATACAGACAGACAAAAGCTTCCTCCTGACATGTTGATTGTTACATAATGCTACATTATTCAAACTGTTTAGTATACCTTTAGGAAGACTTTGGGACTTAAAAATACATGACTAGAGGAATCCGAAAACTTGAAAATTGTTGTTGGAATAGGCGAAACTTTCTTTAACGCTTATTTAAATACTTCTCGAGACGCTTGTATATTTCCCATTTAAAAGGTAAATCAAAATAACTCACCAGATCGATGCTCGATTAGATCATGCGCCGAGTCCACTTTGTAACGCGCCTTGCTGCCCCTTTTACGCAAACAATCTGTACCAACCATGGCAACATCCAGAAAATCATCCATACGCTCCGCATTGAATGTTGAATTCGCCTTGACGGGATAGGAAATCACTTGACCGTAGGCCTGCAGGGATATGTACAGCTATGGCGGTAAACAGCAAAAATGTAGAAACCAAAACGTTGTCTCTATATCTGAATTCGATCGTATACCAACCTTAATTTGCGTGCGATAGTCCATGAGGAACTCTGAAACCGCTTTCGTTTCGGGCTCCGAGAACGGAGTTGGCCCCGCATAGAACTCATTACAGGGTGTCTTGGAACTACCCCGCTTGCCCCAATGATACAGCCAATTCCGATCCAAGTCAACCCCATAGCAGACCTTTTCACTATTTCGTTTCTGTTGCAGCCAAGTCATGGCTGAGTTTAGAATGCCGCCCTGGGTTTTGGCCACATGCCGGGAACGTGACTTTTTCCAAAAACGATCGTACTCATGACTGTACACATACCCATCCGGATTGAGGACCGGCATAATGTACCAGGTGGTGTTGCGTATGGACTCGTAGTCCGGATCGGTTTCTGGCATGAAAAGAGTACAAGGGTTAACATTTAGTTTTAGAATATCTTATAATTGAAATAATATTGGTAACATCTATTGATTAAATATATAGAATAGATATATAGAATTAATAAGATATCTCATAGTCTTGACCTCTTCACGCGCTTCCCTTTTATTTTTGAAATCGTCATGCTAACAAAGTTTTTGGCTCTTTTTAGACTTTCACTTTTGCGGACAGATTCTAATCTGTATTTAGGTTAGGTTTGGGGGTTAAGGTTCAGCTTGGGATTGGCCGGTAGCTCATTGAACGCCAGAACTTTTTTTATAGCTTTCTCAATGTTTATTTGAAATTCAATCTAGTGAGCTATGTAGCCAGTTTTGTTATTTAGCTCTGTAGATCAAAATACGAATTTTCGTCTACAGCCTGTAGGGGCGAGCAATATCAGAAGCACCAAATTCATAGTTCCTTTACGGCGTTTCCCATGCATGCAGCTCCGTAGGCAACAATTGTGCCAAAGGCTGCCACAGGGCCAAAGAGAAAGAGGAGAAAAACGTAAACAGAAACAATAAAGCCAACAGGATGAGTGCCAGACAGCCACCGGCCCGGTGCGTATGCAATCCGGATCACCATTGCCGTAGCATGCGGCCGGCAATCTTCAAGTCACCGCCCTGCCCGTGCATGAAGTGTAAGGAGCGTAAGGGACAGGCAGCCATGCTGAAGGGCAGTGGTAACGCCTGCTCTGGCCGTCAGGGAGGCGCTCAGGGGGGCGGAGGCTGTGGAGGGGGAAGTCCCGGACCTGGTGGCTATGGGTTTCGAGGAGCCTATGCGGCAGACAACGACTGCGGTTGCTCGGCAGTGGTGGCGCATCAACGCGAAGCTTCGAGAGGCAATAAAAGCCTTTGTGGACAGGCAAATGACAAATGTGGGCGCGGGAGTACGGGTGCTGGTAATGGCAATCAAAATTCAAATGCATTTGACTATGGTGGTGGTGGTGGTGGCTGTGGTGGCTGTGGTGGCGGTCCTGGCACTGGCACTGGCAATGGCGGTGGCGGTGGGTGTGGAGCAGCAGGAGGCTCTGGTGGTAGTGGCTGTGGAAATGCTGGTGGCTGTGGTTCTGGTGGTGGAAGGTCCGGCAACTTCGGAACTCGTCCCGCTGGTGGACCTCCGAGTATATGTGGTCCCATGAGCTCCAATTGTGCCCCCGGATGCGACAGCAATGCCTATGGAGCCCAACCTAGCGCGCCTGCTCCGGGTGGTGGGTGGCCAGCAGATGGCCCTTGCAAATGTATGGAGAACACTATAGTCAGCAGCAAGCGTGGCTCCATTCCGGGAAGTCCATTAAAGTCTAGCATCCGCAGTCCGGGAGCAAATTCACTTTCGGCTGCGGCTTCGGCTGCCGCATCGGCCGCCGCTTCCGCTGTGGCCTCGGCTGTGGCTTCAGCTTCAACAGCAGGTTCAGGGTCCAGACGATCGTCCGCTTTAATGAGAGAAGGCTTTGCCGAAGGATATTGCCATCCAAGCTTCCGTGGCACTGGCACATTTCCGGATGATATGCTAATTGATCCAATCACGGGTGCACCCATGGCTATGTGCAGCGCCACCACCATGTGCCCCAATGAGTGCGGCCTCGGCACCGGCTGTCATGCCGCCTGCTTTAATCGCGCCGGAAGTCCACGCAGCAGCAAGCGGAGCAGCAAGCACAGCAGTTCTAGCTTTCGTGGGCCTGTTGGCGTCGATTTGTTTGGCAACGAGAAAGTGAACATGTGCCTCACCTTCATCATGGAGGTACTGGGAATTCTAGTGTATGTATTCACAAATAATTGATTCCATCTGATTCGATCTCATCTGATCTGATTTGATCTGATCTCCTTTCTCATAGTTTCTTCGCCATTTGCACCATTACCTTCTGGATAACCATTGGCTACTATATTGTGCAATTACTTATTGATCTAAAGAATGCGCAGCGCAATGTCCAAATAGCTGTCCTCATTTTCATTAGCATACTAGTGATCGCCTTTTGCATAACATTGGTGACCAGCAATCCGGGGGGATGCTGCAAGAGTCGCCAAGCGACGAGCAAGTCATGGAAGTTTCGAAGCAAATGTGATGCCAATGCCAAGACCAAATGTGCGGCCAAACCCGTGAAGAAGGTCGCAAAGGTCAGCACGCACAAGTGCAGCAGTTGTGGGGCCACTTGCAAGCAGAAGACTAAGCCGGCCGGTTGTTCGGCACGCAAGTCCTGGTTTCTGCCCCAACGCTCCTACACCGACTGTGAGGGACGAGAGATTTTCCAGAATTCGCGCCGCTATGCCATACCCACAGAGATGAAGCAGCCCCCCACTTTGGTCATCTGGTTGCGCGATTTCGCACGACAGTTTTTAGGCACCAATGCATAGGAGGCGCTGTCTAGTCTGGCCGTTCTTAAAATCCAAAACAAAATTTCACGTTTTCCAAATTGCAACAAAATAAACCTAAGCTGAGAAAATGAAACCGCAGCGTTAGAGTTTTCTTTTCATCTGCTTCGAGCTTTAAAGGGCAAGTCCTTTCTCAGCTAACCTAATCGGTAAATAGAAGACGAGTAGCTCCCTTTCAACCCTTAACTCCCTAAGGACAGACAACCTACACAAATGAATTGTTCCGTCGACGCAGAGTTCCAGCTCTGAAGAGATTAAGAATGTGGAGTAGAAGGAAATTCATGGAACAGATTATGTATTCTTCGACGAGAGAACTGCTTTCAATCATAAGGGAGGTGGAGCTATTCTAGTCCCTGTAGGGGCCACACATATTGAGCCACAAGAGGTTAAATAGAGTCATTGCCTATCGTAAGTCTCTCCCTCTCCCCCCACATTATAATCATCAAAATAAATACCAATTTAAAATCTTTAGCATTAGCCACCCACCTAGCCCCCAATCAAATGAACAGCACCATTCCAAGGCCTTTATTCCATAGAGCTTCATGACGCCATTTAAAAAAAAACATCTCTTACTCTGAAGCTCCCTCATCCGCTTATGCATTTTTTGAATCAATGTCTTGACTACTTTCTTAATTTAATTTAATTAGAATATTAAGACAATCCCTTCGCGAAAAATAGTTCTCCCATACTCACTGTTTGTTCGCATTAAGCGTAGCAGTTCGCTGATCATCCAGGTGGCCGCCGCAGGTCCAATCCAGGCCAGACCATGCGCACCCGCCTCGATGAAGACGGCATTCGCCTGACCCGACTTTCGTTTATACTTTAAGCGCTTGTGACTGTTCGCAACCGCGGCTCTGGCCGCGGCAGCCGTCTGCTTCGACTCGATCTTAACCACGACCAGGGGTCGTCCTTCGTAGGAGCGGCCTATGTGTATGAGCTCGACGAGCTGCGCATGCCGCATACGTATCGTTTCCAGGTAATTTATGATGTCATCGTGCTCATAATATTTATTCCAGGTTATCGCCGGTTGCGTGGGTGCAGGTCCGAACTTGCTGGGCTTGGCCGGTCGCTTACTGTGCGTGGGTGTGGTATAGAGGTAGTCCTCTTTGGATTGCTCATAGGAAATGGCCTTTCCCACATCGAAGATCAGCACTTCGTGCGCAATACCCTCAAAATTGAGGGTGCCCTGCAAGTCAACGAGCATTTTCGGTGGCACGAGGACATCGGTGAGGCCTCTGTCAATATTTTTAAGCATCAAGTTATAGATGGTGTGGTTTGTCGATCGGTTTAATTACCTTAGACTTGGCCCCTTAAGCCATTGCAGCTTGTTGCCGTCCTCGCCCTTCTTGAACTCCTCCAGAGCCCGCACCTGGGCCTCATCTTGCGGCTTTAGACGCCAGATCTGAAACTTTTCGTAGCTTATCCGTCGCGGAATATCTGGATTCTCCGTCGTGGTGGTGGTGGTAGTTACACGAGTCAACGCTTCCATTAGTGGATTGTGTGTGGTTGTCGAGCTGCTCGTCGTGTTGGCAATGTGATGGGCCAGTATGCCAATCCAGTTTTGTGGGTTACGCAACGGATCCACAATGGTCAGTATGGGAACCTGTGGTGTTGGTGTTGTCGTTGTTGTTGTCGATGTGGTTGTGCGGCGACGTGCCTTCTGCTTGGGCTTCGAGTCGAACCAGCTAGAAAACCATTCTAGGCATATACAAGAAATATAAAAAAAAGCAGACGACATTAATATGGGATTGGAGCGATGAAAACGAAAGTAGAAGCAGGCAGAAAGCGTGACAGACAATGATAAACGTTGGAAGGCAAAGCAAATAAACCATTAAATATACTACAATAGGTCAGTGGATCGTGGATACAACTATAAAGAACAAGTGATTGGGTAACTGACTTATACTGAAAGATTCAATATAATCTTACTATCGTAGTCATCTTCTTCGATGGACGCTGCTGTCGTTGTTGTCTTGCCAAAGCCGAAGCCCAACCATTCCAGCCAGCCGGGCTCCTCGGTAGGTGCTGGAGCTGGTGCTGGCGTTGGCGTCAATGGCATCACTGTTGTGCTACCAATTTTCTTTGTACGTCGCCGTAGACCGAACCACGAACTGAACCAGCCACCCAAGGAGCTAGACGAGTCTTCCTCCTCATCCACATCATCATCATTATCATCATCAGCAGCAGCAGCTACGAACTCATTGCTGCCCTTGCTATGGGCACTATGATAGAGCGTATAGCTGGGATATTTGGGCTTTTTAATTTTATTCGCATCCTCCTCCTCACTGTGACCCGTAAAGCCATCATAGATGCGGTCCATCGCTACTTGAACCGGATAAAAAATCATCCGAAGAAAGCTACCGAAACCAGCACTCATGCCCATGCCTGTGGCACTCTCATCCTCGTCATCCTCATCATCGTACTCATCCGAGCTGGAGCCATCACCACCGACCTGATTTCCCACACTCGGAGGTCGACGACGTATTCTTTTTTTGCCCATGCTATTCTTACTGTTGGACTGAGTTTCCTCGGCACTCTGCACTGTGCCGAGCTTGGAACTGACGCCCGTCGGACTCACTGGTACGACTAATTCCTCCTCCAAGGCACCGAAATCGGCACCTTCTTCTGCCGAGCTACTATTATCTTGTGTTGTAGTGTCTTCTTTCAGATCCGAATGCCATTCGGTAGTCTCCACATTTAACTTGGCTGGGGTTATATTTCCATCAGTCTCTTCGTCGTAGTAATAGGAACCATCGTCATAGTATTCAGCACCATCCTCATCTGCCTCATCGGTTAACAGATCCAACAAATCGAATCCATCTTCCTCGCTCCTCTTCTCTTTACGTTTCTGCTTAGCTTTCGTTTTCTTTTTTTTAGTTGTACTATTCTTTTTAGTTTTGCTGTCTGTTGGCTTTATATATCTTGGCATAGTGCTAGAAGTTATATTTGAAGTAGTTGGTCTTTCTAAAACGCCCTCTATCTTCATTTGTTCTTCCACTTCTCCACCTAAGGCTAAGGGTTTTTTTGCGACCTCACCCAAAGCCGATTTTTCTAAGCTAGGAGTAGTTTTATTTTCCTTCCCATGCAGCAAATGCACGGCGTGTGGTATATGAGTACCGTTACCTGCACCGCTACGTCTCGAGATCGTTGAAGTCTCCGGCGATTGTTTCCTCTTTTTTGTCTGAGATTTCCTTCTGCGCTTGCCACCACCACCACCACCACCTCCAGTCTTTCGGGCCGACACCGTTTCCACCGATCGCCTCATCAGTCGATGATTTTTGGGTACTTGCCGGGAATTCAAATCAATGTAACCACTCGAGACAACGAATGGATGCTGACTAAATGTGGTGCCTCCTCCACTGACACCCATCGCATCTGCAGGTTCATCCACACCCCCATTTATCGCACTCGGCCCTTGCGGCTTCTCCAGCTGTGTGGACAGCTTGTCCATGGAAATGGTCGCGCTGGGACGTGAAGCTGACGGTATTGTGGTGCTATTCGTTGTTGTACTTGTGCGGGTTCCCAATATTATTTGGGGTTGTTGTAGCACCGATGTTGGTCTCAGTGTCGGCCTGTATCCGGGACGCTTGTGCTGCTTCTTCTTCTTTTTCTTCTTGCTCTTCTTCGTCTTCGTGCGAGTACGACGCGTTGGCAGAGGCTTTTTCGTTGGCGTCCTCATCGTCGTCGTCGGTCGCTTTATCTGATCATTGACCGCGAGTGCGTTACTGGGCACCATAACCGGTGGTGGCTTATGCTTGTGGGGACTACTGCTGGTTGCCATGGGCAGCTTATTGCTTGGCCTAGGCGGTCCCGCCGTCGGACCCTTGGGCTTTTGCAAACGTATGATCTGCGGGCGTGCTGTTGTCGGCGATGTTGAGGCCACAATGACGGGTGTGGATAGAGCTGTGGTGTGATTGAGATTGTGATTGTTTTGGGGACTAGCGTGGAGTGTCGTTGGCTGGCATTGACCGCTAGATGTCGCTGCTGCAGCTGCTGCTGCTGCTGCTCCCTCATAATGATCACGCATTGCCTGCAAATCGTTGTCGTATTGTGTTTTCGTGACAAAAATCGGTATGCTGCTGCTATCATTCAGATGAGCCACAGCATAATTATCCGCATGTCCCAGCTCGGTGATGGCATAGACAATACCAGTGGCGGGATTCGTGAAGAATATGGGAAATGTGGAGCTGCCATTCGAGGCGCTGGCGGCGGGAGGCAATTTCTTATTCGGCTCACTGATCTCAATGAGCTGACTCTGTACGTGCATGTTCGCTAGTCCCGGCGGCTCGGATCCGTAGTCGACATCCTCATAGACATAGGGCTGTTGATCAGCCACATTCTGCTCCTCGCTAAACATTTGAAAATCCAACGAGCCGCCAGCGGGTCTATCAATTTTTTGCACTGTGCCAACTAGCCAGGGTGCTAGTGCTGTGGGCGCAGCAGAGGATGCAGAGGAGGCGGATGCTGATTGCGTTTGTTGCCTGTATTTGGGTATAAACCGTTCCCGCCTGCGCTCCGCCGCCAACAAGTCCCGCGTCCAAGTACGCGTTTCACGCAGCAAGCTGTCAAACTCCTCGGCACTAGGATGATAGCCATACTCATAGGCGGTGACCAGCAGCAGACGCAGCAACAGAAGCTTTACGCTCAAGTGGCAGACGGCAGGGGGCAGCATTGGGAATGATGTTGATGCTATGATGACTGATGCTATGATGTTTGTCGGTGGTTTGGCGGTGGTGCGGAGTGGTGCGCGCGCGCATACGATCTTTGCTCGTTTTTGGGTTGACGATTGCGATTGCGACTTCTTGGAATTCATTCGCGTGCGCGACCGCTTGGCTGCAAGTCTCGGTAACAAATGAAATGACAGCGCACCAGCACAACTGGCGACCAGGTGGAGAAATTTAAGTCCACATAGGTTTCGGCGCTGGCTTTATTATTATTATTATTATAATTTAACTTTTTTTTTAGTTTTGTTTTTACTCGTAACGTTTCAGTGAAGATGTCGCGCCGGGTCGAATGTTCTGGCTCCATTTACCGGTCGCGGTAGCGGTCGCGGTCGTGGTCGTGGCTCGGTCTTGGTCTTGGTCGCGGTCTCGTACCTTATGTCGCTGTCGAAGCTGAAAAGACAACACCGACAACAACGCTGGCGATATTTATCGAAGCATTACAAATTACCGATCTAATCAAATGAATAGCACTACTTACGTCTAATGCCGCCACCGAGGATGACGACAATGACGATAGACGAGTAGTGTATGATGGCATGGCAGAACCTAGGCTCAAGCATTACTTGAGGTCTGCTCTTGATAGCTGCATATGCGTGTTCTACTTTTTGTGCCTACACTCTAAGAAAAATTGCAATTACTCGCAGTCCTGACATAAAGTTTCAAACAAATTGCTCTTACAGTGCTGGAGATGGAGATTCACCATCCTGGCAACTATTGATATTTCATTTGAATAAGCATTTGAATCCGAAGTGAAGGGCGAGATTTCTTTTATAATTTTCTAGCATATCTGAAATTAATTTCACTTATATCTGCTGTAGGTTCTGCCACTAGACATCAAAAGCTGGAAACTTTTTTGTAGGGTATCTTAAAGGCCATATCTGTGCAGTCTCCAAACATCGCTCAGTAGGGACACTTACTTGAAGGACTTAATGAAGAGGAATTACTTTAAAAAACTAGCAAAACCTCAACCCCTTTTGTAAAACGTCTAAAATTCTTTTACAATAATGGAATGGCATGGTAATGGGACTTTTACACGAAATTTAATAAAAACAATATTTAATTTATTACGCATACCATATTTTATTATTTAAAATATTTAATTATTCTTAGTTTCTTTTTTTAACGCAGTAACTACATAAATGACATTCTTTTTGAATGGCTTGACTGTTTCACTAGAAATCCATTATTTTTATTGATTAACTTTTAGTTAAGTATATACACTTATATTGAAGTAATAGAAGTGTAAGTATATAAGCATTATTATTAATATAAATATGAAGTATTAGAGATTTTTACTGATATTGATCTTAAATTTAAAAAATAATCGGATTAGAAATAAAAGGAATGGAAGCTTAAGTATGAAAACTGAATATAAGTGAATAGAAACTTAAGCTATAAACCATACTCTGAAACGTTATAAATATTTAAATTATATAATTTATATAATAGTCGACAAAAATGGGGTGTCGAAGGAGAACTCAATATTTCAGCGCCTCTTCAATTTGTTGATAAATAATTTCAGAGTTCTACAATTTTGATATAATGCTGCATACTTCTCACCAATGACATAGTATTTCAAATTATATTGACAATGAAGTA
This sequence comes from Scaptodrosophila lebanonensis, assembly GCF_003285725.1. Classification (NCBI taxonomy): domain Eukaryota; kingdom Metazoa; phylum Arthropoda; class Insecta; order Diptera; family Drosophilidae; genus Scaptodrosophila; species Scaptodrosophila lebanonensis. The sequence continues at coordinate 4,919,041 of NW_022060566.1, read as the reverse complement.
TTGCCCAGATTACATTCTTTTCACATAACATGCTTACATACTTCTGTAGTACGCGGTAGAATTTCACATGAATAAGATTGTAGCATTTCTTTGAACATGTTCGCATAGAACTTTACATGTTGTCGGATTTGGTTCAAGAAGTTATTTTTGATTTTAATTGGTGAGTTAAGGAAAAACAGAATAGTCTATTCGCATTCCTTCCCTCCCTTCTAAGCGCTTCTGGCACATCTGGAATGATTCGATTTTAATACTAAACTATATAGGAAAAAAGTCAAATATTTTATATCATTAGTTTTTTTTAAGACCCATTTCTTTAATATATATAAATATGTATGTATGTTATACATATATAGTCTTAAATCTAGTCCCAAATCAAATGGTTTTAGCTGTGGAGAGAGACTCTTTTACTGAAATCTTTATTTATGTTTAGAGTAGAATATAAAGAAGTAGTAAATAAAATCAAACACATATATGTATGTGTAGTATATAGTTTTTCTTTGACTGCATCTGATGTGTGTATGACTGTACAATTTATAGCGCTCGCATCGGATTACTGGGTCAGCGGCTCCCATGGCATACTTACATAGCTTAGGCCCGAGCCTGAAATAAAACCGTTTAAGTTAAAGCAAAAAAAAACTCTCACTTTTATGCCTCGGCTGACCAACCAACAACCAACTGACAACTGACAACCAACAAGCACTTATGTACGAGTACAATTTACAGCCAACAGACTGGTTGAACTTGTCCACATCCCGGCGCCTAGGCTCTACCTAGTTTGGCCATTACTTGTTCCGAGGCAAGCACGAGAGTTGGGAGTATTGTTTGAAAACGTTAGATTGTTGCAATAAGTCGCAGAGCTGCATTATTGACCTTGGGTTCAGAAGTGGTTCACATACTCGACTAACTACACTCAAATGAATATAAAACGTGTTTCACATTTGATTTCATACTATAATACAATAATTTATAAAGTCAACAAATTTGTATACCAAATTTCCTCTTAAAGTCATTGAAAAACTTAAAGCACATTAAGAATTGGAGTTATTTAACAGAGTGCTTAAGCATTTGAAGTTAAAAAAGAACATAAAGGTGTTTTATAAATTTTTCGAAACGATTTACTACTTATGTATTCAATTTTTAAGGTCCCAGTAGAAGATGTTTTTGTGACTGATTTTTTATAATCTAATACATTTTTAATTACATTTTATAAATATACTTTAGGGTTGTTAAAATCCTTTAAATATTTTTAAACAGTTGTTGGTTTTCTAGGCTCTAGTTGTTGTATAAAAATAAGCCAGAAGTCAGCAATAAAACAATATTTATTTATTATTCGAAAAGTCTATATAAAATATTTTCAGCAAAACAAAAATAAACAGCTTTGCTTGCAATTGTATTATAATACATATAATAATTGATAACCTCTCTTTTATTTATTTATTAACATCACTGATTTTTTTAATACTTTGTCAATCTGTCCAAATGATTATATCCTTTAGCTGTGAAAGAGACCAATTTTCTTAAACGTAATTTCGGTGACAGGAATCTTTAATTATTTATTTATTTATTTAAGTTTCTGCAATTTTTTAAACAACAACCATGTATCAATTGCCAGTCAATTTTCTTTTACAGATAGTCAACGTAAGCGACTCACTTGCTTGTATAATACAGCCATTTAAAAATATGGAGGAACAATTTCTTAATACAGATTTGAACTGAAACTTAAAAAGCAATTGAAACCTAATTGCTTATTGGCAAAATATCATTTGATATTAAATATAAAATGCGTGTGTATATCTTCTCTTCCTTCTTCCCAATTATATAGAAATGTTCATTTTTATTTTTCCGAACTCGAGTTATTGAACTAATGCTTAGGTTTGGATTAATATTCTATAAAAAAAAACAATCCACAATCATAGAGAAATAATTAAAAATTCAATAAAATGAGAGGAAATAGGAGTTTGGGTTTGAAATTTATAACGTTGCACTTTTAAACCATTTATTCAACTTTTTACATTTTTTGCTTCGATATCGATGTTCCAATAATAAATTTACCACATTTCAATTATAATAGCACTGATTTGTCTAAAGTCGACATTTGCGAATCAGTTTCTCATTTGCTGTGCAATACAAATGAATTGATGGCTTCATTCTGGTTCTAAATTCCACCTACTTATTATTTAACTCAATAAAGTTAACATAGTTGTTGTTCGACAAAACTTTTTTAATAGTTACCTATGTTTTTATCTCGAAAATTGTAGACTTTATACCAATTATTAATTCCTTTTCAATTGCTTTCATTGTGCTGCAATCAATTATCGATCTTTATTCCAAACGCTCATTAAACTAATATCCGACTTATGTATCATGTTTTTTCCACACATAGTACTATATATGTATATAGTATATAGTATATCTACCCGTATTTAAGTACTTGGGTACATTTTGCTTTCTACACATTTCCATTAGCTGTCGAGCAATTAAAATTGTTTGGCCCGTCGTTTTGGCCCGACTTTGACTTTCGCTGCTGGTGACATCGTCGGTTCAGTTCCAGTCCCAGGTACCCCGAAATCTAAGCTTTAGAAAACACACAAAAACCAAAACAACAACAAAGTAACTGAAATAAATGAAAACAACAACCATAATTACACGTCATGCTTAAATTCACTTGCTAAGAAAAAAAAAAGATGAAAAAACAACAAGAAACAAAACAAAAACATTTAAAACTGAGGCACAAGTGCCGGTCGCAAAAAACAAAAGCCACCGCATTTAACTTAAATAACAATAATAATGGTACCTACTAGTATGTATGCTATGAAGTATTGCCAACAGACAGACATACTCGCACATACATATGTATAGTATAGTAGTATATATGTACTTACAAAACACAAACAAATAATGAAAAGGAAAACACTTTAATTGCAAGTTTTCTTTTCGTATTCGCGACTCGTAACTACGACAGAACGATCTAAACAGAGCAGTGGTTTCGAAGCCAGCTCAGTCCGTATTCTAAGTTGAAATCTGGCTAATGAAAAAGTTTGCTATATACTTATGTTACAAACAATCATTTTATAGGTATTAGTATGTCAGTTCATTTATAATAATATAGTCAAATAAAATGTACAGGTTGTTATAGTTGAACACTCGATTCAAGTCTTCGTTTCGTTATACCTATGTAAACCTACTTACATATACTATGTACTATATAGTATAGCATAGTAAAGAAGTATTGGGCTATAAACTGCAACAAAAGATGACTATGGTTAATGGGTAAGGGATAGAGTGTACTGTAGTGTATTCTCACTTATCTCTAGGAATTTCTTTGAAATCAAATTTCTTACGAGTTGAACCTACATTTTTAAGACACGTGATTATTCTTCGAGCTGTCAAGATGACTTTTGTGGGGGCGAACATGCAAGTCTTTCTATTTTACAGAACGGTTTCTGGGTTCCATCAACTGGTACAAGCGTTAAGTGCTTTAGTTATTTTATTATAATTTAATGAAAGATGAAAGACCAGCCAGTTTTTTAAATAGTAGAATTGCATACAATTTGCTTACCATTTAAGGACATTCTTAGTAAACCATTTCTTTTGTGGCAATTTCCAATCATTGACTTGGAAACTCATTTGTAGTGCGAATGCTTTAGTTATCGTTTCATTTTAAATATCAATTTATTATTTTTTACTGACCTTTCCTTAATAAAACGATGAAATAAATGCATTCCTATAAATAGCAAGAATTGATTGGCGCCACCATTCTATACAACTAATTTCTCAAATTATTTATTTCTGGTACGCACATCGCTCCAAAGACTCAACCTTTATTTTATTTTGAGTATATTTTTTATTTTGCTGTATATTTTATTCTATCTATAACTTCTATTCTATTCTATTACGGTCGTAGCGATTTGTGATCGATCATTATTGCTTTCACCTGCTGACCGCTGGGATTTATGATTCGGATAAGTAAAAATGTCAATGGCATACAAGTTTGTTGCACGTATAACCATGGCGCCAAAACTATTGTTTTTTTCATAATCATAATTTTTTTTTTATATATAATTTTTTGTTTATTTTGAAAATAATTATTCTCGGGATTTATGTGGGCAGCATACCTGAATAATGGGAGCCTTATTTCTCCACTTCATCTTTTCAAATGGTCTTAAAAATAAAATATAACCGTAGTCGGTCCAATAAAGAATTTAATTTAATTTTTTTTTTATAAATATTTTTTATATTATTATTATTTTACAACTTCTTGACATGGGCTCTTAACTTTCTGCTTTATTTCTATGCGCAATAAAGATGAAGTTTAGAGAGAGCTGAAGACGCATGAAACAAAAGACGAAAAGTGCCAGAGGTGCGCGTAAGATTTGTTAATACAAGTATATACTTACTTTTAAATAAATTTTGTGAATTAAAAAACTAAATAGATAGTTGATTAGACGGAGTTACAGCACCATGAGCCGATCAATCAAACTGAAAAGCAATGGACACACACACACATATACAAGTACAAGCAGGCTCTAAATGTTAGAGTCTAAAATGTGTTTTTAAGAACCATATCGAGCATTTGTAAATTTTTTTTAAGAAATTGTTTTTTGAAATTTCAAATTTAGTTTGCCATTTTTGTCTTTTTTTTTTTGTTTTAGGCTGAGATCATTCATCATTAGAATCAATCCATTCATAAAAAAAAATTCGCATGCTTCCACCCCAAAACACACAGATCCCCCATCCTCCAGCCCCCATATCGGCGGCAATCACGTCAAGGTCGTAGTCACGAACATTGCCGCCAAAGTGAGGCCCAACTATTCGTATTGCGCGACTTCGCTTCCAGAATTAGCTTTGTTCAATTCCAATTAAAAAGCAAATATACAAGTATGAACTAGAATTTTATGTGGACTGTGAACTGGTCAAAAGATTTGCTTTGTGGGGCCGCCATTCCGTGCCAATGAAAAGCGCTTCCATTAAAAGGTTCGTTCTGCAATAATAATAGTAACAACAACAACAACAACAATATCAACAACACAAAAAGTGATGTTCAATTTGCTCAGCTGATTTTTTCCGTCATTGTGGCTAGTTGAGTTGAGTAACTGACTAACTGACTGACTGATAACCTGTTGATGATGCCACTCTCTTCTCACCCTAAGTAAGAAACACGTATTTTAAAAAAAATTGGCATTTATGTACTTTATATGTATAGTGTCCAACTTTTCAGAAATAAGACCACAACCGAAGCACTATATACATATATATATCTTACAGATGTCATAGGAACACTCTGTGAGAAATATCCATTTATCAGAATAACTCTTTATTTATAAACATATCGTAACCAAGTGGAATACTTAAAAGTTTTTAATAGAGTCCCAACATTTTTTAAATTTTCATTAAAATCTATGCGCTACATCTTTGTCTATTTTTTATTTATTTTATTTATATTATTCCATTTTTTAATTTTATTTTATTTATTTTAAATATTTATTTTATTTATATTATTTTTTATAAACCTTGTCCTCTTTTGTTTATAAACATATCCTAACCAAATGTAACAATTAAAAGGTTTTAATAATGTCTTAAAATTTTATTAAGCTCTCATCAAAAACTGTGTATCTTTGTCTATTTTTTTGTTATTTATTTTATATATATAAATAAAATAAATAAAAAACGTTATCCTAGCAGTACAATTATCAGGTTACTTTTAAATTATTGCACTAGTCATGACAAATTGAATTATATCGATTGGATTATTTTTATTTGAATAATTTTATTTTAAGATTAAACATTTTTATTATTATTTATTATTTATTTATTTTTTATTATTTATTCATTGAAGAGTTATAGCTGTTATAGAAATGATTGCTGGTAAACTATTAGTAACAAAAAAAAAACCCTCTTCAATGTCGCAATTAAATGTGATATGAATAAGCTTTTTATTATGGTTCTCCATGCTTTGAATTGTCGTCGAAAACGTTGTTGCACTGTTGAATGCAGCTTAGTAGGAACTAGAGTATACAAGAGTCGGGCGGCCGTGACTTTAAAATTCGCATCGTTTTATCGCACAATTGAGGAGCGCGTGTGCGTCATTTTTGTCATCCCCCAACCCCAAGAATATAGTTCTTTTTGCGTGCGCTCTTTGGCAAACTTTACATGCCAAACCGGTTGGACAATAGAATGAATGGATTACACGCAATAACAACAACAACAACAATAATAATAATAATAATAATAATAATGATAAAAGAAATGAGTGTTGGACGGCGGCGTGGCAAACAAAACTGGGAAGGTGTTAGAAGGCGGCAGCAGCAGAAGCAGAAGCAGAAGCATGCATACTACTTGGGAATTAGAAATCTAACAGAAAGGCGAAAACAAAAAAGCGCCAAGTGTCAAGTGTTGGCAGCAGCGGCAACAACAACAGCAACAGCAACAACGAACAGGCAGCGTCGTCAACAAAGCTTGCGACAGCTTGGACAGTGGCGGCGGCAACTACAGCGCTGGGCCGCCGCCGACGCCGCCGTCAGTCTTGATGATTTCGTGGAGCGATTAACACACACGCGTCGTTCAGAACACAAAAGATTCTGTTCGGTCCCAAGTCGCTCAAGGAGCAACGCTCGATCGCGATCCACACCCACACAAACAAACAAACAAACAAACCAGCCGAGAAACACATAACATACATACATATATGCAAATATATATGATATAAAAAAAATTAATTCGCGTGTTATTATTATTATTAATTTTTTTTTTGTTTGTTAATTTTGTTTATTGTTATTAATGACAAAGTGAGAGTGCCATACAAATGTAAATGACAGTACAAATAAGACCTAATTAAAAATAAATTATATACCAAATAAAAGAGCAAATTCAAGCGCTAATTTACACACTCATGTGTGTACATTTCTGTCCCGTGCACTGACCGAGATCTGTGACAACAACAACAACAACAACAGCAACAACAACAACTGCGGCATCCACACAGCTGCCAAAATGGACGCCGATGCGGAGGTGTGTACTAAAGAGAAAGAACGAAAAAACGCTAAATAAAAAAAATAATTTTACAAACGACAAAAACAAAAAGCAAAACAAATGATTTAAAGCATAACAAATTTTTTAATTTTGGGCACCAAACAGCCTATGTGTGTGTGTGCGTGTGTGTGTGTGCCCATTCAAATAGAAAAATTGTCTGTGCTTGCCCTCGATTTAGTTAAGTTAATTACGCCCACATAGTACGTATGTACATACAATATGTGAACTTATAATTATAAACTTAAAGCCACTTCGTTAGACACTGCCTGCGGATTTGAGGAATCTCTCTATAGCCATGTCATGCAGATACCAGCTATACATACAAACGTACATATATCATTCACTTTAGCATATTCAAGTGCAAAGTCAGCAAAAAAAAAAAAAAAATCTGTGCTAGCTTAACAAAATCAGCAACAACAACAGCATGAATAATAATAATAACAACCGGCCATGGAACGCCAGCTGTTACGCATGTCAACAGAGTTGGCGGCTTTAGGGGGATCTAAAAATTTCAAATATTGTCAGTCAAAATTACTATACACACGCTGCGAAACTTGCCTTGGAATTCCAATTCAAATTCTTTGGCTATAATATTATGCTACTGACATGCAAATTCGTACGAACAAATATCGTTATTATAAGAAACATTATCAATTCATTTAGAAAAGAATCTTCAAATGCAAGTATACTCGAACATAAGAAATACGGATTCAATCCACCACCAGAAAAGTATTACATTTATAATAATATATGTTCCTTCACCATATAAGTATTACTTTTATAATCTCAACCTATAAATATAATCTGCAAACATATAATATATATTTATGATCATACATATCCCATTTATGATTCTCCGCTGAAAATACATAGGATCCTCCACTTCTTATTACAGCGAATCTGATTTCAAAAATGTCTATAGTACTATATATTGACAACAATTTAATTATGAATAAAAAGTTACTTATGAAAATTCATATATATATTATATATATTCATTTATATCTATTGTATATATAGTTATCCCTTGCACATCATTACGATCATAATGAAACTGCACAGTATTGATTTTGAAAATTTATAACTTAATTTAATTATCAATTACATATGAACACAGATAAGACCTACATATGTATAGTATGCCTATGATTCTGCCTTGGAATAAAAAGTCAGTTGCCATAATACAATATTTCCAAATATATGTATGTTATAGTTCCTTTGAATATCTCTACTATCAGTGTAAACACATTACAAAAGAAAACAACATGATTTTGAAAAAAAATCTTACAATTCATAACTCGTTTTTCTTATCGATAATTTGTATAAAAAATTCTTGGGCCCAACCGTAGAATATTGTCATACATTGTCGTTCAAAATATAAAATATCGCTTAAATCGATTTATTATAGCTAATGATTACGAGAACCTCATATGTGATCCTCTGTTATACATACGACTGACTTGTTGTCAAAGCCAAATCCTTTTATCAGAATAGCAAAACAGTATTTTAGATTATTGGCATTATATATATCATATAACCAGTATATTGTTAACAATTTAAATATCGGTTCTATAACAGATACACTCTACTATTTATCAGGAACAACAACTTACTTATTAATTATTAATTGTACCAATAATATTTAATCATTAATATACACATAAAATACATATACATACATATATGATATTTAGGGGATCCTCACTTGTTGTCAAAACGAACCCTCATCCCAGGAAAACGAAAATGAGAATAAGAATTCTTTAAATATTGTTCTATTAGACACACATTCTATTTAAATTAAAAGCTTAAATAATTATTTACAATCAATATGTGTGTGAAAAGAGAAGAAGAAGAAGAATGCTCCTAGCATGAGTGTTTTATAACACTAATAACTGTCTAATAATAATAATGCTCTAAATATTGTGCCCATTCTCAAAGCTGTATTAACCAATATGAGTATTCTTCTTTCATACCCAAAATGATTTATTCGAGCAAGATATCAAGAGATCCAACTCAATCAAAACTTAGCGATACACGTTGAGACAATATATTTATACTAAAGGTGACTAAAATGTGTTTCTTAAGAAGGTTTTCTTTTTTTGTAGTCTACTGGAAACATCTCGATACCGTTTTGTTGCTTCACTAATTTTGTGTGCCAATAGAATCAATGGTGCTGTCTATTAATTGAGGTCCACAAAAAGACAACTACAAAAGGTATTGCGTCGTAACAGAAAATTGCACTGAACCTGTTCTGTGTTCAAAATAAAATTCTATTTCAGTTGAAATTCATTGCCCTTTACAAACTTTTTAGGCACTTGATGGGTCTTTTCTAAAGATGTGCCAAAAAGCTTCAAATTTTAGGTCTCTGATATGCTGTCCAACACAATAGGTCTCTATAAAGCTATGTTGCAATTTTCAGTTCGTAAGGCCTTTAAAAAAAAGTTTGCGTCAAGTTACAGACTTTTTGATTTTGGGAGACGTTTTAAAATAGCATTTCAAATAAATTGAAAAACATCAACGAAGACTACAAACAGTTTTGGCTTTCGTTCAAGTAGATACTTTTGAAAAACATTTAAAGTTGACATAAACCCATTGAAAAACCACACCCATGTCTGGTGCGTGGTGCACTCAATTTGAACAGAGAAACTTAAAGTGCATGGAAAATTCCCATTGAAAGACATTGAATGGGGCTTGAATAATGCAGCATCAATAGCTGGGATATACAATTCTTTCACAGTCACGACAAACTCGTATAACAAAACAAATTCTCAGCTGATGGCAACACTACTTATAAGCAGGGTCTGGAGGGCAACAACTATTGACTACAAGTATAGCCACTCGATATAGACTGTAATCAAAACTCTTCAATTTCCACTTCGGCACATCAGATACTTCACGCAACTCACGCAGTCATCAGTTGTCAAATGACGGCCATGTCAACAGCAATAATTCTAACGATTCATTTACTTTGCCTGCCTGCCGATAAGCCCAAGAACTAAAACTTTTTCTAGATGATGTAAACTAATACTCTTCCAGCAGCTCAGCTCATCAACCAAGCGGAGCGATGTACTTGTAAAAAATATTCCACTGGAAGAGAGTTACTAATCACGAGAGTGTTTTCCGCGGGGCATTTAATTCCATTTCGTCACACTATCGAAAGTCCCCCAAAGTTCGAGTACTCGTACCTATGCCGTCAGCTGTATGTTAAGTATATCACATGTTCCTCCTACTCCGGAGCTAATCTGAATGGGGGCCAAGAGAACTGATAGGCAATCTACGGAAACGAAACGTAAATTATTATACACATAAGCTGCATGTCAACTCAAAATGTATATTATCGATAATATATAGTTTAGTGTAATTCCTTAATTAAAGGAGAGTACGTGCGTATGAATGGTCGAAAATTTATGGTAGGCTTTCAAAAGTCCGGCCCAAATCTGTGACGGTCAGTCAGTAGACGATTGTGATACGTAATTGTTGACTTTGTACAGTGAATTCGTACGGGTTCAATGTCTCATTTCGAAAGCATCTGTGCTTTTGGAAGAAACAACAAAGAAGATATATATGCCTCTCGTTTCACTGTTTTATGACACTGATAAGTACTATGTTTTGTTTCCAAAAAGCTGTTGTGTTGCCTAAATAAGCGTATATTCAAGCATGTTTCCGTTTGCCGTGGCGGAATCAAATCCACGAATGAAAAAAAGCTCTTTCCGCTTTCATTTTTTGAGTTTTAAACGTTTACTATTTTTATAGTAGAATGAAAGGTAATTTTTGAAATTTCTCCCTGGCAATTGCTAACAAATTTGCATTTATATTTTGGCGGAATCAAATCCACGAATGAAAAAGAGCTCTTTCCGCTCAGTTTTAAACTTTTACTATTTTTATAGTAGAATGAAAGGTAATTTTTTAAATTCCTTCCTGACGATTGCTAACAAATTCATTTAGTTGTTGAAGACCAAATCCAACGAAGAAATATATGCCTTTCATCAATAAGTCTGTTATGATTCCAAAAAGTAGTATTTTGATTAAATGAAATCGCCAAATAAGGAAAGACTTTTCCACTTCCGTTTTTTCCGTTTGAAAATGCTTAGTGAAATGAAAAGTAATTTCAAATTTCATGTGCTGTTCGGATTCTGGAAACTGTTGAAGAAGACAAACAATACTCTCGTTTATTTTCTACATTTGGAAAACGAACTGAAAACCGAAAACTTTGACAGTTTTAGAACATTTATATTCTTATACCCAGCATTTATTTGTTATACTTTATTAAATAAATTATGGAACAATGTACTTTTTTAATGGCTAATGTTTTAAGGAACTTTTAACTTAAAGTGAGATCTTAAAAAAAAACTCCAATAGTAGTATTTTACTTTTAAAAAATGAAAAACAATTAAAAACTGGAATATTTCATAAAATATTTTTTATAATAATTATATAATTTTGACTAAACTAAAAACCTAGTGTGGTTTTTAACAAAGTAACTCATAAATAGAGCTTTGAAGTCCAGTTAAATTAAAAGACTTAAATAAACTAATGGGATTTATATGAATAGGTTTTCACACCAAAAAAATTATTTGTCAAGAAACTGTTTATTCAAAGCCAAAAACTAATACTTTCATCTTTCTTCATCTCATATTTTCGAGCAATAGCTTTGTATTTCAAAATTATTCAAAACTTTGTTCACTTCAAAGTTAATAAAGCAACTGTAGTGAAGAGCTTTCCAGTTAGCTGGGGTCCACTGTCTCTCAAATCGCTACACAATGCACGTGCAGGGTAGAAGTTCTGTTGTAATTGTTGCTGTTGCTCGACAAGCGCTTAGAAACATTATGCACTCAACTAATTATCTTTTCAGTACCAAGTATACTGTTTTTGTTTTAATCTTTATCTTTATCGGCATGGGACGAAAAAAGAAAAAAAGAAACAAAACAAAAACCAACAAACCAAATAGAAAACGTGTCCGGATTATAAAAGCGATTTACGTGCGCTTGGCAAAGAGGAGACGACACTAATAAATATACAATCAGTCAGATATGGGGCTAGACATGGACAGTTAAATGTCTCATGGCTGGTAAATAGTATTATAGAGCAATACTTACATACCTCGTTGCTATTATCAGCTCTAGAGCATTGCAAAAGCGCTCCAATTCACACTATTTGATATCATATCTATCTATATGAAATAGCTGTTCTAGGAACTATCGACCGATTTGAGAATAAATCTCCAATAACTTTTATGCTGTTTAAATTATCGCAAACAACAGTTAATTATTATTTAGTTTTAAATATAATTACTGCATATACCTAAAGATTTGTTTTCATTAATCTTTATTAATTAATTAATTTAGGTGTTACTAAAGGTATTACTAGATAATGCAATTAATTAATTCGGTATTTCTTCATAACGCATCAGAGTCAAATTCCATCACACTTGTCTCTAATATAGCTGATATAGAAGCTATATGTGTTTTAAAAAGCACCTCTGCCTGAATAAGTCCAAATTAAATTTCAATTATAATGATATGAATGTTTGAGTTCTGCTAAATTTATAAAGAAAAATATTTCATAACCTAAACTATATAACTAATATATCTCTTGAATTTCAAAGCTATCTCATGAATAAATGTTGCATTAATTAAAACTATTCAGATATAGTTTTCTGCAAACACCTTCATTAGGATTGTTTTTTTTCAATGCCTCTTAGTAAAAAAGCACAAACTTCTATGCAAAATATTTGTTTGTCTGACCACAGCTTAACAAGCGATTCATCGCTTTATTTAATGATTCATTTATTTAAAAATAAAATAGCAAATATTTTCAATTATATTTATATAAATATTTATGAAACAAATTGTCCGTCTGTTGGCCAGAAGAAATTCGATGCCTTCTCCTTACGATTATACTCTTTATAACTACTAGTATATTATTCGAGAAACAAGTTTTACTTTTCAAATATACCTATAGAATCTGAATCTGAATCTATTTGAATTGCTTGAAATGAATTGTGGAATTCAATATTGCAAGCGATACTATATGTTGCTGCTGAAGAAAATTTCTTGACGGCATTTTTTATTTCAAGTAGAGTAAAAAGAGAATAGAATTTTTTAAATGTTCTAAACAACAAATACAATTACGAATGCAAATTAGATTGAACGATTTTTTTCTGTTTTCCCCCACAAACAGTGTACTTATTATAATTATTATGACAGACTCTAGAATAATAAGCTTATCTATGTGCATTAATTACGAGGTGTTCAAATTGTTTTCACGGTTTTGGCATTGAAATTGAATATGAATATATATGCACTTATATATAGTATAGGAGATTTTAAAGGCCCATCCCATCAGCTTGAATCGAATCGAGTGAAAAATGCCTTTGCAGCGATTCGCAATCAAGCTTAATTTGGACAATGCATTTGTTATTTATACTATATATACACATACACATCTATATACATTTATATACTTATAATAACATAACAAGAGCAACTACAGTAACAAGAAGATCAGGCCGGAAGCATTGTGAAGCGTTCAAGTGTTATTGAGTTGATAACTTTGCCAAAAGTGAAATTATTGCTTAATTTCGAGCAATTAAAAATCATCAACTGGCACATTAAGCCGGAAACACACTGCTTTAATTGAGTATTAAGTGGGGGTTGATGGGTTGCTGGGTTGTGGAAAACTTTCCACTCTACATTTGAAAAATTGTCCAAAACATTGTCAATATATAGAGAACTGCTTTTTCATTCTATTGACATGCCGATGCCACCATAAAGCAACCGAAATCGGAAAGAAATACAGCACCGGAACACATGCAGCAAGCAGCTTTGCCATCAACGGGAAATGGAACGGAAGCTAGAGTGGCGAATGGAACGGAAATTGGAACAGCGCCTGAAACAGTGGCCGCAGCTGATGGGAAGGAGCCCAATGATAAGGAATATCATCCACCAACAAGGTACAAAAACCACAATATGATAAAGAAAATACTAAAAATTTTCACAACAATAACAACAACAAAAAAGATACTAACAAGGCCACAAATAACATGCAACAAACCACACCAACTAATCCACTTCAAAACTAACAATAACCTGCCCAAAACTAGGAGTAATTTATGGGCGCATCATGGATTTATATTCCCTTATATGGAGTCTTTCTTCATCTCAAATATGCAACAAACTACAGTGCATCCACTTAACAACTAAAACAACTCATCAGCAATACTAATCCTAGACCTAACTCTGAAAATGTGGCCCCTAAACAACACATATCCTAAAAAGTGCACGTTAAAATTTCAATGTTTCGACTAATTTCGATCGCTTTTCAAGTATTCCCACTCGTTCCACTGCGTCAAATATATAAAATTCCTCTTTATATTTCCTAAACTATCTGTTCAAATCTGCTCTCTTGAATCTGTTTTTCAAATATTTTTTCTTCGATATATAAAGACCTCTTTTTGGATAGAAAAAAACTAGAGGTATAATAACTAATAGAGAACAGGAAGATACAGAGATGAATAGAAACAAGTAATCTTGAGTTCCTTATTTTTAGATTGTTCTACCGGATACGGATAGTGTGGGAAAGAAAATGAAGATGAAGGAAAGAGTAGATCGATCGCTTTTCAAGTCTTCCCACTCGTTCCACTGCATCAAATACATAAAATTCCTCTTTATATTTCCTAAACTATCTCTTCAAATCTGCTCTCTCGAATCTGTTTTTCAAATATTTTTTTTCGATATATAACCTCCTCTTTGTAGAAAAAAAATTACTAATAAAGAACAGGAAGATGCAGAGATGAATAGAAACAATTAATCTTGAGTTGCTTATTTTAAGAACAAGTCTACCAGATGGAGATACTGTGGAAAAGAACAGGAAGATGAAGAAAAGAAAAGATCGATCGCTTTTCAAGTATTCCCACTCGTTCCACTGCATCAAATACATAAAATTCCTCTTTATATTTCCTAAACTATCTCTTCAAATCTGCTCTCTCGAATCTGTTTTTCAAATATTATTTTTCCATATATAAAGACCTATTTGTAGAAAAAAAATTACTAACAGAGAACAGGAATATGCAGAGATGAATTTCTATTCATCAAGTAAACTTGAGTTCCTTATTTTTAGAACAAGCCTACCAGATAGAGATAGTGTGGAAAAGAAAATGAAGATGAAGGGAAGAATAGATCGATCGCTTTTCAAGTATTCCCACTCGTTCCACTGCATCAAATACATAAAATTCCTCTTTATATTTCCTAAACTATCTGTTCAAATCTGCTCTCTTGAATCTGTTTCTCAAATATTTATTTTCGATATATAATTGTAGAAAAAAAATTACTAACAGAGAACAAACAGGAATATGCAGAGATGAATATAAACAAGTAAATTTGAGTTGCTTATTTTACGAACAAGTCTACCAGATGGAGATAGTGTGGAAAAGACCAGGAAGATGAAGAAAAGAATCGAAAATCAGATTTGAAAGGAGATCTTCAACTTTTTGGAGTGAGCTGCAAATTTGACTCGCTCCCGATCGACCATACAATTTGGGGGTCGCTTACAATAACTATATTAATCGGATTATAATGAAGCATTCGGATTATCTGATGCAGGATTCTATGAACAATACAAGTACTTTTGACGAACTTTTAAGAACTGTGATAGATATTTGCTATTTTAAATCGGTTCTTTTGAGCTGAGTGCTGGACTTTTAACAGAATACCTTTCGTCCTGCCTACTAACCACAAATTCTAACGCCAGTATCCACTTTATTGCCATTAATTTTGAAATTGTTGCCTAATCGCTCCTCTGACTTCAGCTATCTGGAGACAATTGTGCATTTGTTTAAGGGGAACATTGGACCTGGCCTCTTTGCCATGGGCGATGCCTTTAAGAATGGCGGTCTGATTGTCGCTCCAGTGTTGACCATTGCGATAGCAGTGGTTAGCATACATTGTCAGCATGTCCTCATTGCCTGCTCCAAGAAGATGAGAGATGTGAGAGGCGATGCTATTTGCTCGGACTATGCCGCAACCGTGGAGCAGTGTTTCGAGTATGGACCCGTCAAGCTGCGAAATTGGTCGCGGACCATGGGTCGCCTTGTCGATATCTTCATCTGTGTCACCCAACTGGGCTTCTGTTGCATCTACTTTGTGTTCATCAGCACCAATTTGCGGCAGGTGAGTGCTCCGGCGAGTTATTGACGAGAGACTACTACTCTACTTCTACCTCGTTATGCTCGTTTCGAAGATATTGCGGGCCTACGACATCAACATAGATGTGCATCTGGTTATGGTAATGGCATTTTTGCCTGTGCTCCTCTCCTCGCTTATTACGAATCTGAAGTGGTTGACGCCCGTCTCCTTCATCGCCAACATTTGCATGATTCTCGGCTTGGCCATCACGCTTTACTATGCGCTCCGCGACGGATTACCAGATGTTCGGGAACGCGCCCTTTACACAAATGGATCTCAGCTGGCTCTGTTCTTTGGTACAGCGATCTTCGCCTTTGAGGGCATTGCCTTGGTTCTGCCGCTGAAGAACGCTATGCGGAAACCGCGTCAATTCGAAAAAACCTTTGGTGTCCTTAATGTGGGCATGTTTCTGGTCACCATTATGTTCATGTTCGCCGGCTCTGTGGGCTATATGAAGTGGGGCGAGGATGTTGGTGGCAGCCTAACACTTAATCTGGGTGATACCATGTGAGCCGAAGTCTCTAATTTAAAACTGGAAATCAAACTAAAATGTGTGCTTTGGATGTGCAACTCAATTTTAAGGAGAATCAGAATGGAATATATACTAGAAGAGTTTGAAAAATAGTTGAAGAAATGTGATAGCATGGGGTAGTTGTTGTAAACCATCATGGGTTTTCCATGCAGCCAACTCGACAACTTATTCATATATAGTCCAAGCCACAGAAACTCGTACAGAAGAAACTGGATCGATGAAATTTCTCAGAATCATTAATTTATTGGAGACTAACAAATTCTTTAAACTTTTAGCCAGCTTACCAAGTTTAAGGTAATCTTTACTTATGTCGTTCAAGTCTTCTAGGTGAACGTTAAGTCTGAATGACTTGTGTATTAAAAATCGAGAGATACATAGAGAATTGTGACCTTCGCCAAATTATTAAAACAAATATGGTATATACGGTATATTACTTGTTCCAAGAATAACTTTTTCAATAAGATTTACATTTCAACTCAAAATATCTTTCATACCGTTGCTAAAATATGTTCTCCTGTAACACAAATTCTTGTTACAACTAATTACGAGAATAACATTTGAAAGTTGAAAGCTAGCGCAAAAGAGCGTTCACCTTTGATTTTGGTTTGATTCTCCAGTTTGAAAAGATTATAAAATATGCTATAACACCAATTTATCATACAGCCTAGCGCAGTCGGTTAAACTTATGGTGTCCATGGGTGTTCTACTGGGCTATCCGCTGCAATTCTTCGTAGCCATTCAAATAATGTGGCCCAGTGCGAAGCAGTTCTGTCGTCTTGAAGGGCGCTCTCTAAGCGGGGAGCTGGGTTTTCGTACGCTTCTCGTCATTTTAACGTGTAAGTACATCGTTTGAACTCTGATATTTTGGGAACTAGCTGCTTATTTACACACACACACACACACACACAAACAGTGGCCATAGCCGAGCTCGTGCCAGCACTTGGACTCTTCATCTCATTGATCGGCGCTCTGTGCTCCACGGCTCTGGCGCTTGTTTTTCCGCCCGTTATTGAGCTGATCGCACGAAGCGAACCGAATAAGGGACCCGGAGTTTGGCTCTTTGCCAAGAACCTGGTCATATTGTTGCTGGCACTACTGGGCTTCTTCACCGGCTCCTATGAAAGCCTGAGGCAAATCTTCAAGCACTTCGGAGAGGAGGAACTACACTGATTGGCATTGAATATGCGGGAAGTTGGTGCTCGAATAGCAAACAGCAAATAAATCTGCATAATTAATTTAAGTGTTTATTTTTATACAATTAAACTAGCCTCTAAGCCACAATTCATCAGATTGCAAATCATCATCTTCAATATTATATTGTTTCCTTATTAATCCAAAAAAAAAAAAAAGAAAAAACGAACAAACCTTAAAGCAAACCCTTAAGATAGCCATGTACTTTTACGTTTGAGTTATTTTATTGTAGCTCTGATTACATTTCTCTTCAATTTTCATTAAGCATAATAAATTTGGTTGGATGTCCTTGGTATTCAACCAAGTCTCGTGCCAAACGCATTGTGTTTTTATCTTTATTTGTGAGCGTAAAATCAAAAATACTGCGAATAGTTTAATCTATCTGACAAAGCATTATCAGGTGGCCATGATATTATCGGCTGACGTAGGTGAGTCGTATATTGATTTAAAATCTGGAATTGAACAATAAAATTGGCTGCCAAGTTTGTCAACAAAAAATGGTATCGTAAGTTAGTTTCGCAGAAAGAATGAAATTTTGTTAATGTGTTGATTTATATCCATGGAAAAGCAATGATGCAAAAGCTCAAGCAAAAAGAGAAAAGAAATACTTCAAAACAAAAATCGAATCTACAATATTTCAACTCTTTTGGGAAAGTGGTTGAAATTAATGAGCCAGCCTTCACTTGAATCCAACCCAACCCAACCCAAAAAAGTGCAATGTCAGTTTATTTAGAAGAAAGAACATTTCTTTGTTTATGATTTCCTTTCTTATAAGCTGATTTTGTAATATAAGACATAGTTTCTCTTTTTAATGCTTATTTTGTTTAAATAGTCTATAAAAGTATTTACATTTTGTAAATCATCTTGACACTCGGAACTACGAAAAAAACCCAGGTAATTAAAAAAAATAATGAATTTTTGCTCTGCATGCATATTTTTACAGTTGATAGCTTCGGGCTTTGAATTTAAGTTTGGGGTCTGCTTTTCCGAATTATTTCTGATATCAACTCGCTTACTAGCAAGATGATGTTATCAACCACTTTCTTCTGCACATCAAATTATATTTTATCGACACAAATATTCGAGTATATATGTTTTTGAGCAATTTTTACTGTACTTAAGATATTAAAGCGCATGCAATGATATTAGCAATCACTTTCTTCTATGATTTGAAAATATTGCTGGATCTTCATCTTTGACAGCTCCAGTTCTTAGCAACTTTTGGGCCATTTTTGTTTTCAAATTACAAGTGAGATGATGTTCCAAATCACTTTCTTTAATATTTTTTCACCTTCAAATCATCTTCAAATAATTAAACTGATAGACTCCAGATTTGGCAATTAAATAAAAATTGCAGTTTCAAAACTTGCAAAAAAAAAATGAAAGCTAACAAGAATTTGTTATTATTATAAGGTTGGTGAAGAACGAGTGCCACTTGAGGACTTTCACTTTGCTTTAGTATCCTATATATATCGAAATTGGCAAGATTATGCAGTCTGCTTAATTGCTTCACTTTCTTCGATTTTCTAGCTTTGTATTAAAATTGTAATTTGTCCCATTGTACAATATTAAAGCGAATATGCTGCAACACACGCAGCACCTTCCTATACGTACATTGTACGACCCTTGAATTGAATAACCCAAATGGTCTGACCAAACAAGTTTCGAGCGCGTTGCTCACCTAAGAGCGATAAACCAACTTGTTGCGTGTCTTTTTTAATAGTTGCTTCCACGCAAAGAGCTGAGCATTAGAAATCGCAAATTTTCAAGGCCATCACACATGCTTAATTGGCTCGACAAACATGTGACATCGAGGGTTGTTAACACTACGTATAGTATTATTGAAAAGTTCGAAAGAATTGCCTATTTTTAAATGCTTTACATAACTTTCCACTGCTAACAATCATCATAAAACTATGGAAAATTCACAATAAGCAATCCATAAATTGCCTTTCAAGAAAAATAAAACATTTTATAATCAACAGACTCTAATCAGAGATAATTATTTTTTTGTAAAATGGGTTATGGTGAAAATTTGCCTAATTTCTCTATAATTGTTTAGCGGGTGATATTTCGTGATGTGCTGCTATAAGTGGCCATAAATGTTTAATCTTGCATTAAATGAGTATGACTGATAAATCCGATTATTTAAGAAAGATTTCTTTGATATTCTTAAACCTTTAGCATCGAAAACTAATTATTATATCTGGATAGCAGGGCTTGTACAAAATCGAATAAAAAATGTATGTATAAAAACTAAAAATGTAAAAATAAACTGTAACTTAATAATATTTGTTTATTCTGTTTCAGGTAAGGCTGAAGTTTCAATTTCTTATTCCTCAATATAAGTAGTTGGGCTTTGCAGCGGCAACCCACCTTCAGGAAAGTGATACGACGTCCTTAGTAGTTGCTTCATTCTTTTCTATTTTATATACAAGTATTATTCCCCTTCTTCACTATCAGAGTAACTACCGATAATTTTGCAAACAACTAGTATTTATGTGTCACGAGGACAATGGCATGACAAAAAGGAAACATTCGTCCGTTCCGCCAAGCAGTTTGTCCTCAACTTGTCAACAATATGCTAAACTCGTTTTCCATTTCACCAAATCGTCCATCACAAAACATTATTAACTTATGCTTATATTTTTCTCATCTGTGGTCGTTACACTTAATTTAAACTTTCTTTTTAAATAAACAGTGCTTTTTTGATGTATAGTGTGGGTTTATACATTTTTTAGCTACAATTTGACCCCAATTGCGGGTTGAATTTGCCGAAACCACTTCTTTATTCATTTAATTCAATTCATTTCAAACTATCCGCCCTTCTGATTGGCTTAGGATTTTATAAAGGACATACAAACAAACAGACAGGGTATGCTTTATATATATGCCATTAAATAGAAATATATTGTTGTCCGATATTTAATGTATGTGCTGAGTTAAGTAAAACGACTCGTTGTACTGTTTCAGTTCAATGGCTAAGAAGTGAGTGGTTGTAATTGTTTCTTCGTGTATAGGAAATAGTTCGGAAATATAAATTATTTATTATTATTAATATGTAAATATAAAAACAATTATATACGCAAATTAAAAAGCAGGGGGAAACTAGAGGATATAAGTACTTAGAAACAAAGGAAAACAACAAAGTTGACATTTTCGAACTACAGTCGAGCTCAGTCAGAGTTTCTCACGTCGTTTATTCCTGCATTCGAGACACTATAGTACAACCGTAGTTGCCGATTTTGTGCTGTCGAATTGCTGTTAAAAGAACCTTCACCTTGGCAGGCTTACCAACGAGCCCACTAAGCCATATCTAACATAGAAATTTAATCTTATCCAAATCAAATTGAATCAATCTAATCTAAACCATTCTGCCTTTGCAATTAATTGGCCTTCAACTTTAGCCGCTCACTCCTCAATGATCTATAAATAGCTGTTGTAAATGCCAATGCAATATATGTACATATATATTATTTATATATATATATATATATATATATATATATATATATATATATATATATATATACTATGTATCTCTGTATATGTATGTACTTGTATGTATATGGAGAGAGGGGAGCAACTTCCGTTATGCATGCCACAGAAAGTAATGAAAACAATAATAACAACAACAACAACAACATTTGATCGCTTATATAATCCAATTGTTCAATTCCGTAAACAAATGCAACAAAGTGTATCGATCCAATCGATGCGAAATGCAATGCATCGTCCAGCATCTGTCCAGTCTTAGGTGCAGCATCGATCGATTCATGATCATCAGATCGATCTGTCGCTATCTATTTGTTGGGTGTGCATTGATTGGCTGTTAAAGATTTTTATGCAATTGCATTTTACAATTAATTTAAGTGGCGCTAACAAAAAAAAAAAACAAAATACAAACACAAATATAAATATAAATAACAACAATAGCCGCAAAACAAACAAGAAAATGCCAATCAATGCGGTAAATTTCCATGCGTTCCATTGCGGTTTGTTATGGTATTTCATTGCGGTGCATGGCTTGTGCAGCTGTGGGTGGGTGTGGGGGGAGGGGAGGGGAGGGGGGGAAGGTTGCCGAACCAGTACAGTAAACACGAACTTGCTGCGCTTTAAAATTCAATTTTTTTTTTTCTTCGGACCAAGCAACAATAATTACGAGCAAGAATTTAATTTTATTCAATTGGCAGTCTGTCGACTTCAAGCACGTGCCGTATATGTATGTGGGAACATATCGTCGATCGCCCCATACATATATAAATATATACAGGGTGCGCCATCTTTTATGTCGGTATGTAGATATTGAATAACTTTGTCATTAGCGAACCGATTGACTTGAGTAGACCAGTGTTGAAAACCTCAGCTCGAGAAATTGTACAGAACCAAATTAAATAAAAATATCTCATACTTGAAAATCGGTTGTTTATTTTCAAAGATATTCAATGTTTACATACCGGCATAAAAGATGGCGCACCCTGTACTATATCGGTGAATATACTTGTATGTATTAGTGTGTTTGTGAGAGCGCACATATTACACATACGCCACATTGTGCAGCTGTACAAAATTTAAAGCGGCTCGACTCACATCCTTGAACTTGAGCTGCAATGCTGTTGTTGTTATTGTTGTTGTTGCCAATTTCACTGGCAATGCCAATAATAATAGCAACAAAAAGAACAACAACAACAATTAGCAGCAGCAGCAGCATCACTAAACGTCGAACGATGCACGAGCTTTTGCTGAACACTAAAAACCACTTCCTTCCGCTTACGTGAAGTTTGTGCCAGTTTTGAATTTTACAATTGTTGCTATTTGAAAAGCCAACTTACGGACAAACGAACTGATTGATTGAATAAATGAGCACCTGAGCAAGCGAATGATTTATGCCACTGTTATGCGTTTCATTCCAAAATGCTTCACAAATGCTTCGAGGCGTGCTTAAGTTAGTTTTTAGCTTCGATTTAGTCAGCCTCATTGCATAATTTTGTGTTCTTTTTTGCCACTCAACGCTTAACAAAATACGACGTGATGCAGAGTTTAATAATATATTTAAATAATATGTGACATTTCTGTGCTCATTTATTGTGCAAAAAATTGCTGTAAGACCCATAATTTCATGTTAGGACTGCGTCTCCAGCTGCAAGTCTGTCTACCTGTCTACAGGAAAACCTTGTTTCCGGAAGTCCTTTTAAATATGTATATAGCAAGCAAGGAAGCCGGCGAGTTCTATAATTACAAATACAACAAATAAAATGTACAAAAAGAAAGCAAAAATGGAACGATGTGTAGATAAATCGATTTGCTCGAATTTTTCGCAGCTGCTCATTAGCGGACGAAATTAATTCAAAATAAAAGTCGGGTTGAAATAATTATGAATTTATTTATCGTTTTGTATATTTTCCAATGCATTTTTTTGAAAGCAACTCACATTTTTAGAGCTAGCATTTCTACTATTAACTTGTTAACTTGTTAACTCGTGCTTCATTTTATAGGTAAAGCAAACCTGTATGTGTATATTATACTCGTTTCCATTCTGTATATAGAAAACATGTAGAATATTAGCTTATGTAAGACCGATTTTTGAATACACTGTTCCCACCCTTTCCTTAATTAGAGAAGAGTCTTTGCTGTACAAATCATTTTTATAGCCGTTATTTGATATCGAGCATGGTTTTGATAAAACTTAACGTTACTATATGATATAGTTATCAGATTTTAATGAAACATCAGAATATTATGAAACAAAATGTGGCCAACTCATAAAGTAATTAAGTTATTAGAACTATTTAAAATAAATTAGAGTCGCTCCCTTATCATCTTCACATCAAAACCTTTGCTTAGAGTTGAATGTGAAGTTTATTTGATTGCCGAGGCTATAATAATATTTTCTATTAGCTATTTCTGAGCGTTGTAGAAAATCTAGAACAAATCGACTTTAAACAATCGGTTCAATTAACATTTTCCTAAATATATATCTCTCGAGCATCACTTAACAAATTATCTTAAAGCTCATATATTGATTATGAAATCCGAAATCATTTTGTTCCCCCACAAAGATCTAACAAAGATTTTCATAAATTACCTTTCTAGATTTGTCAAACATATAAATATATACTTAATATGTGGAGAGATAAGTGCACAAGGAAAAATTAAAATATATAGCGTTTATACAAGTATGCCGGGAACAACGCCAATAAACGTAATAGTCAATAAATATTTTCTGTCTGTAAACACAAAAAATTTTCCACAAAACTTGTTTACCATTTGGATACTCATACAACAAAAGATATGATATCGATTGGCTTATAAAGGTGCTTATCTACAAATAAACCTTCTAAATTGCTTCTGAGCACGTTTCAATGTTCATGAAAATAGTTATAATATTTATGAATTTATTTTATTATTTTTCAAATCGGTACTTACATATATAATTTATAATATACATACACAGCAAATGAGCCATTATAGTGAATCTGTAAGTGGGAATCTTTAAAGGTTTGTCACGCATCTGTAACTGACAGCTGCATTTCGTTCCCCTCTAATTATAAAAACTTTTTAGCTAACCAGCTAACTGACTGGCCAAGAAGCTGGGCCAAAAAGCCGATTCGAATAGTTTTCGCAAGCTGCGGGCTCTTCCAGATAAGACCAATTAAGCCAGACCAATCAGAATACTTCTAGTGCAGGCAATTAAAAATGCATTCCGAATCGACTATATAGTACATAGACCAAAAAAAAAAAAAACAAGACAGAACCGGAACGCTGCAGTTGAGTGCAGTCGACTCATGTGTACTCTCCCTCCAGGTTGCCGCCAGAGTTTGTAGAAATTTTAAATAGACAACAGATTTGTGATCGATAACAATCTAGATTAAACTGGATATATTTGATAGACAATAGATTAATTAAAGCTGTCTAACAACAATGTTAAGAATCGTTGAAATGATTGTTATTTATTTGAAATATTTGCAACAATTGCAATATTTCTCATCTGGTCTTTGTGAATATTAATACGTTTTCAAATGAAATCTTATTTTACTTATTAAAATAAATAAACTGAAATAAACTGAATACAAAATACAACATTTTAAGAATCAACTTTCCGTTTAATAAAAAAAGAAACTCAAATACTTTTTAAAACTTATTTCTTTTAAATTTCAAAAGTGTAATATCTTTCATCCAATGTTTGCGATTATTAATCCGTTTTTCGCTTAGATTTAATACTTTTGCTATTAAATTAGCTGAATAAAATTAAGTTATTTGAAGGGCAAAAGCTGCAACTTTTTTTTATCAAATAAATGGACTTGAAATAAATAATTTTGAACACTAATTTCATATTCTTTATCATTAAAAGTTGAAGTTTACAGAAATATACTTTTTACAATGTCAACTCATTTCCGTTTAATTTTAATAATGATATTTAAAATAAAATTGTTTCACTAATACAACAGAATTTCAATATTTTCAAATTTCCTTAAATGTTTGGATGCAAAATAATATTTAGATTATTTTAAGCTCCCCACCTTTTTTGACATCATATGAAGAATATTTTATTATTAAATATTGTGAATAAATTAAGCTTAAAATCATTTTCATTTTTAAACTGCAATACCTAAAATTAAACAATTTTTTTTTCAAAACATAAACTTTATCTGTAGAAAAATATTTCAACTCAGAAACCCAACTCTAATATTTATATGCATGCAAAAATGCACCCTTAAGCTGCTTCAGGATTCAACATCGTGGCGATGGAAATATTTATAAAGACGCCAATCAAAATTCAGTGGTCCTCATAAAACATGTAGTAATACTGTCCCATTAAGAAATAATATTGAGTCTGCAGCTGCCATAAATGCCCAGATCTAGGCGATCATACAGACAGACAGACGAGTGTACTAATGCAGGGACAAGGAAAATTATTATAGATATGCCAAATCAAGATGCAGCTATATATGCACATAATTATAGAGCCTTGTTAGTTTCCCACTCGATTCTGAACAATTCTGTATATTTTCCCTATGCAGCATACATAGCCGCATAGCTAATACCTCCCCTTTCACCATCAAGAGTGCAGGGTGTGGCTGTGCAAAACTTTTCTTTTGTACAATTATATTAACATACTCTAGACAGTTAGGTATAGGTACACTGAACATACATAGGTACAATACATATGTATGTATGTGTGTGTATTTACTTACGTATACATATAGTGCATTTCTGCGACACACACATACACACGCACAGGCACAGGCAGAGAGAGCTGCGCAGTTGGCGTCGACGTCAAAGCTTACCGTTGGGCCCGAGCCCAAACGTGTGGTTGTTTTGTTGGCCGCTTCAAAATATTGAGTCTGAGTCTGGCTTGAGTTCTTGACGCGCACGGTCGGTCGGTCATATGCGCGCGCGCAGCTTTCAAAAACGTTTATTCAAATAAGTATTGCAGTTGTTTCTTTGTCGTAACATTAACATCGCGTTAAAGTTAATTACAGAATTGTGTACATTTTGCATTATTGCTGGAGTTATTTTTTACCTTTTTTTGTTGCTGTTGTTGTTGTTTTTGTGTTGGTATTGTTTCATTGTTAATTATCCTCTTTCGACCCTATTTTTGGAAAACTTCATAAAAGGTGCGAATTTATTTAACAGCCCTCCAAATGTTAAATGGGAACTGAACAGCTGTTTGGTCAGCGTTTATCTGCAAATTGTTTAACATGTGTCACAAAATGTTTCACCATATATACATATGTTATATATGTATATATGCCCTACCAGTAATGAGCATAAAATTTTATCACCACTCGCAAAATAATTGTCGTATTAGTGCATGTGATTGAACAAAATCAACGATTTTTATTGCTCGCTCTATGTTAGCGGGCAACAACAGTGCCATAAACAGTTAACAGCCACTTAACAGTGGCCATTTGGCGCGCTTCAATATCAAATGCCCCCCCCCCCCCCTCCCCAACTCTATACAATAGCTTCAACTTTAACCTTGAAAATTGCAAAATAGAGGCAGGGAATATTTAAAATAAGCGATTGAAGTAACTTACAGTGCTAATTGAAAACGTGCGAATCTCATTAATTAAATAATTGAGAAAAAACAAAATACGCTAAGATATGTTATTTACAAAACAAAAAATGCTTACGTACATACATACATAATATGTGTATATTTAAATACATACATACATACATACATACACACATACATACATACATATATATGCATAAATAAGTCGACTGCAATTATTTCAGTTAGACTGCAGACTTGCTGTCGAGGGAGAAAATAAAAACGAGTTTATCTCGACAAAAAAAAGGTTATATTGAATTTAAATCCAAGATTTCATCTGCATAATACACTGAATTATTGATATTATCGAGGCGTGAATGAGCGACGATTGAGAAAACGCAAACAAGGTTTCAAGCAATAAAGAACTTGTACAGTTATTTATTAGAACACTGCTATACTTCTAAAACACTTTAACTCGTCGTAGATCGATCTTTTTCTGCAGCTGCTATATTGTTAAACCTTGAAAATCGAGTTAATAGAACTCTTCCCTGTCCATTCAGTAGTGCCTATGAGACATATAGTATAGGTATATCTTATAGTAATAATATGAAGTCTTCAGCTGCTACAAGTTCTAAGAATGTTGCGATCATACAGGCAAACAGTCATACAAAACAACAGACAAGGAAAAGTGGTATTTATTGGTAGATTCTGCTTTATTTGTAACACCCATTATAACCCTATTTTGGCACTAATTCGAAGTATGAAGCTAGAGACTGCATATTTTTCATGACTGTTAAAGTAGAATTTTGCAAAAAAAAAAAAATTTTAATTAATTTACGATCACCTCCATAGAACTGCCGAACGGTTGTAATACTATTATTATATTTTAGTACAATTGATTTAAATTTCTTTGTAAGATACTTTATTTTATTCTTGATAAAAGAATTATTAAACAGACTCTGCTGTTTTAATCCCCACAGTTTAATTAACTTAGTCATCTTTATTTTATTCTTTTGGAACATTGACTTATAGTAAAAAATTTCTTCTTCTGAAGACTCATATATTTTATAATTTAAAGACTCAACTTTATAAGGTAATAAGACGGGGTTCTAAACAGTTTTTGAATAACATCAACATCAACACTCAAGCATTGCTACTATATACTTTTGACTACTATATTGGACACTTTTTTTACATACGATGACTAACCTTTCCATATTCACACTTTATCTTTGTATTCATGATTATAGTAACACATACGTTGCAAGCTGGTCACTGTTTCCCACACGTTTTCACATTCAATTAGCTGACTTGGAGTGCAACAAACAATTCTATATGTATCTTGGAAGTCGGGATTTAAAATCGCAATACACTTTGTAAATGCTTAACACGAAAGAATTTAACCTGTGCCATTTCTTAAATCATCTATTTATGCAATATTAAATCCTATTAATATTAGTCAATGTTAAAAGAAAATTAAAAAATATTAACGTTATTTTAAATTAATCTGTTTAAATAACTTTAAAATCGAGTACAGAAAAGAAGGCAAGAAAAATACAGAAATAAATTTAAGACTTATTTACTAATGGCTCCATTACACTACACTAACAGCTAAATAAAAAGGTCCATTTTGAAAACAATTTTTATAAGAAGCTTAAGAATATATGTATACACATAGTACACACATATGTATTTCTTTCTAGCTAGGATCATAGGTTATGTCAGCTGCCCAGCTAAGGGTTAAGGGTTAACAGTGCTTAAAGCTAAGTACAGAAAGATGCTCGCACTCTGTCCCCTCTCAGCCAACGTTTCAGAGACAACTACCGTTACTTAATCTTTTTGCTCCTCTCTTGTGGCTTTGCTTTTTACATTCAAGTCACATGCATTTCACAAGCCGGCAACCTAAGAAGCAGAAAGAACAAATAAAATATAATAATTATACTAAATGCAGAAACTAAACATTTTTGCCCCAAGCCACAATTTAAAGTTGAAACTAATTGAAAATTTCGAACGATTCGCAGCAACACAAACAACAAAAGCAACTGGAAGCTGGCAACGAAATGGGTAAAACGTTGGAGATAACCAAACCCTCCTCCACTCAAAATGGGAGTCCGAGCGCACAGCCGTCTGAGAAAAATATGGACCTGGAGAGCAGTACGGCGGTCGGAAAGAAGCGACATGCGACCACTAATTTGGAAGCGGCCACACATCTGTTTAAGGGTAGTGTGGGTGCCGGCCTCTTCGCCATGGGCGATTGCTTCAAGAATGGCGGCCTTGTCGGAGCCACAATAATGATGCCCATCATTGCCGTTATGTGCGTGCATTGCGAGCGAATGCTGATCCGCGGCTCAATGCTGGCCGTTGAGAAGACCCCAGGCGCCGTTTTCTACGATTATCCCGAAACGGTGGAGAAGTGCTTCGAGTATGGGCCCCGGCCCCTGCGTCGCATGTCCCGCGCCATGAAACTCATTGTCGAAATGTTTCTCTGTGTGACGCAATTCGGATTCTGTGCCATATACTTTGTCTTTATCACCGAGAATCTGTATCAGGTTAGTGTACATAAATATGCAAAAGAATCCTCTCTCTCTCTCTCTCTTTCTCTCTTTTTCTCATACAAAAAGCCAATCATTCTTTATTTGTTTACCCAAATACAAAATTGCAAGGGCGTAGGCAGGGGGGGGGGGGTGGCAAAAATATAAAGTCGACCCACACGTTCATTATTATGACTTATTATTCCGCCTTAAAATGGAACTGAGATGGATTTGTTGAAGTTTTTCCATTTTTTAAATGCATCGTGCATTATTTAATCAAAATTTTAATTCTTTATATATATATATACTATATTATAGCTGCCATATGAACCTCTGGCCGCTTTTGTAATAACTTCTATGTTTTAAAAACTATCTGAACTAAATTTAAAACGAGGTAGTTTTTTACCAATGAGGCCCGAATTTGAACCGAATCTGGCATATGAACTATCCACCAATAGCTTCTTTGTTTTTCGTTATTTTCCAACCAAACCTGATATGAAGTATTTATACTTATAATTGGATTTGTTTTATAGCTGCCATAGAAACTATCTACCGTTTTTGTAATAACTTCAATGTTTTAATTAAATTTAATGTGTGTTGATTTTATATATTGTTTTAAAATATACTTCAGTTTCAATGAAATCGAGCTATTATAAAGCTTCCATAGCAGCGATCGGTCAATTATTCAAAAACTTCCGTCTTTTAACGCGACTAAATATGATACGTTATGGCTTAGTTTAAAAGAAAAGGTAACGAAAAGATAAGGTTCTATATAAAATTTAACTTGTATTGCGTTTCTCGACGTTTTGTTTTCCTTGTTTTCTTTAAAAACAGTATGCATGTTTTTTTTCACGGACTTGATTAAGACACACATTAAATTGTTTTTTTTTTTAATTTTAGCTTTAAAAAAAATACGATGTTACTGTGAAAAGTTCGGGGAAAACCATTTTGGGATCCTTTTAATGCATTACTTGTTTAATAATTAAATTCGATTCTAGAATAAATTGACTTCATTTTATAGAAACTTTGAAATATTTCCATAAACTCTTCAAGTATGTACTGTTTATGGAACGGACTTACGGAGATTTATCTTTTCTTTGGCGTTTACTCCTCAGGTGCTGCAGCAGAACGGCATCGATATAAGCATGAGTATGGTAATGCTTATAACTCTATTGCCCGCGATGATACCCTCGCTGATGACCAATCTGAAGTATATATCGCCCGTGTCCCTGCTGGCGAATGTTGCGCTGCTGTTTGGTCTGATTGCGACGCTGACCATTTCATTCCAGGAGGGTCCGATGCCGTCTATTTCGGAACGCCATCTCTTCACCTCAGGTGCACAGTTGTCTCTGTTCTTTGGCACGGCGCTCTTCTCATACGAGGGCATTGCTCTGATCCTGCCGTTACGCAATTCTATGCGAGAGCCTGAGCAGTTCAGCAGCCGATGGGGCGTCCTCAATCTAACAATGGTCTTCATTACGGGCCTCTTCATTTTCACCGGATTCGTCAGCTATATGCGTTGGGGTGAACTCGTAGAGGGCAGCATAACGCTAAATCTGAATGTGGAGGATGTGTGAGTAGAATATTTTTCTTTAAACAAAAAGAAGCCTATTCAAAAACCCTTAAAATATGTATTTTAAATTCCAATTTGTTTAATTTAAACATTTAACAAACTACTAATGTGCTGCTTTTGAGCTCCACATTTTTCTAATGTCCGATTACTTATGTTTTTTTGAAATTCTAGATTAAAGTTTCGTCATAAACTTTCCATACTTTTCACATTTCACAAAGTTTTTCGAACATAATTGAATTTTTATTTGCAATCTTCAATATTTTTAAACTATCGAGCAAAATGTTTCTTAAAAGCGCATGAAAGGTAACTTGAAATTCCTTCTTCTTAATATGCTTTAAAGGTCATTTTATTAAATGTTATAATATTTTATATTTGTAATTTTTTTTTATTTGTAATTTGTTTATAATTGCACGAAATTTAATTTAAAATAAATTTTTAATCTATAAAAAGCCGCGAAAGAATATTTTCCGTTTATCAAATTTATTTATTTATTTTAACTTTCAAAAAATTGACAAATAGACTGATTTGTTTTGAACGGATTTTTTGTAATTTACATTTAGTTTATTGTTTTTTATTTTTGCTAATCCATGCACTTTCTTCCACATTATTTTCTAGTATGTCTCAGGTGGTGAAGATTGTGGCCGCCTTGGGCGTATTCTTTGGCTATCCTATTCAGTTTTTTGTGATGATAAAAATCCTGTGGCCGCCTGTAAAGCGCTCGTACAGCTGCGCTCAGAAATATCCCATCACATTGCAGGTGATTTTGCGCTTCATTATGATTATGATGACATGTAAGTGAAGAGAGAGAGGAAGTTCTATATGCACACCCATCTAATATATACTTTCTTGATTCAATAGTCTGCGTGGCGTTGGTTGTTCCTAAGCTGAATCTGTTCATCTCTCTCATTGGGGCGCTGTGCTCTACATCGCTGGCCTTTGTCGTACCGGTTATTATTGATTTTGTGACTCGCACTCAAGTTCCTAAGGGTCTCGGAACCTGGACGTATTTAAAGAATTTGGTTATTTTAATTGTGGCACTGCTGGGCATTGTCACGGGCACATATCAAAGTATTGTAGAAATTGTAAGAGAATTCGAGATATAAATAGGCTCAGGAGCTCAAGAGTGATTGCCAAGTACTTTGTAAATATTCTGTAATCATGTGAATGCGTTGTAACGTTATTATTATTTCACTGTAGCATAAGTTTAATCGATATACCTTTATTATTATTATTACTATTTTTGCAATTCCATTTTTTTTCTGTTGATATTTTTAGTGTACTTACTGTTGTATGTGGCACATGCCTAAAATGTAATTCGCTTGATAGAAAACAAACAACAAAGATCCAATACAAGAGAATTTTAATAAATGATTATATATATAAATAGCTGCTAAGTTCTTTGAAATTCAAAAATAAAACGCCAATCCAATAGTGACTGGCAGCACGGTGCACAGTGATGGCCTTGCCAGATGCTCCTTAGTGCTGCCAGATGGTGAATCTAAACAATGCGTTTCAAATTGGTAGCACTGGTTTTCTTTGCGTTTCCCCATCACTACAAACACGCGTAGCTCGCAATGAAACAAATTCAAAAGAAGTCAAAAATTAAAAGGAAATCTGTCACACCAATGCAGGTGGATACGGCCAGCGATGAGGAGCATGTCGAAGACGACGCCAGTGTAGACGCAGAAGACGCTGCAGAGGCTGCTTCCATTGCTGACGACGACGACGATGAAATGGATTTGGGAAACTTTAAGGCCAGCACAACAGAAAATACAAAACGAACGAAACGCAAAAAAGGCATCATTTATATATCGAACATACCGAAGTATATGAATGTGACGATTCTGCGCGAAATTCTTGGACAATTTGGCAAAATCGGCCGAGTCTATTTGCAGCCGGAGCGCCAAACAGGTATAAAAAACACGTGCAGCTTCTTTCCGAATAAAGTGTTCTTATCGTTTCGTACTTACAACAGGTGGTGGGGATAAGGACAAGAAGAAAAAGCGAAAGCGCTACAATATACATTTCACCGAGGGTTGGGTGGAGTTTGAGTCGAAACGCGTTGCCAAACAAATAGTTCCGCTGCTGAACAACAAACAAATCTCCACAAGGAAGAAGTCACATTTCTACGACTCGCTGTGGAGCATGAAATACCTGCCACGGTTCAAATGGGTGCACCTAACGGAGCGCATGAATTATGAGCAGGCGGTGCACAAACAGCGACTACAAACCGAAGTCTCACAGGCACGTAAGGAGACGACATTCTTCCAGAACAATTTGGACAAAAGCGAGCATCTCGCAAAGCAGGCAAAGAAACTAAAGAAGCTCGAGAGGAAGAAACAGCAGGAGGAGGCGTAATGAAATTTCTTTGTATATTGTTTTGCAGAACTGATTGAAAATATAATTTATGTTAAGCTTAAATGCTTGCGAATGTTATGGCAAATAAAACACTGCCGCCACCTGTTGACAGGTTTTAAGTGGTTCTTCGATAAATTCAGTGGGTACCTCTTCCCCTTTGCACGGTGCTGCCACTTTGATGAAATTCGTTGGGAATATCGATAGGCGACTTTACATGGACAACAAAATCAGTCGCGATTTTTTACCCGACGGCGATGCATCGTCGAATTTTTTTTTCGCTTCTTGCTTTGCAACGGCGTCTGCGTGCATTTTATTAAATGCCAGTGTTTGTTGTGCTTTCAATTGCTTTTGATAATATCAATTAAACTAAATTGCATACAACATTTAAATATATGGCTAAAAGGCTCAAATCAAATGAGTTCAGCCATTGCAATTGTCAATTTACGAGCGCGCTTCAATTGATGCTTATGCTTTAATTTCATTGTTATTGCGGTTTTTTACTTTTGTTGTGTGCCACACACAAAAACAACAACAACTGTAAACTCGTTTCATCACTTTGTGTATACGCGCGAGAGTTTTGCGTGAGTGTTGTTGTTTTTTTTTTCATCTCCAATTCGTGTATTAGCGGCTTCTGAATGCAAAACATAACACAAATAAATTAAGAGAAGTTCTTCAATGCATTACGTTTTGCCGCGCTACATGAAGAATAATACGACGACGCCGATGCGTAGCAAC
This sequence comes from Scaptodrosophila lebanonensis, assembly GCF_003285725.1. Classification (NCBI taxonomy): domain Eukaryota; kingdom Metazoa; phylum Arthropoda; class Insecta; order Diptera; family Drosophilidae; genus Scaptodrosophila; species Scaptodrosophila lebanonensis. The sequence goes on along the minus strand of NW_022060566.1, from coordinate 4,884,909 downwards.
AACCACCAAAACAAAAACAACAACCAATCGTAAACTGTAGCAGCAACAGTTGTAAACACAACTGCGGCGGCATCGGACGGCATCAAATTGTAGAAGGTATGCAAATGAGCCAAAATAAATTATAACAAAAACACACATGCACTTAAATAGGAGCCAGCAAACTGCCGATTTGCATGCAAATAAATTATTTTCTTAAATATATAACTTGATGGCGTTAATTTGCGAATTTCTGCTGCTTGCACTCTTCTTCTTCGGCCACGGCTTCCATGTACGTTTTGCGCATATCCTACAAATTTATGGACAACATTGAAAAAAAAAGGTTGCGCTTAACCCCAAGCTATAATGCAGCATCAAATCGATGACGTCAAGTTACTCTTATATTCTGCGCAATTATTTGTTTATTTTGATTTAAAGTGCTCATGTCTGCTAATTTTTTTGTGGCAAAAACAACAATATTAGGTTTCCGACAAATTCTTATAAGATAAACATTTTGTTTTTTGCAAAATTGCGACATACGCAAAGTACGAAATTCGAGGCAGCTGAGGGTGTTGTTTTTATTAAAATTGCTTATCATTCTGGTGCTACCAGCAAAACAAAATGTATACCAATATTTTCTTAAAGACAGATTACTCTTAAGTCGCGATGGATGAAATTCGTTACACGAACGTTGATTGTTTTGTATTCAAACGCCAAGTTTAAAGTTTCATAAAATCTTTGCTAAAAGGAACAAGTGTACATTTGTTATAAAACTATAAATGTGTTGTTATTAAACAAGGTCTATCCCTCTGCTGCCTCATTTATTACAATACATTCATTTATAATTGTATTTATATTTATATATTTTTTTAAATTTAAATATGATATCTTAACTAGGTTTATTCACTTTCTGCTGCCTCATTTTAAATACAAGTGGAAACATTCAAGTCTTATACCCACTGGTCTCTGATTATGAAGTATGAAGAGGTGCTTTGAAGGGTTAATTTCAAAATATGCATACAGACAATGCACATAATAACTGTAACGGTATTTTTGCCGCATTCAAATTATTCCCCACAACGCCCAACGCCCTTGACAGCTGTCAGGCAGTTTGCTGCTGAGACGACGTCGACATCTGACGCTGAGGCTGACGTCTGTAGAAACTCGAGCGCCTCAAAAGCCTGGGCCTGCCACATACGTCGGCGTCGACGTCACAGTCGTCGTCGTCGCAGTTCACAGTGAAATGCAATGCGACGGACGGAATGGAAAAAGCAGTGAGAAAAGAAAAGGCGTCCAAATCAAATGGAATTCAGCCGGTTTCCATAAAAGCACAGGCAGACAGAGAGACAGACAGACATAGGGACGGACGGACAGAGGAACAGGCAGACAGATAGAGAGGCCGGCCAGACAGACAGCACTGCTGGCGCTCCAACTTCGGCACACAATTCTCCAAGTGAGAAGTCAAGTCAGTTCAGTGAGTGAGTGGGTCACCATTGGGTTGTTGCTATATCTGTTATTGTTGTTGTTGTGCGTCATTCGGCGCTGCATTGCAGGAATTATGGACGACGTTTATGTGCGGTCGCGTTTACGTTTGTTGATTTTGCTTTTGTTGCCGACTTTCGCAGCAGCAGCAGTGGCGAGGGAACCAAGAAAGTTTCAACCTGAACTCAACCGAAGTGAAGTCGTCTCTTAGTTTATTTCTTTTCTTTTATTTTTGCCAGCTGCGTTTGTGTCTGCCAACAACAATAGCAATAACTCCTCACCTCTTGCCTGCTGCTCCACCTCTTCCCTCTCCTCTGGCGAATGTGTGCTTAACCCTTAAATCATTTTGTAGAATTCTCTTCAGGTAGAAGCAAATAAATAATAAAACAAAAAAAAGCTGACAGCCTCAAAGAAAATAGCAGCTGCTAAAATAACTCACCATTGTTAATATATCATAGGTGTGATCGATGAGGAAGTTAATGCAGTTGAAGCAGCTCAAAGAAAATATGGAAGGATTAACGAAAGAAAGCTTAGTAGAACGCCATGAGCGAGTGTGAAAAGAGACTAAAATTTAAATGTGGCCTTTCTTGAATTGAAATTTGCAGATTTTTGCTTAATTTAATCGAATTTAATCGAATTCGAAAACAAAAATAATAATCATATAACTAACAAAATAAAGATAACACAAATATGAAGAATAAATACTAATAATAAAATAATTGCACAAGAAAATGTATCAAAGAAGAACTAAACTTATTAAACTTCTGGAAGCATAGCTAATTTCTAGTAAGAAAATTTAACTAAAACTTATCTACGATTATATTGCCTGATCGATCAACTACTAGCTATATGATCAGTAATATGGGACACAAAGATGACATAATTCCAAATTAATAAGAATTTACATTTTGCGAAGAGCATTAAGAAAGTTTGTGCTAAAAAATATAACTTTATTTGACATTCTGGTCACGAATTGACTTCATATTAAAAACAAATAGGGAGTAAAAGAAGGGCTATTTGCTAAATATGTAAATACTTGTCAAATTCCACACGTAAATTGCCACGTAATATCAAAGAAAATTCAACAAATTGGCAAAAATCACAAACTTGGGCTTCCATTAAATTATGTAAATTTGATTAAATTGGCAAAAGCCAATGCCAGAAATTGAATAACAAGAGAACATCGATACATACAACAACAACAACAGCAGCAACAACACGACAACGAAAAAATGCTTTTTATTATTTGCTCGAGAACTTGTTTTAATCCCCATGTCGTTGTTATAACAAATCTCAGTGACAGCGAGCCGATATTTAAGTTTTCTCGTTGTTGTTGTGCACGGATTTGTGCTACGTGTTTCTGACAACTAAGAGGGCGAAAGGGCAATAACAACAACAACAACAAAAGCTCGAAGCGGCAAACAACAACAACAGCATGAGCGTGTTCGCTTATTTCGATTTAAATTAGAGATGCGAGCAACACAATAATTAAAAAGTGAAGCATTTACGAGTATTATTCAAAATAGAAAAAATTACATTTTAGCAGAAACAACAATTAATGAACAAATGCAAAAATAGTTGAAGTTCAACTTAGGGAGAGCACGTACCTATGTGCATGGTTATATGAGGTATAGAGGAATTCCAGCCAACTTATGAAACAAATGAAAAATTAGAACAAGTTTTATTTGTTGTCGACTGTATGTAGCAGGCGGAAGGACACGTGGCAGGCCTAAGTTAAGTACAAATCGTCCATCTGTTCGACTGTATGAACAACGAGAACATTTGAACCATAAAACCTAGAGACTCCTTTGCAGACGTTTCTTATCCGCAGAGAAATCATGAACAGCCTTATTATTTTATATAGCCATCACAGTAACGATCGTCGAAAAAATTAGACAATCTTAAACTATCAAATATAGTGTTTATAAGTAATTTAGATTGCCTCACAAGGGTGTAAATTAATATCAAGATCGGTAAGCGAAACAGCCTAAGTATAACAATTACTTAAAAGTACTAAAATGTTTCGTAAGAAAGCTGAACAGAGCTTAGAGCCTTACAGACTAGATTCACGTTGGGTGTACAGTTAATTATATTTAATTAAATTAGGACAGCTTAGGCATTTTAGAAGGGTCACAGTGAAGCCTCGTACGAGTATAGGATTGTTGAATGTGGAAAGTATATTGCTTATATATTTATAAGCGAAAGGAATATGCTAATATTATTAATATTTTATTAACTGGTCTATATAGGACCTACGTATAGTACTGTGTTTGTCCAGTTGAGCAGAAGATGAAGAAAACAATTGTTTGTTTTCAATTTGTGATAATATGACTATTAATAATTCGATTAAGAAAATTAAAAAAGAGGCTACAAAAATATTTAAAACTAAAAGTCACATTTCAACATTATTATATTGGAACGTCTGAACAATTAACTCAACAAATTAAAGTATACTGATCAATTTATTCGTAAATATAAAGAACAATGAAGAAGTAAGCTCTCAACGAACAAAATGAGGTACCGAATTAATATATAACGCAAAAAAGAGTAACAATAATAAAAACATTTAATAAAATGTGATCACAGACATAGCCAAGCTTTAAATGATTGCTTAAAATAATTAGCTGCGATCATTTTCGCAATCACGCACGCAGTCACGCACATCGTTGCTTTTAAATTGTTGTCATAAAGTCACTTTTTGTTATGCTTTTCGGTGGGTTGGGCAGCGTCCATGTCGACGTCGACGCCGTCTTCGGCGCTAGCGTCAGCCTCAGCGTCGATGTCAATGTTGGCTTCGGCGTATTTGAAACGCTGCTCAGCTTTGAGCGCAGGCGTGTTGGCGAATTTATTTCAACTTTTTGTTCACCGCACTTCTTGGCTAGTTTATTTTATTTTATTTATTTTTTCCTGCCAGCTTTCGTGTTATTGCTTTTTATTAATTTGCTGTTTGTACAATGTCTACATAAGTATATATTTAATTAACATTTTTGTGCGCTGTAAGTTTGTAAATGTGTGTGCGTGCATGTGAGTGTGTGCGTGCGTGCGTGAGTGTTGTGCAAATGCCGTTGGTTGTTGACTGTTTAATGTGTTTGTTGTTTGCTTTCTGAAAGGTTAAATGGGCAGTGCGTTTGACAGTCAAAAAAATGAGCTCAGACCCTGCCCACAGTGGTAAAAATGCGCAATTCCAGTGGAACTTCAATTAGACATGTTGTTATTTAATTTGAAAGCGATGTAATTTGCATTTGTATTATTGTATAGGACAGAAGAAATTGTAGCTGTTCTCACATTTTATATTGGTACATACATATGTATGTACCTTCTGAGTGTTTGCTTGTATGAACCCCAAAATCGTTGGAAGTACAAGAGCTGCAGTCACCAAAATAAAGCATACGAACTGCTCTTATTTAAGTGTAGTTCAGATTACTTACGAATCATTTATAGCACCATCTCTTTTATATCACACAAGTTCATTTCAAAAATTCTGCTATTCTGGAAACTCATTTACCTTCCTGCAGTTTCATTTAAAAATATACATTGAAACTACAGAAGAAAGTGTGCCAGTTTCCACATACCATATACATACATTGTACTCTCATTGTTTGACCGTCTGAGCCTCAATACCATTGGCATGCAAATAAGCTTTACCAAATTGTAGCTCAGATTTGTTGCGAATCATTTGCCATTAATTTTTATACCAGACATCGTTAATTTCGTTTTTATAATGAAGCGGGGTACATTCTGCCCACAGTTTATAATTATATGTTAAATGATATATTACATATTAGTTGTGTAAGTTGTGTGGCAAAGTTGGACTGCGATTGCCACACAAACACAGAAAATTTGTCTTGTTGTGCCAAAAAAGCTCTATGTGGCACATTGACAAAGCACTGCTTCTGTTGTTGTTGCTGTTGTTGTTCTTATTGCCACATGTGGCGCCGTCATTTGGTCATCTTGTCAGCAGTTCCAAAATAACATTAAGGCGGCATCAGATCGTATAAACATCGTCAGCTGTCGAGCGATTGCCAAAAAAAAAACACATGCAAGAAAAAAACAAAAGCAAAAACAACAGCAACAAGAAACTTGCAAATGCAATTTGTATGTCAACAAACAGTGTCGAGGTACATATACATACATATATGTAATTATGTATGCACTTGTACATACGTATGCATGCAGGCAACTGTTTTGGTAAAAGTTTTGGCACATTGCAATCGAAAAGTTTGTTGGCCATCCAATTGGCGGCTGTTTTGTTAAAAACAAAAGCGATAAAAACATTTCTATAAATGTCTGTATAAAAATGTCTGAGTAGGATGAGTAAACGATTCGATTGGGCCCATCCACAGACCACAGACGGTGCTCGAAGGTTTCATGTGAGGCATTCAAGAGTCGGTCTGGCACGACTTGAACACTCTCCACTTTACTGTCAAATGATAAAGATATTGTATTTATTTAATAAATGAGATTTCATAATTACATTATAAATTTACATATAAATGTAGCTGAATTGGTGATATTCAGCTAGCATTCAAATTCTAATTAAGGTTCAAAAATTTAGAGATAAAGTGCCAACATTTTTATAATACAAGTATGTTGAGTATGGCCAATTTGTATTAAAGTGTAGCTAATCTCATATTTACACACTATACATTTAGACTGTTTCAATGTATGAACCGCAATATCTTTGGAAAGACCAAAACTACAGACACCACTTGGTAAGAACTATTATATACCAACATTGTCTACGTAGGATGATCTACAATGTATTAAGTAATATCATCAAGTGTGCCAATTAAGCATCTTGCTTCGGTGGAATTTTTTAAAATGGATTGTACACTTCAAATTAGAATTTTAGTAGAACTTAAGCTGTTTGCTTACAATAAATAATGATAGCTAAATGAACTACAGATCATGTTTCCTATTTCTTGCGTCCACCAAATGGTTATACGATATGTGAACAAATGTTTTTTAATATTGTTTTAATTGCAAGGCTAAAGGTGCACGTTTAGTTTAATTTGCATTCGAATGAAGCAAATGTGGTGCAGTTTTACAAGCTTTTCATTATGTACATATGTATGTACATATGTATTTTAATTTGCATTTGGAGCAGCAAGCAGCTGAGCAACGAGAACTAAGTACTGAGATCTGAGAACTAAGACCCGAGCACACTTGAGCCTTTCGAAAGGCAGGCCCTACCAACCAACCAACGACTGGAAGCAGAGAAGTGGCAGACAATGCAAAAAAAATTCTGCAGAATTATTCTTAAGGCATCGTTGGCATTTTCATTGTTCGCCGTTGTAATTTGATGTGCAACAAAACGCTGCATTGACGTCAGTCTGCACAGCACACATTCAAACATACATACATTTACACATATTTGTATATGTATGCACATAATATATATAAATAAGTATAAATGAAGAAACACATATAAATATGTATGTACATTCATACTTGTATGTATTATAGATGCACAAAAACGAAAGGCATAGTTCAAGACAAGAGTCCAACAACAACACAAAAGGTTGCCTTGACTTGGGAAGCAAATTACTTGCCACAGGGCAGGCTGCAAATAGATACACACATAATGAAAAAATATACATACATATACACATATCAAGTTCAGATAATTGTGCACAATAATCTCGCACTGTGCTCATTATTAAGATTCGTACTTGAGCCTTCGTTTAATTAAAAAATTATTTAAAGTGTTTCCTTTCCGTATGATAAATACATTCATAATATATTGCATGCATACACAATTGTGGACAACTACATAACATTATTATATCTGATCACTCCCACCTCCTTTTCACGAGCATGTAATATAATTCAAAATAGCGCTGTTTATGGATGAGTTGTTTATTCTCATCATAAACCCCATGAATAATCGACTGTTAAACTGTTGAAATACATTCATATAATCTTTTTAGTAGTTTTTTCCATTCTATGTATCTTACTTTTTATATTTGTTTATATGCAAATTATTGGGCATTTGTGAGTTGTAAATAATGACCATGCATGACTAAACGTGAAAAACATATGAATACGAAAATTGTAGTCGGTGGGAATCAGCCGTCATGAGTATGTAAATAGGTAAAAACATAATATTTTACAATGTGATTGTAAACCGTAAAAAAAGTATCCTTTGCAAAATGTGGTTTTAATTAATGTCAAAATTCCTACCTAGCCATAGAGGAACACTTTTTTAACGGCACTGTTTTTAACAGTTTGAATTTACAAACTGAAAGCAGATCGAAAAGTTTCCTCTCCCGAGTGTGTTTGTGCGTGTGCATATGTGTGTGTAGGTGTCGCCACTTGACGCCTCATGCTGTGCATCAATCAACGCAATTCAATTCAAATTTCCGCTGAAATTTCAAATCGAAATGCCTTTGGAGAAACGTTCTCTCTCTTATTTTTATGTGCGTGCCTTTCGTTGGTTTTCTGTGTGTGTGTGTGTGTGTGTGTGTGTGTGTTTATGTGTTTGTGTTTTCTATTTCACACTTCTTTTTTATGTGCTGCATAAAAGTTTGAATGCAGCGTTGTTGTTGCTGTTTGAGTTTTTGTTGTTATTGCAGCTGCGTGCATTTCTTTTGCATACAACAAAAAATATACATAAACGCATACATACTATACTTGTACGTGTATTTCTATTGAAGCATTTTCGAGAGGGGAAACTTTTTAATTTTTTTTTTTAACTTTAACTTTTTCCATAGCACATTGCCAATAATATTTTTGTTGTTGCTGCTGTTGCTGTAGAAGGCGGGCAGCAGCAACTATCGCTGGCAGTGGCAACATAACAGTTTCATTTCTTGCCTTCCCCATGCACATTTGCATTGGACAGCAACAACAACAACAAAGATGTTGATGGCAACGTCGCTGAAACCGGACGCACTTTGTCAGCGTCAGTGATCTTTAATGGCGCGACGTGTGTGATGAATGACATATGTATGCGTGCCGTTCTGCAGCAGCAGCAACAACAACAACCAGCAGCTACGACGATGACAATGCGACACCTTTGTCGTCTCTCGAGTCGCGTTCTCATTGCAATGCCCCATTTCGTTTTATAGCAGTCAGAATTTTGTTTGGGGTTTGCCCATTACATGCATAGGGCAACACTGACAACTCTTTGGTAACCACAAAACAAAACAACTAACATGCATACATATTCATAATGGCAAATATGGAAAATGACAAGCAGAGCCAGCAGAAAAGCAGACAATAAACATACATATAAGCCATAACAGGCGCTTCCGTTTTCCGGCCGTCGTGCAAAATCGAAAAAGTAACAACAGCACCAGCAGCAACAACAACTACATTTGCCCTCTCCCCATACATACATACATATGTACATACATACAAATATGGACTCCCACAGCCGGCGTTGCCAGCGTTGGAGTTCAAAAACCTCACGCATCAGCAGCGACCGCACGCACGTTATGTTGTTTGTTCGAATGGATGAACGTGTGTGTATTAGTTAGTTAGTTGATGTTGTGTTTATGTGCACGTCTCTCGCAGCGGCAGCATCCCAACAATAACCACAACTACCCAGTAGATCTTTGCGCAACGAGTCATGCTGATTTGCAAAGGGAAAATGTCCCCACGGGTGTTCCCTTTTTGTTCGCACAAAGAAACGGAAAAGGAAGCTGTCTTTCATTTTATATGCTCTAGTATTGGTCACTGACCAACAGGTAAAAAAAGTTAAGCAAAATGGGTTGAATACAGCTTAAGTTTACATTTACCTTATCTTGGAAAAAAGGTCTGTCGCTTTGAGAAAATAAACGAAATTAAGCCCCATTTGCTCAATGTTCTCAACAAAATGCTTTGTTATCAATTGTTGTTTTCTTTCCTAAATGCATATGCGTCTATTTGAATTACATTGACTTATTCAATGGAATATTTTTTTGCAGTATGATAAAAACTGTGCCGAAATTTTACGAATAAATCTAGAGTTCAATAGTCGTACATAAGTGTAATTCCACAATATTTAAATTTCCTCTTCATATACTTCAAGTAAATATTTTTATGAACACAATGTTGGATACATAGCTATAGATTAACAACAACTTTTATTTGTTTTTAATAACAAGAACTTGTCTATGTTTAGACATTTTATTTTTGAATACATTACAAATTTGTGCGCAGAAAAGATGATGCACTGTAGAATATTTTTTGTTTTTGCCCAAAAATATATATTTATTTTAATATACTAAGCTTAAAATGCATGTTCATAAAATCAAATTTAAGTGCCCAGTAAAACGCTTGTATATACAAAATTGATCGATAAATTGCATGCAATTTTACAATACATATGTACAGATTCATGTACTCGTATATACAATTGCATAAAACTATTTCTGGCAGGAAAAAGAATGGCGGTGTCCTACTGGGTAGTTAAGTGAAGTCTTCATCTTGCCAGCGCTTGCCAATTCAACTCAAATCACATACATACTCGTACATATGTACATACATGTGTACATCCATCTGTAGCAATAAATAGTGCCTCCTTCGGTTTTAATTAAACGCAGTTTAATTCAATTTAAACAATAAAAATTCATTAACGTTTTAACAATTGTTGTCTGCAAATGGAATGGGCCTACGCAGACAAAAAGTGCTGCCAACTTGCACAAAGTGCGCCCCATTATGGACCATTGTGGGGGCTTTGTGGGCGTGCGCGCCTTGCGTCAAAGGCATTGTTGCATTGTGTCTTGACACTAGGCTGGAAACAGGGCGCAAAATGGAAAAGCAGATACATAGATAGACAAATGACTGGCAGTTAGCGTCAGTCAACGCGTTTTGTTGTAGTTATCTGCTACATGCATGGCAGTTGTAATTGTATTATTAGTTATTTGCATATTTATGGTGTTGCAGCGCGTGTTCGCATGTATGTGTATGTATAGGTGCGTGTGAATGTGCGCTTTGTGCTGTTTAATGAAGTCATCCAGCCAAGTTAAGTTACAATGGGAATGTGTACACAGTGGCGGAAGAAATATTATAAACACAATTTTCGAAAATATGTTTGACAGATATTCGGGTTTTCACGAATCGCTGATTAGTTGCTGAATGCCTAGCCTCCGCATAATCAAAAACTTTTTCAACGGTCGGTTTGGCCTAGTCCACTTGTAGATTATTCTTTGTGTTTGTTTGGTCATCCGGCCAAAAACAGCCAAAACCAGCAGCACATCATAGTTAATAAGTAACGTAAATAACTCAATGCAAAGTGCTCGTTTTCTTGTCGCTTGCTTTGCATAGCAAGCCGAGCACTTAACGTTTCCTTTTGTTGCCATAAATTTGCATAGGCTGCTGCGCAGCCGCCACATATGTACTAGTTATTGTCGCTAACTCTGCAAGTCAAGTTCGTTTTTCGTTATCGCATCTGGTACGGAGAAGCTTAGCTTTCCGTCTACCAGCATAAACTTTGTAAATCTCGGCGATCGCTACCTATGCAAAATAAACATTTGTGCACATCTTTTAAATTGAACAATTTCGTTTCGCTTATTTTGCAATTATTTCGCCAACATAATTTCGCATATTTGGAATCATAAAAAAGCTTATGATTATACATTTTGGTGACCCCGACGTGATTAATAATTCCACAAAACCTTGCTTAATCGCGTTAAAAAACAAAGCGTACATAATTGAGTTCATTGTACACAAAAAATATTCAAGTACATAAGTGCAAAAGTATAAGTTCATAGTGCCTACTGTACCGCCAATAAGCAGCCGTGTGAAGCGACATTTTTGAGGGCAACGAACATCAGCAGATAAAACAGTTATTCGCGCGCGTCATTTATCTCTGCTATTTTCGGTTTTCGGTTCTCTCTCGCGTTCATAATGTCTGAGAGCGACGGTCAAATGCGCGCCTTCCAAGCTGTCGCATCAGCTGCTGCTGACGTAGCTGATGCAGCGACGCTTGCGCCAACAGCTTCGACGTCAACAGCTGTGGGCAATGCAGTGCAGGCTACGAGCAATAGTGTTGAGTTTTATAAGCGCAAGGCGCAATCATTATATGCGTGGGCGCTTTCTATTCAAAATAAAATAAATGATTGTGAAATTGACAATATTTCAGAAAGTGAGCTGCGAAAACGTGTGGAAATGCTGCAAAGTATTCAGGCCTCTTTTAATTTGGTGCATGACAAATTAGAGGAGCTGGACTTTGACGAGATTGGCAGCAGTTTGCGCTGCAACTTTGCTGAGCTGGTGGTCTGCTTGGAGGGCCGCCTGCTAAATGCAATACAAAGGATGCAATCTGGCGCGCCGCCGTGTTCGACGCTTCGGCAAGATGATCAGTCTACCATTGTGATAAATCGGTCTCGTTTGCCTGAGCTTAAGTTGCCTACATTCAGTGGTGGATATACTGAATATGCAGATTTCGCTTCGATGTTCACATCAGTGATCGCCAAGGATCCAGATCTCTCCGATGTGGAAAAGTTGCAGCATTTGAGGTCAAGCTTAAGAGGATCTGCGTTGGACACGATTCGTGCGCTTGAGATAAGTGGTGCAAATTATTCAGTGGCGTTAGACCTACTCGACAAGCGGTTTAACAATAAGCGTCTTATTTTCCAGGCACACATCTCCGAGATTTTGGGCATTAAAAAGGCTGAAACTACAAGCAAGCTGCGAGAGTTGTCCGACAAAGTCAACGCAAATATGCGTGCACTGTTGAGTTTGGGCAATATGCAAGATGTAGCTGGCAGCATCGTCGTTCAGACAATTTTGGGCAAGGTGGATGCTGCGACGCAGGCAAAGTGGGAGGAAGCCGCCCCATTAAACGTTATACCGTCGTGGGAGCAATTTGCGACGTTCTTGGATAGCAGGTGCCAAAAATTGGAAAACATCGAGCATGCAATGGCATCATATTCGTCGAATTATCAGGTGGGAAAGAACAAAAACACTAACACCAAACGCTCGTTTGTCGCCACTAACCCATCCGCAAATGGTTGTCTGTTTTGTGACATAAATGCACACGAAATATACAGTTGCCCACTTTTTGGTAATTTGTCGCCTGTACTTCGTTTAAAGGAAGCGAAACGCCTCTCTCTGTGTATAAATTGTCTTAGAAAGGGACACAGAATGAGAACTTGCAATTCTGGATCGTGCAGAACCTGTGGTGCCAAACATCACAGTTTATTGCATTTTAATAATTCAGCTGCCGTAAATTTGATGCCTGAGCAATCGTCCGCTTCTGACTTACACTCGCGGCCGTCTTCATTGTTACTGCCACGTAGCGCTCTCGCAGCTGTTTCGCCATCATCGCTTGCTTCATTGCCTGCCCAAAATCTCGGCTCAGATGTTGTGCTCTTGGCCACCGCTGTCATCAGCATTCAAAATCGCGCCGGGACTTGGGTACCCTGCCGTGCATTGCTCGATTCCGGATCACAGTTGCACATTATAACTTCGCGATTCGCTCACCGGCTCCAACTTCGAAAGACCAAGTCGTCGGCCTCTGTGTCTGGTCTTGGTGACGTCAGTTTCAAGTCTGATGGTTGCACTGTGCACTTATGCTTGCAATCATTGGTCACTGACTATTCCGCAAATATTACTGCTTTGGTCGCTCCTTCCATTACTGAGAACCAACCAAATTTCACGGTTGACATATCTCATTGGGATATACCAAGCAATGTCCGCTTAGCTGATCCGGCGTTCTTCAAGCCACAGCAAATTGATATGCTTATCGGTGCCAATTTATTCTACGAGTTGTTGTGCGTAGGTCAGATTAAACTGGCTGATGGCCTGCCACTTCTGCAAAAGACTCGTTTGGGCTGGATAGTTACTGGAGGTGGCTCGCAGCGTCAGAAATCTGCTTTGGTTGCATCCAAGTCTCCGTCTACACAGGATTGCAATACACGAATCGAGCAGATGGTTCGCTCTTTTTGGGAACTCGAAAGTGGTGTCGATCCGGCTGTAAAACTTACAAAAGAAGAGTTCGACTGCGAGGAGCATTTCAAGGCTAATTACAGGCGCCTGCGTACTGGCGAGTATTCCGTCCGGTTGCCTGTAAAGTTCAGCACAGATCTGCTTGGCGATTCCTATACGCAAGCCTATCGTCGGTTCATAAACTTGGAGCGAAAGTTAGAACGCAATCCACTTCTCAAAGCACAGTACTCTGCATTCATTAAGGAGTATTTAGAGTTGGGTCATATGTCGCTTGTATCGCCAGTTTCGCTAAATTTGTGCAAGTATTTCCTGCCGCACCATTGCGTTCTGAAGGAGGACAGCACAACGACAAAGTTGAGAGTCGTGTTTGACGGTTCCGCATCCACATCCTCTGGTCATTCTTTAAATGACATCCTAATGGCTGGTCCTTCCATTCAGTCAAAGCTCGCAAACACGCTTCTTCGATTTCGCACGTTTCCTATCGCTTTAACAGGAGACATCTGCAAGATGTACCGCTGCGTGCGAGTATCAAATCCGGATAGCTATTTTCAATGCATTCTATGGCGTGACTCGCCTCAAAAGCCTATTCAAGTTTTCCGTCTTGATACCGTCACTTACGGTACAAAGCCTGCCTCGTTTCTCTCCGTTCGCACTATGCATCAGCTGGCTGAAGATGAGCATGAGCTATTTCCTATTGGCTCCGATATCTTGCGCCGCGATTTTTATGTTGATGATTTAATCACTGGTGGTGCTTCTACAAAGGAAGTCATAGAAATTATGAGACAAACCACAGGGCTACTTGCCAAGGCTAATTTCAAGCTAAGGAAGTGGTGCTCCAGCAATCCTGATGTGCTCAAACAAGTTCCGGAAGAAGACAAAGAAACTCTAGTTACGTTTGATGATGGCAGCGACATAACAAAAACTCTAGGACTGTCGTGGGATCCTGCGACGGATTTATTCATATTCACGTTTCTGCCAGCATTGACATCTGGTCGAATTTGCAAGCGCACTGTTTTGTCAACTATTGCCAGATTTTATGATCCGCTTGGCCTTATTGGACCAGTAATCGCAAAGGCTAAGATATTCCTGCAGGCGCTTTGGAGAGAAAGGCTTGATTGGGATGAAAGCCTTTCAGCATCATTGACAACATCTTGGCATAATCTTATTGCAGATTTTGAGCGCACAAAGCAGCTGAAATTTCCAAGGCTTGCACTTTCTGTTGGTGTTTCCATTGAAGTGCATGGTTTTAGTGATGCCAGCATAGATGCCTATGGAGCTTGCGTGTACATCATTTCGACCACGCAAGGCCAATCTCGTGCGGAGCTGCTGTGTTCCAGATCTCGTGTGGCGCCGCTCAAATCGTTGACCGTGCCCCGACTAGAGTTGTGCGAAGCCGTTTTGCTGGCACAACTCATAAACGAAATATCTCGTATGGAGTTATTCGACTGCAAGTTTTATTGTTGGTCTGATTCTGCAGTAGCGCTATCTTGGATTCGCAGCGAGCCATCCAGGTTTCAAATTTTCGTTTCCAATCGCATCGCAACTATTCAAGAGTTGACCTCTGGCATGGAATGGCGATATATTCCAACCGATTTGAATCCTGCGGACATACTTTCACGTGGAGCTTTGCCCAGCGAATTAGTCCAGTCCAACTTGTGGCTACATGGTCCCGCATTTCTGACGAAGGACAAATCTTCTTGGCCAGAGTCTTGCATTTCCGCCTCGTCGCTTCCTGAGCAGCGCTCTAAAGTGTTTGTAAGCACCACACTGTGCGAAGACATTGCACAGCAATGCAAATATGTTAACACATTTGGAAAGCTGCAGCGCGTGTTTGCATATGTATACAAGTTCCTGCACCGTGTACGAATTCCTGGGCTATCGGTGGACTGCATCCGTCATGGTACACTGCTGTTGATGCGCTCAATTCAAATGTCTACGCTTCGGGACGAATACAAGACCTTGCAGGCCGGACACATTTTGAAATCGTCTAGCTCCTGTCTTTCTTTATCTCCGTTTCTCGACAGCTCTGGATTGATGCGCGTTGGTGGCCGTCTAAGTAACTCTGCGCTCGACTTTGAAGCCCAGCATCCAATTATACTTCCAAGGCGTCATCCAGTCACGCGTTCAGTCATTATGCACTACCATGTCCGTAATCTGCATTCTGGACCTCGTGCATTGCTGGCCTCAATTCGGTTGCAGTATTGGCCAATTGGCGGTCGGAAAACAGTGTGCAGCGTAGTCAGCAAATGCACCATTTGTTTTCGAGCCAAGCCTCGTCTTGTGGAGCATGTTATGGCTGACCTGCCAAAGGATCGAGTTGATGCTTCACATACCTTTATGGTCACTGGTGTGGATTTTTGTGGGCCGTTTTTCTACAAAAGCGAGGTCCGCAATAAGGCACCAATAAAATGCTATATTTGCATTTTCATTTGCTTCGCCACCAAAGCTGTGCATTTGGAGTTGGTGAAGGATTTAACCACCGGAGCATTCTTAAATGCACTTAAACGCTTTATTTTGACGCGCTGTCGACCTACGAGGATCTGGTCTAACAACGCTACAAATTTCGTTGGCGCACGGAACGAGATGGCTGAGCTAAAGCGTCTTTTTGAATCCAGCGAGCACCTGCAGGCTGTGCAAGAATTTTGCCTTGCTGACTGTATTGATTGGCGTTTCATTCCGCCGCGCTCGCCTCACTTTGGTGGTCTATGGGAAGCGGCTGTAAAGACTGCCAAGCATCATTTCTACAGATCCGTTGGACTATCGCTGCTCGAATTTGATGAACTGCGCACGCTTGTATGCCATATCGGGGCAATTATTAATTCTCGCCCATCGTTATCCCTTTCAGAACATCCAGCAGATCTCGATGTCTTGACTCCAGCTCATTTTCTTGGTGCTGCTCCGCTGTCAACGTACGTTGAGCCTGATCTGACGAAGCTCAATTTCAATCGGCTGGATCGATGGCAGCGCGTGACGTACTACCAGCAGATATTTTGGGCTCGCTGGCGTGAAGAATACTTGACGCTTCTTCAACAGCGCTCAAAATGGCGAGTGTCGCAGCCTGGACTCTCCATTGATGATGTCGTTCTGGTCAAGGACGAGAATTTGCCGCCCCTCAAATGGCCATTAGCAAGGGTGGTCATCCTCATCAGCGGCGCAGATGGCGTGTCGAGAGTTGCAGAATTGAGGACTTCCACTGGAACCATTCGGCGAGCCGTTCGCAAATTATGCCCGCTGCCGAAACAAGATGTTGTTGAAGACCCTGGTTCTTCAACAGGGGGAGTATGTTTGGTCATCCGGCCAAAAACAGCCAAAACCAGCAGCACATCATAGTTAATAAGTAACGTAAATAACTCAATGCAAAGTGCTCGTTTTCTTGTCGCTTGCTTTGCATAGCAAGCCGAGCACTTAACGTTTCCTTTTGTTGCCATAAATTTGCATAGGCTGCTGCGCAGCCGCCACATATGTACTAGTTATTGTCGCTAACTCTGCAAGTCAAGTTCGTTTTTCGTTATCGCATCTGGTACGGAGAAGCTTAGCTTTCCGTCTACCAGCATAAACTTTGTAAATCTCGGCGATCGCTACCTATGCAAAATAAACATTTGTGCACATCTTTTAAATTGAACAATTTCGTTTCGCTTATTTTGCAATTATTTCGCCAACATAATTTCGCATATTTGGAATCATAAAAAAGCTTATGATTATACAGTGTTGCAAATTCGAAATAATATGTTGGATATTGTTGTTTGTTGGTATTAACGGATTTCCCAAAACTATAATTTTTCATAATTTCATTAGCGAAGTTGCAGCTTCATTGATAAACAGAAACTAAGACTCCTTTTATTTTTTTTTTTCAAAAAGTTGACATTTTAGAGTACGATCCGGACGACCCATAATGTTGGTTACATATTTCTACATTTTTCAAATTTCCACAAAGTGTTTCTATATT
The DNA here is from genome assembly GCF_003285725.1 of Scaptodrosophila lebanonensis. Lineage (NCBI taxonomy): Eukaryota > Metazoa > Arthropoda > Insecta > Diptera > Drosophilidae > Scaptodrosophila > Scaptodrosophila lebanonensis. The sequence goes on along the minus strand of NW_022060566.1, from coordinate 4,867,631 downwards.
TTTGACCACTACTATGTACATATGTGTGTATGTGTTTCGTTCCCCCATTCGCCAAGCATTTATAAACTGCCGTTAGTTGTATGTGTGGTTTTGTTTACGCTTTGACAATTGGTGCTTTTGTTGTTGTTGTTGTGCCAAGTGCAATCGCATTGTTACTGCTGTTGTTGTTGTTGTTGTTGTTGCATGATGTCACATGCGGCTCATTCATTTGCCGTCATTCGCCGCTCATTTCGAGAACTCTTTACTTATTGTATAAAACATATGCATTGTATTTGCATTGCGATCTTTATTTAACGTTAAGTTAACAACAAAAAATTTTATGATTCACACTCAAGGGGTTTTATAACATTGTTGTTGTCGTTTCCTCCTAGCTGAAATGAATGGTAAGTTTCTCAATTGAACTCAATTTGACAGAATTGAAGCAAACGCGATGACGCCGTTTAAAGACTTGTGTTAATTAGATTTTGGTGGTAGAGTCTTCGTCTGTATGTGTGTGTCTTACCCAATTTAGACTCACACACTCACACACACACACACATACAGACAACTCATTCTCCGACTTTCAAGTGGCACTTAGTGTACTGTAGTGATTGCTTTTTTTTTAATGCGCGGCCCAACCGACGTTCAAGTCATAAGCATAATTAACAAGCCACTTGACACAGTCAACCCCAAAAACAGAGACGTCGCACAGTGGGCCCTACATTAAAAAAAAGAAATTATTTAATTAAAAACAAGTTAAGCTCAACAGTAATAATAAAGTCTTTCAACAAAATAAATCATTTATGTAACAGCTTTATGATAAAGTTTAGCGATTTTGATAAAACTTCAGATAATGATACTCAAAAATACTAATAAGTACCAAATTTGGTTACAATAAGTACTAAGATTGATTTTTACCTGGATAGTTCCTATGGGAAATATATCTGCAATAATGAGGCTATATATGGTTTGTAGTAAACTTGCCGTGCGTATGAATAGGTAAGGAATAACAACCAAGTTTGATCTCCTTAGTTGTGGTGTAAAAGTTCTCGCTGTTCCGGGGTACTTTTAAAACCACACAACTTAGCTTTTTTTTTTTGAAATCCAAAGCCTTTCGCAAGTAATTTCAATTCCGCCATATTTCATCAAATTCGGAACAGTCTTTAATAACAAATACTCTTAAAAAAAGTTGTTATAGTTCAAATTTTGCAACAGTCGATAAAGTGAACAATAACATGATATTGAAATGGCTAGCTTTAGACTATCTTTATTATTACACCCGAATTATATGCTTAGGAAAACTTACATTTTTACTCACATATTTTATCTATTAGCAAATCGACTTGCAACCACTGTTCAATGCTCCCCATATACATTTTCCTTTTTGGGGCCGTGCTTCGCTTCTTTTTTTTTGACAGATTCAAGTGGCGCGCGCACACTTTTACCGTTAACCATGTTGTTAATGAGCTGCCGAGTAGTGTGGGTGGAGCTAACACGCTAATATGCGAAGCATGCCACAAATACACACATACATACACGTATGTACGTACGGGCGGACGACAACCCCTTTGACACAATATTTTTTTGCTCCCCCTGCAGCCTCCCTCATTGATAGATGCAATGTTGCAGGTAAATGAACCAAAGCGTTCAGACATGATGATCAGCGCCATCAGCATAATCATTATCATCATCATCATCGACAGCTCTGTTAATTTTCGCATTTTGTGCCTCAGCTTTGTTGCTATTGTTGGACGCAAAATAGAAACAACAACAGAATAAAAAAATATAGAGATACATTATAACCTCGATAATCCCATATCCAAAACACCAAAACTTCTGAACTACCGGGAGATGGAAAGCTGGTAGAACATTGCAGACATCCTTTTCACTGCTGCAGCTTGTACTACCTTGCACAGTTTTATTTTACAAATCATTTCTATAGCTGCTATATATATGATTTAGTTAACCGATATTTACGTATGCATGTAATTATCATAAATACAAAAATTTCTTACGATATCGAAATAAACAGAAACGTTTTCAGTACTAAGTTTAAAGAAAGTTTTGTGTCGTCATCCATATAATTTTTTGGAATATACATACATCCAAAATCTGTGTGGTGGTATGCCAGAATTATCGCGATGTCTGATATGTGCGGGCTAGCGAGATCACACTGTATCTATAAAATGCGCTGCATATTTTCTTCAATTTGCATGCCAGCAGTAGAGGTGGGCATTGTATTCCGATTTTCTTGCACGGTAGGTTGAACCTCCTTTAATTAATAATTTATTAATAAAATTTAAGAACTATGTATGTGTGTAAGGCTGCTTTGAAGGCAATGAATTACGAGGTCTGGTATCATACATTTTTCTGATTAACATTTTCGATAAGAAAATGTATTCCATATATATGTGGAAATAAACCATTACCTGATCACTGTTGTTCAAACTGTTAGCCACAAAAATGGCGCGGAGTGTATATTTAATTAAAATTCTGTTGATGTGATTCCTTTTAAATCCATAAATTTCGCGTTGGGGAAGACAATATCAGAAAACGCCGGCCTATACCCATCTCTAGCCAGCCGCAACGGCGTTCGTTGCTCTGATATGATGAACGACCTAGCGCCCCTCACCCCTCCCCCAGCCACAACCGCTCCTTAGCCACTGCCGCCTGTCTATTTATGTTAATTATGCATTGCGGCGTTCAATGTGCTTCACGCACGTACCGGCCATAATATAAATTGTACAACACTGTCCATCAGAGCCACCGCAGTCCGCAGCCGCCGTCTCTGCAACCGCACTGCCGCACTGACCTTGTCAACACGGCTAAAAAAATATACTCACATACATATACTATATATATGTATGTATGTATAAACGCCAGCGAATAAAAACGCATGCGAAAATAAATAAATCGCGCGCGATTTGTGTGCGCGGTTGGTCGGTCGATCCGAGCTCTGTCATTATTTTTATATTTGCGTTTTAATTGAACAAAAACTAACACAAATTGCATGAGGTATACTATATATACATATGTGTATATAGATAGATGTATGTAAATGTTATTTTTATATTCCGCATAATTATGTCGCGTAAAATTTGTTGGCAGCCCGCGCACATGAACTAGATTTTGATTTGTTTTTTCGGTTTTGGCCATAGGTTGGGCAATAAAAACTCTCAATTCAAAGGCTCCGTTATTGTTTAATGACCAGTCAATGTCATGGCTGCATAAACATAGACATACATTTATTGATTGTGCAGACAGAGGTACCTAAATATAGCCATGATTTAACAAACATACTAAACTATTTTTAAAAACTATTAAAAATAACCTGGCGAAGAAACAGTTTGGACTAAATAAATAGACTAAGTTATTGGCCTAATAATTATAGTTCATTTGTTATTAGTTTGAAGTATTGATGTCATAAGTGAAATAATTGCAGCTTACGGAATTTTTGGGAAGAAATAGGTTCTTAAACGGCACGAAAATGTAGTAAAGGCTGTTTACCATTGAATATAGTACTTGGGTTTTTTTTTTTTGCAAAGTTGAGGGAAGGAAATTCAATAGTTTATTAGTATTATAACTATAAAGAGAATTCAAGATTTTTCGCAGAACAACTAATGCTTCATTTACATTTTCAATTTTTATTTAAGCACCTAAAAAAACCCTATCGACTGTAGTTTCTTTTTTTAACAGATTTTAAAAAAGGATGAGGTTATCAATTCGAATCGTTTTTAATTTTCATTGTTTCTCTATGGTTATGCATTTTAAAGTGAGAAGTAACCAAAAGTGATACGAAAAATGTCCGATGTTATCGATTATATAGATGTCCAATAATTGATCAATAATATCGAATGTGTTCACTTAACTATCGTTTTGCAGTTCTTGAAAAGAGGACTGTGGGATTGCGAAACTCTCATGTAGGCACACAAAAATGTGATTATTGAAACTATGTAGCATTATATCTAGAAATATACATATATACTTGTACATAGATATATAGTATATATTCTATTGATCTTGGCTGCACGTACTCTTGAATAGTATACCACGCATATGCAAATACAAATTCTTCCAAATGACGCCCACATTTGAGCGAGTCGTACTCGTTTTGTGGAATGCATTCATTTCATTCCATTTCGAACGTAAAGGCGAAACTTTTTTAAACAAACGTCTATACGTAGGTATGTGTGTGCAAAAGACAGCTTGTTTTTGCCAATTTGAAATATTGACAGTTGGTGTGCTTATGTACAGATACTTGTATACTATATATGTATGTATGTATCTGTGTTCCCCTTTCCCCGGCACGCTTCAAAGACATGCTGTATCCCATATTCCCAATTCCCATTTCTCCCCGCCGGTTCCTTGGCCACCACCTAGACTTTTGCTTTCAAGTTTTAAAACACATCTGTATTTGCCGGAGCGCTATATAAATAAGCCAACAACAGCAACTACAACAAAAACAACAACAACTATAGCAGTTTAGGCAAAAATGGCAATGTATTTTCTTTTGTTGTTTGGCTTTTTGTTTGTTGTTTTTTTTGTTATCTAATTCTTCTTTTTTGTGTTCTGCTCATTATTTTTGTTGTAAACTTTTTTTATGGCCAAGAGGGAAGCTGTATCTGAAATGAAGGTTGTTGTTGTTGCTGTCCAGTGTCAAGCAAGAAAGCGAACGAGCGAACGAACGAACAATCGATCGGATTGTATGTACCTAACTATATCGAATGGCATTTTGTGGAGGACGCTTTGAATTTTGCATTATTTGCTTTTGTTGTTGTAGAAGAATAACTCATACAGCAGAAGATTGCGTTAATTGCGTTTCTTGCTTTGTTGGCATATGGAAAAAAATTGTTGTTCTTTTATTTTTTATTTAATTTACTTTACATATTTGTTTGGCATTGTTTAATTTCCTAAGTAGTTTACGTTTTATGCTCTCTTGTTTAAATAGTAGATGTGGTTCACATTTTGCACATACATATGTATGTATGAGGCATGACTCAAAAATTACACAACGCCAGGGAACAGAAAAAGTTGAAAGCATTTCCAATTATCCAGATGTTGTGCAGAAAAGGTTTCAAAAAATATTTTAAAATTAATTAGTTGAATAAATAAAAACAAGGGAGAATATTTTACAGTCGTTCTAGTCAGACAGTGAAATAATTTGCACAAAAAACAAAAATCGTACGTTAGAAGCAAGAAGGAGGGCTAACCCGCTGCTGCAGTTTGTGGGCGTAGTTTTAGGCTAAAATGTGTCGCTAACCACTTTTTTTTAGAATGAGCCGATTTGAAAAAATAAATTGACATGCAAAGATACGTTTATGCAGCTTTGGAACTGTGTATAGTATTGACGAAAATATAGAAGAGTGTGCATGCCAAGTTTGGTCAAAGAGGGCCCAGTCGTTTCTGAAATACAAGCGTTCATCCAGACAGACGGACGTACATGTCTGAATCAATTTGTCTTATAAAAAAAATGCTTATAAATTAAATAACCAATCACAGTTTCTTTACTCTTTTCCAATTCTTGAGAAATTGGAAATGAAATGTAGACAAATTACATTTGTTTTATTCGTTGGACACTTTTAAAAAATTTATGATTGCCATTCCTGAACGCCTTTTGGGCAGAATATAGAGCTATAGATCATATAGGGAGAGCTCAGAATAGACTCAATTGATCGGACATTTAGATTAGATTGTGAAATAAATAAAGAAAATGTATTGGTTTTGGTTTTCTCGCAACTACCGACTGCCTGCTTTTGAATGACTATTATTATCTTTTCAAACACCTCTTTACATAATTGAAAGTGTGTGTGTGTGTGGAGCTGTGGCTGAATATCTTGCCAACTATTTAGTGGCTCCAACATTTTAGTGATGATTTCGGCCATTATCTTATCTCCAAAAAAAAAAAGAAATAATAATAAAAAAAGCAAAAATAACAACTGAATTTTGTGTGCCATAAAATGTTGTTATAAAACAAGCAACTACAACAGCAACTATTCAGCATAACAATTGAGCAATTGAATTGAAAAGACACACATACATACAGACACACATATGTACATACATACATACTTACTTACCTGGCTACTGATCTGCTGTGGAGCCGAAAAACCAAAACAACCAACAACACTATCCTATACAGAGAGTACTAGCACGCTCCACACACACACACACACACACACACATACACACACACACACACACACACATACACACACACACACATGTGACGATGGCTGCTGTTGCTGAGGATGATGATGTTGTTGTTGGTTTGTGGGGTGGGGAGGGATTTGTGGGAGCTCTGACTCATTTGCTTGCTCATTGTTGAGTTTTTGCTTTTCTTTAGTTATTTATTACATTTCTTGACTTTTGATGTTGCTGCTTTATTGCTGTTGCCGCTGCTGTGCTCTGCTCTGCTCTACTCTGCTGAGGCTGTGTGTGGATGACGCTCATGGGACGATGATGACGTGCATGGTCGCTTAAAAAGAAAAATGGGGAAAAAAGATCGAAATGAAAACAAAAACAAGAGGTATATTGCAGACAACGCATATAAGCGATAAAAATGCATTTTGTAATTTGTGTACAAGAGGTGCAATATATATTTATGTACATATGTATGTATGTATTAACGAGTATACAGAAAATGACTTAACGATGGCTGAGGAGAGTTTGCAGCATCACGATGCCGCCAATCGATCCTCATACGAGTATATATATTTATACTATATGTATGTACATTTTGAGGGAAGTACCAATTTCAAATTTGTTACAAGATATAATCGGCATTCCTTGGTAATTTCATCGGATTTATACAAGAGTTAACTATTTACGAAAACTTTTTAACAACTTAGATTGGAATTGATGGTATCTATGGAATTGAAAAACAGAAAAAGAAAAGTCAACCAAAAAAGGACTTAAATACATACAATATTGTATTTATTGTTTTTATCCATCACGCTCTCTTTCTGTCTCATTAAAGGTAACACTCAAACATGTAGAAAGTCCATTGATTCTGTGTAGATACAAATTGAAAATAATTTGTTAAGTCATTCAAAAAAGTATTGACTTGGATGCTATAGTATTTTCAAAATACCAAGTTAGGCTTTATTTCGAAGAGGGCCATAATCACTTTAGACAACAATTCAATATGGTTTCTAAAGGATTTCAAAAAGGCGTTGCCTTCTCGACAGCTTGGATAATTCATAGTAGTCAAGTGATGTGCTGATAATCATTAATCAGTGCTCTGCTCTCAGTGCACTTAGTGGGGGAGTGTAACTACACTGTTGCTTCTCAGAATTTATGATATTTTATTGGGACTTGAATAAAGCAAACGCATGTCGGCTCTTCAGAACTAAATGCTATTTCTCAATGTATTCTCCTAAGAGTTTTATCTTTCTTCCTTTGTATGTATGTTTGCTGGTGTGAAGCAAGCTCGTCATCCCCATAGCCTAGATGTGAAATTAGATAATTTTTCCAGAATCGACTTGATTTTGTCACTGGATTATTATACTTTTGTAGCATATAAATGACTTTTCCTTCCACAAAGCCACTCTTTCTAGGCGACTTTTCCATATTAGACTAGCTTTCGATAGCTATACGTGGTGAGATCAATTCCATTACAACGTTCGTAGACAGAATGGTTCACGAATTAAAAGTGTCTTTTATGATGTCATCTTTGCCTGCGAAAGAACAAAGCTGAACCTTTTCGGGGTCGACTTCATAATTAACAACTCCATTAAAAGAATAAAAATAAAATATAAAGTGTATATACTTGTATGTATATTGATATTAACGTTGTATCACTTGTATATATATATATATATATTTTTGTCTACTTCAATGCCAATAAAACACATGCAATCCACATGTACTTTGTAACTTACCCAACCCATATGTCATTGAAAGCCCACTCCCAACTCTTTTTTATACTATATGTACTATATACATGTATTTTTATGTACCTATATGTGTGTGCGTGCGTCTTGTCATGCAGGCATTACAAATTAAAAACAACAACAACAATAATACTACCAACAAAGCTAATCCACAAGCCCCGACAAATGAATTTTACAAAGCAACAGGCTGGAAAAGTATGTCATAATGGGGGTCATCAAAGACGTTTTGTGTTTTGTAAGTCCCCTCACATATGTAACTGTATTTGAAACATAAACACAACAATAGCAACAACAACAATCATGTGGTGACGCTGATAAAAAGTAGAGCCCTCCCCCCCACTAAACCTACTTGAAGATGGACAAAGTCGTCGACCACGTTGTGAAAAATCATGATAATGATGACCATAATACTAATAATGATGATGGCGCATAATACACTGAGAGAAGAAGTTAGAAATCACCCCAAAAGTATAGAAAATCTCCCTCTTAAATACCCCTACTCTTTTGAAAGTTTCTTTTTAATAGCGAAGTATTGCTTAAAATCAGAGTTTATATTATTGAAACTGTGGAACTCCATTCGTCCATCTGTTCGACTGTATGAACACCAAGAAGTTTTGAACCATAATCGCTATGTGCTCCAAACTTGGAATGTAGACTTGTCCTATCAATACGCAGATCAAGTTATTTATTAACCATGTGTAGCTTCTTTATTTCACGCCAACATACCTCGTTAATACTAATTGTAGTCCACTACCACCCATTGATCGCGATTGAATTATAAGTGAAGCTGTAATTTCTTGATTTAAGAAATTGTTTCGAATAATAGAACACTTCTTCTTAATTGAGAGACGTTTTATGTTTTAAACAATTTATTTTTTCGAGTGTATGAAATAATGGAAAACTTTTATCAATGATTCTATGCGTTGCAACGTGCTTTTATTATTTAATCGTACTGCCTTGCCACACATGGCGACACACGTTGATGACAATCGCGATGGCGATGGCGATGACGATGTTTAATGGTGATGATGATGTAAATGATGATGCCTCTTAATCGCTCGCTTGCTCATCGGCGACCATCGCTTCCTGTTTGCCGCTGCCACTTTTGGTGTTTATGACCCAATTCGGGCCTCGAGCGTTTCGTAAACGGCCCACCGCAACAATTTCCGCGCCCAAAAATAAAAGTGAAAACTTTTAATGCGCCCCGTGTGCTGTCTCGTCTATCTTGCTAGTGGCTCTGTCTCTGCATATCTACAAACATAAATATGTATATACATACATACGTACATAAGTAGTACATATGTACATATCTACCTATATTCATACATACGTGTATATGTGTTCCTGCACGTGCGCCAGTATGCGTTATCAAAAGCCACATTCCTCATTTATTTGCTGTCGTTGATTGATTAGCTTTTCTCTCTGGCCCGCTAACTATCCAACTCATGCATATATGTACATATATGCATACTTAGCGCATACATACATACATACTCGTATACATAGGCTCATATCTGAGATAAAGCGGGCGTTACTCAAAATGTTTTCTCGAGCTTCGAGCATTTTTTCTTCCCTCATTTTTGATTGATTTGAACAAGTTTTAAAATCAAATATTTATGGAAGCCTAATGCTTAACATACCGACAAAGAATAATCATAAATATGCACACCTATTTGTTGAATTCATTTTAAAAAAATACCAATTAAATACCATGTTCGAAATAGATGTGTTTTGTCTTTACGATTATTTTAATTTTGAAAAAAATTTGAATTTGTTTTTAATTTTTATGGGATTTATTTAAAAATCAAAAAGTTATTTTGAATTTGCTTACAGCTGTTCTTAACACTTGTATACGGATATGTACAAACGTTATTTAAAACTGAACCAATTTTGTATGGATAATGCTAGCTTTAAAAAGAAACCTACAAGAGATTAGCCTTACAAGAAAGGATAATAAACTGAGGTCATACTTCTTTGAGTTTTGTGCGATATTTGCTGAATTAAATAATATCAAAGAACCTGTCTGTCGATGAAATAAATTAATATCACGTAAAAAATGTAAGCAAATATATGTGGCTGTACTAAATGGTGATCTCATGGAACAGTATCTTCAAAAAATGTTCCAACAATAATGTGTTGCGACTTTTGAATGGAAAAGAAACAGCAAGTTTTTGTTTTTTATTGCGATTATTGTGAAACTATTAATCCGAGTTTAATCGAAACCTTTAACACTTTAATTCAAACTAAGCTGTTGTAAGGAAAGTCCTTAAACTCGAGACATAAGTAACCTGTCCCATTATTGTAAAACTATTTGTCACAATTCAATTGAAAATCCTATAATTTAAACTGAACTCAATCCTTTGATTCAAATTGAGCTGAAAATTAAAATTTTAATTAAATAATGCACGATGCATTTAAAAAATAACTAATGCATATGATCAATGAAAAAACTTCAACAATTCCAACTCAGATCCATTTTAAGGCGAAATAATGCGTCATAATAATGAACGTGTGGTCGATTTTATATGGCAACAATTTTTCTAGGGGGGGGGCAACGTCCGCCCCCCGCTCCCCCCTGCCTACGCCCTTGGATGTCCATATACCATGTGCTCTGTCGCTCTCACTGTAACTGGCATGACATTTGTGTGCTCTCATGTCCAAATTGGCGCTAGCTTTGAATGCTTCTTGTGTTAAATCCAGTTACTTTCTATCACTCTAATTGGCGATATTTTTGAACTTATCCAAATACACATCGTAACATCATTGTACTGCACCTGGACAGAGAGAGAGAGAGAGAGAGAGTCTAATGGTTGCAGCTCATAATGGGATTGCCTTGTATAATTGTATCATGCCCTCATTGGTTACCACGTTTGCCGTTGGCATGGTAACTCGCTCTCTCTCTCTCTCTCTCTGTCTCTCTCACACACTCTCTAAAAGAGAATGCACCGTAATGATTGCATTTCGGAGAAGCAGCCTTCGCGCCGCCGCAGGACAGCTGTTCCAATTTTATGAGCACAATGACAGGCGCACGTGCAACTGACAACAGCCGTAATGACGATGCACGCGCCACGCTCTCCATTAGTTAGTGAGGGACTGACTGACTGACTGGCTGAGTAAGTGAGTGAATGAGTAAATGAAAGAGGCGCCCTGTGCTGTGATGGTCCGTTCAACATTTGCCATTACGGGCATTAGCAGGCGTCACAAGTCAGACGCATTTATGCATTTATCCCAAAGCAGCTGCAGTTGCTCTGTCTTTTGGCGACTATCTGCGGCTGTTTGTGTGTGTGTGTGTGTGTGTGTGTAATGTATGTGTGTTGTTAGGTTCTATTGTCGGTGCCTGGCAGTTGGCTATTGGACGGCTTCCCAGATGCACACAGCTCGGCTTTTAATTAAAAATTTATCTGTTTTCCTCTTTCGCTTACAGATGTCATTAACAAAAAAGGATCCATCGCTGCGTGTTGCCGCCACAGATCCGCATTTGGTTAGTCTGGGGGGTGGACGCTTGAGCACAGCTGTTACCATACACTACATACATATTGGTAAGTCAATAACCAACCAACTCCCAAGGTCATTTGTAAGTGATAATGCAGAAAATTTAAAGGGGCGAACAAATGCCAAAGCAAAAGAACAAGGAACTAGACATTTCAAAGAGTTCCACCTTAGCGATAAGATATGTTTGGACAAATACACATAAATATATATGACCCATTGGGCAATTAATCCCCAAAACGCACAGTGTGCGTCAAAATATTATTTTCGAAAATTTGTGTTGTATTCAAAAATAGTTCTTATCAATGTTGCAAAAATAAACTTTCAGTTTTTTTTTAACATCCGGTTTACAACTGCCCGGCTAGCTCAGTCGGTAGAGCATGAGACTCTTAATCTCAGGGTCGTGGGTTCGAGCCCCACGTTGGGCGAAAATAATTTTCAATATTTTCTATTTTTAATTTCAAAATACAAGCAGCATTTTAAAAATAACAAGAGAACGCCACAAGATCTTAAAAAAACCTATATTTCACAGAATTTTGTGGTAAGCATGTCAAGAGCTTTCTACTATCAGCTTCTCGTTTCCTTATCAATTTTCTCAGAAATCATATTGTGCTTATAATTTATTTCCTATGGATGAGTAAGAAAATGCATTTAGTATTAATTTTACGTATATGGACGTATTGCAAAGGGATTTCTAGACCTTAAAGAACTATTATTATTCATTCTAATACAGTCTTTTAAACAACAATTCTGATAGTAATGTTCAGTATTTTAGGGATATCTCTATATCTTGTCTGACCTAACATTTCAGCTGTTCCAATGGCTTTCTAGGTCATAGAATAGAAACCGACTCTTTAGTTTTTGAATTTAAAATCTAAAACTAAAATAAGAAACAATTTTGTTTAATATTTTGGAATGTTTAATTTTTTAAACTCAAGTAAAAGAAAATAATATTTTTAAAATCAAACTGTGTTGTAACTAAAATAAAACTCCCCTGCTGTTTCTCGGACCTTGAATTACAGGTTTTAAACAAAGTTGTATCGTCGCGCTCGGATTATTAGTAATTTATACTATTTGTGTACTTTTACTGTAGGCTGTACAACATTTTCCAATACTTTATATAAGATCCTTGTAGACAGCTATTTGCTTTGTTTGTGTAAGGCTTGGAGCTTCAATCCATAAAGCAAGTGATATGACGATTGAATACAAATCCATTTGTATGCTATGCTTTCTTTCCGCTTTCTATTCCCTTAGCTTATTTCTAAAGTTCATTGCGTGCTTTGTTTTAGTCTTGCACACATGATCTTTTCTATTTTCCTAAAAAAAAAAGAAGAAGATACATTGAGAGGCAGTTTTTTTTTTTGATGGGAAGGTGGTAGGTTTTAAACAGACTTTCCATGCATATAAAGATCGTCCCACAGTGTCTAATCAGTTTCTAACCACAATGCGCAAGCTCACCAAAATGCCTTGACGGTGACGCCGCTGTTGCTGTTGTGGTTATTTGTTGTTGTCGCTGATGGTATGCGTGGAGCTGACGAGATAACCGCAATAGCTGAGCAGCGGCAACGTCCAGAGTTGTGTTCGCCTCAATCGTGCGACAAACTCGCAGACGAACGAACGAACGAACGAGCCAAACAACCAACGACAGAAATTAACCGCGTGTTGATTTTGTTTGCCCCAAAAGCTTCAGATTGTAAATAATATACATATATGTATGTATGTATACTCGTAGTATATATCTCCTCATTAACAAATATGAGTTGTTGCTGATGATTAATAATGTATTGTTTCAATTCTTTCGGTTCGCAGGAGATACGACAATCGGTTCGGCGCCCTCTTGCAGCATCTCATTGAACGGCAGTGGTGTCCGTCCCCTCCACTGCACCATATATCGTAGCGAGATCAACGAAGTGACTCTAGTGCCGGAACGAGATGCACGTCTGCTGATCGACGGGACGCGCATCGAAGTGGATACACCATTAACCCAAGGCGCCATGATTACCATTGGCAACTCCAACTATTTGCGCTTCAATAATCCAGACGAGGCGCAAATGATGCGCTCCGCCATGGGCTCCAATGAGCGCATCTCTATGCCCCAAATCGACTTCACCCAATCCGCTAGACAGAATCATGAGTTCAGCCAGTCCCTGGAGTTGGAGAGCTTCTATGAACACTTTATACAACCCGCCGCACAGTCCAGCACAATTACAACAACAGCAACAGCTGCAGGAGGAGGAGGAGGAGGAGGGGGAGGGGGATCAACAGCGACAGGCACACTTTCCAAATCACTTAATTCCATGCCCAACAGCAAATCCACAACGACACCTGCCAACGGCATCGATCTGAATGGCATGCAGTGTCCCAAAGTCTTTAGCTCCGATCTCGTCACCGTCAACATGCCTGCCAAGGATGTGCTTGGCCAGAAGTATGCCAGTTTCGCTAAAAATCTAGCCGAAAACCATCGCAGTGAGAAGCAGCTAAACAATCAATATATCAAGAATTTACCAGCTAATGGTGGCGGGGGCGGAGGAGTGGGGCCCGCGACAGGAACTGGCGCTGGAGTGGGCCACAATGCCGGCTATTGTAATATACCCAGCAATGCGGCTTTATTCAAACAGCAGAACAACAGCTCGGATACGCCTCCGAGGGGCAAGGCAGGCTTCGAGACCGCTGAACTGCTTACCAAAGTAAATAACGATCGGTACGATCGCTATCCGAAGCCGGGAACGTACACTTATGGTGGTTTGCAGATCTATCCCATGAATGGCGTCAATACGGACATAAATAATGGCGTTGAACGCTCGCTGAGTCATGCGGAACTGGAGGATATGCTCAAGATCTGCACGGAATATGCGGACAGACAGCAGCAGCAGCAACAACAACAACAGCACAGCAGCCATAACGTGAGTTCAGGAAGTGGCAGCATTACCTCCTCGCCCATTGTTCAGAATCGCATAAAAACAAATGGTTCGCTGCCGCGAGACAAAAAATCACCCTTCCAAACCGGCAGCAACAACAGTGGCAGCAATCTGGCGAATCCGAGCACTTCCGGTAGCTCCACAGGCTATGAAAATGTGCGTCTGTTGGGAGCCAATCGAATTGAAATCAACGGGCAATTACATGTGGGTGGTGGTGGTAGTGCTGGTACCGTTGGGGGTGCCGGTGGCAGTGGTAGCGTCTCCACAAATGCCACGCCCAAGAGCAGCTATGAGAATGTTGTGGTTGGCAAATATGTGCCACAGAGTCCGCGCACCAAAATACGCACCAACTGCATGTCACCCAAGAAGGATGCCTCCTTTGGTGGCGCCTTCTCGCTTGCCTCGCCAACAACTACACAACCCACGTCAGCGGCACCATCCCTCACCGGCAAGCCGAAGCCACCATTGGCACCAAAACCACCGGCACCGAATCAACAACGCGACTACGAGCAGCTCTTCAAATCCTTCGAGCGCAAACAACAGCTGGAGGAGAGCCATCGAAGCAAGCGTGCCAATAAGAATATTAACAATCTAACGTTGAACCTGAACCGTTGCAACGACACCAATACCGCATCGCCCAAGTTAAGCAAGAAACCCGCACCAGCACCCCGCACCATAAATGGAGCAGCAGCGGCACCAATTCCAGTACCAGCTCCAGATCAGGCCACATTGCAGCGTCAGCGACGGGAGGTCTCAGGGCGATTGAAGCAACTAAAACAGGAACTAGCCGAAATGCCAGCTCCAACCCAAGTAGGTCCATCAAAAATTATATCACCTAGCAATATATTTTAATTACATTCGACTCTCATTTAAACTTAAGGACGTCAATGGTGAATCCCAGAATGGCGAAGCCACCACCGACACCGAATCAACAACGCGACTACCAACACCCACACTGCTAGATCAGCTCTACGCGCTACGGAGTCGCACACATCGCCTGGAGGCGCAACGCAATTCCACGCGCGTCATGGAGGAGAATCAACAGGCCAAGTTGAAGCAGTTCATCGAAATGCGACAAGATCAGATGAAAAAGTAAGTTATATGAAATGAAAATACCTATAAAGGCTGGCTGCACCTCTCTCAAGCCGAACAAGACTAAATGGGCCTCCTTTGAGAGGGGTTTGATGTAGAAGTGTCCGTCTATATGAACATCGATATCTTTTAAACTAAACAAGCAAGGAGCACCACATTCGGCATTTAAACTTATCTTAGCCATACACAGACGAAGTTTATCAAAACCATAAAATATACCTTGTTTATCGATGGAAAAATGCACTCTATATATTTAAGATAAATACTTCGAGATATTTCACCACTTATTCTTCATTTACAGACTTCGCGCTATGCTGAAGCAGAATCCCAATAGCGCTTGTCTTAAGGAGGAGCTGGAACATGTTTCCGATTTGCTAGAGAGCGATCGGAAGACCTTCGAGGATCTGGAATTTCAATACTTTGAGGAGGAGTCCGAATATCATGCCTGTCATGAGGAACTAAAACGCCAGGAGAAACGTCTTACACTCGAGACAGAGATCAGCGAACTTACACAACAGCTGGCAACATTACATCTACAACTGGGTGTCGTCGATGTGGACACACCACCGGCCAGTCCCCATAATTCACCGCTCGCCACCAATTTGGGTAATGGCGTTATGTCTCAGTCGCTGTTCGGCTCCGCTGAATTGCTCTGTCCAAAGCTGCGCACCAACGACGACCTCATGTCGAAGAGCGTCAATGAGAATATGTTCTATAATCACAAAATCGAGCTGCCCACCACAGCGACGGCAACGGTTACGGCAACGAGCACACCAAAGCGACCGCCCCTACAGGTGTTCGAGACCAACTTGGGAACGGACGGCGGCGGCAGCTGCGAACAGATTAGCTTTAACCTATCGCTACGAAGCGATTGCTTTGAAGTGAATCCGTTGGAGCGTCGTGTGCCCTCGCAGGACGACATCGATCGCAGCTGCAAGGTTGCAAACGATGCGCCCATATCAACAACCCAGGGCGCCTGCACAAAGATCTTTGACAGCATCAAGGAAATCGAACGTAATCGTAAATTGTTGCTGGCACAGCAAGGTACTCACACCATAATTTCTGAAGATACTGTATACTTAGTTACATATTAATTGAGAGTTATGCTAGGTATAATCCCTAAATAGCTGAGGGTTCCCTCTTTCTCTACACCTGAAGATAACAAGTGATTCTTCTGTTCTAAAATAATGGGCCATAATATACTAGTTTTAAGCCCTCCACTCAATTTGTTACTTTTAATATAATATTAGTTGCATGACGAGGTGAACAACCTTCGCCAGATAGCACCATAGAACTTTTATGATATACTGTATAATCTTTATTTAGTTAATGCTTCACTCTGTCCACATGCGTATTCTGGAAGACTACTCGATTATAATGGGAAGAGCCTGAGCTGTGCAGCCTAAAGATGTCAAAGATCGTTAAATATTTTGTTCTTGATATGTCACTTAGATGATAGGCTATATTGTAAACTCTACCAAAAAAGAAGCGCAATAGAGCCTATCAAATATCAATTCTCGATATTTATAAAGTTTAAAGTCCTCCGCCCAAGGTGTAGTAAGGTGAACCACTCTCCAGAAAATTGTAATGCTAGATAAAACCTGTATTCAGTTTATGCTTCACTCTGTCCGCATTCGTATTCTCGGCAAATACCGAGCTAATCTTACATTCTCTAGAGTCTAGACTATAATAATGTTTTTTGTTAGTTCAGATATTATTAGAAAATTGAAAATAATGATCATAGTTGGACTTCAGATCCACCGTAATTTTAATATTTGTTTAGGGGTATTCCTATCTTTTAATGGATCTATAAATCTTGTGCCTCTTGTATATTGCTTTATATCGTAAAAATTTGTTGTTACACACAGATATACAAAGATGACTTCATGATATTTAAATGTATATTGCAGGTCATCAGGTCATCGAGCATGAACGCCAGAAGATATGCGATCTGAAGAAGAAGAGTCATGATGAGGCGCGCACTCAGTATTTGCTCTACACACTGAGCGGTCAGTCATCATCGTCTTCAGCATCATCGTCTCCGCCAACACCCCCGACGCAACAACAGAAGCTGCAGCAACAGCAGCAGCAGCAGCTGCAACATCAATCCATGCAACACGCCCCAATGACCGCCAAGTGAGTGAACAGACAACCCAAGCCCCCCAACCGATTTCTCGCCCCATGCCCCCCTTCTTTATTAAATGAACGTCGCGCGCGCTAATGAGCCAAAGCCAATCCAATGAACCGCACTACGCATTCGCTAAGGCACTTGAACCCGTTGGATTGATTGCCCCCCTAATTACCCCTCCCTCCCGCACTCCCCCCACTTACCATTCTCTCTTTCCGCGCTCTCCACATCTTTTTTTTTTTTTAATTAATTGTGCAGCTGACGAAAACTTGAGCTGCGCTTCGTTGCACTCATATTTACACTCGGTTGCAAAGTTAAGGTAGCAGAAACGGATCTAAGTACCAGTAGGATAGTGTAAGAATATAGTTGTAAATATGCGCAACCAATCACCGTTATATCTAAATAGAACAACCTTTTTTTATTCCCTGTACCCGTAAGGTAAAAAGGGTATATTAGGTTTGTGCAAAGTATGTTACATACAGAAGGAAGCATCTCCGACCCCATAAAGTATATATATTCTTGATGAGCATGACGAGAGAAATCGATCTAGACATGTCCGTCCGTCTGTCCGTCTGGATGAACGCGAGGATCTCAGAAACATCTAAAAGCTGGAATAACCAAAGTTGGTATCCAAATTCTCCTAGGTCCGAGAAAGGACGAGTTTATTTTATTTTTTGGAATTTCCCCCGCTTTCCCCGCTACAGCATTTCGTCAATAGCGTCCACATTTCAATTGCTACCTAAACCAAACTTTGCACACATAATTTTTATATAATTATCTACTGTTGTTTAAAATTTTATTATATTCGGTCAATTCTAGAAAAGTTATTAGCGAAACAAATTCTCGCCAGTACAACCCCCCCAAACTGCAGCAACAAGTTCGCTCTTCTTCTTCCTCTTTTTGCTGCTGCTATGGGCGCATATAACTCAGTGACGGAAGTTTACCTGGGTACAGGGTATTACACTGTCGGACTTGAATTGAATTTATACAACAGTAGACAATTATACATAAATTATGTGTGCAAAGTTTGGTTTAGGTAGCATTTGAAATGTGGACGCTATTGACGAAATTCTGTAGCGGGGGAAGGGGGGGAAAATTCCAAAAAATAAAATAAACTCGTCCTTACTCGGACCTAGGAGAATCTGGATGCCAACTTTGGTTATTCTAGCTTTTATAGTTTCTGAGATCCTCGCGTTCATCCAGACGGGCGGACAGACGGACGGACATGTCTAGATCGATTTCTCTCGTCATGCTGATCAAGAATATATATACTTTATGGGGTCGGAGATGCTTCCTTCTGTATGTTACATACTTTGCACAAACCTAATATACCCTTTTTACCCTACGGGTACAGGGTATAAAAATAACACTCGCTTAGCCTAGGGACTAGGATCTTCTACATACCATGTTTATATATATATATATATATTATATCAAGGCATTCATCCAGACGGACGATCTAGATCGATTTCTCTCGTCATGCTGTTTCTCTTGATCTTGATTTTAGAAAGGTAAAAATTGTCCCAGCTTCTTGATAGAGTTTCTTACCATCAATGCATGAGAAGAGTGTTTTATTTCATAAAATTAAAACGTCCAGCAACAGTTATTTTTATCTCTCTTATCAATTATATGACTATTTATCGAAATATCTTATATATAATGGTGCATAAGTATATCAAAGCCCACACCCTTTACTGTGTAGTTCAGTGTAAAATAGACTTAAAATGCCTGCGCCTCTTGGGCGGCGGCGCCCATTTAACTCGAAACTAATTAATCAAATATTTTGCTAATAGCAAGAAAACAGGGGGAGACGAAGACGAAGAAGAAGAAGAAAAGAGTAATAATAATAATGTGAAATCTCTTAAACAAATTGAAAATTGAAACCGGTTTTTTGAATCGGTATAAACAAACGACGCACCACAATCCGACAGATATTATGTAAACAAAACTATATGTACATTCATATGTGTAGATTGTATCGTGCCCGAAGTCTTGGAGTAGTTTCCATTCCATGCTCATTATATTGTCACGGATCTGGCGACGGCGACAGCGACTTTAACGTCGATGACGATGTCGATGTCGGCCCTGACGATGCGAATGACGAAGCCGTTCTGCTCTTCTCTTTAATTTCGGAGTTGCTGTTGGAAGCTTAGTTAGTGGTCGGTTGATCGCTCCGACTCGAACTCGGACTCGGTCGTTATAGCCACCCTCTTTAACCCACACACACACACACAAACACACCAATACATACACACACACACACACACACACACTACACTCTAAAGGTGTTGACTGCAATTACATTTTCGGGCAGTCGGTGGCGCAGCTTTTGTTTGTTCTGTTCTGTTTTTGATAAGAAAATTGAAACGCTGTGCTTATCAGGCGACACAACTAGTGTGTGAGTGAGTGTGTGTGTGTGTGTGTGTGTGCGAGTCTCTCTCAGAGTGTGTGTTTGCCTATGTGAGTGTGAGTGTGCGAGCGCGCATTTTTATTTGCCAACTGTTGCGCCGTGCCGTGCATTTAGCCGTTTAGTCAGACCAGTCAACCGCCCAGTCGGCCAAAGAGCGCGCGATCGTGCGAGTGTCAATCGAAACGAAACGAATTACGAATTGATTCGAAAGTGTCGCCTCCCGTCCTCGTCGTCGGGCGTCATCAATATATAGTATTGGCGGCTATCGTCCGCATTACTCATTTGCCGCTATGGATAGAATAAATGCGCTAATACCCTGTTGGTGAGCTCTTAAAGCCCTTACAAAGCCACACCACTATGTACGAGTACGTGTCTTTATCAATAAATCAATGCGTTGCCTTGTTTGTTTT
This sequence comes from Scaptodrosophila lebanonensis, assembly GCF_003285725.1. Lineage (NCBI taxonomy): Eukaryota > Metazoa > Arthropoda > Insecta > Diptera > Drosophilidae > Scaptodrosophila > Scaptodrosophila lebanonensis. The sequence goes on along the minus strand of NW_022060566.1, from coordinate 4,847,313 downwards.
TTTATTTTTATTTTTATAGCGGCGGCCAAGATGCTAAACTTTTTGAGAAAGTGGAGCTGCAAAAGCTAAACGTGGAGGAGCCACAACAGCAACAGCAAAAGACACATGATAAGGAAAATGATGGCGGCAGCGATTCCTCATCTCCCAACAGCAACAGCAACAACAACAGCAGCAGCAAACGCGACAGCAACGCGCAGGTGAGCAAATCAATTTTGAAATCACAACAAAACGCACACCTTATAGACGAACTATTCCCCAACTATTACCCCCTGACCTGGGCCACAACCAATAGCCTTAATAACTGTTTATGCAAATGGCAAAATATACACTAAGAGAGTTGGGCCATTGTTTTATTGCTTCCGGGAAATTCGACCAAAACAGAGCAGTGCGTTGTAGGTGTGGGTTTTTTCAAAATGTTAAACGTCATTTCCGTTGCCGGCCAAAGGCAGCTTTTTGAATAAACAAACATTATTCAAAATTGGTGAAAATAGTACGCACATATATATTTATATTATTTTTACTCATCGTTCGCATATTTACAGATCCCCATTAAAGTGCAATTAATTTATTCACCATCCAGTTTCACTAGCCAGCAATCAACAATAGGCTATGAATCTTAGAAACTAATTATATTTCTGTTTGCGCTTTAAATATGTGTTGGCAGAGCTTACACCGATGATTTCCATATAATTCTACACACTCACTGTGTATTTTATGACCCAAAATCTGTACAGCGTTAACCTGTAATTATACAAATAATATAGATTTAAGCTTTTACTCTTACAGTGGAGAGTTTAGTGAGAGCCCTGCCATATAATTAAGGCAACTGAAATGGACTTGGGAATTACGAGTTTTCTACGGCTAACAATTTGTTGAGCTCAACAATAAAAAGTAGTTGAAATAAGACAAAACTCATCAAAGAAAAAGTATACTCGTATATGAAAAATTATGTTCTATGCCAAACTATTATGCACAATTTTTTTTTTATTTTTTTCTGTTTGCATTTAAAACAAGGCTGTCGATATAAGCGAACACAAAGAAATAAGAAAACCTATTAAGTAAACAAAAATCATAATATAAGTTTACAATATTAAAGTCGGTTTCCGTTTCCTATTTCGTTCAATTATGTGGAGAAGATTTTGGTAAATGCACTGGATTTCAAAAAATGTATTGAGTATTTCAAACAGTTTTAAAAGTTTTGCCCCAAGATTATGTTTCAATTTTGTTGTTAGCCGAAAACCTCAAATATGGTTAAAGTTTTAAAATGTTTAGCCATTTCGGTTCCACATAAGTTAATTGAATTCGGAAACGAAAGCGAACCTGACACGTTGAGGTAATTAGATGTGCTAGCTATGATCCGATTTATAGCTCAAAAGTGGTCGAATATGTTATAAGTTCTAACAAAAAACAAAAAAAAATTAAGAATATAGAAAAAAAGGAGTCATTTAGAAAAAGATTCCAACCTTACGGTCGACTTTGAAGTCTATATGATTTATTTAAAGCCTGAACACACAACAAATGGGCTAACTACTTTCATTGAAAAGTAAAATCCATGCGTCAGAAACCAATCAATGTTTCTTGCGACAAAACAGCTGCGTTTTTATCGAAGACTTCTGGTCTAAAAAACTAGGTGTTGTGTTCCGCTTTTCTTGCATTTCATGGCTACACTTAACTAGTGTTTACTTATGTGAACAAATCTCAGGTTTGTCGTGTGCTCTTTAGTTGTTCTTTTCCTCAATTGATATAGAAGTTTTCTTTCCCAGATTTTACAAGATACGTTATGATGTTAAAGCCGATCATTACGCGATATCTTTGTGGGTTCAGGGGTCTGTTTATAGATCTGGAAGATCTGAACATTCTACATATGTTTCCGTTTGAGTCATTTCTTTAATTTCTTTTCTTCATATTTGCAAGATCAGAAATGTAGCACTTCAGCTCGATATCTTTCGGATTACACACATAGAGATTTACTTAGGAGAGAAAGCGGGCTAACCTGCTGGTATAGTGAACTTAACAGTCTTCCCAATTTATTGGTTACAAAATTGTAAAATATTTTATGCATAGTGGTAGTATTACAAAAAAAAAAAAAAATAGATTGGCTTATTTGAATTTGCAGACCTTTGCTTCTACATTTTTCAGTTTGACGAGACCAATCGATATAGACAGTCAGTCTGCCCTTCTGTTCGTCTGTATGAACCACGAAAACTTTAGAAGCATAACATCTAGGGATACCAAACTAATTATGTGCCCTTCTCTCATTCATGCGCAGACCAAGTTTATCTCAATACTAAATATTTTATATAGCTGATCCCGCAATATTAAAATTGTTGGACTAGTGCATAGCTGTCATTGGAAGAATCGGTTTCAAAATCGACATCATGAACAACCTCGATATTAAATGTATACTGAATTACTGTTAATTCCATTTATTATATAAGTTGAAGGGTATACACAAGTCGGGCCAGCGCCAGCATAATGTTCGGCTCGTTTGTTATGTGGTTGATGAGCGTAGCCCTTATCAGTGTTTTAAAATAAACACGCCAGCAATAGGGTTATAAGATTAAAGCTATTATTTTTTGAAAAGATATCGCAAAGCTCACCGAACACTTGAACACTCTCCTGCAGAATTTTAGAACTGAAAAGCAATTCCTAGAACTGTGTGACATTCTCGCTTAGATGCCCACAATATTGCAATCTTCACCTTAGCGTCACAGCTCTGGGTCTCAGGCTGCTGCTCATTAGTCACGAGTTGTTGGAAATTGGCGCACAACCCAACCAAACACTCAAATGAATTCGCAATTCTATTCTATTGTGCTGTTTGTATTGTTTTCAAAATTGGTTGTTGTTGTTTATTTTCAAATGGCAACAGACGCCCCCACAATAGAGGCCAATAGCCAGTAGTCCAGTCCCATTCTTGCTCAGAACGCACTCTCAGCACACATAATAAATATGAATATATGTATGCATATATGTACCTACGAGTATATCTACTATATAGATCGTTTCTGTGGACTACTTTATTAATAAGTTTATTATGTGAATAATACGTACGAGAATTGTGTGTTATACGCAACAAAGCCCCAAAGATTGTTGCTTTGGCTTTGGGCCGTCGTCAGTTCATATGTTGATGCCGGTCGTTACGCGTGTTTGGTGTTCTGATATTATAATTGTGCTCCTAATTATTGTTGTTATTGTTGTTTACGTTCTTTAAGTTTGTTTACACGATTCGCACACGTTTCGCCTCTTGGCGCACGTACGGGCCACTTTATCGTTCGCTTACTAATTGGCCACGATCATTGGCCGCTTCGCCAAAAAAAATTGCTCGCATCTCATTATAATATTTGTATTGCCGTCGATGCGATGCTGGAAAATGTTCGCAATGTGCGCATCGTTTGAACAACAGTTCTTGTAGATCGCCTCATTCCAATCAAAGCGATCGACCGATCGATTCGTTTTCGGCATCACGTTAAAGCACCAAACAATTATTCGCGTGTAAATCGTCGACTAAGTGCCCCAATTCTAGCGATTAGTGATCAGCATGTCCGTTTGGATGACATATGTACAGCGTCGTCGCACAGATGCGAATGCGAATGCAAATGCCCGTCATCGAAGCGTTCTGTATTATCTAGTGAGTTCAGTTCATTTCAAGATCGAGCACTTTTCTAACAACCACTTCAAGATCAGAAGCAGAAGCGGCATTTGTGTCGCATTAATCAGCATACAGCTCCAAGTTCTATTCTTATCAATGCAGATATAAATAGAAATTGGAGCACTGTGTGACAAAATAAAAGCAAATCACTTGAAAGATAAACAAATTGCAAACAATGGCACTACAAATTTATTTATACATATTTATTCTTATGAGTCTTGAGTCTTCTAAAATTGAATATCACCTTGTTGTTGACCTAGAGACTTGATCTGGGACTGGAGATTGTTTATAAAGTGGTCAATTTACAAACTCGTATTATGTTTTATAATACAAATAGTCTGAAAGGAGAAACCAACACAGATACAATTTCATAAGACATCATCTCTTGTTGTTGAGTGATAGAATCAGATGGACAAGTAAACAGACTCTTCTTTAAGTGTATTGAGATTAACTTTCTAGATCAACGAAAGATGATCAGTAGTGAGATCAGTAGCTTGAAAAAAAGTCAACACAGATACTATTTCATAGGATCATTTCTTGGTGTTAAATGATAGAATCAGATGGGCAAGTAATAAATAACAACACATTTATTAACTTGAAGAATCTTTTTCATGCATAAATATAAAATCAGATTAACTTTCTAGATCAACACAGATACTATTTTATAAGATATCTAGTTGTTGAATGATAAAATCAGATGGTATTTTAATAAATAACACATTGAAGCTTGAAGACTCTTCTTTGCGTTTAAAATTTGTATGTAGATTAATTTTTGTTTCATCTGTTCTTGTCAAACAGGAAATTATTTCGAAATTTATTAACTTATAATTGTACCAAAAATATTTTTTTATTTTTTGGGGTTCCCAAAGGATTTTAGTCTCAGCGAATAAGTTTCGTTTCAAAAGATTATCTATTGTTGATCAAGTAGGGGCTACAAATATATTTTGTCTTGTTTAACTTTAAAATTGTTCTAACACTCCCTAGCTATTATTGTTTATATGATACTTACAAATATTGGTTATGAAAGATCTTTAGACGATGCAGGCAAGTCCAGAGATCATATCGAGAGAACTTCTCATTTTATAAGATCATCTATGGGCGGTTTAGTAGGAATTGTTTGATGTAAATGGATAAAAAGTTATTTTAATAATTGGTTCATTTTAACATTGTTCTTAAATTTCAATATTCGAATTATTTAGATTATGTAAACATTGATTTTGAAATCTTTTGTTAATCTAGCAATAAATGCTGGTTAATTTGAAAATTTGGCGTAAGGCATAGAGTTTTTACTTTTTAGATTCAATTTAAAAAATATTTCAAATAATCTGTAATCCAGTATATTATTCTGAATATAGAAGGGATAGATGGTTAACCTAGAATATTTATTGTAAGGATATGAAGAAGTAATATTTGTTAAAAGATCTAACAAGCTTCACGAAAAAGGACTCTACACAATTACATTTTCTATCAATGGAAAAACGATCATGGGTATTGGGTATCCAACACGAATAATTTGAAAACTAACTAACTAAAGTAATTGACGAACTTGAGTGCGTTGCAATTTCACGCATAGTTGTGTGGTTAGTGTTTGGCCCGAAGCCAAGGAATGCGACGCTTCTTCTTCTTCTTCTGCCACTGCCGTTGACGTTGCCACTGACACAGAACGGACAAGGCGGCAATCGTCGGTTGATTGGACTGTTGTTGGCTTTAAATAGATTTGGACAAACAGCTGCGCTATCAGCATTTCAAAAAAAAAAACAATAATAATACTTATGAGCCCACTTATTCTCTCATCCACAGCAGCGTCACTCACAGCCAGAACTGGAGCATCATGTGGTTACAGTCAGCGGTGCGCCACCTGCGCGCAGTCCCCGCCCACTTTCCGAGGCAAACAACTGTGAGGCCATTGAAGCGCCCAAGTTTGTCGCCCAAAATGGTGAACTGTTGATGCAGCAGTCGGCGGCGGACAGCAAACGGGCGAGTAGCAACTCACAGGACACCACATCGGCGGGCAGCGGCAGCAGCAGCGCAGGTGGCGGCGGTGGTGGCAGCGATCGTAAACGCCCTCTGCCCAAACATCAGCGTCCCCTAACGCGTTACCTGCCCAATTACTCACTCGATCTAAATCTGCGCGATCACATTGAGACGGCCGGCCATCAAATCGATTTGTGTCCACATGTCTTCGTTGATGCCCACAGTTGTCGCGGGTAAGTCCTCAAAACACAGTACTATAGATACTAGAATGGCTAGCTCAATTAAATATATCTGAACTGTTATGGTCAGACAGGAAAACAATTTGCACCCAGGCGCACTCAGGCGATGGTATATGAACTTCTACTAGTTTAAGAGCTTTCTTCTTTTTGCTTTTTCAGTAATGCAGAACAGGCTTCACAACATATTTATGAATTTGAAAAAATTTTTACCCAAATTATTTGTCTTTTTGACCATACTTCTGTGACCTTTCTCTCATGTTTCTGCCAAAGTTAACAGTCCCTTTCAACTTAAATATAATTCGATTTGTTTTCAACTTAAAATGGACTTCGGAGAGTCATTTTAACAATGAAGAATACAAAATTAATTTAAATGCTATGAACAAACAATTTGTATACAAACTTGTTAAATTTTGCAAAGCAACCATGAAAACCAATCCCTGACGATATTTAAAGCTTCTTTTTTCCAATTTAAGCGAAACGACAATATCTTCTTGACAGACTTGTAAAATTGCTCGAATTTCTGTGCAAATGATTTGCCCGTTTGACCATAGACGTAAGCTTGTTATCCCATATTTTTTTCAAAGTTAAGACCCACCTTTTTTCGTTTTCAACTAAAAGTGGTCTCAATAGAATTATTTAAAGAATATGAAACACATAAAGAACATATATTTTAAATCCTCTAGTGCCATAGGTTTAAGTATATAGACTCCCAAATAGTTCAATAACTATCATCCTTAATGCTATAAGGATTGAAAGGAATTTTTGGTTGTTTTTTTTTTATTTCATTTTTATTTTGTTTTCAATGTTATTGAATTTATTTAACTACTTACTTCTTAAATATACAATATACAAATTTCAAAAGACGCATTCATTTTAAATGTTTAATGTATTCGTAATTTTGGAAGCATTTCAAAAATTATTTTCTGCATTATGAAAAATTGCGTGCATTAAATATTTTTTATTACAATACGTATATTTTGAAATGTTTCGCTTCTGTGTAAAGAAAACAGATAAAAATTGTTTATATTATGTGAGCATATTAAATATAAAAAAATAAATGTGCTTGTAAATTAAAACTGTCAAGATTTTAAATTATTTTCCAGTCATAATTCACATAAATTTATTATTATAGCTTAAATGATGAGGAAAAGTGTGTTTTTTCGTGTAATTTAACGGTTTAAAAGCGAATTTTTAATGCATATACTTATAGGTATACATCTTTTAATTACAGTTATCTGCACAAATTGGGCGCTACGTTTCATGCGTGGTCGCGACGCTGGTTTGTATTGGATCGTCAGCGTAGTGCACTCATTTACTATTCGGACAAGTCGGAAAGAAAACCGCGCGGAGGCGCATACTTTTCGGTAAGTCTAAAAATTTCAATTCAGGAGAATTGGTGAGTCCACATAAGCGCTCAGTGAATCTCCTTACGAATTAGAGTAAAATATTAGATCATAAAACAACAACAGTGACTTAATAATATTTGTATATTGATTAATTGAAGTTCACAAAAAATAAATCTTTTTTTCAACTAAATGATAAGACTCAAAAATATTTTGAAAGGAATATTTTTCCATGCTTCTTCAGCCCTAACAGGTATTTCCGAACTTGATCTTGTACTCTAGAGTCTAGACCCTCAAAAGTATTTAAAAATACGGCATTATTTAGTGCTGTTTACCAGCTCGATTGTGCTACTATAATCGGATAATCGGATAAAACCTATTTATTTTTCCAAACAAGCTTTGGTGGCGCTGTAGAATTTTATTTTTCCAAATCCAAAAGAAAACCATGTAGATCTACTATTAATAACAGATAACAGTGAATGCAGTTTGTTTTCTATCCTTTCTCAAAGAGTTACTTGAATAAAAGTAATCACAATATGTTCTTTTGGGATATTGTACCCCGTTTGCGGGCTGAATTTTGCCCACATTTACCACATTTTCGCCTCGAACTTTGAAAAAAATTTGAAAATAACTTTAAGACGATTCTTAACTGCATATTTACTTATTTGCGAACCAAATTTCAATATTTCAGACAATCGATGAAGTCTATTTGGACCATTTGAATGCCTCGAAGAGCGGTCGGCCTCACTGCACATTCATTGTGAAGACAAAGAAGCGCAGCTATAACTTGCAGGCGGCCTCGGATGCAGCGGCTCGCATTTGGATAGATGCGATTATAACTGGGGCCCAAGGAAATTTGGATTATTAAAGCATACACACACCGACACACAACACGCTCAATATAAATTGAATGTAATTTCTAGAAAGCTCAACTGATGTAACTGATTGTAAATTAGTGAAGTAAGCGACGGCAGCAGAACTACTAAGCACTACATACATACATACTATATATATATATATATATATATATATATATATATATATATATGTATTTCCTATGAGGTTTATGTACATAAGTTACATACATACGTATATCTCTATATATGTATATCTATATTCGTATTTATATGGATGTGCTAACAAGAAAGCAAACCAATCTTCTTTTTGTTTTTGGCAACTAAAGAAATCCGAGATTTCAGTACTGGACCAAAGTCAACAATGTAGTTTTATGCTTTTAATTTTTGTCATATAGCTGTTAAGGTTTTTTTTTAATACATATATATGATATATATTTGTACGATACAAACCATATACAACTAAAGCGTGGCCATTTGCAAGCACCACACATTGGCAGCAAATTTAATAAATATATGTATCACTATATAGCTCATGACTTTGGAGTACGTTGTATGTGTAAGAAGTTGTTTATATATGAATTTAAATATGTATTTTAATACGAGAATATAGCATGTTATCGTTTACCGATATAAGTACTACCACTAACAACAGACTATAAACTGTAAACAAACAAAAATATAACTGAGCCACCATCAGTTTTTCCACTACTTAAATATTTGCTCAGGCGATCGAAATGGATAATCAAAAAAGGGAGAGAAAATGAAAGGAACGATCAACTAACTATATACCTATGTTTAACAAATGTAATTAATGTCTAATGAATATATAAATTAGTTGTAAGAAATGCTCAGATTTGGCAAATTTAGCAAATCAACTTCGTTTTTATATGTACTTATCATCTACCTGTATAAACGAATCGTATACATATCTATAGTTTGATTATTTTTATTGGGAATTCGGGATAAGTGAGCTCTAAATTGTGAAACATATTTTCTTCACTCCTGCTTCTATATAAGTCTTTCAGATGTGCATATAAATGATGCCAAGAGAGAAAGAAAAATCATTTAGTCCAACAAACCCTTGAATATGTACAAGAAGTGATGTTATGAGAGTTACGAATCTTAAGAGTACTCGTTCCGGACATGTACTTTTCATCTTCTTATTTTCATATTTCAATAGATTTTATATCGAAATATCCTGTTTAATAATATACAGTCTTAAAATGAAAACACATTTTTGTATGTTTTTTTTTTTAATATCAAATACAACTTTTATTTATATCACGTCTGTATTATATAAAGTTCAAAATGACACAACCTTTTCCTAAATATGTGGGTTTTTAGTAATAGTTTAAATGTCTTTTTTCAGTTGTTTTCTTCCTTTTTTTGTTGCAAGGCAGTGATCGTTTTTTATATAACAAATGAGTATGAAAAATCAATTTAAAAAAATTAATGTTTTAATTCCAAAAAGTAAAAAAAAATTATAAATAAATGCATATTTATTTGATTCAAAAATCATCATTTTTCATTAAATAACTGGACTGGATTTGCACCCACTTGTAATAGATTGTGAAAACAGCATCATATTCGTTTTCTGGCAATCCAGCAATTTTCCTTTAGGTGGTTTAAAAACATTTTAGATTAGTATAGCTCCTCCTCCTGCTTTGCATATTTGGTGTAGATTTTCTACATCTAACTTATTTTAAGTTGCTCCCTGTTTGAAGATGTCTGAGGTAGTATTATCGAGTGTCTATAACAAATTAAGTTTCATAACTAGACACAGCCCACAGAGTGTGCTTTTGGCGCCGACGCAACGGGAATAATTTAATTATTTATGTAGTTATAGACTGGCTTACAATTAAATTGATGTTCACAGTTTGTCGTTTTGATATAACATGTTTTGTGTTTTAAACAATGGACGACTAAAGTTCACCTTTAAGATTAATGATTGAACAGACTATTAAATTTGTATATGCGTGAAAAGTAAATCAATCATTTAAAACTATTAAGAATGCTGATTTCGTTAACATTTATTAGTTAGATCGTTAACTCGATTCATATTGATTTGTGATTGTTCAGCATATTTTGTTTGATTCCGAAAAATTTTGGTGAAAGTGCCCAAGATTGTTTAATATTTAAAAGGAACGTTTTGAGTTTGTATGTGCATGGCATATCTGTATCACAACCGTGAATTCAAATATTACCCGAAGCTCTTAAAAATATAAAGCGTTTAAGGCCTCTAGGAATGTAAATTTTATATTAGGTCGAGAGTGAAAACGCGAGCGCGTTTTGCTGGCAATTTGCCATCATCGTCCTCATCATTGCCGTTGCAATCCAAATATGCGAGCAACCAGCGCGTAAACTCATTCATGTAAGGATCAATTTTCGATATGACGTTGAAAGCTGCAGCAAACGATGGCGCATTGTCGCTCGGACCAAAGACGCGCTGCACAAAGTTCTCGCACAGGAATATACTGACAATAACATCTGTCTCCAGAACCTGCAGGCGCAGCGAGAGTTTGGCAAAAGATTCGGCAAATTGTTTTAGCACCACAAAAGTTTTGCTGCTGAAAATGGCTGTGGAAGGCACAAAGTAAGTAAAAACAAACTCTCGTAAAGGAATAATGAAGTTAGAAACTCACTTGGGTGCTGAACGCGAGAGATAACATAATATTTTTGAAGCAGGCGCTCCGCTTCAGTCGTGAACACAACCTTGCGCTGATGCAGCAAGACGAACAGACTGCGCATGTCCTCGCTAGGAATATGGAATTCGTCCAGTGGCAGTTCGTATGCATCGCAGCTGTGCTGTCGCAGCATTAAGTCCCACAAGCTATCACCTTCCTCGACATCCATGTAAATTGGTAAGCCAAACAGTCTAGGGAAAATCCAAATCAAGTAAAATTTGCTTGTGTTTAAAATGTAATCAGATCGTGTAACTGACAGGGGTTCATTAAAATTCAATATGATATCAACAATCAATGGGGAACTGAACTCAGTGGGGAACCAAAACGTTTTCAATGAATATGATTTTAGATTCGCGCACGCTGTCTATATTAATTCGTATCCAAATCATGTAAAATTTGCTTGTGTTTAAAAAGTAATCAGATCGTGTAACTGACAGGGATTCATTACAATACTTATTCTATTTGATATCAACAATTAATGGGGAATTAAACTCAATGGGGAACCAAAATGTTCGCAAATAACTATGAGTTTAGATTCGGGCACTCTGTCTATATTAATTCGTATCACTATGGTGAACATATATGTGCTTTTAACAAGTTACGTTTAAGAAAAAAGTAATTAATAGATGCCTAGAGATTATAAATGGATTTTGGGAACAGAAACGGGCTTAATGGTTACACCAATGGACAAACAATTTGATTTTGAACAATTCCATAACTGCTCCATTTCTAAATCTTAGCATTGCATTCTACTTACGGGCAGAATTTGGCCAGAGCTTCGGTCTGTTTGGTTGAAACATCGGGCTGCCAGTACATCCAGATGGACGCCTCCAGTGGCTGCTCAGCTTGCAGAGTCGGCTGCGGCACGGCACCATTTTCTATGCACTTCTCCAGTTCCTCGCATTGTTCGCGCTGCAGACGATTCCAGTCGCCAATATAATATACGCCCTGTTGAGCCATTACCAGAGGGCAAGCAGTGTGCCAAGTGTAGCGGCTCGGTAAAGCCGACGGCTGTTGTTGTTGGCCACCCTCATGGGGGCCAATAAATCGCGGTGCTAGTTGCCCAACATTGTGAAGCAAATTGTTCGCCAAATGGCTGTCGTTGGCGATCACCCACAAAGAAATGGGAGCGCGCAACTCGCCGGGCTGCAAAAAAAAAAATCAAGATATGAAGAAAGTATGATGGGAATAGGAGCAATAAAGAGGGGAACCACTTACCTCGAATGAATTGAGGCTTGCAAGTAATGCCATTTTGACATAAACGAAGCATTCCATTGGAACGCAATCCTGACAGATTTGTGCACTTAGCGCGTACAGAAACGAGTAATCGGAGTAATTTGTACAAATTAAGCGATAGAGCCTCTTAATGCTCGGTGGCACTAGGTTCAAATCGAAATTGCCGGCAGGCAACTTCTTTTGGGCATTAGTAACAAATAGTTCGTGCCGTGGGCGAATATTCTGTTCAATAATTGGTGGGGTCGTCGCATTATTGGGGCCCAAAACAGTGTATGCATCGACTGTATCGCTAACCGCTGAAACCTGAGCTTCCCCGTCCTCTTCCATGCGCTGGCTGTAGCTGAATAACATTGGGTCCGTATCCAGATAGGAAGACACTTGGGATAGATCCATGTCCAGCAGCGACTGGTGTGTCGGCGCCGAAGGCGACATTCGATCCACTGGTGTCCACATATCCAGCGTATTCTGTGTCCACTTGCTGCTGTCCATCTGGTTCGAGGCTGTACTGGGGCTGCTGCTCGATTCTGGCAGTAAATCGCTGATCTGAGGACTGGGCGGCGATGTTGTTGGATGGATCAGACCCGTTAAGTCGCATGGGGCAGAAATAGTTGATATAGGGCTGATCGGCCCACTGTTGAGGCTGGGCAAGCAAAAAACCGACTGGCCAACAACATTATTTTCTGTTGCAGCCGCCGCTGCAGTCACTTGCCCTTCCTGCAACTGTATTGGAGTAGCAAAAGTTATTGGCGCCACTTGGGTCAGTTGGCTTGCATCGATATAAATGGGTGTTGCGATTATTGGCGGTGCAGTGGCCGCCGCCCATTGATAGCTGTTGGGATCATATGCCTGATAATAGGTCGGAGCAACTGCGTCCGTACAATGCACAACCGGAGCTGCTTGTAGTGCTGCTTCGTATCCATAGGAAGGTGGCATGTCCGGTGTCGGAAGCAGGCCCTGATGCTGCTGCAGTGCCAAATTCTGTTGCCGACGTAGCATTTTTGCCTTCCGCTTCGAAATCTGCTGTTGAGCCTGAACTGGCGGCTGATATTGGAACTGTTGCTGTTGCGACGGTGCTTGGAAATCCAGTTGCTCTCCAAACATTGAAGGCATCTCATTCAAATCATCAGGTCGCAGCTTTCTTCGTATGCGTTGCCTTCGTCGGCGTGCCTATTTAGCAGAAATGAAAGAGATATTAAAAAGAATGTAATAGATTTGAGACTGTTGTATAAAAGGTTAAAAGCGTATTAAAATAAATTTCTTATTGGCTCGGCAAGAGAAGAATTTGTAGTCGGCTCTCTAAAAATTAAGAAAATACAATTTCAACCTACAAGCTCTAAAATGTGTTGGGAAACATTTAACAACAACTATAGGGGGACTTAAAACTTTCTCAACTTGAGCTGTCACGCTTTTCTCCTTTTATTGTATAACATAACCAATTTTTTTCAATATATCTACAACAATTTCTTAAATCAACTGTCTAATATTATATTGCTAAATGTTTATATTTTCAAGAATCAATCAAGAAACATAAACGATTCTTAATAAAATGCATTAAAATCTCAAAATTTGTTAAAGGCATGGACGTAAATGGCTAACTGTTGCTTTGAAAAGAGGATTTTAATAAAAAGAATTATTCCGAGTGGTATATAAGTTTAATTTGAATGCGATATACTTACACTAATCAGACTGATACGTCCCAAGCCTGGCGCAGTTGCTGGCACAGTTCCTTGACCAATATTGGTACGCGCCAAACGAAAGTCGATAGCTCGGCGAAACATTGGACGGAATGGGGTAGCATTCTGATTAAGGGTGCTGTTCATAGCCAACGCTTCGATGGACGATACCGGCCCTTCATCTGCATCAGCTTGTTCTTGCGATTGATCCAACCCGTCCCACTGCGTTGTATTGTGTTGCTCTTGTGCTGTTTCAGCCATTGTGTGATTGTCAAAGGACATCATCATGCTGCCCGTATTAGCAGTCTGCAGAGGCGCGTACACTTCATGAACAAACGATGCGTCTGTTCGATTTTCTGGGTCACCACTGGTCGAATTGAGGCGGAGTCTGGCTTGCGGTCGTCCCTGGCAATATTGTGGTGGACTCCGCTGCCACATCAAATCATTGCCTTCATAACTGTGGCGTCGCCATTTCTTCTTACGCCGGGTTTGATACAGTTGTGAGTTCACATCAACCACATCCCCTTCACCTTGCAGCTGTTGTTCGTACGGTAAGGTTTCGCGATAATGAATGGATTGCGCACTCTGAGGTCTGTCTCCAGAGCCCTGATTCAGGGGCTGACGCCGATTCTGCTCCCTTGGTTGCAACATAATGGGCGGCATTGTTACTTGCTGTCGCATCATCGGATTAATCGTTAAACGCGGATTCGACGGCATTTGGTACATTATGGCAGTCGGCCGGATAGTTGACATCCCACCGCTCTCTCTCATCCGTCCACTTGTGTGTGACGGAAAGTTCTTCGGAGATCTCTTTTGTCGTTCGCGCATCAGTTCAGCATAGGTGCGTCCACCAGTTATTGGCTCTGGCACACTAGCCGACACTTGACGAGGCACCGCACCCACATTCGTAGGCACTCCCTGAGAATACACATTGAATGGGCGATCTTTCTTGACGTGTGGCTGATCTTTGTTGTATGCGTGCTGTGAAAGAAAATAATATAGGTTTATATATGATTGATATGAACAAGAATCAAACTCAAATCTTGTTAGCAACTAGTCCATTAAAGTTTTGAGCAGCCTTCAAGCAAAGGAGACCCAATAGGTAATTCGATCGCAAGTGTTAGTGGTACTTCTTAAAATTAGCTATCGTACCTGTACAGGAGGTCGGGGGCTAAGAGATTTTCGCTGGTTGCGACGGGAAGTCCAGCTCAACTGTTGCTGGGAAACTCTTAACTTTTCGCGAGCCGCTGCTGAAGTCGACGGTTGGTTATCAGCGTCTCTCTGAGGGGAGGACTGTGGAGCTGGAGTCGACGACTTCGCCTCATTTGCCATATCTTGTACGAATGTTCCGGATTTTGGCATTCTGTCATTTGTGCCAGAAGTGCCTTGGAACTGATTGCATTTTAATGGTTCGCGATCACAAATACCCTCTTTTAACTGAGGCTTTGATTGCTCAATTGGTTCAACC
Source organism: Scaptodrosophila lebanonensis (assembly GCF_003285725.1). NCBI lineage: Eukaryota > Metazoa > Arthropoda > Insecta > Diptera > Drosophilidae > Scaptodrosophila > Scaptodrosophila lebanonensis. The sequence goes on along the minus strand of NW_022060566.1, from coordinate 4,832,190 downwards.
CTATGCCCTGGGGATGGGGAACTGTATTTTTGCTGCGGAACTGTTATGCTTGCCGACAGCTCTTCGGAATGCTTATCAGGTGACTTTGTTGCGGTTGAGGTTGACTTATTGGCCTGATTTTTGTTTACCACCTTCTGAGACATAGTGGATGCGTTATCCGGAACTGTCAAAATGTCAGTTTTCGCTGGGATACGTGCAGCTTTGCTATCCGTTGGCTTAGGTTTCTGCGGAGCCGGCTCATCTGCGTCCGATTTGCCAATTTCGACCGACATGGCATGCGAGCTCTCACGCACCCACTTTTCCCATTTCTCGACAATCTGTTGCTTATCCAATACCACCGGCTTCTCCGGAACTGGAATCGGCGGTTCCGGTTTTGGAGTAATTTCTTTTGGTTGTAAAATCTGTTGTATTTTTTGCACAGCCTGCTGTCCCTTCTGTGAAGGTGCTGGTGTTGGCGATGGCAATTTAAGAAAGTTTCCCAGAACGGGTGTTGTAATGCGGCGATTACGTTTCTTTGACTGTTCACCAGATCCCGCAGGAGATGTTTGTTCTGGCTGCTCCTTCATTGAATGCGATTGCTTGGCCTTTTTAAAGCGTACTCCGCCCATTACTGGGAATTCGGTTTCATCAGGCAAATAGGCTTCGGCTGCCGGCTCGTCTTCGGTGCGCCAAACGTTAGGTGGCGACGATGGAGGGACCGGAGTGAGTACTCGTCCGACTGAACGAGGTGATGCATTCAATAAGGGAGGAACTCCTTGCATAGCAGCTCCCGAAGCTTGTGATTTGGCTGGAGACATGGGTGGTGCGGTTTGAGATCCTTGATTAGCGGCAGCATCATTCAAGTTGGGAGGTGCATCATCACGCAAAAAATCATTTAGATGCACGACAGCTCTTCGACGACGTGGGCCCCCCGCCCTCCGGTCTATGCTTCGTCCAGCGTGCATGACTCGAAGCACGCTGGCGAAGAACTAAAATATCCTGTAATAAGATAACACGCACCTAGCTTCAAGGCGCAGTTGTATGTGAAGTCTGAAAAGGATTTTAATACATAATGTGAAAGTTTATTTTTAGCAGTCAACGTTCATTCATATATGCATACCTCTAAGACGCACGAGAATCGGTCGAAATGTCTGGTTTAAAACTCTCGGTGTCTGAACACAAGCCTTCGGCAATATGGCAATAAAGCGATAGTTTTCAGTTACCCGAAGTTTTGAATATTCGGTCATAGGTCGACTGCAATTACTGCAGGATGGCGCTACATGGAGATCAGCAGGAAACACAGATTAGATGAGATTTATTCGAGTTGAGGATAGAATTGTTAATTTGTTACATAAAATGCTATGGTACAATATTAAATGAAAAATAGTTCTAATATAAAAAAATACTCCAAAAATTACGAAATTAAAACAATTTAAATTAAAAATGTAAGCAGATTCAAGTTTGTTTTTATCCACAGGTACGTATATAACCACTTACTACAGTCATTTTAATTATTCAAATTTGTTTCAAAATTGTAAAAATAAAAATATTTATTATTTCTAGCTAGTACCTTCAATCCTCAATAACTTTTTTTTCACGTTGCTTGAGGAAATGCCGTTTAAATTTTTTTAACAGCACGTTACACTGATTTTTGTCTAATATAGATTTTCACCTAGCGATTTTATCCAATTATTTTGTTTTTAACATGTTGAAAATTATTTGCAAACTACGCTGATTTTCGTCTTTTTTTTTTGCAGGAAAGTCTAAATAGGACAAGTTAAGCAAAATCTAATTTCAGGTGTATATCTAGTTGTACTCTTCTAACCACTTCACTTAAATACCTACAATATCAAATTTAAATGTGCATAAGTATGTGTGTGTGGCCTGCATGAAAACATATGTATGTATATGTACATACATATGTACATATAAATGCGTGCTGTGTGAGTTGCACCGTTATTTTTTTAGTTTTCGAGTTAATAATACTAATACATATGGAGCTGAACCTATTATTTTTTTCCTTTGTGGATTGTGTAGATGTAAAAAAAAGGTTAAAATATACATACATACATGCTACCAACACCGATTTCATAAGCTATATAAATATCTTAAACCTAAATGCATACCATCCGTGGATGTTGTTTGTATGGCATTGCGCATGCAACCGCTGCCGCAGTACCAAATTGATTGCAGGCTGTGTGGAGGAAAAATCAAACAAAATAAAAGAAGAAAGAGATAGCAGGAATGTCTCTTCGATGGTACCGCACATAATGGCGACACGAACTTACACCAATGTCTCCGTAGCGGAAAACGCAGACAAAATGCCGTGCACCAAGGCCAGACCAAGGCGATACAAATGCTGTGATGGATCGAACTGCAGATTACGCTGGACCGGCAACCCCAGGATTCTCCACTGAGCGTGCAATTGCGCAATATCAATGGTTGGGGTTTTCAAAGCAGGCGGCTCGTTAGCAACAGCTTTGATGTGCGCACGCACCAGGCCGTATGCGCAATATTTTATTGCCTCGGCAAATTGGAGGGGCTCTTCGATGGCCAATTCCAGCAAATCGCGCGCATGCGTCACCAAATCGGTGTACGTAAAGTCCAAGCGTAATATAATTGGCGCAAGCGCGTCCTCGGACCGACGGGATTTGTTGTAATTGCGAACGAATGCTTCTGCAGCGCCTTCGATGATTTTTATTAAGTGTGTGGCACGGCAAAATTGCTCAACTAATTTTTGCTCGTGATATCTACGTTATACGCATGTACATACATACATATGTGGGTATGGACGTTTGTGTGTATAGGAAATCCAGAGAAAAACATTGTGTGTAGTATGTGTGAATTCCACAATTGTGCGCAAAATATTCAAAATATATATTTTTTTTTTGTACTTACTGGCTCTGCTGACGTTGCGAAAAAATATTTACGTTATTACTTGGATTAACTTCAGTTTCGCGGTTTACTGCATTCACAGTATCCAAATGAAACATTTTACGTTTCAAAATCCAGCGTTGTTTTGAAAAAAAAAAACAACTTTTAAAACGGTGGTTCACGCAAACGAAATCCAATGCGCGCGAACGTAGACCCAACCAGGTCGAAGCCAAAACTCACAAAGAAGGAATTCGCGCAGCTCTTGCAAGTAGGACCTTAACGCCAATTAAATGGCAGCACTGGACAGTCCAGAGTTGCTTTAAACTCACCACAAACAGTGCTGGATAGTAACAGGCCGCGGCAGTTAAATTTTAAACCGTTGCAATTACCTCACACGAGAAATGAATTCAAAAATATTACGAAATTTAAATGAATGAATGGTTCACAATAAATTAAACTCAAACTTTATTCCAACGCTTACTCTTTTATAACTAAGTTCATGCTGGTGAGAAAAATACGAGTTAAATAACGTATTTAAAATAAGTCTTCGATATGACGTTTCATCAATTTCAATGGATAACATTACTTGAACCTAGCCTTTTCTATTTTCATAACTAAATAGATTCATAAGCATATTTCCGACCAATTTTTGAAAATATAGTTAACAAGCATCAAAATCTTTTTCAAGTATGTATTTATTTATTTACATTATATTAACTTAGAATTAATCCTAAATAGCAATGTTAATTATCGCCAACGCAACGAAGGCCTCTTACAATTTTGTCAGAAACGCCTGTATTGGTTTATACTGCCTCAGATATTGCTTCGTCCAGATGACACGCCAGCTCTGCAATGCAAAACGAAAACACATAATTAGTTATTTCGAACAATAAATTGCAGTAATCGAGATCTGTAAGTGAAATTCTATTGTTCTTTTACGTTTCTCGTGTGCATTGAACTTGGATTTGTACAAGCACAAGGATAATAAAAGAAATTAAATTATTCTTGTCCAAAAGCGAGACTCCGGCAATATCCTAGTGACATGACGCAGTATTAGACTGGACTCGGCTCTTAAAGTATTTAAACTAAGTTGAAATCACACCTGATAACTTAATTGGAGAAGAACTGTCACACACAGGGAGTACGTTTTCTGCAAACTTGGTCCAAATCTGCAATAAAGGAAATATATTATAGCTTGTGTTGCTGTTAAATGAAAAATATGTAGTTTTAATTTCCAAGAGGGTGAGAAGTGGGCCATATCTATGGACTCTTCAAACACAGGGATATTAAAACACCATTTGATATCAGTCCATTTTTTTAATGGCACCTTACGGCATAGATTTTTGGCCGCAGAGCTTAGAGGAGGACTGAATGAGATCCGAAGTTAGAAAACAACATACCTAATTTTTTCCACGGTTAATTGTTTTTTTTATTTAAGCAACTATTGTTGATCGTAGATTAATTGCAGCAAGAGCGAGCATTTTGATTATTTAGATCAGCGGTGGACACGTTGTGGCTCTTCCAGCTCCCCGTGCTCTTTCTGTTGTTTTGGGAAGTGAAGCCAGCCAGAATGCTGTTGTAGCTAATTTAGCCGGTAGTAAAACAGCTCAGAAATCGCTAAGAAAAGCTAATCGCAACATGCTGTGTGACATATCGGTTCAAAATCTGAAAAAAAAAGTAAGACATCCTATTACAACTTTTCTTAGAGCTAATATTAAAGAAAATCTGTTGTTTTAATTTCCAAGAGGGTGAGAAGTGCGTTCCACTTTTTATGGACTCTTCAAACACAGGGATATTAAAACATCATTTGATATCAGTCCATTTATGTAATGGCACCTTACGGCATAGTATTTATGGCCGCAGAGCTTAGAGGAGGACTAAATAAAAATTGTGTCCGTGAGAAAACCACTTACCCCATTTATTTCACGTCGGATTCTTCATTTATATCAAACATCATTGATGTCAGAATTTTCGTAGTGGATGTTGCCGCCTAAAAACGGCGGTACTCCTAGGGCTAACTATACTTTTAGTTTACATCTTACATCAGCTTATTTTGTGAGGCATCGTTGATAAGGGCTGCAGCATTCCGCTTGAGGGTAGGCTAAAACTGGACATGCTGTATAATAAATAAATTAATTAGTTGAATTGAAAATTTTAAACATGCGGCAGACATGTTGCCTCAACCCTTCCCCACAATTCATTCGTCATTTTATAAATTATTGCGATTGAGCACGTGGACATCTACATATGTATATATGTACATATTTGCTCTTGTTGATTTTTGACTTTATAAAGGTTCATATCTTCAAGCCGATATCCTTTAGAGGAATAGTATATCATGGATTTTAATGTAGTCCAGTTGAATACCACAGCCGCGTGAAAAATGATCACAGTTGCGGTTTTAGTTTTGGACGTACGTACATTTGTGCAGCATTCTAATTACTGTCAGGCAATTATGTTTCTGTAGCCCACTTATCGTAATAAGTCTATGCAATACTTTACACTTACACTGTCAGCCGGAGAAAGAAAACAGCGTGCGTTAGAATCGGCTGAGCGGGCGGAAATAAAATATAGCATGGTGAATAGTAGCGTGGTACCCAGTTTCCGTTCCCAGAGCTGCATTATAAATTGGCAGTACTAACAGCTGATTATGACAATGCGGAAATAAATGCTCAGATGTGGCAACACCAGTGGGCTCCGCCAATTTGTTATCAATTGCAGAAAGTTGGTCTATTCTGGTGCAAGTTGCAGCTGAACATAATTTTCGAAATCATAGTTTAATAACAAAGTTCAATACAATTGCATTAAATTTATTTTTGTACACAGTAGTACATCGAGCTACCGGTTAAGAAAAACTCTACAAATAGGGGAACACTGCTGTTACCAGGGCTACATTGATAGCAGCGTGCCTGACATGGGGAAATTCGAAATATATATTCGCATGCATTTGCAAAAATAACGCTTGAAGCAAATCATTTAATATATGTATGTATATATATTTGTCCACAATCAACAGCCCCAGTTGATTTAGCCGTACACTGGTACGCAAAAACCATTTGTCACATTGAAGTGTGTTTTAGTTAACACGTACAGTAAATATTTATATTTATTATCACTAAGAAAAAAAAAAAAAACAAACATATCGTCCTTATTAAATTGTATTTTTTACACTTTATTTGTTGGATTTTTTCGTTTATTATTTAGTGTAGCATTTTGGGTACACACAGAATTGTAAAAAAAAACGCGAATCCCTGCGCGCTTGAAATAACAAACAAGGATTTGTTGCGCACAGCATGATCTTTCTTGCTTTCTTTCCTTAACGGTTGGACTTGGCCACACGCTCAAGTTCATCCTTCTTCTTGATGGCGTACGAGTTGGAAGAGCCCTGGGAAGTATTTAGAAAGTTTCGAAATTATTAGTATCGAGCATAAGTAAAAATTATAATTAAGTTGTTCTTCTACGTTTCTCGTGTGCACTGAGCTGGGAATTGCCACAAGCACAAGGATAATAAAAGAAATTAGATTAATCTGGTCCACAAGCGAGACTACGGCAATATCCTAATGACATGACGAAGAATTAGAGTGGACGAATAAACCTTTAAGTTCATAAGTAGTACAAATATTTGACTGTTCTTCTACGTTTCTCGTGTGCACTGAGCTGGGAATTGCCACAAGCACAAGGATAATAAAAGAAATTAGATTAATCTGGTCCACAAGCGAGACTACGACAATATCCTAATGACATGACGAAGAATTAGAGTGGACGAATAAACCTTTAAGTTCGTAAGTAGTACAAATATTTGACTGTTCTTCTACGTTTCTCGTGTGCACTGAGCTGGGAATTGCCACAAGCACAAGGATAATAAAAGAAATTAGATTAATCTGGTCCACAAGCGAGACTACGACAATATCCTAATGACATGACGAAGAATTAGAGTGGACGAATAAACCTTTAAGTTCGTAAGTAGTACAAATATTTGACTGTTCTTCTACGTTTCTCGTGTGCACTGAGCTGGGAATTGCCACAAGCACAAGGATAATAAAAGAAATTAGATTAATCTGGTCCACAAGCGAGACTACGACAATATCCTAATGACATGACGAAGAATTAGAGTGGACGAATATAGGGTTTGCATTGATTTAAATAAAAGTGAAATGGCAACTCACCTTAGCAGCGTTGATGAGCTCATCGGCCAAGCACTCGGCGATGGTCTTGATGTTTCTGAAGGCAGCCTCACGGGCACCCGTGCATAGCAACCAGATGGCCTGATTAGGATAAATAGAAAAGGATGTTAGGATTATTCGTTACCGTTTCAGTAATTAACTGTGGGGGAATGAAGTTCAAGCGTAATGTCTCTTCGATTCATACGCCAAGGTTTGGTTGATTAAACACAATGACGCTACGGATATATGATAGATTTATGATATAGCCGTGCTGTTATAAGTCAACAATCTTCTGAAATTGTTGGCCATTGCACTCGGCCGGGGATGTCGAGGGAAAACAAGAGAGTCAATACTTGCCTGGTTGACGCGACGCAGAGGCGACACATCCACAGCCTGACGACGGACGGTACCGGCACGACCAATACGTGTGGAGTCTTCACGTGGGCCAGAGTTGATGATGGCACTGACCAAGATCTGCAAAACATGATGAGAGAAAACACGTGGAATTACTTTTGAAATATTCTCGAATGGAAAATATATCATTGCTTCCATGTGAAGCTGTGGTTTTAATTTCCAAGAGGGTGAGAAGTGAATTCCACAATTTGTGGACTCTCCAAACACTGGGATGTTAAAACTTCATTTAATATCAGTCCATTTTATTGAAGGCATCATACGGCATGGTTTTTAATGGCCGCAGAGCTTAGAGGAGGACTGAAGAATAAGTCCTTTGAATATATGATGTAGTTTTAATTACCAGGAGGGTAAGAAGACTCGCACACCACTTGTTGTGCGCTTCAAACACTAGGACATCAAAACATTCTCATTTACTCTTCGTGCTCATTCTACCTGATGTACATGTTGACATTTAAAATGCACACAGTTTAGCATGGCACGACGTTAACAGGGGAATAGTCCGGGAAGAATAGGGGGAACTCACCTGCAGAGGATTCTCGCCAGTGAGCAGATGAATGATCTCGAACGAGTGCTTGACTATGCGGCAGGCCATCAGTTTTTTGCCGTTGTTGCGACCCTTCATCATCAGGGAGCAGGTGAGACGCTCGACAATGGGGCATTGTGCCTTGCGGAAGCGCTTGGCGGCATAACGGCCGGCGGAGTGGGGCAGATAACGTGCGAACTTCTCCTTGACCGAAATGTAATCCTGCAGCGAGATGTCGTTGACGGTCACATCGTCACAAGACCAGCGTCCGAACAACTTAATTTCGGGCAGTTCCGTTGTGGCAACCACATTTGTCTCGAGTACGGTTTCAGCGCTCTCGGTTTCCAAGGGCGCCGGCTCCTCGAAGTTTTCAACAACGTTTTCAGCAACTTCGGCCATGCTGCAAGCAACGAGCAAATTAAACAAATTTAGCATACATTTCTTTTACTTGAACACAAAATATTATGGTTTATAAGTTGTTGATTTTGCACTTTATAAAGACTTTATCTTCGAGGCGATACGCTTTAGAGGAATAGTAAACCATGGGCTTTGATTTTGTCTAATTGAATACCGCACCGGCGTGTGATTCACCAATACGGTTTTAGTTTTAGACGTAAACAGAATAAACAAAAAAGAAGGATGCCTTGAATTTCGCGCAAGCACGTGTGGGGGACAGGCAAGAAATACGAAGCACACACACACAAATACGCACACAAACAAGTTGACAGCGCGTATTTAACCTCATTGTGTGCAGCCAACTGCAGAATTTCCGTGTTTTTTTGCATTTCCACAAATATTTACACAATTATTTCAATGGCATTAGATAGCCAGGACACTTGTTGGTTATTTGCACACACTCTTATGTTTTTACACTAAAAAAAATCAACAAAATTTCTTACATTTTTCACAGAAGAAATCGTGTACGATGTAAGCGGCAATGGCGTACGCCTGAAAAAGAACACGTCCAGGTAGTGTGCGGCAATATCACAAAATTTAACTTCCGCCGCAGGGCTGCATTCGTTGCGCAGTGCTGCAAATATTCGTCTGTCAGCAGTAGGCAGCACTGCGTTTACGCAATACAAGCGAGTTGGCATGACCTAGGTGGTCAGATGCGACGAAGAACAGTTGACAATGTAAATAAAATAGTTTGGGTGTGGGTGGTTGTAAAAAAAAATCGCCGCATATTTGTTCCTTCACTTATAAATGCCGATGTACTTTAAGCAGTGCTCTAATCAATAATCAATTAAACAGAATAAGCAGCAATTTTTTAACAGAAATGACAACAGATGAGAGCATTATGGAAGAAATGCTGGGTAAGAACAAGCACTTGCGTCGGCGTAACTTTTGAAGGTAGCATATTTTTGGTGTTTGTTTTTTTTTTCCAATTTGCAGATCGGGCCACGAATCCGGCAAAGGACACGGTCGACGAATTGGGGGTGCAAATGTTTTGCATTGTAGTGCGCAGTAATGCGCAACTAGTGCAAAAGGCCCAAGAGATGATTGTGAGCAAAGTGCGTTCCAGCAACATAACGGAAGCAACGCGAGCAATTGCGGTGAGTAAAAAAAAAGAAAAAACAGTCTTACACATACATACATACATATGAACATATGTAAGTAGGCGCACTCATACCACCATGTTATGAGTTGTTGCGTTTGCCATTTTACTTATCACGATACTGCTTTCGCGTTAAGATTAGGTTACATTTTTTATGTGGTTGTCTTTGTTCCCTACCCCCTCCCACACCCCATGCAGTTGCTGGAAGAATGCATGACTCAATGCGGGCCCGAGTTTCAGGATGAAGCGGCCAAGTTTCGGTTTCTCAATGAGCTTATACGGCTTGTGTCAAAGAAATACCAAGGCCCGGAGACACCGCATGGGGTGAAGCAGCGGATTATGGAGTGCTTGCTGCTGTGGACCACAGAATTTCCACAGCGCCAGAAAATCCGTGATGCCTACGACATGCTGCGCAAGGAGGGCGAAGACATCGAGCATGGCCAGAGTGCAGCGGCAGTGGGGAAAAGGGAGAGCGTGCTCGGCACTATGGATGAGGCGATGTTTGCGAAACTAATCAAGAGCAATGATCCGGAAAACTTTAAGCGCGCCAATCTATTGCTGCAGTATCGAATGGCGCAGGAGGCTCGACGCAACGATCTGTTGGCGCAGCATCGCTCTGTCCTACAGGAAGTGCAAAACACCATGCAGCTGTTGAACCAAATGCTAGACAGTTACGATCCGAGCGATAGCGATGTCCATGAGACCATAAACGAACTGTACAGAAGCTGTAAAAAGCATAGACCTATCTTCCAGCATCTGCCGAAGCTGCTGGGCGATGCGGATGAGAAGCTATTGGGTAAGTTGGTACAAATAGTTAGAGCTAGGAAAGCACTAATGAAGCCCCTTTACAGCCGATACGTTGGAGGCGAATACGGCACTGAATGAGCTCATTGCCCGTTATAAGGAGGTGGTCCCATCACCTAAAAAACAACCAACAACAGCAGCTTCAGCTGCATCATCAACTTTGACAAATCCTAACAAATCTGCGTCAGAGACAGCGGCCAACAACAATACCTTGCTGCTCAACGAGCTGCTCGGAGATCTGCTGCTTAATAATACCAATGGCGAAACAGCCAAGACGACTTCCACGCCCAGCACAGAAATGGCCGGCCCATCGTCAACATCAACAGCGACTGAAACAAACGAGCGTGCCGATGCTTTGGCCGATTTAAGTGATATATTCAGCAGCGCTCTCGCCGAAAGTGAGTCCAAGCTGAAGCAGGAACCCTTCCAGCATAGTGAGCTGCTGGAGCCGCAAGTTCTGAGTAGCATCGGCGCCGGAGATTCTCTTTCCAATGGCATTGCCAATGATGGCCAAAATAAGCCGGGAGTGGCGCGTAAAATGCCTCAAATCGATAAGCTAAGTGATGAGCTATTCCAGCAGATATTACCGGAGGCAAAGGAGCGCATAAGCACCTTTAAAAAAGAGGCAGACAAAATAACGCTAAACGATTTGGCTCGGGAACGCATGCATGTGAAGCCGGCGGATCAGCCAACACTACCTATTGCTGACAGTGGCGATCACAGCATCTTCAAAACATTGGACGATGCGCCGCTGCTATGTGCCAAGCCCGATGAAAAGACTAGCACTTCCAACAATAAACAAGAAACAGTAGAACCGCCAGCAGTCGAACACAGCAACACACCAGCCCCTTCCATGACTATCAAGCATCTCAGCGAGATAGACATTGATTTGGACAGCATTGTTCCCACGTCTGAATCGCGCATTGTCCTGGACGATGATGACATGCAATTGAGTCTGAACTTTACCGAAGATAGGCCGAGCAAAAATGTGACTGTTATAGTGATATCGGCGCAGAATAAGAGTCGCCAGCCAGTCAAGGATTTTCAGTTCGAGGCCAGCGTCAAAAAGGTGAGTGTGTGTAAGATTTTATGAAACAATATTACCAATCAAAGAACTAGCCCGATCTTAATGATCAAAGAAAAGCATAAATATCCTTATTATCCAACAAAATTATATTTGTCCCTAAAGCTATTTAAAAACTAGGCATATGAAAACTTAAATATTTCGCCATCGCTCTCATTCAGCTAATGTTTTAGTTCGTTCCTATAAAGTTATATGCTGAAATATATCTCGACCGAAAACCATCTATCCTACTTTTGAATTGATCCCCAAAGCTATCCAACAACATTATACGTGTTTAGCACTAAATTTGATTAATTTACGGGCCCCTATTGTTTTTTTGTGGTTTTGTTGACGGTCGAAAAAATCTAGAACTTTGAAAGATTTGCTAATTTTTAGGTATATTTCTGAAGCTACGCTGGACATGCAAATAATTTACGCGCAAATTTGTAAAGATTTTGACAAAAAAAAGAACTGTTCTGTTGGAGAAAATAATATAATAATAATAATATATCTGAATTCTAATAGGCAGTAATCAATCAAATCAATATGCAAATTATTTGCCTGTCTGACCACAGCTTTATGCATTCAAATTAGACTTACAAAATTAGACGTGGCTTCGAAATTGTTAAAATTTGCGGCGTTTTGGATGGTATTAATACCATTGCAGAACTTCTGCCGGATATCACTGGCACCTCCGACGCCACAAGGCTTCGTAAGGCCCTTTCGAAAACTAGCACAATGCTAGGTTACCTTCAGAAGTCAGATAAGTCATGGACAATCTCAAGTGAAGGGTCATTCGAGGTGCTTCTGTGCAGCCACTTTCCTGCTGCGCAAGCATCGAAGGATCGAACATATCTTCGGCCTATAAGTCTCTCGTCTTTTAAAGACGCTGGAGGTCGCTATATTTGAAGCAAAGTCCCGCTCTCTCAGCTATCACGCTCTCAGAACTCCATGCTGCTATTTCGATTATTGAGAAATCTCTCAATATTGAACCATAAACCCTTGTAGCCTTTCTGGAGACCTTTATTAATGCGTCCCCAAGCACATTTACAAGCTAACTTACGGATCCGGGCGTCGTAGAACTTGTTAGACAGCTTTTGAACAAGCGATCTATCAAAGCTACACTGATATCGTCCACGGTGTCCAGATAAGTGAGCCGTAGTTCCCCTCACGGTGGCATCCTCCCTCCACTCTGTCTGGTAGGCACTCATGCCGCCAGACTTAATGATAACGACTTCTGTCGAAGCAGCCGGGATGAGAGGGAGGTGGAATCAGTGATCGACCTCTTCTGAGAACGCCTGGTTTTATTAAGGACTAGACAGCGATTTTTATGACCTAACTTCCTCACAAACCTATTGGCATATTATCCAAAAAGAAGCCAAGGGATATTTCCAAATTCATTCAGGCCTCTGGATGGAAAACCATTGCGCGGAACATCACTACCGGAAGTGAAGAGGAACGGGCCAAACCAAGGCCTCAGTGAGTCAGGGATATACCCTTGGCTATCGTGACAACCTAACCTAACCCACCACCAATGTACCTTGAATGTCTTTTACAGCCCTGCAAGGTGCGTCTTTTGCCGCCCACGGATAATGGGATGCCAGCTCACAAGCCTTTTCGTCCTGCGACGCCTGTGAATCAAGTGATGTTACTTTTGAATCCAACGGGCGCGCCCGTCGACGTCACCTGCATTGTGGGCTACAGGCTGGGCGATGATCCGGATCCGATAAAAGAGTCAATTGTGGCGAAGGACTTGCCGTTCGTGCAATAGAAGGTCGCAAGTTATATTTTTCCCGGCCTCCTGCTTAGCTAGTATTTATGAAATTTCACCGGGGATCCAAATGGTTTCATTTTTTATTATTGTTTCTCTTTCATTTGTTCAGTTGCGTTCTTCTGTCTCCGTCCTTGTCTGCTTCGCGTAATGATTTCTATCTCTGTCGCACGCCTAGAAACCAAATTCGTACTAAAAGTTGTCTATTAAGTGTTTAAAGCCTAGTTTTATCATTGATTTCTGCGGATCTCTATATTCCCAATACTGATCCACAATATCATCACATAAATTATATGCATTGTATGTTTATTGTACGCCTCTAAGGTTTTTCATTCAATTGCATTTGAAATATGTATACTATATGTATATTAGTAATAAAAAATTTACAAATGATGACAAAATTGTTTTGCTACAAAAGCTTAAGCGCATTCACCCGAGAGGTAGTTGGAGAATATGTCTTCAGACTTGCCATATTGCCCTTCGCATCCGGTCCGTATCCCGAGTTCTAGTTGCCTCCCAAAATGCCGAAAAAAACGATGCTCACAGCTTATGACTACGAAATAGTACATATGCTCAGATACGCAAATAGTTTGCACACAAATTTGTCAAAAGAATTCTATAAGTATAGTTTTCTTCAACAAACAACTTTGGGGTTTACTTACAAATTTGTGTGCAGATGATTTGCATGTCAGACCGTAGCCTAAGTCTTGTTTTTATATTGGTCTTATACGAAAGGAAAAAAGTGCGCTATTCCCAAAAAAAAAATGTTCCAAACTTTTAAACAGTACGAATTCAGATTACAGTTGGAGCTATTCTATTGGTTTGCCGAGCAGGGAGAGTTGCAGAAAAACTCTTTGAGCTCACAAAAACTATTGATTCATTAAGCTTCGTTCAGACAGACAAAGTCGTCCCATTATACTCTAAAAAACAATAAAGCTTTCTTGTGGTAACTTGAAAAATGGCATGAATTTGTATGCAAATTGGTTGTCTGTCTGACCAAAACATTTGGTGAATTGTGTTCTGTACAAACATAGTTGGAATAGTTTGGAAAACCTTTATAGGCTTAGCGGTGTTCACAGTTTTCAGCACTCAAGTCAATATAAAAACAATAATTCCACAATTTCTTATACTAAAAACAACACACTGGACGCCCACCCATGAAACTGTTGACTCTCTATGCTAATCGGCCACGATCTCGTCTTTGAAGGACAGAGCTGTTATGGCTTTGGTATGTCCTGTGTACTTGCGCTCGGGGCTCTTTGTCTGCAGCTTCCAAAGGCGAGCCACACCATCGGAGGAGGCGGTGAAGAGCCATTTGGAGTCAGCACTGAAGGCCACATCCCATACCCAGTAGTTCTCAACGGACAACTCGCGCCATTTGGTGAAGTCTTCGGTTTTCCAAAGGCACGCTGTGCCATCGCCCGATGTGGTGACCAATAGACGGGAGTCTGGACTAAATTTGCAGCGGAGGATATAGCGACTATGCGCCGATATCTTCATCTTGGGCTTCAATATGCTCAGCTGCTGACTTGGACTGCTGTTGAGGGACCAGATATAGCAATTGCCTTTGTTATTAGCCGCCGCCATATAATGTCCATCCGGCGAGATGGCCACATCCTGTATGGAGGCATCCATTTCGGGTATGAGCTGCTCATGCGCCACAGATTTCACGTCCCACAGATAAACGCCACCATTTTGGGAGCCCATCGCGATTTCCACCTGATTGGGATGCAGGCAGGCGGCATTCACCGGCGCTTGACAATCAAAGACGCGCGAGCAGTGCGGTGGCGCCGATATCATATCCCATATACGGACGCGATGATCCTCGCCAGCGGTGAACATCCAGTTGCCATCCTCCTGGAACCCCAGACGCGTCACATTCTTCTGCACGCCATCGAAATTGATGACCGGTGTCGTGCTATTCGACTCCAAATCATAAAGACGTATGCACTGATAGCCACAGGCGGCCAGTCGTGTCTTATCCGGCGTCCGATCCAGCGCATTAACTTGCTGCACAACGTGAAGAGGAATATTATGTACGAGTATAGGATTGTCTTTCTGGCTCCTTCTCTTACCGATGTGTCCACAAAACGCATTGTTTTTATGCAGTTGCCGGTGTGTGCTTGCCACACTTTTATTGTGTGGTCATAGCCACCGGTGGCCAATATCAGTTGTTCCTCTGTCGCTTCCATTTGTCGGCTGCTGTCCTCTATCCCTTATTCAGGCAGCTATCCACTATCCCTAATGCCGGCAATTGCGCATGCTGTATCGATTGTTTTAGTTTTTTTGTTTCAGCAAATGGTCTTCAAATCGAAATGCTTGCCTCTCTTAATGTTACAAATGGATGCCATACAACCATTAGTCGACAAGCAGTGTTGGGTAATGCGTGACGAGGCAATGTTGCATCAGTGTTGCCACACAGCAGCGTTGGCAAAAGCTAGTTGAGCAACTAATACAAGTTTGAAAAACTTATTTGAAACAATTGATTGTGCAGAATACATAAACTTTACGATTTCGATTACAAATTAGAGTTGTGACATCTTAATTATCGGATTTCATTTTAATGGAACTTCAAGTTTTATAAAAATCGACAGTTGCTTTAACTATTTGGTATACATTTTTATAAGAAGTTAGATTTGCCAGTTACATTGACTCTGTTTGCAAAATACTGTTAGGCTTTTGGAATTTCTTTCAACGGGAAGAATACCGTAACTTTCCAGTCGCCGGCTGTGTTTATGTTCTTTGTTTTAAGGTTGCCCAGAATTCATAACGTCCTTTTCCCTTAAGCTATTGAAATCGTCTCTTATTAATGAACAGCGAAGTTTTAAAAATGTTTGCAATCAATGTGTAATAAATATCACTTTATTACTAAAGTGCATGCTTACTTAAATACTTTTTTAGTCATCAGTAATCGAAACTGCCATTTAAAAAGCTGATGGCGACGAGTGCTGTCATATTAAAAAAAATTATTCATTTATATGCACTATAAGTGGCAGCTCATTGGCTATTTCGTTTTAAATTTAACAAGCTGGCAGTATTTTTGCCAAAAAACCAAGTTTGCGATGAACTCGAAAAGTTCGTATCCGAAAAATTCGTATTTGAATTTTAGCACATGTATGCATTTCGCATTCCATTCGAAGAGCGAAATAGGCGAAGTCGAAACTAGCATGTGCACAGACCCTGCAGTCGACAAAGTCGGCATTAGCACGTACAGAAACCACTTAACCGGTTCAGGCTTGTTTTAAAAAAAACGGCATTATTGTTCGAAGTATTTAAAAAAGCCAACTACCGTATAATTTGCTTACCTGTACCGATACTTAGCTGTATCTGCAAGATAGCTGTGATTAACATGTGATTTCGCATGAAAATAATTACGTTTGGTGCATCCTATTCAGTAGCCTTTTACAGTGAAGCACCTCATATCGGCAGTAAATGTTTGCCATTTTCTATGAATGCTTTCATAGATGGCGCAGCCACTTTTTATACTACCTCCATCCCCCCTCTCCCACGCAATTAGCGGTTTTCCATAACTCGCATAACTCTTGAAATTTTGCTTGGTCCTTTAAAAATTTAAATTTAATTAATTTGTTGATTTATATAAGCATTTTGAAAAATTACAAATGATCAACCAACAATTTCGTGTGAGATTGTCTCACACCATGAAACGAAACGCGTATGGCAGGCGCGTGAGCGCATTTACAGTTATGATTTTTTATTGCTTGCCTTCACTTTTACATTCTTAATGAGAGAGCATTCTGCTTGCAGCTGCAATGCAAGGCTTAGTTTTTCTCCGCCTGTTGAACGCGTCGCGCCCTTTGTTTTGAGTTGCCGAAAACTCTGAGAAAATGTTTAATTAATTGTATAAATGTTAGAAATATTATGTAAAAGCATACATACATATGTAAATATTAAGTTGTGTGTGATGTGTTCTTAATATGTGTTTATTAATGCGAAAATACCGCGCGATTGATGTGCTGCGTACATACATACATATACTTATGTATATGTGTGGCTCAATTTTTGTTTTTATTTTTTTAAGTGTTCATAAATGTGATTTAAATAAGTAAATGTGTTTAATTTGAATATAATTTTTAATTAAAGCCATCGCATTTAATCTGTATGTAAATGTAAGTACGCAGCGATTTATATTAATGATTTTTTTTTCATGTACAAGTACTTGTATGTATGTACACGTGTGAATTGGTTTCACTCACGTGGCACGTATATTAGCAGACAAAATGTCACCACAACATAACGGATGCACAAAAAAAGAAAGAAAAAACTCAATTTACAGACCTTGCCGAATGTGTTGTATAACAGATTGCTAACTTGCTTACATTAATGTGTTGAGTCTGTTGTGTGAAGACAACATGACCAACAAGTTGGAGTGTGGGTGGTCGAGAGGCGCAGTTAGATCAATCAGAAAAGCAAGAGAGCGTACGAATTCTCTTAAAAAATATAAGGTTATGAAGTAAGCATGGAGCATTGTAGGCGTGGCAGACCCAACAAAGTATATACATACATACATACACATATGTACATATATTTGAATTAGAGTTCAGACGCATATTGCTGAAACAACAACTGGTCGCTGTTGATCTTTGGGTTTTGGAGGAAAAATTACAGACTATTTCAATGCAATTTGAGGCATGTTAAAAAATGTAGTATCAATTTAATTACTGAAACCGCATTGAAAATTCATTATGTATATAACAACCAATAAGAAAATACAACTTCATATATTGCCAACAAACCGCGAAATATATAAATTTTACTGAAAAATTAAAGTTAGAGAGACTTTAGAGGCAGCTAAACAAATTATACTGTATTTCTTTTGTTTTGAAATAATTGAACTAATAATGTTGAATTGTTTTACATTTATAATTTATTTATAATCAAAAAAATACAAAAAAACAAACAATTTACCAAACAAACTTGCATGACAAAAATTACTGGATAAATCACGAATTTTTTGGAACTCTCACGAACTCGTACGATTTCTACAAATATTTGATTTCAATTTTAAAAATTAAAATTTTTAAATAATGCACGATGCGTTTAAATAAAAATGTATGCATATGTGATCATATAACAAAGAATTCAACAAATCCAACTCAGTTCCATTTTAAGGCGAAATAGTGCGTCATAATAATGAATGTGCGGTCGATTTATTATTGCAAAACTTTTCCCCCGCCCGGTGCAACAATCACTCTTAGGATAGATTTTTGGTATTCATAAGTTTTCTTTTATAATGTCTTACGATATTCTACTGTTTCATCACCATCAGTCCATTATATTATATAGCTGTCATAGGGCCGATCAGGTTAGAAATAATGTTGATACTGACATCGTATCTGTTTATTACGATACAGTAACGAAAATTGGTATTTATTTATGTTTTTTGGAGCCCGAAAATAATCGAAAATTGTATTTAAATAAGTTTACTATATCATATAAATGAAATAGGAATGATCGGCTCGAAACTCACTCTTAGTATTAAAATCTAATAAATCCCTGCATTGGTGTCAAAGGTTTTTTCTGGTATGTGATAGTGCGTGTGAGTCGGAGATGGATCCTTGTATCCTTGCATGCGCCTTAGATGCCTTCCTCCATGCAGAGCTCGGCTGTGTTTATTTGATCTGAACGTTTCGCTTGCCAACATGTTGGTCCACTCGGAGGACTGCCAGGAGGAGGATAAAGCTTTTGCAGTTGAAGCTTAATTTACATTTAAGCGTTTGCAATTATTAGCGTGTTGGCGGCATGCTGAGTGGGTCAGGCCAGGTGGGTGGTGGGTGGTGGGTGCTGGATGGTGGATTTACAGGCCAGGATGCTGAGGGCAGCCACTGCCGACGCAATATTTCATGCATCATTCATAACGCCTGGCGTGTTAATTATGTTGAAATGCGGTCTATTAAAGTTTCAGCAGCTCGAGGCAGGTGCGGTTCTCAGGAGCCCAGCACCCAGCACCCAGCGCCCCGTACCCCCACTAGGCCCACCATATCCCGCATCACAGCCTCCATCATTAAACTGTATGCTAAAACGTAATTAATGAAAGCACTCCTAAATCATTTCGGCGCATTGCGATGCCAGCGTGAAGCGGCGATGAAAACAAAATGACCAACAAATATGTAGAAAGACAATTAGTTAACAAGCAACCCAACCTCGCGCAAAGAAGAAAATCTAAAATATTTGTATATGGTACGAATATTTGGGTCGTTGAAGGTCACATACTCTTGTCCAGTCCCAGTTGAGTGGCTTAAATAGTCCATCCTACAATTTTGACAAAGAAAAGGCAACTGTTGCCATAGCTGAGACAAAAGAAAATTTGCCTCTTAAATTACAAAATTTCTTAGTTTTTAAATACTTATCAGAATGTGTTTTTTCCTTAATGCTTTCCCTTACTTTTATAAAATATTTCAATTAATTTATTTACCAGTAGCTTTTGGCATTTTTGTTGCCTCAAAACCTTCTCCTTTTATTAAACAATATTTAAATGCTTTACACTGAAGCTCTCAACCACTTCGGGGAGCCCAGCAGTTGGCAGAGAGCAAGTAAAGGAAACGTTTTGAATACGCTTTACAGATCTCGTGTCGCCAAATATGTTCAAAATAGTTTTGAGCTAAAAACTGGTTTCAAAGTCTTCGAAGTACACTTAAAAATGTCTGCGCCTAGAATTCAATATTGTTTTTTCTTTTGTATGAACTAGTCATTTATAAAAAAAAATATATATATGTATATATATATATTGGGCTGGCGAAAATGAAATCCATTTTGTATACCCTTTTTTTACATGTATCCCGTTTTGTTTGATGTCTTGTTGCTTTGCTTCTGAGAAATTTGGCCAACCGATTTTCGCAGTCCTTATGCATTTTTATTTTTGTCTGAAAACAAGGTTTTGTGTTTCGGCTTCTTTACCCAATTAATTCGTGATTGCTATAAAAATATCGTCCAGTAGTTTCAAAGCCTTTTAAAACAGACAGACAAGATGATATTTTTGGCTAAAGTAATTGTGGTTAGGAGATTCGTATGAGAAGCGCGAAGGAGGGATGATTTTTTTTTATTATTATTAGGTCCATTTTTGAGAATACATCATAAGTGGCTTTAATTAGGTACGCACTATGAGAAGCGCAGAGGAGGGTTGTGTTTTTAATAAAATTTGTCCATAAAATAAATAAGATTTAATCAGTAATGGGTGCATAACTCCAACTCCATGTTCACAACAATGTGACTTAAAGGGAGATAGAAAGTAAGTGTTGGAAAATTTCGGAAAGAAATACCCAAGTTACGAACCTGTACTTACGATTTGGCGAACGCCATAGCTTGATCGAATGCGATGATTAATGAATTCAGATTCGATCTCGATCGAATGAAATAAAATATTTTATTGTGTAATCATTTTAATTGTTCTTAACCGTTTAAAGCAAATTAAGTTTTTAAAAAGAAATGATCGTCTTTATATTATTATCTTTATATCAGCACCAAATTGAAGCTCAAAGAAGAATGTTATATTTTTATTTATACAAAAAAAAAAAAACATATTTAAAACTACAAACTGTTTGGCTTCAACGAATATTTCGCTTGCTTTGTCGCAAACTCCATAAGCAATTTAGGCTGCTTGGTGTGCAGCTTTGTTAGGGTATCTTGAGAGAGATATAGGGAGGGAGAGAAAAAAACTCAAAATAATGGTCAGTATGCGGCAGGCGCCACATTATTTTTTGGACTCCGCGTCGTCCGCCACGTTTTGCGCTAAAACGTTTCAATTTTTCATAAATATTCAAAAAGGTAAGAAAGCAAGCGGCCAGCCACCAACACCACCACCACCACCCAACAACAATAATAACAATAATAACAACAGCAACAACAAAAATATACCAACAGCTGGACGCGATGGCCTAACATCGCTGACCTGGTCGGCTGGCTGGCTGGCTGGCTGGCTGGCTGATACCTGTCTGGTCTGCCTTTTGGCCTACCCGTCTTGGTTCATTTCATTCATTGGCCCTTGTCGGCGAAATTTTCATTCATTCCAGCAGCGGGAAGAGTAGAAAAAAGTGGTCGCACCAGCGGGCGGTCAACCAGCGGCTTCGTTATCGCCTCTTGTAGGTGTCCCCGACTCCCCCCCTCTCTCTCTGTGTGTCTACCTTAATGTCGCCTCATTCTATGCAGCCAGCAACAAGCAAAAATGAAGAAAAAAAAACTTTTTCGATTTAAGAATTTCTGAGAAAACATCACAAACGAACAACAAAAAAATGCAGACAAGTGTATGGCTAGCCCAAAAAAAAAGCGAAAAAAGTGGAAAACTTGAAGAAAAAGCGCGCAAAAATTAATGCAAATTTATCATGGAAAACTTTTCAATTTGTTTCTATTTCTTTGCTCTCTTTTCTTACACAGCTCTCCCCCGCCTGTTTCGTTGCTTTACATGGTTTTTCGTTCATTCAGCCGCTGAATGGCCAAAGGATAGCCACAGTTTGTCACCCTCAGGAGGCGTCTGTAAGTATTTTGTACTCTCTATACACTTTCTTTGCGCAATTTGACTATTTCTGCGTCCATAATTAACGTCCTCCACCCGCCGATGCCGCCGTTGCCGCCGTTGCCGTCAATGCCGACGGCTCTTGTAGTTTTTCAAGTAAGGCGCCAAAGGACACGGTCCATTTCTGGGGACATGTTCGCCACTAGACGTGCCGCAGTCCTTCTTTATGCCAACACTCGAAGAAATTAACGAATGTCTACACTGCCAGAAACAAAACTGTTTGCTGATTAAAGATTATAGGTTAGGTTAGAAGTTAAACGAGTATGTCCGACTGTACTCGCTCGAGTTGCAAAAAGAATCAAGACAGAATCGATTTCATCGATCTTTATCACTTTTTGTCTGTGCTAAAAATCGATTTCTCATTGCAGAATCGATTAAGTGCATAACATTTTTTTTAAAACTTTAATCTTTATTTAAGTCCTGTCCTAGGTTGGACAATTATTAAATTTAATCGCTTTAATCGATCTTTACCGATAAATGGGAAGCAATTTTTTTTTTTTTTTTTTTTGTGTAAATCTTTAATCTTTATTTAAGATCTGTCTTAGGTTGGATAATTATTAAATTTAAGCAATCTTTGTCATTTTTTTTTTGGGTAAAAATAGATTTCTTTTTGGAGAATTGATTAAGGGTATTATTTGTTTTTTTTTTGTAAATCTTTCATCTTTATTTAAGATCAGCCTTTGGTTGGACAATTTTTAAATTTTATCACAACTTTGACAATTTTTAATCTTGCTTCTGTCATGATGGTTGATGGTGATTCGAACCGAGTGCCTACTCAAGGAACTCGCATTGTGGCGTATAAAGTGACAATAAAAATTGAATTTTGTTCAGATAGGGATTAATCGATTTCATCTTCGTAGCCCATGTTTTGGCTGCTATTTTGTTAATTTGCGTACGAGAGCTGCAAAACGATTGATAGCGGGCACATGTGATATTATCGATAGTTCCTATTTAAGCAATCGATCCCATCGAGTCTACCGTTTGCTTTACATTCGATCGTCATTACGTGCACGCCTATGAAGCTTGAGAGCAATTTTATATTTTTTGTGCCCTTTGTAAGCCCATTTGTGTTTGATTTCACTTTTCGATTAATAAAGTCGCGATTAGCATATCTCCGCTTTTAATATCGCGTATAGTCTCGATGAACTCATCCAACTCAGAGTCTTATTTATCTTTTTGAATATTTTTACTAAACTCTATAAATTTTAAAATATCTCAGTATAATTGAGTGCATTATTTTGTTTTTCGATTGAACCCAACAATATGTTAGCAGAAATCTCCAAAATAGAAAAACAATCAACGATTGTTCCCAGATTAAGAAACGTAATAATATTATTAAATGAAGGTTATTTAATATGCCATTAATTTTTATAACTTTGGGACTGCTTTGATTGTTTTTTTTTGACTTCAATATCTACTTATTTATTTTTTTTGTAATCTCTATCGAAGCATTAGGTTACGTTTAAGTAACTACGCTAGCCGTTCATTTTCAAAACTAAACTAGACTTTATGAACCTATTGGTATTGATAGAACAATAGTTTTAAGTGTAAGTCCCACACTACACGACACTTGAATTATGCTGTGCTTCAGATTTCGGCCTATTTGTGATGTCATCAGTTAAGTATTATTAAAAAGTACTATGTCCCAGCGAGCGCCCCTTTAATAGCTTTCAAGCTGCCCTTCGTTTTGCTCAGTGCCGACACAATGGGGAGGTGCTGTTGCAGCTGCTGGCATCGCTGCCACCGTAATGTTCATAAAGTTAAGTCCTGAATAGGCCTTGGGCTAAGCCCCGTCCCTTCTAAATCAGGGAAAAGAGCAACAGCAACAGCATCAGCATCAGCCAAATGCCGCAATCAAGTTATTATGAAGTTTTTCTATTTATCCAGCGTAATTCATAATTTGTTTACAAAGCGTATAATAATATTAACGTCTCGGCCTTGGAAGCGCCATCGTTGTTGCTGTCGCCACTTCTTTCAGATAATCAGCCACAAAGTCGGAAGTTGGCTGCTTCCTGGCCATGGCCAAATCACATTAGAGTAGAACGCCGTACCTTTGGCTCGTTTAACTTGTATTCGTATTTTTGTTTTTTGTTTTTGTTTTTTTACTCTTATATCAATGCCATTGTGAAGGGCATATTAAATGTAGCATTCGATTTGTAACAGGAAGCGAAATTTTGTATGATATGTAATCTGCTTCAGAAGAGATTCCCACAAGCTGTGCAATGCAACGATAAGGTTCATTCATATCGACCCTATAGTATTTCAGATTATAGTAGTTTTTATCAATCTTTATATTGCAGTTATAGCTGGGCATTCGGTAGTACATATATGTTGAATAATCGGCAGCGCTTCTAGTTGTTGCACATTCCTTTGTTTGAGGAGCTGGTTTTGAGGGCACAACCTAAACTTTCTGCTGCATAAAATAGATTACTACTCAATAACAGTTAATCTAATTATTAAATAATTGCTGGCACCTCTTCTTTTAGTTGTATTTGCATCTACAAAGAACACAACCAACCGGTGTCTAGAAAAATATTATAAACGAGTTTCAGAATATTCTACCAATAAGGAATCTTATATTTTCCCCAATCTTAAAAGTGAAATTTTCCAGAATACATACTTATAGAACGATAAGTTTGTATCGATAAAACAACCAATCGAATAATTTTGAAGGGGCTTCCTCAATTCTTACAATCAACGCTGAAGAGAATGCACTCTTCGATGAATCGCCTGCAACTGTTGTTGTTATTGTTTTTAAGTTGTTTTCTTAGTGTAAACGGGAAGTTGAAAGTTAACTGCCGAGATGTTGAAGGAAGGCAAGTCGTTCTCGCTTTTCATAATCGCATTAAGTAAATGAATGCAAGAGTATTTAATTTTTGCATTATTGAGCAACAGGAACAACAAAAACAAATGCGAAACGAGAAGGTAACACAAAGGAAAGGCAAGAAAAAAAAAAACCCGCTTCTAACCCGAAACTGTGATTATGCCTTACTTTTTCACACAACACTTGACACCTTCCCTCCATGTTCTCCCCATTTTTTTTTTCTTCTTCTGAACAAAGTGCACACGGTTGAACAGTTTAGGTGGGCGTTACTGGCGTGAGGAAACCGTTTATATACATATATATAGAAAATATACATAAAAAATGCATAGCCGTCGCCCGTAGAAATGCGAAGAAAATGAGCGTCTGAGTTTATGCAAAAGGGAATTAAGTTAATTGAGTAGCAGCACGGAGTCAGGCTAACAGGCAATACCAGCAGCAGCAGCAACAACAACAACAACAACAACAACTGCCACAGCGGAAACAGGATAAGGGAGCAGAGCTAGAAACTGAAAACCAGCCTTGATGCAAAGTGTTATGCTCTGAGGTCCGCAAACCTCGCCTGGTGGCTGTAATTGCGTATAAGAAATGAAACGATTTATATGCGCGTATTTTTAATGCTTCATAATTGGGCACTGAGGGTCCTCGGGAGAGGGCTCTGCATGTCTGTGGGTGGAATCCGAGCATGATATGTTGATGTTAGAAAGTTGATTTTTTCGTAAAAGCAATCCATAATTTATTTTGCTCTCGTGAAACCCTTTATAATTAATTCAGAGTGCTTAAGAGTGTTGAAAATTAAATTCAACTACACAATATAGTTTTAGGATTCAAATGAAGTTTAGTCTAACCGCGTACTGCTTTCCTTTCCGTTAAGAAACACGAACACAACGGAATAGCGTCAAGTTCTTGATATTGTTAGCTGAAATTACATAATGGGGTTCCATTATACTATTACTATCGATATGTTTTCAGAATGGTGCTATTTAAGAAATGTTTTTGGGTCTGAAGTAGTATCACAAAAGGGAAATGAAAATGAAAGATAGATACGAAAGATGGAGCTGAAAGGTGAAGATGAGAGATGAAGTTGAGAAATGGGGATGAGAGATGGAGATGAAATATGGGGGTGAAAGGTGAAGATGAGAAATGAAGTTGAGCGCTGGAGATGATATATAAAGATGAGACATAAGAGATGAAAGAGGAAACATTAGGATGAGAGATGAAAGATAACGATGAGACACGAAGATATAGATCGAGATAAGTTGTTCCAATCGGATAACCCAATAAGCATTACTATGGGAAATACAAAAATGGGCCCAAAATTGGGTGAAATTGCGGCTTATGTGATTGCCAAATGATTATCAAGTCAAATGTTTACAGATATTTTCGAGCTACATTTTAAATTTTTGCTATTACTACAATGGCTATAAAATCGAGTCTCTAATCACACTGGAACGCACCAGCCAGTTTGAAATTTCGGTGCCAGGGTCGTCTGCTTGCTACTCTCATTATTTTTGCTTTTATATGCATGTGTGTACATTGGTTGCTGAGCTCTATTTTTGCTTTTAACGACCAGTAATTT
Organism: Scaptodrosophila lebanonensis; assembly: GCF_003285725.1. Taxonomy (NCBI): domain Eukaryota; kingdom Metazoa; phylum Arthropoda; class Insecta; order Diptera; family Drosophilidae; genus Scaptodrosophila; species Scaptodrosophila lebanonensis. The sequence continues at coordinate 4,806,117 of NW_022060566.1, read as the reverse complement.
TGTTTATCTAATCCCTAATCCACTAACAAGCAATGCTTTAGCTTTACCATGCATTGTCATGAACACGGCGTATGCCTGGCTTTTGTAGTCTGTCCAACAATGTGCAACAGTAAGTGCAATAAAATGCACAAAATAGGCGAAAAGGAAGAGATATGTTAGCCCCGCTAGAAATAAGTGATAATAAGTAGCTAGACTTCTTTTCCACGTACCTACTACTTAGTTTGCTTGAGTTATTTGACAAATCTGAACATTGTTACTTTTAAACATTGTGGAAACATGGCTTATTCGAAAATTTCGACCCGCAGTTGGGTAAAATGGTGGTCAGAATTGATGTGGGAACGTAATTTCCAAATGGTATTCAAGTGACGAGCTTACAAATTTTACAGGCACATAGACATCGAATAAATGATGCAATGTCTAAAATAAAGTACGACTAGAGCAGATATTTTGATGCAATTTGATTTGCTGGGAAAAATATGCCACTAAGAAGGGTCTAACATACATAGCATACCTTAAAGCTGGTCGAACGACAATAACTTAATCTGACTTAAACCCTAAATTTATACTAGTTACTAGTCAAATATTAGTCAAAATAAGAAATTGTAAATATTATTAATATTGTAAGGTTTTTTTAAGTTCCTGTTGTCCATCGTTTTTTTTTTTAATTTTTTTTTCTGTTATATCTCACAGACTTACTTACTTACTTTAAATTTATTTATTTTATTTTACTTTATGTCGACAAACATAAACTGTCGACATAGGTGAAACAAAATTTAAAAGTTATAAAAAAGTCTTATTAGCTAGGAAAGCCTATCTAATTAAATTTTATTACGATATTTTATTTGGCTAGCTACCGCATGTCCCGAATCACACCCGGGAGGCGTCAGAGGCGTTAATAGACATACAAAGAAAAATTAAAAAAATACAACTTACAGAAAAAAAGTAGAACTTATCAGAGAGAGGAGACTTGGAATTAATTAAAATTCATTAAATTGTAAAGAACAAAGAAATGAATAATCTTGAAAGTGAATTGGAGATTTTCTTCTTCTAACTAGTATTGGAAGAGTTCTTTGCGACCGTAAAGAAAATTCATAAGCATTAAAATCTGCAAACAGTTTGTTTTGAAAGAACCGTCTGCTGAGTGGAGAAAGTGCTGCAAAACTATCTTCATAGACAACATTTTGAAACAGAATACAATCTTTATTTTTATTCGCTATTTTCAAAATACATACGTTTATCTCCCATATGTGGAATTGTGTATAGAGGCCTAGCCAATGGGGGCTTGCCATAAAGTTGCAGCTGTTTGTTGTTTGCACTTGTTGTTGTAGTTGTTGCTGCTTTCACTTTTCTAAGTACAAGTAGTAGTAGTACTACTACCACGAGTAGTTGTTGTTGCTGTTGTTGTTGACCTTACACTTCCACGAGGCACAATTAAGCCGCCAAGAGCGAGAGTGGACGGTTAAGTGAACACCATAAACAGCGTTAGCATTATATGCGCATACTACTCGATGGCATTAAGCATAATGTGTGCATGCGTGTAAGTGTGTTAACAGCTATGTATGTACACATGTGTGTCACTGTGGGGGTGAGTGTGTGTGTGGGGGTGTGCGTGCACTGCCGTTATTGTTGTGCCGTTGTTGGGTTACAAATGGTGTTCATTGTGCTTCATTACTTGTACTTAACTTAAGCGGCACGATGCTGCTGCCTTCTCGCTGCATGCCAGCAATTGAATTAGCCGAAAAACAAACAGCAGCAGTGGCAGGGCAACAGCAAAAACAACAGCAACAATAGCCGCCAAGCACCATCAACAACAGCAACAACAACAACGACAACAACAACAGAGAACAACGGGCTGCAAAAGCCAAAGCCCAAGCCAAAGCCAAAGTTAAATGTAATTGAAGGCGCCAACCGGATGCTTTTGGGCACACATACACGCACACCCACGCGCACACTCACGCACGCACTCACGCATGCCCACATGCAACAACAACAAAAACAACAGCAACATGCTGCATGCTGCATGCAAGTGGAGCGCAAGCCTGTGGCCAATGTTGCCTGCACTTCAATGCCTTGGTCGTTCTGGTGCTCGTCCTTGTCATTGTTATCGTCCTTGTCGTATCCTCATCAGCGTCGTGTCGTGCACTCGAACACGAGCCTCGGATACCACGCAATATGCAAACATACATATATATATATATATATATATATATATATATATATATATATTTATATATATACCTATATATATATATATATGTACTTGCATCCAAGTATCGTCAATGGATTTCACAGCTTATCAGTGTCAGCGAGCCAAACGCAATTTGATTTATTCGCATTGTGTGTGTGATCTTAAGCATAAGCTGATTTGAGGATTTGAGGCAGTGCTGTAAAACGGCGATTGACGAAATGCACTTCGACCGACAAAAGTCGGGAGTGCAAAAAGCCAGATCATCCGGAAGAAATCAACAGCAATTAGACACGTGCTATAGTATAGTATTTACAAAAAGTGTAAAATAACAGGGGAATTAAAAAAATAATATATAACAAAATTAAATTAATAAAATAATTGAATTAAATAAATAGTATTCGATACATATATACATAAGTGGAGACAAATATACAGCTTCAACAGCATACATTTACATCAGAGTCGAGTCAATGCGTGTTTATGTGCGTGTACACTGCAGAATTAATTCAAAGAGATTGGGCAGAGATTACATTTAATAAATTTTTTTTTACATATTTGTCCGATTATGATGAAATTTAACACACCGACACATAAACACAATCTGGATGTAATTATTATGGATGTAATTTGAGTTCGAAATTCCCAGAAATACGTGAGTTATGGAAAGTCACTTATAGCGGGGGAGTGTGGAGGTGCATCAGAAAAATTAAACAAACCTAATCTGCCTAGGGCTTAGGGGAATCTGGATGCCAAGTTTGGTTATTCTAGCTATTGTGTGTTCTGAGAATCTTTCGTTCATACAGACGGACATAGTTATATCGTTTCGTCTGGTTATCCTGATCAAGAATAAATATACTTTGTGTAGGGTGTGACACGTTCCCTTCTGTGTTTTACATACAATCGCATAAAACTAGTATACCCTTTAACCCTTTGCGTACAGGGTATACAAGTAGGGTATAAAAGTACTCCAATTCAATCAACGATATCAAAACACCATAACTCTTCTATTCTTTTATGCTGATCGACATGCAGAAATAAATTTGGCTAGATTTGGCAGAGCTGGCAACACTGTCCTGCAGCTGCAGCAGCAATTGCTGACAGATGAGGTTTGCAGCTTTGTGCAAAAATTGACAAGCTTGTGCTTGTAGAGTCTGCAACTCGAACGACTTACATGCAATCATCGTCATCATCATCATCAGCATCTCCATTCTCAGTCTCATTCTCATCCCGAAACACAAACGTTGTGCAAGCATTGAGTCTTAGTCCCTTGCCTCCCGCCTTCCGAAATGGTGGTACTCTAAAACGCCCCGCTACTTAAGCATTCATTCAGCAAAACGCTTCATTAGCTTCAGTGACTATTTGAGCCGTAATGTGCCGTAACTGGCAACGTGACTTGTCAAGCTGCTGACATATTGACTCATCAACTACAGGCCAGCAACAACAACAAGTCAAAATGTTAATGCAAATTGCCCGCATTGCCCGTTGTTGTCGTCGTTTGCGTCAATACTCATAACGTGGCCATGCCCATCATCAGTAAGGCACAAGGCTGCGAGAATGCCGGGGGGATGTCGGATGTATAGCCATCGCTTCTGTATGGCAGGCAAAATGTGCAATTTTTATGTTAATGGACGTCATTTTTCTCTGTTTGCTTTCACTTGTGTTAAGTGTCGCAAATAAATTCATTAAAGTGACATTTTTCAATTTTAATGAACAGTCTGACATTTCCTTTAACTGCTCCGCCTCACCACTACCCGAGAGTCCAACTCATCAGCTATGTAAAGCGTAATGAATTTTGAGCCGCTCTGCCATGGAATGAATACAAATAATGCGCATTACGTAATGCGCCCGAAATCCACAACCTTTCCAGGCGTTTGCCAAATTAACAAATGAATTACTCTGTATTTATTATTATCATCAACATCAGCATCAACTACATCCTCACCATCATCCCCACCATAATCCTCACCATCATCTCTACCATCATCTCCACCATCATCCTCAACAGCAGCATCAACAGCAGAAGCAGCAACAGCAGAAGCAGCAACAGCAACAACAGCAGCATTATCATCATTAAGGACAGTGGTACTGGCAAAAGTTTGCTCTTTATTGTAATGACCCCGCTTATCTCAGCGAACAAAATGCAAATAGTTCAGTGAGCAAGTTGAGATGTTATCACATAGTATTGAATGCGATTTTGGTTTGCGTGAGTGACTTTGCGGTAACTTTTGCTCATATAGTACTCGTGGAAACTATTTATTTGTTTGGTGGAAGTTGCAGCCAACAAAAACGATGTGAAAACTCACTTAATGGACAGATGATAATAGCTCTGGTTTGTTTTGGTTATTTCGACAATCTTACTATAATAGGCATATGTATGCATATGCTTCTGGCTGTACGTCTCTCTGATATTTCATCTTTTAGATTTTTAAACTAGTTCTCAGCACTTCTAAAAGGAAAGATTGTGATGGATCATAATTCAGGAATGATTGTCAAATTTTATTCATTGACAGTATTACTAATAATTATAAACTTAAGTATTTTTGTGCTTATTAATTATAATAAAAATGTTTTCAACTCATACTACTTTTTAACTTAATGGGAAGCTTGTTTTGAAAAGAACTACATAGACTTTATAAAAACACAATTAAAAATATTTCAAAGAGTGGTGTATACTTAGTATTACTAGTATTTTTTAAAGATTATTAGCGCTAGAAAGCTCTTTCACTTTTCACTGATTCCTAATTCTTTATGGATGTCCTGACAGCTACATCTATTTTGTTCATGTTCATATATTTTTGTATTTTAAAATTTTGGTATTTATTTCTTCATATAAAATTCCGTATCTGTGTATTTGGAGATTGGGCTAAACACTAGATTTCTAGATACCACCGGGTCAGGAATACCTATTTTCTTTGCTAAAAATACTCTCGTATTGCCATTAAATTCGTGCTGAAAGTTGTTTGGAACTTATTCTGGCCATAACCTTAAATGAATCTTTATAAAGTCAAAAGCTGGTGGCAAGGCAAAACTGCAGGGTCGGTTGCCTTTAAAAAGGTAAAACACGTACCAATTCCGCTAAATGGCGTTCCCATTTCCGAGCGGATTTGTAATTCTGTGCTTATTTTCGATTCGTTTCAATTGCAATTCGACAACAACTAAATATCGGAAATTGCCAAACAGTAAAGCGAACAACACATAAATAACTGCTTCAAACAAGAAGGAAGCGAAAATTTATCACTCACAATAGGCATTTTTCGCATTTGAAGATAGATTTCAATTAATCATAAAACGCGTTTTCAATTCTGCATAAACTCATTTAAAAATAAACTTGAAATGAGAACAGCAAGTATGATTAAATCAAATGACAAATATTAAAAAAATTTACGGTTTTTATCAAATACTCCTGCGCGTTGACTATAAAAATTAAGATTTTAGGATATGCTTAAATTATTAAACTTATTAAACTTAAACGCTTGAACACATTTTAGTATACATATACCTAATTTTAAATTGATTCCAGAAAAATAACGTGTAAAAAGTTGTGTAACCATATATAAAAATTTTTAACCGTGTTAAATCAAAATCGTGGTAAAACAGAATTAGATGTACTTGGATGTTCACCTAACAGCAGCATCGTCCTCAGTACTTGTTATTCAGTTGTTTCAAAATATTTACTCGTAAATATACTCAGTAGTAAGACGGCAGTCGCAAGTCGCTTGCAGAAATCATCAGCAGCAAGTCGCTTGATGCAGAAGCCAGTTTTTTAGGCAGAGAGAAAAGACCGATACAGCCGAATGCTTCGACTGCCTTCTTGCATTTATGACGTAAATCAAGTGGGAATATAGCCTAAGAGTTTAATACGTTTTCGATCGATGCTTAACTATCGATAGTAACTGGTTTCTATATTTCATGTACAAAACGGTGATCGATACTTAACTATCGACATTTTCATGTGTTATCTATAAAAAGGCCATCGACACCTAACTATCACAATTACCCAATCTTCAGGTTTCATGTACAAACAGGCCATCAATTTAAACCTATCGACAGAAGCTTATTTCTATGTGTCATGTGCAAAATGGCTACCATAGTACCCAATTTTCAAAAACACCCAGCTGCAAGTCTTTAATATCCACCTCACTCAATAGAAATTTACTAAATTAAATAATATTTAATGATGAGTAGGCACATATCAATATATTGCTTGTCTATTACTCATTTAGTTCTTTGCACAAGTAGCGTTCAAGATAATTTTGATAATAAATCATAATTAAATCCTGCATTGGAATATATTTCCAGAGGATGTCTTCTTTGTTCACATTTCGCACATTTTATAAATAATTCTTGGAAGCAAAACGTTGCAAATTATTAGTAAATTCAATATAATGCTAAAATAATGCAATAAATTATGTTGTGAGTCGAATTTACTTGGAAATTTTGTGTCGAAAAATAAATTGACAGAACCTGTCTGAGTTAAACACATAAATATAGGTTTTTGGAAGTTGGCTTTGATTAACTGCAGTCTTAACCTATGGGTGGTAGGCACGTGCATAGGCGTGCAATTTTGGGCGTATGTGTGTGGGTGTGTGTGTGTATGTGTGCGTGGAGTGAGGACAGGGGGAGGTAGGGAGTGTTTGTATACAATGTCAGAGGACGCCGGCGGAAACTTGTCAAACTGCAGGCAGCTTTGAGTATCGTGCCCGTGCACACTAATTGATCTCAGCGGAAAGATTACGGACGTAAGTAAATTGATAGCTTCAAAGAAAAAGTTTCACGTCAAAGTATATGGCTGTAGAAAGCTAACGGATACATGAGATGATGATGATGGAGATGGAGATGATGTTGAAGATGATGAAGATGATGTGGCACATGGATTAACAAACAAACGCATTCGCAAGTTTTCGAAAAGTTTTAGGCAACAAAATGTGTCATCATCTGCTTGAAGAGTTAAAGTGTGTGAGTTGGCATTTGAAAGTGTTGAAAGAACAACAAAAGCGTTGCAAGTTGCTATTATTATCGTTGTTGTTGTTGTTGCCGTTGAGATGATGCCGAGTAGATGCGTGTGCGACAAGGATTTCCACTTTTGATTATCTACGGCTTCAGGTCAGCAATTACCGAGAAGCAATGAGAGTCAAGTCAAACACTTTTCTCTAGTACCAGGCACGCACACACCTACACACATCGACCATATTTATGTATAGTATGTAGGTATGTGTATATACTTAAGCATATATATTCGCATAGACACGGACAGCAAATCCGTCTGGGGATCAGACAAATGACTTAATTACTTTTCAAGTCTGTTAATTAGTGTGCGCAGCAGCGCCAACAACAACAGCAACCACATTAAAACGGCGACAACAAGAACAAAAATAACAACTATCAGTGCGCTAGGCATTGGGATTGGGAAAGGGAATGATGACCACGCTGTCTGCGACTGCGGTGTTCTATGGCTCTGACTTGGTTAACAGACCAACCCACTATTCGCTCAAACACACACACATACACCCACACACATACACATAGGCATTGAGCGTGCTATGAACTCAAAAGCCAGCGCATGTCGGCCACTAATTCAGAAACAACAACAACAACAACAACAACACCACCGCAACAGAAAAAAAAAAACAAAAACGAATCCGCCGCAAAATGTAATGAAAAAAAAAACAACTTAAAAGTCATCTTCACTTCTGACGTAGCTAGATACCCTTCAATTTTTTTTTTATTCAACTTGATCGTTTTTGAACTTTTAAGGCGACTGTCCTGAATTATGAAATAAATAAAACCTTTTTAACACTTTTGATAGCTCATTATATGTTCTTCCTTTATCGTCTTGAAAAATCTTGTGTCTTTCCGTTTTTCAACTAACTTTTGACCTTTTTTATTTCTTCACTTTTTCACTCATAACAGGCTCTTCCTTTAGCGTCTTCCATAAATGACTTAGATTTTGAATTCCGTACCTAAGTGTGGCTTAATCTAAAACTCCTATTAAGTACATATAAAAACCACATATCTTAATTAATGAACGGAAATTCCAATTTTGAAATACTTGAATCTTTTTTGAATGAATGCAAAAGAAGTTTTTTTTCTAGAAATTGCTGAATTCTAGTTTTTGTTATATTTTCCCCGCTTTTGTTACACATTAGGAACTGTCTGTTCACTCATAAATTAAAAAAACACACTTTTCATCTAATTAAGCATATAAGGTTTTATAACCTGAACTATCTATTGTTAACTAATTATAGAAACACACAAATTTAAGCTAATTTTTGTGAATAAATAAAATGAAAAAAGTAATAAATAATAATATTATTAATAAATAACAAAATAAGTGCATATCTATTAATCTAGTTCTGAATAGATAATGCAATGAAATATCCGTATACAACCTACAGATGCATCCGTAGATAAATCGACATTTTGCTTTATTTTTCCAAACAAAATGAAATCTTTCATTTGCAATTTTAAGCTGATTTTTTCAAAGGGATATTCCGTGGTTAATGTTGCACGCCTTGTGGCCAAGCGCACTATGCCCTTGCACTTAGAAGAGAGGGTATCAAAAAGACAAGAAAGAGAGAAAAGAAAAAGAAAAACACAAACTAACGTGCAATCGTCTCGCGCGTACCCAAAGGACAGCCAAGTGTTGTTGGTGTTGTTGGTTTGCCTGTCTCTCTGTCTGTCCTTTCTTTTTTTTCTGCCCACTTTCCAATGCTTCACTTCGTCTATCTGTTTGAAGCGAACCGCAAGGCAGGCGCAAAGTTTAACATAAATTATAAGTAAAGGGACATGGCAGCGAATTCTCATTCAGGATGTCCTGGTGAATCCTTCGCTCTCTCCCCCTTTTTTGCCACGACCTGCTGTTTTGCATTCGCATTTTTTTTCGCCTTTTCTGAAGCATTTCAAGGTTGAGCGACTACTTTAACTAACTTGTCCAGCACTTGCAGTGAGTCGCTGTCATTTTATTGATGTTGTTATAACTAGGGCTTAAGTTATCTATATGCCACGATCCTTAAGACGGAACAGTACCCGAATATTATAATTACACGCATTTATCTGCGCAAGTACATACTGCCGCGGATACGGCATTAGACCTATTGATAAAAAATGTAAAATGTTTTATAAGAGTAGTTGCCCTTGTCTGTCCAAGTCGAGGATAGTTTCTCTTGGAATGGGATTGACTGAATAAACTCGAACAATATCTTGTTATATATAGTACATACGTGGTAGAGTGAACTATTATCTGAGCTGCCTTCTGAGCAGCCTTTAAAGATAAGTAGTTGACGGACAAACAATATCTATTATCTTTTTGTATGACAAATCAGCTTTTAAGCTTTGTCAATTAAATATGCAACTGCAAGCTGAAAACGCACCTCAATTGCTACAACAATTAGCTCCCTCTTTACCCAAACCAGTTGGTTGTATACCTCAACATCCATTAGCCAGCGATGTACCTAACTGACTTGCGCCGTGGGCGCTAAATTATTATTTAAATTATTATCCGGCGTGCCGCAAACATAACGACCCCTAAAGCTAAATGACATTTTCTATTTAGCTAAACAATCTTATGGGTGGCACGGAAAATGAGCTATTTCTTATTCGCGGACTCCTTCTTTCCGAATACCATAAACAGCTGACTATAAAACAGTTGTCGGGCAACATTCATTATCCAGCAGATTTTGGGCAGGGACAAAATGTTTGGCACCACATTGTGTAACCGATTCTGTAAATCATATCGAGCCAAAATACTATAAGCTATAGAAATAGTGAAAAGTGTGGTATAGAAAATTGATAATGATAGATACGTAAGATATTGGCAAATGAAACTGTGATAGAAGAAAGTATTTTGTATTACAATTAGTTGGAGAAAGGACGTCGATTGCTAAGTAAATTAGTTAACATCGCATTCGGCGACATCTGGAAAATGGCTGCACACTATCAAATTATTTAAACCAAGTTGTAAACGTTTCTACTATTGTTAATGATTTCTTTTTAATGCTTAAACAACTAAATAATGCACCAAATAACTAAAGTCGCTCAATTAATATTGTGTTTGAAATCACTTTTTTAAAAATTTATTTATTTATTAAATATTCACATTACTCCCACTTTTGTCGTTTACTTAACTAATCGATTCGGCGTTAAATATTTAAATTATTAATAGTGAAAGCAAAGTTGAACAATTTACATATATTCCCCAACACTAAGTACAAGCTTAAACAATTGCAAACGCTCTTTGAGATACATAATACAAATAATAATTATCGAGGATAATAATAATTATAAGCGCTATTATAATATTTTTCAAATTTAATTCATTCGCTCACATTATAATAATTAATTTAGAGTTTAACTTTACAACTTAACTAATAACCATTATTTTTGGGGGAAAAAAGCTCATAAAAGTGTTATTATAAAAATTGATAATAATAATAACTTTCTAATATAATTCATTCGCTCATATATATATAAATTAATTTAGAGTTTAACTTTACAACTTAATCATTATTTTTGGGGAAAAAAATAAAACTCATAAAATCAATTTTTGCAGTCCCTGATAATTATTATTATTTTTTAAAATCATGAAGCTAAATTTTCATTTCAAAACTTAAAGTAAGATTTCACTCAACAGATGATTGAAACTTTTTTCTTTTCATATAGTATAAGTATTTCCTACAATTTGATAGCAACATGTATTTGTAAGAGACAAATATCGGTGTCTAATATGTGCATCAAAGCTACTGAAAACTACAAACTTTATCAATTACACACATATTTTTGGACTACATAATTATCCTTTGAAAGACTTTAAACGTCGCCATTGTGCCTCAATGTGGAACAAATAAATTAATCGACTTTTGCTGCAGGCCACGATTTGAGGGCAGGCTGAAGGGAAGGTAGAGAAGAAGGCTTCGCAAATGAACTACTGCTTGGTTTTGTATCTACGATATGTTTGTGTATATACTTGTATGTATAGAAGTATATATGCATGTATATATATACTGTTTCCTACTTATGTTGGGCGCCTTGTTTGTTTGCTTGATTGCTTTTCCGCATTAACGCTGCCGTTGTCTCTTCCGCTGTGTCTGCCTCTTTGTCCGCCTCTGGCTTTGGTTCGGCCACGGCTACATCTTGTATTGTGGGCGTTGTTGCGGGGCGTGGCATTGCGTGTTTTATGATACAATTAAATGCTCGCTGTGCGCTGGCGAGCGGGCGAGCGGGCGAGCTCTCGCTTTCGCTGCTCTTGCCGCTTGGCGCTAGATTAATTGCACGCTCACTCAAATTACTCATACGACCCGTCTACGTCAATGGTCGTTGGTCCTTCTTGGCCGTTTCCTTGAAAAATGTTGTAGATGTTGTTGCGCCAGCGCTTAGGCGATTGCGTGCTGCTCTTAAGCACATTTTATACTTTTCATTTGTGTCATTTTCTGTTTTGGAGCAGGTGTTGCTCCTTCGGCTTTGGTTGCCGCAATGCCGCAGTGCCACAACAACTGCTACTACTACTACTGCTGCTGCTACTGCTGTTGTGGCGGAAACAAGCACTCGTAAATTACTTGAATAATGTAAATTACAATATTTACTCTTTTGTTGTTGTAGACTCACAGTTCAGCATCATTATCAGCACGGCCAATGGCAATGGTTGCGGCTGTTGCTGCCGAAGCTCTCCAAAGCTGCCCCCCATTGTCCAACAGCCCACAATCTACCCAATATCTATCCACCTACCTTTCCACCTATCAATCAGTGCTGCTTAAGTTTTGGGAACTGGGTCTTTGTCCTAGTATATTCCAAATATTGTTTACCTTTTGAAGCATATGGGTGGTAGTTGATCGACTCTTTATGAAAGTAGATTTCCAGAGGTGCTGTACTCTAGTGGTAAACATTTATCCACATAATGTTGGTATAGCGGCCAACTTTGTATTACCTCAGCAGTTCGAAATATCAGACTTACCATCCTTTTTATGTAAAGGAAGTATGTAGGTATAGGTAGTATAATTTGCTAAGGTATTCTGCAGAAATACCTATACTAAGTGATCACGTCTTTTTTATTTCACGTCTTTTGCCCATAATTTAATAAAAAGTGCGTTCAAGCAGTGAATATATTGATTAAGACAAGAAAAATGGCTTCAAAAATTGTGTACCGCAAGCGAATTATCGAAAAGTAATATGAAAAGCAATGTCAAAATACTTTTGACCAGCCTCAGAATCACATTCTGCTACGCAGGTAATCATAGAAATCTTTTGCTCTCTAAAAACTTTTAATATCGTCTCTCTCTTAAAACATGAATAGATAATGTTACTTTTCTCAGTTTGAAGAAACAGGCGGTTTTAGATTTTGCAATGAGTGTTGTCAAAATATGTTTTTCGACCATTGTACAAGTATATAAGATTTTCTTCAAATAGCTAGACAGAATAATATATCCAGTGTCTTATTTAAAAGTTATAGCAGTGACTGGCCTGTGCAGAGTATAGAATTAAAACTGACCGCCTAAATAAAACTTGATTTAGTAGAAATGTATTTGAAAATTTTATTCAAGTGCCAATGTAGCAGCAGGACATTCTTTCGAAGCACACAAGTACAGTGGCTCCAGGCCAACAGCATAAATGCACTGCCAGGGCCCGCTTAGTCGCCAGATCTCAATTCAATTAATCATCTGTTTTGTGACGTGAAATAATTTTTCACAGTTTTAAGAAGCAGTTGGACGTGCTTGGAGCTCGTTGTCTTTTACAGTAGTCATTTTTTTAATCAAATTTTTGTAATACCATTGTTTTTTGGATCGGCTTAGACAGGTAGGGGGCGTTACACTACTGTTGTGTTGAGCGTTCAAATTAATATGACCTGAAGTTGTTGTTATTCCTTTATGGTTTTCTTGTTAACATACTATACTTTGTACACTACTACATATTATACTGTGCGACTGTGTAAGTCAGATAAGTAGTTCAGTCAGCCTATTGAACTATTCCAACCTATTCCAACTAGTTCGTCCAAAAGTGGACACATCTCCACAAACTTAATGCCTACCTCTATACATACAAGTACGTACATACACGTATATAAGTAATGAGTTTCATTATGCGCCAGTCCGTGCTACTTTTCCAGCGCTATTTTTTGTTTTTGTTTTTTCGATTTAATTAAAGCACAACTGGAGCGCAACGAGCGTTGAAACGGTGGGCCTTGGTTGATTGCTTCGCATGTTGCTGTGTGATATTTCAGGCCGTCGTTCAACCTGCACATGGATGAGCATCATCGATGAATTGCGTTTCGTTTAATAGCCTCTGACGCCGGCCGAAATGCCACGCCACGCCCCGCTTCGCCGCGCCGTGCCGCGCCGCCCCTCCCAACACTGCCTCTCACCTTTTCTGCCTTTTGGTTCGCATGGCTTTACTCATTCAGCGTTGAGGCTCACTCGCATCCTCGTATGTTCGTATGCTCGTTTGTTGCTTCGTGCACGTAATTTCCGTTTCCGTTTGAGCGAACGGCAGCCGGCGACACGCGACAGCTGTTTGCACATACTTCACACACACACATACATATATATATATATATATATATATATATATATATATATATATATATATATATATATATATATATATATACATGCGTACATGTATTTGTGTGCATGTGTGTATGTGTGTGTGTGTGTCTGTGTGCATACACATACATATTGTTTTGCCGTTAAACATGCGTTTGCGCGTGTGCGTGTGCGTGCCATTACTGTGCCATTGACTGCGAATCGGGGCGTGAAGGCCATAACAAGTCTGATTATTGAATCAAAGATTCAATATTTAAAATTGCACACACGCAGTCAATAATTTTTGAGGCTGGCTGTACGAAAAAATATATATAATAGGCGCGCGCGTGGCTGCCTGGAAAATCCTAAAAGAGCAAAGACAGGCAGGCAGGATGGGGGCTGTTGATAGTCAAGCAAAGTCAAGCGGAAAGGTCAATATGTATTTTGAAATTACGGAAGGCATTTCTATCAAGAGGCATAACAAAAGGCAGCGAATCATTGTTTTTGCTCGATTTGGTTTTTAAATGAAAATGTGTCGGTAGAACAAACAAAGACAAAGAAAGACCGACATAGACATAGAAATACTATAGATAATAATAGGAACAGGAAATTCAAACAGTGCTTCAAAATATCTCCTAAATAATTGTAAGCGGTGCTTCTTTTCATAGTTGAATTGCACACATTTTAATTGAAATTAAACGCATCGAAATAAATGAGAAAAGTTGTTTTTTGTTTTTTAGTTCATTAGATAAATCGATGGTGTTTATAATGGAAGTCATTTCGGGCACGAAGAGTGAGTTAAAGGTGAGCAAAAGAGGGCATATAAATAGATAATGCTTTAAATTAAACGCATCGAAATAAATGACAAGAATTTATTTTGTTACCTTGTTCATTAGATAATTCGATGGAATTTATTATAGTAGCTATATCGAGCACGAAGATTTAGTTAAAGGTAAGCAGAAAATGGCAGTGGAAAAGGTGTAATAGAAAAATAGAAGGGAGTTATTAAAAAAGATAATGAAAATAAATAAAAAGGTAAACAAACAAACCAAATTTTTGATCTGAAAATAAATGCGTTTGCCAATTTGAATATTAGTTTTATCTAATGATCCTTATAGTTGTTTCCTTAAATTTTTCTTCTCAGCCAACGCTTTTACCTGAAGTTGTTGATTCACAGCTTTTAGGAAATATTTAAATTTTGCAACCAATTCAGATAGATTTAAGAAATTGGAGAAATATTTATTATTTACACATAACTGTAATCTTGTGTGGAAGTTATGTGATGAGTTGTAATCTACAAGAGATTTCAACAAAATATTACAATAGCAACAGTATTTTATAGTGATATTTTAGAATTTTTGAACACGTTTTTGCAAAACTTTGGGGTTCTTCGCATTATTTCTGGCTTGATAAATGATAAAAAGTCTCCTGTAAAGAAAAATCTGTCAATAATTAAGTATTTAACATTTACATGAAATGAGAGCATAAATAAAATGAATTATTATTATTTACACATAAACTGCAGCTTTTGTGTAGTAAAGAAAAATAATTATTGAAGCTTAATATTTAAGCAGCCAAACCGTAAATTAGCCTTCCGCGAGAACCCTCGTCGATTTTTATACAAAAGTTGGTAAGACCTGCATATAAAGAGCCTCACAATAAGGAATCAGATTAAAATGACGATAAATCGTTGTGAAAAAGCATTTACAGGCAGACAAAAAGCATTTCATCATTCGCTTTGTAAAACATTAAAAAAGAGAAAAATGAAAACTGTCATGCTGAATATTTTTGCCAGTAAGGCCTTTTCATTTGGTTTTTCAAAGAGTGCCATGATCCTTGCATTGCCTTGCATTTTACTGACAATGCGTGACAAATGGGGGATGCTAGCAGAGTGATGGGAGGATGTGAAGGAGGAGGTTGGTGTGTGTGTGTGTGTGTATGAGGTGTAGCACCACATCAAACGTTGTCATTTGCCAGCATAATCTTTGGCGCTTCAAAATATAATTTCCTTTTAATCTGCGGCAAACATTTTTGCACGGCAACAAATTTAATTACAGCAGCCGAAGCGACAGCGAGTGAAACAATAAGAGAGCCTGAGCGATGGCTTAACACATACACACACACACACCAACAAAAACCACACCAACATTAGCACGTGCATGGTTGTATGCGTGCGTGATTACGTAATTACGCATGTAGTATGTGCTTACTTAAAGCAATGCCGCGTGCTCTTCTCGTTGGTATTAGTGTCGGTGTCGTTGTCTGTGTCGGTGTTGGTGTTGGTGGTGTTTCCATTATTACTGCTCTAATTGTTATTTCTATTTGCACGGCAACGTCATCGCCATCGCCATCGCCAGCGCCATCCTCATCGTCAGTATTGTACGCTGTCTTAAAATTGAAGCGTCGACAGGCGGCTTAACGTCTTAAGGCGATTCATCGCATGAGGCTCTCATGCGTACACTTAAAAACGCAAAAAGGGCTCACACACTTTAATAAAAGCTTAAATATTGTTTTGAAGTAGCTGTTTAATTTAAACACTTTTAGGAAATTTGTCAAACGTTTCAAAATTTAATCGGGATCAAGTGCAATACGTATTAAATTATTCTTGCATAGGGGAAAAATAATGTAAATCTGTGGAATCTTAAAGCATTTGTTTTGATCTCAAGTCAAGGCGAATCGACGTAAAGTATCAAATATATTTCGATTCATCTTGAATGTTCACTTACCATAAATCAGGATAGTTTGAGCTTTATAAATTGTACTAAACAAATTATTCATAATTTAAAAATGTGTATAACGAAAATATATAAAAACTTTAAGTTTAATGACCATTAAAAAACGTATATTTATATTAATATACAAGTAATAATATTAACCATTTTAAGCCCTACACCTGGTTCTAATAATTAAATGCGTGGGACGGTAAACGTCTTTGAAACTCCTCAAACCTCATCCTGAACGCAACCCTGAGGATTATGACATCATTAAAGGACATTATACATATGTTGGGGGCATTTTGTTGAAACATTAAAATCTGCGGTTTTTCAATGCTTATACTAATTATATCAAAAAATCAGAAATTCCAACTCACAGACATAGACAATTAAATAACTGCGGTTATACTGTTTTTCTAGAATGGCCTCTCTCTTAATTCTACTATTGCCATTGTTATTAAATCCCCCTACACCCTTCTTAAATCGACGGTTATTGTCTCTGTTATTAGGACTGCAAATGTTAAATTCATAAATGTTAGAAGTTGCGATCACCCGTCTGTTATTATCTCTGTTATTAAGACTGCAAATGTTAAATTTATAAATGTTAAAAACTGCCAACACACAACTGCTATGGTCTTTGATGTTAAGACGGCAAATGTTAAATTCATAAATGTTAAAAGTTGCGATCACACAACTGTTATCGTCTCTGTTATTAAGACTCAGTTAAAACAGAATATAGTAAATCCGTGAAATAAATATCATTTCTGATGAAAAGATTGGCTAAAAAATTATGTGATAGGTTCAGTATATAGATATCATTTTTATGAAAATTTTTCTTTTGATGTAACATTTAGAAGTGGAAAGAAATTGTTGCTTAACATAAAATTGTCTGTCTTGTTGGGCTCATAATTATTACACATAGTTATCAATCTCTGGAACAGTGGGATAGATGGTGAGACAACTTGACATCGTTATAGCTGCTTAAAGAAATCAATCCAAGTTTTATGTAACACATTCCACGGACTACAAATGGATCGCCAAATCGTCAAACCTGCACACGAGTTACAGTATGCCTTAAAATTGTGCGAAGTTATGTTAACCGCTATGGAAACAACAACAATTACAGTAGGAACAAACGCACCTGTGACTGTTGTGATGACTGACTGTTGATTGTCTGTTGTCTGCATAAGTACATATGTAGATGTGTGTATCTGTGTGTGTGTGTTGAATGTGTGTATTTTCGCCTGTAATTGTTTATTTACATATTCATTTCAGTCGCGTGTGTGTAAGTTAATGCCTGTGTGTCTGTCTGTGTGTGTGTGTGTGTTTAGAAATACGTAAGATTAGCAAGAAGATTTGCGCAAAATTACGTTTCAAAAGCAACGACCCATCCTCCGGAGTCCCATTCCCACAATCTTACACTGCCTCACACAGCATTGGGATCGTGTTACTCTGCCTTTTGCCGTAGAAATATTTCATTGCATTTTTATGCAAAGTACTCAACTTTCAGTGTTTACACAACGTTTCAACATCTTCAAATAAAGCAAGTGGCAACCACAAGAATTTGAACAACGCCAACACCTTATTCCAAAACACCCAACCCCACCCCTTCCCCTCCACCTACTCGCCGCCTTACGTCTTCTGTCAGTCCCTCAATAGCAAACGCAAACGGAAATCATGGGCTACAGCATAGCATTCATAAACCTTTTTGGTAATTTCATGTAATTGAAAAGCGCTGAGCGTTTAAAGCAAACGATGCGTAACAGAACGAAACAGCGAGAGTCAAGGAGTGGCGTAAGTAGTCAGGTGCAGTGGTAAGGCAATATCCGTTTGGTAATCGAAAGTTTAAGGATAGCGATAGCAAAGTCCACATATTACACATACACGCCATCTTTGTACTGAAACGACAAAAAGTATGAACAGCTAAGATGCTGTCATTTCCAAAGTTTACATTGAAAAGTAGATGAGAGAGACGATATTAATAGATTGCAAGAAACAGAGATAGATCGATAGGTAAGAAGGGAGGTAGATGTCAAAATGGATATCCTGTAAATAAATCCTGTTTATAAATAGCAACAGATACACTTACGAAAAAATAGAATGAATAACTCTAGACTTAAATTTTAAATATTACTTTAAAAGTCACGATTTTCGAGTTGGAAAAAACTGTATAAATGGTGTATTACTAAACCTATGGAATCGTAAATTTTTACTTTATACTAATGCTATGTTTTTACTTTGAGGATGGAACTCTTGATAAAAATAAATAATAGAGAAATGGAGATAAAGACAATTTTTTAAATATATGTAAAACTTCATTATTAGATAGTAATTGAAATACATACAAAACAATCGATAAATATATGGATAGTAAACTAGAAAGATAGAGAAAATTAGGGAAGTAGAGAAGATATAAACGATATTAAATACTATGTAAAAGAAATAAAGATTACTAAGTAGACATGTTTTTAAAAATGTAGGAAACAAGGTAATTGATGAATTGATAAAAAAAGTATTCTTTATTCATAGTTTTTAAAAAACGTATAATTAAAAAGTTGGTACAGAATTAAAAACGATTACAAGATTGTTTGATTGATAAATATAGACGGACAGAAAAGTTAATAGTTATGCAAATAAAAGTATAGATAGAAATATAAATACTCAAATAACGGTCAATATTAAAATTAAAAGTAAACTATATATAGAGATTAAATAGGATATATCGTATTGTGCCTTACCATGATCTGAAGATTACGGGATCATATACGAACGATTAGTAAAAAATATACTTTTAGTACGAAAAAACGATTTTGTTTACAATATTTTTTTTATATAAATAAATAAATAATGTTGAAGGACTGTCGGGAAGAGGGGAAATGGTATAGGATATTCGAGACTGACGCAACTTTTCGTTTTATCCGTTGATAAATAATATATATTTTTACCTTATGAGGTCCCGGAATTAAACAATTTCCATAATTTTTAAGTTTTACAACATTTGTTTTAAAGTTATTTTTCTAAGTACTATATTACTCAATTAATGGGAATTTTTTTAGGCCCCCTCTGCGCTTCCCATAAAGAGCAGTTTATCAAAGTCGCTCATTATGTGAATAATGTTTGAATTAATCTCTAATTATAATTCCAAAACTTATTTTCTATTTGCAAGGGCACTAAAAAGCTCACAATTTTCATGGCATATGCCATACTAGAGCTGAGTGCAGTAAGTGGTTTAAGTGGATGAACATATGTGCCAATACCCATTGAGTGTCCTTTGGCAGCTGGCTTGATGTTTCAGCGGTAATACCAATTAGGGTTCTGCTCATCACGTTGGCAATACATCTCGACCAATGTCAGTTTCATTGTTGTGGGCAAGGGACTTCACTCGCCAGTTTCGGGTGGGGATGGGCTATCAGGTTGATGCAGGTTGCATCATGTCCTGCATATTTTATATGCTGTCATGCAGATAATGCCCAGCGACAACAACAACAGGGATATAAACAATAAAACAAGGAGGTGTTTAAAAATTAAATTAAATTTAAAAGTAATGGGCAGGCAAATGTACATACACTCAAAAAAATATTCTATTCTATTTGTTTATTTATTTATAAAACACTTCTGTGAATAAGAAATATACGTATTAAGCAAAATATGTATTAAAAACATATATTTTGAAGAAATTATTAAACGATCGGAAGACACTTTATAAATTGGATGCTATGTAATTAATGTACAATATGAACATAAAACCAAGATTCTTTAGAACATGTTACTTTTCCAGCGTGCTGTAAGAAGTGCTTTAAAAAGCTTTGAATAATTTATATTTATTTTTATGTTTTCGTGGCAGTAGGTAATGGGTACTTAAGAATTGGTCCCGCTTGATTATTTTATTCCATTCTTATTCTTTGATTGCACCGACTTAATTCTTAAGCCATTTAAATAAGCTCATTCGTGAATTCTGAATTCGTGGATCGAAAGCGAGGTCTTTTTTTGCATTTGTTCGACTGTCTGAACAGCTAAATTTCCGAAACTATTTAACCTACAGACACAAAATATATAAAGATAGACAGATATATTGTTCTTACTCCCATACAGACCATATACCACTTTTATTTAAATTGAAATTTGTCTATAAACAAATCTAATATTTATTAATAGTTATTTCGGGAAAAATTAAAACTTATGATAAGAAAGCAATTGAATATAGCGCGTTCGTAATGAAAGGTGATATAAATGTATGATTTGTTTTTAGGTGTACAAATATATAACTATATATACTATATATACTATATACTATATGTACTTGCGTATGTGTGCGTTTGTAAGTGTATGTGTATGTGTGCCCGTACGTGGGTACATTAAGAGAGATGCAACAACAACGAGGGCAACAAGAACAAGTAAAAAAGCTAAAGTCGGGTGTCCCGGCTTTGAAATACTCTGTACATATGTTTAGAATAATTATAGAAATTAAAAAAAGTAAGAGAATTACAAAAAAAAATTTTGATCGATTTTACCTTTCTCGGTATTCGAACTCACGTAAAGGGTGTATAATTGCATATATACAAAGCAATTGCGTCTATGTGAGTGTATGTATGTATATGCTCGTATATTCGTGTCTGTGTAAACATGTTAGAAGTCAACCAAACAGCAACATCAACAACAGCGGGCAGCGCTTGGGCAGCGCTGCAGCAGCAAATATATTTATGGCTATAACTTCTTGTTAAATCGGTCTATCATAGTGAAACTTGGCATACGGACACATAATAACTAACTGAAGGCATTTGCGAAATTTGCGTTCGAAATTCCAATAATTACGGGATTTGCATGGGAGAGGGGGGTGGGAGGGAAATTCCAAAATACACATTTTCTGCGTATTCACATAAGGCATCTGGGACTAAAATTTGGTGTCCGTAGGTCTTATAGTCTCCGAGATATAGGCGATTATACGAATGGAAAATCGGGAAAATCCCCATAGGGGGAAGTGGGAGGGAAAATCAAAAAAATAAAACAAACTTGCACAGCGTACACATATAACGCATCTTTGTGCACAGTTTGGTGTCTCTACCTCTTATAGTCTCTGAGATCTAGGTGTTCATACGGACAGACGGACAGACAGACAGACAGGGCTAGATCGACTCGTCTCGTCATGCTGATCAAGAATATATATACTTTGTGGGGTCTGCCACGCCACCTTCTGCCTGTTAAATTTTCAGCTCCCGCAAACCTAATATACTCTTGTACATTTTATGTACAGAGTATAAAAATCGCGGTGACAATTCAATTAAAATATTTTTGCATAAAATTTCACAATGCGAAAAGCCGCTTGAGCAGCCACAAAATGAATGGGAATATCCGTCAAAGCCTCAAACCATTTACGCGAGCAAATACACATTCATACGTACATATGAATATACCTTAAAAAAACTACTTACATACGCACGTTCGTATGTATGTTTGTGCCTGGAAAATGATCGCATGTGTGTGTGTGTGTGTGTGTGTTTTATAAATGGTTACAGGCTGATGGCTTTGCCCGGAAACTGCAAAACCTTAAATGCGTTTGCAAATTTTTAAACAACTTCCTACATGCTTGCCATTGGCGTTTGGTTGTCGCTGTTGTCGTCGTTGCCGCTTTTAACAATGTTAACCAACACACGCACACACACATGTATGCATCCTTTGGACAACAACATTTGTTGTATAAATAATAACAATGAAATTTACGTGCGCATTTTTCAATGTTCTGCAGTCTGCAAAATTCCACAAATTGTCCGCGCGGTTATTGTTGTTGGCCGCACTCGTTGACATTTTCATGTGGCGATTGTGCTGTTAACGTTCGCAGCTACAACGCCAACAACCACAGGAATACCAACAACATCGGTGTCAGCTCCAGTGGCAACAGCAGTGGCAATAACAGCAATCATTTGCGGCTTCTGACAGTTCGTCAGACGTCAGACGTTGATGTTCGGGTTGGATTGCTTGGATTGTTAGTTTCACTTTTGATTATTGTTAATGCAAAAACAACAACAACAACAACAACAAACAACACAGATAACAATTGTGCAGGTGCACAAGTGTGTGTGTGTGTTGAAGAGTTTTTCTTTTATCAAACAGACTGAGTCACGAATGTGTGGCCAAGTAGAAACTTCAGAAAGTGCTGTTTATAATGCTTGAAAAGATTTAAACGCAGATATAACATACCGTTAGTTATATAGCTGCAAGAGAATAGGTGTGTTCAAAGAATAAACCTGATCCAGCTAATACTTATTTGACCTAAATAAAGCCCATTTCAAACGCACTTGCTTTTGTAGCTTACTTTATTCTGATTACTAGACTCAAGGTCGATTCTCTCTAGAACGATGGCGATCGATGGCACCAATTTTAGTTTTCTACTGCATGTCCTTCGGCCAACACAGTCGCGATTTGCCAAGCTCGTCGCTATTCAAATATTCTAGGGCTTAGCTAGGTAGGGTCATAGCCATTTGTTGTTGCAAATCCGTTACAAAATTGGCGTTCCTCTAAATTTCGCTTTCAACTGTTCGTGTCCTATTTACGAGTATATTTATATAGTATTTACTCAGGAGTCTATATGTATATAGTATGAATATTCCATTCGCGATGTTCTTAGCACAGCTAACAGCTGCCATGGCATGGTTCCAGAATTTAAGCCCCCACATAAGTCGCGTGCGGTGTTTCTATTCAAATGGGCCGCCAGGTTTTATGGCATTGCACAAAGTCCTTTAGACCATTGCCTCTCTTTGCCAAACATGTTTAATGCCACCTGTGCGCTCAGTTGTTGTTCTGCGAGTATTATTGTTGTTGTGCGCAACTTTTGTATGTTACACACAAATACATATACCCATACATACTATATATGTATACAGAGACAGAGATGGCGACAGAGAGGGAGAGAGAGAGAGAGAAAGAGAGAGTATGTTGTTGTAACTCGTCGGCCCATTGCGTTCCACTTTGCTTTGGTTTTTGGCTTAAATTGTTGTACCTTTTCACGCCTTCGTTTTATGAATTTTTCAATTGTATATTTTTCGACTGGAAAATTTCAGCTGTTAGTGTTGGTTGAAATGCAAGCGATGGGAAGGGAAGGGCAGAGTGGAGGGAGTAGAGCACGCCGTGCTGCGGTTTGCCTGTGGAGCAGTGATGAGAGGATCGCGGAGGGCTTCTCTTGTTGCCGGTTAAGCACGGCTGTCTGTGTGTTTTGTGGCTCGTTGATGGCTTTTAATAGTTTCAAATTCATTTTGTATGTGTGTATGTGTGTGTGTGTGTGTGTGTGTGTGTGTGTGTGTGGTTGTACGAGTGCGACTGTTTGTGACTAAATTATAAACAATTCAACATAATGCTCCCATCTGGATGGTATGAGTTTGATTATTTTTAGTTGAATGTAGATAGTTGTTGTCATTATTGTTTTAAAACCCGGTGGTTACACACACAAATCCACACACATCCACTCAACATTTACACAGACATTTTAATTATTCATTTAACTGTGCTCAATAATTCGCTCAAAGTTTTGATTGCATTTTACCATAATGCGTTAAATAAACGGCAGTATCTGTATTGTTTTTCTGGCACTTCCATTGAGATATTGAGTGCTGTTTGTAGACAGTTTTTAAACTGATTTCATTGTGTGGTCGAATACCTTTTCACAATACAGAATGCACAATACCACCGCATTGATGCTATATGGAATTATGTTGCGAATTAAAGGAATTAAAAGCTAATAGCAGCGCAAACAAATTGTGCAAATTTCATTATTGCCTATTATCTAATTTGTGCAATTAACTCATTCCCATCGCCATAAACTATTCCCTCTGCAGCTCTAATCTGAGTCTTTATACAGGCCCCATTCCAAATGTCCTTATTGATTATTTTAAAGCCACCACTGCTTTAATTACTTGCAACAGACTTTGAAGACAATCGAATGCAAACATGAATAAACATTAACTTGGCACTATTTGTATATTTCTTTAATATCTGAAACAAATTGCATTGATTTAAAAATATTTTAAAAACTTATATATTCTTTTACATTTTCTTCTACATATTATTATCTTTAATGCCTTTTATTTCTGTGAAGATTCATCAAAATATGTGCACGATATCATATAAGGAGTTTAAATACGAACGATCGGTAGAAAAAAAGTTTTAGTACGAAAAACGATTTTGCTTATAATTATATCATAACTATATGTGGTGTCTAATCTAGATCGGTACATTTAGCATCTAGCTGCCAGAGGAATGATTCAATAAAGTTTTGGTTGCAACTTTACGTTTTACCCGTTGATAAATATCTTTTGTTACCTTATGGGGTCTCAGAATTAAACAATGCTATACCACATTTGTTTAAAAGCTATTTTTCCCAGGCTTTATCGCCACATAATTATAATCCTGGGGAAAAGGAGTTTCTAAACGCGTCTGTTGTCTTCGGCTTCATGAGTGGTATTATAAATGCTATTGTAAAAAAAGGCTTTTAATACTCCAATACCAATAGATAAAATACATAGTACAACACCAGTTTTTATTTTTGTACTTAAATGACTGTCTTTAATGCATATTGCGCAACCAAAAAATCGCAAATTTTCTTCTCAACATCAACCATCCAACGAAAAGTCGCATAAAGCTGACTTCGCCTTTGTAGTGCGGGGCAGAGGCGGGAGCAGCCTGTCCAGTCAACCAATCAACTTTTCCTATTAAGTTTTTAAGAACGCATTTGCTGAGCTGCCGTTTAACTTAAAGGATTTGCTTAAAGTGGTCGGTTTAGTCGCCTGGAATGTCGTTGGTGTGCGCTGAAGTCATATTGCGTTAAATTTCATTTCATTTGCCTTATTAGGCAAGCATAATGGGCCTTTGGCTACCATGGCGGCTTGTGCCTCTTTATGCAAACGATGTGCGAAGTGTGTTTGTGTTTGTGTGTGTGTGTGTGTGTGGTCCATTATGGCAGACAATATGATTCATTAAGTGCGCATATATATGAACGCCATTGTCTTTGCCGCAATTGAATTTAATGTTATTGTCCGTCCTTACGCGCAGGTGGATTAATTACATTGCACATATCGCATAATGGAGTGGCAGCAGGACTTGCCTCTATTTGTCCGGTCAATCAGCATAAAATGGCAAATACTCGGACTGCGCAACCATTTGATTGCGTTGTAGCCACTGTGTATACAATTTTGGTTAACAATTCAAGCCGAACAATTGACAAAATACTTACCGTTTATTGATTGCACAACTCAAGCAACCTTATCAATTATGTTTAATTACAAAAATTTGTACACATGCGGTAATTGTTGCTAAGACGCACACAGCAGTTGTCATGTAATTACATGAACAAATATTTGATCATGCACTGTGCAACAAAAAAGGGTTTTTAAATTAATTTTGGTTATTACCTTGAAGACTTTTTACAACTTCAAAAAAAATATATGTTTAATTGTGCATCAATAATTTAAGTACATCTCTTGATTATTACATTTCTAACAAATAGCTGTGATATAGTAATACACTTTTTTATAGGAACTTAGAAAAATTTAAAATTCAGTTAAAGGTTTATAAAATCTGAAATAGATACGGTCCGTATACTTGATTTTTGTTCCATCTTCAATGAGTTTAGAATTGCACGAATTTTATTTTTTTAATTTGTTCGATATTATGTACCTTAAATATTTCAAATAAACTCTTTGGAAGACTACCTGCTTAACAAGAATACTCGAAACAAATTTGTGCAATATTTGTAAGCTGTACTATCTTTTTTTCAGACACGTGCCTCTAATGAAAGCCAAAGCCATCATGCTTAAAAGCGCTTAAGAGTCTTTATTTAATACAAGTTATTCACTTTGTTAAACTATGAAATAAAAATGAAATGAGAAATTAAATTCAAGCTATTATTAATATGCGAGTACATATTAAAGTGTCGTTTATTCTCCAAGTGTATATGTATTACTTGGGAGTACACATATTCGGCTTGATTTGACTTAACTAAGTGTATCAGAGCTGTTGAATACAATGTAATTGTTGTTGGTCTGGCTGTTAGACTTGTTGTTGTTATGGCTTTACCATTGTCACTAATCACACTCAAAGGCGCTATATTAGATTGAAAACACAAATAATACGAGTATTTCACAAACACATAGACACAGACACAAACACAGTCACACAAACTCAATCAAGCATCCCCAGAGCCTATTTCGGCAGCTATTTGTGTCTGTGTTTGTGTGGGTGGGTCGGTGGGTGTGGGTGTGGGTGTGTGTTTGCATTGATGAAAGCAACAGCCGTTGCGTTGAGTACGACTGCTTTTGACTAGTTAGTTGTAGCTGTTGTCGTTGTTGTTGTTGCTATTGCCGTAAGTAGTTAGCAAAGTTCTTAGCAAAGGCTAAAGAAAACTTGTGGGCCAACCACACTGCGGCCTTTGGCATCAACGAGCATGAATTGAGCAGAGGCGTGCAAAAGCCAAATTCATGGAATTGACCGTGAGGGTCAGGTTGATGGCAAGCACCTTCCGAATTGTGTTGCCTACTTTTTTGGGCGGGCACTTATAGCCAAGCGCAAATAATTTGAATGCCTTTTCGTCTTTGCTCTTAATTAAATGAAATTTAATTTTTGTAATACGGCTGTATGTATATAATGCAATTAATTTGTTGCTAATATTAGCATACACAGAGCAAAAAGTGAAGTAAAATGATAAACAATAATCGGCAAAAACATAGTCATTGAACGCATTTATGCGTCAAATCATGGGCATATTTTCATGCTTGTAAAAAAATGAAAATGAAAAATATGATAAAGGAAATTAAATTGAATTTAGTTCAAATTACGATTAAGTCAAAAGGCCTACATTTGAAATAACTGATTGCATTTCAAGTAAACATTCGAATGTAAATATTATTTAGACCTCTAAATTATTTTTAGACCTCTATTTAACGAAGCAACCACTTCACGCATAAAACTTGTCAAAAGGCAGTAGAGCCGTTAATCTCCAATCAATAGAGTCGCTATACCTCTCCATTATCATAAACTATTGTTACTATCGGCTGAACTTTGTTAGAAAATTTTTGTCCACACATGTTTTCTCAATGAAAACACGTTGAATTCGCCAAACAGGTCTACATATACAATTTGTTTAATTTTCAGCTTAAATTCGTGTTACGCAATAAAAAATGTTTTGCGCAAAAAATATTGATCGTTTCAAATATCTTAACCGTTACTCTTAGGACTTGCACAGTTATAATAAATTAAAGATTAAATATTACTTTAAGATCGTTCAAAATATATAATAATTGATTATTTAAATTCATGCATTGAAACTTTATTTGTTATGCGGGTACTGGATTTTTTGGATTGAAAAATGTCAGAGATGTGTTGCAATAAATTTTCATAATGATTTACTCTGTATATTATAATCAAAAACAAGCTAACTAATCGACACAACTCTTAAAAAGTTCATACAAAACACATATGTGTGTTGCAGTATTATAGTTTTTATTTTTTGCACAAATTACAATTTAAATACGATTTGTAATATCGCTTCGATTTATGTTTATTGAAAGTGTGACAATTTTACATTAAATTCTATCATGAAATTCAATTTTGAAAAATGTATAAAATTAAATCGAATTAGAGTAGAATATTAGATGAAAAGCCCATCTCTGAAATTGTGAATAAAGTATATATTTTTCATTCTTAAGGTTTTATTGAGAATATGAAAATAATATGAATAAAATTTTAAAATAAAATGCCAATCCTAATTCTTTTTGAGATATTCTCTATATTTAACTATGATGCTAAGTAACAATACAATAAAGACTGAATTTATTTATCTGATTATTTTTATAAGGAATTGCCTTTTAACATTGTTATAACATGCTTATCCTTTATATATTTTGTTCTACTTAGTAATTGCTTCTTCAGCAAGTTTTTACAGCAAAGAAGGTGAGATGAAACTAATTGAAAGAAATTGCTGTTGTTCTCAATTGCCATACACACGATCTGAGCTATTTGAATTTTAAATTAGCTATGCAAACAGAAATTCATAAGAAATTGCTATTTAATTTTTTAAAATGTAGACTTAATTATTGTTTCCTGCTCGTAATTTTTCACTGCAAACATGAGGAGGTAAATGTGAGAGTAAGTGGAGGTCAGTGCCCATACGTCTTGTTTAATTTATTTATTGGGATAGTAATGTCAAGAATTTTAGTGCACTTCATTCAGCAGTACACCCATACATACGAGTAGACTCTTGTAACGGAAGTCGAAGGCATGCTAACCGGAAATGAGCAAAGCTTATGAGCCAATTCGACAGAGTTGAGCGCTGGCAAGGCGCCTCTTAGCCTTCAATGGCTTACAAGTCTTACAAGTTCCTCAGCTCTCTCTCTCTCAATCTCTCTCACTCGTTGTCTGTGGCTCTCTTTGAGTGAAAAGTGCGCAGAATATGGGGAAATTCGTTGGCAGTGGGCAAAGCACAAATGTGTGGCTGTCTAAAAATACTGCAAGCAAAACATTGATTGCGACAATCGTTTGTGTCTTCGGCTGCCTTCGGCAGCGTTTCGGCTCGCAGCGTCCGTAGCAGCATCGCTGGCTAGCATCAACAACATCAGCAGCAGCAATAGTGCAGTATCGCAGTAGCAGTAGCAGCGGCAACAGCGTCGCCGCCATTGCTGCTTCCACATTGTGTGACGCGTGTTGCATTTTCGAGCCGGCAAAAAGAATACGTCGCCGATTGCCGAAGGAAGCGTCGACAAGTGACGAGAAGTTGTGTATTGCCTGTCGCGCTTTTCAGTCTGCGTCGAGCTTTGCGCACAAACACACGGTAGGCACGGATGCTGTAAATTCCCTTCTGTACTCCTCCTGTTGGCATCGCATCGCATCGAACATTTTGTCGTCAATTTTATGTTTTCATTTCGCGTACGAGTTTCTTGTGTGTTCCTTTTTTTTTTATTTTTGTTTCACGGTCACATGTGCATCGGTTAGATTATGTTTTCCGGTCAAAACAAAGCAGAAACTGCAATTTTTTTGTTTGTGATTAACTGTAAGTGGTTGTGTGTGTGTGTGTGCGGTATAAACAAGTATTAAAGTTAAATTATGTGCCGAATAAATGGAAACGTTTCTAATAGGAATGTTGCGCGCCAAAAAATTAAGTAGCGCACATGTTGGCCACAGACATGTACTCTGGCAATCTTTCATGGTGGCAACAGAAACAGAAACACCAACAGCAGTAACAACAACAGCAGCCACATCAGATGTAACATATTTATATGCAAGCGTATATATGCCTTCAATTTAACTTTGGCCAACAGAGAAAAAATTGCTGTGAGTCTCTAATACTTATAATATATGCTAGACAAACAGACATACAAACAGACATACATACATATATGTATGAGTGGCTACATAATTTTTGCTGCTCTTCTGAGCTACTTAGCGAATTGGCTGACAGCAGACCGACACATATTTTTAGCCTCTTAGCGTGCCAAAGCAGCAGAAACAGCAATAACTACAAGCGGCTTTTTGAGAACAACAAAAATTTAGATAAAAGTAATCGGAAGCAGACAAAAAAAAAATATGCAAAGAGAGCAAAAATGTGCTTGTGAGATGCCAAACAACAAACAAGAATTCATTAAAAAAGCAACAAAAATTCAATTGTGGCCAACAGCTAGCCCCGCAGCTATTCCGCATTCATCCCATGCATCCAATTCCCCATCCCTCTCACCCCTCACAGCGAACCTAACTCATCATCGCTTTTTGTCGCAGCTGTTCGGAAAAATTATTACATATGCGCATTGTAGTTGCTGTTTTTCTTGTTGTTATTATTATTATTATTATTGAGAAAAAATTTGGCTATGCCAACAGCAGCAATAACATACAAATTGATAGCAACAACAATAACAACAATAGCAAGAACAACAAGTTTGACGAAGGTTTTTTCTTTCTGCCGCCTTGTCGCCGTGTCGCTCAATAAACATTTTTGAATGCCTTCTTGCACATTTTCCTTACAATTTCCCTTCTGACTGCTTCGTTTTCGCCTTACCGCGCCCCTGACTGTCTGACTGTCTGCCCTGCCTCTTTGCGCACTTACAACCATGTATACATACATATATATATAAATTTATATATGTATATGTGCGTATATATATATATCTAAAATATAATATTTGGTTCAAGGCTACCACGCACTGTGCACCGGCGTCGACATCGACATCGGCATCAGCATCGAGCGAGCCTTTAGTTCTTGCTGCCCATAAATTGTACACCAATTTTTGTAAAAATTTGTGAGTTCGTTGGCAATCGGAGTCGCAGTCGGAGTGGCAATCGAAGTTTTTTAGTAAGAATATAAAAAAAGAACTGCCTGCAAATTATGGCAGTAATTTAATTTTGTTGCTGAACACATTTTTAGGGCGTCTCTATAAGTCTACACTCGGATATTCATGTATATGTATATACACGAATAGTATATGTCTGTTCGATTTGTGAATTGCTTGACCCACATTGCTCGATGATTTTGATTCGATCGGACACATTGCTGTTCATAATTATTATTATATATGTTTTTTGAATGAATTAAGATTTTTGCATACTTTTGCTCACTTGTGGAATGAAAAAGGCGTATGCATGTTTTAATATTTTTAACCATACGAAATTCAAAGCTGAGGCTTTATAGTTTTTTAATTATGGTTACAAATTATCTTTCTTATATAGTATGTGTATTACAACAGTTTTTTCCAGCTTACTAAAGTCTGTAGAGCAATTTGTCCTCCCGTAATTATTTATTTGCATTCGACTCTATTGTTTGTTGTTATTATTGCTGTAAATAATAATAAATGTGGTTAGACTAAACATATCTATATCTAGTTCAGCTATGCTTACCGCGTTTACTCCCTTTTGGTTTTATATTTTTAAGGTGCCCTAAACTCCACACATGTTGAATGCTCCTTATTTAAACAATATATGTAGGCATATATTTTGCGCTAAAACAACATTAGGATATACACTATTTTGGTCATAATTCAACAAGCTTTATTCATATTTTCTATAAACAATAACTTAAATCAAACAATATGAAAATAATTCGAACTCTGGACGTAACGTCTTTCAATAGGGTTTGTCAAGTTTGGAAACAGTTTTGTCATTTTTCTTATATTTAAGAAGAATTTATTATTTATTTAAAGTTTTAAGCCAATTTTCTTGACGGAAAGGTTGAGAGTTCGCTTCAAGGCAAGCCATATTTCTTTTGCTAATTCAGATTCCCGACCACTTCCAGTACTCAGATTTTAAATCAATACAATTGTTATGAGTAGAAATCACCTTGGAATTTCGAATTTTAAGGGACTTGGGATAAGTTTCATGTGAAAATTAATTTTTTTTAATTTAACTTTGATATCATGATTGCAATTTAAATTTTCTTGACAATAATCTGAATGCAATAACAAGGATCAGACTTTCTTTCATATATCGATGCTACAATTGCTGATTTGTATTCATAAATACTAATCTTCCTAGGAGCTATTTTATGGTATCTTGTTAGATTTAATGTAAGAGGCGTTAGGATAATAAACATAACATCTTTTCGCTTTTATGTTGATTCAAAGCTTTACAGAATTTACAATTTATTAATTTAAAACGTATTATTTTTTATATATTTACACATTTCTTGATGTAATCCAAAACAAATCTATTTTTCTTTTTAATTTTATGTATTTATGTATTTATTTGTATATTTATTTATACAAGAATAGTTTATTGTATGTCAAGCCATTACATTTATTTGAAATTTAATTCTAACCGTGTCTTACTCCTCAAGTTAAGTCACAAGTAGCCTTAAAATTATGATGTCATAAATACAGCTTTATTTTAATGGCTTTAAAGGCTTAGAATGTTTCATTACGTATAAGCAGGCATTGGATTTAATTAGTTATAACTGCATGATGAGGTGCTGCACATCTGGAAAAGGTTGGCGATGTTAAAAGTTGAATCGTAGAGCGGTTTATAAATAAGATTGGCTTGCTTTTATTTCTGGCAGTTGTAGGCGATAAGGTCCAAGGTACTGCTGCAGGGTTCCATAATCCTTACGAGTATTTGTTTTTGAGTTGTGAGCTTGATAGTAGGTGAGATGTCGGTGCTGCCTATTTTGGCAATGCATTATAATGTCTACGAACATGTGTGCTATGCTGTACTTGTCGTGGAAGATCAGAGGGTATTTGAAAGGTGATTTTGCTGCTTCACTGCCCATTACCTTAATTGCAACAATGAGCAGTCAACCATATTAGATTGGTGCGTGGTGTACCTGCAGCGATAGTGCGTCTAATTGGCAATCGATAGCGCTTTGTATTCGAGGAATTTGCAATAGTTTGAACGGCAGATAAGGATTGAGCGCATATTGTTAATTGGATGATTTGTGCTAAGAATGTGCAAGAAGAAAGGGAAGAAGACAGGATACTTCCCTGACCCCTTCATCAGATTTTGCTGTATTAGACAGAATGATGTAACATAGTCGGCTCTTTATAACTTTGCTATGGAAGTTAATGAAGCACTCTTCAAATAGCCTCAATGGCATACTTTATTAGAAAAGGAAGAACTCTAGACTTAGATTTAGCTTTCGACTCAACATTCAGGTTATTTGTTTAAATCACTTTGTTGCAGAATCTACAAATTAATCGAGTGCATTTGGAATTAGTCGAATTTGAATGATGAAAATGCATTCAATGGGGAGAAATTTGTAGAGAATCAAACTCTATTGTGCATTTACTACAACGACTTGTTGTCTTTTGGCAGTTACAAACGTTCCCAACAATATAGGGTACCCATTTATTCACAGGGTATACAAAATAAATTAACACAATTTATATTTATTTGCTTATGTGTGCTATGGAAACACACAACCTACATACTATAGACATACACACACGTATGTGCATCTATATGGTGTAGCACTTATTATGTGCTGCTTCCATCTTTCAATTAGTTGCCCCCCAAAGTCGTTGAAGCGTAATGCGCTAATTGCTAATAGGAAAAGCAGATGCA
This sequence comes from Scaptodrosophila lebanonensis, assembly GCF_003285725.1. NCBI lineage: Eukaryota > Metazoa > Arthropoda > Insecta > Diptera > Drosophilidae > Scaptodrosophila > Scaptodrosophila lebanonensis. The sequence continues at coordinate 4,772,686 of NW_022060566.1, read as the reverse complement.
GGAGCAGCTTTTAGCCTTTTACCCTCCTTTAGTCTCCAATCTAATCTCTGTCGGCTGCAGCATATCCACATTCACATCCAAGTCTTGCTTAGTTATTGAAACGCACTGATTTTATGTTACTGAGTACTGCATGAAGAAGTAACAATGTTTCAGTGCGAAGAATGAACGCATGACGGATTGCGAATGCAACAAAACTTTCTGAACACATTCTTAAGCCAGAAACTTTAAAAGAGTGCTTCTTTTCTTATTCACCTTTCTGCAGAGCGCGTCAGCCAATAGCAACATCAACAGCAACAATAACAAAATTTCTGTAACTTTGTTATAAAAACACAATTTCCGCTGAGCCGCAACAGCAACCGTATCAGGACTTTAAATTATTTCTATGTTCTCATCGCATTTTCTGTTTAAGAGTGAACGATTTCTGATGTCGAACTGAGAGATGGTCAGAATTTATTTGTAGGTAAAAGATAAAGGAGACGAAGGACTCGACTGTGATATATCGTGTCATCAATTAAAGCTTTATAAAATAGTCAGCAAATGTTTAATTAACGAGTCGAACTATTAAAACAATTTTTATTCAAAAAGAATATTCAAATTTGTTAGGAATGTATATTTTTTCCGCTCTTTGAAAATTGTGGCCAGGCATCTAAAAATAAAATGTGTTGTAGCGGCGATGCTTTCTTATATTTTTCAAACGATTCCAAAGAACTATGTCGGGGTTTCCCTTATTTATGCGATTTTTAAAAGAACTAAAAACGCAGCATTTCATTTTTCCACCAATCACTGAATAACAGAATACACTCAACCTTTATAGAGGGGAGGGGAATGCTGGCGTAGCACTGTACCTTACTCTATAAAATGTAGCTGGCAGGCTTAGACATAAAAAATGTAAATTAAAAGTAAATTTGTACTCTCAGAGCTACATTTTATGAAAACATTTCTTATGTAGCTTACTTGTTGATTTAACAGAAACGAATGAACTATTTTTCAATTCCGCAAACCACAGTTCTCCAAGCTGTTGCGATTTGAGAATTCTTTAATTAGTTAATTTCTTTTAATTTTTCTTTTATAAAATATGACTTTAACGAATTAAGATAAAATTGTGCTGAAGAAAACTTAATTGAAGTGAAACCATTTGTTTTGTCAAAATAATGTCACACATCCAATCGGAAAACAACATTTTTAGTCAACTAATACTAAATAGCAAAAGAATGGACGGTTAATCGGAGTAATCGTATAAATATAGCCATTAAGTATTTACGACTTACTGGGTTTTTTTTTTTTTAAATGAAACCCTTTTGTTTTTTAGACATATAATTTATTTATTTTAATTAAAAATGTTATAGTAATTGTATACACAGAGCAGTTTTTGTTAAATTTGTAGATTATCCTAATTTGTTGTTAGTAAAGCAAACACAGTTTAATTTTGAGATTTTGAAGTGTAAAGCAGTGGGCGGAATGTGTGACATTTAGAGGCACTTTAAAGCTTTAATATCTTACAATTTATTATATCTAAGAGCGGCTGGCCAACGCTTTGCATTTTTCTGAAACAAAAAAGTATATTTTAGATTCAATATGTTTTAGTTTAAAAAGATTGTTAATTTCCCTTAATGGTAAAAAGTGACACATCAATAATAATGAAAAGCATTCGAAGAAGTGCTTCCAAAGGTACATGCATATGTATTCTTGATAGCTTCTATTACAAACAGGCTTAGTTGAGAAAATAAATACTTGTGTGCATTGCGTTAGATTGCATTGGAGTTTTTAAGAACTTAATACGAGTGTACATACAATCGTTACATAGCTTTCCCATCGGTCTACATACTTAGCATATTCATAAGTATGTGTAGCCCGTTTTTGGCTTTCAATGAGTCAAGTCAGTGCAGCTGGAGTGGGCAGGAGATAAGAGGAGAGGAGGCCCAGCCATCTCAAGCTCACACCGCTGCTCCTTGAACTCCTCCTGCCCGCTTGAGGAACACAAGTTGGGGCTCAAACTTTGGTTTCGTATGCGTATCATGTTATGCGCTTCCGACAAAATGCTGACTAAACAGCTAAATGTTTTTGCTCCATTTCGTTGTCCAGCTCTTGTCCATTTTCCATTTTATTTTGTGTGTGTTTGGCGTGTGTTTGTGGCACAAACAAACAGCGCAAAAAGAGGAATAGAAAGAAAAAAAAATAGAAAGTTTGCAAAGTGGCAAATATACAGCAGCAATTTAATTTCATTATTATGCAAAGAAAAATAATATGCTTGTTGGCTGAAAAGTGAACGCGTTGCCATTGTCTGGTACTGGCAGAGGGAGTGGGAGTAGGAGTGGGCCTCCAAATCTCCACCTCTCCACATCTCGACTTCCACTCGCGTGGCTTTTTGTTTCACTCGCTTTATGGAAATGAAATCTTGGTGCTGGCCGTCGTTCCGAGGCAAAATTGATTTTGTTTTTTCTACATTTTTTAATGCCACAATATTCTTTTCTGGTCAGCTGGAGCGGTTACTTGTTTTTGTCGCGCTCGCTTTAATGAAAGCGATTACAAGCCACGAGCAGCACAGACGATAATCACAAGTTGTGCCACAAAAAAGAATGAGAGAAATGAGGAAGTAAACCATTTCCTTTGTGGCCTAGTTGACGCCAACAGGACTCTCTTCAGCCTCCAGTCACTCTCCATACACTATCCTTCAAAGTGCTGGGTAGCGGCTACCAATTTGTAAAGTTGCTTCACATTTTTATGACATTTATTGAAATCGTTTTTATTTTATTTTCTTGTGTGCTTGTCAAAAATATTTGCAGCATGAAGCTTATAAAATAATTTGCACAAATGCTTTCTCCCTCAGCACCCCCCCCCCCCTCCCCCCCGTTCTATCTCGCTCTTGCTTTTACTAGTATTATTAGTTGTAGTTTTTAGTTTGCGCACTTTTTTGTTTGATAAGCTTGATAGCCAAATAGTTTTGCATTTTGCCATGAATTTGATGCAAACATGTTGACGAAGCGTAAAAAACACGCAAATGAACTTGATGAAAGGCTGTAGTTAAGCCTTATTAAAAACAGGAATGCATCTCTCCATGGATAACAAACAGTGGCCTGCCTTTCTCTTATTGAAGTGGTTGCTGAGGTGGTTTTGACCCAAGCCCAATTATTTCTCCCACAATTTCGCCAGGCTTGTAAAAACTTGAAGTAATGCGTTGAAAAAAACAAGCAAGACTTTATGGTCAACAAATTTTATGATTATTACGTATACTAAGTATTTGTGTTCATTCGGATTTTATTTATAACTTGCATTGTAGAGAAAGTGAGCGGGAAATTGTTTTGAAATTGATAATTGGTAGGGTATTGTTGCATTTTCTTAGGTTGCTGGCTCAGGGCTGACTAATGAGGAGTTTTGTCAACACGCTAAGAGGCTTATTTTCTCTAACTGTTAAAGTTTTTTGTATGACTGCAGCAGACTTGAGGTACTTTTTCTGTTTTCTCTTTGTACTCTAAGAGTATTATTTTATTCCTTCTTAAATATAGACAAACAAATTAAGCCATATTTTTTTAAATTGACAGATGAATGAGCTGTGTGGATGGAAGATAAAAGATTTGAATAGTCATGTTCACGTTTTGATTTTTCGAAAATAAATGCCAATTAGCAATTATAAGTTATATTTGCAGCACTTCATTGTATAGAAGATGTGTAGTTTGTATTTCTTTCGATAAACTTGTGGCTTGTTTCTTTGTTGGCTTAGATATTAATTACAATGAAGACATCAATTTATAGGCATTCAAGGTTTTTAACTGATTAGGAGTCTCAATAAAATAAAATCTGCAAACAATGTACGTGAGGCTAGTTTAATCAAAAGATGCAAACATATAAGTATACGCATATTAAAAAAGTGAATTATATATTGCTTGGAATATTTAGTCGTTTATATAGTTAATGATTTTTATACTTTAAGCAATAAATATGCCTATTTATGAATATTTATAATTGTTTAATTTTCATTTTACCTGAAGCCAATCCGTTTTTGAAACTATACTTATGTCTAAATGAATGAAATGGCTTAGTTAACATTTTTTAGAATTTAAATAAATATTTGAACTGAAATAATTATGGGAAAAATCTATTCTTTGGGAGTTAATAATTGTTTTTTTTTTGTTTTTGATTTTTGCTGTTTTTTTTACATCATCAATTGTACATTTCTTCGTCTAAAGTTTCCTTTAAGTCAGAGCTGTTCGTCTCGAATATTTCACGTGCGCAAAAAAAAAGAAATATTAAAATGTGCTGAAATTAATTTATGTTTAAGCCAAGTTGAGATGAAGCCGGAGCTAGAGACGAAGCCGAAGCCAACGTTTTGCACCAACTTGCGGTTTAATTAAAAATCAGCCAATTTTCTTTTAACTCGTACTTGTATCGTTTCTTTTTTTTCTCTCTTTCTGTGCACTTTTGCCGGCCATGGCAGGAGGAGTTGACTCCATATGTGGCATACATGAGCTCATGTACATGGTTTTAATCATACTTGGGTTCAATCGGGTGCTCTTCATTTTACTGTTCTGCTGCCTCGTCCCACCCATCGGCACGGCACAGGCACAGGCAGAAGGCACTGCATTTAAGCGCCCCTTTAACCCATACAGTTGACAACTGTGCTCATTGTCGCCCACTTGTAAAACGTGGCGACCACATCAAAATGAAAATATTTCTGCAAATGTTTTTTTTACATGCATATGTATATACATATCTGTTTACTATATGCATGTGTGTGTGTGTGTGTGTGTGTTGGTATTTGTGCTTGTATGGCTGCCCCAACTTTGGCACGCGTCTACGATTCTGTTTTATGCTCCTGCTGTTGCTGTTTCTGTTTCGGTGTCTGCTTCTGCCTCTGTTTTTGTCTGGTTTTTTTTTTTTTTTTTTTTTTTTGATTTAGCGTTGCTTTGTCAACAAGCTGCGTTCTTAATGAAAAGTTGCGCATTTCCATTTATAATTTTGCCAGTGAAAAGGACAGAAAGAGGAAATTGACAAGCGATTTAGCACCACTCAAAAAAAAAGGCTATATAAAAGAGTAGACGATTGCAGGGGCGTACGCAGCTTTTTACAGAAGGGCGACTAATTGTTTTTGTATTGCTTTGTAGCACATGTTATATATCTTTGCTTCAAAATATACAGAATAAACATCTCAAAAGAAGAGGAAGCCTTTTCCAAATGTTATTGTGACGTGGACTCGTTTGCTGAAATGAGAAGTAAAACAACTTCTTTTTTATTTATTATTATTTTTTTATAGAAGTTACCATATTCAAACGTCTTCATACTTTTACTAAACAAAAACCAGCTTATTTGTAGTTTTTTCTTTCATTTTATCAGTCATTGATTTAAATTTCATGATGCCCTTCACCTTAATTTTAACATTGTGGGGAAAAGTGGGCAATAAAAGCTAAGAAGAATCCCTCCCCCCTCTACAAATAATCAAGCATTAAGCAATAATCATAAAAACATAACAAAACCTTAAAAATCAAGCATTGCTACACTCTATGATTTGGTTATGTTAGGGCGTTAAGAACTATAGTACTTTACAAGTACTATATTTTTAGATTTTTAACTCTCTTGTGTACGCACTTGCTTAATTATTGTACGCAGTTCTCGCCTCTCTCTTTCTCTCTCACTTACACGCAGAAATGCGAAAATGCTCGAAGTGAAGATGTGTCAGCAATAATATTACGCATACGCTACGTGTGACTGTCAATAGAAGCGAGCTAAAGAGAAAGAGAAAGAGAGAAAGAGGGGGGCAAGGAGCAGAACAGGCAGATTACCAGGAAAATTAGCCTAATATCTGCCTGAATAAATATACAAAACGATATATTTTTGTGTAAACACATAGGTAAGTACGTGTGCACATAATACACGTGTGTGTAGTTATGGTTGACATATGTGCATATATGAGTATGTGTGTATGTGTGCTTGTGTGTGTGTGTGTGTGTGTATAAACAACATGAGCGACAATTCGATTACTGAAGGTACACGATGATCGCCCATGGTGACGACGACATCAACCTTCGTCTGCCTGCCAACTGTAGAAAACTCATTGTTGTTTTTTGTTTTTGTTGCTGCTGCTGCTGCTGTTGTTGTTGTTCCTGTTGTTGTTGTTGTTGCTGTTGTCGTTTCATAGACGATGGCTGCTGGCAGTGGCAGCAACTAAAAGTATTTAGTTCAAGTGCCAAATGAAATATTGACTATGCAACGTTCAATCTATATAAGTATGTGTGTGTGTGTGAGTCTGGGACTCTGAGCATATGGCGCGTGTGTTTGCTTGTGTGCGTTTTTGTTTGAGTGTGTATGTGTGTGAGCGCGCAGCTGGCGCTCACGTAAGATAGAATAAAAAGAAAAACCCGTGCTAACCCGCTAGCAAGACGAGCGAAACATACTCCCACAGTGTTCGACATATGTATTTTGACAGGCTTCAGTTCGAAGTTCAATTTGCTTATGTTCTTGCCATCCAGACAGCTTGTTGTTGATTTCAACAAAACGGTTGACTCTTTGCAAGAAATACATTTATTCTGGTATTTACGAATTTAATATGCTTCTTAGTTTGAAAGGATGGATACCATATTATAGGTACATACATATATAGTACTTGTATGATCGGCATGACGAGACGAATCGTAAGACTTCTGTTCGTCCATATGAACACCGACAACTTTTGAGCCAAAGCAGGTAGGGGCATTAGCCTTTGTATATTGACTTGTCATATCCATACGCAAATTAAATTAATTCTGGAGCTGTTTGTTTACTCATTCATTAATTTACAATATCGGGTACAAAATTATGCTTATCAATTTATTGGAAACGAAAATTCTGACCTCCTTTTCAGATCAATAGTTGAATGAGAACAACCAACAATGAAAGAATCGTTAGGCAAAAGGGAATGTAAATAGTGGAAACCAGTCATTTTATCAGAGATTATTATTTTTAATAAAAAAAATTCCTCAAGTGTCTCGAAGTTCATTCATAAAGTTCTTTTAAGAGCTAAACTCTTATCTGTTGGACTTACCCTAGTATTCAGATATTAAGTAAACGTAAGTCGCTAGTCGTTCTTTTTTTTTTTGCGTTTTAGCTTTTTAATTTGTTGGTGATAGCATGGAAGAGTAGTGTACCCTTAAATGCTGTTTTAAGATATCATAATTTTAATTATGTTCTTGTCTGGTTCAGATATTCTAAATTTAATTAATTTTTTAATTAATAATTGTCCAAAATGGGAAACTCACTTAAATCCCTGGGGCCTGGCATAGCTCAACGATCTAGCAAGTGCGCTTATAAAGTAGCAAAGTTATTTTTTTTACAATACAAGTATTTTTTATTGATAAAGGGGAGCATGGAACTTGGGTTCATGATTGTGACTTAATTGGCAAGATGATGTTTATTTTATATAAATAGCTAGCAGTGTGCCACAATAATCAAATAAATGACACTAAGCAACAATGTTCTTTGAGTTTTTTGGAGTAAGACGTTTGGTTGCCTTTTTTAGATTCAGCTTGGGTATGAAATCCATTTGTTTGTAAAAATAACACTTTGATATTTAATGTTCGCAATGATATGATCAATAATATGTGCCTGTTTGCTGCAAACTCAGTATTATTTACCAAAAAATGTTTTACTAATCATTTTGTTGGTATTTCTTTTGTTGTTTGCGCTTACTGTACATTAATAGTAAGCTGTTTTGAAGTTCATTTAGATGTGTTCCATTACTTAGGCAGGCTAGTGTTTAAACACACATGTATTGAGAAGCGCACGCACACACTATAATGTTGTTGTTCTATAATAATACATAATAATTATATGGCAAATATTTCTATATAGTCGAGTCACACACACACACACACACACACACACACAAACGCGCACACGTACTACATGATTTTATTGCTGTTGCTGCCATCATGATGGGAGCGTCGAGGTGGCCGCCGTCGCAGTAGCAGTCGCAGTCGTCAACGACGCTATAAAACAGCGCTCTGTCGACGTCAGCATTGACGTTCAAGGCGGCCACAGCCTCGTTGTCTGCCGCGACGACTTTTTCTGCTGCTGCTGCTGCTTCTTCTAATAATAAATTGCCAAAGAATTTATGCTTGACGTTAGCCGTTGCCGTTGCCGTTTGCAGCAACAAAACAAAAAATAGCAATCTCAGGTACTGTAGTTGTTGTTGCTGTAGCTGTAGCTGTTCTGTTATGATTTGTATTTATTACATGCACATATGTATTCCCTTTCCCCAGCCATGCTTTGTCTTAAATTTCGTTTCATTTCACTTCACAATTCTCGGCGCCTTGCCGTGCATTACACTTTTCTGAAGGTGTAGCCAATTTTTCACTTTCACTCTCACCTCCCAACTTGTCATTCAAATTGGCTTTTAGGCTCTGTAAATGTATATGTAGGGATGTGTTGGCATCTCTCGGGCCAAAAGCCACTTTATCGCACTCGCAAGCTCATCACACACTGCATATTCTCCCTTCTTATATGTAAGTACTCGCATACTCGTATACTTATACTTGTATATATGTATATGTATGTATGTGTGTATGTATGTATGTTTATTTCTTTTTTCAATGTTGACACAAACTTGCCGCTGATGATGTTGTAGTTGCTGTTGATGTTGCTGTTGTTGTTGGTTCTTCGTACATACTTTTTTGAAAAATATTAATCTTGTTGTTGTAGTTGTTGGGTTTCATGCCATAGCTGCTGTTCTTGACGATAATCAGCTTTAACATAGTCATATGCGTTTTGTCTCAGCGGCCGCTGCAAAGAAAAGTGAATCTTTTCTCTTCCCTTGGCATCACTTTTATGGTTGCACACAAGCATGGGTGTACGTGTATGTGTTGTGTGCGCGTTAGTGTACTATATGTATATGTATTGTCAAGGTTATGATGGCACAGTGCTATCAAAATAGATACGCGCCTTTCGCTCGGGTCACACAGTGGTTTGATCTCAATTTGTTTCAACTGGTCTAACACACTGCTGACATTCTTCTAAAGCGAAAGCCGTTCTTTTTTGATGTTCTACTTCAATTGTCCCTTTAGGAATATTCCAGTATGTTCCTTATATCGCCATACCAGTCATTCTGCAAATACTTGCTCGCTTAAGTACACATTTATTATAGTTATCTAGCTCGTTACTTATCTTCCAGCTCAGATTAGTGTCCTTACATCTTTTTACCACTCTTTATCGTGTTAATGGCTAAGCTAAAGGTTTTTCTAGAGAACAATGACAAACTCATAAAACAACAAACCCGGTTGGTTTATAGCATTAAATTAAATGAATTGTGATTTTCTACAGAAGTTCAGATAAGAAAATTGTGTTCCGCTAATAAACTGTTTTTTTTCATATTTCAGTTTTAAATTGGAATGTTTGTCAAAAATCATAAAACTTCAAAAATTGCGATTACAAATGACCTAGATTAACCTTAACTAAGTGTAACATCTTTTTTAAACATGGCTGGATTATATATTTTGAATATACGCTTTGGATGTTGTATCTCCCTTCATCTTAGCTGGATGTTGAAAAGTTATTGTGTTCTATTAATGTCACCAAGAAGAAAGATCAGTTCGATTTCGTTTTCATAAAATTTTTGCATTAAAAACACATTATATTTCGTTTTCATACAATTTTTACACTAAGAAAAAAGATCGAAAGCAGTCGTTTAACTATTTGAACATTTCTAAACCTAAAGAAATATATATTTTAAAAAACTAATGGGATTCGAGAAAGGTGACTAAAGTAAAATTAACTGCGATGAAACTAAGTTCGAATATAATGGTATAAGAACTATATCGTTATAAAAAATAGGTTTAAAAACTGTAGTTTTTCTAAAGCAGAATTGATGAAATTAGGCACTTCATTTGTTCTCTAGTTGCTTCACCATTAATCTTAAGTCTTTTCAATTAAAAATATTCAAAAAGCTACTTAATACAAATACTGCAACAAAAAAACTTAATTTATTAAATTTTATATAATTTGCCCTCTATATTTTATATCTCGCACCACTGTGCGATGCGTGTTTGGTCCTATACTTTCGCAAGTGGGCAAAGTTTGCGGCACTGATTTTGGAACTAGTTGCTCTTGGCTTCTAATTGAATTTTCAGCTTTTGCATATAAATGAAAATATGTGTGTGGAAAAATGCCTCCGCATATACTTACTACTCGAAGACCCTACCTCTATGTGTGTACAAAAGTTGCGTAAGTTGGCCAATGTGTGTGTGTGAGAGAGAGAAGAAATGAACTGCGTGAAAAGTTTTGTGCGAAAAAATGCTGCAATTGCTCCAAGAGTATTGTGCTTGGACTCAAGTTTTATTGCCGGTGAACAGCTCAAAATATTTTCGCAAGAGTCGCAAACTTTTGTGTGCAACTGTGGCACTCAAGAGAGTGTGTGAGTGAGACTGTGACTGTGACTGTGTATGTGCAGTCAGCACTTGTGCGTTGTCAGTCCGTTGCGTAGTATTAATTAATAATTAAAATAATTGTGCCGCCTTTGCTGCCATCGTTGCTTTGGCAACTCGTTAAGAGCACCCGCCAACAAACGCCGCACAGTTGTTGAGATACTTATTTTATGGTCACAATATGTGATTAATTTTGTAACCAATTGAGAATTCCAAGAAAAGTTAATCAGTTTATATTATTACTTGCAAAATATTTATACTCTGTACCCTAATGGTAAAAGGGTATACTCGTTTTATTATAGAATATCATATCAAATTTGAAATGATACGAGTATTTCTAAATTTGCGACCACATTAGCAGCATTTTTTTTTATGGCCAAACTGTAAAATGGTATACTAGTTTTATTATGGAATATCATATCATATTTGGTATCTGTTCTTAAATCGTAAATCTACATACGAAAATTTCTTAATGTGTATGCCATCCCAGTAGCACCACAGTTTCTAATATCTGGCTTTATCTTTTCAGCTTTCTCGTTCTGGCACACGAACGGAAAATTTGTTCAATTGTGAACAAACGAGCTGGCTTTTGAACCACTATGCGATGGCGGAATTGGTCGCACATATACACTGATAAACCGGCAGCTTATTGCGCGTGTGCGTGTGTGAATAAGCGCGTATGTTCGTATATATGTATATGTGTGTGTCTGTATATATGTATATGTATATACTGACGTGTTTGTGCGTGCGTGCGTTTCAAGTTTAATTTAAAGTTTAGTTGCAATTTAGAATTTTTCGGTGCTGGCAATTAAAAATTCAACGTGCAATCTGTGAAATGAGGCCCGACCGGGCCCAGGTCGACAGAGGAAGGCCGACACTACACTATCCTTCAGGCCGGGGACTCGACCCCGATCCGACCCGACCCGACCGTAACACCAACTCAAAATCTCAGTCCATTTTTATTGCGCGCGCTCGGACCGATGCTGATGCCGATGCCAACAAAAGGTTCAGCCGGAAGGAGTCGTTGTCGTCGTTCCACCCGTGCCCGTCTTCGACCCTGAACTCGTCCTCGTCCTCGTCTCTGTTTGTGTTTTGTTGTTGCGCGGACGCAACTCGGGCGCGTTTATTAGCTTTCATCGCAGCGCGCTTTTTATTATTTATTTATGCCGCTCCTTACATTTTTTCGGCTCTAAATATATGTATTTATTGTTTTTAATTTTTTTTTTTTTTGGTTTCTTGTTGTTTTTTTTTTCGCATAGTCTTGTGGAGAAAAATGAAATACGTTGTGATTTTTTTTGCAGTCCCTTTTTTTTCTGTGCTGTGCTCATGCCGAGGAAAAAAGTGAAATTATTTCGCTAGGCTATAAATATAAAACGCTTAACCCAGAAAGAAAAGCGTTTTAGTGCGTCTAAAAATAGCTTCAAAGTGTTGCTAAAAAGCCATACATATATATTTGTTCAAGATAATCCCATGGCAAACACAAAACAACAAAAATAACAGCAACAATAGTACAATATTTGGAAAAATATATCAACTAATGCGTGTACTTGGGGCCAACATGGCGTATGATTAACGTGGCATGTTTCTCTAATTGATTTGAGGTAAGCAGCATAATTATTTTAATTAATAAATGGCCATACTATGAAAGTCAGAATAGTGTTGAAGTGCCTTCCATTCATAATAAATATTAATTGCATAATTTAGCACAAAATGGACCGCAAATAAAATATGCATAAATTAAATTTTTGCTAATACATACACACATAGAAACGCACACAGAGACAGCCGCAGGCTGTGGCCCCGTGTAAATGTAAATATGTATGCGATTCTGGCACGTTATAAATTAAAAGCGCAAAAATATCTCGTTGTTTTAGTTGTGTTTTGCGGCAAAATTTGTATTAGAAACTAAATAAATTCACATGGCATGTGAAATATTTCCCACGGGGAAATGGTTCGCAACATTTGCGCGTACATGCATCCACATACAATACTCACATATATGTACACCTCTAGCTCCATAGTACGAGTATACTAGTACATATGTATGTTTGTACATAGAGAGAGAGAGAGAGAGGAAGGTGTAAATGGCGCGCTATAACATATGTATAACATACAAATGCTGTGCCTACAGTGGCAACACGCGATATTGCAACCAAAAACACATGACCCATTCGAAAAAAGAGCCTCTAATGGAGAGCACTACATTTTTATTTAAAAACTACAAAAAAGACGAGGTGGGCGGCGAAAAATGGATTGCAAATGTATGGACCAAATATATACTCTATACAGTGAAATCTGCTTTAGACGTACAACCATGGTTTTAGTGGATTTGTCCATCTAGGGGAGATGTTCACTCTTCGGATTTTGTCAGTGAAGCCACTCTTATCTGCGTTGTATATTTTTTGGTTTCATAGGATAGCATAGAAAGAAACGTGATTATTTAATTTGTTTCAATTAGGTGGACTTTCGTCTGTCCTCAGACTCCTCAGACTCCTGAAATCGCACACTTCCGTCTGCAACAGGATTGTATAGAGGATACTGCTGCTGAGAAGTTATAATGATTCATTGCAATTAATACAGTCTTCGCACTAATGTTAAATAATAATGTTTTTTTTTTTTTTTTTACAATTTACACTAAAAACTGATCAATTGGTTGCCAAAGTGGCTTTAATTATAGTGATGTCTCCTCTCGCTTAAAACATGTTTAAGCCACTTTTAAAAGTAGTATATCCTACCTAATACTTTTTTTAAGATATTACGAAAATATATATAAATGTATTTAAAAATGTCTGCATTTTCGCTTAAATGCCAAAAACTGCTGTACTTGTCAATCAAATTTGTCAGAATGCCACTTATTTAGTTGCCAGTAGTTGGCCATAAAGGTTAGGTTAAATTGTGTTTCTTGGTGGTTGGTTCTCTGTAATTATAACTTTGAAGCAATGCCGTCGTTTCATTGCTTATGAACGCCTACATGAATTTCTGATTAAAAACATAATTTCTAGACAGTCAGTGGGTTATTTCATTTGCTTTGAAGGTAAAGAAGCTGTTTTAACAGCTTCAACGACCCATAATTCTTGTTAAAAACGATGGGCTTATCGATTTTTCGAAAAGGTTGCTTTACGGAAAGAACGACTATCGGATATTGCAAAAATTATTTGTTTTGTTTTTTTTGTGCTTTTCATGCCATTGTGTAATATCTAAGCTGTGTGAATTAAATCCAGGAAAGTTTGAAAAAAATATTTTTTTAGCACTAACATTTTGTTGGAGTCGTAATTCTTAATTTTGAGTATTTACCTTAGCTGGGAAATAAATGTGAGAATTTGTGCTTATAGCTTCGCATGTATGTGTGCAAAATTTTTGTTCAGTTTGAGCACGTCCTGCATTATATAGGATATACTATATACATACATTACAAGCATTCATTGGTAGACTTATCGAAATGTCAGGAGCGTCTGGCTGTCAATTATATATGGGTCGTAAATCGTTTACTAAACATGAAGCTAGCAAGAAAAAGTGCTCGCAAATAAAATAAATCCATGCTTATGTTAAAATACTCACACAAACCTAAGTGTTGTCCAAATAATTGAAAACCTTCAACTTACAAAATACGAGTACGGGCAGCTCTCCAGAGTCCATAGAGTCTGGCTAAATGACGATGCGATTATCTGCTTTAATGCTTTTAGAGAGCATACAAGATTCGTAATCTGCGCCCAGAACGAACACTTAAGTACATACAAACAGCATATAATGTTAACCTAATTATGCAGTTAACATTAATTGTTGTATTTTGCTAAAATAAATTTCATTATTTTACGAGTCGTAGCCAACATTTCTCGAGCAATTTGTGCGGTAAGAGCACATTTTACTGCTCTACTTACATATACTTATGTGTGTATGTATGTGTATTGTAATGGCAAGTACATACTTCACATATAAATTACGCCATACTCTCAGCTATGTGAGTGTGTGTGAGTGTGTGTGAGTGTGTGTGAGTGTGTGTGTGTGTGGGCCTGCGTATCTCTGTGGCTCTGTGGCTCTGTGTGTCTGTGTCTGTGTGTGGAAAAAACAATTCATGCGCCACTTTGCGCCATAAAAATATGGCAACGCCTTGTCGCATCTTCACGCAAAACACATTTAGAATTTAAAGTTTGTTTCAGTGATTTTTATGCATTTTATTGCATTTTATTATTGCATTTCATTTGGAAAAATGGCTAGCTGGCTGTGTTGCAAGTGTGTGCGTCCGTTTGTTCGTATGTTCCTCTCTGTGTATGTCTGTCTGTCAGTCTGTATGTAATAAAAAAGTAACGGATCGACTGCGACGCGAAATTCCCAAGCGAAATATGATAAAACTCAACGCGGCTCGTTTCCTTTTTGATTTGTGTTTCTGACCTACAAAACGAAAAAGAAACCACATAAACGTACATTAGGAAAGTCCTTCTTGTTGCATCAACGACTATATACACTTGACTAGCATTATGTTCACCGATTTCCCTCTTATTACCAATCATGCTGCCTGCATGGAATTTCGAAATGAAAACTCTTCTTAATTTAGCTCAAATTTTAAACTGACTATAAAGTTTGATGGTCATTAAAAACTCAACTAAACTAAATATTTAAAGCTAGCACATAAATAATATAGTATAATGTAAATTCAAAATTTAATTTAGATTATTTTTAATTTCATTTCTTTGAATTTATGCTTGATAAATAAATATTAACTAATATATGTAACACTCGGCTTAACGACTGAGTTGTTGAAAAGACTAGTTCTGTAACATATAAGTAGCTCTACTTGTTGCACTTGAAACTAATTACCAATAAATAAATATAACATAAACCATCCTCCTGCTGCATGTGCTTTGCAGCTATGTGGGTTCTGCATGTGAAGTTCACATCTGTAGTGTATATTTTTTACAGTAAAATGGTATGTGTGCCTAGTTACTAGCAATGCAATTATCTATGTTTTAAACATATTAAGTGACGTAGATTTCATTCTCAGTGAGGGGAAACAGTAAATGAAATATTTAAATTATTTTTGAACAAACTCTATAGAAGCAACATCATTAATCAGATCGTATAGAAGTTACTGAAAATGTAAGCTAACTTTTCAAAAAAAAAAACAGAAAAAAAAACCGGCAATGCCTTTTGTAAAGTGCTAACATAGCCCCGTAAAGGTTGTGATATCTTTTGATAGGGTATAGAGCGGCAACTAAAAATATGAAAGGCGAAACAAAAGCCAAATCGACAGGCGGTCGGCAGCATATAAATAATAATAATAAAGCACAAGCGGAAGTACCTACATAATACATAGATGTGTGGGGATTTTGAAGTTGTTAGACTCGTCTAAAGCCGTTTAAAATGCAACGGGTTTTGTTGTGTACAGTTGTATGTGTGGTTGTGTGTGTGTGTGGTTTGGTGAGCGTGCAATTTGTTGTTGTTTTAGATTTGTTGCTAATACGCGAAGATTTTTGTGAAATGTCAAAAAATTCAGCAGAGAATACGTGATTGATTGTGGGTTTATTCGTGTGTGTAGGAGTGCGAATGAAAAATATAGTTGACGTCCTACTTCCACACACACACACATACGCACACTCAATCACGCACACACACACACACGTATACACACACACATAATAGCATCCGCGTACGATGCTCTTTGAAACGCTGCCAAGTGCCTGACAAAATTCAACAATGTACATGCCAGTGTGGACGTTTTGTGGATGCCTATTTTGGTCAATTTGGCTGTTGCAGCATAAAAATATGTAGCACACTTTAGAGCGCACATAAAGTAGTTGCCACACTCAAAGCGCACGCACACATGCACATAGAGACGACAGCAGACAGTTTGTGTGTGTGTGTGTGTGTGTGTGTGTGTGTGCCGTTAGCCCTGGAAAAGTGTTGACAAATTTATGGCTTTGTTTTGTTGCAATTTGTTATTTGATTGAATGTTGTTGCTTAGTTGAGCTTCACAATTGATGTTGCTGCAGAATTGAAACAGACGTCATTGTCGCTGACGATTCAGATGACTGGATTAGCACAGGAGTCCAGCCAGAGATGCTGCTGGATAAATGGAATCATTTCAAGTGTGAAATAATCATCATCATGATGATGTTGTGATTTAACAGACAGTATGCTTTCAACATTTCTTTTTTACGGCTGTCACATTGAAAAATATTCAAGTAGAATACGAAACTGGCAACGAGAAACGAGAATGTCAACCTCAAATTGATAATGCAATGGTAGTCCATTTATTTCGTATATTTTTCAAAAAATTTATAATAAATTCATATTAATACATCAACAAAAATTAACAACTTATGAATTTGCTGTGTTGTTTATTTGCTCGTCTGCTTCAGAGCTATAACTGAAATATTGAAAAATAAGACGATTTCAAAATTTTTGTCTTTGATTTGATTGATTGTTTTTCTGAATTGTGGAAATTCCTAATTCAAGTTCAACAGAAAAATGTTTTAAATGTTTGTTTAAAAAAAACGCTTAAAAAGTTTCCATAATTGGTTTCAACAACTTATATATAAAAACAATTAAAATGTTGCTGGAAATGTTTTTTAAAATATTCATCATTTTGCAATGCATTGCGCAACAATTTTATTTTTCAGATCACTTTAGTTAATTTGTGGTCGACGTATTTGTTTTTTTTCTTTTGCCATTTAGGATCTTTGGTTTTTTGCAAAACGGTTTGCTTGTTTCCAACAAATAATAAAACTTTTGGTTTATTTGCAATTTACAACGATTAAATCCATCGAAAATGTTGCTGGAAATGTTTTTAAAACTTCATTTAAATTATTTTGTAATGCAATGCGCAAACTTTTTAATTTTTCAGAACACTTTAGTTAATTTGTGCTCGACGTATTTATTTATGTTTTTTTTTTGCCACTTGGCTTTTTGCAAAAATGTTTGATTTGAAAATATTTATGGAACGAAATTCATTTGTTAAAGTGTTTTCTTTCTTTTTTGAAAAAGGGCTGCATTCGTTTCACAAATTGGCAAAAATATTAAAAAATATATATGCATACTATTTCTGAGTTTGCTCTCAATTTCTTTTTCGATAGTTTGTTGGCTTTTCCGGCTCTCTGAGCGCAGCTCAAACACCCTCAATAGCCTGTTCTCGACACAGGCAGTGCCAAATCTAGTAAAAAAATATTTGTGTTTATGCTCAGGCAGGCAGTCCTTCAAGTCATGAAGCTAGGCAGCTAACCAACCAACCAACACCATTACCAACATAACTACCATTACCAGCATTAGAAGTAGAAGTACGAGTAAAAGAAGGTTCTAGAAGCAGCGTGAACATATTTTGGCTGTCCCTTTAGCCCCTGGCTCCTGGCTGGCTTGGGCCTCGTTCAACATGCTGATGGTATTGACATTTGGCTTTGGTCATTTCGCATGCTGAACGCAGCCTGGGAAATAGTTTAAATTGGCTGTTAACTGATTTCGGCTTACAGCTTGACCCTTGGGCGAGGGCAGTGCAAATAAAAAAAAGACCAACGGAGATTTCAGTTTATAGCCCCGTCGCGTCGGAAGTGCCGGCCAAGTATGTGAGTTCGTCCGTGTGTTTATGCAGTTGGCGCGCCATTTGGTGGCCATTTGGCAGTCGATAAAAATGCCCTGCAAAATTGTGCAACGCCCAAAGGGGGCGTGTGCGTAATATTTTTGCAACTAACACTAAATAAAAAATAAAACTATTCGCACGCACAGTGGAATCATGCAAAGGTTTTCCAAAATAGATTCTAAGACATGATTTTGAAAAATATATCTTTTTCTTTTAGATGAGCTGTAGAGTTGAGTCGATGAAGCTTTCAGTTTATGGAAAAGTTTTGTGCCTGCTGGTTTGAAACTCTAAGGACTTTGAAGGGGAAGCATTAATTCTTTAAGAAATATATTAAATGTGATTTCGGTGAACATCCGTTGTAAGTTTGATACAAATAATTTTAGTTTATTTAATGGTGAATTTTTTTAACTTAAATTTGTTTAACTTTAGGGTTTGGGATTATTTGTCTCAAACATACGACCAGCTTCAGAGCTTAACTTTACGTCTTGACGGACGAATGACGAAGACCCATTGTGACGAGCTCAGACATAACGTATTTTTCTTAACATACAGATTTTCTTCTTGTAATTTAATGTCTGACCGCAGCGTAATCGATTATTAATTACTTTCTACGCTGGGTAATTGAAATAGATTCTAAACACACATTTTGCAACATATAATGAGCGCAGAACCATCATAGTATTGTATAACCGAAGTAGAAATATTGTAACAGCTCTTAGGAAGATGGTTTTCATTTAAAAAAAAAAAAAAAACAATAAAGAATAAAATTAGCTCCAGTCAATCAATCCACCGATCGGCACAAGACGTGTACAACACATTTAAAGTTCATCAGAATTTGCTTCATATGATAAAAACTAATATTACTTTGATTTTTGTAGGACTGTAAAAAAAAAAAAAACATTTCATTAAACCATTCATGTTAATTGTGTTATAGGAAGACAATTAAAAGTCTGTTCCTTTAATGGAATGAAATGTGCTTCAAACTGCGTTGGTCTCTTAAAAATATGCTGCAAAACCGTAAAAGACAATAAAAAATGTATTTGCTTTTTCAACTCTTTAGTTTGGTTAATGTTGAAAAAAATGCGTTTACTTTTATGACCCGATTACACGTTTATTTTTTCATCATTCGTTTGTTATCGTTGGTTTAATATTTTCACGTGAACTCAAAAAATGTAAATGATGGTCGCATGCGTGAAAGCGTGTGTATTGTAAATTTTTTTTTTTGCTGTCAATAAAACGATTTCTATCGTATAACATTGGGAAGAAAATCGCTGAGCCCGCATTAAAATTGTGATGCATTAACCGTTTTTTATAATTATTTAAAAGTGTAACTTTTTTGTTATTTAAAAAAATCTGCTGCTGATTAATGCTAAGGGCACACAAATATTAATCGAGAATATTAAGAGTGTATTCAAAAAATTAAAAATTAATTATAAATAAAATGCAGCGAGTAAATACAAAAAAAAAGAACTGTTTTATATGCATGTGTGTATTTTAAACTGCCAATTGCCCCACGTAGTCAAACGACCGGCAGACCCAAGAAAATATGCTCTGGTTCTAGGATATTTGATGATATTTTCTGCATTCACCTCGCCGTGGCAACACCTGTGAAAATCATTGTGGCTTGTCCCCTTGAAATAGCTCGAAGTTGTTATATTATGGCTTGGCTGCTGGACCAGGAAAATAAACTTATGCTTCGGAAATAAGCCGTAGATAACTGTCTACTACAAGTTTAGTTCTCGCCACCAAAAAACCCTCCTACCAATATAATATATTTAAAATAGGCGTAGAAATAAAACTTTAATCATTTGATAAAACAACAGAACAAAACAGATGAGTTCTTGCGATGATGAAATGGTCCTGAAATTGGGCTTACTTAGTGGGTCTTTATAATTACTTGTAGCATTAGATTGGAGTAAATAGATGATATTCTAGTGTTATTAAATGAAATGGCACTTAATAAAAATAAGATAATAAGAAACCAACTGCTAACTGCTTAATACTTTTGAATTCTTTTGTCATTGAAATTGCAATTCTGGCTTTCTAATTGAAGATAACTTTGTATTTAAATAATATAAATATAGTGGGCACAGGTTTGTGTTGAACACAAAAAAACTTATAATTAAATATTACAGCTGCGGCTGAGATTTATGGGGTAAATTTTTGTATTACAAAGGCACATAAAGTTACAAAGTGAGGTTGACAGCAATGGCCGAACTGCCCACACGAAAGGCCACAGAAGTCCAAAAATGAAAATGCCAAATGCGAAAAAGCAACAACAAAAAATGGAATAAAATTGAAATAGTTGCAATAAATAATTCAAGCTCAAAATATTTGCGTATTTCAAATGCACAAAAACAATTGACCAGGTTCCAACCCCCCTCCTCACCCGATTCTCTGCTTGTTCGTGTAATTTTTGGCATTACGCATACGCTGTGTGGTGCCAGCAATTTATGCGTTCAGTTTATTGCACGTTTTTGTTAATTGTGCAAGGAGGCGTTAACGCTACAACTTTACAAATATTTAAACATGCACATTTCATGCTTTAATGTTCGAATGTGGATAGTAAAAAAATTATATATATACGAGTATAAATAAATGGGCATGATGCGCCAATCGGACTTTAAAGCTGTTTTTAATTGAATGGCCCGATGTTTTGTTTTAATTTAAGCGAATTTTATGACATGCTGGCTATGCTCCATAAATATAGCTGAATGAAAAATCCAATAAATGCATAAATACTCGCATATAAAAGCGCTTATGGTATGCATTCATAATGCCTTAGGTAACAAAACACACACGCACACACACAGAGAGCAAGCAAGCAAATGAATTACAGCAACAATAACATAAATTAAACACTTAATGCATTTAACTTTAGAAAACTTCTCTTTCTGTCGCTTGCAAAACTTTATAAGCCTCGGCAACGTGTCGGGCATAAATTATGGTAGTTCTAAGACAAACAAACAGCTCAATGAAAATTTTTGTGCACACTATACTATCTAAAGGGAAATTAAATTAAACACACTATCAGTTTTTCAGCTGGTCATACATCTGAACACACAAGGCCATCCATCCCTCATATCCACATACGCCCCATATCCCACAATATACGACTGTAGTCTATTTAGGCATTGTGTATGTGTGTGTGTATGTGTGTAAATATTAATACTCTTTGCCAGAATACAAAAGGACTAAGCTGAGAAATTCAACAAACTTGCAATTTTCTCATACCACTACAGTGCACAGTGAAGCCTAATGTGCAACTACTAAATAAATAATAATAAATAAATGCATGGCTAATTTATTATATACAGATTTTATATTTATATCTATATTATATTGCCTGTGCGAGCAAACGACTGAGTGCCTTTCTAATTCTTATCTGCTAAAACGGAACAGTAAATAATATAAGACAGATGCTGCTGAACAAAAATATACCAACTCATTAGGTTTCATACAAAAGGAGGGAAACTTTGTATGCTTTTTCGTATTGAGAATTGCTCGTGCTGGGCCGCAGCAAAATAAGGAAATGTAGGATGGTATTGTATATCCTATATAGGAGAAATTCATATATATCGATCTTCATTTTTTATGCTACTTTTTAAGAAATCATAAGCTCTTCAAACTAAAAATCTCTTGCAATATAAAACATTTTGCTTATATTTTTTTATAGGCAAGTTTTTTTTTTACATTTAAATGCAATCAAAGCTGTTTCAAATGAAATATTTGTTTAGACATTAAGGGCGAATATAAGGACTGACTAATAGTTTGTATTTTATTTGGCATGATGGTAGTTCCTCGACATTAAAAAGCGAACCATTCAGCCAGGTTTTTTTTTTTTTTTTTTTTTGGTGATTGTACCGAAAAACTTATTGGCTTGCTCTTTTAAAAAAATCGCATATTCATTTTTGAATATTTTTGAATTATGTTAATTGTAGTTTATTTAATTAGAGTTCCATTTCAAAGCACCATTAAAACATTAAAACATTCTATTAATGTACCAGAGAAATGGGATCAATTCATCTTGTAAATGGTTGAAATTAGGCTAAACTGATAAAACTCAATATATATTAATATAACTATCGATTTCTATCTCTGGAGTCTTAAGTTTTCGGTGCGATAAGCATTTTCTATCTTGTCTATGCCACTCATTGTAAAACTCATTAGTGAAGTGACCGGAAATCTTATGAAATCTGTAAAGACACTAAAAGGATTCGCACATCCTTTTGCTTGCCTAACGTACCTAAATATACAAGCACACAAACACAAACACACACACACACACATGCACAGAGGCACGAAGGCACACGCCCAGTCACTGAAGCAGTCATGCATGTACTTCAATTTTTCAGCAAAATGAGTGCACATTTGACAAACACACCTTCAGTGTCATGTGGCCAAATCTCTGCTCGACATATGTGCGTGTGTCTATGCATATATATGTGTGTGTGTGTGTATGCTGGACAAGCACTGCTGGGTGCCGCACGTGTGTAGATTCTTGCCACACACACACACACACACACACACAGAGACAGATATGGACATACCAGCACATGTAAATATGTTTTTTTTTCTTACATGCTCCCTCCTCTATATCTCCTCCTACTTTACGAGTTTGCAGAAAATGTTGGCCAAAAAACTTCGGGCAAGAAAATAGATTTATATGTATGTATATACATAGTTGGTATATAGAGGGGCAACCTAATATGCACATTCATGTGCATATATAGGAGTATATTGCAACAATAACAAAATCACGGCAATATTTGTAGTGGCTGCCTGAATAACTACAAGTATAAAAGATTTTATGCTACAAGTGCAAGTATTGCAAAAAAGAACAATTTTGCCGCCAGCGCGATGCGATGCGATGCAATGCGACGGTATGGGTTGCGATGCGATGTAAAATCTGCATACCCTAATCAAAAGTCTGACAAAGAAGCGCTACCTACGAAAATAAATTATACTTGTATATTCCAAAAAATGTTATCAGAGAACTTTAGTTTCAACAGCATAGCTTCCAGTTTTGCATAACTAACTGACTAAAGTATGTAAATTTAATGAAATTGTTTTCTCTACCAAGAGTTTTATGGCAACTAAAAGTTTTAATTCTTCTAAGCTGAGTCTTAATTCCGAAAGAAGAGTTTGTTTTGGTAAACTAGTAATATTGTCGGTTGAATTCCTGATAACACAATACTTGTCTAAAGCTTTGTTTTAAACTATTTATGCAGTGTATATTGGTCAACAATGTTTTGGTTTTGTTTAGAATTGTAGAGATGATTCAAATACAACAATTATTTTATAAGAATATTAATTTTGTAACCACAATGGGTATAATCTGGTATTGCTTTTTGCTAACTGACTCAAGGATAACCAAAATTGCTCTTTCTTTTCGTTTGTTCTAATAAAAATTTATTTATAAAAATATATTGATCTTAAGACATATTCGTTTGACTAAAATAAGTACTCGTATCTATTAGTATATATATATTTGCAACTTCTTCGCATTAATGAAATGCTTTAACTGCATGAGTTTGTATAAAGTTTCATATTATTTATATATATGCTTTTTTTATAACCTATTGCCGTAGCAGCGATCGATGTGCACTTTTAGTGAAATAATGTTTTGCTTTAGTATGATATCGTAATCAAATAAAAGCTGAACTGCCTTTTTGGTTCTATAAGCAATTAATATGATCTGTAAGCAGAACGAACTACTGTATCTTAAATTTTGAAAAGGGGGTGAAGCGGAATACAAATTAAAACATCGTTTCACATGCTGAATTAAAAAATGTAACTAATTTTAATCTTGAAAACATTTATTGCTTATTTTCCCAAACATCTTCTTCGTTTTCTTTGCAAGAGAGCTGTGCCATGAGTCTTATTATATATCTTACTATATATCTTCAGATGAAATTGTATAACGAAATCAGAGCCAGCAACTGTATCCTTAATCTTCTGTAGTAGTAGTAGCACACCACATATTTATTGTTTTTATGTTAGCTTTTAGTTTTTATTGCTCCCATATTTTAAAATATAAATAATATTAAACAGCCGTAAAACAAACTTATTTTAGGCATAATTTGTGTTCAAAAATTTGGAATATTGTAGAACGAAGGAGGTTGGTATTAAATAACATTTCGAAGTTATATTATCTTTGTGCCATAACTATAAACTGTTTGGCACACTTTTATTATGAAAATATCTTTGATTCGTAAATATATTTGTACGCTGTGTTCTTGATAAGTCTAAGTTTTTGAATTTATTAAATACTTTTCAAATATACTACGAATGTACGAGTGGTAAAAAGGCTGGTGATCTAAAAGCTTCAATTAGTACATATACACTGTATCGATTTTCTTGCAATGCTGAACATAATTGGAATCGAAATAAAATTTGAAAAATAAGTTCTAAAGTTTGACCGTTGAATAAAAACAATTTTGTAGGCATTTTTATTTCAATAACCACCGCCCTCCGATAAGTAGTATGTATAATGCTGGCTTAGGTATTTGGCATAATGCGCTTATTTTATACCTACAATAGATTTCCAAAGTTGAACAATGCACGAAACTAAAACGAATGAATGAAAATAAATAATAATAATAATAATAGAAACGAGAGCAAAAATGATTTTTGAGCACGAGTTTGAAGCACTTTTGCCGCACAAATTGTTGAATAATTGTGGGCTGTTGTTGTTGTTGTTGTGACGACTTGTTATTGTTGCAATTTCAGGGGCTACTCGTTGTTGTTGTTGTCGTTGTTGCTGCAATTGCAATAAAGGCGGCTGCTGTTTATTTAATGCCACGAACGCGCACTGCTTTTGCTTATACATTTTCAAGTTGGTTTTTGTTTACTATATTTTTATTGTTTTATACTCTTCTACAGAAAGTAAGTATGTATATATGTATGTGAAGGGTACATAGGTATGGAGGTGTGTGTTTGTGTGCCACATTTACATACACGAGTATATATACAACAACATACATACGATCATATTTTGTATATTATTTATTTGCTATTTTTTCCGGGCCGTGTTTTTTCCTTCTGGTTGTTGTGCTTTTTGTTTTCTTCAACAATTGTTGAACAAGTTGTAATTGCGCTCGAATGAAGTGTGTGGCCCGGGTGGTACTCACAAAAGGCTGCAAGCTCTTGCCGTTGTCGGCAGGACTTCAACAATTAAACTTTGAGCAGAAAACTGTGGAAAATGAGGGAAAAGCGAAGCGAAGAAGAGCGCCTTACTCACGGGTATGGATTGAATGGATAGAAGTGTGTACAGCGCTGAACATTATTTATTTCAAACAACTAAAAGAGCAAACAAGAAAAATATTCTTTCCAAAGAACATACTTATATGTAGTATGTGTATGTGTGCGCGTAGTGTTTAGTTTGGAGAAGGATTTCTCGATTAGCACTCCACAGTGCTTAAACGAGAAACCAATAAAAAATTAAACACTTCAAGCTGTAAGACATAAAAATGCCAAGTCTAAAGTATTTGCACAGCTAGTCTTTGTGTTCGACACTTAGAGAGTTAAGAAGTAGTTTTTCTTTTCGCATTTTAAAAGTTAATTATAACCGTGGCTCTCAAGCATAAAATCAAAGCTTGAAAAAATTTCTGCGCCAGTTCATTTGCAGTTTCACTTTATATTACGTATATATAGTATATTATAAAACTGCTCAGTTTTATTTTCTAATAACGCCTCCTCTTCATTTGTATGTAGAAAATATCTTAACGGTCTGCCTATTTTTTTTTTTATAAAAATATTCTAAATAGCTCTCATTTAAATGATAATTTGAAGTTTTAGAATCGCACATTTGAGCTCATTTTCCAAAAAGGCTCCGGCTTCTTTTTATTTTTTATTTCTTTTTTTTTTTGTTTTGTTGACTGTTGAACCAAAGCAATGATTTTGTTAGGTCGATCTCTTGATAGACACGCTTATTGTTTTTATAAACAATGCAATTAACTTGTGAAATTATATTTTTTATTAAGAAACTGAAACAGCACTTTTGTTTTGTTGTTTAATTAAAGCATTAAATACCATCAAAATTTAATTTTTAAACAAAGCTGTGTTTAGAAATGAACAAACGGCTATATTTGTTCGAAAATTATGTTGGGTTTTTTTTTTAGTGTCTAATGCTTAATTGTGCATTCGTTAGAATAATTTAAAGAGTTTTTATGTGCTTTGTCGTGCAGTCATCTAGAAGCTTATGGCAAGAAGGGATCAGTTTATTGTCTGGTTTTTGCTTTTTTAAACGCTTTCTATTATTTTCTCAAATATGCTAAATAGTGCAAATACAAGCCACACCTCTGACTTCCCCACTTAATAATTAATAGTGACTGCTTAATACACTTCTAAGGAGCTTAAGTTGCTAGTGGCTATTCATAAACGTTCCTCATACTGCATAGACACCCACATTTATTGTTGTAGATTGGTGTGCACTCATATGACCACAAAGCGTATTTCAAATACCCTTAAGACTTTTGTCATGGCTTAGTCGTGCTTCAGTAATTTCAGATTTGAGGATGCGATGAATGGCATTTGTCAACTGTGAGAAGCGCAGCGCTTAAATACATTCAGATGCAACCATACACACACACTCGAACATACATATGGGTTCTATTACACAAAGGGTTTTGCACTCAGTCGCAGTGCAACATATTGATGAGAGTGCAAACAAATTTATAAATGCAGCAACAATAGCAATCAAGGCACAGCACACACACACACACACACACACACACACACACACACACACAATTATTCAGCATATAGTGAAAATACACTTCGAAAAAAGCCAATACAAGATGTAGTATTTGTTCAAAATCGTGGCATATCGATTTCTATACATGTTCCAAATAATATAATAAAATATAATATAAAATTAATTTCAAATCGACGCCAAAATATAGTAGCTTTGTCCTGTTCTTCCATTTCTTGCTCTGCTTTACCGAATATGCGAGTATAAAATATATGCGCTGCATTTTTATGAGGTGAGCTTTTCTAAGGAGGAAGGAGGAATTTTGAAAAAATCCCATGAGAGATATTTTGATCAAAACGTTATGAGACCGTTAGATCCACATCCCCACCTGCCAGTTATGCAATGGTCAGACAAGCAAATAATCTGCACAGAAATTTCTCCAACTATATAGTACAAGGTAGCTTTAAAGAGTAATCCCTATAGGCGTTTGCAGTAACAGTATATAATTCTAATGGAATTTTTAAAAATGTATGAAAAGAGTGGTCAATGAAATTTATCCTGCTTTTGAGGAATTGCAAGCAACACTTAGTTGTTGTTTAGCCATTTTTGCAAATAATCGATAAACAATGTTCTGCAATGCAAATAATTTGCACACAAATTTCTGCAACTATATTGTACAAGGTGGCTTTAAAGAGTAATTCCTATACACGTTTTTTGTAACTGAATAATATATCTTTGTAAATAATGCTTTTCTAATTTGTATGTAAAAAAGTACAGACAGATTTTGTTGGCGACATTTGTTCGGCTTAAGCGAATTGTCCTTGATATGGAGCTCATTTCAGAGAACCCTTTAACTCCAATTACCATTTTTCCACATAATCAAAAACAGTGCTATCTGCTTTCAATTTTTGCGTAGAACCCAAATGGATCACAATTCGTTCAGTGCAGCGACGTTCATACATATACATACATACATACTTGTATATATGTATCTATGTGCTTGTACATAGATGTTTTTCCTAGCTGGTTGGATAGACTAGGTGGGTAGCCAGTGAGCCAGCAAGCTGGCTGCTTGCATAGCTGCTCTAAATAGATTGTCGTTTTTCCAACCGTTCGAGTGGCTGATGTCTGACGTTGTTGTTGTTTGTGTTGCATAGCACAGCATTTGCAAAAGTGCTGAAAACGCCCTTAGGTCAGCAGGTGGTTCGCACTGCTGTCTATCGATTCGTCCGTCCACAGTCTGCTCGTTCTTCTGACAGTC
Organism: Scaptodrosophila lebanonensis; assembly: GCF_003285725.1. Lineage (NCBI taxonomy): Eukaryota > Metazoa > Arthropoda > Insecta > Diptera > Drosophilidae > Scaptodrosophila > Scaptodrosophila lebanonensis. Next base: position 4,744,778 of record NW_022060566.1, on the reverse strand, counting down.
TACCAGGCACTAATTTAGCTTTAGTGTGCAACGGCAACTGGCTACTTAAGGTCAACAAACAGCATCAGCACTAGTACGCCCCACACACACACACACATACACGCACACATGCATATATAAATATATGTCTATCTATTCCCTCATACACACACACGCGCCTACACATACACATACATATGTATACTCGTATACACACATTGATTATCGTAGGATGCACACGCCCTGAACGCGTTGATTGATATGCTCACTCTAGGCTAATTGAATGAACGCTCGTAAGCCCTGATAGCCTGGCAACTCTGGTAAGCGTTGTTCGACCATGTTGCCATAATTTACTAAACAATATAGAGAGCGACATCGACAACGATTACGACAGCGAAGGCAGCATCAACAGCAAGAGCAGCAGGATGAAAAGTCTGTCTATCCTCACCATTCCACGCAGTGCGGGATTTTGGCAATGTGCGTGTCTTAAACTACTTTATAATAAACCTCTTTGCATATTAATTATATCATGGACATGATGATTCCTAATTAGAATTGACAAATGCTACAAAGAAGAATATGAATCGTATCGAATTGTGAATATAACGTTTCTTAAAACTTCTTTATCAAAAGAAAAGTAAAGCTTAAACACAATTAACAATAGTTAACTCATGTTAAATATTTGCCAAATCTTAATGCGAATTATTTTTACGACGATCTGAAAGAGTTCTACAGCTTAAACATTGTTAATATTATAAGGAATGTGGCTCCATTTACTCATTGTTTCAAGATCGGTATAAGCAACAGGGTTGGCAAAAAATTGCATCTCGCCTATAAAGGAAAGATAGAATTTTATTTGTACTATGTAGAAAGAGATATTATTAAATCACATATTGGCGTTTAAAAGAGTTATGCTTCGTGTGAGAAGCGCGAGCGAGGGCGGTATTTTTAATTAAATTGAAAATGTTGTTATGTTGGTGAAGACGATTCAATCAGCTCTTGGTTTTGCAGGTGACTTTGGAGGGCAAAGTTTTTGATTTAATTATTTTTACATTTAACAGGCGCTGCTTGATTTATTATAAAAAGATGTGATATCCAGATAAAAGGTACTCGAAAAACCACATCATAATTCAATAATGCAAATTAATTAATCCAGCATTTTCGTAGTTTTGAGATTTGGAGAAAAACGTTTTAAGAACCCCTGCAGTGCTAAAAATTTCCTTACAATAAAAATGAAATGGAAAAATTGTGCGATTTGTCGGAAATGCTTCATTCGGCCTGTTATGCATGCCCTTCTCACCGTTCGGGATCAATTTATAGTCATAATGCCTTTCACAAAAAGTTGCTGTTATTCTCAAGAATATATTAAGTTTGATTAAAATGCATTATGCATACAATATATGTATGTAGCTAGCAGACTTCCCAACTAACCGTCGTATTCGCATGCTGAACATGTCGATTGAGTTTCGAAAATGCCGAACTCCATTTAGCAATGATCGCATTGTCCACCGCATTTGTTGTTTCTAATTAAACGCTGGCAGTTGCTGTCTGTCGGTTGCGTGCACTTCTAACTGGTGGACAATGCTTAAAAATTTGATTAGATGACCGGGGCCGCTGGCCATTGGACATGCATATGGCATGTCGCTCTTAATGAACGAATTCCACGCATATTTTTAACCATCAAATGTCAGAGATTCCATGCCATGTGCGGAGTCTGTTTCGGAGTCGTTTTCCATCGCTCCAGCCGCCAGCGCCAGCGCCGTCGCGTTGTGTTGTGTTGCGCTGCGCTGCTGTCGGCTCATAAATGCTGCATGAATTTACTGTGCACGGCATCGCATTCATTTATGCATTTATAATTACCGTGGGCCGCCAACGGCAACGTCGAGCAAATTTCGATATTTGAAAATTCATTGGATTTTGTGCTGCTGCTGCCATGGCATGGCATGGCAAGGCAAGCAATGGCGAAAGCAACCCTGACAGCTCATTGTGCGTAGGTGAGTCGGTTCGTATGCGTCTGTGTGTGTGTGTGTGTGTAGTTATTAATTTTTAACGCACACAACAGACATTAAATTTTTGGCCAAATGCAAACGCTTAAGTGTGCTTAAGAGCGCAACAAAATGAACGAAACGAACGAGCGACACATGAAATGAAAAAGAAAACGCAACCGGCGACTGTCAACTTAACCAGCTTCATATGTATACACATGCATATGTGTATAAATATGTGTGTACGGTGTGTGTGTGGTGTGGTGTGTGTGTGTAAGCCAACTTGCTGCAAATCCGATTATGTGGCCAAAAACGCGTTTCGCGCGCGAATTACTGTCAAGAGAAATAAAATGCAACATTATTCTTTGGGCATGCGCTTGTGGCCAAATTGACGTGGCGTTGCGTATACGCCGCATATTACCTAACAACACAATCCCTAACATACACTCACAAATACACACACACACACACACACGCACACCCATGCACACGCATGTCAAAAAAGCACTGGCAATTGTATGCGCGACGACGTTGAAACGAGTTCTAAAATGCTGAAGCTTTTATTTATAACGACATCAGAAATTAATCTTACCCTATGTGTGCGGATACGGGTCCTGGTCCGGGTCCGCGCAGTTGCATGCTCGGCTAGCGGTTAGGAGCAGGGGGATGGGGCTTGGAGACTATGGCTTTTTCCGGCGGCTCTCTGTGGCACTCGGAGTGGTTTCCATTCTTCCCCTTTTTTTTGCGTGGGGTTAGAGACAAAGCAGCTTATACTTTTATGAAGTAGTGTACACACACACACCTGCTAAATTACACACACGCACAGGCAGGCACATACCTACATGCACATCCGCACAAACAAAGTAAATTGGCACAGGCGACAAAATGATTTAAATTAGTGTTAAATACATAATGATTAAAAAAAGTAAAATAGATTGCTTTTGAATTTTTACTTAATACTTGTACCATCATTTGGTTTTGATCTCTTGCTCTAGCTTGTGAAAGGCATTTATATATTTTTTAAAGCATTTAAAAGGTTTTTCTTATACTAAGTATTAAAAGCTAAGCATAGATGCAATACTTAAACCTATGTCCAATGATTTATTGTTTGTTTATATATTTTACATAAAAACGTAACGCAAAAGCACCTAATAATTATAAAGTAAATGCAGTATTTAATAAAGAAACTTAAAACTAACAACTATTGCCTGTGGACTAAACAACTGACTTTGATTTTGTTATGGCACATAATGAGCTGCGTATGCAATACTAAAAAAAAAACCATAACAAGGTCAAGTTTGTTTCATAAAATATTTACACCAAAGTGAAAAAGAACGATATTGGATTAAATTGTTCAAACATTGGCTTGTTTTCCTACTCACATTGGTACTTGATATTTGCATAAAAGTTGTAGAAAACACAGCTTTACTTACTGTCTGAAATATATGTGATCTTGGATATTATATAGTGTTTATTTTAACAATAATTTCAAGTAAAATGTATTGTATTAATTACAACTTAGATGTAGGTGCTTTTCAGTCTGATTGCTGACTTTTGTTGCGAACGACTTGTGGCTCTCGCTGCCCTGCTTTCACGTTTCACATACTACATTATTAGTATACCTTTTAAATAAACCAAAATTACTTTGTGTTCAACAAACATTTCTTGTGATAGCGCTTTTAGATTGAATATTTATTTTAAGAATATCACAAACTGTTTAGACCATTACTGGGGTTTTATAAATGTAAGCGTCGAAAATCAAATTATATTTCTTTTCATTAGATAGTGTTTAAGATATTTGGAGCTTTCAAGAAAATTTGTTTAAAATACATTTTATAGTTAAAGTGGGCTCTGAAAATAGGCTTCTTCATTAAAAATAAAATGAAGTATATCAGTATACTTGCCTTCTTAGAAACCACAAACTGACTTCTGGCATTGCAATTTCTAAGCGCTTGCCAATATTATATTTTTTTCGATCATTTATATTTTTAGAAATTTAATTTATTTCTGATCGCTAGCTTCAAATGTGACGAAAAAGTTGTAATGGAGACAAAGAAACTTTTGATTCATTTCTCGGTACTGAAATAAGTCAATGAGTTCTACACTATTTCTTTCTCCTAACATTCCTAGCAATTACATGTACAATATATAGCAGCAAATCAGCTGGAAATAAACGAATATTGAGCCTAAGCTGATATGTTTTCTTTGAAATCTAGAAATTTGTTATTATATAAATTTTATAGTCCTTGCTTGATAATGCCATGTCGGGTGTGTCGAATGAGTCTGATGAGGCATCATTGTCGGGCATGTTGTTGTGCTGTCCCTGTCTCTGTCTCCCCAGCTATGAGGAGTGTGAAAGTGTGCGTGTGTGTGTGTGAGTTCATGAAAAATTACAACTCTAGGCATCAAGCGTAACGTGCGATAAATTCCAGAGCAGAGCCAGCGGCACACCCAAAGAAAATCCAAACCGCCCAGTCGCTTAACCGCTCTCAACCACCCACCTACGCGTACACATACCCATCTGCCCATCTGCCCATCTGCCCACTTACCCATCTGCCCACTTACCCATTTACCCACATGCCCGCAAAGATCCAGCAAGTTGATTTTGAAATTCGTTGCGTGTAAGATAATTCATTGCTTATTATCTTTTTTACCTGCAATTTTCGTTACCTTTTTGCTGGTCATGTGGCGTAGATAGCAAATGCTTTATTAATTTAGTATGTGCCAGGGCAGCTATCTAGATGCTTCGGCCATTTTGTGTTGCCCCCGCACACACTTAGGCACACACACACATGCAAAACTAAAAATGTGTTAGCCAGACAATCGAGTCTAATGATTTATGAACTGAACGCGCACTCTCCTGCCTAGCACTAAGCTCGTGTTGTTGCTGCTGCTGTTGTTGTTGTTTTCTTGTTTTTGTTTGCTGGCTGGCCCAGCACAAGAAAGGCTCTCTGCCAATTCTTTTCTGTGGTCGTCGGCCTATAGCGCCTGTAGGCCGACCGACTTATGATATATGACGGCGTAGTTTACTGACTGCTTAAATGAATTTTTCACGCTGCTGCCCAACTTTGTGGGGAAACGCCTGCTTTGCTTCCTTTCGTTATACTCGTAGTATGTTGTTCCATTCATTCTTTCATTGCGCTTTCTCTGTTTTTTTTTGGCAGTTTTTTTTCTTCTTCTTGGCCTTCCACACTGTTGACTTGGAACAAAAGTCAACGTAGGTGCCCGGACTTGAATGCCTTTGCCCAGTTTATGCGACAATTATGGGTCATTTTCACGGCAAGAATCTATTTGTAGTACAGCCACTCAAACCTTTTACAAGATGTGATAAACTTAAGCTGTCAGTTTGGGCGGCCGGGGTTGTAAATTTCTGGGAATTAATGGACTTTTGGTAGTCGGTCGTGCGCCACAGGCTCCTCGAATACACTCCATACACTAGAGTGGGGCTTTGAGGCTAAAGCACCAATTCAGTGGCGACACGATTCAACAAAAATGCTATAATAACAAATGATATATGATGGTGCAGATGAAGAGAGGCTGTATTGCAGGAGGCAGCCTTTTAATGAATGCTAAAATAGAAAAACTTTATTATAAATAGTTAGATTAGGTAGAGCTGATTCTATTTCAAAATAGAAGGCAAGGATTAATAGATTCCATTTTAAAATAGAGGAGAAGCATTTACTTTACTAGGCCGGACAGTAAAAATGACAGCCCTATACCCTACCTTGCATTTAACAACAAGGTCGAAGAATTTTCTTATATTTGCGCCTTCTTTATTATAAATACATAGTTAGACACGGCAGGCCTTAATAGATTCCATTGCCAAATAAGTAAAGCATTTAAGTAAAGTTACTAGGCCGGACAGAGACAGCCCCACACCATAACTTACAATTACGAAACAACGTCCAAAAATGTTCCTAAATGTGCGCCTTCAATTCGCTGTTCAGTAAAGTTGGGCCTTGGGGAAATAATTCTCATTGTGCGATTGCACTTAAATTGAAGAAAGGAGCAGGCAGAGAGAAGACAACATGCTGGCCACTTCTGACTTTAACTGCGGCTCCACAATTGGGCGCTGCAGCATTGGAGTCAAATGACAGACTAAAAATGGGGCAGCATCTTAAGCTGTGTCATGGTCCGGGTGTCTGCCATTGAGTTGCTCATTTTCCGACTACGATGAGCGCCTTTTTCAAGTTGTCGATGTCTTGCTGGCTTTCACACACTCGCACTCACACCTACACTCACAATACATTCAAGCAGGCAGCTGAATATTTGCACAACTTCATATTTCAAACTTTTGCAAATGTCATGCAGGTGGCCATTGAAGCAGAAGTACCAAGAAAAAGCAGGAAAGCAACCGCACAGTGTGTGTGTGTGTGTGTGTGTGTATGTTGGTGTTGGTCTGTGCGACTAGGGTGCAAGTAACAACTCAGCAGACGCTTTCATTGAAATCATTTATTAAACGACACTTTGTGCAGTACTTGAGGCAAACCAAGAGAAAAGAGCGAGGGCGAGTTTGGTGTTCATCTCAGCTCTCGCCTTTCAGCTCTGGCCATCAAAACGCTTGTCACTCGACTGACGTTTATATCGAAGTCGTTTGACATGCTTAAACTTGCACTCGAGACTCCAGACTTACATACATACATACAAATACATTTATTTATATACGAGAGTAGTCCCAGAAGTAACTAATTAAACGCACAAATGCGTCAAATAGTATTTCACTTGAAATGACAGATGTTGTTTCCAATTTTCGACCTCTACATTCTTGTCAAAATGCATAGAGACAAAAGCTGATTAATCTTGAAAGAAAGTGTCAAAAATTATTGCTTAAATGAATCATAAAATTTTATCTTCTTAACTGCCAGCCAATTAAAAACTTTGCATTTAAATGAACGGGATAATAAAATGTCTATCTTCCGTATGTATCGACAGACTTTTATTTATTTATTTTCATATATACAGCTTAAAGGTAATTAAAATTGCAGATGAGCAATGATTATTTAAGCTAAAGGGGCTTAGCATAAAGTGTAACTTAAAAAGTAATATAAATTATATTATAATGAATGTATTTTAATGGAGCTATTTACAGAAGTGAACATATTTTGGGATTATAATAGAATTATAATTTCTGAATTATATCTGATGCCTTAAAACACGTTACGAGTATTTTAAAGTTGTCTTTAGGCGGACAAAAACGAGAGAAGTGGACTTGTTTGTCCTGTTTCATAACAAAAACTATAACTCTAATTGACCAAACTTGAAATAAAGAGCATTGTGGTGCCAGGATGTCAATAAACAATGTGGTGAAGAATTTTTACTGAAAAGAGAGAATAAATCAGAAAAGTTATGCTATTAATAATGCTTTGTTCTGTTAAGGCGACTACTGCTGCAAGCACCCTCGCACTTACAATTATAAGTATGTGAAGGAGTCAAGGACTTAGCTTAAGGCTTACATTTTGATACCGCACCTGTGCTACAAGTATACGAGAATTTCGAGGCAAAGTGTCTGTTGTGCCAAATGTGTAGGTCTCACTGTCTTTCTGTCCGTCTTAGAGAGTATGTGTGTGTCTCTTTACGCCCCGCTTGTCAAATCAAGTGGCCACTTAGTTTTGCATCATCATTAGCTTCAACTTTGCAAATTGAATTTAAAAACGTTCAACGTGCTTCTAAGCACAATGAGCGCGCAATAGACAGACATCGTGGAACGTTGCCGAATTGAGACGCCGGCCGATGTTGCCTTTTTACTTAAACTTTAACTTTGCTTTTACCAAAAAAGTCCAAGTCCTTCCATCCCATCCACACGCTCCACACTCCAATTTCCACATGCCATTTCTCTCTGGCTGTGCAGCAAAGAACATCATTGGGGATTTGCTTCATGTTTTAAGTTCACTTTAAGTAGCATGGCGAAAAGTTGTCTATATAAATGGGTGGGTGTGCGTGTGTGCGAGTGTGTGTGTGTGGGTGGGTGGGAGGGTGCAGTTAGTTTTTATGCCCGGCACACGCACGCCAAGAAGTTGGCGACGTTGGATATCCGTTGATAAATGGCTGAGTGGCATTACACTTTCGGGGTAAAAGGTTTAAAAACCCAGCCAACGTCTTAATGAAGCGTCTTGCGTGCGAATACTCGTAAGAAGCACAACTCTTCACCACGAAGTTTCGCACTACTCTATATGTGTAGTATACAAGTATATACAAAAGAGTATTCTTAACAAGTTGTGTCTCGAATATGCAAAATTTAAAACGTAAATGAAACAAAATAGTTGCAGCTTCAAAGGCCAAAGGCAAAGCTAAAGCCATGAAAGCGACGACGATGTAGAGCCATGTGGTCTTAATTTTTGAGTTGATTTCTTCTTCTACTTCTTCTGGCACGTCTTCATGTTGCTGTTGTTGCTTTTGCTTATGGAGAATTTAATTTAAATCAGTGCCTGCGAAGAAGAGACCAAAGTATAACAGCAAATCAAAGTAGAAGTCGAAGGGAAGTAATGAAATCAGCTCAAAGGGTCGGTTGGACATGGCGTTGACAGCAACGCCAGCCAAACAGAAAACACACAGCGACTCAGTGACAGAGAAGGAGAAAAGGAGAGAAAATACTTAGTAAGCAGTGAGTGGGGTGGAGAGAGCAGCAAAGGAACAAGGGACAAGGGACAGACAGCAAATGCTCAAGCAGCAAAAGTCGAGAGCAATATTGTTATGCTAAAGTTTCAAGTCTATATTTGCATACATGTTATAATCATCCCTACAGTATGTATTGGCTACATGTGATCTCCAGCTACCACATCCATCCAATAGGGTGTAATATTCAATTCAATCATGGAGCTGCCCTTAGCAAAATTTTGCTACCTACACAGAGAGTCTATAAAAGGCAATCAAGTCGTCCCAGATGGTGTGATTGGTAGGGCTTAAATTTTGTGTTAAGCATCAAATTAATTTATAAATTGCTTGTCGTTGGAATCGTAGAAATTGGTTAGCCTTTGAACATGCATTCCAGCTCATGTATGTACTTATATTACAAATTTGATATATTCTGGCATTTTTATATTACTGTTGACATGATTACACCTTCAATATTATGGCATAGATGAATATAATATTATAGCCTAGACTAACGATTCTTTATGCATTATAAGCTTAGTTGTGGAAATTTAACTAAATTGAGCTTTTTTCAAACAAAAACAACTTTATATGTGTAAAGAGAATAATTGTTCGTAACTTGCTTTCACATCCCTTTAGAAATCTCGCTTACTCTTTCCACTCTTTATAGCTGAGAACTGCGATTTTGACCTTCTATGTATCTTTCGGATACCCTAACGTATTTAATCTGACAATTTTACTTAACAGCCATTATGGAAAGGCTCTGTCACACAATATATCCTATTAATATTAATTGTTTTAAAATTAATTGATAAATAGCCAACATATATTTGTGTTACATATTTTTTTAAGAATTCCGATTCTAGTTAATAGCTTGCTGGAGTGGGCAATAAACCTAACCAGAAAAAACTCGCATTTATTATTTATTTATATTTCTTTCCTTTATTTTATATTTTGTCTCTTTTTATTTGAAAGTACTTTTTAGCTCCCAGTATTTTACTCATTTTATTGATTTAAACATAATTTTTTTCTTTCAACTAATAATTTCACTGACTAAACTGTGTTTTAAGAATTCCACTAGTCCAACGCATCATTAGATATTATGGAATAGGGAATATATATTTTTGTTTTTTACTTGTTGATAATAAATAATATTTGACAAATAATAAAAATGAAATAAAATTTAATATAATAATTTCACTTGCATATATTTTTTTATTTTAAACAAAAAATAAATGTTAAATAATTCTATACGAAAAAAAAATCCTTTTTACAGCAAAGCCTTATTGAACGAGTTTGTGGGATGACAAATTATTTGACAGCTGAAAATTTTAATTACACATAAATAAGAATAAAGAAAGGATATATCATATTCCGATATTCTATAGTTACTTTTTAAACAATCGCTTAAATGAAGAACTGGATAATTTGCTTTATGAGAATACTACTTTTAAATAAGCAATATTTTCACTTATTTCCATATATAAGGTGGCCATACTGTGATTATGTGTGTGTGTGTGCGTGTGTGTTTGTGTGGATTTTCCGCACTGACGCAGTTCGAAAATCGCACGTACGACGCCCAACAGCTGGCCCCTGACTATGTGACTAGGACTAGGCCAACCATATGTTATCTATTTTGGTTCGTTTGCCTTCTTTATCTTTCTTTTTTATTATCCCCAGTTAATGCTATCAATATTTACACACAAACACACACACACACACACACACACACACACACACACACACACACACACACACACACTTAGCTAAACAGATGGGCAGACAGGCAGGGGCAGGTTTGTTGGGTTACGTATACGCAACAGCATCTGACCATCTGTTGGCATAACAATAAGTATGGCGGGCAGCAGGAACTATATAAGCAATATCTGCACATACCAATTATATAATTAAAGTCGTTACTAAGGCCACTTGGCACAGCACGACCTTCAAATTTATAAAATTCATTTCATGTTTCAAGCCAAATTTGTAAACAAGCCTTAATGTGCACTAAAGCGTATTACGCTCACACCCTCGAAAAAAAAAGCAGAAAAGAAAAAAAAAAAATGAAGAAGAATCGTTGGTCCCGATTCCAACGGCACCTAATCATGGCAAGCAATGACTGCACACTGCTCCCCCCTGCCTGCCAGACATGGATTTAACATTTATCTAGCGCCACTTGAATTGCCGGCGTCGGCATTGGCGGCAGCGGCTGCGTCCTCGTCGTCAGCATCGACGCTAGCGCTGGAGGTGGTGGTGTTGCTGGTGATGGTGTGTTGTTGTGTGTTGGTGTTAGTAGTGGCGGCGTTTGTGTTGATGGTGTTGGCGCAGTGGTGAGCAAGCTAATTTGAACGCCTCTTAAGCGCACAGTGGTTGAATATGCGCTGAATAAATTAAACTCTGAGCCAGCATCCTGGCAGGACTGAGTCTGACGCTCTGGGAGTGTGGTGGCCCATCTAAAGCGGATAGAGAGACTCGTAAAAAGGGCTTGTATGTAAATAGAGGTAAACACTGAAAATTATGGGCGTCCACATACTTATTTCCTCTGAAGGCAATTCAACAACATGTTCACATGCAAGCATCAATATTTTAAAAACGGCCATGCATTGCCAACATGTAAGCCAAGATTGGTGACCTCGACGTTATCCATTACCCAGTCGTGGGTCATATTCAACAAAAAAAAAAAGAAGACATTTATAGCACGACTTACTTGACAAGGCGCAGGGCCGGTGCCTCTTGCAAATGAATAATGCATCGTCAATGGACGAACTTTTTGCCAACGACTAGTAAAGAAGCTGCATAGTATTTTTTCATTGCGCTGTTAAAGGCCTAATTGTGATTATGTGAAGCGATTAAAATTGTTGTCAGTCATCTTATTACTATAAGAATAAAAATACTTTTGAATGGTAGTGGGGAGTAAAAGCTGCTTGGTTGACTGATTAATTTGTTAAGCTTGCTTAATTCCTAAATACAAACAGCATTCCATTCAAAATGAATCTGAAGAAAATGCATATTGTTAAGAATGGAAATGTCGGAAGAAAACAATTTTCAATTTAATTTATTTAATAGAATACTTGTATCTCTCTTTGGTGTCACTCCATCTGTGATTATATTTTGAAGTATGTGCTTTAGATTTGTGACTGTACTTTTATCCGCCACAGCAACATGTATCCATATGGTAAGGCATGAGACTTAAGTAATAACCATTTTACATTCACACTAAACATTTTACATTGTTAAACAAATTAGACAGCTTAGACTATTTGTGTACTGAAAATTATGTGAAACGAAAAAGAATTCACTTGAATTGTATTTCTTCGGACATTATATCGGTCGAATAGATATCTTCCACTTGTAAATATTAACGCTTTTTTTTTTTTGCCCATAGCTGTTGAACTTTCTGATTAATATCCTGTTCTTTTAGCGACTTTTTTTTACGTCCATTCTTGTTACAAACGAAGCCTACCTTACAACTATATTCGCGCATGCCTAAGTATTGGGAATGCAAATGCTTGTTTTTTTTTTCTGAGTGCAATTTTGTACAGTCTTGAGAATTTTGGATAGAAGTGGTTTAGTAAATACCGGAATTTTTATTATTAACAACTATTTGGAAATGGATTTGATCTCACTGTGCCGTGTGTATGTGTGCCTGCCGGCGTGCTTGTCAACAGTATTGTCATCGTCCACCATTGCTCTGTGTTGTTGTTGCTGTGGCTATTATTGTTGTTGTTGTTGTTGTATGTAGATGTGATGAGCGGCTCGTCCAATGTCGTGTTTGAATTTGTTTCAATTCCATGCATACACATGACGTGACACGTACGCGAAGGGCGGCCGCCTAATGAGAGAGCATGAAGTCATGCGGCTACGCCTGTAGTCAGGAGCATGGGGTAGGGGGTAAGGGGGAAGGAGCATGCACAAAGGGGGGAGGGCCGATTGCGGCAGCAACCAGTCAACAATGAAAGTGCTCTGTTAATATAAAGTAGGTAATTGAGCCAAACAGAGACGACAGACTCTTGGGCTGTTCCAAGCTGAACTGTGTGACCGGAGGAGGTTAGAGATGGCCAAAGGTTGTCAGCGCTCATGCTTTATCGGTCAACATGTTTCGAGCAAACATACACCTACACATAATACATACATAGATATGTATGTATATATACATACATGCCAAGCTGAACTTTATTAAATTAATCAAGTACTGAGAGAATGGCCGACGCCCAAACAGCAACCAGAATCCAGCAAGGAGCCACTCGAATTTTGTGCTGATTCAGCTTTCGGCTATAAAATCATCCATTGGTTTAGGTCGAGACAATGAATTCACATAAAAATAATAATTGGAAATGAAATGAAAACAATTTTCATAGTCTGTGCGCAATGACATGACACAAAAAAAAAAAGAATGTGGTGGAGGAAGAAAAACAAAAAGGCAAAGGAAGACGGAAAGAAAAAATAAAGAAAAATCAGAATCGAGAAACAACATTATCCTTGGCACGCCGAACTTTTTACACTCTAGAAACTTTAACTTGAATGTGCAATTAAGATTAACTTAAATTGCACATTGCGCCAAGAAAATGGCCTTAAAGAGCGCTTCAGATTTGTATTGAAAGTCGCTTTTTGTTAGAATATGTTGCAGAGAGCTCTGTCCTTATGGTTATTATTAAAAAAAGCTGTTTTTAAGCTTACATAACAATATGCAAGCACTTAATTTAATGTATATTTCTATGCAATTATCGTTGGAGAATGTTAAACATAATGCAGAGTGTTTATTTGTTATGTTAATTACGGATTATGACTGCAAGATAAAGTGACACATAATTAACATTCTTCCTATCTAAGTCATGCATCTTAGGGTAACTCGAGTGTCGAAGCTAGACCCATTGCTTCCAAAGATATCCACGTACACGACATTCCTGGGTACCTTTTGAGGAATCGGAAATGTAAGAAATTTGGGCGACAACTGCTCTGTATTTTCTTGGACTTAGACAACTTAGGAGATTTTCGTTTTATTATGCCTTCTTGGGCATTTTTTTCTGTGCTGTGAATCGGGGCATAGCAAATAAAATCCGCTCAAGGAGTCGGTTTCTTTTTTATTTCTTTAGTCTTATTTCGTTTAAGTTCTCTATTGAATTGATGTTGTTTTTACATTCTCGCTTTCTTTGTCGATGAAAGAAAAAAAAAAAATATTAAAAATATTAAAAAATATGCACAATTACATTAATTGGACCTTTTCGATAGTGTAACAATTTTACCAGAAATTAAGCCAACATATGAATTAGTTTTTGATAAATGCTGCTACTAAAGAAATATAATAGTTCTGCATCATATGTAAGTTATGGAAAACATGTTCAGTAATGAAAAGTCTCTGTACAAATTTGACTGCAATACTTATATTTATTTATTAAATCTTTGTGTTTGCTTCGCTTTGCAACGAAAATGTTGAATTGATGCTGATTGTGAGCTTAAAAAATATGTACAAAAATATTTAAAGGCCTGCAAAGCTCCCTTCCAGAACAAGGGTATGTGAACGATGGGAAAAAAGAAGTTGGGCAGGCGGTAACTAAAATTGCGATCTGAGCATGCATATTTTATATGAATACATGTATGTATGTATGAGTGTGTGGGACTGGGTGTGCGGCTGTGTTTTCGCACGTGTATGTGTGGGCGGTATCATAATTTCAATTGCTAAGGCAGGTGCTCCGCAATTTATGCGTGTTAGTTAGTTTGTGTGTGTTGGCATGTGTGTGTCCTTTTGACCTTTCTGTGAATGTTAGAAGGCATTGGTCCACCTACCCTTTTTTTGCTTTTGTTTGGTTTGTGTCTGCTTTTTGCTATCAGATGAGTGCAGTGTGTCAAATGTCGTCATTGCTGACATTGTTGCTGTTGTTCTTGCCAATTTTCTTGCTGTCATTATTGACATGGTCGCCATCGCCATTGCCATCATCGTCGCCGGCGTCGTCTTCTTATCAAAATCTGCCCAGCGCAATTATCGCTCCTTTTAAGCGAAATTGACTGCAAAACTGCCGATGGCAGTGCTTCTACAAGTAACGCGAACGCGCGGGAACGGCACAACACATGCAAATCCAAAAATCAGTCGACCTCATAATGCGCTTATCAAACATACGCACACTCGCACATACACACGCACACAGGCACATGAACACAGAAGTGGCGACAACGACACGTTGGCTAAGCGCAAGCTCAAGCAGTTTGCACAAATCATTGAGCAGATGCCACTTGGCAGGCAGCAGGCACTTGGGACACAGCGGGAAAGCTGGGGACCCCTCACCCGATCATTTGTCCGCCATTTGCCAATGGCATGGCATTAAAGTTTTGCATATGCATGAGACGTATACGCAATGTAGCAATTGCCGTAACAAAAAGGCAACACAATGCCGCAAAGAAACAACGTGAGAGAACAACAATAACAACAGCAACAGCAACAGCAGAAAAAGGAGTCGGGGCAACAACAGTAGCAACAATAAAAAAAAGCGGCAACAATAAAATGAATTTTTATGCCACATTGCGGGAAACACTAAGGAATGCGCACATAAGTATGCTACGCTTTTTTTCGGGAGCACAAACGCGCACTCACACGCAAGGACATACACATACATAACTAAATATGCATCATTTGGCAGTGCTTTACAGCATTTTTGCCGCATTGCCAAACAAAATGGCCCGTAGGTGTAAGTAGGCTCATATATGCGAGCAATGCAGCTGCATTTGCCGCTTGCAGCCATCGAGAAGACACTTACAGCTCGCTCTACACGGACACAAACATGCATGTATGTATGTATATATGTTACACATACAGATATAAGCATATGCTTGAGTGTGTCTGTATTATAGGTATGTATGTGATGCATAAAATGTTTATGAATTTCAGTTTATGGCGCGTAAAACACGCCAATAAATGTTCAAGGCATTTAAATGCCATGTTGGGTCCTCCACTGGCCCGCTCCGAATGTTGCCCTCGTGTGTGCTGTCTGTAACGTCTTTGTCTGAGTCGCATGCCTCTGCTTCGTTTTTTTTTTGTTTTTATAGTATTGTTGCTGTTGCTGCCACTGAAGCACAGTGAGCAAATAACATTATTTTCTAAGTAATTAATAAGGCACGAGGTTCCGTAAAATGAAGGCTGCAGAGAGAAAAATAGAAAAACTGAGAGCGCAAAAGGATATACATTATATTTTCCTATTATTTGTAGAGCATTTCCAAATATTTAAGAGGGAATATTTGTTTTTAAATTGATATTCAAAGAAAAGCTACAACAAAAATTATTCAATTTATTTAGGATTTAAGTATTGACGTATTCTTAAATTACATTTAGAAGTCGGGTTTGTATTTTGCGGTCCTATTTTGTTAGTTGGTTGGTCATTTTTAAGAGTTCATTTTAATCATATTTTCATAGTTAAAATACATTTTGCCTTTTTGAGTAATTAGCCCAGACTTTTTGATATAAAAAAAGGTACTTTCAATATATATTGATAATAATGAGTGAAAAAATAAATAAATAAAAAGGCTCACAAACAATAGTTTGCATAAAATATATTTGGAAAATATCTGTTTTTTGGATGAAATATGAAAAATGTATGCAACTAGGCTTAAAATGGAATTATTCTGCTTATATAATGGGGAAAATAAAACTAGGCTATGGGAAATATTTTGCAGATTGAATGGCAATTTAATTTAAAAGTAGAAGCACTACCAAGTTTGTTGGAATGATGTCACTTGAGATAATATTGCTCGAATGAAATGACAGTCGACCCACTGTGCCTTTTCTGCCGCACTAATAAACAATCAGAAAGGACATAAAGTATGTGTTATGGCAGCGGCAGAGCGTCTGCGACGCTTTCTGCCAAGGTGTTGGTTGTGCTTGTGGGCGCATGGATGTCTGTCTAGCAAACATGCATGCATACATACGCACACACACAGCCACACACACACGCAGAGACAGCCACAGCCACAGACATTCAAATGCGCAGATATTTATGGTAAACATTTCTTTCTAGTTTCTGTTCGAAACGTTCCTCTGTCTGCTTCCTGCTGTTGTACTTGTATTTGTTTCTGCTTCTGTTCTCATTGCTGTTGTTTCTATTGGTACAGTTGTTGTGCAGAGTGCGCTGTAATGCACTTTACGACACTTTATGGCAGTTGCGACAACAACGTCAGCATCGACGCCGACAGCAGCAGCAGCAGCAGCAGCGGCATCGACGACAAAGCCAAGAGCTTGACATTTGTGCGGCATTGTATTGCAAATTATTGTTGGTATGGCTTTAGGGGGCAGCTTCTCGGGCTGCATATGCTAAATTATGGCAAATACGTGTGCGAGTTTGTGGTCATATAGATGTTTATAGATGGGTGTGTGTGTGTGTGTGTGTGTGTGAGTGCGTGTATGTGTGTATGCGCGGCACAACAGGAGGCTAAAACAATAACAATAACAAAAACGCACAGCGAAACACGTTCACAATATTGAGAAACAAAGCATAATAAAAATGC
Organism: Scaptodrosophila lebanonensis; assembly: GCF_003285725.1. Classification (NCBI taxonomy): domain Eukaryota; kingdom Metazoa; phylum Arthropoda; class Insecta; order Diptera; family Drosophilidae; genus Scaptodrosophila; species Scaptodrosophila lebanonensis. Next base: position 4,727,733 of record NW_022060566.1, on the reverse strand, counting down.
ATTGCCTGATAATTTATTGAGGTGCTTATGCTTTCTGTTTTTGGCCAATTTATTTGCCGCTATCTGAATGGGAAATTGCGAATTTTTGTCAAAATTACATCTATGTCTATGTTTATTATCAATTGTTTATTCAGTTTTGTTTTTGTTTGGCTTTTAAGGCTTCTCACACATGTATTTGAATAACATTTTTCTGTAAAGCATTTGGAAGTTCATTCTGAATTTTACAAATAATTTATAAATATTGTCTTAATGCCATTTACAAATGGAATTTCTAAATGCACATTTATTTATAAATTTACAAAAGTATGCGCTTAAAAAAATATGCATGAGTAGATAGATGATGTACGAAAGAATGTTGCACAATGAAATGAATGCAACATGCCACAATTCTACAACAGCAGCCATTTAAACGCTATGAAAAGAGCAGACCAAACAACTGGGAGCATAACGCTTGGGCGAAGTTTGGCAGCACAGTAATAGGTTGTTTTTTTATTTATATTAAAATATTTTATTCAGTAATCGGCTGACTGATTAACAAAACGCTCTCCAAACTGATTGTCAATACAGCAGGCCTAATACTATACGAGTATATATGTATAAATTGCAAGCTTGCCGTTTTAAATACTTACTCCATAATTAAAAATTAATTACAAAAGACTTAAAAATAAAATATCTATGGCGGTAAGCAACAGTTTTGTATGGAGTTTAAGGATGATATAAAAGTGTTAGGAATAATATTTTGTGCATACGATGGCTCCGGCGTCAATATTTAATAAATAAATAACCGGAAATTTCGATGGAACTTTGGTAATTTGAATCAGGATATAATATCCGCACTTCCGGCGATTCAGAACAATCACTTTTTATTAGAAATTAATGTGCTTTGTATACCGCCTTGCCATTCAAGGACTAGCTATTGTTATTTGGGAAAAAATACTATATTGCTGTAATTAGTAAACAAGTTGGGACAGAAACTTACTTCTACTTCCTTTACATTGGAAATGATACACATATAGGCATAAGGATGCTAAGCACTTTTTTCAATCATTGCTGTCGAAAATTTCGCAGTCAGAACTAGAAACAGTCGCCGAATTGATTATCCGCTTGTTTTGTCACTAACAGACTGGCTGGCTGGCTGGCTATATGCAAATTATTTGAGCGTCCAATGTTTTCACGCTAACGAGCTGCAAATATGGCAATGATTCGTCCAGTTTTGTTTTTGGCTTAAGTATTGAGAAACAAAAGTGCGAACAATATATATGTATATATATATATATAGCCGATTGTGCTCTAAGCACATGACACAACTGAGCCGCAAAAATGCGAAAAACATCTAGACAGACACACACACACACCAGCAACAACAGAAAGATAGAAACACAACAGTAACAAGAAAAGGACACAATCACACATAAAGGCGCAATCAAAGCAACTCTCTCCCTCTCCTCCTCTCTCTCCATCTTATTTCAAAGCATGCGTCAAGCGGCGTTCAAAGAAGTTATGAATAAATTTCAATGATGCCGCCAATGCTGCGACTCTCGCTTCTTGCCTGCCGTCAGGACTAAAATCAATACAGGAAATAAATTAGTTTCGCCTCAAAAGCCAAAAATAAAAGTCAAGCGAACTTCGCAAAGAAAAAAAAGAAAAAAGGAAACACCAGCAAGTACAATACAAATTTTCATGCCTGTGAGTCTGTGGGTTTATGTGGATGTGGATGTGTATGGATGCGAGTGCTGGGGTAAATGTTGTTGGTGTTGACAGCAAGTAAGTGGCAAGGTGTGTTTTTGTTGTTGCACTGCTCGACGACAGCGTCGGAACTCGCTGTTGTTTGTTTGAGGAACAGGACACGAGCCTAATAATAGCCGCACATAAAATTTTATTAGCCTAAGCGTAACAATTCAATTGGGTCATGCCTCAACAGTGCCACAAGCAACGAGTCTGTTTTTTTTCTTTCTGTTATTTTTTTTTTTTCAAATCAACACAACTACTAAGTGGGCCAGCAGAGCCGAGTGGTTTTGCTTTGATGGGCCAAATGGGGATGGACCAAGTGGGAGTGTGGGTGTGTTGCTGACAAAACTAAAATCATGTTACCAGCTTGTAACTATGTTAGTCAACACAGATGCAGCTATTTACAGCAAACTAGTATGGTTCTTGTTAGAAAGAGCTTCTTATTTAGATCACAGGCAGGCTGGAAAACTGGGTTAATATGTGTACCACGAGTAAGAAGAGTCATACAGAATAAGATTTTCCATTTTCATACAAAAATATATACTTGTATAATGATCCCACCCACACGATCAGATCCAATGATCTGTGAAAATGAAATGCATTGTCTGATTTCGCTTAGAATCTTTTTTGTAGCTGATAATTAGAAGAGTACTATACGTTTTTCAATTGGACTTTTATATTTATCAGACTGTAATCTAAAACTGAAAACTCGCTAATTAATATTATTCAGAAACTGAAAAACAATATTTCAAAAAAAAAAACTATAATTGTATTTAGAGTGCAATAATAATATCCCTCTTATTGAGTTTTAATAAGTAAGCAAGATCTTCTTATTGTAGTAGAGAGTAGAATCATATACAAGTAAATTCTAGAGGTCCCTCGAATTTAGCTGCTTGAAGCGCTGAATTGGTGGCTTATAGTTAGATTAATGCTTAGAGATTAAAGTATTTTTCCAAATAATTAAAGCTTCAATGATACCAAACATTTGGTCTAATAATTCAATGAAGACTTTTTAATTTTCGAATTCGAAAAGAGCAATCGTTGTGCTGAAGTAAAACTGTATAGATGTTACAACTGATAGATTTCTATGTGTATCTCTCTCTCTCTCTCTCTCTCTCTCTCTCTCTCTGTGTGTGTGTTGCTAACAAACAAACAAGTGCACACATACATAGCTACATACACACATACTATACTATAGTTGCTCGTTTTATGCCAAAAGTTCTCATTTGCTTTTCACATTTGTGATTTTTACAGACACGTGCAGTTGGCGTCGGCAAGGACCACGGCAAGGACAACGGCAGTGGCGTGTCAGCGCCTTTGGGCCTCGCGCAGGTGTGACAACAGCCAGGGCGCATGAGAGCAAGCAGGAGCGCGAGCGGGAGTAGAAGACGAAGAAGAAGAAGAAGAAGCAGCAACAGCAACCACAACAGTGGTAATAAGGACAAATGCCAATGCCGTTGCCTTAATCAGGCGCCAAAGCAACGTGCGCATAAATTGCATAGACAAGCAACGGCATCCGTAGTCATAGCAGTAGAGTGTGGAACACAGTCACACACTCACTCACAAATACATTGACACACACACACACACCTGTGCAGGTGTTTGACCAACAACAGCTGCCGGCGGCTGCGTTGTGGCAACACACATAAGACAGAGACCACAAGACTGCCGCAGCCGCAGGCACAAATCAAATGATGATGTTCAGCAGTAGAGGTAGCAGCAGCAGCAGCAGTAGCAGTAAAAACAATAACAACAACAACAACAATAGTAACAGTAATAGCGACAACAACAGCAGCGTTCCTCCTGGCCTTGGGCCCAGCCTCAGCCTCAGTCTCAGCATCAGTCGCAGTGGCAGTCTCAGTTGCTGGCTACTAATGTTGCTAATTGTTGGCGAAGCCGTTTATGGTAAGTGAAAAGCAAGCTAGAATAGTATAACACCCATTTGACCCTTATCAGCAGTCATCACACACTCACACACCCACACCCACACACATATACATACATATAGTGGCAAAAACAATTGAAAGCAAATGCTTGGCCCATTTGAAGAATATTGAAACTTTGGGTAAGTGGCGTCCATAAAACATGCCGTTGCCCGTTTGACCTCATTAGCCGCTCATTTAAGCGCTTATTTATGCAAACGTTTGTCTTTCCACATACAATACTCGTACTCGGGTATGTACCTATACGAACACACACTTGTATTTACAGATACTTGTATGTGTGTGCAGGAATAGTGGCTGGTAGACCCAGTATATATGTGTATTAGAAGCTGACAAAGTCTATTTTAACTGGTAAATGATATTACGAAGCCGCTGAAATACCAATTCTCACCTATATACATGTCTATATATATATTATTGTATTTCAAATTTTGGTTGCTAAGTACTTCTTACAAAAACAAAATAAAGATAACTTTAATACTATTAACATATTTGTAAACATTACCAAATGAAAAGAATTAAATAATACTCTTTTGAACATAAAGAGAAATGTATGTGTGAAGTCCTTAAAACTCATATATAGTATCATCATTGATTATATGTATAATATGCAGCGAAAGCATAAATAATATTTTCATATAAAAAAGCAATATTAAAATAATAAATAATTTATATCAAAAAATTATTTTGGAAAAAAAGATGGCCTCTAGTAATTTAGCTTTTTAAACCATATCACAAAGAATCCTTAATTTATTCTTTAACTTCTCATTTGAAAAGCTTGTAGAATGGGTTGTGTTTTAAACTCAATAAATTAGTTGTTGGTTTTATAAAACATACATATCACTAATTATTAATATATTCTAGCAATAATTGTTCAGGCCTGTGCTGAAGTCTAGAGTTTTTGTTTCGCTCAATAAACAATAAGAAAAGAGTTTGCATTTGATGTTCAATATTCACAAAAATTCACTTTATAATTTTTAAAATGGACAGTTTTTTAAACTATTAACTATTTGGAAATGAAAACTCCGACAATATTTGTGATATACGGCATTTATGTTAAACTGGAATTGTTAGTGTCACTAATAGGGAATCAGCTGTTTGCATTTATTTATTTTTTTGGCCAGCACTGTACACAATGTATTGACCCAAAGTACAAGCAAACGATTGTGTGTGTGTGACTTAGTCTTGTCGCTTACTTCCGCTAAAATGTGTTCGGCATATGGCAGCCATTGCTTATCTCGTAGTCTCTCACCGAAAAATGTAGCTTGAAAATAAAATGCAAGCATTTCCATTTGATATTTGTTTGTGAGTGTGTGTATATAAGTGTAGGCGTCCCGATGTCCATAAAATTGCGACCAATGTCGTTGCCAATAATGAGACGCTAGTTTTCTATGCCAGTCAGCCAAGCACGAAATGTTAAATAAAGTTTTGGCAAAGCACACACACATCCACAAACACAGACATGTTTACGACAACGACGACGACGACGACAACGACATCGACAATGGACAACAAACACAACACACTCACACGTTGGCTGGCACTTACACACGTTCAGAGTACAGTTATGGCGTTGTTTGTTTGTTTGTAGGTCGGTTGGTCGGTTGGTTTGTTTGTTTGCTGGCCTGTAATTAATTGACTTGCATTTTCTCATCAAACACAAAAACTAGTAAAAACTTTTCCCAACAACTCTAAGTGTGTTCAAGTGAGAGTGTGTATGTGTGTGAGTGTGTATGTGTGTGAGTGTGTCTGTGTGGGTGGTTGTATGTATATTTGTGTGCATGTGTTGATGTTTACGTACACAGCATGGTCGGCAGTATACCACATATCAATAAATATAAAACTCATAAGTAAATAGCAGTCCAAGTCTCTGGAAATAAAGAGCAAATTCTTCCTCTCACTAAGAATGCGCCGCCCATGCGGCTGTGTTGGAAAATGCCGTCTAAACTCTTTTATAAATAAATCAATTTTGAGAAAGTGTCAAACTTTTTTTTAATTAAAAAAGGACCTTCTTTCCTATAAATATTTTGTGATCGATGACCATAAATGACGAAAATTGAAAAAATAAATAATATTTTGTGGTGGCAGTCGTCAAGAATGTGGGCCGCATATACACACCGATGATGTATCGTAAAGTTAATTGCATTGAGATTTGCCTTACAGCGATGAAAAAAATAAAAAACGGTAAAGATGATAGGTAAAAACATGATAGGTTATAGTAAAGGGTATCTGATTTGTCTGGCAGTTGTCATTGTTATTGTTTTCAAATAAATCACTAATTGCTTCTTTGTTTTGTATTACAAGTATAACCACAATTTCTTCTGTATTATTACATTATCGCATATTCATTCAAAGTCTCGATCATTCCACTCACAGCTGTCAAGCATTTGGACTTACGAACGATTGCCAGTTAAATGCGTTTAGTGTGGTGGCCAACATAGATTATATTATTCCATTAGCCAACATATGACCACTTCTTGTTTAGAAGTTCAAACTGCTTTTTTTAAGGCAACTAAAATATGTTAATAAAACGTTGAACTCCATGTCCCACAACAAATTTACTCTGGCAAAACGTTTTTACAATCACAATGTTGGCTTTGCAAATCGATTTGAAGCAGCGCTGGTCGCCTGGAGGCTATGGAATCAAAATATTTAATTAATTTGATGCCTTCACGCTGCTACTCATTACCGTTCTGTTCTATCAATTAATTTATTTTGTTCTTAAATCTAAAAAGTATAAAAAAATCGCCTTCTCAAATATGCACAATAATATACGTATTTATAGCAAAGCTGTCTTGTGATTCGTTTACGTAGGAGCTTGTTTTGAAATGAAAATGTGTCGAGGGTTCGAGGAAAATAAATGAAGAACATAATACTAGATGATTGGTAGATCTTTTCGCTTTGTTGTGGATATAGAGTTGTCTAAAGAATTGTTCACTTATCATGTTTCGATGTCTGATTTAAAGAATTGTTAAGAATTGGTTTTGTTTTGAGACGACACCAGTGCGTATTAGTAATAAATCGAGATAATCAAAACGACCATTCATTTCATTCTAGTTTTCCGAAAATAAAATGCTCAGAATCAAAAGCAGTTTATATGCTCCTTTTGAAATATGCTTTCAAATAACGCTTTTAGAAAATTGACATTTAAAATAAATCTTTACGCATACGCCAATGCCAAACATTTTGTTAAGTTCCACATACAAATAGATATATGCTTATTAGAGCGAAAATAGCACTCGAGCGGCATAAATAAAATGTTTATGCAACAAATAGTTGAGGAAGTGGCGCACAACATTGCGTATACGTAATAAACTCAACTACGATGTCGCACGCAAAACAGAAGTTAGCCACTTTTTTTTTTTTAAATATTTAACATATTTGTTGACGGATTATCTCTATCAACAGAATATGTGCATATACTTTAGTGATTAGCTCGCTATTAAGTAAAGTATACAAATGAGCAATAAATCTATTCATCCATTTTGTATGCGTTTAATTACTCTATTATGCATTAAATGCATATGTCAACCAAATGAATAGAGGAAGAAAGAGAGAGGGAGAGAGTGAGGTAGAGAGAACGATCAACATTTATGGCAACAAGATAAGTCAAATGTCATTTGCCATAAACATGAATATGAACAAAGCAGATATGTATCAATCAGGCATTGACGGCATTTGTGAGTGTCTGTCACAGATTTCTAAGCCTAAACACAATAGACTTAATGAAGCCTAGTAGAAGAAGAAGAAGTAGAAAGCAATGCCATATATTTACTTAATTTGGCTTCATTAATATGCATGTCCATGACTTTTATTATTATATATTCAAATGAGAATTAAGATTTATGGCAAATAGTGAATCTGAGGTAAACTGAAGAGTGTTTTGGGCTAAATAACTCAGGTAATTAACCATACTCGTATATGTTTTCCGCCATTTCCATTTAAGTTATGGTCTAATTTAAATAAAATGAGATCTTACACAGCAATTAGAAATACTTTAAATAATACAATTAAATTATTCAATTATACTATTTATACTATTAAATAAATTATTATATTATATTAATTTATACTATTAAATTGGTATGAATATAATGAGCCAAATAGTCAGATTAGAAGCTCAAAAGCTGTTTGCATTCGTTTAGGAACACTTTGTTGTTAAGCCATTTTTATTTTTGTATAGAATATATCAGATTTTGTTGAAATACAATTTAAGGAAACATTATTTGAACATCTTTTGTTCTCTAATTTGATATCTGAGGCTTAGAAAATAAATTCCACTAAATTATAATGCGACAGCATGTTTTTTTTTTACCGAATTAGACGCCTCTTATGAATGCCGCAATAATCTATGTTCAAAGAACAATTAATTATGCAAAAAATATAAAATATATAAATTAAATTGATCTTTGTTATTTATTTGTAAAGAATTTGGTCTTTCAAGTAAACTTCATAGTTTGCTAAAATGTTGGGTATTTTTTTAAAGTTTTGTCCTCTTTATATATCACATGTAGATATTTTATTTAATATTTGTATTATTATAAATTTACCAATTAAACCATGTCCAATGTGAATTTTTAAAAAATGTCAATCTGTATCTCTTCATCTCTCATTTTCTGTCGTCTCTCTTCCTTCTCTTTTGCTATTCGTTTTACATGAACACATGCTATGTATGTATGTATGTATGTAGATCTAGATATGGCATTGTTGACTACAAATGCATTTATATGCTGAATAAAATGGCCACAAATTTTGTAAGTTAAATTCTAATTGAAATACTGAAGTTTGTGGCCAAACTATTGGTGATGTGGTTAACACTCGCACATCGAGCACTTTAGAAATTGCTTGGCCCTGACTCTGCTCTCAGCATCGTGTATTCTATTCTATTCTGTTGAAGGGCTTGGGAGATGGCCAGGCATTGGTAATTGCTCCACAGTCGGTCTCGTTGCTCGTTGCTATTTGGGCCTAAGCCTTTGATGGTGGTGGCAGCATTACCGTGATTAGTTTCTTGGGTGCCTTCTTCGAACTCCTTTTATTTAATGTCTTTATGTCCCTGGGCTATACCATTGCCATTACCTATCGATTTATGTCCCTTGGCCAGGTAGCAAGCAGTCCACTCAACGCCCATTAGGTCGGGGGAGGGTGGGGGTTGGGCGGTTTGATCAAAAATAAAGTAAAAGCACTTGAATCCAACGAAACAGTTTGTATTCAGTTACATAGTTCAAAAATTTGAGCGGCTCAATGTCAGAATCTCAGAATGAAAATAAAGAAATGCAATGAAATGAAATTGCTGACAGCTTAAGACAAACGGTAAATGGCTGCCGCATCTTCAGCTTCATTCTCTTTTTCTTCATCTTCGTATTCTTCCGATTCGCCATCAATTGTTGTTCCTCCTGTGCCACATCTTAATTCCCTCGCTCCATGGTTCAAAGTTATTGAAACAAAATACAAAAAGGTCAAGTGCAAAAGACTTTGAATTGAATTCAATGTGAAGTGAGCCCATGTCAAAGGGGCGGAGCGGCCGTAAGTGGGCGAAAAGTGGGCAGTGATGCTGTGTGTGTGTGTGTGTTTGTGTGTGTTTGTGTGTGTGTGGTTCGGACGCACATTGCGTATACGTCATGTTCGTTTCGTTTCGCTTGGCCTAGTCATGTCACGCCTTGCCTTGCCTTGCCTTGCCTTGCCTTGCCTGGCCTTGGCAAGGGCCTTAGCTTCAGTTTGTTCTTATTGGTAAAATACTTAGCCAGCTATTCATTCAAGCACCCATCCATCATACATTCCAGCCAGACACGTGTAGAGGCAACGAAGCAACCGTAGCAATGCGAATATTGCTCTCAACGTATTATTATACTCGTATATGCTATTTAATATTTGACGTTTTCCACCCAATATCAAAATGTCGCACAGTGGCTATATAGTCGGTCCAATTTGGTCAAATGCCAGAAAAATTAAAAGCACATCAAGATTTTCATTTCAATATGCGGTATAAACATAAAATAATAAATTATGATACCGATCTGTTCCCATTTTGTAAAGGCGATTTGCTAAACTATTTCGAAATTCGCAACAACTATAAATTTATGAAAATAATCAGGCCAGTTCAATACTAATACAAATGGGGATAAAGGTATTGCATTTCTCATCTGTTATCATTTACAAATAATTGCTACTCTTATCGTTTATTAAAAATAAACGTTGTATGTAGATTTCTTGTTTCTTAAAATACAAATTATTTGAAATAGATCGCTGTCAAAATATGTAAATAGCTATAACCTCAATGGCTTGTAAAAAAATGTATATATTTATACATAAATATATACTCTTAGGATTACGATTAAGTTTATTCAAATCACATCGAACTTTGAGAAAGTATTGGGCTTGGAACCACTGTATGACATAATTATTATTCCGCGTATGGCAATATTGTTTCGCAATTATTGTTGGCACTGTGACAAGAAATGTTTCTACTTAATATGATTTTAAAATGTTCCACACAGTTGAGATCAAAGACGCACAAACGCACACATAATGCATAGCCCCTGGCCACTCCCATCCGATCCATCCGATCTAATCTATTGTCGTAAAATCATTTGTTGATGGTGGAAGGCGGAGCATAAGGGATCAGGTTTTAATATTTTTTACAAGTGGGGTCGTTTTATGTACATTTCCTGCCAGTGCCATAAAATTTGGGACACACACATACACATACATACAGAATCAATTTCCTTTTGCTGCGCTATTTCAATTTTTCCCATTTGTTAATGCGTCGACTCAATAATTGAATAATTTTAACAAAGAGGAGAAAGCAACAAATGGAATAATTTGTATGCCGAGTAGAAAAATGCCATTGAGGCACACACACAGACATACGTGAGCATTGAAAGTTTTGACAGAAGGGAAGCAGAGCGCGTGTCTTCAAATTTAAAATGCAAAACTTTAATGTTGGCTTGCATTGAATATAAATAAATAACATTGAATAGAGCTGGCCGATGCCAGCCAAATGGCATAACAAATCGAATTGCATATTTAATGATGGGCTGACCACGGAGATGGGCGGCGGGGGCTGCAAAAGAGATTCGAAACATCTCTAAGTAATGCTAATAGACCAACAAATTTTTTTCTCTCACACGCACGCAACTAAATAAGTATGCACAGATGGACAGACAGACAGACAGACAGGCAGACAGATAGACAGAGAGACAGACATCCTGTGTAGGCTCATTGAGTCCTTAGGAAAAGTAGCCATTAATTAGAGGCAAAAAAGGATTTGCGGCTAAGCACAAAACACTTGGGCCCTCAGTCAATGGCCAATGGCAGCATATGCGCCGACCATGGCTCAAACAACCAGCCAAGGTCGCACAGTCTCCGAATGGCAGGGGGTGGTGAATGGCGACCAAGTTGCTTTGCTTTGCTTGCTCGGCTTATTGCGCATGAAACCGAAGCGACGCTTGTTGGGCATTTATAAATTAGGCAAAAATACCTATTAACAGTTGTACCAGCCAGCGGTTATTGCCATTTTCATGATTGTTCTTGTTGTTGTTCTTCTTGCTGTTTTGTTTGTTGCTGACCCTTCCAAATAAAATAGTGCTGACCTGCAACAACACACAGTTTGTTTCACTCACAAGCAAGCACAAGATGGATGGCAAATAGCAGTAAAGTTCGAGTTGAAGGGATGTCTTGAGAAATATATGTATATTGATGTGGCTTTGTGGAAAAGTGGCGTGCCTTTTGCGGAATGTTTCAGAAACTGATAAATTATGATATTCCTTAGTTAATATTGCATTGTACATATATTTACATAGATTGAAGTGTGTTCTATACTATATATGTATGCTATAGACAGTTCTTGCACTCTCCACTCATTTTCAACTAACTTAATTTGTTGACGCCGAAAGCTGATATAAGTTAAAGTTACATTAATTCCTCATGGCCGGGAGAATATTTATGTAAATACCTTGTTATAATTAGTAGTATTGTAAACAGAATTGAATTACTCAACCGATATTTCGTGGTTTATGTAAATAGCTGAATGATAAGAAACCCACAAATGTAATTGCAATGTAGCAGATATCGAATGAATTTGAGGTATCGATTGTGTGCATAAAAAAGACACACGCCCACCCCTAGGCTAAGCACATTATTATAATAAAATTCGTTTTCCGACTTAGTCGAGTCAGCAGCCATTCGGTTTTTTATTGCGAGATTTTTCGATCCGCACCTGACTCAGAAGTTGCGGAATCATTTGGCGCCCGAGCAGGGACTTCTTGGACAAAGTTCTAACCCGATTGGAGCTCATTGTTGGAGCTCTAACATATTTGGACATATATCAGCCTGGAGATTGGATGCTGGTGCACATTGGAGTGCAGCTTCAACTCTAACATTCGACTGTGAGTAGTTTTCTGCATGGTGCTCCTAGTATTTTTGCACGGCATATACATATTCTCAGTTTGATGTGTTGACTATTCAAATATTGTAAGTAAAATATAATTGAAATATTTACGCGGCATACAGTGGTACATTGGTGAGACACGTGTTGTGAAAAATTCGCGAAGAGGTTAATTCATATACATATGCTGTACATACATACATATATATGTATGTATACGTAAATGCAAGCGGCAACTACTTACCGTTTAACCTTGAATTGATTTTGAGTGCACATGTACTGAGAGCATCAAAAGTAAGGCAACGAAATTCTTGCTGTTCTTCTTGAGAAACAGTTAGAATAGCTGAAGCTGTTGCTGCTCTCAAACATTGTTGTTGTTGTTGGCGTAGATAGGAGTTGTTGCGGTATAATTAAACGCACATAAATACATACATACACGAACATTAAATTTGGTCATATATTCGTCTGTAGGCTCGTACAGTTGGTACAGTGGGACTAATTCGTTGTTTGTTTGTATAAAAAAGTCAAAATTTCTAGTGGCTCCTATTAATCTGGTTAAGATTATAATAATATTAATATTAACTAATATTATTATTGAGGGGTAATTGAATAAAAATAAAATGGCTCCAAAAAGAAACATGAAAGAAATGGAGTTTTATTCTTCGCGCGAAAGTTTAATGAATTCTCTTAATCGTAATAAAGATTATGTTATAAACAATTGCCAGTCAATGACTGCAGCAGAGCTAGAGGCGCGCTTGAGCTTAGTTGAATCAATTTTCACGCAATTATGTGACATCCAGAGCCAAGTTGAGACAAAAATTGAAGATGCCAGCCAATACGAAACACGTCAAGTTATAGAAGATATGTATTGTGATATAAAGGCGAAGATTTTAAGCTACTTGACACAAAGGGGGCGTCATTCAGTAATCGGAACAGATCCAGCGGCCAATTCAACATTGCTAAATGGTGCTGCAGTTTCCCGAGTAGGTAAATTGCCAATGTTGAAGCTGCCAGAATTCTCTGGCAAATATACAGAGTGGACTAGTTGGTACAACGCATTCACTACCTTGATTGAGGCAGACCATGACATTGATGAGCTGTCAAAGTTTATTCATTTGAAGTCATGTCTAAGCGCTGTCCCATTGAGAACTATAGAGTGCTTGGAATTATCTGCAGTCAACTATAGGAAGGCCTTACAGTTACTTAGGGATCGTTTTGAAAATAAAGCTATTATCGTACAATCGCATGTGAGTGAGCTATTCAATATTCGTCGACTTAAGAATGCAGACGCAGAGTCACTTGGCAGTTTGGTAGATGCAGTGAATTCGCAACTTGTAGCCCTTCGATCTCTAGGCAATGAAGGGGAAATTCTTGAGGCCCTCGTGTTCCATTTGGTTCGTAGCAAGTTGGACGATGAAACACTAGAGAAGTGGGAGAGCGAATATGATTGCGCCAAGCTGCCTTCTTGGCAGCTGCTAGCACAATTCTTATGCAATAGAGGAATTAATCTAGCCGGGCGAGAAGTCAGAAAGGCAGTCATTGCCAAATCAAATGCTAAGGGTGACAGCAAAAGGGCCAGTCTAACTGCTGCATTGGGAAATACTGCAACTAACTTGTGTTATAGTTGTTCGAGTTCACATCACTTGAAGATGTGCCCAAAGTTTAAGTCATTGTCACCGTTGCAAAGATATTACGAAGTTAAAAAATTTGGAATATGTCTTGTCTGTTTTAGTAAGCGTCATCAAACAAAGGATTGCAGCGCGCAGCGTTGTTCGGCTTGTAACAAGCCACATCATGAGTTGCTTCATAGATCAGCAATGGAAGTGGAAGGTTCAAGCAATTGTCCTGTCAGTAGGCAAGCTAATCCTAGCTCACTGCATAGTGCGATACTGCCAAGTCGGACAACAAGCTTTTTGGCAACGGCGGTAGTTCTTGTGCAGAATTCGAACGGTAAATATTCGCAATGCAGATGCGTACTAGATTCAGGTAGTCAGTTGAATTTCATAACCACCAGTTTGGCATCACAGTTGAAACTCAATATAAAGGATGTTCAATACTCGCTAAATGGAATAGGAAATGCCAAGTCGAGAATTTTAGGTGAAGTTCAGACTACCATCAAGTCCAGGGCAACAAATTTCGTAGCTACAGACAAGTTCAGTGTATTGCAGGAAATAACGCGATACAATCCGGCAACAAGCGCGTCAGCAGAAGGCTTTTTCGTGCCATCAAAAGTAAAGCTGGCAGATCCCTTCTTCGATTCAGCTAATGAAATATCTATGCTGCTCGGAGTTAATTTGTTCTTTAAGCTTATCGTAGCAGGCCAAATTAAAATGGGCATCAATAAGCCATTACTTCAAAAATCTCTTTTAGGTTGGATTGTTGTAGGTGAATGTATAACAAGTGAAAGGAATGCCTTAATTGTTAGTCGAGTACCAAGTTCCGACCAAGAGGATACAAGAAAACTGCACAAGTTGGTGCAAAGATTTTGGCAGTGTGAAGAGATTTCACAGCCAGAAAACAGGTATACAGAGGCTGAGCAGACGTGCGAAACGCAGTTTGTCTCATCTGTGAGAAGGACAGCTGCTAATAGGTTCGTGGTACGTCTGCCCTTTAAAGTACCCAAAGAGGAATTAGGAGAGTCTTATAGTATTGCTCTCACCAGGTTTTTGAACCTTGAAAGAAAACTCATTCGTAATCCAGAACTCAAAAGGAGTTACACAGAATTCATAGAAGAATATCGGATGCTGGATCATTTAGAGGAGGTAGGGTCTGAACAGGTACAGAATGTTAGATACGTGATGCCTCACCACCCAGTAATTCGACCAGAAAGCTCAACGACTAAATTAAGAGTCGTATTTGATGCTTCATGCAAGACGAGCAATGGGCTCTCATTGAACGATATCATGTTAGTAGGCCCTACCTTGCAGCCGGACTTATTCGATATACTCACTCGTTTCCGGTTCTACAAGTATGCGCTTACAGCTGACATCTCAAAGATGTATAGACAAATCTTAGTAGAATCTGGTGACTGTAATTATCAGTGTATTTTGTGGCGACAAGAGCGTACTGAAGCTGTAAAGACACTGCGGCTGAAAACTGTAACATACGGTACAAATTCAGCACCATTCCTGGCAGTTCGCTGCTTATATTATTTAGCTGAGCAGGCTGGTCATCAATATCCTTTAGCTAGTGAAGCAGTGAAGCGCAACTTTTACATGGACGATATGCTCTGCGGAGCTGACTCCATTAATGAGCTAAAAGAGTTAAAACAGCAAGTGACAGAGTTGTTAAAGTTAGGGCGATTTGAACTTCATAAATGGCGCTCTAATTTCAAATTTGCCTCTCATGATGAGAGCACCGAGCCGTTGGAACTTAAAGTTACCGACGCTGCAAAAACGCTTGGGATACGTTGGGCGTCGACTAGTGACAAGTTCCAATTCGCTTACGGTGCGCAGTGCTCGGACGCGGTCACTAAGCGCGTAGTATTATCGGAGCTAGCGCAATTATTTGACCCGCTTGGGTTTTTGAGCCCCATTATTATATTAGGTAAAGTTTTCATGCAAGAGTTATGGCTATTGAAGCAGGGTTGGGACGAGGATTTGCCACCCAGTCATGCCATACAGTGGAAAAAATATCGTAGTGAGTTAAAACTCATACACGAATGTTCGTTGCCTCGAGCTGTCATCCCAAATTCAGGGGAAATAGACACGGTTGAGTTTTATGGATTTTCGGATGCGTCCTGCCGTGCCTTTGGGGCAGCCATATACGCTCGGGTTATAGACAAGCTAGGAACCATATCTGTCAATTTGGTGGCGGCAAAATCCAAGGTAGCACCAGTTCGTGTCACATCGCTACCCTCGTTTAGAACTTGAGGGCGCCAGACTTTTGGTCCAGCTGATGGCCAAGGTTAAGAAGTGTGTTCCTAGATATGTTTCTAGCGTCAGGTATTTCACAGACTCTACCATCGTGCTTAATTGGATTGCCTCTCATTCTAGCCGATGGACCACCTTTGTTGCAAATAGGGTCGCTTTAATCCACGAATTATCTAGTATAGATGAATGGTTTAAGATAGAATCGAAACTTAACCCAGCAGACATAGTGTCTCGTGGTCTGCATACAAGCGAATTGAGAAACTCGTCGCTGTGGTGGAAAGGTCCTAAATTCTTGCAGCAGCCAGAAGATCAGTGGCCCGCGGTGCATTGGAATCGCTCTGATTCACTTCCCGAGCAACGTAATTCTAAATTCACATTAGTAGCCAGTCCCCAAAGGCTTGTGGAGGATATCGTTAGCAAATGTAAATATGCAAGAGATTTTGTTAAGTTGACTCGCGTGTTTGGCTATATTTGTCGCTGGCGTCGGGTCATATCAAAAATTGAATTAGCTAAATCCAAGCCGCTGACAGCCTCTGAAGTAAAGGGTGGATTAAACTACATAATATTTAATTTGCAAAGTTTGAGTTTTCACGAAGAGATCGTAAAATTGCACGATGGCAAGCTTATTCGATCCGCGAAAATACAAGCGCTCAATCCGTTCCTAGACGTAATTGACGGGATAGAAATTATTCGGGTAGGTGGCAGGTTGTCTCAAGCTAATGTACCATTTGACACAAAGCACCCAATTTTATTGCCGAATAATCATATTGTTATAACCGCTTTATTTGAGTACACACATCGAACTAATATGCATGCCGGAGCGCATGCATTATGCGCTTTTGTGCGACAAAGGTACTGGGTCATTAATGCTCGAAAGCTAGCTCGCAAGACAGTGCGGAGTTGCTTGGCATGCTTTCGCCAGCGCCCAGTAGCGGCAAACCAGATTATGGGCTCGCTGCCAGCGAGCAGAGTACAAACGGGTGTGAATCCGTTTCAACGAGCAGGATTGGATTTCGCCGGCCCGTTTTGGATGCATTTCCACCAGAGAGGACGACGTCCAACCAAGATGTATATGTGTGTCTTTGTATGCTTCCTGACAAAGGCTTGCCATCTGGAGCTCGTGTCGGACCTTAGCACAAATGCATTTATTGCCGCCCTCAAACGTTTTTTTGCGCGCCGTGGACTCAGCGCAGAGCTATTTTGCGACAACGCCACAAATTTCGTTGGCGCAGCTCGTGAAGTGAAAGAGCTGACTGATCGTATGTGGAACGAAACTGGCAAACGTCGAATCGAAAACCAATGCAGCAGCCTCGGGGTTCAATTTCATTTTATACCCCCTCGCTCGCCCCATTTTGGAGGGCTTTGGGAAAGCGCTGTGAAGGTGGCTAAGCAGCTGTTGGTGCGGTGCTTTAATGGAACGGCGCTCGACTATGAGGAACTTGCCACGGCCATTGCACAAGCTGAAGCCGTTATGAATTCGCGGCCACTCTGTCCATTGTCTTCAGACCCAAATGACTTGGAAGCCTTAACGCCAGGTCATTTCTTAATCGGACGTCCGTTAAACGCTATGACCGAAGCGTGCGATGAGGATATTCTGAAATTATCAGTAACGAATCGATGGAAGAGAATCGTAGCGGTGCATCACTCATTCTGGCGACGCTGGTCGCTGGAGTATTTAACTTTATTGCAAGAAAGGAGAAAATGGGCATCGACGTGCAACAATCTACAACGCGGGACCTTGGTTCTTATTGGAGAAGACAATACTCCCCCAGGACAATGGGTACTGGGTCGAATCGAAGAAGTTCATCCTGGCGCTGACGGAGCTGTTCGGGTCGTCACGGTGAAAACAAAGGCGGGATTGTTTAAGCGGAATATACACAAGCTTTGCCCACTACCGATATCAGACTGACGAGATGATTGTTGGAAGGAGCTTCCAAGGCCGGGAGTATGTTGACGCCGAAAGCTGATATAAGTTAAAGTTACATTAATTCCTCATGGCCGGGAGAATATTTATGTAAATACCTTGTTATAATTAGTAGTATTGTAAACAGAATTGAATTACTCAACCGATATTTCGTGGTTTATGTAAATAGCTGAATGATAAGAAACCCACAAATGTAATTGCAATGTAGCAGATATCGAATGAATTTGAGGTATCGATTGTGTGCATAAAAAAGACACACGCCCACCCCTAGGCTAAGCACATTATTATAATAAAATTCGTTTTCCGACTTAGTCGAGTCAGCAGCCATTCGGTTTTTTATTGCGAGATTTTTCGATCCGCACCTGACTCAGAAGTTGCGGAATCATAATTTTTAGCTAGCTTTAACTAGGAGTATTTGTAGCAGAATACTGGTTTCATCAATTTTATATAATTTTTTTTTAGTTTTTTTTTTAGAAATATTATTTTAAGCATTTCATGCAACTATAGCTGAGTAATTTAATTGCTTAGCTAAAACAATTTGATGAACAGCCACTGATGGTAAAAGAAGTAATTGTAGTTTATAAAAGATTTCAACACGAGGAGAGTCATGAGAAAGTGATTTATATACCCTTAGCCAGAGTTCCTATACCCAGAAATAACTACAGCAGCACTTCTCCACTATAAAATAATTAAAACATTGTTGCTTCAGCCGATCAGCCTCCAGAAGACCATCAAGGCGAGTTATGTCCTATAACTTCCTCTTTTCATTTGATGACAAAAAAGGGGTACGCGCTAGTCTTTTGGCTCGTTGACCGCCAAAGTTAAAAATCGGTACAAAAGAAAAGGGCCTGAAATATATTTTTTATTGAGCGGAGTAAGTGAAGAGCCGACTATTAATCGATATTAAAGCTATTGCACCTCCCGCCTGCCAAAGCAATATGACTGGCCGGTTCAAATAGATTGTCACAGTTTCAAATAAGCTGCCCAGAATGATGAAAAGCAGAAGTAAAATAAAATAAATGGTGGTCTGTTTTGATTGATAAACGAAGGAAGAATACCATCCATCAATTTCTCCTGTTGATTTTTGCCGCAGTTTGAAAGAAATTTAATTTGAAATATCGTTTCCCCTTAATGTAATAAAGGCAATGCCTCCAAGCAATCAATATTTAGTTGTGATTTTTTTTTCCAATTCCTGTTGCTGTTTCATTTATATTTAATATAGTTAGTGTTGATATTATTTCCTTCGAACTGGAAGAATATTAACGTAAAGAAGATGAATTTTTGATAATCATTGGTGTTGTTGTAAAACGAAACAAAACGCGCTTCCGACTTAGTTAAAATCGGGGTTTTTTTATTTGCGAGTTTTCCGAACTGCATCTAATTTTGGAAGTTGCGGAATCAGTAAGAAAATTTTGTTACTATCGTACATATAGTTTTATATATTTTTTGAATTTACAAAACAATATCAACTGGACTTTAAATGGCACGAACTAGCTTTTTTTTTTTTTTTTTTTTTTTTTTTGAAAAAATAGAAACGACCTTTCAGACTGTTGTTCTGTATGCGTTGTGGTTCCTGCATTTTCTTCATCCGTTTTAAGAGTCCGCTCTACTTTGTAAAATGTTGGGGGAAATTCTGTCGGATTTTCCTGCTGCGTTCCAGCTGCGCTGCCAACGGCAAGTTTAACAACTTCAACGAATTGGCTTTGTTTAAGCGTTAGCTAATTTGTGTGCGTGTTGTTGTTATTGCTGGCGCTGGAGCTGGAGCTGAACCTGTTTTTCTTACGCTTGTCTAATTTCTGCATTGCCACTTGCAACATTGCTGTTGTTGTTGCTGCTCACTTTTGTTGGCTGTTTTCCTTTTCCAGTTTTTTTTGCCGGCCATTTTACGTAAGTGCGGAACGGTTTACATTTGCTGTCTCTGCATTGTCATTGTCGTCGTTGTTGTTGCTGTTGTTGCTGTTTTTGTTGCTGTCTTGACACTGATTTCAATTATAAATTGTTTTTCTTCTGCCCTTGTTTTTTTTTACATCTTTTTTTCCTTTTTTTTTGTGCTGACTGCATGCAGAGGCAGTGTTCCGGGCTGTTCAGCATCCCAGCTTTGGCTCTTCTCTTGCCGTTGGCTGCTCCTGCTTTTTCTGATTGCTTTCTCAATTGGCGCGCCGCGAGCGCTGCTGGCTATCACTTCTAATCTAAGTTGGCAACAATGTGCAGCGTTGCCTGCAACATCCGCCCTCGATTTGGGGCATGGTCATTGTCTTGCAAACATGCTCCTCTTCCTGCTCTTCCTCCCTCATCTGCTACTGCTTTCGTATTGTCCTGCTGCTGCCCACAACCTTTTTGCGCTTTGTCCGCATTTTGTTTGCCTTAATCCCTTTTATTTGTATACCCTAGCAATGGGGCTATACTGCATTAACACATGTTTTTTGAAACGCCGACTATATAAGTAGAAGAGGCGATAAGCAGAAATTTGACAGTAAAAACACAAAAATTCCTGTGAGGCGATTATGTGTCGAATGTAGCTGTACCGAACCACTTGTACTTATAAACTTCTATATATTATTCTTATAGCTCTCTCGAACCGTTCTTATATAAGAAATATATATTTGAAATAAATGAATTACTGAGAGTTAAATAATAATAAAGACTGTCTGATAATGCTTTGGCACTAGTATTTGTGTATTGCTTTGAAACGGGAAAGCGTATATAACCGTCGTCTTTTCCAAGTTAAAGTACATACAAGTTTCATTTATTATTGTTCGTTTTGAAGTTTTTTGTTTGCCGCCTTGTTATTTATCTTGTTCATGAATTTTATTTATCAAGTTTGGCGAAAAACAATCTATGGATTACAGAGTATAAATATTGCAAATGCGCGCATTTTTCCGCTCAACATTTTGAATCTTTTTATACCCTGTACCCAAAGGGTACAAGGGTATATTAGTTTTGTGCGAGTGCACATGGAACACACAGAAGGAGGCTTGGTAGACCCCACAAAGTATATATATTCTTGATCAGCATGACAAGCCGAGTCGATATAGCCATGTCCGTCTGTCCGTCTGTCTGTCCGTCTGTCCGTCTGACCGTCTGTCCGTCTGTCTGTCTGTCTGTATGAACGCAAGGATCTCCGAAAGTATAAGAGCTAGAATAACCAAACTTGGTATACAGATTCTCCTGAGACCGAGAAAGGACGAGTTTGTTAATTTTTTCTGATCCGCCCCCCCACTCCCCCCCTATTACTGATTTTCTATAACTCCCGTAATTCTTGGAATTTTGAGCTAAAATTTGGTAGTCACATTAGGTTAGTAATTATATATCCGTATACCAAGTTTCATTATGATAAAATGATCGGAAAGAAAGTTATAGCCATATAACCAGGCCCAATGCACACATACATACATATGTACAAGTACACAAACACGCATAAGGCACGATTCTGATGTAAATATAAATGTATGTATGCATGCATGGAATATTTTATATTTAATTAGTTAATATTTAGTTAATTAATTAAATTAATTTAGTTAATTAATTTAATTTAATTAATTAATTAATTAAATTACTTTTTTGTGGGGTGGTACAGGGTATTTAAGAGTTGAGCCTGCTCGACTTTAGCATTCCTTTCTTGTTTTTTTTTTTTTTAATATACCAGTATGTGTTCGAATATAGTATAGTTTTATTTGTATTTATAGTATATGTTGTCTCTTTGAGCGCAAATGTATTTTTAAAATATTCACCATGGCTCTTAATGCTGCTGTTGCTTTATTATTTTTTTTGTTGAAACAATTTTTGTGTTTTTATATTATTTTATTATGCGTCCTCTTCAAACTGGCTTCATTTCGCTTTTATTAATGCGCATCATGTTTTATGCGCACTTTACGCTTATTACAACAAACCTATCTGCATATAGCAGGCGGCTTGTTGTCCCTCCTGTTGCTCTTGTTGCCTCCGTCGCTCACATATTTCCCTCCTCTTCATCTTCTTTTATGCTGCTCAGATTAGACCCTAATCAAATTTACGTCACATTGACAGTTTCCCCAGCAGATTTCCATTTCGCGTTTTTTTACGCCCCACTAAGCACTGAACAGCAGCAGCAGCAGCAACAACATCAGCAGCAACAGCAACAGCGATGTGTCTGTTGTTGCTGCTATTGTCGTAAAACATTTCAATGAACATGAACTCAAGGCGCACGCTGCAGCATCGCTGCTTCAATCTACTAAGCCAAAAGTCTCAGTTGCAGTCTCAGCGGTGCAACAAGCTGGCAAGCAGAAGCATTGTTGTTGGAGAAGCGCGATGATGAGGGGCGGGGTGGCGGCGGGAGGGGTCGCTGTAATATTAAGGGGAATGTGTAGTGGTCGTGGGCAACCTACGCTGATTTAATTTTAAATCATTTTACGCTTTCACTCAAATTAAAATGATGTCAACGACAACAGCAGCAGCAGTAGCAGCAGCAGCACATTCCACATACAATGTCAACTGTTCGCCCCGTGTCTGGGGGTTAATAGATCATCATCATCATAGTCATCATCGTCATAAGCAGAGGCAGAAGCACCATGACAGCAGCAGCAACATGGCCGCATATCTATTTGCCACTTTTTGCTTTCGCCTTTCTCTCAATTTTGTCGCCTGAATTCAATTGTCAGGCATTTCATTTCAATTTAACAATTTGGAATTTGCTGCAAGGCGCAAGTTGTTGTTGTTGTTGTTGTTGCTGCTGCTGCTTCTTCTGTTATTACTCTAGTTGTTGCCTTGCCGCAACAGCGACAAGTTATTATATTGCATGTCAGTCAGTTGGTCCGTCCGTCCGTTCGTTCTTGGTCTATCTATATTACCTCCCTCCCTCCTGCTCCACCCTCCTCACCCCTATCATAAAACAGCTGCTCCCTCTGTCTGTCATTCAGAGACATTCGCATGTTAGTTAGCTTGACATACTTGGCATTTGCTACGTGCCACACTCAACTCCACGGCCTTGCCACCACTGTCTTGGTGATGTCCCAGCTCCCAGCTCCCAGTTGCTCTGCATTTGCAAATTATGTCAGCGCACACACTGAGTGTATGTGTGTGTGTGTGTGTGCCTGCGGATTAGTTTGGCATGAGGCTGACATTGCGAGATGCGGCTGCGGCTGCGGCTTCGGCTGCGGCTGCGTGTTGTTTTCATTTTCTTGTTTCGGTCCCAATTGCATCCAATTGCATTTCTGCATGCCGCATACGCATATTAGGTTGGGAGCGAGCAAAAAATTCAACGCCAGCAAAATAATAATGGCAATTTCGTGTTTCGCCTTCGCCAGCACAAAAATCAACCAAAATCTGAAATCACATTAAATTATGGTGGAAATTTAATTGCGCAATTTTTATGGAAACTAGTTGCTTCTTTAAATTCTCTTGAAATGCATAAATTCCAAATTCCAACAATTATTTTCAAATTAATTTTTATCACAATTTATTCCGAAAGTGTTATGAAAACTTAATTTAATTTAATATTTAGTAAAATTCTACTTAAATGTTGTCATTCCATATATCGAAAAAGAATAGGAAGCATTATTCGATTTATTAATTGAAGCTTACTTATTTGCTTCTTTAAATTCTCTTGAAATACACAAATTCCAACAATTATTTTCAAATTGATTTTTATCACAATTTATTCGGAAAGTTATATGAAAACTACTATTTAATAAAATTATATTTAAATGTTGATCCTTATATCGACCATTCTAAGTTTTATATATTTAAATACAAAATTAAACATTCTACGTATCATTTATTAAGTTGAAATATATATTTCTTTAAAAAAGCTTATTTAATTTGTTAAAAAGTGTAGTCTTTGCGTTTAGTTCTGCTCGCTATCCTTGGTTCTTGAACTGGTTGAAATTTAATTGTTGAATTTCTATGAAAACTAGTTGCTTCTTTAAATTCTCTTGAAGTACACAAATTCCAACAATTACATATTTTTTTAAATTAGTTTGTGTCACAATTTTTTCTACAGTTGATATGAAAACAAGCATTTAAAAAAATTCAACTTAAATTTTGTTGATTATTATATCGACCATTCTACGTTTTATTAATTGAGTTGAAATATATATTTCATTTAAAATAAAAAAGCTTATTTGCTTAATTGAGTTGAAATATATATTTAATTAAAAAATAACCCATTCTACGTTTCATTAATTAAGTTGAAATATATATTTCATTAAAAAAAGCTTACTTAATTTGTTAAAAAGTTTAGTGTTTGTGTTTATTTCTGCTCGCTATCGTTGGTCCTTGAACTGAAATACTAACAATACTATTGCTGGCGCAATAAAGAGCTTAGGCTGTATTAAGGCCGAAATATGTATTAACGATATTGAGTTAATATACGATATATAATATGATAAGGCCTGTGCATAACATATTCCAATATCGAATGCCCAAATTTGAGAAGCAATCATGCATTTGTTCAGTTTGTTCGTTTTAAATTAAGCTTAAAATTTAAGGTGACAGAATGAGAAAGAGCGCGTCTCTTCATTAAATGCATCTAGTATTATGAGGCAATGAGTTTGCCAAACAAAATTGTTTGCGCGATCCATATATATGGAGGAGCAGACGTTTGGGAAACAACAAGGACAACTAGGAGTGGCAGGATAGCAGACAAGTTTTATTGCTAATTGCAACTTCAGGTTTCGTTGTGGCCGACTAAGCGCGTAAATAAAGAGAGAAGTTTGTTGCTGTCACCATACTTGGCAGCTTCTTCTACGAGAAAATAATAAAGCAGATTTTATTTATGTGTTGCGCTACAGAAAATTGAAATTCTGCAATGCGAGACAACTAGTGGGTGGTGCAGCAGTGGGGAGGGAGCTGTGAAGTGTTTGCGTGCCGCGAAATGCTGCCAAGTGTCAGCGATGCCACGTAGCATGGCTGCGTGTGTGTGCATGTGTGCGTGTGTGTGTGTGTGTGCGCGAATTTATGAAGTTCAGTTTTGTTATTGCTTTGTTTTGTTCATTGCGATACATCGACGTCAACAACATAATCATTTTTATCATCATCATCATCATGAAGCTAACATCACTGCACTTGCAGTTGCGTTTAGTTGATGATGAACATAAAACAGCTTGCCACCTACACACACACACACACACACTCCTGCACACGCATTATACATACAGATATGAGCACATTCTTATACGCAAGTAATGGCACGTGTGGAGATACAGACAAATTATATTCGCGTAAAAAGATACACGCGTATGCTATTTTTCTTCTTCGTATACTCGTATAGTACATTTTTTTATATTTTTCTTTTGCCTCATTCAGAGACAACTATATTGGATCTCTGCATGTGTTTGGGGTAAGGGGACATGAAGCGAAACCACAACCTCATATGGGAGATCGGTTTAATGTTGATGGGAACAACAAGCAGACCTGAAATTTAGTGCTGACCCAACAACAAAACACTCTTTGCCCCATCAATATAACTTACAAAATTTGTGTGCTAGTCGTTGATCAATTTTAAACATATTTTTCATATTTTTTGAGGACTTTTGCATTTCGTTTATTGCTCTGCTCTTTCATGAAACCTCACCAGTAAGCTTAGCTTTGCTCTCACCTCTGACCTCTTTTCTTGACTAAGCCTTACTTTGACGCTCCAACCAGTTGTTTTTACATCATCCGGAATCTTTCCGACGCGCAGTCCCCGACTCTTTAACCTCTTTTCTGCAATCTGTAGTTTCTGGACAAAGTCTTCGTTCGATTTGCCAATAAACAAGTCGATTATCGTATTCTTCCATTAACTTAATATCTGACTTTATGAAATTTACGTTAAACTACTTTCTTATTTAATTTTGCAGGATATTAATTTTGTTATGAAAGTCCTCTTGATGAGATGAGAAGCTCTGTGACGAAAGTAAGACCAAGTTTAGAACTTGGTTCTTCTATTCAAACAGTAAACAACAAAAACAGTTTATTTATTATTAAATCAACAAAAGGGCTGTTTAGACCAAGTTTAGAAAGATTGGAACTCCACAAAAATGTCATCTGATTTACTTGTAACTTAGTTCTTCTATTCAAGTAATAAGCGCCAAAAATAGTTTATTTATTGTTAAATCAACAAAAGGGCTGTTTATACTAATTACAATATTTAAATAACAGACAAGATAATATTACATTACTTCAACTTAAGAGCTAAACAAGCCCCGATTCAGCCCCGATTCACCGTCAAACGTTATCAGAGGCATTAAAGACCCAACAAAAGATAGTGAGGAGAGGAGAAAAATAAATTCTAATAATTAAGAAAAAAAGAAAAGAGAAGGAAAATCACCAACCCGGTGGTGGACAGAGATTTCCCCGGAGATAACTAAAGAGGACAGTTCTTAAAGAATATTGCGAGCAGCATTCACTGCTTTTTTGTTGAGCATTTTCTCAGTACCTGCACAGCACATGTGAGATGCAATGATTTCCATATTGAAGTCAACACAATTATATTATTTATTCCCTTTTACACTGGGTTTCCCCTAGTACGTGCGCATGCACATATGTATATGCATACTCCCCCCCCCCCCCCCCCCCCCCTGCCCCCATTCTCTCTCCAGCTATGTCATGAAATTTTCAATGGCATTGAATGCGCAGCAACTTTTAAATTGTTGCCGCCGTCGTTTCCCACTTAGCGCGAGGTAACTTTGTTTGTGTGCAGGAAAATGTTTAAAAATCCATTAAAAACAATTTATGCAAATGCTTTTTTCGGAATTAACATTTTTGCGCATGTAAAACGTGTACTCTTGGCCTCTTTTCTCTGGGCCCATTCAAGTGGCCATTGAGGCACATTCCCCATGTTAATTAAGATTCAGCATTAAAGTACTTAGTTGCATATTTCAAATTGCAGTTGGCCATTGCGAAATTCCACAGCAAGAAGTAGTAGATGCCCCGGCCAGCCAAATAAGGCAAATGAATTACAAAACAGAGCCATGCAACTAAAAGGCACTCCTCTCCAATGGACTGCCAGTCAGGCACTAAAGTGCAGACTAATGAGGAGCGAAAATATTGTGCGCTATTCTGCAGACCTTGTCAAAGGCTTCTGGTTTTTTCTATAGTTCTTTTTTTTTTGGCTTTGGTGCAATATTTCGGTGAAGAAAATTAATTTGGTTGTCAAAGCAGCTGAAGTTCAAAAGCGGCAGTTTTTTTTGTTTGAAAGTTTGAAAGTTTACTGTTGAGGAATTTTCTTTTTAAATGCACAAATTAATCAGTTTTAAAACATGTTTGAATTGGTATTTAAGCTGTGCAGACTTTAATGGATTCAAATGCTGTACTGTATATATTAAGCTTTGTTTGTGGGTATTAAATCTTCATGTTTGGGCTGAAATGTGGGATTCCGTTTTGAAAAATAGGGTCATGTTTCATTTATTGATAGGTCTTCCCATTTGCAAAATAAGTATGGATTTCTGCCGAAGCTGTCCAAGTGTGCGCACCAAACAATATGTCTCTACCTATGTTCACTTTTGTGAACAGCTATCAATACTTCTAGTGACTCTAATATTCTGTTGAACAATTGCTTCTTCAATTAATTTAATATCATATTAGTTTTGCTTTTGGAGAAGTATCAGTGTATCTTAATTCCCCCTCTTTTCTGTCGTTTTGTTCGTTTGTTTCCTTTACTAATAAATCATCCAATAGCAGGACATTTTTATTTTTAGCTCATAGCTCATTGCAGAGGTATTAATTACAAATCATAACGAGGTGATTATTTGATTTCAAAAGGGCGATGAACTTTTTCTCTCCCCTCATTTACGTCTTTCTCATTTAAGCCGTCTTCGATTTCATTTCTGTGCATACCGGGGTAGAGGTTACGGGGTTGGCTATCAGACCTTTCCATAACAGGTTCTCTGCTGTTGCATTTATTTATAATTTGATTTGAATATTCTCCATATATTATCGGATCGGATATTATCGTTTTAGTCAAAATCAATCGGTTTAATATAGTTTTTAATGCCAGAATATTTATGTTTATGTGGACTTGTCCTAAGCTGATTAATTAGCTTGTCACATTAAGGATTAGTTGTAGCTTCTGAGCTCGTAATTATCTAATAGCTGCCAGCACTTAAAGTCACAAAACGTCTTTGATTAACGCTTAATTTATTCAATGGAGATTTTAATTGTTAAAGCTTACTTTGTTGCTGCCTCCAGCTGGGATTGGGACTGGGGCTGAAACTGAGACTGGGGCAGAGAATGTGACTGAAGCTGTTGTGCCTGTGTTTAAGACTGACTCTGAAGTTGAAGGCGCATTACGCTGCTTGCTGCCTGCCCTCTGGCTACGAAATGGCTGTGGATGCATCCTGCATCCAACGAGTGGCACCAATTTGTAAATCATGAGAAAATTATGTGCTTTGTAAATGTGCAACAACAGCAGCAGCAGCAGCAGCAGAGAATGATTCTCTGGGCGAGAAGGGGAGGCAGTAAAATGTTAATGCAAACTGTAAATTATTATATACTTAGTTACTTTTGCAATGCTGCTGCTGCCAAAAGCTTGCTCTGCACCCCTAGCCACCCACCTTCCCCCACGCAGCAGTCCTTGCCGAGTCGAAAGACAGCTTTAGTCATTTTTGGGAGATGGCAGGAGAGCAGGGAGAGCAGGGAGAGGAGGGGAGAGGAGCAGCAGTGGCAGCAGACTGGCAGACAATACAAACTATAAATATGCACAGTCACAGACAAAGTCAAAGACTATAGGCATGGGATATGGATGTGAACAGGGATGGGCATGTGACTGCAACTGTAACTGTGAATGAGAATGTGAATGAGAATGTGAATGAGAATGTGAATGAGAATGTGGGTGGGTAGCAGGGATATACACAAATTTTTAGATGTACATATCGATGTCGATGTACAACAACATAAGAGATCGACTGAATATACTTTAAAAATTAATGAGTGCATTAGAAAACCAGACCATGCATAATTAAATATATATGTAAGATAGGATGTGTTTCTTAAATGCATGCATAATTAAATATATATGTAAGATAGGATGTGTTTCTTAAATACTAACTAGTTGTGGTATATGGGCTTAAACAAATGTGCAAGCACTTTTATAGACAGTTCGTGTAATAACCAATTAAGCAAGAAATTCAATTTGTTGCTCAGAATCAACAACTCTGTAGATGGATACAACCCTCTACCGACTTCTTGATGCCTGCTGTCCTCACTCTGCTCTGAGAAGTGATGCGCCTATTGCTATACATAGGTAGAAAACTGAGCCGATTTAAGTTTTGCAATACCTGAAGTATTCCTATTCGGCTTTTTCTGACAAATGATCTATCTGCCTGCAGGACTTTAAGTATTCATGGCTCTGTATCTGTATCTTTAATTTATTTCCTTTATTTAAGGCATTAAGATAAAAACAATTTTTTATGCACAAGAAAAACTTTCTTATCTAAATAGTGTCGACAACTTTCGATGCGATTTGCTGCGATGTTAGAAAAATCATTGATGGCCGATGTATCGATGTTCTTTTTACATCCCTGGTGGGCAGCGGCCCCTCTGGCTGTGCATTGCCATATTGCCGTATTGCTGGCCTGACACCAAAATGGAATGTCGCATGCAAAAATAGCCAAGCGTTCATTCATATATGTGTGTGTGTTTGTGTGTATTTGGCTGTGTTGTGTGTGTAGCTGCTGTTGGCAAAATGCAAAATTTATTGCTCAAAACTACAGTAAAGTAGACGAAAACGACCGGGAGAGCAACTCCAGTACTACTAGCATGGTGCTAGTGCGTGCGGGAAATGGGGAATGGTAGAATTTTACTGGAAATGAAGTCAGTCGTACAAAATGTGTTAAGTCTATTGAGTGTATTAAAGCAACAAACTACTGCAAATGACATACAGCGGCAACAATAATGGCAACAACGATACGATAAGGTATGCGAAATAAAAAGAAGTCTACATCCAAACACACTCGTAATATATAGTATGTGTGCATATGTGTGCATTTATATTAAGGAAATCGTATGTACTTATATTTTTTTAACGACTCCAGATTTGAATAACTTGTACTCGCGTTGAATAATAAAGCGGATTGGAGTACGATAAGAATAATGTGATATGATAATAATAACAAATTTAATACTGACACTACCACTAACTGTAGCATAAAATAATTTCCAAATTAGAGAAAATGCAAATATCAGTACAATAAGCACATGCTGCTTTAGGTAATCTTTTTCAAAAAAATAATATTTGGTTTAAGAATTGAGAATTGAGAATGCCATGATTGTAGCATTAGGTATAAATTTGTATGTAAATCTGTAGCTATTATTATTTCAAATTATTCTCCAAACTCTTCCTGTATACAAGTATATTAACACTGCTATATCTAGCTTCCTTTATCTAACATACTCAATTTAGATTTGCAAAGTCTACTTTTTGCAGATTTCCTTTCAAATTTTTAATAAATTAAATGCTATATTAGAAAAGGTGTTGTTAAAAATTCGAAATACTGCTTATAACAGTTTTTATGAGACTTTTTGCTGACTCTCCTTTATAATTCAACTTGCTTATAGGCAATGCAAAATGCTCTCACTTGCTTTTTTATCGGGAGGCTGCATGCTGAAGTCCAGAGCTTGATAAAGTTATGGATCTTACTACTAGTATACTCAAAAAAGTTGTTTTTGTTTTTCTCGCTAGGACGACAATGGAGTTGTGGTGGGAAAGCTGTTTTGAGTTGGTCTAGTGGGCAAAAGTTTTGAATTAAAACGAACCAAATTGATGTCAGGCTTCCCTGATTATCAGAAGCCTTCCTCTGAACTTTAACTTAAACAATTGTGGAGCTGCTCAAGAACAAAAGGAGAATTGTACAAATTTGTATGCAAACTTCAATTTTCACTCAATAATGTTTAGTTTAGACGACCTGAATACAGACACACATTTGAATACCCTTTATCCCTTTTCTTTTATTGCAAATCAAATTTATAGACTTTGTATATTGTGTTTTATTTCGCACTCCCTATAAACAGCGAACAGCTGTGC
Source organism: Scaptodrosophila lebanonensis (assembly GCF_003285725.1). Classification (NCBI taxonomy): domain Eukaryota; kingdom Metazoa; phylum Arthropoda; class Insecta; order Diptera; family Drosophilidae; genus Scaptodrosophila; species Scaptodrosophila lebanonensis. Next base: position 4,696,907 of record NW_022060566.1, on the reverse strand, counting down.
TTTCCCGAGCACTGGTTGTGGCTGTTCACAGGCATTTAACTGCCAAACACATCCACGCACATACAGCTACAGATATATAAGAGCATGTATATGCAAATATGAATATAAATGAACAGCAGCAGCAGCAGCAGCAGCAGCAGTAGCGAATAAGCGAGCGATAGTGAAAACGAAGGCGCGTCTCTCAACTCAAGCTAAGCTGAAAGCTATGACTGGAGCAGTGGCTCTAACAGTTGGGGGCCGTCATGTGTGTGAGGGTGTGTGTGTATATGTGTTTGTGTGTGTGTGTGTGGTGACAGGCAGGCAGGCAGGCAAGAAGCAAGCAAAAGTTGCCACTGCTGCGTTAAAAGTTAAACTTATGGCAACAAGAAAAAAAAAACAAATTTGACATCGAGCGGCAGCCAAATGACAAAGGCACAACAACCAACAAAAGTGCGAACATGTGCAGCTGATGTGCGATGCCTTCAGCTATATACTTATGTGTATATGTTTGCGTGTGTGTGTGTGTGTGTATGTGTGGGTAGATAAGCATAGTTTTATAAGCATGACAAATGCTTAAGGGAAATCGTTGCAACGCTAGCTTATTGTTCACTGCCTACCCAACTACCCAACTACCTACCTAGCCCCATTCAACTTTCCACCTGGCTGCGTGAACGTGGGAGTGTGTGTGTGGGTGTGTGCGAATTAGTGTGTGTGTGTAAAATGTACAATTATTCGCAAGCCCTTCAATGCGCCAATGCGCGACAAAAGCCCCACGTGACACACTGCAGCAGACACAAAGAGGTGCTAACAGCAATTCAATAAAGTGCGATCGAAAATGCCAAAGCGCCCAAGCACCCAAGCACCAGAGTGCCAAAGTGCGCCCAAAACTGGAGCACCGTGTGTCCTTCTACATGTGTATGTGTGTGTGTGTGTGTGGTTTACACGTGTCTGTGTGTCTCTGTGTGTGTGTGAGCATCAAAGTGCAATTATGAGCCAAAGTACCCAAAAGCTGACTTCCAAAGAGCTACCCGGTCAAGTGGCATATCAGCAGTCAACAGCAGCACGAATCGCATTTTGCAATTCACGATTCAAGATGGGTTCCCTCAATAAAGAGTCGAAATCTTGCTGCTCTAAGATTTTAATTGAATCTTTAACTATTGGTCTGAGCTGTATATAGTATCTGAAATTGTCTAATGTCTTTTGCTATTTAGTTAGTTAGGGATTATACAGAACTCATGGTCGCATAAGTCGCAAACAAATTTTGATTAGTTTAAATCTAATTTGTTTTTATCAAATAAATCAATTAAATCAGAGTAGTATTTTCATTCCACTTTTGCAGTAAATTTGCTGCTTGGCTGCTTTCTTCTCTCACTTTTGTTTTTTGTTTTGTTTTTCGAATCATTTCTGTATTAACTTTTACTCTTCACCCACATCCACTAAATAGGTCTTCTTCTTCATATATACATATACTTTGTTTTGATGTCAAACGCGAAGAGGGACTGATTTTTAATCTGCAGGCAAGCTTCACAATTATTCCGCAGCATTAGCAATGCTTTGTATTACAATTTTTAGTATCAGTACCTAGTTATTTTGTGCTGCCATCATACGAATTAGTATTAGTATTTCTTACTAAGCTCTGTACAGATAGCTAGACCAAGCGATGGAAAGCCCATCCAAATACCAAATGTATGACAGTGGAGAGGGTAGAGGGAGTGGAGGGAGGTGACTAAAATGCATTGTTTCATGAAATTTGAATATTATTTGAACAAAGATCTAATAAAATATATAATTATACACACAATATACACAATACTTGTATATTTATATTATATTTCGACATTTCTCTCTTCTAATTAACTAACTTAATTGCAGTTCTTGTTGTGAAAAGTTCGCCCTCGCTTATTATTTCATTTTGTGGCTATTGTTGTTGCTGTTGTTGTTGATTTTGGTTTTTAGCTGGACCCGTCCTAGGAAATAGAAGCATTTTATTTAGAGGCCTTTTTGTAGAATTCATGTGTTAAAATTGAATTGCAATCACAATTGGCAGTTCATACAAGCAATTTATGTTAATGCTAATAGACAGAGATAAAAAACCATTTAATTATGAGCATTGTTTAATCAATTTTATATTGCCGTTTGTTTTGCTTTTGACATTGTTAATGTGAGTGGCGTTTCAGGAAAATGGCAGATTTGACGTGCGGCAATGTAGTTGTATAATGTAGTTCGCTCACACACAGACACAAATAGAGACACAAATGCGAGCTGAGTACACGTATGGCGTGCATTGCACACTTGCAGGCGCAAAATAATAACATTAACTACATTGGCAGCAGCAGTAGCAGCAACAGCAACAGCAACAGTAGCAGCAGCAGCAGCAGTTGCAGTTTCATATTCAGCAACAACTGCTACGGGCGATTACAAAAACATCAACACTTAATATGTTTATTAAATTTGTTGCTACATCATTAGGCACTGGCAGCCATGTAATGCGGAACAAACATTTAACACACACACACAAGAAAAGTGTGCGTGTGTGTGTGTGTGTGTGTATGTGTTTGTGCGTGTGTGCGTAAAGTCCTTATGGTATGATGTTAGTTATACAACCGGCACGCAGCTGCAACAGCAGCAAATGCAGCAACATCAGGCGAGGCAATGCCCTTAACACACACACACACACACACACACACACACACACACACACACACACACACACACACACACACACGACACACATCCACGGCTTTATGTGCATAAGTATGTATGTAGAAATATATGTGCCAACATAGCTGCAAGTACAGTAAGAAACCCCAACACGAACTCAGTAGATAATAATAATAATAAAAGAAGTTCAAGTAGGGAGTTCAACCCGCCACCAACGGTTAGAGCTGAAAAAAGTTCGAAAAAAAGATAGCTCTTTTTCAAAAGAAGGGCATGAAGGATCGATCCTTTGTAAATCAAATAAAAAATTCAACATTCAAGGCTTGCTGCTCACTTTCCGAGTGGAATGTGCGCTGAAAATCAGGATTATAATTCATTCCTAAATAAGTATAATTATTACGACTATGCTATTTATATATGAATGCACGCACATAAGTACGCATATCGTTTTGCTCTGATCAAAAAGAACGATCTATAAAAAATAGAACAGTATCAAAACCAGCTGGAATATCACGTTTGTGCAGACTTTTCGAAAACATAATTACTGGAGCGTTTACGCAAAGTGAAATAAAAAGAGTTAGTCTTAAATGAAGATGTTTTTCTTTTAATTTGAAAACAAGAAATTATTAAAATACGTTTTGATAGTTTTTCCAATTTTTTACATTGACATTTCTTCAAATTTTGTTTTTTAATATTGTACTTTTAGCCCCTCCACTATTCCCAAACCCACCAAATGAGGAGATTATTCCTACAAATGAAAAGAAAGCCTATTTTGAAAACCTAACCAAAACGTGCTTTGTGGAGGCCTCGAAAAAGTTTGTTGGAACTGTTAACGAAAAAAACAAAATTAAATGATATTGTTTGTTGTTCATTATATTTTCTCGCATCATTTGAACCTCTTCCCTATACAAGTAGATATGTTAAGTATAGTAAATAAACAAAAATAGATATTGTTCGTGATTTTTAACAGGAGTTTTCACTGCATAGGTGTGTTTGCAAGCATTTATGTTTGTATGAGTACGTATGCAGTTTTATAGGCAAATATGTATATAAATATATATGTGTGTGTGTGCGCGCACACAGGAACTCTTTTGCATGCTGCTCGACTTAACAACATGCTGTTTTTTAGTCACATTTGCAGTTGCAGTAACTACATTTGAAGTTGCAGTTGCTCTTCAAGTAGTGTGCACATCGATGTGTGCGTGCGTGTGTGTGCGTGTGAGTGCATCTGCGTTTCAAACAATTTGCATTGCCTACTTTTAGGGTTGTGATGCTATAAGCGCTGCCAACATGGTTGGTTACCGAACCTCTCTCTATACACGTATGCGTGTGAGCGCACGTGTGCGTGTGCGTGTGTTTGCTTGTGTTTGTGTTGGCGCGTCTGTAAGTTATGCGCATTATTAAAAAACTGTGCTGCACACATACGACACGTTTTATATATACAAGTATATATACAAGTATAGTATGTACATGTGTGTGCAGCGTAAACATGCTGATGCGTGTGGAGGACATAAATATTAATGCTCATGATTATTATTATTATTATTATGATATCAATGTACGCAAATGTGCAAATGCATATGCGACATGGCTGTTGGCACATTTTGATAACTTGAACTGACATTCCTTTCCGCCTCTCCTCTATTTGCTTAGCTGCTGGCGACGCTGCGAATGCCACGCATAGGCTCACACGAACGGAGGAGGCAAAAACTCACCTAGTGGCGATTGCCGCCCGCAAATTCCTGACAATAACAATGCAGCAGCCAAATGATGCACAAACCAATCGACACCACCAACCGCTGGTAGAGAGTAGTAGCAACAACAACAACAACCACAGCATCACCACTGCAGCCACTGAAACAGCAACATTGCCATCATCCTCGACAAATGGATCGTCCTCGAAGGATTCTCTCACCACAGCATTTGCCATCACACACAATGGCTTTCCATATGAGCAACCGCACGCATTGACAATTTCGAGACCGCCATTTGCCAGCAGGCGGTACAGACGCAACGTTGAAGAGGATCAGGTGGATCGCTGTCGTCTGTTCGTTGAGGGCGATCCCACCAAGAACGAGCTCTACAGTCCCGAATATCCGAATTTGTATCCTAAAAACATTAACTGCACGCGTGTAATAACAGGTGAGTTAAGTTAAAAAACAAAAATTAAAAAAAAAAAAACCGTTCTGCTGTAATAAGTGGGGCCCCATCAAATGGTAGAATTGACAGGGCCCCATTATAATAACTCTAAAATGGGAGTCTTTTGGAACAGTTATGTTTTCTCAGTTCTTAAGTTGCATGCAATTGCGAATTTCTTGCTAGAAAGTTGGGGACCTCTTCCTTTTTGTTCCTATATAGTATTATATCCCATATTATTCTGTTCAAAATCGATGCTCTTTTTTGATTGCAAACCAGAGCTTGCTTTAATTAAATAAGCAACCATTCATGTTGAAATCACGATCATGATGGCTATTCTCATGAATGCAAAACATATTTTTAAATACTTCTTTTCACACATTGAGAATAGTTTGTTGCGGAATATTCGTGAATAAATATCTGGTCCACTGATTTGTGAAATCGTGTGGAATATATTTATACGCTATACTGAAAGGTTAGGTCTCTAAAATACCTCTTTAAAATATTCTCTAAAAATATATATAATGTGATACTTTTTGTATATATATAATTAAGATATGCGAAAAGTTTTTGTTAATCCGCAGTTCATATATCTGCTTATCTGCTTTTGGAAAAATGAGTTTTTACCTTAAAATGCTCAACTAAAACACAAAGAGTATTTCTCTTGTGTTCAATTTTGAATGCTTCCGCTAAATAAAAGCGCAGTTTTCAGTTTTCTTGGTACGCATTTTTAATTGGTAATTTATTTGCATTTTTTTTCTGCAATTAATAACTTGTGTGTTACGCATGTGTATATATATGTATTTATTTTGGTAAACAAAATTAGTTGAAATCCATTTAAATCACACGGATCAATAGCAGTGACACTTTCTTGAATCTGCTGTGAGAGACAAATTGTATTTGAAGCTAAAACTTCAAGTTTTTCAAAGTGTCAGCCATAGATTAAGTTTAAAGTTTTAGTTGAGATGTCATCGACCATTACGAAGAACATCATTTAATTCGAACAATATCCTTCAGCAGTAAATCAAATCGGCCCCTTTCCCACTCACACATTTTACTTATTTGGAACAAGTGCCTTTGGTACGGCAGCGATTCACTTGAATTTGATTGTTAAGCCCATCAATAAATCTATGCTCTTATCGTCACGCAAGTAATCGCAAATCTGTGATTGAACTCACACATTTATATAAATTTATTTATATATGTACGGGTGTATATATATTTCTTTTTTGTTTACGAAGCTCTACACTTACGTATCATTATACGTAATAAGCTCAGACATGTATCTTCTATTATTTATACTGCTATATTGAAGTACTTGTATGTGCTTAATTCACTTCTTCATTCCTACACCAGAGCTAGAGTTGCAATTTTTTTTTCCATTTAATCAAAGCATTGAAGCCGTGCAATAGTTTCATATTTTATTTCAGCAGTAGGTTATATTTTTCTTGGAGTTAAAGTTAATCAACAAATTAATCTTTTATATCTGTTAATATATAACTATTGGTATATAACTATTGGTATATAACTATTGGTATATAACTATTGGTATATAACTATTGGTATATAACTATTGGTATATAACTATTATATATAAAATAAAAGCGATGGCTGTGTTTGTTTGCCAACATTTGTTGATAGGATCTCAAAAAAAAAAATAAATAAATAAATAAATAAAAATAAAAATTGAAAGTTGAAAGAGTCAATGTATTAAAAGGAAATGTAGAAACTAAACAATTTACTAATACAAAGAGTATGGCGTGCAAACCAGCAATTGAAATATTTGACTCCTTTGTGCTTTGGAAGGCAAATGCCTATTGAATTATTATTTTTAAATAGTTTAACTTGCGCCACAAATGTTCGTATTTATTCACACCGACTTAGTAGATGACCTCTAAAGAGCTAACCACCAGAGGATATTAGGGCGAAGAACATTTAAAGGTTTAGTTAGATTAAGTCATTTGCCAATCTTTGAATAAATTAAATAAATTAAATGTTTCAATTATGTTGTCCAAATAAATATTTCGAAACAATTGAACATTTAGAAAAGAACTGCAAAATATATTTGAAAATTAATATTTAATATTGCAATCAGTGCTAGACAAAGCAAATCGTTGACATTGTTTTTAAAAGAATTGTCGGACTGAGCAGTTTTTAGAAGTCAGTTAATATGTAGACAGGCATTCATTCACGCACGCACGCACGCACACATTCACGGAGTTTTAAATACGTTCACACTTCGACAGTCATGCCGCCAAGCAGTCAACCAGTCTGTCATGTCTGTCAAGTCTGTCGGTTCAGTTCTGTTCAGTTCAGTTAGCTAGTTGAGCCTAGCCATTGAAGCAGTAATGGAGTAATGGAACAGGAGCAGGAGCTGAAGCCTAGCTGGTAGCTTGCGCTGATGCGTAATATGCTTTTTGTCCTTTTGTCTTTGGCTGCGAGGATATTAAAAGCGTTAGCTTGTATCTGTGATGGCTTGAGGGTCTCTGCGTCGGCACGTCCCCAGAGGTCGAGTCACCAAGGTTCAGCTCTAGTCTCAGCCTCAGCTTCATCTTCATCTGGCTCGTCATCAGCATCATCATTATCATCATCATCATTATCATCAGCGTCGTCATCTTTGATGGCTGCTCGAACAGTTGTCATATTTGCATTGAGCTCGCTTCAGTGGCTCGACTTCGCTTATCGGAAGTTCGGGGGCAATCATTTGTCAGTTACGACAAAATATTGCCGCTGCAAAGAGCTGGCAGATAAAACCTAAGCGAATGATTGACTTTCCATAAGCGCGCACCAGTCCGCCCCCCCCCCCATCCCCTCCTCCTCCTCCCACTACCAACTCCTTGCACATGGAATCCTTCGCTCACATATACTCGCACCCTCGTATGCGTATGCTTAGACAGATGACTAGATATGTCCTCTGTCCTGGCAAAAGCAGCTAGACCTTATTTGCATATCAATATGTATATGTGTGAGTGTACAAGTATATGCATTTAGATACGTACATGTGTGTTTGTGTTTGTTTGTGTGCGTGTGTGCGGTCGGGCAGCAACTTCTATTGGTATTGCCTGAATGTTGATGTTCAGACTTGAAGCGATAAGCGTGCGCATTATGTGGTGTTTGTGTTTGTGTTCGTGTGGGTGTGAATGTGGATATTGCTGGTGTGCGAGCATTCGAGTATATATATGTGTTTGTGTGTGCGTGTGTTTGTGTTTGTGTCTTTATGCATATGGCAAATGCCAAACGCTTAAGTAACCAAAGTCGACGTAATGGCATGAAAATTAATTGCCACCTAACAATGGGGCAGCAGCAAGTGCTCACGATCGAATAGCAATAGAAATATCGATTGCAACTGACAGTTGCCGGCCCACAATATATGTTCTCTTCTGCTCCTGCTCCTGCTCCTGCTCCAGCCCCTACTACTGTGCCTGCCCAATCAAGAATGTTCGGCCACCCACATTTTGGTCAATTTGTAAAGTTCTGTTCAGACGCCTGAGCACATTTCGGCGGCAGTTTGTTAACAGTTTTCTAAAGTTTGCTCGACTCGTAATTTTCGATTTAAAAACATAAATTAAAGAAACTTAAATTTTCGTACTAATATTGGATAGAGAAAGCGGTTTTATTATTATATTTATTTTATTTATGTACTACAGCTACCATATAATTAAAAATTAAATGTCAACTTATATTATAACGGAGAAAAGTTTCTATTCAGCATTTTATAAGTATTGGATTGTACATTAAGCATTAATTATTTAATTATGAAACCTTTAATAAGGAATAATATTATAATTATTTTTTAAAATTATCTTATTAATGCTAGCAACTGAATTTTATGGTATGAATTGGTCAATTTTAGGAACTTGCAGATTAATTCAATGTTTTGGAAGGTTGGTTGGGATAGGATATAGGCTTGTTTTCTGATATCTTAAAGACTTGAACAATTTTCAAGAAAATGTTTGACTGATTTTCGAATGGTTGCCAGTTTATTATGCACAAAAACATATAAATATGTTTAAATAATTCAAATATGTCATGAGGTTGGTTTTTTTGATGGGGGAAAAAAATTACTTCATTTTCGTTAAGGTATTTGAAAAATTCGATGGTTTCTTTATTTTTACCAAAGCTACAATATTTAATTAAAATGTTTTAATAAAATTGTATTTAAATGATTTATTTTTGCACGACAATTTGTTGCATGAAGTTAAATTGTGTGGCAAATTAGGAAGAACATTTTATTTTACAAGCTATTCAATTGAAATATTTTGTTAAAATAGTAATTATTATCTCACAAATATTTTTAGTATGAAGCTAAATCGTGTGGCAAATTAGGAAGAGCACCATAAGAGCATTCAAATAGTTGACTTTATTCAAAAACACACTTTCCATAGGGCTGGCAGGAAATGAGCATCCATTCTCTGAGTTATTCTTTTCATCAAAAATGTTCCCTGACATATTTCGTTAAATATTTGAAATAGTACGGTTAGTTAGGCATTAAACAAATTAAGTGGAACCCTGACGGTGCAGCTGATTCTATAAAGCTAGCTGAAGCGTCTGAACGACACTTTAAGCAACGTGTACCCAACCTCAAGGAATTGTCAACTAAAGGCAAATTGCTGGTCACGCTCAAACGCACCATATGCGCTCCGTACACACACAAACACAGTCACCCACACACAGCATAGAGGCGACCTTTTTGCGTCTGTCGCTTTCAAGGCCAGCCAGACTGTCCAAGCAAAGGAACGGAAAGGAAAGCAAAGAAAAGCAAAGCCTCAAAGCATGCAGCATCCGTACACAAACATTTGCACGCATTTGTTTGCGTTTGTTGTGCCATTCTGTGATTCAATCTTTCATTACATGCCCATTATGTAATGTATAGGGGTCATAGTTAACGCCTGCCCATTGACCATCCAACAGATCCGATCCGGTCCAACTGGCCAACTGGCGACAGCACCTGGGGGCGTTGCGTCACGCCACATTGGCCACAAAGGTTCGGATTGTGAGGTTCACGCACAGGCTCCGAATCGGTATCGGGCTCAGCAAAACGCAACGAAATGTATTTTCAAATGGTTGTTGGCAACGCCAACCTATTGATTCATGTGAATTGTTGTTGTTGTTGTTGTTGTTGTTTGTGGTGCTTCTGCATTTGTTGTTCCCTGTGGCCATTCATTTCCTTCATTACCTCTCCCCCCACTCTTTCAGTTGCTTTGGACTCTCCTTTATGAGTCCAGCAACTGAATGAGTCCCTTGACACTCTCATTTCGTGCAAGCCGTCTCTCAAGCCTGTCGCCTTCGCAGCTCGATCTCTCTGCTGGTCTCTATTGGTCTGTCTGTATGTCTGTCTGTCTTGGTGGGTCGCCTTAGCCTCTAAGTGTTTGACGTTTTATTGCGGGTCGCGTGCTCGCTATGAATACTTGACTAACATTTATTCTCCCCTTACTCATTTTTCTCTCTTTCTTTTTTTTTTTGCATCTAATTACAGCACCAAAGGGACAAATCATACGCCTGGACTTTCGCAACTCGTTCAACATTGAGGCCAAGGAGGAGTGCAAATTTGATTTTCTCGAAGTAAGTGCTGTCTACATACACTCAGAAAAAAATTTTGATGAATGATGATTTAACACACAAGTTGCCTCATCATTTTTTCAATAAATATTTAGTGAAATTTTGATCTGGGGATTGGGAAGAACTTTCTAGAAATTGAAAAATTGTGTCTGGAAAGTAGATACGTATTTATTTAAAACTCTCGTGCTTGAACTAAAAACGATTCTATCAACAATCGCTTTAACAGCTGATTTTTTAAAGGTAAAAAAATTGATATTTCAACTTGGAGAAACGGTCGTCAAGATATCATTTGTAAGAAGACATTAAAATGGGAAAGAGAAATTCTTTTTATGCACGTAGTTTTGAATAAATAAACCACAATTGAAAGCTGAATAAAATAATATTGAATCTGAGTAGAAATTCCTTAAAATATCAAAAGTCGTCTTTAGTTTCTATACTGATGTACTAGTCGGTGACTAATCTATTTTTATTAACAAATTTATATTTTATGGCTCTCTTTTTGCAATTATTATACTTTAAGTATAATACGAGTATTTATAAGTGAAATATTTCGCTGATCGTTTGTAATTTAATTTCTATATGCCTTACAAAACGCTTGAACGAATGTGGAACCCTGTCTTTGTAGAGTTGAATTACATTGGTTATAAATAGTTATAAATATATAATTAACATAAACTATAGCAATAAATATGTAGAAATTTAGAAAAAATGTTTGGAAGAACGAAACGGATTTGATCTTAAATGCCACATTCAAGTTATTTATGGAGTTTGTTAAATTTCAGTCAGTTTTAAAGTTATAAACTAAAGCATATATGTAGAAGACTAAACTTTTATGATATCAATTAATTGAAGAGATCGGTATTAAAGCCGAATCCACCTCCAACCTATGCCATATCTATTTTTACTTGTATTATTTTTTTTAAACGTATAAAATACTAGTTTTTGTTTCCATTACCTCTGTTGTGGATGGATTCTTTTTAGTTTTTACTCATAGCAAATATTTATTACACGGCGATAGAATAAAAGGCGATTCTAAATAAGTCTTAATAGCAACAATTTATAATTTAAAGTGAAATTTATTAAGCGTATTTTTGAGTGTAAATAAATCTACATTGGCATGGGTATTATTTGCGAATGTTCGTATGTTCAAAGTAAACCTTGAACTTTGAACGCTGCACAACAACAACAACCACAACAAGAAGAGGCACTGTGGCTTCAACATTGAAATCCCTTTGGCAAATATTTTACGGTTAAGGATAGAATTGAGAGAGTGGAGAATAAAGAGTGAAAAGGAGTCGTATGCATGTTCAGCCACGAATTGACTTCTGTCACAAAAAGAAAACAAAAAAATAACGAAAACAGAAAAAAGAAAGGCAGAGCAGTAAACAAAAGAAGAAGGGGTAGAAAAAATGTAACAACAAAGGATAACAAATATTGTGCATTTCGCTTTTGTTGCCTGCAACTTTTGCTTTTGGGGTTTTGGCAACTTTCGGCATTGTTTCTCTTTGGCAGCTCCTGCTCAGACCCGAACTGGAACTGGATCTTAAGCTTGTGCTCTTAGTCTTTGGCAAATTGTTAGGGACTGGAACTGGGATTGAAATTAAAAGTGCACACAAATTGCAAACTTTGTGTAATTGAAAATGACATGGCAGCTGGTGGCGCACATGGCGTATACGCAATTCGATTATAGAGGCGACAAGCCGCTGTATGTATGTATGGCCATGGCTATGGCTATGGCTCTGTTGCCCTGTTTAGGCAAACTTTGTTTACTGCCATAAATATGACGAGCTTTGTGCGATTTGTGCGCCTTGCCTAGCCGACAAAAGCAACAAAAGAACATCAGCAGCTAAAAGCAAGCAAGCACTGCTGTCTTTTTCATTTCGTTCTTTTTCCATCTTTTTTTTGTGGGTTTTTTGTTTTGAAACTGTGTTACAACATCCGCTAAAGCAACTGAAGCAGCCACAATAGCCACGCGGGCAACAGGGTGCAGCAGGATGAAGAGGGGGGAAAAAAGTGTAACAGGAACATAAATTGTAGTGCTCTGCGCCAGAGTTATGCAGCAGCAGCAGCAGCAGAAGTTAGCTTTTGCAGCCCAGACCCGGAGCTGCAATGCAAAATAAACATGAAAACAAAAGACTAAAAGTAAATAAACAAAATCAAACTTGATACATCATTGCAACGAAGTCGGTGAAGTAAGCGAGCTCTGGCAAGTTAAGCGAAATATTTTAAATAAATACTGTTTGCCATAAAGTAAACCAATACTGATAGGTAGATAGAAATAGTTGTACTTAATATAAATAAGGTTAATAAAGTTACGGTTATGGCGACTTTTTCCCATATTCTTAAATGCATATTCAAGTATTATATTATAATGAGCTTTTTAGTAGCTGATTACAAAAGCTGATTACAAATAGTTTCGTAATATTAGTTTTACTGTTCTTTTTAGTTGCATTTTCAGTTCGAAACATCTATTGTTACTTTCAAAATAATTGATAAAATATTCACATGTTTGAGATTTACAATTTGAAAATTCTGCTTTGATTTTTCACCAATTGGTATAAGCAGAAATGATTGTTCACTCCTTAAATCGATTAAATTGTTTTTGTCTTTATTCGATCTGTTTTATAGTAGTAGTAGTCGGAAAGGCTCTCATTTCAACCAATTGGTCGAAACGTTGGCTTATGGTTGGTTTGGAGATTAAAATCGACAATTATATTGCCACTTTTCACAGAAAAAAAGAGCGCATTGTTTTCAGCCTTTGCCACATGAAATGCAACACAATGTTCAAAAGAAAAAACATTTTCGACTACACAAAAGGTAACTCGACGAAATAATCGGATATCAAGCTGCAACAAAATTCAATTTCAGTTGTTATGAACAGATTGCTGCCTGTTTAGTTTTATTGTTTTGAAAAGAGAACACAACAAAAAAAATCTCAAAACCTATCGAATTGCAACAAAATAGGTGTCAGAGGGAAAAAAATTCATGTTATTATTTGCCTTCTCTTCATGGAAGAAATTCACAAAAATATTTAGCTATAAACTAAACTCTATTTATTTTTTATTTCGACTGCAAGATTTCTCTTGAGTCATTAGATTAGAAGAAAATTTGCTCATTTATTATCTAGGTTTACTGCGCTTCTTTATCATTTGAAATTTATGAACAATTTATATAGACATCGGTTTCACTTTTCTTAATTTGTCCCAAGGAAACCACAAAAATGTTGTTGAAAATATGGCGATGTGGCTGTTTAAAATTGAAGAGACGAGCGGATATTGTGGCTATAATTAAATTTGGCACTTTACATTAATTGGCCCACAACAGCCTTCTTCTGTCACTTCAAAGCCTACAAGTGAGGAAATGTAAATATAATTACCAAAGTACTTAGTGCCATTTGGCTGCCTTCGAATCCTTTACTTCGAAGTGTGTGTAAATCATAAGCCCAGTTGTGTGTTTGCAAATAGGCAAACATCCTGATTTGCTAGCCACTTGAGAGTCACCATTCACAAATCTTCTTATATACATTTCTAAAAATATACACTTAACAAATTGGCTTAAATTAATTTATGTATCAATTCTGAGTTTAAATGAGCTTGAGTTTTAACTTCAAGCCATTTGTGTCAGCTTATAGTAAGTATATCAATTATTTCTATGTTCAGTGCTGTATTTATTTTTTGTTTAATCGTTAATTCATTCAGACGAAATTCGGTTCTTAAAAAATAAGCTACGCGTTTAATTTGCAAAAGTTGTGATATTCTTATAGAGTGTGAAACACGTCTTAACGATAAGGTTCACTTCCCGATAGAATACATTTTACAAGGCAATTACATAACCTAATATTAAAGAATGTTACGCTTTGAAAAATATATTTTATTTTTAATCTAGACGATTTTAAGCTTTCAATATACAATTTTCTTCTGAGTTTTCCTGCTCAAAAAAACATTATCAGAAACAATTAAGAGCATATGGTATGTCTTCTAAACAATGTCTTGTTTGAGACTATTTTGTGGTGTAAAGAACTTTAAATTTAAAAGAAATGTTCATTTGTTCAATTTTGATTTGCTAAAAAATAGTGGAAAATGTTCAAAATTTCAGATATTTATTATATGTTTTTATAAAAGATATACTAGAACTATAGATTGGAATAAGACACTGGTTAAATAGATGCTGCTATAGCTATTAATTGTGGAAATTGATTTCAGTCATAATCATGTCGATCAAAATTTTCATCACTTTTTGAATTATTAGCGCCATTAATGTGAATATCCAGGGCAGAAATCAATTGTCCGCATAGGTAAATCATTCCAAGTACCTTCAACTTTCGACTGCTATATTGAGCACTGAAATGTATTTTTAAATATCTACTCGGGTGTATTTCTTGGCATATTCGTATTCCAACTAATTAAACGATAATCGGTGCGACATTATAAAAATCATCGTAGTTATAAATGTTAATAGGGCTATAATTTTAAGCATTGGCATTCAAAATGAAAAAAAATATCCAATAACATTCCTAAGCGGTTGCTCTGAATCGATCATTTTCTATTTCTATTTTTTGTTGCCACGTATTTCCATAATTTAGCAGTCGTTGCTGATTTTATTTTCTCTCCTCTGATTACACATCGTCTGCCATTGAAGACATCGCCAATGCCGTCCTGAACTCATACGAGTAGTGTCCTTGGGAGTGTCGAAACAATTTAGCGACCGCACATTCATTAAACCGCATTGTCTCTAAAATTGTGGTTGTCCAATCAAGAGTTTGTAGGTAGGGGAGGGGAGGGGAGGTGTTTACTTTTAAATGCAATTTGTATAGATGCTTATACTACATGTATGATTGTTTTTGTTGCCTTACAACAGATACGCGATGGCCAGTATGGCTTCTCCACCCTCATCGGCAAATATTGTGGCACCGATTTCCCACCGGAAATTACATCGAAGGAACGGTACCTGTGGCTGCACTTTCACTCGGACGAGACAATCGAGTACAATGGCTTTAGTGCTGTGTTCGAGTTTCTGGACCGAAATCGCGAGGCGCCCAGCACCGATTTGAATTGCACCATCGAGAAAGATGGCTATGAGGGCTTCATCAACTCAACCGATGTGCCGGCGGACATACGCGACCAGGTGATTCGCAATAAGATTGCCTTGGACTGTATTTGGCGCATTCAGGTGCAGGAGAACTGGAAGGTGAGTGCTTCCTTTATTGACTGTGGAGGATAGATGGGTGGGGGGTAGATGGATAGGGGATAGGGGATAGGGGATAGGGAAGGCATTTGACTGTGGCCGACCAAATGCGGAAGCGAAACAACGAAATTGGTAAAATGCGAAGCATTTGTTTGCTTGCAATGCCATTTTCAATTTGTTACGTTTGCATTTCTAGCATTGTCTTTTTGTATTTCTCTCCAGCTATCCTTTATCTATGTACGAGTATATGTATATATGTATGTATGTTTAGTATATCTACAGCTATATATTGTTTGTTTCTGATTTTTCGTTTTCATTGCTGCAGATTCAGCTAAAATTTTTGGATTTTCATTTGAGCAAACCGAATGATTGTGAAACGAACTTTCTGGATATATTCCCGGAGCAAACAGTGATGCCATTGAGGTAAGTTGCAATGCCGATGTACGAGTACACGATGTCATGCCCCCAAACCAATTTCCGGCGCTTGTTCATCGTCATCATCGTCTGCATCGTCCGCATCGTCCGCATCGTCGTTGTCGTCAACTCAGCCAATGCAAAATTTAAGTAAATCCGCAAACGTTGTAAAGATCAAAGCCAAAATGACAGGCAAGGCAGAGGAGTTATATTCTTTCCTCTCTCTCTCTCTCTCTCTCTCTCTCTCTCCCTTTCTGTGTGTGTGTGTGTGTGCCACAAAGGGGCGTGGCAGCGCTGAACGCAACATTTCAATTTATTATCGTCCAGAGCACAAATTGTATGCGGCGGAAGTGGCGGCGCCTTTGAATCGTCGAGCGATGGATGCCTGCTCTGCGAATTGTTTTGCGTGTGAGCCGACCGAGCCGGCTCCCCGAACTGTTTCGCGACCATTTTCGTGCACACGCATTGACATCCGTTTTTAGAACACCCCAACAGCACAGCACACTCACACACTCGCACACTCGCACACACATCAACACACTCAATTTTCCACTTTCCACTTTTCACTTGTTGCGCAGTGCTGGCGTTGGCGTTGGCGCTGGCGCTGGCTGTGGCGCCGGACGGAGGCCATCTAACGATAACTTGCAAGTCAGATATTCAATTTGATTCGTGTACATGTTAACAGCAATGCCTGCCAGCCAGCCAGACAGAAACCCACTGAAGGACTCCCAGACTAAGCCAATGACGTACTGACAGACTGTCTCTCTGTCTGTTTGTCTGTCTGTCTGTCTGTCTGCCTGCCTGTCAAGCTATTCATGCAAAAATGCCGACGCCAGCGCCAGTGCCAGCGACGTGTCTGCCCATTGATTTGCCGCCTCTACTCGAATTTGTCGTCCGCTTGGATTTCATTTCAATTCATTTTTTTCGCAACGATTTAACACAAATTGTGGTCTGAGGCCCTGAGGGTCGCAAGGTCGGTATGTGGTGGGGCGGGTTCTCTACTAGAAGTATTTCTGCCTCGGGGTCGCACTTTTTTTTTACACAGTTTTCATAGCGCCCTGAATTTTTATTTTATTTTATTTCCGTTTTTTTTCTCCGCTTACACAAACAAATCGTCAAACTGCAGGCAATGAGAGCGCACAATTTCTAGAATACCTTTTAACTGCATAAATAATCGCAATCTAATATGTATCCTTATCGATGTGTAGGCATAAAGTAATATAAATACAACTCATACATGCTTCCGACATCCATTAGGCGCTATTGAAAAGTCCACGGCTCCAAGGCGTCCAATTTCAATCGCTTTTGCATAAATGTCAACTTCACGATTCATTATCTGTGGCATCAAGTTTTCTTTCCAATGTATGCTGCTTAAAATTATATTTAATAGACAGCAGTGGCTTAAAACTAAGCACGATGGCTATACATATAAAGAAGAGAAAGCATATAGTACTAGTGTCTTGAAAACAATCAGACTTTAACAAAATGTGGCAGCTTCAAAAGAAAACTTTGACTTATATAAGTAGAATGCCGTAACTAATTTAGTCACAGTTCAAAAATATTAATGAGCGCTTTTTCGAGCATGACCGTTATACGAAAGGGAATACGATTAACAATATAAATATATGAAAATCCTCAATTTTCATAAAATAAATACAATTAGTTTCAAATATATCATTTTCATACCATATAATTACCAAAAAACAAAACAAAATCTGTTCTTATAAGGTGCCTAAAAAATATATTTTCTTTTCAAAAGATATAAGTTTATTTCATTTAGAGAGTTCCGCCAAACTAAAGCAAATTAACAAAAAACTAAGAAGAAATTATTTGTTTATACTTATAAGTATGTACTTGTAATTTTAACTAAAACGCTCACTCGATTGGATGTGAAATTTGCAATTTTTTGATCAAAAAATAAAACACAAAATTAACAGAACACTAAGAAGAAACTATTCTCTCATATGCTTGCAAATTTTTACTCAAATGCTCACTCGATTGGAGGTGAAATTTTCAATTCCTTGATCTATTTTAAAGAATTAACAGAAAACTAAGGAGAAACTATTTTCTCATTTGCTTGCAAATGTTGTCTGGAATGCTCACTTAAAGGGGCGGCAAATTTTTAATTCCTTCTTGGAATAAATCATGCATCGGTCTAGGTTCAATGGTCATCATCAATCAAGCAGATATCAATTGGAACTTTCATAAAACATCACTTTTCAGCTTGTTAATTCTCTTTGATTAATAAATCTATAATTTATTCATTGAATTCTCCTGGAATAATAACTTTTGAAATCGAGTTAAATTTGCTCTTTTATTTTGTATATTTCATTATTTTTTCCTGCATCTTTTGAAATTGTGAAATGTTTTCATGCGTTGCATCATTTGCTTCAGGCTCGTCATCAATCAATCAACCAGTCAGCCAGTTGGGCCAACATTGTTATTTATGTGGATACCATTTAAAAATATATATTGAGGAGAGCGATTAAATAGATAATAGCCACTATTGTGGTCAGCTTCTGCCCTTAGCAACTTAAATGGGTTCGCAAGCAATAATTGAATGAGAAAATGTGGCAGCTCAGCTTTAAGTAATAGACAGTCCTGCACACACACACACACACAGACACAGATACCCAGCCACTCTCAGCATAACAAAACAAAATGCAAACATTAACAAATCCGACACACCCGAGCTTTAGTTCCCACATTATGTTCGAAATGTAAATTGTTTTTGTTGTTGTTGTTGTGTATTACTTTTTTGTTTTCGGTGTTCTTGTACATACGAGTACTAGTATTTCATTGTGATTATGTTCTATCCTATTTTACAGAGTGAAAAACTTTTGTGGCTCCGCCGGCGAGAGCATCACAGCGGAGTCCAACATTCTGCACATGAGATTTTACGCTGAACAAATTGCGATTAATTCGACGTTCGCCATTCTGTACACAGCTTTTCGGGACCGTGGCACAGCGGGTAAGTCTACTCTACTCTACCCTAATTTTTTCCTGTAGCTCTTGTGTTTTGTGGGCCACTTTGATGACTACAACTATTTGTCCGACTGACTCTCTCTCTGTCTGCCTGTCTGTCTGTCTGTCTGTCTGCCTCTCTGTACGAATGAATGTCTGTGGGCAGTTGTGCGAAAAAGGGCGGGTGAATCCCTCAAATGTTGCCGAGCTGCGTGTGACATGGCGTCGGTGTGCCCTCAAAGCCAAACTTAAGGCAAGTACACAGCATTGCCAATCCCTCGCTAAGCTCCGTCAATCCTGTGCCCATCGAGAGTCCATGACAGGCACTCCTATTGCTGGCAATGAGAGCAGAAGAATCAACATAGCAGCATCGGCTTTTGGCCGCTTTTGTTGCCCATTTCATTGGTTTGCCGCAGCCCTGCGGCCACTTGAACTGTTGGCTGTCGGTTGTCGTCATCGTTATGGTTTCCTTAGTCCTTGTCATGTCCCCTCACAGTTCAACTCCCAGAGTGTTCTAATATCTATGCGTAGCTGTTAGAACTGTATCGCTTTGGTTCGCATTATAGTTCAAAAAACTTGTTTCAATTAAAAATACTTGTAGTAAAAAAAAATCACATTTAATGATACTAAATATATAGTATATAGAAATATATGCATACATAATGAGCTATGAATACTACGAGTATTTGTAAATCTGACCAAAATAGAAATAAAATTATTTTCAATTTCCTCAATACATTCATACTTCAACATTTCATTAGGGCACTATTTTTATAATAGCTTTCAATTTAGTATCGACAGTTAAATTTCCTTAACAAATTGTCATCAATCTTGATTTTAGATTCTAAGTCAAGAATCTGAAGTGTATGTCAAGCTCCAATATCTATATCCTATAGAAATAGTAACTTTCGAAGCTTGTTTTTTCAAAGTTCTAAAACGATTTTGATGATATGTAAATATTGATGATGTGCTTTATTGAATGGACAAACTAAATAAAAGTCTTCTTAACCAACTGAGACTGCGGTCAGACGGTCAAATAATATGTACTCGAAGCTGTCGCAAATATATTCTCAATATAATGTGCCTTGAATCAAACCCAATTTTTATACCCTGTACCCGTAGGGTAAAAAGGGTATATTAGGTTTGTGCAAAGTATGTAACATACAGAAGGAAGCATCTCCGACCCCATAAAGTATATATATTCTTGATCAGCATGACGAGAGAAATCGATCTAGACATGTCCGTCCGTCTGTCCGTCTGTCCGTCCGTCTGTCCGTCCGTCTGGATGAACGCAAGGATCTCGGAAGCTATTAAAGCTAGAATAACCAAAGTTGGCATCCAGATTCTCCTAGGTCCGAGTAAGGACGAGTTTATTTTTTTTTTTTAATTTCCCCCCCCTTCCCCCGCTACAGAATTTCGTCAATAGCGTCCACATTTCAAATGCTACCTAAACCAAACTTTGCACACATAATTTCTATACAATTATCTACTGTTGTTTAAAATTTTATCAAATTCGGTCAATTCTAAGAAAAGTTATTAGCAAAACAAATTCTCACCAGTACAACCCCCCCAAACTGCAGCAACAAGTTCGCTCTTCTTCTTCCTCTTTATGCTGCTGCTATGGGCGCATATAACTCAGTGACGGAAGTTTACCTGGGTACAGGGTATTACACTGTCGGGCTTGCTCGACTGTAGCGTTCTCTCTTGTTGTTTATACTAAATTATAATTTTCTATCAGTAGAAACGTTTTTGAAAAGCAAGCTGATTTTTGTGCAAACATTTTGCATGTCTGACCGCAGCTTAGGTTATTCTTTAATCCAACAATTGTGGCTCATAAAACTGAACTATGTTGCGCATCGCTATTATCTTATTGTCTGCTGGTGTGTTTCTTTGTCTGTATATGTATGTGGGTCTGACTGATTGTCGATCTGTCTGCCTGATTGTCTGTCTGTCTCGCTGTCTGGCTGTCCGCCTGTGTGTCTGCCAGCTTGGCACTCGCTTAGCGGTGCGTGATTGCTGCCTGTTGCCAAAGGCTAAGCACTCTTTTGTCATTCAACGAGTGTCCTTTGTCCTTTTAGCCAGTG
Organism: Scaptodrosophila lebanonensis; assembly: GCF_003285725.1. Taxonomy (NCBI): domain Eukaryota; kingdom Metazoa; phylum Arthropoda; class Insecta; order Diptera; family Drosophilidae; genus Scaptodrosophila; species Scaptodrosophila lebanonensis. Next base: position 4,675,929 of record NW_022060566.1, on the reverse strand, counting down.
CTACTTGGAGCATTATTTACTTCTACACACACACACACGCCACACAGATAGCTATACTTTTCAGCTACAGTTGAAACTAAAGCTTAGCAGACACTGCACAGTGGCTTTAAATAAAGCAGACTTTGAATATTGCTTAAAAATCTGCTGAAGTAAATAAAGAGCTCTTTGACAGCAAACATAATTAAGTGGAGACGAGATCTTTTTGATAATCCCAATGATAACTACTTAGGAGTTGGGATTTCAAAAGCGTGAGTTCAGTAGCTGGAGATGCATCGTGTCTTGACGATGAAGATTTATAAAAAGCTGGTCGCCTGCTTCTTTTGCATTTAATTAATGGTTTAGCAGGTATGTACATACATATATATAGTTTGGAATGAGCTGAATGTTTTTGCGTGTATGCCAGCATTTTAAGCCCAATCTTAAACAATTTCTAAAGATATAGGAGGGTAAAAAGGTTGGGAAGTCGTAGAAAATACCAGTTTTGGCAAACATTTTAAAGCCTTCTTTTTTTTCCTGTTTATGTTTTTTGTGAAAGGTGTTATTAGTTTTCTCAGCACTTTCGCCCCACTGTGCACAGTCAGCAGCGTTGGCGATGGCACGTGATTGGGCCGACCAGCCATCGCAAGGCGTTCATCGTATTTGTCGATGGCTCTGCCTGAGCTCTCAATTCCTAAATCCTGGGCTTTCTGGGCCTTCCAGCATGTGCTTTTACTTGTAGTTGCCACAGCTGCTTTGCAATTATGGTTTGCTCTGCTCATTGCTGTTGTTGTTGTTATTGTTGCCAGCGTCGACGATTTATGTTTGTGATTACGTGTGTTTGCTTTGTGGTGGGTCTGACTGTCTGCCAGGCTGCCAGGCTGCCAGTCAGCCAGCTTGCCAGTCGCCTCCTGCCCATTGGCATTGTCTGATCTTTTTCCACTACTGCTGATTGCCATTTTCTCTATTTCGGTCCTTGCCCTCCCCTTTGTATCCTCGTTTGCCATCTGTGCCAATTTTTACAACTTCTTCCACGACTATGCTCTGCTCTATTCTTACTATTACTTTTACTTTTGCAGCCTGCACTGAGGAGGAATATGATTGTGAGGACGCGACCTGCATATCAAAGGATTTGCGGTGCAATTTTCGCGATAACTGCAAATTTCGTTGGGATGAGGAGAGCTGTCCGGTAAGTGCAAGCCTAGCAGCCCCAGCTGTGACAACAATAATAACACAAACACATGCATGCACTGAGAAAAAACATAATTTTCTTTTTTTTATTTGTTTATTTTTATTCATATGTATGTCAACAAACAATGACTATTAACATAGGAAAACAATATATACAAATTATGAAAATAACCTCAAAATATAGGAAATCCACAGTAGGAGAAATCTAATCAAATTACAATAATATCTAATAAAATATTGTGAAGAATTGACTTCGTTTTGTATTGAATATCCTTGAGGATTTTTCGTATTTGAATTGCATTTTAATTTAGAATAAGCACAAAAAATGTAGGAGGATTTTGCGTATTTGAATTGCATTTTAATTTAAAATAAGCACAAAATATTTATAATACAAGTAGTAATCGGCCGAATTTTCTAATTAAGTTAACAGCAACAACTAATTGTCATTGTCCAGAACTTTTCTTTGTCCTTGATTTTATATTATTTGTTCAAGACTACTACATTTATACGCAAACGAAAGTCCTTAGCTCTGTTAGTTTGAAGATTGAAGCTGACTTGCTTTACTTGACTCGTGTATGTCCCAAAAGGAGTCCTCTATGAAGTATTTTGTGCAAATGTACTTAAATTTAAAATGCCAAACTATTTATGTTTGGGCTCGATTTGTTTTTCTGAGTATTCTTTTACTGCATGTGGGCCAAACGTATTCGTACGTGCATCTAATTATAGGTAAGCCCGATGCCGTTGCCATTGCCTAGCATTTTAAAACAACTCGACGCTCTCTCATTATATTGCCGCAACTAAACAAACAAACCAGCAGCTGGCACACACACACAAACACACACACACACGCAAACACTCTGGCAAACACATCACATCACAAAGTTGGCCAAATAAGTTTTGTTTACAAAACTTTGAGGTTTATATTACAACGGCGTGCGCTTACATGGCTTAAACGGCCAATGCAGTTCTCGCTGTTGTTGCTGTTGCTGTTGTTTGTTAGTTTCTGGCAGCCTGTGCTTAGTTCAGTGGCTGCAACTAACACTTAGTCCAATTTGATAAAGTCACCGCCATTGTTGCGCCCTCAACCACACAGGCAATTTTCAACAATTCGGTTTATTTTCAAATTTAATTTTATAAGTCGTCGGGTTTCCGTGAAGGCGTTCATGTCCCTTTGAACACTCCTTTCGCATTCAAGTAATGTCACACGAAAGTTTCTAACTTTCTCTCGCACACACCAACACACTCCATACTTATACCGACACATACACGTATGTATGTATGTTCACGCATTTATATAGTACTGAGGGGAGCGTTATTCGGCATTTGGTCAGTCAGTTCTTCTAATTGTTTTAATCTCTTAATTATTTCTAGTAGTTGAAAAACTTATTTAATTACTTATTTATTGATTAATGAACTTGTTTATTTACTTATTAAGTCGGCTATATGGGCTGTCAAGGAAATATATAATTGCAGCTGAAGAGGGAAGAAGAATGTTACAAAATTACAATAATTTCTAATACAGCCAGAGTGGGTCTCTAGACATTAAAGACATGCAAATTGAGGCAAATAATAATAACTTGATAAATTACTTTTCAAAAGAGAGAAACCAAATTCGTACTTATAGTTAATCAGTTTAGTTGCGGAAGAAACAGGAATATATCCCGGTGGGAGAAGACTTACTATAATTTGCCAATCCGGCCATTGCTCACAACTAGGCTGTGGTCAGAGATATCCACGGAAATGATTAAAAAACGACGTTCTGTTAAAGGTGTATGAGACTATCTCATATAATATATAAAATAAATAAAATGAAACATAAGTAGTTCGTAGTTGAAAGTCCAGAAGGGGCAGAACAATTTAAAAGTGCAGTCAACAATCACTAGGCATTTACTTATTTAAGCAACGCAATACTCATACATCATATTCTACTTGATTGTGAATGTTTTTTTATGTAGATGTTTTAGTCGAAAAGCCTTAGTCGGTAAAGCCCTAGTAAAGCACTAATATGACAGACTAATGCTATCAAGCAAAGGACTTGGTTTCAGCTAGTTTTTATCTATGTGAAGATAAAACTTTAAACTTGATTAAATCCGATTGCACACAGAATTCATCCGCTGTTGAAATATGTTTATCGATGCAAAATTTGATTTAAGATATGCTTGGGAATGTTTTTTAGAATGACAGACATAGTTGAAGCAATTCATTATTCTTTCAAAAAATATTAAAATTGATGGTAAAATATATATAAAAAATATCAAATGTTTTTAAATATGCCAACACAGTTGTTTAATAAATTCACGCACATCCCTGGCCTCGTTTAAAAATCTCGATTTTCGATTCTATCCGTTCAAATATCAGAGATAGCTGCATTTTTCATTTATTTAATGAGATACCTACATATTGTTAAATTACTATTTTTTTTTTCAAATATTCATTCCATTCAAAACAATATGACAAAATCATTGAACTGAACAGCGGATGTGAGCTCTTGTGTGTGTGTGTGTGTATTTATTTCAGCGAATACACCAATGCACACACCTATGTAATTCTCCCACACTGCAAACGTGATTCATTCGCAGTCGTATTAAATTCATAAAAGCACAGGTTGTTCGATTATTCTGATTATATGCAAGTCAGAAACATAATAGAATTGTTTTGTATTGTTTCGTTTTGTTCTGTTTTGTTTCGTTGGCGGGGTGTCGAACATTTCTAACACTGAGAAATACGACAAGTATTCTCGCTCTATTCACATTTTTGAAAATAAAGTTTGTCTGCCTTTTTATATTGGTAGTAGGGGCCTTAATTAGCATGTGAGCACAGAAACAAATTTCTGCTATACACGTGTATATATTTGAAATAATTTCACACTTAGCTATGATTTTCCAAGGAAAAATACCAATAATTGTAGGAAATAACAACAAACACAACGTTGAGCACAAGCTTCCTTTTTTGCTTCAGATTTAAAGTTCAAAAAAGCGTTTATGTATAACAAAAAGGCTTACCTGAATTTAAGTTAATCGCGAACACTATATTACTATAAATGAATGATTTTATAATTAAATAAAACCCTTTCTATATAATATTTGTTGTACACTACATAGTCGAATTGTGTCGCATTGAGAAATGTTTCAGTCACATTTTCGTAGTTTTGCTCGCCTATAAATTAACAAAATTGTTCGTCTCGGTTAACAACACCATGGATAGAAAGCCGAACTCTAGCACTACGATTTGCACTTTGTTCACTGTATCGCACTCTGATTATATATACGGCCTGGACTTGCTACTGAAGGCAATTGAGAAAAGTATGCATACGAAGGAGGACCTTCTGGTGGCACTTTCCCACTTTTTGCTGACCAAGCATTACGAAATGGGCTGTGTTGGTAATGGAGATGAAGAAATCTTGCGAACTAACGAAACTGGCTCCGAATGGCTTCCCGATAATTGGAATGCTAATGGCACAAAGTACGCGCTTCGCTATGTGCATGGCAAGGAGTTGTATTTGCTGATTGGTCACAAAAGGAAGGATACTCTGATTCTCAATCTGTTTGACACTAGAGCGAAGTCTGAATCGAGCATTAGTCTTGAGCCCCACTCATTGGTATTTGCGATTAAAGGCAGCTTGACAATATGTATTCCCACAATTTCGCAAGTTGTTGATCGTTTCCGCAACGAGCTGTTTAGTCCAATTTTGTCCGGAAAGTTCCGAAATGTGTCCACACAGACAATCAATAATTCTGTCTCCGAGTGCAGACGCAATTCGGATCAATTATGTATCGGCTCTCGGAGCTGGTTTGTATCCTCGCCATGTGGTCGCGGAAGGTATCCCTTTCATCCGCGTAGCCGAATTTTTCCGAATTACATCGAACAAGTGCGTGAATAGCGTATCGCAATAGACCGGCATGATCCAAACTCATTATGACCCAGAATTTCTATGGTTAAATGAATACAATAAAGAGGCGACATAATAATAATAAGTACCTACAAATGTCTTGTATGATTATTTCACATCAGACGATATATATAAAAATAATATATATATATGTATATACTTTGTACAATTACAATCAATTTAGTTATCCATTAGGTCCAGAGAGATCTGTCAATTTGATTAAATAAAATATACTGAATTTCGCTAATGTCAGCGTAAAATATTTTAATATAAAATTTAAGATATTTGAATAGTTGCACTTCAAAATCTCTACTGTATTTTTTTTTAATTTATTTTTTCCTTGTTTGTCTTTTCTAATATTTGTGTGAATATTTGCTATTATTATTTTTGTATGTTTCCATGTTGTCAAATTGTTTTTCTTTATCAGAAATAAATACATAAAAAATACATAAATTGTCGGATATCTATCTATATATCTATATCTACCTGTATATTTGTAAAGGGGGGCTTTTTTGCGCCTCAATATTTAAGCAATTAATAATAAATGAATAATAAAATAAACCTATAACAACCATAGAACATTTTCTATACTTGAAGTAATGCAGCGAATGGAGATTTTAATTTTAATTTATGTAAGTTAGTCACTCTACCAAATATACGCTATAAATGTCAACACAACAATTGTATTCAAAATATTTTTAAAACAAATATATTCATCTAACGTTTGCAGCAAGGACGAGTTTCAATTTGGTTATAAGACTTAACCCAAGGTTTTACTTAACCAAAGCTCCAAATCAATTAAGTTCAGATATATTTAAAATATTAAAGAAAGCTGTCAAAAAGAGAATATCGGCGTCAACATTTTATTATTATGAAAATTATTTTACTTTGTTATTTATGAAAAATCTTTTCATTAGCAAGCTCATAAATTTGCCTCTGTTTAAAAATATTACTTTTAAAGTTTGCATTTTGTTTCATTTCGTATAAACAAATATTTTTATTGTATTTAAAACAATATTTATGCTCTCTGTATATTTTTTTCAGACTGTATCGGCTTCTCAATCGGATCATGTGGTCATTATAATTGTCGTATTTGGTTTAATACTCGGCGGCATGATTCTAACATTTATTGTGAATTGCATACGCAAAATAATACGTGATCAGAAGATAATACGTGTAAGTACCTGAAATAAAACTTAATCTATTAGTCAACTTTCCAGTGCGTGCTTTGTCACGCCACTAGTCCCTAAACCCTGTACAACAACATCACCACACCCAAGCCCTAACCCCACCCCGACAAACCCCCGACACCCCTATAATTGGATGTTGTACTGTGCTTGCATCATTGGCTGTTCGCTCACACGCCTGCCTCCCCCTTGAACGCTCTTCCAACCGCCCCTAAACTTTATTTCACACACTCTATCTCTCTGCCCACCTAGTCTCACAATTAGTTAGTACTCGTATGTGCATAAAATAAATTGAAATTGTCAATGGCCATTGATTGCGGAATGAGACCACAATACGGAAAATAATATGATTGATTTGCTTGTAGGCCCGAAAGTGCATTGAAATTTAATGAAATATTTATGTAAAACATATGAAAATTACAAACGCAATTCAAGTACATACATACATAAATATATAGCCAATTATGTACATATTATTAATATGGAAAGTATATATAGATTACAAAAATATTTAGATTTAGTTGCGGAACACAAACAAAAACAAAAACACAAATACAAAATACGCGAACAAAAACACACGTAAATAGCACACACACACACACACACACACACATAGACAGTCGCACAAACACTGTTGCTTCTTGTAATTGCGTCTATTTCCCTCTCGCTCGCTCTCTTTGTCTTTCCATCGCTGTTTGCAGGGCCTGTGCGAACATAAAAAGTAATGAGCGCTCGATAGTATGCTATGATTTTTGTTTTCTGCCTTTTGTTGCTTTGCACTTAATGCGAAAATAAAATGCGGCCGCCCATTGGCATTGTGGCTAAAATGGCCAAATTAGCAAAATCAAAATTAGCTTTAATTAGAGACATAACAGCATTATTTAAGACAAACAACATTAACGCGTGCCAAACAAAGCATTTCACTGCCGTAGCTTTCATTATTTTTAGGTCTTTTTCTTTATTCCATTTGCGATTTTTTTTCCTTCTTTCTTCTTCAACTTATGCAGCAAATTGCTACATTTGCAAAGCCACAAATTTCTTTCTCTCTCTATAAATATACATATGTATGTGTGCGTTTGTTTGTGCTGACATTCCTCATACGCCCCGTGTGCCGAGCTAAGCTTAAGCCAGACTGAGAGCCGCAGTCACAACCACAACCACAGCAAAGGCGGCACGTTCTGCGGCGATTAGTTAAGGCACAAATTGACACATAGATTCATTCCCTAACAATAATAACAACAGCTACAACAACTACAATAACAGTAATGGCACAAATCACAGCCCGGTGCCTATAGCCGTGCTTGCCCCCAAATAAATGGTTATTTTTTCTAATTAGAATTTATAGCGTTCACGCACAAACGTCATCAAGATGTCAGCATTAAATGTAATATATAAAAAGTATTTAGATGCATGCATGGCATTTGAATATATACATATACAGATAAAGACGACCTTGTCTTCATGAACAAGAACACTGGTATATTTATAGAAATTAATGTCGTATTAATTATCTTGAACTTCGCATATGATTTATTACTTAGTTGTTAATATGGTCAATGCCTCTGTAGTTTAAGGCATTCCAATGATTGAATTAGTTTTCAAAAATCTATTAGACATTTGTATGACTAACAAAAAGGAAATACTAATTCCAAGTGAACTTATTTTCTAACTTGGTTGTTCAGCTTAGAGTCTTAAGTATACATTTTTGTTGTACACATTTATTTTATTTGCTTCGCTTTATTGATTATGTTTTATTTTGTGTGCAGAGCAATAATTTGGTGTCGAAATATTTTTATAAATACTAAGCTAATTAGCTAATTAGCCGCTGAGCTATTAGGCCAATATTCAGCCTAAAATATTATACACTCTTCACCCGGTAAAGTGCTTAATCAGCACTTTATTCATTTGGGCATCCAAAGCTATTTGTTATTGTTGCAATCTTTATTTATTTTAACAACCAACAGGCAGACCTTATTATGTATTTATATAAATATAGTACATAAATGCTCAACGCTTTAAGGTATTTGTCAAAATCTAAACAAAATATGAAAGCAGTAGAAATGTTGGTGAGATAACTCAACATTAGCAGAGTTTTTTCTGTTTATAGAAACTTTGATCGAAAGTTGTACCGGTTTCCCTATTCCAAATTATAAAGAATCAATCCTTTCAGTGAAAGTAAAAATCATTTCAATTTGTTTCCAAATCGAATCAGCGACTGAGAAAAGACAGATTTCTATTATAGATCGATAGATATGCTCTACATGTATCGAAGATATAATCCATTTAGGCCTTACAAAATATATAAGAAGTATATGTATACATAAATTTTTCTTTGTAACTTGCAAGACAACGAAAGGGAAGGTGTTCGGTTTATTTTTCCCTTCGTTTACCAATATCTACCGAATTTATACTTCGAAAAAATCCACTTTCCCATTCATACATTCGCATCAAGCATTGCTTGAACTTTTCCGTAGACATTGATTTTATGAAATTCAATAAAAATGCATAAACGCGAAAAGCATTTCAATTCTTACTTTGATTTAAATACCCACAGATGTGTGTGTGTGTCTACTCTTTCCTGTGAATGAGTGTGGTTGAGTGTGCCGGCACATTTCATTAGCTGTCGATTTCAAGACAATTCGCTGTGCACACACCCACACCATACACACACACACACACACACACACACAGAGAGAGAGAGAGAGAGAGAGAGAGAGAGAGAGAGAGAGAGAGAGAGAGAGAGAGAGAGTCACCCGCTTGCTTACCAATTCATTTTGTTGCCATGACTTTGCCACTGGCATTGCTTTTCCAATTTGACTTTTGTTGGCAAGGCGACAGTACGAAAGGACAAAAGGAGCAGCAGCAGAAATCGAGGTCTTTAAATTAAATATCATTGTGGTAGTGAACACACACACATGTGTATGCACAGATTTAAGTCTGCTTGACTGCGACTTAATTAAGCATGCATGTGTATGTGTGTGTGTGTGTTTGTGTGTGTGTGTGATTTTGGCAGCACCTCTAGAGCTCGCTTGGCCGCTGCGACCATTGGCGCACATGGCGCGGTCTACCGCTTGATTAAATAGACTGCCAAACAAACGCAACAACATGGCCACACACTCACACTCCCAGCACACACACATACGTGTATACCAACTAACACAGATAAGCACACAATCTGAAATTTGTGTTAGCTAGTTGTTAGCCGCTCGCTGGCAACACCTACGCAGGCACACAATCTGCTAATTGAAGGTGCTTGCTTGTCTGGCCTGTGACCCAACCCTTGGACAAAATTTTAATTGTATTGATTAGTTAACTCGGCGGCACTTTATCAATGTTTCATCTGTGCGTGTGTGTGGGGCGTATTTGTGTTACACTGCGAGAAATATAGATTCTGATTGTATTAGAGAAAAAATGACAGAACAAAAGTTTGCCCGAACTCATTTATTTTCAAAAGGAATAGAGTTCTGGTCGTTGCACTAAAATCTCATTAAATACATCTTCGTTTCCTATTCTACCCCAGATGGCTTTCGCCTTAAATCTATCATATTTGGAAGTCCGTTGGACTGTCCTTGATGCTGGCTTTCTTCATCTGCACTCCCAATTAGCAAGACTATTTTTTTGCAAACCAACCAACAACTAAGTAATTCCATTAAAACTTGTCTAGATGCACAATTTAATCAGTATATTGCTAGACAACTAGAGTCCTAAAACGTACTGTATTTAAATATTGAATGATATTTTTGTATATTTAAAATAACATTGAGAATAAATTTTTTGTTTATTCATTTGCGATGCTGAAATGTCGCCGAGTATAAAATTCTAGTCCAATGTCAATTTCTCAACCAGAAATATGGGCAATCGGCATTGAATGGCGCGTCAATTTCCAACTGCAGCATTTTTATCATGAATCTCAAGTCGGATGCAAATGTTGAATCGGTAGCGGAAATAGGAGCTATGCAGCTGAATATATTTTATTGCGTGTAGTTGTGGCGCTTAGTTCAAGTTTATTTTACATCTCACAAGCTGTCGCATGCCATTAGCACTGTATTAGGGGGCTTGGCATATGGAGGTGACACTTCACATACCCCCTTATAGGAAAGAAATAATACAAAATAAGGGGGAAATACAAAAATAAAAAAAATTAAAATCACACCCACTCTCCGGCGACTGTCAGAGTTTGGCATTCTGGCAGCTGTTGGGGCGGCAACATTTCTGTCTATTCAATGCTTGGCAGCTACACAAATAGCATTCAAATGCGTTAAAACGCCACACACCACACACACATCCTCCGGCTGTGGTAGTTACGTGCGGGAGTTGCTTGTGGCCTGACAAGAGGCGACAAAGCGACAAGAGGCGACAAGATTCCTATCACGTTGCGCATTATTGTTTTACTAATGTGTTTCATAGCTCGGTTGCTTGCCTCGCAGGACATTGCATGCCACTGGCAACCAGAAGCATTTGGCATTTGCCACATTTAGCACTCTTCTTCTTCTTCTTCTTCCTATTGCTGTTGTTGTTGCGATCGTTGCTTGAAGATCGCCAGAAGCCCTGCTTAACTTCAAATGAGAGCTCTCGTACAAAAATTGCATTTATAGCTGCGGGCACTAAATTTAATCAAAGCCATTAAATAAATGTGCCACAATAAAAACAACAGTGGGGGGAAAACGTTAAGCTGTCGCCTAAAATGACAGCACACATACATACACATGCACACAAATATATACTAGTGTTGAGGTAAGCTGCGATTTTATAATCACAACTCTATTTGGCGATTACTGTGCTTTCTTTAGTTAACAGCTTAAATAAATAGTTGACAAGTAATCTAAAAAATATGTAGGTACTGCTCTACACGAGCCAGAAATAAGAAAACAAAGCCCTTTTTTCTTCAAACCAAAAATGAAATAAAGCCCGTAAATGCGACAACAACAATAAATAGTAAATAAAACAATTCACAACAGCAGTGTCTTTACAGCGATCGTAAACAGAGCGATGCTTAACAGAGATCCCAATGCGTAATTAACATTACATTACAGAGGCACTAACAGCTTTAACATCAGATTGGCATTTACAGACGCAATAACATAAAGAGTAGCATAAACAGCAGCAATGGTAATTGTTTGGGGCAAAGTATATCCATACATACAGGGTGCGCCATCTTTTATGTCGGTATGTAGATATTGAATAACTTTGTCATTAGTGAACCGATTGACTTGAGTAGACCAGTGTTGAAAACCTCAGTTCAAGAAATTTTACAGAACCAAATTAAATAAAAATATCTTACTTGAAAATCGGTTGTTTATTTTCAAGGATATTCAATGTTTGCATAACGACATAAAAGGTGGCGCACCCTGTATGTATGGATATACTTTGGCGCACGCTGTACATACATACATGCTATACATTTAAGGAGAAACGCAATAAAAGTGCTGAAAGCAATTTAATTAAACAATTTTGAATAGCAGTGTGTGATGAATACTCGTATTGCGAAATCACAGCAATTTATTACGCAACACTAGCACTTACGAGTACTTACTGGTAAGAGCACCATTTTCCGCAATCGCCACATATGTATATGAATTAACCTCGGGCTAAAATGCACATACACATTTTGTGTGTGAGTGTGTGTGTGTTTTTGTATTCGGGCCAAATTTAACGTCTTTGGTTTGTAAAACCATAGAAATAAAATACAAGAAAACGTACAGAGTGCTGCATACTTTCGGGCTGCATGCAAATTCCAGTTGCCTGAATACTCAAGACCGACCAGCAGGGGCCACTTATAAGTACAAATGGCACATATACAAACGAGTATGTACGAGTATGTGTGTGTGTGTGTGTGTGGCTGCTTATTGTGTGTTTGCGACAACAATGAATGTGTGTAGAATGTGGTTTTTAATTAATGCTGATTACCGCAGTGATTCTACAATTGAAATCAATTTGACATTATTAACATATTTGTTTTCCTAATTGACAGCGCAGAGCATTCTGTGCGCCGACTACCACAACATTGTTATAGTTATTAGAAAATACATACATACATAGTGCACACATGCATTAGGATAATATTGTTCATCAGAAAGTGTTATTAAGAGTACATATAAACAAGAAGTAAATCACATTTATAGTCACCTTATACCGTGATTGAGTTAGGGTCGATAGTTGCCAAATCATATTTTATTGTATTTTGCAAAAAACATTACCCATTTACTACTATATGTATTGAATGTATCAGAAATTAGAAAGCAAAGGCTAAGCTTATTCTAACTCCTCAACACATTAGCAAACTTTCGTTAGTACAGATTTTGTCTTTTTTATCGTATTATTATTCATATTTAAAAATTGGGAAAAGCATTTAATTCTGTTCCTTTACACATAAATCAGCTTCTCTTTATATGCAAAGAAAATGTTTGTAAAATTGTTTAACAAAAATGTAGCGACCTTTTACTCAAATAAATATTCTGAGAAATTTAAGTAAATGCAGCATTAAACAAACATTTCTGTATAGAAATTCCTTCAAATTGCTTATTTTATATTTCTTGGCTAAATGTATATCGCCATGCCACAGATTGCCGCATTTTTTGTTATCTTTCTGTTGGCGTTTTCTCCATTTCTGTCCCCAATTTTTTTTGCCAATACAAGTCCCTGTTCGATGTCTTACAATCCCCAAACACCGAACACCAAACACTGTGTTGTCCAAAGCACAAAAGCTTCTGGTTTACGGCACACTCATCTGACAACCCATGTGATTTTTAATTTAAAAGTTTCTCAACCTAATTGAATTGTTCCACGTGCCGTTCTCTGTCGTTCGCTCTTTGGCTCCACATGTTAATTTATTTATTTTATTAATTTGCGATGCCGACGGCGCAACGCCTGACAACTTCTTTCATTAGCGTGGCATGGAAAAAAAAGCCAAGCGAAATAAATAAATAAAATAGAGAGAGAGCGAGGAGGCAGGTAGGCTCATGCCATTTGCTGCCACTTCTACTGCCACCAATTAAATACCAATCAACAATTTGTCACCAAGTTTCTGCATGGATTGCGTGACGCGGCAGCATTGAGCATGGATTTAGATTTGGATCTGTTTTTGTCCGACCTGCCCGACCCGGCCCCCTTCGCATTGCGCTTCGCTGATTTATGTAATTTAATAATGCCAATAATTTGAAATTCACTCATTGGCCACCACCCAAATCGTATTGCGAAACATTGTGGGCGATGGTGTTGGTGTCGTATACTTTATGTGCGTGAGCAACGGCTTCGTGTAGGGTCGATTACTATCGTTTAATTGCTTCGAGTGGTCGCAATTACCGCAGCTGGCGAACTGAAAACTGCAAACTCGCAAACAACAATTCGCCTGTCAATGGCTTCTACATCTCCGTAAATTGTAAAACAGACTTCAAATGGTACCAAACACTCCAAAATACACAGACACATATACATGCATAAAACTTGGAAATCTGATTATCGCCTCGAGTGCTATGCTTAGCTTTTGAATGCGTGCCGTGCGGTTTACAGTAAAACCTCATCCTTATCAACAAATTACACAAGCGGTTAAAATGCAAATAAAAGGAATAAAGCAACGTTCTCTTCACCAGCATTGCTTAAAGGTATGTTATTCATAGACTCAACTCTACTGACGATAGACAATGAAACCCGGAAGCTAGCGATTGTTCAGTTGTCGAAATAACCTACTTAGGTGGTTCAGAAAACTTTATTAATTAGCTATGCCTTCTTCCTTAATCAAAGCCTGGGAGAAACTTATGATAATAATAATACACAGAATTGTATGCTTTTCCTTGCATCTTCTAGTACTTACAAGTATTTCAAATCTACAATATTTAAGTTTAAATCCGAGTGTCAGTCTCTTTAAGAAACCATTCATGGCTCTACAAAATTTACAATCTCAAATGCTATACACTGTAAAGAATTTGGAATTTAGGAGAAATTATATTACAGCATTTTATTTAATGTACGTTATATATACATTCTAATTGTTTTGGTGAAGCCAAGAAGCCAGCAGAACAGGTATACAAACAATTTAAGCAAAAAAAATCAAGATTTTTTCACATAAAGTTGTAAATACAGAATAGAAGCTGTGCTGCTTTTCACTTCGTTCTTTTGATTAATAAACATGTGCTGTGTAACAAACATATATACAAAATGTATACTAAACCACACGATATTGTTTCCTGATCTTTAATTTATGCCAACATCCATGTTCTGCGATGAATTGATGACTTAATCATAATTAGAAAGTCGATCCTTTAAACCCACTTCATTTCAATCAGTTAAAGTTGGACTAAAATAAAATACACTACAATCAAGTACACTTGATTTTTTGTGCTGATTTGTTATAGAGAAGCCTATCTGTATTTATGTGTCTGCTCCTGCACTTATTTACTTATCGGTGCACATCCCTACATGGCAAACAGGCACACTCGTAAACAGCTTGTGGGCTCACAACTTGTGGCCCGTTGTTCGCTGCTTAAAAAGTTTGGCAAACAATTCATGGGAACCACATGAGCACGCCTTCCCGTTTGCCGCACAGATTGTTACCTAAAATACGGCGGCAGTGGCTGTTGTTGTTGCTTGTGTTGTTGTATTTGTGGCAGTGGCGGGTCAACTAAAGCTCGGTCTGGATGAAAAAAAAAGAGAGTTTGCTCGTATTTCATTCACTATTCTCTACATTTTTACGCGACTGCATTTATGGAAGTGCTCCGTAAAATAAATTTGCACAAAGCGCGAATAAAATGAAATCAATTTGACGCCGGTTGATTGCATGATTGCATGAAATCATTCAGCGATCGATGCAAGAACCTACCCCATATTGGCTCCTTCAGTCCTCCAGTGCCTGGTCGTTTCCGTCTGGCTGTTTTTTCCTCTGCTTTTCCCGCTGTGCGCGAGTAAATTGCTTCGCATCAGCCACTGTAATATGCCCTTTCTGGCCACTTATATAACTAAACGGCGCCAAAAACAAACGAAAGCCAGCACATACTCGCACATACAGAGCTCTGAGTAATAAAACTTATTTCCATATTTGCCCGCTCCTCAGCGCAGCTGAAGTCATCATTTGCCTTCTCTCATCTTTTTCACATTTTCCACCGATTTCTTTTCCGCATAAGTGTTTATACTATATGTGTGTGGTTGTTGTTGTTGCCTTTTTGTTGTTAGATTTTTGCAATTTCTTGTTCAAAATTCTGTTGCCACTTAGATTTTAGCATGTAGATAAAAGTATTTCGCTCACTTGTGCACACATGCCACGCATTTCGAGGGTCCTCCGGGGCCAGCCGGTGAGTTGCTTCAGAAGTTTGCCGCCGCGCGCAAAAGTATGCTGCAGTATTTGGAGGGAAAGCCAAAGTCAAAATTTTGACGGAATTTGAAAATCCAACACGAATTAAAATGAACACAGCAGCAATTCCTTCAATCTATATAATTGATGGCGGGAATTGATGAAAATAACAACCCTTTTCCAACATCGATTAGGGTATGTATGTATATCATATTGGTATACTCGTAAGAATTAAATATCCATCGTTTTAGCTACTACATGTTTTATTTTTATTTGAAAGAAAGAATGTTTAATTTATAAACAAATACAAATCATCATATGTTAGTAAATGTGGAGGTTTTTGAACTTATTGTAACTAAAGAACTATTCATATAAACCAAATAGAACAGATTAGAGTTAGATTCCAGCAAAAAAATACGCAATTAACATAGAAATACTCATTATATTAACAAGTGTTTGACAGTTAACTTATACAAATATTCCAGAAAGCTGACTGCAATTTGTTTATAACTTAAAATCCATTGAATTCCAGAGAATAATTTTTTATACAGGATTTAAAATATTTGACTCTCGACCATCACCGTTTTTGCAACCTCACAGAGTAAAGCATTTTATAAACTAATTTAACGCCTATTTTAATTTTCTATAATTTTAGGTATTGGATGTATATGTATTTGTTGCCGCTGAAAAAGCTGCTTTTCCTTTTTTATTGTAGAACTAGACCCTAAATATTTTTTCATTGCGAAATTTCAATTTAATAAAGCTCAGTTTTTAGACCTAAACATTTGTTTAAAATCTAAGCACTTTTTATCACAAAAAATATCTTAATGGACTAAACTTTAAGTTTAGGGGTAAACCTGTTAGCTTGCAGCTAATTTTTAATACTGAAATATTTAAAATAGCTAAGTTAAAGAATTTCTGCAAAATATACAACGATAACTCATCAATCAGCATTCTTTTAATATGCTACAAATATTTTGTATTCCATATTTCCTGAATTACATCAGAGTATAAATCTTCCCTTTTCGGCTAGAAGGCACTTCTCTAAAATATATTGCAAACCAACTAAAGGGCAATTGAAGCAATTAAGTTAGCATAACGAAACATTTAAATGATAATAAATATACAACTTTTAAATCAGAAGAAAACTGCTCTTCTTTGGAAGCAGGAGCAGCATGTGTTTGAAATGGAACCGGAAACGGAGCCCAGTTCGATAATTTAGTTTTGATATTTTGCTATAAAGTACAACAAAATGTCCGTGCAGACTATAGTACAGCTACGACGATATACGGCGTGAATATTGTTTGCAACATAAATGTTTGTCCTTTTAGGCATCTCAGCCGGACTCCATTCAGCTCTGCCAATTATTCTTAAGCGAGGCTACAGGCAGTGGACACATGTGAAGCCTGGAGCTTAGGCCAACCGGACTCTTACAACATATATACAGACATACATAAGTACTTTTGGACCAGACAAATGACGTACTAAGCTGAAATCTCAGTCGGCTTTCAAAAGATTTGGCAGAGGGTTGTGGTACTTTTGTGCTTTTGAAGTCAAACGCACCTCGCCTTCTGCTCGGTTACATGTGTGTGTGTGTGTGTGTGTGTGTGTGTCAGTTTATGTTGTCATATATATACATATATGTATATATATGTATGGCGGCATGCAATTTTGTAACAACCGCAATGCATATTTGCCTGAACGACGCACACACACTCGCACATTGCCTTAAGTGGTATTTTTGTGTGTTGCTGTTGCAGTTGTAGTTGCAGTTGTCGTTGTTGTTGTTGTTGTTGTTGTCGTTGTTGGTTCTATTGCCAACGATGACTTGATGCTGCCAACGATACCAGCAAGCGAAGCGAGTCATTGTGGTCGTTCTCCAAGTCCTCCAAGTGCTTGCCGTCGTCGCTGTCGTTTTCGTTTTCGTTAGCTTCTAGTTGCTAGTTGGCTGGGGCGGGTCGCATTGGGTCGGGTGGGGGTTAACTTTATGCGCATTTGAATTGCACGCTTTCAGAGATAAACTGCTTAGACACATAATGCAAAGCAAAGACAAAGCCAAGTCGCAGCTACATGTATGTATTCGTATATGCGCTGACGATCAACTGAATGGGTTCATAACTTTTACCGCAAATTGTCAAATATTTAAAATTTAATAATCCCATAAAGTCACTTGACGTTTTATTGAAAGAATCTATCTTTGCTAATCGAACTTTTCATTGAAGTTTACTGATTTGTAGATAGACTAAGCTCATTCTCTTAGTTCAACAAAAATTAAATCACTGCCACGAATTTTGAGCCACCCCTCATATTTTTACAATAATTGTTTCAAAGCTCATCAAATAAAAAATGAAAATGTTGTTGGTGCGACCGATCTACCTACAGAGTCTGCGGTCCATCCACGTCCAACTACTTTTGTTGCCAGCTGCACTTTCCAGCACGGCTTCACATGCCACTCACTACGGCCGGCCACTTGAAGCGTAATAGAAAAAATGCCATTTCCGTCAGGCGCTGCTCATGCGTGGGGCGCCACAGAAGCCACTAGAAGCGGCAGCAGCAACAGCAACTGCAAACTGTTGAGGCGCTATCTGCCAGACCATGCTATACTCGTATAGCCTTGCATTTGGCAGCGCAATATTTTATTTGAAACAGTTCCCAGACACCCACAAATGCAACGAACAACTGAGTGACCCAACTGGCCGAAGTGACGAACGTGCTGTGCTCGGCTTACTTGTCACTGCTCCCCCTTATTGCTAACCTCCTATGGATATAGTTGCCTGGAGGCGGCATCTCGTCTTTGCGCCTTTTCATGCATTCTGTTTGCCGCCTCTGCCTTCAGGCTTAAGCAGCAAGTAATAACCAACTTATGCTGTTAACCGTATTTCAGCGCTCGCATCAATTTCCCAGTTTTCCAAAACGACAAAAAAGGAAAGCACAAAAACGAAATAAACGAAAGGCAGAAACAGAGACAGAAAGAGAGAGTGTGAGAAAGAGAGGGAGAGAGATAGAGAGAGGGAGAGTGGAGAAGGAGAGAGGAAGAGTGCGCGTTGAAAATTGTGGCTAAAAGTTGCACTCGCAAAATGAAATAAAATAAATCAAGCTGAACTGCAATTCGCAAAGCAATAGCAATGGCTATAAAATAATAAAAAAAAATATAATGCAAGTGCAGTAAACGGAGCTATAAGGAGCAAGCAAAGTCAAGGACCATGCTGGGCACCGGACGAAACTTCTTACTGTGTCGAGTCAGTTTGTTATCCAAAGACTGTTCACACAGCGAAATGAAAACAGAAAGTCCGTCTAAAGATCAAACACGATTCATTCCATATTTATACGTACAAGGGTGTGCGTGTATGTACATATATATAGATATATATTAATTTTTTTTTTAATATTTGCTGCTAAGTCTGTGCAGCTCTATTGTAATCTTAGCTATACTTCTAAGCTTTTGCTGTAATTAAACTTGGATTTCTCTTTTAACCTTGTTCAGACAATGAGATGAAAAAGTTCGTCTAAATAACACAAATATGATTCCATACATATTTATACTTGCACAGTTTTGTTTACTTTTCAAAATATGTTCGTTCTCTGCATCCTAATTAAAATGGATAACTCTTTTAACTTTGATTTAGGGACTATTCAAGCAGTGGAAACAAGACAAAAAGTCCTTCTAAGCTCACTCAAATATTTTATTGTGCTGCGAGTCATAATCTTAAGTATACTCTTTAACTGCTTCTAATAATTAAAGCTGAACATGGAAGTGCTTTTTTTTTTTTAAATTGCAAATCGTTATCTCAAATCAGTATTTTCTTAACTTGGTTTTTCTTTACATCTGATGCAAAGAATTTTTAGCATGAGCTTGTCAAATAAAGAAATATACACATATAATGATTGAGCGATTGAACGCAAGTTGGTTTTTTCTTTTTTCTCAAAGTTAATTCTTCTTAAAATATTCCATAATCAATTTCTCTTGCTACTTATTATCGATATGTTCTTATAGGATACTCTACGATTTGTTAGTGTCTAGTCGATTAGAAGACTGAGAATCGGTTAGTTCTTCAAGCGGCCATTAAGGCAAGTCGAGATAACTAGTAAAGTAAAACTTTCTTTAGTTTCTTTAGAAATAGCCATAACTGTACAATTGAATGGATTTGTGTTAAAATAAATTCCCTGTGTGGGCGCAATTTAAACGGCCCTTGATGCCCTTGAGTTTGTAGAACAAGTTTGTCTGTCCAAACAAGTCCGTCAGCCGAGGCAGCTGCTGGCCAGGCCCAGTTGGCTTTCTGATGCCGCTGTTGATGTGGCTTGGTCGTCGGCGTTTTAAAATGCGCCAAATGTAAAGCTTAATACCAAAATAAAATGCTTGCACTTTAGTTGAATGCGCCACGTAGTCATGCGTGTGTGTGTGTGTGTGTGTGTGTGAAGGGCTGAAACGTTGACATTTAAAGCCCATTTAGCGACATGGCACATATTCCCCCGCCACCACCACCCGCGCACATGCCATGTGTGCTCGGAATGAGTTTAGGAAATCGCACAGCGATCTGTCTGAGTGTTTGTCTATCTGTCCTTTTGTCCGCCTTCGGTTTGTCTTAGACAACATTTTTCATTTCGTCTAACACAATTTAATTTTTGCCAAAGCTCGCGCGCCTCCAAGCAAATGCCTGCCTACAACAACAAACAAAACAATCAAGAGCAATTGCCAAAACACAAACAACAATATAAAACAACAATAGAACGAAAGCAACTTTTTCTTTTGCTGATTATTAAACAAAATACTACCGAAAATAATACGCAATAATAATAACAATTAGAACAAAAGACAAACTTCAGTTCTTGTTGCATTGATGGCAAAACCACAACAACATCTGCAGAAAAGAAAGCAAAACATTCATTTTAATTGGATATTTCATGGCGAGTATTCTTGCAGCTAAGCTCTATTGTCTGCACATAAGAATAAGTAGCTCGACAGATAGCTAGTCCTCACGTACCAAAATTTTATTTACATTTATTTCCAGAAATTAAAAATGTCTTTGACTTCTGCTCAATAATAGTACTGTTATCTATGGTCTCTCTAGTTGTCAATGATTTCTGAAACATGCCTCTTTATTTGGGTTTTCTCTATCAATTACTTCCTTAATAGGGCTCGTGAAATATGCAACATTTTTATTTTTGGTAAAGGTACAAGCCTGTTTGAAAATTATTGAATTGGTATTTAAACTTTGGCAAATTTCTTGATGTAGGCTTTACTTACAGTCACAATTACGAAATAGGAAAATTAGGTAAAGTTTAGATGGTTACAAATTGAGAAAAGGAAATTCGGGTCGTTTTATAGCCGGATGGTCGATCCAAGGGATGAGAGCGAGTGTTGTCTGTTGTCGAGCAGGCTTATAGCCACTTGGTTTTCATGGTCCGTGAAAAATCCATGCAAAGCGTTATCTTGTTTCGTGAAACGTAGGCAGAAAAAAAGTGTCCCAGTAATGCAAAGCAACTTGCATTGACTACGCTGGATCACCTTTATTTTAAGTAAAGAGTTGGTGCAGATGTGCTTTAAGATAACCTTCTCTATAGCAATAATTTATTTGAGCAGTCACCCACATTTGTGGTAATCGTTGTACAGTTGACTATTGTGCTCAAAAGTCAACAAATAGCTATTTCCTTTGAATCAATAATTCTTTAAACAAAGCAAAATAACTTGAAACCGAAATATTGAATTAAAATAAACGTTTCGTGCAATTTCTGTGTTATATATTTTTTCAATTCTATTGCCTTTGCTGTGTAGTTATTCATCTACGAGCGAGAGGAGGAAATGTTATGTGGATATTGTATGTTTCATTTCATAAAAATTAGATCAGAACTGTCTACTAAATCGCCAAAATCTTCATGCTCTTCGGTGTAGACAATATTTCAGTTATGTTCTAGTTTCTTAAATACTTAGTCCAACAATTGCTGATGCTCTTCAATATATCGCTTGGCTCTTTCATCTGTTGAGCCGTCTGAAGGGAATCCTATACAAAAAGGCTGCCACTTGTAGAGTATCGAATACTACAAGTCCTTAAGCCTCTCATGTTGCTTTAATTTCCATACTAGATTGCAGTCTTCTTTCTGCAGAAATATTCAAGAATGGTTACAGCTTCTTTAAGGCATTTGGAGGCAAAAAGTACGATGTACTCGTAATAGTATTTTAAATTGAAATAATCATGCATTCCATTATCTCATCTATCATCGTTTTGTGGCGAATAAGTACATAGTCACTGATTAAAGCAGCTGATTAAAAAGCCAGACAGCTTAATTGGACGACGCTTAGCGAAAAGTTTGCTATCGAGTTAATTAACAATTGCTTGTGGCCTTGATGTTAGACACGTGCCACTCCCAAATCAAGCGAACCAAAGGAAAACTGAGCAGCCACAAAGCGAATTCCAATTGCGAACAAAAATGCCAACTTTACGAGCCACTGAACCACACACACACACACACACACACACACTAACACACACTCACATGTATACTATATAACGCAATTAAATCTAAAAACATCTGAGAAATATACAATATATAAAAATTGAAAATATTTGCGCTGATCAAACGATGCCACAAAAACCAAACATATATACTAGGATATATATATATATACTTGTATATATATACATAAAAATCAAATATACCAATGGCAACAACAAAGAAAAAAGTGCAGAGAAAAAGAAAAAGGGAAACAAAATTGAACCGATGAAGAAAGACGGTTTTGATGTGCAGCACAAAATTTGAAAATTCCAATTGCAATTCCGACGCAATGACACGAATTATTATTATTATTATATATATATATATATATATTTTTTTTTTTGACACATTCGAGGAGTGTAGAAAAGAGAGCCATCAAGCGTGGCAAATATTATGAATTCTGGCGCAGCAATTTAGTGGCCAATTAAAATTGTAATAAGAAATAAATGTTCATAGTGTATATATACATATACACATATATATATGGATGTGTGTGTGTGTGTGGGTGGCACTTAACCAACTAGCCAGTCTGTATGTACTTGGCCAGACTGTCGCAATAATTGGTGTGTAGCTAGAAATACAAATGTATGCAAACATCACAGCAGAAATCAAGGGGCAGCAGCGACGCATTAAGTCGATTTCAATTTAATTTTTGTGTGTTCGAGTGCAGGTACTTACTATGTTCATATCCATCCATCTGCAAGTATGTGTAGCTAGTTGTTTGTTGGTTGTTGGTTGCCTTGCCAGCAAGCAGAAAGAAGGTTCCTGAAGCCGCAACAAAACAACATGGCAGACAGGCAACAAGCGCAAAAAACTGTTTGTGGTTGGATTATATTTCATATTCACATGTCCGCCGACTCGCACACTTTACTCCTCTAGCCTTCTTGGTACTCATGCGTGTCTACAACAACAACAACAACAACGATACAAAAGGGAAAACAAAAAAATGTTGAAATAAAATGGACATACATGTTAAAGCTAAACAATTGCCAAGCGAAGCGACATGCCATTTGGCCAAGCCACAAAAACCAAGGCATTCGTAGCCAAGAACTACGGTCAGCCAGGACATCAAGAATGTCCATCAGAGTGCCTGCCATCCACTCAGCTGCCTCTACTCTCTCTTCCATTGCATTGTCATTTCATGTGTATTCAATTGCTTGAGTCTTTGTTCGTTCACTCTTCACTGTTTCATTGAATATCGGATTTAGTTTCTCGGCATAGAAATATGAAAGCCATGCCTATATTCGTACGCACTATTAAATGAACTGCACTCTACCGAATTACTCTTAAGATATCGATTTAATCATACTTGTAAGTGCAATTAAGCTGGCCTAAATTGTTTGCAAAAGTGTTTCAATTAATTGAGTAATTGATGTACTTAGACGCCACAGTCTTCAACACAAACTTTTAAGCTACTTAAAATGTTTTTGTGCTCTCGAAAGCACAAATATTATAAATTTACATTCGATTTCACAAAGTTTGCCACCCTCTGGAAATGGCATCACCACCCTAAATGAAATCAATTATTATCAATTATTTATTATTAGCTTTTGCAACAGCTCCCACTGCATCTGATCCCTTTTTTCATTATTCTTCATATTAAGTTTTATGGATGAAATAAACTAGCAACAATTACGACAAGCATCAATACCTAATACATACTTGTAACAAATTAAGTTTTGTTATCAAACATCACAACATACGGGATAATGTTTAAGTGGTAAGAGTTCAAGCAATTGCGCACTGATCCATTTCAAAATAATTTGCTTTCGCATAAATTTGCGTAAATAAAACAACGGCTTAAAGTCTTTCAGATGAATGTTATTCTTTTAAGGGCAACAAAAAAAAATTAGCAACCATCAGTTACTTTAAAACCAATTAAAATCAAATAGCATTGATATTTGAAGCTATTAAAAATCAGATTTAAAAAATGTTGAGTTTGATTCATACTTATACTTATAATTTCTACAAACAATTTTTCAAACGATGAATAAGACGCTGATAATAAGTCAAGAATTCGAGTTAAAGCGTACTTACTATGAGTGTTTCATTCTTGAACAATTCCTAGTCCCCTCGGCGATTACAAGTATATCCTACAAGTATTATGGATTGATTTAAAATAACTTTCTTTGTTTTGCATTTCAACTTAAATCGTATTTATTGGCTACTTTTGAGCTAAAACAAGCTTGCCAATGGGTTTCCATACACTTGTTGGATGGCCTTTAGTTCCTTCCGCTATCGACTTTTTATGACGTCAGGTGCGTTTCCTGGAACTGGATGACGTCCCTGGGAGCCAAATCTGGCAAATCTGGTGGTAATATTTTATAATCCATCTAGTATTATTTTATGGAAAATGTTTAGAAATTTGTGAAGCTAACCATAACAATTGTAGTCGAAAGAGCACATGTTGATTATGTTATTAAATAAATTTGTAAAAATATCAATTCAAAGCAAGTACTGAGCTCTTAAACCTTTCTAATAAAATGAAAAATTGTTAAAGTACTTATAACATTGGGAAGTCTAACTAAAATCCTAAATCCAAATTGTCAATCAATTCAGTTTCTTGCCAAAAATGAGCAAATTTATAATCAATGTTTAATTCAATCTCTTGTGAATTACAGACAAATAGGCAAAAAAAGAAAATTATTAAACAAATAAGAGCAGAAATCTTAAGCATTTACAAAAACAAACTTAACAAACTTTTTATTTGTGGAAAAAAAGAGCAAGAAATAATTTTCCAAACATATAATTTTCCATACTCGAAAAAATTATATGTTTTCATTTGATAGTCGAAAGCGATGGCACCACCTTCTTCTATTTCAGTGTTCAATTATAGAAAAATTGTCAAGTTATCTCTGATTAATTGTTTCATTTATAAGCATACAAAGAAATGAGTAATAATCGATAAAATCTTTAAGCTTAACTGAATATATTTATTTATGTATGTGTGTAGAAAGAAGATAGAGATACTTGTAGAGTATTAGCTGCAATGTGTATCAAAAGTTCCGATCAAACACAACAAACCACTCCAAATGTATTTATTAAATATTTTGTTTATTAAAGCACTCATGTGCATTTATTTTTATGAACAATTTATATTTGGAAGAAGTATAAGAGACCTGTTGATTTTGAGATAAATTGTGCATTGTATTGCGTCTGGGCTTTTGTTGTAACATTTTTAAAGAATTTGTACATTTTTGCTACAAATTTTGATCATTACAAAAATATAAATCATACGCCCAGTGGCACGCATCCATTAATTTGAGTGAGCAAATTAATGCCAGAGAAATATTTCAGCACGCACCTTGTATGCCCCGATGAATTGGTGCAGCATTGCCGGCACTTCTTGAAAAATCAGCCTTATTGCCTACCTTTGAGTGAATGAAAGCAATTTTGGCCCAAAGGCAGCGGTAGGAGCAGTAGCAGCGGAGCAGGTACTTGTTAGTGGAGAGTTGAGGCTCTGCAGACAGCCAAAATGTTAGTTGCTTTATCACAATTACATTTCACAATTTTATGTTCGCATGGCGCACTCCTACTCCGGCACTTGTGGGTCCTAGGGGAAATGGGCTCTTCATTTGGCAATTTAAGTACTATGTATAAATGCTAGCAGATAGATGGATAAATGTAATACCCGTACTTGCAAGTGCCAATCGGATTAAAGGGGCTTTAATCAATGCTAATAATTTTGTGCAAATATTTGTTTGTTTGTACAGAGTCTGCCATGACTTTAGATGCCTGCAATATACTTGAGATACTCGTATGTATGTCATCGTACTAGAGAAGCATATTATTTGCATTGCAAGAACCCACTTGTTTACTTGTTTACTCGTTGATTCCTGTTCGTCACCATTCATAGAATGTTGAAATTTAATATGAATGTTAAATTATGTTAAACGGCAATGAAATATATACAACATTGCAGAGCCACCCATTCATATAGTCAGCTGGTTTGTTTAAATTAAAGCCCTTTCCATTTGAAACCAAACGCGTGGCTTTATGAAAGCCATTAAACAAAATGTTTTCTTTTTAATTTACTCCTTCCCCTCCTTTTCGCATATTTTACAACTGCTCTCGTATTTCCTGCTGCCTACAATTTTTAGGTCGTTTTTCTTTTTCAACTGCGCACAATTTTTTAATAGTAAATGGTGTTAAAATGTGTAATTCCACAAAAATCAAGCGAATGTGTTAAATGCCATTTTTTCCACTCATCCGATACGGAAATAAAACAAAACTGTATTCAAATAAATTACTTTAAAAAGAGCAAAAGTACTTATTTACATAAGTCGACATGATTATCTTGCTAGTCAATTAGTGGAAATTGAGCTTAAAAAACGAAAAAACAGCAGTTAAGCTCAGCTGTTGGCGTCCACATTATGCCCTTTTAGTCGGTAAAATATTCACTTTAATTATGTACTTATTGTTATATGATTTATATTATTAATCGGATATTCGCATTTTTAAAATAAAATAGTTAACTGATAAGACACGAATAAATCTGAAGGAAATATTAATATTCTTGTCGATACCCATCCCCACATTTTATATTATATGGTTTTTTACTTAAATTTGCAATGTCGATATATTACTTATATATCCATATCGATAAGCATCCTTAAAATGAATATCGATGTATTGCAATTATATCGATACTGCGCATTGAAAGCACACGCCCACACCTATGTAGGCTCATTCTTCGAATAAAGCTGGGATCCAAATTAATTAGACACAGTACATAATTTGAGATCCGAAACTGCTGAAGATTAAGAAATTTCTTTACTTTTTATGCCACCCATAATTTTGATGGCATTTGATGTCTTCATATAACATATGAATATCAGCAGATTTGTCTGGTTCTATTATTTATTCATTAATAATAGCTGTAATTGTTATTTATTTGCTAAACAAATGTGATGTCAAGTTTTCAATTCTGTAAAACATTTGTATTGGATAACCTCGCAAAATCTAGAGTGTACCTATTCAGTTGTTGGTTCTTGTAGAAGTGCTGGCGGCTTCCAAGTTTTCCCAACCCAGAATCTATTGTGCCAGCTATTTGTCTGTGGAAAATTAGCTTAGCCATAAAGCTTAAATTACATGAGGTGTTATGTGTAAATGCCTTGCCATTTTACGTGCTTGAGCTGATGTACAATTACTTAGGTATATATATATGTGTGTAGGTGTTTGTTTGTAATGCAAAATAATGCTGGCAACAACTTAGCCAGCTTAGGCACTTTGCCTTTAAAATTCCAAATTACAAACGTTCTAAGCCTCGAATTTGAATGGGCCGGGTCGGGTCGGGTCGGGCCGTTATGTGCCAAGCTCGCTCTGGGAGTGGTGAGAGCGTCGAGCTGTGAATAAATGTACATATCTACTTATACTCGTATTGGGATAAACATTGTGTCTAGGCATTATTCACATTGCAACTGCGATCCTTGCCCTGCCGTACCTTGCCTTGCGTGACACATTTGTTGCAGTTGGACCCCACTCTTAGTCTCTGCTTAGGCCCACAAATACATCGTCGGTTGAGTTTTGTTTCCGCCCCGCGCCCATCCAGATGCCAAAGCAGGTTTTCAGAGCTCCTTTTTTTTTTGTTCTTTCTGCTCGCTTGTCTGCATTTCCTTCCTACGAATATTACTTTCTTATTATCATTGTCAGCGCAGCGCACGCATTATGACAACTTCTCCATTTCGGGCTTTTATGCATACAATCGTGTATCTCATTTCCAAAAATATGCTATATACTTGTACGTACATATGTATATGTGCATACGTATCGACGAGGCTGGCTTGAAAAGTGCGCGAGAATTGCTTGAGTATTTGTGGCAACGTTAGGGTGTTCACCATGCATCGATAAGAGAGAGTTTTCGATTAGTTTTCGATAGGTTTTCCATTCTTCTTCGATTTTCAACTTAATTTTGATGATAATAATAAAGTGTTTGGGCTTAAGAAGTGCCCCAATGAGTATTCAAATTTTCTTCACCACATCTATAGGCTTCACATAATTGTCATGTTTTTAAGAACAAATCTACGTACTCTTTTTAATTATATATTAATACCACAGAATAATTTACATTTTTGATTTCATTAAACACGTTATAAATTTGTTAAATAAACTAACACTTTAAGCGGAATACGAATTTTTTTTTTCTTAAGAATATATTTTATTTATTTTTTATAAAACTCTTCACAAAAATGTACTGTTGTTTGAGGAAAATGTTATATTAATTTTTATATACACAACAAAATTTATCAACTTGTTATATTTGTTCTATTTGTGTATAAAATATAAGATATTAGGTACATGCATGCATATCTGATTAATTATTGGATGCAGACCAGTTATTGTTTTCCATAATGTCGATCATCTCTGGACTTCAACATATTAAACTATACAATTGAAATGTCTAGCTAATATTTATACAATTAATTTTCAACAGTTTGATTTTTCATATTGATTTTGAAAATATTGATTTATATATTAGATACCCTATTTAAGATAACTTCTTTATTTATTTTAGATACCCTATTTATGCAAAAAACTATTGCTTCGACATTTTTTTATTTTCTGTGCAATTTCAGGATTCCACTTTCATAACGCACATTAAGTTTTCTTTTTGTTGAAATCGTTCGTTTATTATGTACATTGTTCCTCTGCATATCTCAATGAAATAGCGAAGTGACGGACCACACAACAAAAGCCAATATTCACTGTACGGGTTCGACTGCAGTTTTCATTTCGTTGCCATTTCATTTTGTGTTCGGTTGACAGGACCTGATCCTGGACAGGGTGCCAGCTAGCAAATAGCATGTGTACATATGTGTGTGCGTCAATGTGTGTGTGAGTCATGGCGCCACTTAACTGGCAATGCGTAGATGTAGAAATGGGCGTCCACTGTGTATTGTAATTGTTGTTGTAGTTGTTGTTGTTGTTGTTGCTGTTGGCACATGAATTCGATAGGCATCCAAAGAACGAAAATAAAAGCAAACAATCGGACATAGAACAGATACACACGCATGCATAGCTGCAATGCATGTCCTGTAAGCACTTCATGCCATTGGAGCAGCACCCCCCACTCCTGATACACACGCACACACACGCACACAGACACACACGCACACAGACACACACACACACACACACACACACACACACAGACACTTTCATGCATAGTTTGAAGTATGGTCATAGCCCATATTGCGCTCTATCGCTCTCTCACTCTCTCACTCGCTCGCTCGGTCGCTCGCTGTTCCCTCTCTGTCGCATTCACTCTTTTCGTTTCTCCATCCGTATCTCTATATCTCTATTTGTCTCTAGCTCTGTGGTTCTTTTGTCACCTAATGTGTGCGTTTTGTCTATATTTTTTGTTTTTGTTTTTCAAACTTTCTCTTCTCTTCTGTATCTCTGTCTATCTCTCCTATTTCTCTCTTTCTCTCTCCCCCTCTTGTTTCTCTCTGTTTCTGTTCTGTGTTCTTTGTTTTCTTTCTTGTATATTTTATCCACAGGATGTTCCCGCTTTGCACAACGGCATTTATCACATCGATTCCTTCGTCCTGGGTGCACCTAAAAGCGCCATTTTTGTCGGATTACAAAACGATTTCATGTACGAGTACAAGTACAGTCTCGAGGACGATAACCAGCTGCGCTCACCACTAGATGTTGCTGTTAGTGATGGGAGTTCGAGCAATGGCATCGACTCAGAGTCTGGTTCAGGGTCAGGGTCAGTCTCTGGCTCTGTAGTCGCGGCTCCAGTTCCAGTGCAGACCGACATACACATGGAGGCTGTGCCTGAGGAGGCTCTGGCCGAGCAGGGCCATGCCTGCGACTATGATTATGACTGTGATTACGACTACGATTGCGATTACACCAACAACAGCAACAGTCAGAGCAATAGCAACAGCAACAACAACAATAATAATAATAGTAAAAGCAATGAGACACCATATGGCTGTCATTCGTATGTGCCAAGCGATTCGCAACTCTATGATTATGACCACCAGGATGTTGCTGAGTATAACAACAATCAGACATCAGTCGTCTGTTCGCTGACAGCTAAAGATGCAGCCAATGTGGTGCACGATGATGCTGATGAAGATGATGATGTTGCTGCTGAAGATGATGCTGAAGATGATGCTGGAGATGATGGTGATGCCGATGATGACGATGACGACGGCATTGGCTTCAGCTGCGAAAGCGATGCCAGCGAAGCGGATGATGAGTTTGTGCTGGTCCCACAATGCCTAACGCTGCCAGCCGCCTACTGGAGTCCCATGACCATGGCCAGCTCCAGTGGCAGCTCCATGGACTGCAGCACTCCAACAATCACCATAACGGGCGCCTCTGCGACAGCCACAGCAACACCAACAGCGACAGCGACAGACAGCTCTGTAACATCTCTAGAAATGGATGCAATATTGCCAACATTGACGCCTCCACCGCCGCCTTCGGCGGCCAGCGCCTTCAGTGCCATTGTCGCAGCTAAGCAGCTTAAGATCAAGTCCAAGAGAACGGGCCTCAAGTTTTTCAACAAAATCCTCTAAAAAAAAAGACAACCCAACTCCTCACACATGAGCATTGTTAAATTTTCCATTCGACTTCACACACCCACACCCACACACACGATGCAACAAGTTTGTGGTTCATTTGATATTTGGAGAAAAAAAACATTCGGTTTTTTATTTTTTGCATTCTAATTGCATGTTGCGGTTTCTTTTAATTTGGTATTTGGGGTTTTTTGTGCATTACATTGTGGCATTGTGGTCTTTAAAAAAAATAAAATAAAAAGCAACAAAAAGTGGAGAAGCTAAAGTCGGGTTTCCCGACTTTGAAATACTCTGTACATATGTGTAGAATAATTAAAGAAATTTTATAAAAATTAGTAACTTACAAAAGTTTTCAAAAAATGTAGATAAATTTTACCTCGATTGGTATTCGAACTCACGTAAAGCGTGTTTAACTGTACACTAACTTACGAATTGCGCCTATACGTGTCTATGCATGTTTGTGCGTGTCTGTGTATGTCTCGTGTGCCTGTGCAAAGCAGAGCAGCAGCAACAACAACAGTTGCTGTCAGGGCTTGGGCAGTTATTATATATATGGCTATAACTTCCTGTTGTATCGGCTTATCATAATGAATTTCAACATACACTTATAATCACTAACTGAAGGTATTTACCAAACTTGAGTCACATGCCAAAATGCTAAGCATTACGAGAGATATGGAAAATCGCTAATTGCGCGGAGAGGGGTTAGAGAGGAAAATTCAAAAATACACATTTTCTGCGTATTTATATAGTGCATCTTGGACTGAAATTGGATGTCCGAAAGTCGTATAGTCTCCGAAATATATGTTATTATACGAATGAAAAATCGGAAAACCCCCTATAGGGGTGGAAGTAAGGGGGGAAATTAAAAAAATAAAACAAACTTGCACAGCATACACACATAAGGCATCCTTGTGCAAAATTTGGTGTCTCTAGCTTTTGTAGTCTGTGAGATCCAGGTGTTCATACGGACAAACGGACAGACAGGGCTAGATCGACTCGTCTTGTCATGCTGATCAAGGATGTAAATACTTTGTGGGGTCTGCTTCTTAAGCTCGCTCAAACGTAATATACTCTTGTACACTTCATATACAGAGTATAAAAATGAAATGCATATTCATTTTTTCGGCATAATACGCAACATTTTGAAATTTTGTAACCCTGTTTTGTGTTGTTCCGCTGGACTTTTGCTGGCTTTCGTTTAAATTAAGAGACACATTCCATCATTAACTTAAATACATGTAGGTTGATTCGCAAATTATCATAAATTTGCTGATGTTGTTAAATAATTGCAACATTTATGCATTTCTGGTTGAAATAGTTAAGAAATTAATCACAGCAAAATAAAAGGTGAATTTTTTCAGATTCAAGAAATTATTTTTATTCGTTAATAAATAATTTTACTCTACATTCCGGTGGTTCATTAAAAAACAAAATCTATTTAAAAATTGAAAAACTCTAATCCTAATATTGTACAAGCCTAAAAACTATTTCTATTCTATATTATCGTTCTGCAATAATTCGATATATTCAGCCTTCATTTTTTACTGAGCATCGCTTTTAGTAACTGATGTTCAATATTGAATCGATTTTAATACAATGTTTACACATTCAGAATATTCGTTATATGAACATTTTAAAGAGAGCAAAGCTTGCTTATAATTTAGGCTTCAAAATTTAATGGAAGATAAGGTTTGCTAACGTTCTTATCTCTAACATGGCAACTGGTGTCTCTGCTCTGCTTAGGGACAAACCAACAAAACGGTATTCGTTATTCAAAGCTATAAAAAACATCATTTTATTTGGTTTGAAATATAAGTTTCCGAAAAACTACTCATCGGCCAATAGTTGCAATATTTCTGCCTATCGAAATTTTTATCGATAATGCTGATTTATGCAAAATTTTATGTATAGTCTCGTAATGACCAGCTTCTGCACAGTTCCCTAAACATTTTTCTTGTTTCTTGCTAGACTTTGCACTGAGAGGAGCGAAGAGCTGTTTTTAAAGCCTCGTCAATTATACGAAACTATGACTAAGGTATTATTTATTCAAATTTTCAATAAACCTCTTTATTTTCGTTCATGAATTTTGGGAAAAATTATCATGTTGCTGAACCTTTTTCACGGGGCGTACTGGCAGGTTATCTAGTGGAGTGCCTGTGTACTTCAAATTTTTTTGTTAAATCACAATACGGGACTAACTGCGCGGCACTGATATTGAAATAAACGGACATACACTTTGAAATACATAAACAAACGCACACACGGACACGGACACAGGCTCTAATAGTACCGATAAATTCAGTGGAGTTGGGAAGGACATCAAATCAAACATAGAAGAGACAAAAATAGAAACGTAAAACCAATTACATTTCGCTGCACATAAAACTTAATACGCGCATAATAATAATAAGAATAATGGATTTAGACATAGATATAAAATATTTATCATGATGGATGAGTGCGAACGCAACACAATGAAATAGTAATCGAAATAGAAACAGAAGCAACAAAAACAAGAAAATAGAAAATTTATCCAAATCACAATTGGCAGACATAATCAGGCGGAGCGTCGCGCCGCGCCGCGTTAAGCTCAGCCACCCGCCCATCTATTTATCCAATCATCTAACCATCTACATCCATCTCTGCCTCTAACACGCCATCTATCGTAAGAACCAAATAGGAGAAATGCCAGAAATAAGTATTTGCGTTCGCGCTCAGCTGAATGTGCATGGCCGGAATGATGAAATGAAATGAAATTCATGCATATTGAACAATAAAAAGAAAAGTGAACAAAAATGAAAACGCAACAAAATATATACAATATATACTATACACATATATATATAAAATATGATGTGGGCCAGACGATTTTTTTTCTGCCTCGTACTCGTATTTTATTATGAATGGAATTTGAAACTCTGCAAAATGCAGGCGCTTGTTGGTCGACGGCTGTAATGGAGCATGGAATGGGCAGCGCTGGCAGGGAATACTGGAGTGGGGGAGGGGGGTAGTCCATGATGGTCGGCATACAGCTGCCAACATTTCCATTTTCCGTTGCAATTTTGCGCCAATGCGCAAATCTTGGCATTGAGCGGATTTGCGTGAGCCACGGTTCAAAAGACGCCGCCTGTAAAAACGAATGAAATATAAAAATAAATGCATCGGACAATTCGAAGCTGAACTTCATCATCATCTCCATAATTATCATGTTCTGTTTGCTTTTGCCACTGGCTCAACATTGATCCTGCCCGGGCAAAGACATCCACCACCACTTCCTGTCCGCCTCCATTAATATTTGTACATACATATTTGATTCCTTTGTGCGTGCCCCTTAAGTGTGACGAAAGTGAGTCGCACTTCTCGATGGCCAATTGGGGGCAGAGATCAATGGAAATCTTTTGGGTGATGTCTACATTTTCATAAGTAGAATGTTACTGCTTTTTCAAATTGAGGTTTAAATCTAAATGGCAGTCACTTTAATTCAAATCCTTCTATTAAAATTCAATTGCATTAATGCATGTGCCTATGTTCGAGTATCTAATGCAGATGTTACATGCTTTTCACAAACCTAATATACCCTTTTTACCCTACGGGTACAGGGTATAAAAAGCAATAGATATATCTAGTACTCAAAGAAAGCAATAATACAGTTGAGACCAAGTTCCACATCATCCAATAAGTTGCTTCAACTCGATTAAAGTTTATCAATTAACCTTTTCCTTTTTACAATTGTCAGTTTAAGGTCCAATTTAACGTTCAATGTTTAAATATTGGCCAAACTAGCCATTTAATAGTGAAAACATAGCGAAAAATATTCCCTTTCAAATATTACCTTTAAGTCCAACCAACAATTTTCCCATACTTTCAGCCACACAATAATGTGAAAAGGGAAATAATCTGATGCTTTTAAAAAAAATCAATGCAGAAATACAAAAAAAAACCAGCCTTCAATGAAGATAAAGAGCTTTTCTCAATAAGATTGCAAATAACAAATAAATACGCACGGACAGATGTAAATCAGACAGCGTCCGAGTGCAATATTATATTTCTGTAATTAGTATGAAAAGCAAACCAAATAAAAAGGTTGCAGTCAAACGAAATTAAAGACCCTATCGCAATATCAAAAGAAATGGCTAAAACGCCTAAAGGAGCTTCCAACTGCCACCGACAAATGAACCCAATTTCTTAATAAATTTTAATAAAAATGTAAAGTGCAACCAGTTCCCTGGTTCTTTTTCCGATAATTACATATATTGCAGAGGCGACTGACAAATGTTTTTAAAAGTCTATGTTCTTTATGACTTTTGAAGTCGTTTATATTGTATTTGAATTAGTGATAGTGCCAAAGGTGCAAGTTGCTTCTATATATCCACATATATACTCCTGATTACACTGATCTCTTTGAATTTAATGCTTCTTAAGGTGTTTCTGATTTTAATTACTCGAATAGATAAGACCTTGCTCTCACTTGGTTATTGGATCTTGGGTGGATCTTGGTTCTTCAGGTGATTCTCTCACACACATTTATCAAAACAACTTGTTTTCAGTTAACAAACAAATAAAATTAGTTAAATATTTCATTGAAAAAAACTCTCTGAGCCTTTACATTACTCGTGTGTCAGTTATTGAAAGAGTTTCAAAAATATCCTTTACATTAATGTAACAATGGTTTTTTGACAGCGAAAAAGCAGGAAGAGGGGGAGGAGGAGTTGAGGCGTGACTGCACAACTGATTGATAGTGTGGAAGGATGGGTGGTTGGGTGGTTGGATGGTTGGGTGGTTGTTCGCTCAATCGAAGTATTAATGAATTCAGTGCCGACATTGATGATATCAAAAGTTCCTTATCCTCTTAATTGCTGCCACCGTTTCAGGAGGCAACACCAGCAACTCCAGCATCATTTATGTATGCCCATTGCTGGGGCAACTGCACTAATGGCTCCGTAAAAGTGTTGTGAAGTCGTAAGAAGTGAAATTACGCATACGCACCCATGTGCATATAATGAACGCGAGTGCACACACACACACACACACACACACACACACACACACACACACACACACAATCGTTCATAAAACAATTAAAAATTCTTCCTCCTCTTTGTTTACAAGCCCCGGCTGCTGCTGCTGTTGGTGTTGTTATTGGTTATTGTTGTTATTGCTGCCGCTGCTGGTGGCTGGTGGCACTGCAGTTGTTTTTCCAGCATCCAAGTAAATACAACCTCAACGATTCATGCAATTGACGCCACTACCTCTCCAACTACAACCCCCCTATCCCACCTCCCACACCACCCCCCATTGTGCAAGCGTCTGATTCAAAGAAGCAGCAGCCATCATTGTCATTGCGAAATTAATTAAGAATATTTATTATTATTCACAATATTGGCGCCCATACAATGATCGTCTCTTTTGTTGAACCTCCTCCACATGCCTCGCCCCTTCTCTTGCTCCACTGCTATCGAACAGATGCACTCATCACTTTATTATCATAAATTTGGCTATCTTTGTCTTGTTGCTATTTGCAGGAGCACATACGCGAGTCCAAGGAGAGCAAACTGGACGAAATGGGTCGCAACTCGAAGGCACGTTCGCGCGAGAACATATCAAGGTGAGTTAACGGCTTAACGACTTAACGTGCCGTGCACTTAATTAGCATCGCCGCACGATTCTGAATACCTGAACACCTGACCCACAACACGCTCCACACCTCACACCCCTGCCCATGTGTGGAGCTGGAGCCGCGAAGCACTTGTCTCCACTTGTAAATTATGTTTGCGATAGTAAGAAGGATGTCAGCCAATTATTGTTATTATATATTCTTTCAATTTTATGGACTTCACACTTAAAAAATAAAGAACACTTTTCAGTAACCGCCAATACGAGAGATAGCAGTAAAAAAAGATAATATTTTTTAGAAAAACGAATATGAGATGCAAAGCTTAAAAATACAATAACTGTATTCAAAACAGCAATAGCATCTCGTTAGAAAGTCTTATTGTAAGATGCTCGTTTGTCGATTATCAATTCGATAAGCTTATCGAATTTTAATTTTCCCAATAGGGACACACTTATCTTCGACGGAAGAGTGTTTGCTAATAGTATATTATGTTGATTTCAATTTTTAATTAGTTAGGCTTATCACAATAAGGACACACTGATCTGGAGCGGAGGAATGGAAATAAGAAACTTTTTGCTGGGAAAAACAAAATAATAATGCAACATTAAAATGTATAAATTCTCAATAAATAATAATTATCAAACTCTATGAATGAACAATGAGTTTGTTGCCGCAATCAGAAGCTTTTGAAACACACGAGGCAGGTGTAAAACTAAATGATAATTATACTTAATCTTTACTAGTTTTCTAATAAGAAAACAACAATGGAATGCATTTAATTTACTTGAAAATAGATAAAGCAACTACTACTACAAGTTGCTGTTGAAAAAGTAAAGAATGTACGCATTAATACGCCAGAGGCTAATACCCTTTTTAGTTTCAAAAACCTCATTACCTTCATGCTCCTTTTCGGTTCAAATTAAATGACATTTGTCTTTTAAATTTGAAAATAAACAAAACAATTATCCGTTTTAAGTTCTCTTTACTTCAGCATTAAATTCTCACAGCCCAATACTTAAGCCTTCTTCGTAACAACCATTTATATTTCGCTTAAAAATATTTAAATTGCGCGTATTTCTGTTGATGAGGACATTGGCAATGACTCTGACTTACTTCAACATGGACTTCTGCTTCCGTTCCATTTCGATTCCCATTTCCACTTCCAATTTGCCTCTTTTTTGTGTCGTTTGTTTGTTGTTCGTCGTTTGCCGTTTTTCCTCGGTTGGGGGGCAACGACAGCCGCAGTAGCAGCAAAATCAGCATCACGTGCACCTCACAGATTCATTAAGTTAAATTATATTCGTAGTCGATATTGCTTTTTGCCATGCCGCTGCCACTGCCGCTAAATATACGCAAATTGAGTTGCAATCGAGTCGCATTACGTATGCGCCGCATGGCACACGTAATGAGGCATTGCGCAACGCGGCTAAAAAGCAGTGCATGACAAAAGTGGTTTTAATAACTCGACAATGTGGTAGCTATGGCTTCTGCTTCAGCTTCAGCTACAGCTACAGCTTGAGATCCGGCACTACATACATAGCTGTTGTTGCCTGCAGCTCCTTAGAGTATTCAAAGCTGAAGCTGTGGCTGTGACTGTGGCTGTGGCTGCGTCTGTAGTTTGTGGCTCGTGATTCGGTTCCGTTGCGCTCTCACGTGCATGTTATGCTCGCTTTTTCTAATTTCAGGCAGAAGCACTCACAGACCTCATTACAAATACTCGATGATGTCTCCAATCACTTCTATCGCGAACCTGTTCCCATTTCGACGCAATCGAGCAAGGCGGACTTCAAGGAGAAGGAGCACAGCATTTTGCGGCGCCACAACGACATGACCCAAACCAGTTTGTGCGGCGGCATGGGTGGTCCCGACGATGGCGAGTCCTCCTCCACGACCACAGCGACGCATGAAATCCTGGCAACGGGTCCCACTGCAGCAGCCATTAGGGGCGTGGTCAATGCCTGTGATATGGGCTGTCAAACGAGGTGAGCTAAAAATGAGTATGCATTGCGCCAATTCCTAGCACATCACGCAAAGGGGGAGGGGGCTAAAGGTTTGCTTTATGCGCATCAACAACATGAACATCAACAACGACGGGGATAGTAAGCCGAGGGCTGCTGCAAAAGTTTCAATATGAAGCCATTTCTTCAAAAGTAAAGGGTACAATGTATTTCATTATCCGACCTGCTCGACTGCAGTAACATTCCCTATTGTTTAACCTAGTTTCGCATAGTTTTGAATAGTTTTGAATGCTATGTCATGGGTCGACTAGCAATTAATACTGCAACTGTCCATTATTTATTGCAATTGTGTTTTGTGCTTTGTGCTTTGTGCGAATTGTGGCAAATAGACAGCAAACTGTCTGCCATTTGCCGCAAACTTATTGCCGAACACCATGGCCAGACCAGAATAGGCCAGGCCGTAATTGAGTCATCGAACATGCCTCGCAATTACAATGCCAACTTACGCATTACACACACAAACACACACACACGCATATACATAGATGAATGCATATATTGACGATACATTCACATGCGTTGTTAAATACAAGCGCTTTAGAATTTGAACAAATTACAAAGTCAACTCAGGCAAAGGCAACGGCAACGGCAACGGCAATAACAAATGTAAACAACAACAACAACAACAAGAATCGAACATAGTCAGCAATCTGTAACTCTCGTGTCGCTCCTGTTCATATTGATGCTGATGTGGATGTAGATGTGGATGGCAATGGCGATGGCGATGATTTGGACGAGGCCCGATCCGACGAAGAAGGCTCTGCTCAGCTTTGTATAACACAAATCGATGCAAATATTTGTATTTGCATGCGCCTTTATTGTTCAGGCAGACATATGTAGATGGAAATCAGACATGACGCATTACGACACACACACACAAGCACAAACACACTCACACACACACACACACACACACAAATACGTACAGCCTTAAGTATACAAAATGCTGTGCACTCGAGCAGTTACCATATGGCCTGGCATGCTCCAATTAGAGATGGACACGAGAATACATTATGAATAAGTGTTTATGGAACAAATGAAAGGAAACTCATAAAGTTGGACTTTTGCCAGCACACAGTTCGTGAAACCACAAATACGTGTATATACTTGTATATATATACATGTATAAAGATAGAGAGATAAATAAATTGTGACTGAGTGATGTGGTGGCTTGTGTTTGAAAGGCCCCTCACAACCAATTCTCTAAACAAATCACTTGGAGTCATAGAACGAGACTAATTTCAAAAGCAACACGATTTATCAGTGTGGTTGTGGTTTTTGTTCTATTTAATTTTTTCAACCACAGACATGCATTAAAAACTCAATAACAACTTGTTTAACAATTAAGTCGTATGTACATGCTACTTATATGTTCATTATTATCACCCCACAAAGCAATCGTCGTTTGAAACAAAACATATTCGTGGGCATTTGAATTGAATTGATCTGTGAGAAAGTTCATCAATTTTTATTAAGCTACAGATTTTAATTATAAATTGGATAGGATATCTCTATCAACAAAAAGTGTTTTACATTGAGCTTTATTTCTGCATCTAAGTTGGTGGGGAAACTAAGATAATCCACTCTAAATATTTTAGGAACTGAAAAAAAAAAAATGTAAATGTACTGTCCATCAAAAAGCAAAAAACGCAAAAATTCAACAATGTTATTGAAGAATAAATAATGCATAGTTTTCTAATGCATATTTTCGCTTACCATTCCATCATAATCGAGCATGTTAAGGTTAAGTTCTTCTTGAGGATCTTAATATTTCATTTGAATGTTCTCGTTATCAATTAAAAACCTATATTTTTGAGGAAAAATTAATTGTTCTTTTCAATGAACTAGTAGGAAGTTTAGTATATTTTTTGAATTGGATTTTTTGTATCTTAATATACGTTAATCAATTTTATGTTGAAATATATATACAAGTATGCGTATTTTAAACAACAAATTTGTGTGAGAGGCAAATTCTGTATTTTTATGCAACTGCGGTAGAAAGTTACTTCAAAGTGTTGAGAAAATGTTTAAAAAAATATTAATATGGGATTGGTGGCTTTCGATTTTATAGCTATAGCTATAGGAATGAGCACCTAAATATTTTCCTTGAATTCTTCTCAAATACATATATATTAAGTGAATATTTTTGAGCTTTAATTCGTGCCTTTTCTTTTCTTTCTCCCTACTTGCTATTATGAATTCATTAAGTTTTTGTTATAAAATTAATACGCTAAGCACTTAATATAATAATTCTTTAAAATATCTGTTCCTCTTAATAGCAATTACATAGTTTTTATCATCATATTGCCACCAAAAAATGAACACTGGGTTAAATAATTGTTACCCTTCTTTGGGCGCATTATGATAAAGGCCTCCCTTTTCAGCCATCTCCGAAATCTCTGACCTGGAACGGTTGTGGGACAGGGCATAGCTGGCTAATAAGTTTTCCCCCACCAGGTCTGAGATTTCATTTTCCTCTGCAAAGTTCTTTATTAGTGGTAGATCTTTTGACGTCTCTGATCAAACTTGGCTGTAAGTCGGGACTAGCCGAAAGGCAAATAATATTCCCCCACCGAGTGGAGGCGTTACTTAGATACTATTGATTTTTTTTATTAGATATTTCTTACTGAGACTTTTCCAGCTTATAAGTCTTTTTTACATAACTTTTATTTGTTTCCTTATGTCGACAGTCAACGCTTGTTGATATAAAATAAATTAAATAAATATAAATGTTTGGGGAATAATTGTATACGTATATAAAGCATTGAGTCATCCAGTATGGCAGGCAATAAATATTAAATTTATTTTTTTTTTCTTTTATTATTTTTTAAGTGTTTGAATCACGCGACCAGCTCTAGTTGCAATGACTATGCGCGCCGTCGTTGTCTGCCGTTTTGGCGTTTGTTTATGAAACGCAAATATTTAACTGTTTTCCTATTCTTGTTCTCTCCCCGTCTTGTAGGGAATCGCTGTTTGCCAACAGTCCGAGCGCCGTTGCCACACTAATGAGACAAAAGTCCAGCTCCTCATCATTGGGCGCGACAAGTGCGACCGGTGGCGGGGGCGGAGGTGGTGGTGGCACATTACCGCCACCACCGCCACGCTTCTTCTCCACATTTGGGTACGAGCAGGGCGGGCCGCCATCGCCGGCAGTGCCGCCGCCGCCGCCCGCAGCATCCGCGATGCTGTTGAACACGCTCTCGCGTCGCAGCATGCATACGCCACCGCAACAGCACGAGTCCCTGGAGCTGGAGGAGCGTCATAGTCACAGCGGCCATAGCGGGCCACGTTCGCACTATGGCCTAATAGTGGCATCGACGGTCAACAAGCCGCAGGAGATGTGTCATCATCATCATCAGCATCAGCAGCAGCATCAGCATCAGCAACTGCAACAACAGCAACGCGGACGCGGACTGCATTCGCATGACGAGCAGCAGCATCAGCAGCAGCCACCAGCATCAGCGGTAATGACAGCTGCACAGCACCAACACACGCACGGACATGCACATCCGCATCAGCACCAGACGCATCAGCTGCATCAGACGCAAATGCATCAGACTGGCGGCAAAACGATGCTGCCGCCGATGACACTGCTTAAGGGCAGCTCAGTAGCGCCCGGCGGGACGGCCATACAGCAGCAGACGATGCCGGCGAAGGGCAATCCTGTGCCCGGCAAGCAGCAAAAGAACGAGGAGTCCAAAGTCTTCATTGACATACGAAACTCCGCGCCAGACGTTATTATCATGACGTCCCATTGACATTCAAGGAGTGACCAAGTGACCCGCCGTCAATCAACAATGACCAACAACAACAACTACAGCAACAGCAACTGCAGCAACAACAACAGCACAGCAACAGCACATAAATGCTTCGCACAATCGGCGATCGAAGTTCTTCGTCATCGCGGACATTAATATGCGAAAATGTGAATGTGAAATCTTGTTGGATTTGTAAAAGTTAAAGCTTACACACACTCTCACATGCACACACACACGCACACAGCTGATGGCCAGGTAATAAGTATATATGTATGTATGTGTATTTTTTTTTTGTTTTTTTTTTTGAAATGTTGAAATGTGCTGCAAATTGCTCGCATTATTTGACAGCATGAAGAGAACGAGAGAGCCATGCTGCTGTAGAGTCTGCGTATGTGGGTGGATGTGTGGGTATGTGTGGGCGTGTGTGGGTGAGTCATGGTCGACCCTTTTGCAATTTAACATGTGCTGTTTTTGTTGTAAAACACACACACACACAGCTAGACAGACAAACATTTGCAGGCACGCACGCACACCAACTCAATACAAACAAGCAATTGCTTCGGACACACCAGCACGGTGCCATTGCACGTCCCACATCCACATCCGCGTCTCTGCTGCCGCTTCTGCTGCTTCGTCTTCTTCTTCATCTGTTGTCAGCGCTGTCAGTGCGTGGGCTCGGACATGGTCGAGCAACAACAGCAGAAGTAAAATTTCCGCTGAAAACAATAGCCAGACAACAACAGCAACCACCAGCAGAAAGGAAACACTAGAGATCAAAAGTATATTGAACACGAATTCAAAATACAAACAAAGCTAAACAGTTTTTTTATAAAAGAGACGTGTTATGAGCCACCCAATTTTTGAAAGACAACCTCTTTTTTTAAATCTTTTACCCATTTC
Organism: Scaptodrosophila lebanonensis; assembly: GCF_003285725.1. NCBI lineage: Eukaryota > Metazoa > Arthropoda > Insecta > Diptera > Drosophilidae > Scaptodrosophila > Scaptodrosophila lebanonensis. The sequence continues at coordinate 4,633,081 of NW_022060566.1, read as the reverse complement.
ACCCAATTGAGGGACTAGTTTGCGCACAAATGTGTGCTCTTCAACTCCTACATTTTTCTCTATCACTTTTATCAAACAAATATAAGCACTTCTATTCGAAATTATCAAGGTACTATGTTTTTGCAAGCGTAGCTTCAATTAAGAACTTCTGCTTGCGAAATTATAAATCAGAAACAAGATAGAACGCTACAGTCGAGCAAGCCCGACAGTAAAATAGCCTGTACTCTCCACAAAAAGGAAAAAATTAAAAAAAAAAAAAATTTTTTTAAAATTAAATTATTAAAAAAAATGAATGAATTAATTAATTAAAATAATTAATTAAATTAAATTAGAATACATGTTTATGTTCAGTTTAAACAGCATACATTTACATCACGTACCTATGCGTGTTTATATGCGTGTTTATATGCGTGTATGTATGCAGCACAAAGTTAAACCAAAGCAGCAACAACAACAACAGCTGCGGGCAGCGCTGCCGACAGAGGCAGCGCATGAGCAGCGATTTTACTTATGGCTATAACTTTCTTCAGAATTGACCTATCATGATGAAATTTGGCACACGGACACATTAGTACTAACTGGATGTACCTACCAAAATTGATTTCAAAATTCCGAGAATTACGGAAGTTATAAGAAAAAATACGAATTGCGGGGGAGTGGGGGGGGTGTATCAGAAAAAATAAACAAACTCGTTCTGCCTAGGGCTTATAGGAACCTTGATACCAATTTTGGTTATCCTAGCTCTTGTACTTACTGAGATCCTTGCGCTCATACAGACAGACGGACAGACGGACAGACGGTCAGACGGACAGACGGACAGACGGACATGGCTATATCGACTCGTCTTCTCATCCTGATCAAGAATATATATACTTTGTGGGGTCTGCCACGCCTCCTTCTGTGTGTTACATACATGCGCACAAAACTAGTATAGCCTTTCACCCTTTGGGTACAGGCTATAAAAAAGATTAAATATATTAATATTTGCACTATATTTCAACCCACACAAAAATGTGAATAGGTGAGAAAAACTATTGCTCTTTGCATTTACAAGCATGATGAATATCTAAATCTCTATCAGAGTCCCTGATTTATGTAAAAAATGGTTGAATTCAATCGAGTGCACAATTATGGATTTAATATCATGTTTAAATCTGGAGGAAATTTAATCCTAAATATTTAACGAAGAGCATTTAACTCGGACGATTTTTTGCAATGCACAGACCCTATTTGAACTAATTGCGTGGCTACTGAAATCGCAGATAAGTATTCACTATTTTGTATGATGTGAAGCAACTCTTTTTATTTCTTTCTATAATCTAAATTTTGTTCTGATAATTTTACTTTTTACTTAGAAATCGTTGAGCAAAAAAACATGCATGATAAGAATTCAGGGGCAAAAACTTAGATTTTCATTAATATAATAGTTTTTAGTCCTTCATGCTATGTTTCGGGTGCTTTCAGCAATTTAATAAAAGTCATTATTTGTATTATTAAATCCAATATGATGCTATAAAGGATGAGGGAAAGTAACATATTTTTGAATCAATGCTTCAATTTTCAATTGAGATCTGGTGGCAAGGAAAAATTGCATACTTCATGATTTTCTTTGACTTGTGATGGTTTGATGGAAGCTAATCAGACTTTCGTGAATAGTTACTATATTGTTATACCTAATGCCATGATAAGACGATCGAAATTCTATTTCTCAAGCCCTAAAAACTATGCTTTTTATAGCTTATTTCAATAAGACAACATTGCGTATGAGTAATAAGATTTACTTCCTTGGGTCAAATCATACAACAATGTTAAAAATTTCGTACTTCACGAATTTCTTTGACTTTTGATGGATTGATGGAAGCTAATCATACGTTCGTCAATATCCTAGTTACATATTGCAATGCCTAATGCTATGACAAAACGATCGAAATTCTATGTTATACAACATTGCGTATGAGTAATAAAAATTACTTCCTTGGGTCAAAACATACGACAATATTAAAAATCCACTTTCTGTTTCTTCTTCAATTCACAAACAAATGTTTCTCATAATTTTTGAAAAATATAAGCAGCCCATTACTTTTGAAGATGAATCACATATTATTGAAAGAGTGGTTATAGAAATATAATTTGATGTGGTGTGAATGAATTCGATGAGCATAGTTATGGCGACCAGTGTCGAAACACTCAACTACATGCTCTGTACATCGAGCGAGCTAAGCGAGTTATGCGCCGCGCAGTTCCACGTGTCGTATAAGTGGACGAACAACGTAACATGTGCCACAACGATGTTGTTTTCCCTTTTGTTGTTGCTGTTGCCAGCATTGTTGTTGTTGTCGTCTGCAGCTTACCAAGCAATGCCATTGCATTCAGTGCATTGGAAGGCCAGCAAAGTCAAGCAATAGTCGGAACCAGTCCAGTCTAAACGTAGTAAGGACGCCAGCCTCATTCCTCTCTGCTCTGCTCTGCCCTGTTTCCATTTTAACGCTCCACAGACTGTCCATGTCCTGTTGTCCTTTGGCCCCACAGAACATGGCTATCATGCCCCTATTCGCAGTACAGAGGGAACTTCTTCATTTACATGCATGACGAACGTGCTGAGTTTGGTTGTCCTTGTCGTGGCCATCGTTGGCTCTCCACCCAGCCAGTCCATCATCCATCAAATGTACGTGCAAATGGTGGACAGAGGAGAGGGGCGGCGTGCAAAGCAATTTGCGTGAAAATAGTTTTTAAGTGATTTTGAAGTTTCCTTTTTCCCTCCCTTCTTTCGTTCTCTTTTGCTCTGTTTGTATGAGTCTGTCTGTCATTCCCGCTTCCTTGCCTGCCAGTCTTTTTAATCATTTCATTGCATTATTTTTCGCAAGTTCCGGTTGAGTTCAGACCATGGCAGAGGATGTCGAGCATAGAAGCAGCCGTCACTCACTACAGGTATACAGTATATAAAAGTATTATTTAACTTGTCTAATAAGATGTGTGCCATAATTTAAAAGGTATTCCAATCGCCAACAATTCTACCAAAACAAACAATTTATCGCAAACAAGTGATACACTTGTGAATAGTATTTTTTTTTTATTTTGCCAACTAGGAAGTGCCATCTATTTTTCAGTTTTTGTTTTTATTTAATCCTTTTTGTCTGTTTTGAAATCCTGTCTTCGCTTTACCCTTTTCATCATAGACGGACTGGCTTATCAATTTTTTGTCCAAATCATCTACAGACATTGACCTGTTTCTGTTGATAAGGGTCAACGCACTTTTATCGAGATTTGGATTACTAGAGTCCTTTTTCCTTTCACTTTTTGGCAAATCCTAAGAGATACTCTACTTACTCTACAAACTTAGTATTAAAATTTTTGAAGCGTTTTGCAAATTGTTTTTCCGTACAGTTCGTACAAGAAAAAAAGAACTTGTCTCCACCAGACTTTCCTACCACACTTGCCATGGCATGATCAGAAATTTATTTGGGAAGAAATATTAGAATGGTAGAATTTCTATTAAACACTTTTTCAATATTAATTCGTACTGATAATTAATTTTTTCTCGTATCGAAATTCATTCTTTGCTTTTCACAGCTGCTATAGTTTTTTGCTTTTATTTATTTCTTCAAAACTCTCTCACGATTTTCTTAGGTGCCAGGTTGCATAGGCAGTGTTTTGAGTCCATAATTTACACATATACTTGTACGTATATTTATATCTCTACGTTTGTTTTCATTCTGCTAAGCTACTTACTCCCAATTGGGAATTCAAGTTTCAATCAAATACATTTCTAAGGCAGCACGAGTATAGCCATGGCAAGGGCTTAAATCAACTCGTTGTGAAGGACATTAAAAATTTTGATTTATGACAGAGAGCTTCCGAAATTACAGCGCGACGGACTTGATATATTTTATCAAATCAGAAATTAGCGTGGCACGCCAAGTTGGCGCAAATATTGAAACAGCTGTGCCCGCTTTTCGCGATTGCCGACTAACTAATTGGGTGGGAGACACGTCAACCCCACACCCCCCTCCCCTGCCACCAAAATCAGGACAGAAGCAATTATTGCCAATGGCGGGCAACTTGATTGATTGAATTGTGGGCGCGAAGGGGAGGGGGGACTTGTCGTTATTTTTGCAGATACTCGTACATAATCAAAATGCAGTGTTAAGTGTTTTACACAGCAGAGACCATTAACGTGATTAAAATGTGATTATGCTGACTACATTGGACAACAAACATTGGTCCCTCATCAAAAACCGCAACCCACTCCGTTTGCTTTGCTTTCCCCACTCAATGTACCGGATGCGGACAACTTGAATCCACAAAATACACAAAGTCACAATCTCTCTCAGCGTCTGCTATACTTACTTGTATTACTATATATACTATACATACATATAGATATTATCATAGAGCCCGACCTTTTTGCATATTTGGCGGACATGTCTGAGTTGTTGGCGACTCGACTCTTCACCTGAAATGATGCTGGGCTCCCAAAATGGTTTTCACATTTGCATGCAAAAAGCCGCAAAACTCATTAAAAATATGAAAATGGCCAAAAAGTGAGAAGAAAGTTGCTGGTTTCTGACTTTTGGATGCTGGTCTCTGGTTGCTGGTTGCTGTCTTTGAAGGATGTAAAGCAAAAAAAAAAAAAAAAAACAAAAACAAAAAAGAACTTGTCTCAAGAAAAGCATACACACACACACACACACTGACTAACTCTTTAAATGTGTTCGTGTGTGGCTATTTGTGAAGCATTATTTAAATACTCATCATCTGTACACGGTTATCCGTTGAATATACAAACATACAAGTATTTCTACAATGAAATAAAACTATAAAGAAACTGAAAACAAAAGAACCAAAACAATTCAGCTGTGCAACAAAGTATGTAGCATTCATTTGATTTCATTTACAAATTACAATAATTCACAGTTAATAGTTTTTATTGTTGTTGTGGCAAACATTTGCAACTAAATTTGAATGAATTTTATATATACGACTAGTGCGAGTACATAGTACATATACTGTGTATTTTAATTATATTGTATGGAAAGAGCGATGCAAACACTGTGCACTAAAATGAAATGTCAAACATTTTCAAATTAATTTTACTTTCGTGTTGTTCGGTTTTTGTTTCGAAGCAATGTAATTGTACATAAACAACAACAACAACAGCTCAAGCAGTCTTACTGTGGGCTTTCGATAAGCTTTTTATACTACAAATATTAACTAGCATAATTGTTAATGAGCCAGTGTGTGCGTACATTTGTTTTTGTTATCTTTAGCTCATTAAAACAATTTATAAATAAATAATTAAATAAAAATAGTGAAAATTAAACCTCACCCCCTCCAAGTTTTGTGGTTGCCGCATCGCAAGAATACGAGTACTACACTTTTTCTAATCCCCAATTTGTTGCCAATTCAAGTTGTGTAAATATTTTTAAGAATTACAAAAACAACCAGAAGCCAAACTAACACTTTTTCACAACATCTAACGATTTTACTGCAATAAGAAATGAAATTGCAACTATTGTAATAGCCATAATTGTTTCTAGGTAGGGTCTAAGCATAATCGTTTTTTGTAAGCTAATTTTTTTTAACAAAAAAAAAAAAAAATACAAAAACAGAAAACAAAAACACATACTTCAAGTATAACAAAAACCAAAGATATAATAATACTACAAACTTCATTAGCCAGCTTTTTTTTGTGGTAATATTAAAATGCAAAAAACTAACGACTGCAAGCATTGTAAATTGTCAATAAACTTTATATGCCATATGGAAAGGCATAAGAACTGTGGCAAACTTATATTAGAACTCACACAACAACAACAACCAGAAGAACAACAAATCAGAAATAAAAATCTCTACCAAGAACACGAAACACAAACAACAAAAATATAAATTAATATTAAGAGAATATGTGACATAATGTAAAAAGGAAAAAAAATGAACAAACCAAAACAGAGAAACAAAATAAATTTAATTGTGGACTTAACCAAACGGAATTCGTTGTTTTTACTTTAAGCAGCCCTGCTGATAGGAAGTCTGTGCGACTTGGCGTCCTTGGCAGCCCTAGCGGGGGCTGAACATATTGGAGAGCGTATAGCAATCAGCTGATGATATGCTTATGATTCTTATTATATACTTCGTCCCATGTAAGTGTTGGTAAATGTTTAATGAAGGCTCTTTCCCATCACTTATTGTAGTGATACGACAACCCTAGGATACAAATGACAACACTGCGTTTTCACATTCAGTATATGATATGATATTAAAACACCCAAAAGTATGCATTTGAGCATCACCTCAAAGCCTAAAAGTAGGCAGTCGCAGCATATGCGGAAACAATCCAACCGATTGACTTGGCTGGCTCTGAATCTGTCTCTGTTGCTTGTGTGACCCAATTAGTGAAAACAAATTAGTCCGGGATTTGTATTATCACATCGATAGAAGGGGAAGTCACATAACTCTTCGGGAAACAAAGGCAGGTGCGACGGCGATTGAGTCATTCCGTTGTGGGACGCAAACGTACAGTGGTAAGATTTTAATTTGTTTTGTTTCAGAAATCTACAGTATGGGAATCGCTTACATAACTTTAAATTCTCTAAATCGTTAAAAATTAAAATCCAAATTTTTTTTAGACATTTATACAATTAGCAATAAAAATACCATGAATTTAAAGTACACTTTTGCCATTTTATATTAAACATCGGAAGCTTACATAATTTTAAACTTAAAACCTGTAGAAACGGTTGGACAAGCAAATAATTTAACTACTACTAATATTGCAAATTTGCTTGAATAGGAAACTTTAAACAGGAAATTAAATAGGCTTTGTGACAGACTTGAAAGGAGAGGATGGATTGCTGTGCAAACTATTTGCAAACTATTTTGTTTGACCGTTCTAAACGATTTTAAATTTGAATAAGCACCTCATTTTCTCTAACAGCCTCAGAGGATTGGCATAAACTAAAGCATTTCCAATAAAAGTGTTGAAAAATTTTGAAATTTCTTTTCAGATTTTTAGCAATGTATTTTACAATACTTTGAAAGGTGACCATAAGTGTGGATGTTGTTAAAAACTAATGCAGCACTATTTCCATTGCTGCCGCACTTTGCATTTGTGAAGAACCAGTGTGCGCCGTGGAATTGTTGACAATGCGAGCTATTAATACAAATGCAAATTTTTTGGCTTAATCGGCCAAGACGTCAGTGGCGTGGCTTATAAATTAATGCACTTCATTCTTCCCATTCAGAAAGATCTCTGATTTGTGGCAATCGGCGAGTGTAGCATTCAATATCGAATATAAAAATAAACAAAGCGTCGTTAAAGCGCAGTTTGCAGTTGCCAGTTGTCCCATCAATAGCTAGGAAACCCACATCGAAACCCACAAAGATGTCTGTTCCAGGAGGCGTGAAATTAACGCCCTTGTTCTTGTTGTTCTTATTCTGCTTGATGGCCAATGCACAACGTCAGCAACAAGCGCCGCCCAGACAAGACCTTCAAACGCCCAACTTTGACGATGTCGATGGCGATACCGATAGCCTTGGCGGTGGCGAGAGTTTCGAAAGCTTTGCCGGCAGCAGTAGCGAGGGGGATGAAGTGCAGCGAAATATCAAGCAGATAGTGGGACGTCAGCTGAGCAGCGCTGTTGTGGAGCCGCTAGCGGCTGCTGTGCCACTTCTCCTTAATCGCCGACCGGCGATTGTGGCGCCAGCGGTGCGAGGTCCGGTGTCCAGCGATGAGTCCGAAGAATCTAGTGAGGAGGAGGAGGAGTCCGACTATAATCCCTGGCGGGATAATTTCTATGATCTGCTTCCGGATGGCAGCTACGTTTATGGGTGAGTTACTTCACTACACAAAATATGTATTTCGAAAGGGGAAGGATGAACCCAAATTCCTTCAAATGATTTAGGGGGTATTTGGAAAATTTCATTTCATTTAGGAAAATATAACATCAGTCGAACAATTACTCTCAGCTGAAAGTACAATTATTTCTTGCATTTATGTGCATGTGATATGACTATTATTTGAAGAAGGTTACTTTCATTTGTAACACTTCGTCTTTCTGATAGAGCAACCCATTTAAGTGTTGGTGAATATTTCGCTTAATGATGGCTCTTTCCCATAACTTATTGTAGTGATGCGACAACCCTAGAATACAAATGACAAACTAGTCGTCGAGCAATTAGCACTGCGTTTTCACATTCAGGCCGAACGCCAGCAGAGAAGCATCGTTCTGATTTCCTAGTTTTAATTTATTTTATAAAATGTTTTATTTATTTATTATTCTTCTTTTTTTTGAGCTATTCTTTGTATTATACACCTTTTACAGGTTAGGTTGGGATTTACCATATTGGAATTATAGGTATTCTTTTCTTAGCTTCCATATGTATGCATTTTTTAAATTGATTTAATCAGCCTTTATTTTATTTATTTATTTATTTATTTTGAATCAGAGAAGCCTATTATACACTTTTTAGAGGTTAGGTTGGGATTTATCGTGTTGGTATTATAGATAGCTAGCTTAAACAACTCTGAAGCAACCAATTTCTTAGCTTCCATATGTATGAATTTTTTAATTTGATTTAATCAGCCTTTATTTTATTTATTTATTTATTTTGAATCAGAGAAGCCTATTATACACTTTTTAGAGGTTAGGTTGGGATTTATCGTGTTGGTATTATAGATAGTTAGCTTAAACAACTCCGAAGCAACCAATTTCTTAGCTTCCATATGTACGAATTTTTTAATTTGATTTAATCAGCCTTTATTTTATTTATTTATTTTGAATCAAAGAAGCCTATTATACACTTTTTAAAGGTTAGGTTGGGATTTATCGTGTTGGTATTATAGATAGTTAGCTTAAACAACTCCGAAGCAACCAATTTCTTAGCTTCCATATGTATGAATTTTTTAATTTGATTTAATCAGCCTTTATTTTATTTATTTATTTATTTTGAATCAGAGAAGCCTATTATACACTTTTTAGAGGTTAGGTTGGGATTTATCGTGTTGGTATTATAGATAGTTAGCTTAAACAACTCCGAAGCAACCAATTTCTTAGCTTCCATATGTACGAATTTTTTAATTTGATTTAATCAGCCTTTATTTTATTTATTTGTTTATTTATTTTGAATCAGAGAAGCCTATTATACACTTTTTAGAGGTTAGGTTGGGATTTATCGTGTTGGTATTATAGATAGTTTGCTTAAACAACTCCGAAGCAACCAATTTCTTAGCTTCCATATGTATGCATTTTTTAATTTGATTTAATCAGACTTTATTTTATTTATTTATTTTGAATCAAAGAAGCCTATTATACACTTTTTAAAGGTTAGGTTGGGATTTATCGTGTTGGAACTATAGATAGTTAGCTTAAACAACTCCGGAGCAACCAATTTCTTAGCTTCCATATGTATGCATTTTTTAATTTGATTTAATCAGACTTTATTTTATTTATTTATTTTGAATCAAAGAAGCCTATTATACACTTTTTAAAGGCTAGGTTGGGATTTATCGTGTTGGAACTATAGATAGTTAGCTTAAACAACTCCGGAGCAACCAATTGTATGCATTTTTATAGCCTGTACCCAAAGGGTGAAAGGCTATACTAGTTTTGTGCGCATGTATGTAACACACAGAAGGAGGCGTGGCAGACCCCACAAAGTATATATATTCTTGATCAGGATGAGAAGACGAGTCGATATAGCCATGTCCGTCTGTCCGTCTGTCCGTCTGACCGTCTGTCCGTCTGTCTGTATGAGCGCAAGGATCTCAGTATGTACAAGAGCTAGGATAACCAAAATTGGTATAAAGGTTCCTATAAGCCCTAGGCAGAACGAGTTTGTTTATTTTTTCTGATACACCCCCCCACTCCCCCGCAATTCGTATTTTTTCTTATAACTTCCGTAATTCTCGGAATTTTGAAATCAATTTTGGTAGGTACATCCAGTTAGTACTAATGTGTCCGTGTGCCAAATTTCATCATGATAGGTCAATTCTGAAGAAAGTTATAGCCATAAGTAAAATCGCTGCTCATGCGCTGCCTCTGTCGGCAGCGCTGCCCGCAGCTGTTGTTGTTGTTGCTGCTTTGGTTTAACTTTGTGCTGCATACATACACGCATAGGTACGTGATGTAAATGTATGCTGTTTAAACTGAACATAAACATGTATTCTAATTTAATTTAATTAATTATTTTAATTAATTAATTCATTCATTTTTTTTAATAATTTAATTTTTTTTAATTTTTTTTTTTTTTTAATTTTTCCTTTTTGTGGAGAGTACAGGCTATTTTACTGTCGGGCTTGCTCGACTGTAGCGTTCTATCTTGTTTAATTTGATTTAATCAGCCTTTATTTTATTTATTTATTTATTTTGAATCAGAGAAGCCTATTATACACTTTTTAGAGGTTAGGTTGGGATTTATCGTGTTGGTATTATAGATAGTTAGCTTAAACAACTCCGAAGCAACCAATTTCTTAGCTTCCATATGTATGAATTTTTTAATTTGATTTAATCAGCCTTTATTTTATTTATTTATTTATTTTGAATCAAAGAAGCCTATTATACACTTTTTAAAGGCTAGGTTGGGATTTATCGTGTTGGAACTATAGATAGTTAGCTTAAACAACTCCGGAGCAACCAATTTCTTAGCTTCCATATGTATGCATTTTTTAATTTGATTTAATCAGTCTTTTTGTAAATATTTATTTTGAATCAAATTTGTAAATATACCTAAAATTTTACCACACTGTTCGTCTGCACCGTCCCGTTGTAGTTACTCGCTGCCAAATGGCGTGCGTCGCTATGAACGCAGCTTCTATTCGGAGGAGCTGGATGGTCAGGTCGTTGAGGGCTTCTATACGCAGCCGCGCCAACTGGGGCACGGTCTGAAGTATGAGCTGCGCTGCTATCGATCCGATATTAATGGCTATAAGGCCTTGCCAGGTGAGTGCAAACAAACACATGTGATGAAATGAAACATTCTTTTGATTTACCCTTCAACCAACAGTGGAGTTTTTGAGACGCCCGCCACGGGTGGAACGCGATGAGAGGCCCGATGTCGATTGTTTCGATAAGTAACGCCATAAAAGTTGCCCGGCTTTTATAACTGATATACATAGTTATTTCTCCAAATATTTTTTGTGCACGTATTAAAATAAAATGCTTATCAACAAGTAATTCATTTGACATCGCACATTATTAATTACTATACTTGTATGCTCGCAAGTCGAGGCACGCCTGAATCACGCCAGGCGATGATCGCAATGGCACCAAACCGGCAACAGCCCAGCAACTAACAACAAGCAGAGCCAAATTAAAGTTCAAAAACGTGAGCCATTTAACACAACAGACAACAACAACAACAAAAACAAAAACAGCAACAATAATGACGCTGACTATGACGACGACGACGAAGTCGACCTGTTTGTCCGCTGCCCAAAGCTGTGCGGCGCCAACAAAATATGCAAATACGTCGTACACACAATGAGATGTTACTGTGGAAATGCACAGAGCAAGACGAAGATGAACGAGATGATGAAGAGGATGATGAAGATGAAGAAGCAACAAAAATGCAAAAAGTAACCCGCAAAAACGCCGCCTCAACCACGCCGAACCTTAAATACTCATGCATATATGTATTCCCACCATCGACACACATATGTATGTACCCCTCTTTATTTAATCTAATTTTTATCCCAGCTCTACAAACGGGGCTTATCTGTTAGGGCACAAGTCACTAAGAGCATGGTTGATTTTAAAATACATTTATTTACTTATTATTATTATTTCTTTAACAAAGTATGGGCTATCGTCATACTTGGAAAAGAATATACAATACGTTATAATTGCAACTTAAAAGATAAAAAAGCCTCAAAAAAATTTAAGTAAAAATTTTTATAATGTCCATTACGGCCTCTGTCCATTTGGAAGGGCTTTTATGCTTTGCTCCGAACCAAATCCTAAATAAATAGTAGAAAGTAGAAAGGAAAACTTAATTCTAATGATAAGCTACATAATTATAAATTTTAAGGAGAGAAAAAAGCTAAGTTCAAATATCCAAGCATGTGGGGGAAAATTTAGCTGCTAGAGTCCCCGGAAATACTCATAGATTACAATTTTTTATAGAGCATAAAAATACAGAGCGAGAGTTCTGTTGAGAGTAAGTGAGAAATCGAAAACGACACTTAGAGATAAGTGTGAAAAATTGCCTTGCTGGTCTACATAAAACTAAAAAGTTCAGCCGACCTAAGGGGGCAGAGGTGTTTAGAACACCAAATAATTAACCTATGGAGAAAAAATAGACCAAGAACAGTCCTACGGATTGTTGTTGTTGCTAGAAGATTTAGAAGCAACAGTCTGCTAGAATACGAAAGCGTGCGAAGGTGGGATTCCAACCTAAGCTTAAACCACGTAAGACAATAAATATATATTGCTTCTGATTCGACGTAATATAACACGTTCCAGATGCTTTCTATATAGTACCTAAGATTGCTTAATAAATCCAACTCCATTCTTAGCCTTATATACGGTTTATATAACGATAATTGATGATTTAAGATTATTATAAAGTCTTTATTCTCCTACTTTTGCTTGCATTTTTTAAGATTTAAGAATATTTGAAGCATTCCTTGTTCTTGAGAATCTTTTTTAAATCTTTCCGTGTGGTTCGGGATATTGAATTAATATCATACAATTTTAATATAGGCGTTAACCAAACTGATGTATTTAATATTGATTCATTGCTGCTGTTTGATATTTTTTAAGAATTCAATTGGTTGATCTGCAGTTCCTTTTAGCAGGGGAGTGAAGCTAGAACATGAGGTTTAGTATTTGCTGCAAGAAGTCATTTCATTAGCATCAAATATTTTGAAATAAGAGGTCAAACGATAATTCGATTCCTTTATTCAATATATTGCGTCTTCGAAAGTTTCATGTTGTTGAACATATCTACCTAAATAACACTCCCTGTTATTCACATGCTCTCTGGAACGTTTAGATTGCGAATTATTTATAGAAGGAATCTTCTATTGATTTGATTGTCTAACGACTTCAAGAAAGCACCTCAGCACAACTTGTTGAAATAGGAACAATCGTGGACTATGCGAGGCCATAAACAAGATGGATTCCAGCAGTTTTCTACATAATTGTTTGTAGTCTAACAAAAAGTGATCTCTTAAAGGCGACTTTACCTAATTTAAGTTTAAGATTTGTCAAATTCTTTCAAATTATTTAGTTTTATGAATTCTTCCCGTGATCGGAAATCGCGAATTGAATTATTAATCTCATATTTCTCATAAAATTGGAAACTGGAATTCGCTCTCGAATAGAATATGAAAGGAATACTGTTTGCATAGCATTTCGTTGCTAACTGATCTTTGATCAACTATTTCTAGTTAGGTTTATTTTCGATAGCTGGTTTCTATAGACCAACACGTTTCTTATTCTATTGAAGTGAAATGTGAAGGAATAGTTTTTTAAGAAACTAGCTTTCTATTCAAATATCAGTCAATCATGGGGATTATCTTCTTTTCAAAACTTTTTAAGTGTTGTGAGCTTAAAATAAAGTATCAGTCTTTTAATTTAGTCTCAGCTGAAAGCATTTACAATACAATACAATTATTTCTTGCATTCATGTGCATGTGATATAACTATTATTTGAAGAAGGTTACTTTCATTTGTAACACTTCGTCTTTCTGATAGAGCAACCCATTTAAGTGTTGGTGAATGTTTCGCTTAATTAAGTCTCTTTCCCATCACTTATTGTAGTGATGCGACAACCCTAGAATACAAATGACAAACTAGTCGTCGAGCAATTAGCACAGCGTTTTCACATTCAGGCCGAACGCCAGCAGAGAAGCATCGTTCTGATTTCCTAGTTTTAATTTATTTTATAAAATGTTTTATTTATTTATTATTCTCCTTTTTTTTGAGCTATTCTTTGTGTTATACACCTTTTACAGGTTAGGTTGGGATTTACCATATTGGAATTATAGGTATTCTTTTCTTAGCTTCCATATGTACGAATTTTTTAATTTGATTTAATCAGCCTTTATTTTATTTATTTATTTATTTATTTTGAATCAGAGAAGCCTATTATACACTTTTTAGAGGTTAGGTTGGGATTTATCGTGTTGGAACTATAGATAGCTAGCTTAAACAACTCCGAAGCAACCAATTTCTTAGCTTCCATATGTACGAATTTTTTAATTTGATTTAATCAGCCTTTATTTTATTTATTTATTTATTTATTTATTTTGAATCAAAGAAGCCTATTATACACTTTTTAAAGGTTAGGTTGGGATTTATCGTGTTGGAACTATAGATAGCTAGCTTAAACAACTCCGGAGCAACCAATTTCTTAGCTTCCATAAGTATGAATTTTTAATTTGATTTAATCAGCCTTTATTTTATTTATTTATTTATTTATTTTGAATCAGAGAAGCCTATTATACACTTTTTAGAGGTTAGGTTGGGATTTATCGTGTTGGAACTATAGATAGCTAGCTTAAACAACTCCGAAGCAACCAATTTCTTAGCTTCCATATGTATGCATTTTTTAATTTGATTTAATCAGCCTTTATTTTATTTATTTATTTATTTATTTTGAATCAAAGATGCCTATTATACATTTTTTAGAGGTTAGGTTGGGATTTATCGTGTTGGTATTATAGATAGTTTGCTTAAACAACTCCGAAGCAACCAATTTCTTAGCTTCCATATGTATGCATTTTTTAATTTGATTTAATCAGCCTTTATTTTATTTATTTGTTTATTTATTTTGAATCAGAGAAGCCTATTATACACTTTTTAGAGGTTAGGTTGGGATTTATCGTGTTGGTATTATAGATAGTTAGCTTAAACAACTTCGGAGCAACCAATTTCTTAGCTTCCATATGTATGCATTTTTTAATTTGATTTAATCAGCCTTTATTTTATTTATTTGTTTATTTATTTTGAATCAGAGAAGCCTATTATACACTTTTTAGAGGTTAGGTTGGGATTTATCGTGTTGGTATTATAGATAGTTAGCTTAAACAACTTCGGAGCAACCAATTTCTTAGCTTCCATAAGTATGAATTTTTAATTTGATTTAATCAGCCTTTATTTTATTTATTTATTTATTTATTTTGAATCAGAGAAGCCTATTATACACTTTTTAAAGGTTAGGTTGGGATTTATCGTGTTGGAACTATAGATAGTTAGCTCAAACAACTCCGGAGCAACCAATTTCTTAGCTTCCATATGTATGCATTTTTAATTTGATTTAATCAGTCTTTTTGTAAATATTTATTTTGAATCAAAGTAACCTATTATACACCTCTTAGAGATTACGCTGGAATTTAACATGATGGTGTATTTCATCCTCGTGTGTAATTTCTTTTAGCATTTATATTTTATATTCTACCTGAGATATGATAGAAAGACTATTCATTTTTCAACTTAACAGTCTGCTGGAACACTGAAATGCTTTTCAAATCTTTTTAAGTGAAAAAAAGTATCAGTCTTTTATTTCATAAGCCTTGCATTGTTAGACATTTCTTCAAGCTGTCCAACACATTTACATTATATTAACTGCCTCAAGTGGGGCGTTACAAATAGGACGCTAAAGCTTAAAGGCCCCACCTTGGCAAGGGTATCAAATGTAAAAAAGCGAGCAAAAAAGAAAAAAGAAAAAATCGACACGGAGACAAACAAAAGTTGTGATACAAAATGCCGTCAACTTGGCTTTGTTGATTTAGGTATATTTGTGTTTAGACAACAATAACAATAATAACAACGGCAACAACAACAAAAGCCGTACCAGCAACAACAACAACAACAACAATAACCACAGCAAAGAGCTCGAGCGATATAATAAAACGTGCGTCCATGTACATAGAGTGCGTATGTTTGTGCGCCTGAATGTTTATACGTTATAAATATACCCTTTGCAGTGTCCCCTGTGCTGCGTTACGTTGCGTTGCGTTGCGTTGTGTTGCGGTGCGGTGCGCCACGCCCACCGCCCCCTCCCTGACAAGCTAAGCCGCAGAAGTCCGCGCGTTACTTTCTTACTTTCGTTTTGTTTTTTGAATACAATTGCAAGACATTTGCATGCGCTGCCATCAAACGAAAATCCCAAGACCCATACCACACACACACACACACACACACACACACACACACATAGAGGCGCTTCATCTTAGCCAGCAGGCAGCAACAACAATAGCAACAACAACAACGGAAAGCAGAGACTAACAATGACAGCTAACAAACAACCGTTAAGTGCCGCAACAAATCGCCAAAAATTGAAAAACTGTGGGAATACACAAAACACAACACAACCGCACCAACGACACACACACACATACACACACACACAGCTGTAGAGAAGAATAAACAAGTTGGCATTAGATAGAAATCTCAGGCTCCCAAATAGCGCGTAAAGACAATAAAACCAAATAAGAAAAACGTATTCGAAAAAGCCATTCGAATTAAATTTTAAGCGCAACGAGCAACGGAATTGTGTGCGCGTGTTTTTTTTTTACCGGATCCATCGGTAATTTATAAGTACATATATATACACACATACTTGTATATACGCATATGCTTGAGATGTTAAATAAGAGAAATGTTTGCTTCCGGTTTGCTTCCTTAACCTATAACTGCCGGCCCAGAAGGATATTATACAATCGTTTATAATGCCTGGCTGACTTTACAAGTACTATATAGTTTATATACTTATGTACTTACTACATGAATATATATAGTATAAGTATATGTAGGTATTATTATTTGTAATCAGCAGGCAAAGAAGAATGAATCTAGAAATTACAAAACTAAATTCAAATGAAAATCTGTGATGAGTCTTTTGAATTATTAAAAAAAAATATTAACTGCAGATCTTTTTTATAAAATCAGGTGAGGGTAGCAACAGCAGCTTTCAACTCCAAATAAAGCTCGGGAGTGTTGTCTAAAAATAAGACTATGGTATGGATTTTCCAACTAGTAATAACCTTAGCGAATGAGGTGTGAAAAAGTTTAGGCGAAAATGGAAAGCCTGCGCCTTAAATTAAAATCGAAGTTCCAAAGCAGATCTTTTTTATAACAGCAGGGTGACTGTTGTCTAAAAATAAAACTATGTTATAGATTTCCCAACTAATAATACGCACTAAGCAGTGAGGTTTTGAAAAGTTTACACAAAAATGAAAAGCAAGCGCCTTAAATTAGAATCGAAGCTCCAAAGCAGATTAACTGCAGATATTTTTAATAAAAGCAGCTGATATGTACGAGGGTAGTAATAGAAGTGTTAAGCTCCATATAAAGCGCGTGACTGTTGTCTGAAAATAAGACTATGGCTTAGATTTCCCAACTAACAACAATCTTAGTGAGTGAGCAGGCAGGCGCCTTAAATTATAATTGAACTTCCGCAGCAACAACATTCATTATTTTGCAACATTACCAAACACCTTCTTTTATTTTTATTGAAATGAGAAATCAGAAAGTTTTGAAGCCAACCTCAGATTTTCTGTCGAGGAAGAAAAAGAACATTAAAGTCAATCTACTTAAGTAGGGCCAGTGATTGGTTTGAAGGTCTTAGCCGGGCAGCCAGTGTGGACTTTGGCAAGAACTTGTTGGTCTGGTCGCTGAACATTTTCTAGGAAAGGGCAACACAAACAACAAGAGAAAACCGAAAAGGAGGGGAAAAGAGAATCCCATTTACATATGCCGAGCAGCATTTCTGGTAAATTTGTCATAAGCATCAGCATCATCATCATCATCAGGAAGCGTCAACAAGCTTGAAGTTGCGGTTCAGTTTGTTACGGTTTCGGTTTCGGGTATAGATGTGCCGATGGGAAATGGTGTGGGGAAGGTGGGATGGGGGGAGTGGGAATCCCCCACTCAGCAGCCACAAGAGCCACAACATTTGGTAGTTAAATATCAAACAAAGAAATTTCCAACTGACAAAACTTGTCGTATCCAGTCATTCGTTCTCATACCATCAACAAGCAGTCACCTCCTCTTCTCGCCTCACACACACACACACACACACACACACACACACAGAGGCACACACACGCGGCACAAACCCAATACATCAAGTTGAGAAACTGTCTCAGCAAGTTTAGCCCAAAAACGTTTGACTGATGCGCAAATTTTTGCGCAAACAAGTAAATAACTCAACTCAACTCAACGGCGAAAACTTTTGGGCCAGCGGGCAGAAGAAAAATAAATATACAAAAAAAAATCAAACAATAATCAACTTAAAGCGAAACTTTCAACAAAGTTTCAACGGACGAGCAGACAGAAGGCATGCGACTCGATACTACACAGTAGATAGACACAACTTGCCTATAATTGAGCAATTTACACCACAACAAGGACCGGGCCACAAAAAAAAAAGTCCAAAAAAATTGAAAAAATGGAAGAAGTGTGATTCGCGGCCGAAGCCACTCTAAAACTTTTCATCCTTGGCCAACGCGGGAGACGGCGCGATACTGGGCTGGCTGGCTGGCTGGCTGGAATGCGATAAAAATGTTCAGATTATGTAACCGAAATACTTTTAAGTCGAAATCGACCAATATAAATTCATGGCTCAGACACTTGCAGTGGCATGTGAGCGTTCTTTTTCTTCTTCCACATACACGCGAGTATATACTTATGTGTGTGTGTGGATGAACTACACACACATGTCTCTCATGCGCTGTCTCAGCGTGTGTGTGTGTGTGTGCGTGTGTGTGTAGGCTTGTGGCTGCCCACAAAGGAAACGCTGCAAAATGAAATATCGCACACACACACACACACACACACACACACTGACACCCACAAACAAGCTGAGTGGCCATTTTGTAGCGGCTGGCAACATTCTAAACAATATTTTATGCTTATGTGCTGCACAAATATTTATTAGTTTGTTGTTATTTTGTACTTGCTACGTACTGGGCTTGTTGACACGCACAGGCTCGGGCTTTGCTTTTGGCTTTTGGCCGAAGCGGCTGTGATTTTGGAACTGCAACCAGCATGAGCGTAGCCAAAACTCCCAAACGCTATTCATCAGGGCCCGCAAATAATGATTATTTTGTTCTTGTTTTTTAAACGAAAAAAAACATCAACTTATACTAACTTTGACAAAGCAAGCAATTTACCAATATCCTTTTTTCGAGAATTATCTATGCATTTTCACCCTGATTTAAAAACAATAATCTTTATTCATTCTCTTCAAATGTAGGAGTTGGCTTATAGTCTAAGGATATACATACATTTCTGCCCTATTCCCTATTTTGCAAGAGTGCCTAACTCTGTTAATCAGAGACAGACTAATAATTTTTTGTGTTCAACGAAAAAACTTTGACAAAGCGAGGAATTTACCAAAATGTTTTTTTTTTTAATAATCGTTGCGTTTTCAGCATGATTTAAAAATTGTAATATTCATTTAAATCATTTCTCAAATCCTATAATTAATTTTAAGTTTTTTTTACAACTCAAATTAAGTTCAATCATTATTATTAAGCAAAAAAAAAAAACTCATAAACTAATGATGATTCTTTGAATTATATTTTTTTGATCAAAAATAAAACTCAAGCTGAACATATTTTTTTTAACATTTTTTTTACTCCAAAAGTGTACTATAAGGGTTCGTCTTTCCTTATAGTTTAAGGATATATCTAAATGTTGACCTTATTCCCCATAAAAAAGGCAGGAACCATTACAACTTAATGCTTATATTTGATCAAAAAAATAAAACTCAAATAATGAATATTCTTTATAACTTTTATTGGTTTTGATCAACAATAATGATTATTAGTTAAGTTGTAAAGTAAAACTCAAAATTATATGGTGAGCGAATGAATAAAATTAAAAACTAATTTTTTTTTTTTTTTTTTGGGAAAAATGTATGTATAATTTATTAAACTACACATAAGTCTCTTTCGATGTCCCTAATGCGCATATACCAGGGAGCGTTGCATATTTTCTCAGTATTTTAGCTTGCGCAACTCTTATTTTGTTAAAAACTAATCATAATTTTGTAATTTTTGTAATAAAATCACAGTCCCTGCTATTAATTTAAACGAAAAAATAGTACTTCCTACACATTTAAAGAAAGGGTGCAGCTTCTTGCTCTTCCTTCGCTCTGTCATTCAACTAAAATCAATCTTCTAACCACTACACAAAGACATATAGTATACTAAAAATATATAGATACAGATCTGTTGACGATTCAGATTGTGGGAAGCAGCTTAAGTAGAGAGTGCACCATTTCGGATGAAACTTCAGAATAACATGCATGCAAAGCTCTTAAATAATAATTATAAAACAAACAATGAACAAATGGTTTTTGTCATTTTCTGTGTTTTCCCCCCCACGATAAGCCGCCCATGGCAGCGACAATGACTCCGCTCAAAATACTCCCCTTTCCCAACCACAGTTCGCTCTCTCTGTCGCTTTTGGGAACAACATGCAAAACATTTTAGCCTGCCAAGTCGATGGCCATTAAACAGCCAAACGAATCCGCGCCCGCGCACCGTTAGATGGCATTGTTTGTCGGCATTCATCAAAGGCGGAGGCTGCGAGCCTTCATCTCTTACATGGCATTTATTTCCCCATATATCTGCCTCCTAGCCCCTCTCCGATCCTTAAGTGGCAGCTGCCTCGACGGGGGATTGCCAAAATGTTCTTCTTCACTGCTTTTTAGTGTTTCCTTTCTTTTTTGTTTGTGCATTTTGTTTTGCGAAATCAACGATTTACATTTATTAATTGTGCTTTTAATTTGACAGCCGAGACATCAACGGCATTGTGTTTGTGAATTCGGTTTTCATTAACCGCTGTGTATGCCTCGTAGCGGCCCATAGCTCTAGAATTTGAATTATATGTGTTACCTATATTAGTTTAGGTTTTAGATGTTTTAAACTAATCCCATGACATGGGAAACAAATAATAACAATAAATTAGTATAGTAATAGTATATATTTGTTGAGCTGCCTATTACTTCGCGTTACCATACTTTTTGATTTATTTAGAAAATCTGAGTTGCATATAGATAGATAGATATAGATAAATAGGGAACTATCTGGCGCATAAAAGAAGCAATCAAGTTTTTTTTTATTTCATTTTAGTTTTACGATATTTTTAATTTCCTTTTTTCGTATTTTAACTCGTTGAGCCGTGTTCGTTAGTAAACAGGACCTCTTGGAAATTAGAAAACACACACTTGATGTAATATTTTTTTTAAATTCAAAATAATGAATTCATTCTTCAAAATATTCGGGCCGAATAAAAATAAAAAAAATTAATAACAATAATGAATATTAAACATTTTAACTCTTGGAATAAAATTATTCATATGAAAACAACCTGATTATAAGCTCGATATAATCTATTACACAATAATTAAAAAATAACCGGATACTTGTAATGCTAGAATAATTTTTATAATAAATATATCGATAATTATTCAAAGCAACAACAGAAAACCCAGTATTAACCGTTTGACCAGGTGGAACGAATTCCCATCGAAACGTAGAAACAAATCAACAGTTTTGACTTCAGTTTTGACTTCTCCAAACTTTATTACGAGTTGCAATATTGTTCCAGATGTTTTGGTCATTTTTGGACCACTAATGATGTCTTTCGAATGGCTAATCAGATTTATCGTACACCTCCAAACTCTTATCCAGCTCTTCTAGCTCCTTCAGGACAATCAGTTCTTCATAATATGTTGGATGTGCAAATAATTTGCACGCATATTTCTACCATGTAAAAAGTGTATTCCAATGCAGTGTTCTGTAAAAGAAAAAGCTATACTTTGGAGTTCTTGCTGGATTTAATTGAAATACACTTATTTTACATTGGACACATTTCTGCGCAAATTATTTGCATGTCTGACCACACCTTAAGAGACGTTATTAGACCTGATTGCCAAGCATTACGTTTCAGCAGCGTATATACATATGTCGTATTTGTTTGTAAATAAAAATTACATAAATAGGTGTCGGTGTATCCTTCAATGTGCCTTAGAGTTTCATAGTCGGAATGTGAGAATTGTAAAGCCTTGTAAAATCTGTTGCAATCAATCGACAGTAATCGGCATGCAGGCCCTGCCGTAGATAGACGACTGGCTTTTGATTTTCCCTTCAATAGAGAACTGAAAATACTTGACCGGGCCATGCAGTTTTGCCAAAACGTGCAACAAATGGCTGCCTCCCCTGGCCAGTGCCATTGGGGGCATTAACAATTCAGTTGCTCGTTGTGGAATGGGGAATAGGGAATGGGGAATGGGGAGATGGGGGGAGAGGCTGTGGATGAGACTTGTTTTGGAACTCTGTGGCAATCGCCTGAAGTGTGTGGCTTTTCATGTACGGGCCGGTTAGTTAAAGATGCATACACAAGTGTTAAACAATTGAGCCAAGCACCCGACAGCCGAATCAACGGAAATAACGAAAAGTATTGAAGTGAAGGGACGCCCACGTTAACGACAAATCGGCAGGAATGCAGGCGAAAATATGGCCATTGGGCAGAGATTCCTTTAAGTTACTGTTGCTAGTGTTCTTGTTCTGCTTGTTGTTCTTGTTGTGGTGGAGAGATGACGCAGACCGTTGGCTTTGGTGGTCAATGAACCGTATTTGCATCTGCACTTGACACAGTTTGCGGTCGCAGGCGGCGCGAGGGTGAGAAAAGGAACGCAAGAATCAAAGCATCAGATACGGCCAGCAGGACGAGGTGTGGGGAACTGACCAGACAGCCAAATCATTGCCATTGACGCAGTCGACCACAGAAGTTTATTATTTGTTGCCGCTGTAATTCATTCCCTTCCCCACAACCACAACCATAACCATAACCATGCCCCTCCCACGCCGCTTTCCTTACTGGCTTTTGGCACATTTCTCATCTTCGTCGCTTAAAAAACAACAAGAGAGGCAAAGGGAGGGGGCAGAGGAGGACCTGCATTACTGAGTCGGCATCGGAGTTGGAGTCTGAATCTGAGTCTGAGTCTGTTTCTGTTGCTGTGGCTGTGGCTGAGTGATGGAGTGGGAATGAAGAGTCCGTTAGGGCTGTTGGTATAAAAGCACATCAACTTCTACTTGCAAGAATCAATTATTAAATTTGAAGCAAGCCATAAAGTTGTCGCACCACCCGCGCATTCTCCCGCTCTCTCTCACACACTCACTTGTTCTTTGCGCATTAAAAAGCTGAACATTTTAAGTGCCTTATAAAATGTTACGTGCCGGCAGGATAACGTGCATGCCAGCAACTCTGGCCATGCTCCTCTTTGTCTGTCTCTGCCTCTCCGCCTCACTTGCCACCAGCGAGGCGCGCTGGACAGTTCGCCCCCGTCCGCGTCCCCAGCGCACAACAACGCCACGCACAAGTCGGAGAAGAACCACAACAATTACTACAGAGGCAGCAACAACAACAGCAGCGCAGGATGAAAGACTTGTGCATCATCATCATTGGCCAGGTGTCCTGCCGACCACGGCGAGCTTACCGCCTGCGCGACCGACGCCGCCTTCATCCGCCGAGCCAGCCAAGCTCATCGAACACTCCGATCAACGCGCCTTGGACGGCCACTACGAGTTCAGGTGAGAATGAGCGCGTTTATGGACGCCTTAAGTTCGATTTGATGGCGGCCCTTTGGCAGTTTGTTGCGTCATTTCCTGTTGCAGCTCGCCTGCACAAAGATTTACAATCCGATAACTTCCCTTAGTGCTCTACATTTTTCTTCCTCCTTTCCCTACTTTCCAACCTGCGCTTTAAGCACATACATATGCGATCAGAAATCAATATATGATATAGATATATATCAGTGTATATCGATGGAAACGCATTTGTTTTGGAGCCGTCTTTGAATCTGAAAACATTTATTGAATGATGAATACAAGTAGTTTAGAATAAATAAGTATATAAATTGATAAATGCTTAAATAAATACTTTATATTTATTTAATGATGCATAGTTTAGACTTCCAATCCTGCCAGCTGATCATTTATCAAAACTAGGCGAATCAGAGAACTATCTCCTACAGCTGTCATAGAAACAATTGATCCTTTTGATCATTTATTTCATTTCAAAGCTAGCTCCACTCAACAAATAGATATACATAGTCTGTTCAAAAGAAAAGGTGAATTTTGTTTGTTTTTTTTTTTTTTTTAAGTATTTATCAATTCATCAATATGCATTTTGTCCCCTTCACAGTAATCCCCCTTAGATATAATGCGCTTCTTCCAATACTCGAAGCCTGTCTTTTCGGCATGACCAAGAACGAGCTGTTCTTCGATTCAGACCTTATATCATAAAATCACGGACTACCATTGATGTGCTAGATTTTTTTTCCACAATGCCGATCGTTTGAGCCGTATTGTCATCGAAGAGAACAAAATTCACATTTCCTTTTGAACAGAGCTCATATGCTAAAATATATACTTGCATGGGAGATGTGAGATACACCTAGAAACCCGATTTGGTTCAAAGCATACTTGTATAAGCCACACTTAAATGTGCTTGATAGAACTTTTTCTCCAATTATGGGCATCAAATCAATTGATGCGTAATTGAGGAAATTTGAAAATTGATTTGTACTGCTTTCGCCAAATTGCTTTTTAGATATCAGCTTGACAATGGGGACACACGCTATGAGCGCGCCTACTGGTTGCCGGTGGGAAAAAACTGGGTACTGGCCCGGAAGGGTTACTATTCGGTGCCGCTGCCGAATAGTAAGTATGCCACAACCTTCTATACGGCCGATCATCAGGGCTATCGTGTGGACCAATGTAAGTGTTTTCTTGCCATTTATACACCCTTCCACCCCCTCCACCGCCCACCAGCTTGGAGTGGAGTGGTATGTGTGGGTTGGTTGTGTGTGTGTGTGTAAATGTTTGTGTGTGAGTGTGTGTGACGAAGCGTAAAATTTTATGCCAAAAACGCAGACACATTATCCGCCGCACAGCCCGTGCTGCCACGCACGCTCCATGTGCCCGACGTGCCAAGAGCGATGACAACAACAGCGGGAGCAGCAACAACAAATAAAACAACAACAACAACAACAACGGGAGGAGCAAATGTGAGCAAAGCTGGCAGGGAACGCAAGCAGCCAACGGCTTCGAATGCTAAGCGAAATTCAATAAGCGTGCCGGAGCGTAACGTCGAGCAGCAGAAGCAGCAGGAACGGCAGGAGCAGCTGGACATCAACAACAACAACAACAGCAACAACAGTGCTGAGCAAAGGATGGAGATGGAGATGGAGATGAAGGCAGGACAGGCTGTTGCGTGGAATGTAAGTTTTGTTGCCATAAAGTACAACCCTAACCAGAGGCAGCAAATTTCATGGCGTAAATACAAAAACCATGACATACAATTGCAGAGCGTCAAGGAGGAGCAGCAGCAACAACAACAACAACAACAACAATTTCTACCACAGCACATGGGGCAGCAACAAGAACAGGAACAAGAACAACAATCCATCCTGGATAGCAATGCTGAGGAGAAAGACATTTTGGCAACCGAACCGCATAGCGAAGCTGTTGGTAATGATGATGAAGATGCAGCTGCCACTGTCCCTGAAGATGATCATCATGATGGCGAAGATGATGATGATACCGATGATGATGAAGCTGCTGGCATGGGTGCCGATAACTGAGCGCAAGCCATAAGAAGTGGTCGCCACTGATGAGGCAGTCAAGTGCCAGAAAGAACAACAACAACAGCTTCACATACTCGTACATACATGCCTCGTAGCGTCAGGGGCAGCCCATCCAGAATTTAAGAACTCTTTTCCTCAGCAAAGCGAATACATATAGTAATGGTAATATTTTTTTTTCTAGAATCAAATAAAACTATATTTTAAATCATTCATTTTAATGCTTGAAAAGATGCAGTATATTTCGGGTTTTGATTAAAAATATTCGTCCTAAAAATCTGTTAAAGGTTTCACGATTTGATGGACCACCCTAAAGTTGGGGAAAATGACTGAACTTGAAATTAAGAACTCTTTTCCTCAGAAAAGCAAATCATATAGTAGTGGCAATGTTTTTTCTAGAATCAAATAAAACCAAATTACAAATTATTCATTCTAATGCCTGAAAGGATTCAGTTTATTTCGGGGTTTGATTAAAAAGGTTCGCCTTAAAATGTTTGTCTGTTAAATGTTTTTGCAATTTGATGGACCACCCCAATGCTGGGGAAAATTGCTCAACTTGGTATCCAGTGACTGGTTGTGTGGCTGGGCGAGCACTTATTTCAAATCAAATTGAAACAATTGCCGCGGTGACACAGTCAGGCAGAAAGAGACAGACCAAGCATCCTGCCATTCAGCTCTCACTTGACTCCTGTGGCTTCTCAGCCGGAACAGCGTGTACTTGAACCGTAGTCAAGTTACCTACGATACTCGTATACCTGTGCTGTGCTGTTGGCTTGTCGAAAAGCATTTCACTCTGCCAGCTCCTAACACAATTTGCCACTCACACTGACACAAGCACACGCACACACACACACACACACATTCTCAAATAACCACACAGGACGACACACACACACATTGACACACGTCGAAAACTGTTCACATTAAGATAGCATTACAATTCGATTTCAATTTACAACAATAACCTTTTGAAACATTTGTGTTCGTGGTCGCAGTGTTTGAAGTGCATTCTACAAATAACAATTAATATAATTTAACAATAACAAGCAGTAATATATATACTATAGTATTACTCATATAAATACAACTGCAAGTCAGAAATGTATATTAAGAGTCTCTTCTCATGAAGGAAACTGTTGTGGCTTTATTTCGGGAAATACATACATGGGGGCACATCATCTTCTTTATCAGTAAAAAAAACTACAAGCTCTCTGATGTCACACAGTATATATTATGCAAGAGTTATGAAAGATTTAATATGCGGTTATTATCACGTAACATCTCTACTACTAGGGAAGACAAAAACTGCAGAAGAATTGATGAAGCCTCAATTTAATTTATTGTTACTGTGCTCGTTCTGTCTTATTCATTTGTTTTCCATTAAAACAGTTCCATTTGGTTCAGTAAACAAGAACTTAGATGAATGTTGTTATAGTAACAAGAAATATATAAGATTTGATCGAGCCTAGTATATGTCGAAATTAGACGAAAGTCTTCTAATCTTCTTCTAACAAAATACTGCTAATTGCATCATCTCTTGTCAAATCTCTTCTAATTTACAGAATTTAGCACATTTGAGCTTTACGGTAACCAGATCAAGTATGAGCGCCTTTCAATTTTTAATTCCTTTAACTGACTCCCAAATTCTTCTAAAAGAACCCAATCTCAAGCCACTCCCAAAACATGGATACGTCTCCATAAAGCTTATATTGGATGGAATTTTGTTGGGTCGGGAGAATTATGTCCGCGTTTAAAAGAGTAGGCTGAAAACCACGGATAAGCAGGTAAGAAAGAAGCCAAGTTTGGTCAAATAATTCCCTACAAATATTTTCTCATTACTAGGTAATATTATTTTAAAAATGAACTCACGTTCCTTAACTGATTCTCCCAATGCATTTCATTATTTCTAAGCAACATATTACTGCTTGAAAAACTAATTGTCGTATTCCCGCGAATTTTTGCTTATGTTTTTTTTTTTTTTTTTTTTTTTAATTAATTTACGGTCACATAAAAATGGGTCCTAACTCCCTTTAACTTATCAGAAAATTATTTGTTAGTATAGAATTCTTTTTGAGGAATTTGACAAATACGAATAAATAAATAAATAAACACAATTACCCAACAACTCTGCCATATTTTGTTTAAAGAAATTATTGATTTAATTCACTGAAAATCGGATCTACATTTATTAACTTATATAAGGTAGTGCAATCATAAAACTTTACTTTAATTCTCCTGTAAATGAAACCATTTTGATTGCAAGTAAAATTGTATTTTGAATTTCGAAAAACAAGTTTTATGCTTTAGAAGAGGTTTTAAAATAAATTTTTATTGCCTTCTACTGATTATATTATTTATAGTTTTTAGCTTATTTAAATTCATTGTTTTCTATGACTCGAAGGTAAAGTTTCAATTTCAATGTTCACTAATAATCTTATAGTCCATAGACCACTCCATTAATTGTGCATCAATAGTTTTATGTTTAAGGATAATTCTGTAAGCTGTGCAACTCCATCCCATTTCCATTAAAGACTCCACGCTGTTGGCAGCTAAAACCAAATTGAATTTAAAAGCAATTCGATTTGTTGTTGTTGCATAAAATGTGGTTTTTATTTTATGCTTCAGTTGCGAAAATCAGTTATGCAGCTTAGCAACGCCATAATCATAAAGTTTGGCCAATAAAGAGCCGAAGTACATATATGTATGGATAGTTGGCCAGTTTGATGGCCATAATAATAATGATGATGATGCTGATGCTGATGCTGATAATGATGATGCATTTGTTTCCCTCGGCAATATCTGCCTCTAATTGGCAGAGCACTTGCAACATAATTGGAAATGTGGCAGCACAAAAACAGGGGCACGTGAGATGACAAATTACAAACCTAGCCAAACGGAGAAGGTGTTAGAGATTTTTCTATGACCTCAATTGGTCATAGTTCTTCCCAGCCTTTCTATCATTTCTCTGGCACTTAAAGCCTCTCTCTCTCTCTCTCTCTCTCTTGATGCATTGTCTCTCGGCGTATTTCATAAACGTTTTGTAAAGCAAACAGCTTTAATGCAGGCATGGAGCATAAAATACACACACGCACACAGCTAGAGACAGAAATTGAGATCCCAAAAAAAAAAACGAAAAGAAAAAGGAAATCAGGGGGGAAAAAAGAGTACACATAGGACTGGCAGCTTGAATTTTTCTCATGTCAACTTTTTGAGCAAAGGATTCGGTTTCATTTGCGCAATTAGAATTCAGGCTTTACTTGTATAAGAACTAACTGCGCTTTTTACAGCAACAGAGGACTTCAGGACCTGCTTCCGCCCGCCCCCTCCTCCTATCCCCCACCCACAGCTGCACTAAACAGCTGCAGAGTGAACTTAGCGATGAGTCGTAGTCTGTGTATACGGTTCGACGTTAACTGCATTCATTCCACCATTCATTTATCCATGCATTCATGCATTCATTCACTCATTCATTCCCTGCTTGGCTCTTTCAACTGCTCATTCATTTGATGGCATTGAGGCTGCACCTCGTAAATACTCGTAAACGCAAATGGCAGCCACTGCCAGCTCGAGCTTTAGCTTTAGCTTCCGCCACTACCGCTACACTGAGAAAAAAAAATAGCACTTGCGAATCGTCCTTAGACCTTAGATGCTGGTCTTCAATTTTTAAAATTAATGTTTGATACTCGATGCAACCTTATAGAGGAACATTTTAAAAAGAACAAAAGCTTCGTGGCTCAGATCTATAAAGCAAAAAGTACTTATTAGCAGTGTTGCCAACTTTTTAGAAGGAATAAAAGCTGATTTTGAGGGGAAGGAGACTGAAAAAAAGCAAAAAAAAATTTAAAAAAAATAAGCAAAACAAGCTGAATTTCTTGAATTACAAAAAATTCTTCGAAAAATATATTTCCCAAGGTTTTTCCGTGAATTCTATCGACCTGAATACATTCCCACGTTTTGAAATAAAAAGATTTAAACTTATTACTTATTTATTTTCATTCGAAAATATTGATAAAAACTAATGGCAAAGCTGAAACATTTCCACTTTTTTTTACATAATTGTTGGCAAATTTACAATAAGATGAATAAAAGGTAAATTCATTTTTAAAAAGCCAAAATTCCCGCTTTGGAATATTTTCCTGCAATTCGATTTTAAAGACAAGCCACATATTCTCTTTTTTTACAAAAATGTTGGCAAAATTACAAAAAGACGAAAAAAAAGGTAAATTCATTTTTAAAAAGCCAGAATTTCCGCTTTCTACAATTTCGAATATTTTTCACGCGATTTGATTTCAAAAACAATCACATTTGGCGGGAAAAAAGTCAAATTAGCATCACTGCTTACTTATTACATATTGACATATTTCAGGGAAAGAGGAGAAAGAGAGAGAGAGAGGGAAAGATATATATATATAGAGAGAGAGAGAGTCCTCCTAGTCCCTCAGTTTAATATAAAAATGGATTGCATTTATTAAATACAGGAGTTAGGTTTTGTCACAAGTAGCTTGAGTTAGAAATTTGTTTGCGGTGCACATTCGGCGTCGTCCTGATTTGAAAGAGCCAAGGCGACTTGGGCTGCACAAATGGGCTGAACGACTATATGACTGTGCGACTGAACGATGCGATGGTGCGACCCATTGTCCCACGCCCGCATTGGATTAGTAGCGAAATGAATAGCTGGCGCTGCATCTTGCCGGCTATGGCTTGGGTCTGTGTGCAGTTTACGAGCTGGAACCCAGTCGTTGCCGTCGCTCATTTGCAAGGATGTAAAAAAGGAGGAGGATGCTCAGGACAACAACGCCGAACACGATGCTGAGCAGTGAATAAAAGGTAAACGTAATGCTCCCCATCGTCCTCGTCAGCGTCATCATCATAAGCATCAGCATCAGCGTCGGCGCCGTCGTCGTCGTCGTCGTCGTCGTCCACGTCCACCTGGGAGCTCTGGCGCACAGCTGAGCAATGTGGGCTTGATAGGCGTGGCTGGCAAGGCAGGCTTAGGAGGCGTTAAAGGCGTCAAAGGCGTGGCAGGCGTGGCTGGTGCCATGTTAAATCTTTTATGTCTTACATGTGACTACAAAGCACGACCCGCAAGGGCGGCACAAAGACTATCATGACTGTGGCGTTGATGCTGACGCCGCACAGTGGGACAAATTATCAATTTCACAATTGTTGATGTCTAATTTGTAACGCTCCAACGGCATTAAAAAACATTTTTTTTTTTTTTTTTGGGGGGGGGGGGGGGGGGGGGGGTAATGGGTACAGCGAAGGACTTTCCTAAATGTTAACACTTGAAAGTAAATAGTTCTACAATCTTATCGCTATCTGCCGTGGAAAGGATTATTGAATATTTTCAAATACCGTAACTGCAACCAAATTCTTGAAGAAGAATCTTATGTAGGAATCAATGAAGGTACTGCAACTCTAGACTGTCGGAACAAATATCTATACATAGTATACACTTTAATAGACAAACTTGAATTGTTGATAAATAAACCTGGTTTCTACCTCCCAGCTCCAAAAATATTAAGATATAGACTACTTTTCATTTAAATGATTCGCTCGAGATCGAAAGAAACCACCAATTGCTCAGCTCAAGCACGCGCAGTTGAGGCACTGTCGATGCAGATAATAATGAGATGTTTTATATTACATAACAATAAAGCTATAGAGTAATATTATGTTATACAGTCATCTTAAAAAATAAGAAAGTCTCAAAAAATAACTATACAACAATGTCTATTAATGCCTCCGACACGTTGGGGGAATTTCATTTGCCATTTTCCCAGCCATTTGTGGATAGAGACATCATAGACGTAGGAAAAAAAAAAAAAAAAATTAAGAATTCAAAAAATATAAAAAAAATAAAAATAATAAAAAAAGGAACTACAGCTTATTAGTAGTTTTAAATGTAGTTTTAAATGGCTGCGTTTCTATTATACTCGTGCTATATATTTCTTCCACTATATATCAGCTGAAAATGTATTTAATAGTCTTCCATTCCTTAGAGCGGAATTTTAAAAGTTATTTGCATTAAAAAGCTTTTCTTTGATTTCGTAACAAATGTATAGAATATTAGAATTAGTTTGTTATGGCTACCTTTCTATTATACTCGTACTATATATTTCTTCTACTATATATCAGCTGAAAATGTATTTAATAGTCTTCCATTCCTTAGAGCGGAATTTGAAAAGTTATTTGCATTAAAAAGCTTTTCTTTGATTTCGTAACAAATGTATGGAATACTTCTTGAAGTCGTTCGTAATTTTAAAATACAGCTCGTTTTTCTTTGACACCCACAAACAAATCCGTTCCTTCAGGATATATATCATTTCTGCTACTGTGCGGTGTCGTTGACGTTGCTGCAAATGTTTTATGAATACGCCGAGATTTGCGAGGACGACAACGAGGACGTTGGCGGCACCTTTAGCGCTGGCAGCGCCCAATTTGGTTTTAGAAAACCATTTAAATGAAACTGGCACAAAGCCGCCGAGCGGATGCCATGTACGAGTACGAGTGCTCGTACATGTCCTGCCAGTCCAACCAGCCTTCTCATATTGCCAGATTTAAGATCAAATGATTCGCACGCCGGCACCAGCATCAGCACCAGCAGCTTTCGTCCTTTCATTGAGCGCAGGAGCTCGTTATTTTAGTAAGGAAACGCGTTGCATACAAACAGAGCACAGTACAGGCTGCTGTCCATTTTGGCGGTCATTGTAGCCTCCTCGCTCGGATTCGCATTCCCACACACACACACACACACACACACAAACACAAACACAAACGTAAACGCAAACAGATTCAGACAGAGACACAACACACATTCATTATTGCCCCGGAGGGGTCCATTTGAAGCCAAGCTGTGGCAGTTGCAGCTACCGCCCATGTTGCACATTCAGCTTTAAGTGTTTGGAGCCGCAGCAGAAAGCGTTTTCATGAATACGCGCTCTCCAAAGCTCTAATTAATTGAATGCATCCACATGTGGGAGGCACATCTTATTTCCCGAGATTCGCAGCGCCCCATTTTAGAAATCTCTCTGTTCGTTTTCTGATCCTGCACCGAGAGAAAAGAAACGAATAAAAAAAATGTTACTATAAATTAAATAAATAAATCATAATGATATATATATATAATAATAAATAAATAGGATCTTTCGTCCCTGCACCGAGAGAAATGAAACGAATATAATGCCATAAATTTAAAATCAAATCATAATTTTATTATTGTGATTTTATTTAAGTACTTAGTATTACAAATAATAGTAGCAAGGGTATATAAGTAAAAGTAGGGATGCCACAAGAAAGCTTTTTCGCTTGTTGTTTGCATATAAGTATGCTACATATAGTTTTTCTCAGTGCACCCACTTCAATTTCCAATACAACTAGCGAAGGTATTTTCACTTCGTCTAGTAAAGTACTATATATATTTTTTTCCTCAGTGCAGCTACTTCAATTTCCAATACCACTAGCGAAGGTATTTTCATTTCATCTAATGAAAAGAACTCGGCAACTGATTGCACCTTTTTGTATGCTACAATGCGATATCAATGCTGCTCCTCATACCCTTTTCTCTGGCACTACTAATTCAATCTTTTGTGTCAATAGTCCAATGGTATCTAGTTTTCACCAAACATTTTAAAGAACTGACTCTCTCTCTCTTTTTTGAAATGTTCCATCGAGATTTCTTCTTCTGCATATCTATCTTACCCTTAAAGGACCACAAAATGGTTCATTAATTTAAGTATTAATTTCATGAATGTTATTTATATTTATAAATAATAATTTTTATACTTATATAAATTGTTTGTTTATTTGTCCTTTTACAAAATCCTTACAAATTGATGAGGCAGATAACAGCGTTATTGTGTTTTGAAAGAGTGTTTGACCAAACATTGATTAAACTTTTTGTGCTTTCTTTCTGTTATTTATTTATTTAGAACTTGTATACTATAGCCTTTGATATAGCTATACATCTTAGGTTAACAAATCATTTCTTACAACGCCTTCAACAAAGTATTTAACTCTTCTCTTCGTTTTGGTTTTGCATTTCATCTTTTCTAAAAATATAACACAATGGACATTATTCAGGTGTCTCTAAGCCCGTTTTTGTAGGTTCTGTTGTGTCATCTTTGTCCTTCTCTCTCTCTAATGCTTCAATCTATTTAAAGTACATACATCTACCTTTTTGGTTATTTATTTATTTATTCTATCGTACAGCGACGCTCTTATTTATATTTGTCCGAATGATGATCCAAAGCTTAATTTAATTTCTCTCTCCTGCTAGCTCAACAATTGGTGACCCCGTTGTGCATAAAATAATTAAGTCATTATTTCTACAATAATGTTCTTGTTTGAATCCAATAAATATCAAAGCCATATAGCAGCATTATAGTCCGAATTATTGGCCATATCTACAGAACCAACACTTGAGGCCGCTAACAGGCTTGACAACAAATTTAAATGATAAGCTGGCCAGAAGCAAAAGGACTCCTCTTAAATGTCTAATTCAAGCTGTGATTAGATAGGATGTCTCATTTAAATGAAGGCTCTCTCGTGTCATTCACACAAACACTTATACTTATACGCACTTGGCCGATGTGCTGTACGAGTATTGAGGGAACTGTGTGTTGTGGGCTGGGTTCGATGTTAAATTTTCTTTGCGTATCAATTCAATGACTCTTCAGACAGCTCTCCACACCCACTTGAACACATGCATATGTATTTAGTATAACATATATCGTATAATAAACACATATATGTATACATATGTTTATAAATTCAAATAAATTCCAATTCGAATACGGAATCCGAAGCAGAAAACACAAAACTTGCTCTCCCCCTTTCTTTTTCTCTCCCTCTTGAACCAATAAAGCAATTTTAAATTTGATTTAAATGCTTTCCAATAAAATTGGGCACTTGTGGCTATTTATGAATGGCGGCGGTCCATGTACGAACATCTGACCGACTGACCCAGCCCCTATGGTCGTTTATTTGTGCGGTTGGGTGGTTGTTTGGTTGGTTGGTCTGTCTGTCTGTCTGTCTGTCTGTCCGACGGTCTGTTTGATTCATTTTGGTGTGCCTCCATTTACTTATTAATATTATGTTAGGCGTGCGTGTCTGTGTCTGTGTGTTCGTGTGTGTGTGTGTGTGTGTGTGTGTGTGACCCTTGTCCCTTGATTATTTATGCAAATATTCATAAAAGGGAAAGGCAACGGCAACAACAGCATCGCATATGCTGAAATCTATTTCCGTCCTGGCGCTTAACCCTATCATTTAGCTATTTGCGCAAATTAATTTATCTTCATGAGCTTAAATGAGCCCCACACACACACACACACACACACTTACTCACTCAAACCCAGGCACACACACAGACACACACACATACACAGACAGGGACAACCGACTCAATTCCCCAAAGGCACATTGGCCTTTGGCCACATCGTTCGCACGCTATCGTCATCGTCATCCGCATCCACAACATTATCCTCGTACTCTTCCTCTTCCTCATAGTCTTCCTCTTCCTCATACCCATCCTTATGCCCAGTCCGGCCAGAAAAGGTCAAGTGCAGGCATATACGAGTATGAACGTGTATATATGCTCGTACATAAGTATAGACGCAGCCCGGCAATCTGAGGGCCACGCAATTCATAAATAAATGAGAGGCACCCAACAATAGCAAATGGCATAAATAAATAAATTGAGTAATAGCAATAATTGACGTGGCTAATAAAAAATGCAGCAGCCAGCCACGCAGCTGGCCAAAACAGTCAGCCATCGACATCGTCATCGTCGTCACCATCGCCATCGCCATCGCTATCGCCATTGCCCCTTGTTGCAAATTGAAAGCTTACGCAGCTCTTTCAACAGTTAACTTAACCCACTAATGACAGCTTTTAACAGTCTCTCAAAAGGTGTCCTTTCTCTACTCTATTTTCCACTTGACATTTTTTACCCTTTACGAATGATTTCGAGTCTTATGAAATGAATGGAAATTGCTTCAAATTACAAATACATTCAGTTTTGAATGAATAGCACTCAGGATTGCAAACCTCATTTTGAGTTTATAAATTTTTCTTCAACAAGAATTTCAACATTTTGTAGAACTTAAAACTTGCGATGGGGCCTTAAAAAGAATTAAAGGAATTTTCAACAATTATACAAATAAAATAATTTTAAAAAAACACACACACACACTTTTTCAAATCTAACAAGATACTTGTAGAATGTTACAGTCAAGCAACTGCAATACCCTCTACCCAGAACAATCAAGTTATATAATCGCAGCTAAAAGAAGAAGAAGAGCAGTATTTGGGTGTAGTACTTCTTTCTTTAGACTTTGTTTATTATTATTTGAAGTCGCAAACATTTGCAATAAATTGAAGCAAAAATCGTACGCAATTACTTTATATTCCTGTCTATAAAGTTCTCTGCCTTTGTCCTCAAATCGCAGTCACAATAAGCCACAATTCTGGGGAAATAAAACTGCGTTAATGGGTTAACCTCATGCTTCATCTACTTGTATGTACTTTGGCATAACTGTTCTTGTCGTCATCCCCATCCCCATCGCCATTGTCCCGTACGTGCGATTATCTCATCATCTCATCATCTGCCGTCACGGCGCCGTCTGTCCTCATCGCATAAAACCAAACCAAATCAAACCGAAATGCTCGCACATACAATAATACATTGACCCAATGTGCATGTGTTAGAGCTCGGATTTGGTTTTGGATTTGTTGTTGGATATGGATATGGATTTGGATTTGGATTTGAATTGCCAAAATGTCGACCTCCCGGCCGCTCACCGTTGTTGGCACACGTATCGCGTGGAGTCAAAAAAAAAAAAAAAAAAAAAACATGTGACTGCCAGATTTATTTGGGGTTATCAAACCAAAGAACACCATAATAATACTGGCAATAAAAAAATATGCACACAACGGAGAGTGTTTCGAGAGCAAAGAAAATAAGAGCGACAACTTCATACAACTACAAAAACAACAAAAACAACAACAACAGTAAACAATGAAAGCAAAGTTGTGCGCTGGAGATTTTGGTTTTAGTAAACGGGGCACATACGACTAAACAGCCCTGCTCACATACATACAAGTATGTACACACATACATATGTATGTACAATCACAGGCCAGCAACACGCATGGACCTACATATGTATATATACACATGTACATACAAGCATTTGTATGTATTAGAAATTTTGGACACAGCCACGCTACACGACGAGAAATTCGCCAATACTTTGACTGCCAGCGAAGGGAAATATTTCCTTAAAGCCCTGCTGATATCGATTTTTTGAACTGTTCAAATGAAATAATACAAAAGAATGGAATGCTAGAGTCGAGCAGACCCAACTACCACTAAAAGCGAGGGAGTAGGGAGGTATATCAGAGCAAAATAAATAGAACTTGATCTGCAACTGGATCGCAAGTTTGGTTATTCCAGTTTTTGTGCTGCCTGGGGTCCTCGAGTTCAAACAGACTAATTATGAATAGTATATAAAATATGGCGTTACGTTCCTAGATTTCGACAAATGCACAACAAAAATTTTGTTGCTTAAATTTCCGATGTTTTTAGGGTGAAATCTTTTTCAAATGTTAAACATTTATTATTAGCAGATAAATCTTATTAAAAAGACAATTATTTTAAAACGTAAAAAATGTTACATCAGCTTAATATAAGATTTACGAACCATTTTTGCTGGCATTAGGATAAACTAATTATAAGTCGTTGTCGTGCTAAACATTTAATTCTTTTATTTTTATTTATTTTTATTTTTTTTTTTTTTTTTTTGGTCCTCTAGCTTGGAAAAGAGAGGGTTCTGTGATTGTTTATTGGCTTTGAACGAATATTTGCAGCACACTTATAAGGTACAGTTCTTTTAAAACTCTCTTATCAACTGGAATGGTATTTCCAAGCTGCTAGCATATGCGAATTCTCTGTGAAGTTTTCTTAGGTTGAACAATTTATAGGTTCAGTTTCTTCAGAGTTGTCGTCAACTGATTTTGAAGAGTAATTTCAAATAATAATTCGATTGTACCGTTTTGAAAGTGGAAATTATATCCTTATCCACGGCTTATATTAATCCAGATGGCCCTGGGGCATATTCCAAAAACAAAAGTGCCTTAAAGTAATACTCTTCTTTATAAAATTTGTTCACCTTCTATCGTGTAAAAGGGGGAAGGTAGCAAATTTATATTCGTGTTAGACCGTGTTTGTATTAAAAGAGGTCGTGTTAAGCGAGGGCTAGGTGTATTGCATATTTTTAACATACATAACTAACTAATTTCAACAACAATTTTTAAATTACACAACAGAAAATAAAGAAGTTGTTTCCTTCGAAACGCAAATAAATTTGTTGGTATCCGAACTAAAAATTAGTCCCTACATACATATATATTTTTTTGCAGTGTAGTGCGGTCAATTGCTAGTGGTTCCATATCTTCTTCACACATCTGCACAACACACAAAAGGGTACATTAAATCGCACACATAGATAAAAACAAGTGCGGTAATAAAACATAAACAGATGTACGAGTATGTATGTACTCGTATGTATTTGTGTAGTGTGTATGACTATCAAAATAAACTGAATCTAATCTTAAGATTAATAATATGGCATTTTAGAAATTTCAATTGCCGCTTTTTGTGAGCCGAGCCGAGCCCAGCAACGAACAGCCAGCAACGAACAACGCCCCGTTCGGCCCCGCCCACCAGGTGTTTTTGAATTTCGAAAAGTGGCCACAAAAGTTGCACAGCACTCCTCATCCTGCATACAAGTATTGGGAGCCTCAGCTGCAGGTGTTGCGTGCACCATGCAGAGTCCTCGTAGTTGGTTGTCTAGGCGATGCATTAGTTAGAAATTCCATTTATTGTTAGAATTTTATTGACTTGGATTAGTTGGGCTCCGGCAGTGGAGTGGCAGGAGAAGTGGCAGGAGAGCACGGTGCTTGCAGAGGAGCTCTGCAATCGAGTGTGGCAAATTAAGTGTGGTTCTTGTGGCGAACAGTCACACACACACATGCACACACACACACACATACACATGCAGGGAGAGTATCTATGAGCATACGAGCACGATATATGCAAGATGGCCGCCATCTGATGCTGTTGCATTCAACTACTACTGGCTTAGTAGCTGCTTGCCCGTTGGCTTTTCAGTAAATTGGACGTATTTTGGTAATTGGCAATTGTGGGGAGCTTTGTTTGTGCGGATACTTAATAAATTTATGCACGCCACCAGACAGACAAACAGACAAACAGCAAAACTGCCATGTATCTGCCATGTATCTATATCTGTATCTATAGCTGTGCATCTGTAAGTCTGCCAGCCAGCCAGCGAGCCCGTGCCATTTGCTTCGTTTTATAATTTATGCAAGACACCAAACAAAACTCAACTTAAGTCATACAAATTGTTTTGATGCTCGACAGTCAGGCAGGCAGCAAGCAGCCTGGATTCGCTGATTCGCTGGCAGCATATCATAAAAAAAAAAAACAAAACAAAACAAAAAACTCTCACACAGACAGACAGACAAACGGACGCACGACCGCACTGACAAACGTACACACGCACTCACATATATACATATGCAAGTACTTAGAGTACAATCGAACTTCTTTATAAAAAAAACACACACACACATTAGCTAATTAGAACAATTTGTAGTCATGCGGTGCCTTGCTAAATACAAGTATTTTGTATATTTTCGAAAACAATTTTGAAATACTTCAATACCATTGTTTTACAGAGTCCATCGTATTCGGTAATATATTTGGAGATTTTTGTTTTATCAATTTTCAAAATAATATACGTTGATCGTGACGTCCCGTGTTAAATATTTTGTGTATACCTGCAGCATTATTTCAAGTTTCCAAATCAGACTTAGTAGCTGCCTAATGTCGCCTCTCTATATTCGTATTGTTTAGTCAATTTTCAAAATAATATCATAAGTTATACAAATTATCGGCATATCCACAAATAATAACTTTGATTAAAAAAAAATAAATTGTTTTCTCATCTTACCAAACTTATTCTTATCTTATATGATCTCATCCTATCTGAATTATTGCCACTTTTTGATATCAAAGATAAGGTCAGCTTCTAGGAAGGTGCTACCCCAATTAGGTTTTCAATTTCTACTTGTTAGCTGTAGCGATGCTCGACTGTGGACGCGTAGACAAATAAGGCAGGACGGGGTAGGCGATTGGCGGGAGGCGTTAGTCGCAAGAAATCTGAATCAGTTTTGAAGAGTTCCGCAAGAAACGTGATTTGATGAGAATTATGCCGCGACGGCAACACGCACGGCGAAGCAAAAGCAACAGAAACCAGCAAAAAACGAAGCCACTGTGGCTAGAGGAGGGAGTGCGGTGGTGCTGACGGTGGCTCGACTGGGCGGTGGTTCCAGCGGCAGTGGCACTGGCAGTGGCACTGGCAGCGGCATCAGCATCGAAATCGGCATCGGCGGCAGCAGACAACAAGTTGTATCTCGAGACGTCATGTCACGTAGCAACGCTACATGGACCATTCATACAAATTTTGTTTTATAAGATACTTTTGTACATTATTCGTGTGTAACTTTGTGCGTCCGTCCGCCAGTCCATCAGTCCGCCAAGTCGACGAAGTCTGTCTCCATTGCTATTGCTATGTGTGCGCGTTTTGGTTTTGTTTTGTTCTGTCTTTTTATTTTTATTTTTATTTTGTTGTATACTTTTTTGTTTTGCGAGTAATTTCTGACATTTTATTGTTGATGTTGCTGCTGCTTTTGTTATTGCTTTACTTGCGCGTAATTGTGCACCGCACAGTGGTGTAAGACCCATTTGACTAACGTACAAACTGTAGCTTTGCCTCTTCACAAAAAAAATCAAGTTATTTGCCATTTTATATTCCCAAAATATTTCACTATATATACAAAAAAAAACGAAAAGGGCAATTGGAAAGTTCTTAAATTATGCTTCATTTTCTTCAGTAATGGGCTTATAAAGTTGTAGATTCAATAAAATACGTTTGTAAAAACTATTTATGTTACAGGATTCTACCAATTCAGTACCAAATTTCTCTTCAATTGAAGAACAGCTTTTTTAAGTTAATTCCCATATTTTGGAAGGCTTCGAAGTTATGCAACACTGGAGATATTATGAAGTAGAAATTAAGAATAACAAGCAACAACAAACTCATTTTGCATTTCATAATACAAGTAATATTTTTTTTTAAGAACTGCCGATTCTGATGATTCTTCTATGCCATATTTTGGGCATTATATTTAATATATCGAAGGTGCTCTTATAAAATTTGTTTTCATAAA
This sequence comes from Scaptodrosophila lebanonensis, assembly GCF_003285725.1. NCBI lineage: Eukaryota > Metazoa > Arthropoda > Insecta > Diptera > Drosophilidae > Scaptodrosophila > Scaptodrosophila lebanonensis. The sequence continues at coordinate 4,592,167 of NW_022060566.1, read as the reverse complement.
TGTTGCATTTGGTAACACTGTGCATTGTGCAGCATCGATAAATCCAATTGGTGGGCGAGGTGTGGGGGGAGGGGGGGCTTGTCACATACAAAATTGTCTGCACGCACTAAATGCAGACGACACCTACAAAGTAGCTAAGCTACAAGCGACTAATTCGACAAGGGCGGCCGGCAACAGCAACAGCATCATCATCAACAACAACAACCACAGCAACAGCAACAGCAACAACAATGCAATTGCCAACAGGAGCAGCAACAGCAATGAGCAACGAGAAACTGACAACTGGCTGCCCAAAAATAACTGCCACTTGCAGGTACAAAATGACAAACGGCGGCCCAAACACGAACGACACGAACAGATTCCAAGTACCGAGAAACGCTTCCTGTCGCAGCAGCGGCGACAGCGACAGCGACGACGACGACGAAAGCGACTACGATGCTGGCAATGCCAATGCTAAGAGTTGTCAACGTCGCCGCGACAGCGACAGCGACACCAACAGCCACCAGAGAACATCTTCCTTGTTGGATGCTGTTGTTGTGATTTTTGTTTTTTTTTTTTTTTTTGGCTGTTGTCTCTTTGTCATCGACATACAAAAACAAATGACCTTGTCGGCGATGCCGTTGGCGTTGGCGTTGGCAACGCCGTAAGTCGTAAGCTGCAACAAGTTTGCCAAACATTTTTGCACTTTGTATTTTAATTTGTGTGGTGTTTTCTCCCTACCTTTGCTCCCTCCGCGTTTAGCGTGCATGTAGAATGTAAAATTAAAGCGGAGAGATAACAAAAAAAAAAGTACGCTTTATAAATAAATCAGTTTATGCATTGCCAGGATATGTCAACGCCAGTGACTGTTCTTGATGTTGTTTCTGTTGTTGCTGCTGATGTTTGCCACTTTGTCTGTCTCTGTTTGTCAACTTGCGCGCGCGCTTTGACTTTCTGTGGCCTGACACTGACAGACAAACACACAGACAGATGGACAGACAGACAGACTAACTGTCAAACTGACTCACTCACTGGCAAACTGACATTTTGACGAAGTGAGTGTATGAGTGAATGAGGAGTACTTTTTTCCTCCAGTCATGACAGTTGCCGACAAATGCAGATTCTAAATTTGCGGTCGTCTAATGGCTTGGTCACACATGCACAAATATTTGCATTTGTAGTTAACATCGGTCACACATGCAAATAATTTGCACACAAATTTGAGCTATTTCGCAAGTACGCCTTTGAAAAATAAATTTCGATGAAGTTTCTTGCAAAGTTTCTTCGACAAATCTGTATGCAAACTTCAGATTTCTATACTTAAAAGTAGTTTTCACTTGTAAACACTTGTTCTTTGTGATTTACTTTTTGAGGCGTACTGCAAAAATAACATAAATTTGTGTGCAAATTATATGCCTGTGTGACCGTAGCTGATGAATTCTATGCCCAAATTGTGTATCGTTTTATAAAAGACTTCTTTTGAACATACTTCCTATAGCCTATTTTGAAACAAGTTTAACTTGCGTTCGAATTATTTGCATGTCTGACCGCATCTTAATAACAATAACCAAAAAAAAAAAAGAATTGCTCACCACTCGAATGCTGGGCATTGGCTTTCAATTTCAGATGTGCATCGATTTATGTACCGCCATCGCCACAAATCATAACTTGGTATCAGCCACAACCACCGCCACCGAAAATTTATGTTAAGCATGAAACATGGCGCATAAATGCTAAATTCAAAATTCAAAATACACGCTCGTACTTAAGTACTAAATGCATTCTGGAGCTGACCTCTAGAGGTGTGTGCGGAAATTAATTAAACGCCGATAAGCCCAATGGTGTCGACATATTGACAGCCGCCCCAGCGACAGAGATAAAGGCCATGACCCGTGGATATGGGCGCCATAGCGCCTACAGTTTTGTGGTTGACGAGAGGATGTTGGGGAAAGGTGGAGGGGGCGGGGGCGGGGAAGGTGAACGAAAACAGGATCATTAACTTTGGCCGAGTGACCGACCAAGTACCAGTAGTGCAGGCAGCTGGCAGTTCAAGCAGCTTGTTCGCTAAATCACTGCACATTAAATGCAATTAAGAAATGATTGAAATCATAAATTAGCCCTAATTGGCCACAGGACGCGGCAGGTCGCTCTCTCGATCATAGTCAGTGCGCCGACAGGGCTGCCTATCTCCCTATCTGGCTATCAAAAATGATGGAAGGCGGGCAGGCAGGCGGGCCAGTCGGCCAAATTGTTGGGCGCAAAAGCCAAGTATTTTTAGCTACCGCAACACAATGGGCTGAAACACAATTTTTGCACCTACATTTTTATAATTCATTCGCGATTCGACCGAAAATTTAGTGTTTCCAAACAAGAATTTAATATTAAAGGAGCAATTGTTTGTTTAGTTGTTCATGTTAATCTTTCTATTAAATTAGAAATTCAAGAATGGAACGGAACAGCTCCTCTTCTTAATAAAAGACAAAATAACATAATAGAATTAAATTTTGTGGATAAATTAAGACAAAAACGTTCATACGCATTTGCATACCCATTCGTGTTTTTAAATGTATTTTCCTTTATACAATTATCAATAATTAATGCCTCTGATTAAGTTAATTTCAGCTTTTTCCACTGAGTTTTATTTATGAATATAACACCCAAAATGAGGTGTGTTTTTGTTTTTTGTATATACTATATGTATTTATATTCTTGTAGTACAAGATAAATCGATTAAGACATGTCCCGTTGTTCATTCGTCTAAATGGAAAGTAGAGAGTGCCTATAGCCTTCAAACTTGGCATTCAGGTTCCCCTAAGCCAGAGAAAGGGCAACTTATGTTTTTTTCCATGAACGGCTAGGAATTTTCTCATTTGTACAGTTCAATCTCGATAGTTCGGATGTATTTCATCACTAAAATACCACAGTTTTTTGCCGAACGACTCGTCTTAGCGATTTGGCAGAAATAAAGTGGAAGTAAAACTAAGCAAATTTTTAATTTATGCAAACGATTTTATTTATAAGGTATTTTTGCCCCCAATCTTTATGGTTTTTCGCGTGAACTGGTAATATGAATTTTCGGGCAATTCGTATACTTGTATTATCGAAATCATACTGTATTGAGAATGCAAGTTTGGATTAACTGTTCTGCCCATTGTGCAGAGCAGCCAATTTGGTGGCGGTGCGAACAACTCCAAAAGCAAACAGAGCCAGCGAAACAAGCGAAGCAGGGTGAGGGAGCGAGAGGGAGAGGACTGCCCAGCCCATACATACATGCAATGATGCCGATGTCGATGCCGATGCCTGCTCCCGAGCAGCGCGGCTTGCTCGCTGTTTGCCTGCGGGCTGCGAAATACGCGAAATGCCGCCGCAAATAACAACAACAATAATAACAAAAACAAGCACATACCAAAATGTGTGTAAGTAGATGAAATTAAGATTTTTTTTATGATTAAGCGTTGAGAATTTTTGACGGCAGCGTCAGCGTCAGCGCCTGAACTGAATTTTTGTTTGTGCCGTGCGGCCGTCGTCGTTGCGCTTCTGCCGCTGCGATCGTTGGACGAGCGACGACGCAGCAACGACTATAAAAACCCAAAGGTAGGCTGTTTCCGAATTAAACTGTTAACACAAGAACGCGACAACACACCCACACCTGTCGGCTCTTCTCATTCGATTACACGCACACACACACACACACACTCTCTCTCCCACTCCTCTCTCTCACACTCCGTCACTGACATGGCACTTCCTCTAATGCGTCTGCCTATGCTGTCGCTGCTTCTGCCGCTGCTAATGCAGTTGAGCGTCGCTGCCATCGTCGGCCACAGCGCCCAACAGACGACGGAACTAAAGCCGCAACAGCAGCGGGAAGCGAAGGGAGCGGCGAGTGTTCGACTCCTGGATCGGTTCAATCATCGCTATCCGGACGGCAGTTACGAATATCGCTTCGAACTGGACGATGGCACCGCACGCTACGAACGCGGATACTTCGCCCTCATCGATCAGGTTAAGACGCTAATGGTGGTCGGCTATTACTCCTATCGCATGCCCGATGGACGTTACATCACCGTCTTCTATAATGCCGATCAGTTTGGCTATCGGCAGAATCAATGTGAGTACTCAGTCATTATGCATATACGTGTATGTATATTATGACTATTATGTGCATGATTCAAATTGTGAAAGTGACAATTTTCGAGACGACCAAGTGAATTTAATGATCAATGATAAAGCTAGCACGTATGAACGTGCAAAAAAAAAAGTTTTTAGAAGCACTATATTTTAATTTCAACACCAGTTTTTAAATATTCTTACAAGTGAACGAAAGAAAATCCAAAATACGTTTTTGGAATAGAACACATTTCTTTTCCTGGAGAGCAAATACTTCTTTTAGCATTTGGCATTTAAGGACTGTTCTAGTTTTTACAAAGTGAAGTGCAAATTATTTGTCTGTCTGACCAACCACCTTATTCAGAGATATTTTTAATTTCGTTTTTGCAGAATTTTCGAAACGCGAAAAGTGAATATATTTATTTGTGTGTGTTGGTGTTAATTGCCGAAACAAAAATGGATCACCCTAAAGCTTCTTCACACACTCCAAATAATAATCATAGTAGCAGAAGTAGTTTTGAAATATTTTGATAGTAGCATATTACACTTTGAAGCTTGAGAAAATCAAATATAATTTAATCAAGATAATTTGAGTATTTGTAAAATGTGTAAAATATATCCTTTCGATCTGAATTTAGTACATTACATACATACATATATCGTATGTAGATTATTCAAGAATTCATAAGAAAGATAGAAATATTTAGAACCCTTTCTTTGATAGCAGTATTTCTTTTAAAAAGAATGTGACTTCTGCTTATTTTTCACATTTATTGGTATCCAACAGGATAACAGTGAGTTGATTGCTAAATTACTGATCTTTTGACTAATTTTTAACTATTTTATTGGGATTATGGCTTAGTGGTCATAATTTGACAGCCAAATTGTTAATCTCTTAACTACTTTCGCATTCTAGCAAAGTATTTAAACAAATAATCGCACCTGATAGGAAAGCTTCGTGTTCTTAACTATATTCATACTCTTGACTATATTCATACTACTTACTTGTAGCTTTACTATTCACAAGATATTTGAGCTGCGAAACATTGTGTCTACACAGATCATCCATTATGCTGTACATGCTTCTAAAGGCCAACATCATCTAATCAATCTTTTTAGCCATCACGCCGCAGGTGTATCCGAATTTGCCGCGATCCATCGATGTGCCCGGCCACAGTGAGGCATTAAGCTCGACGTCGCGTCAACAGCAAAAAGAATCGGGCAGCTATTATCCGGCAACATCCACGCCCCGGGCAGCGACGTCGTCATATACGTTGACGTCGTCGTCGACGTCGGCGCTACCTACGCGTCGCGGCCGCTTCTGAGGCGGCATCTGGTCATGCACGAATAATTATAGCTTCAACTCCCAAATTTTATTTTATTTTTTTGTTTTTGTATTTCGATAAATACGAGTATATACATATATTATTTTAATAATTTTTTCTTTTACAATTAAATGGTATTAAAAAATAATAAAAAAATGTATTAAGGCAAAGCGCAAAATTATGAATTTATTATTGATATTATTGGCCTGTTTTATTTTTATTGCCGCGCTGCACTTTTCTGCCTGCACCCCCACTCCTGCCCCAGTCCCCCTTCCGTCCCCTTCCTTCCCCGCCCGATGCACTGGGTAGGGATTTTTGCGACTTTTCGAAAGTCGCGCCGTCGACAATTTGGCAATAAATTCAGTGCAAAGCGACCCAATGCTGGGCAATAAAACATACACACAAATGTCTTTCTGCAGCTGTCTGTGTATCGCCAGCGCTTAAGTCTTGTATATACATACATACACATATGTATGTATGTATGTATGCACTCGTGTATGTTGCCATATTTTTGCATTGAGCACATTTTTAACACTTACACAGAAATGAATTACAATTTGCGGTGGCTGCTGTTGCAACCGCTGGAGAGCCAAAAGATTTCGGCTCAAAGCAATTAAAGTCATGCCACATACATACACACGTATAGTATGCATATACATACATACACTTACACACACATACACGCTCACACACATATATACAGCTGCATGTGCGATGTACGATGTGCGAAGGTCTATGCATCATAAATTTATATGTGCAGACAGCTTACAATTGGTTCACACGTAAGAGTCGTCCTTCGATTAAAGCCAGACGACATATTAATGTGTTGCCAAAGGCCCCACCATACTATGATATAAGAGGTTCAATTCACAACGAATATAGTAATCAGCGTACATACTATGTGGGGGGATCGGTCGGTGCCTCAACTTCATAACTTATAGATGCCATAAGATAAACGTTCTACATGCAGTTCTTTCGATTGCATGCTTCAACCTCTACCCCACGTAGAAAGGATTTTTGTATGTATATGCCTGCATTCTGTAATAATAGTGAAGGGATAAGTATATACTTTTTACTCATTAACATGCTTTTATATTATTTAATACATTTTAAAGCTTGTTTATTACATTACTAGCTATTTACTTTTTCATTTTAGTTGTGTTTCGCCTAAAATTCTCTAAAATAGAAATTATGCAACGCAAACAATAAGCTGAAATATAAATTTAATTAATATTTCGAGTCACAATTTTAAAAATATTTATTAACAGTAAATATTGGAGGCTCTTTTTATACCCTGTACCCGTAGGGTAAAAAGGGTATATTAGGTTTGTGCAAAGTATGTAACATACAGAAGGAAGCATCTCCGACCCCATAAAGTATATATATTCTTGATCAGCATGGCGAGAGAAATCGATCTAGACATGTCCGTCCGTCTGTCCGTCCGTCTGGATGAACGCAAGGATCTCAGAAACTATAAAGGCTGGAATAACCAAAGTTGGCATCCAGATTCTCCTAGGTCCGAGTAAGGACGAGTTTATTTATTTTTTTTAATTTTCCCTCCCTTCCCCCGCTACAGAATTTCGTCAATAGCGTCCACATTTCAAATGCTACCTAAACCAAACTTTGCACACATAATTTATATATAATTGTCTACTGTTGTTCAATTCGGTCAATTCTAAATAACCTGGGTACAGGGTATTACACTGTCGGGCTTGCTCGACTGTAGCGTTCTCTCTTGTTTTAAATTGTATTTAACCTTATTTTAAAACAAATATATTTTAATAGTCTTACTTTTTTTGCCCAATTTATTTATTTTACTAATTTTATTTATTTTATTGTTTTTTCTTATACTTTTCCAGATTATTTCGAAGCATAACTGTCAACCTCATCTGGTTATGGTTCATCGTCGAAACGAATTAATATAGACGAGTCCGTCGGTCCATTCTTTGATCTGTTCGACTGTATGAACATCGATATCGTTTGACACATGATGGCTAAGAACATAACATTTGGTACACAGACTTGTCTTATCCCAATGCAGATCAAGTTTACTTATTGGAACGACCTATGCTGAGATCACTCTTTAGTACCAAAAACATACTTGCCTATAAGAAAGCCGGTCTGGCACGACTATAACGTCCTACTTTACACATAAGTAATACATATGGTAAGTACAATTGAAAAATAGTTACTTTAAGATCTTACCCCACTAGCGGGTCGAATTCAAGCTATATATGTTCCATTTTTTGGGCATTGCGTTGATAGAGGACTTTATGTTTTTAAAAAGTTTATTTATATTTATAAAATAATGTATATGAGTGTTATAAACATACATTGTCCAGCAACTAGGATTAAAATTAAATCTAACACTGTTGTGTGGCTCTCAATAATTCGTACCTTATTAAGAGCACACAGCAGCACACATACCGACACACACTGAAAGTTTGAACAGAAAGCTGCTGAAATGGCGCCTGGCGCAACTTAAACTGACACAACACAAAATTGTACTAATCAAAAAAATTAAATTAAATAAACTTGGAAAGCGCGCTGGCGAAAGTCTAATAAAAACAACACTTGGCGTCTTGATTCTCACACCAGCGGCATTCTTATGGCTACAAGGACTACGTTAGATGGCTAAGGAGTGGAAAAGGAAGAAGGGGCGGCGCTGAAAACAAAAACGATGGCGAAGACGAAGACACGCTTATTTCGAACTCAACGCCTTGCAACAGTTGCATTTGAAAGAAGTTAAGTCAAGTGAAGTGAACAAAAAGATGAAAAGAGAAGAAAAGAAATATAAAAGCAACTTTGGAAAGTACTAAAAGCGCCTTTTAACTTTAACACGCGTTCAAGAGACAACCACACTGGGAAGACAGAAACTCTAGCTGGGAGTGGTAGAGACACACATGTAACTACTACTACTACTACGATGGCAGGCAAGTAGTTAAAATTATCAAGGAAACTTTCCAATCACAGACAAGAAGTCTCTGTGAGTCAAAACTAATACCCAGCGCCATTCGCACTGCCTGTGATTATGAAGCTGATAATGACAATACGGGCGATGCTGATAATGGGGAGAAATCGGGTTACAAATTGCAACCTTGTTGACTTTGTTGCTAACCACTCTTTACGTCAAGAGGAAACAGAATATGCTAAGAAGTTGGTAATATATGCAACAAGCATGAAAAGCAGTGACAGACTCAATGTTTGTCCAATTGTTCGACTATTCGACAGTATGAACTGTAATATCTTACTTATTATAATAGTTATTCAGATGCATATCAAGTTTATTGCATTATTTTATATACAGAGTGAAAAAACATGCAAAGAAATGAAACAAACATTAAAAGCAATGGCAGGCTCAATGTTTGTCCAATTGTTCAACTATTCGACAGTATGAACTGTAATATCTTACTTATTATAATAGTTATTCAGATGCATATCAAGTTTATTGCATTATTTTATATAAAGAGTAAAAAAAACATGCTAAGAAATGAAACAAACATGAAAAACAATGGCAGACTCAATGTTTGTCCAATTGCCCGACTATTCGACAGTATGAACTGTAATATCTTTCTTACTATAAAAGTTGTAGATGCCAAATTTTGCCTGCAGATTTATCTTATAGAGATGGAGTTTATTACATTAGTTCATAAAAGTGGTTGTCATAGGAACGATCGGTGCAGAAATCAATTTTCATGAACTTAAACATTTCCATGCATCTATTAGTTTTGAAACGTTGACTTTTCTCAGTTGTGAATTTGTCGCATGCACTTCACTTTAACATTCTAAGTACTTGTTGCCTATTAGGAATCGCAAAATAAATACTGTAAGCAGCGCACAACAAGAACATATTAAGCGACACTCCACAAGTGAGTACTCTTTCAAGAACACGTACATACTCGTACTCGTATAGTATGTGCTGCTTTACACTCATACTCGTAAGTAGCATCCCCCCTCACATCCAGTAACTGACTCGGTCAGTGTCAAGTGCCAGCTGTTCGCATTCAGTCAGTTCGCACTTGGTCAGTCTGTCACCGAGAATCCCAGCCGACGGCGTCATTAGCACTTCGCTCGACTAAGCAGCATCAAAGAGCATCTCAACTTTATAATGAGCTCTGTTAAAGACACGTGCTCGGGTCTGCGACAGGACCAACATCCTCGCGCACGTGTATGCCCAGCTCCAACAACCCATTAAACAGACATAAAAAAACACATTTTATTAAAGTAAAGGGAAATAATACGAGTACTTCTGCAGCACTCAGAGAATATGAATGGATTGTCTAAGGTTCGTCCGCTGTTCCATGACAAAGAAATCCTAATATTATTATACAAGTATAGCTTTATTGTAACATTGTATAAAACTATAAAATACAATAAAGTAAAATGTATAAAGTAGAACGAATGTCAAGTCGAGAAATACTTGTGTAATCTATCCACTTGATAGTATTGTGGGCCAACATTTTTGTTAAAGTTCTGAAACATACACAAGTAACTCGACTTATTTCAACTTCTCGATAAAGTTCCAGAAAATTGTTAACTAACGAGACAGTCTTAAGGCCAATTCTTCCACTAATCTTGCAACAAAGTAAGATAAATTTAAGACAGGAAGCATTCAGTTTTGCTTTCATTTAAAAAAAAATTGTGAAGAACTTTATGGTAAAATATAAAATATCAAACAAAGTTAAATATCAACGGAAGAGGAACGAATTAGAATTGCTTACTACCTTCTATTCTCTATTTACTTACTGTGTGCGTCATATACATTATTTATATGACCGATCTCCCTAAGTCTTAAGTCGAAAATATTATCTCTTTAAATACAGGCAGTAAACATCTCGATTAGTATTGAAAGCATGTATGCTTTTCTATAAAGTTTCAAACAAGTTTTCTGAATAAATGAACTTTTCAAATATAAAAAGAAAACGCAGCTAGAAGTATTCAGAATATTCCACAATAAATTAAGGTAAAGCCCCCTTTTGACAACAAAATCGTGTAGGAGCTGTGTGGAAAAAACAATAACATGAAGAAAGCTTTAGCTCCAGTTATAAAGACATTAGCAGGTTAGTGTGGTTTCTGCATCTATCTGGGCATCATTCAAGCCATTTTACTCTTCATCTTTTATATCTCAATCTAAATTGGTACACCAATGCTTTTCTCCAAGTGTTTTTTGCGTCCAAGTAATAGTAGCCTTAAGTTTAAATATAATCAAAACGCAATAAATATTGTAAATGTGACAAAGCAGCCAAAGTTTAACTAGGACGTGCCCAAAGCCCATGAAAGTGAAACAGGGCCAGCGACGAAAAGGATGGGGAAAAAGGGCAGGGACAAGCAGGAAATGGCTGCAAAATGTTTGCATGCTGCGGCAACACAACAACAACAACAACAGTAGCAGCAACAACTGTAACAAGAACATGAAAAACACGAAGCAAAAAGTGCAAAAATAAATAAAACACCGCAAAAGGATAAAGAATAAACAAAGGAAAAAATTGTGTACGGCGCAGCAGTACGTGAGCAGAAAGGATGTGGGGGAGGTGGGTAGAGGGGGGCAGAAGGGGGCAGCTACGACAAAAAATTAAATATAAAATGCAAAAATGGCTTTTAAGCAGCGAAAGTCGCGTTTAGTTGCGGCATCAAGGCAGCAGGCAGGAGCACATGTCCTGCCGAGGCTGAGTGCCTCTGCAAGTGTGCGTGTATGTGTGTGTGTGTGTGTCTGTGTGTATGCACTTCATCAAGGTCCGCAGCAAAAGCCAAAACAAAAAAAAAAACCGTCAGTCTACAACATGCCGAACACGATATACCCTCGAAACAGCCACAAGTCTTTCGAAACCAAAAATCATTCCACTAATCAAATAATATAAATGGCATTTGTTCAAAATTATTTTCAAATTATTAAAAGCCAAGCATATATTTTTTTAAATATCTAAACAGTTCTAAGTTAAATGCTCAATTGAAATATTTTAGATTTATATGAATTATGAAAAAAAATAAACGATTTTCTAAGAGAATATCAACCATAAAGGTGAGAAAACAACGCTCCCTCTAAGGGCTCGGAAACCTCCCAAAATCTCAAACCTCTAATGCCTCAAAATAGTTTAAACCATGCCATATTTGTAAAGCAACTCAAAAAATATTTTTGAGCAGTTCAATCAAGTATACAATTATAAAGCCCACACATACAAGTATTGAGATAATTAAAAAGATTGGATCGTTTTATTTTCAGGAAAAATCTTAAACAAACTTTCCAAGCACAAAGCAATTTAAATCCTATGAATTAATTAGGTCTGTCAGTAGGTGTTCTGATTATAAACTTTCAGTGTTCAATGCTTGAACAAAAAATGTTCACAAAATGCGAAATACTTAAGCAAAGTAAGAGTTTTCAAAGTTTTCTGTTGCATCAAATCGTGGAACACCACAAAAGTCCGATAATATGCTGCTCATCCCCAGGAGAAAGAATTTTTCGATAACAAACTAATCTCCCAGGCGTAAAGATGTTGTTACCTCTGGGTTAATTAAATAAGAGAGGGGAAATCGTATGTAATTAAAAAAAAAAAGACTGGCTTTTTAAGGTAGACGACAATAAGCCCTCACTTTTTACTTGTAACGCTAGGATAAGTTAATAAATAAATAAATATATAAATAATTAAAATTGTCAATTGCGTAATATCCACTGAAAAATTAATATAGGTGGTGACTTCTAATGCCATCCAAGTCTGGGGCACTGTCCCGAGGACGACTTGTTGCTGAAGATCAAGGAGCTAGTCGTATTCTGATAATTGAACTACCCATTAGTCTAATTGACGCCCAACTGAATAATCATAGCAGCAGGTTTGCTAAACGATTTTCCCAACATTCTAATTCTGCGGCGTTATTGTTTCAGTTAGAAACGGTTGAGAAGCTTGCTAAGGCTTAGTACCTATTCTTTTTCTTTTATTCTTTAACACCCCATAATTATGGACTGATAAGAAATATTTTGCAAATAAAATCATTCGTAGGTGTGTGTTTAATTGTATTGTGCGTTAATTTTTAATCCATTTTCAACAAATTGCTAGCAATCCCAAAGCGCAGAGTCGAATCCTAAAAGTATGCAGCTCTGAATTTAAATTCTTTTTCATTTCCACTCAATGGTCAATTAATTTGTAAACGTTTCGATATTTCATTTCAAATGAACGAATGTCTTCAAAAAGTAGAAGCAAGAAATTGAAACGTTTTGAAATCACACTAGCTGCTAAAATGTGGGAATACAAGTAAGTCACTTTTTGTTTAGTTATTAGTGCTTTATAGTTGACAAGGTATAGCCTTAAACTATACCACGTTTATCGAAAATGTTTAGAGTGCATGCAGTTGGCTCGAGCCTCAACAGCATTATAGCTAATTGGCGTCACTCGGTTGGTGGCATTGTCATATGCATTTATGCAACCAACAGGCAGCATTCTGCTGGCTGCAGCTGCATAATGAAATTTGCGGAGGTCCAAAGTTGTCTTAAGTCGGTCTTAAGCCACAAGGTCCAGAGGACGCGGTGTGTGGTCTGTAGGGTGACAATGTTAAGCTATTGTGGCTGTATCCGTGGAATGTGGAAAGTAGTTGTGACGGTGGCAGCGGCACTGGCACTGGCCCTGGCACTGGCAGTGGCAGTTGCAGTCAGCCATCGCTGTTGCCTGCCACTCGCATTTTTAAAAGGCACACTAACTAACTTACTTTGTTTACGGAAGCGGAAATTAATTATTTTACGTGCACGCCGCAAATTATGCTATGCAGGGGACAAAAAAAAATATCATAAAAATTTCAACATTTCTTTTTTGCTTTTGCGTTACTGGCTTAACATTTTCTTTTTATTTGAGGCTTCTTCTATGTCGCATCTTTAATGCATTTTACAGGTATGTGTGTGTGTGTGTGTGAGTTCGATCTGTAACACTCAAGACTCTTGGCTGGCACTATTTTAGAAATTTTCAATATCAAATAAAAGCACAACTATTGTATCCGAAAGCTGCCTTAATAGGAAGTGTTTGTGTCTTTTTTGTTGCTGATTCTTGCTGTTGTGACGATTGTGTTTATTCATTATAAGTGATTACCATGTTGGAAGAGTTAAATTCCAGCATGCCTTGCTTAACCACGTGAAGTGTGCCCACAACTGCCTGTTGCTCAGTTTCTTCTTGCCCATCGCTTTGCTGCTCATCATCGTCTAGCTCATCATCTTCATCTGGCTCATCATCATCTGGTTCGTCATAATCTTGCTCGTCATAATCTGGCTCATCATAATCTGGCTCATCATCTTCATCTGGCTCGTCATAATCTGGCTCATCACCATCTGAGTCATCATCATCTTGCTCATCATCGTCTTGCTCAACAGCCTGCTCATTCTCTTCTACCTCCAGATCCTCGTCATCAACTTCTTCGTCGTTGTTATGCTGCTCCCACTGCTCCAATTCTTCACGCCAAGCAGTCTGCTCCTCCAGGAGTCGTATCTTTTCGTCATCAGAGATTGGAGGGCACTCGACTGGAAACTCTTCCTCGATCAGATGATGATGATGATGATGATGATTATGATTATGATGAACATGTTCGCCCATCACTTCCTCGTTCGGCACATCGTCACTGAACGCATTATCTGGCGTTTGCAAAAGACTGACCCCGTGAGAACCCGGATGGTGAATATGATGATTATCTGCTCCTATACTCTCCACTTTACATTTAATAATTCCAATTTCGTGGGCATCTGACTCCCAACCAACCTCACGATGACGTATGAGATTAAACAATTTTTGCGTCAGCGCGCTATTCAGTCGTCCACCATCCAATGCCTCCTGTAGATAACTAAATGCGTAATCCATTTGAACGGCATAGTGCTCCTCCATTAGCGGTCCATATATACGCAACTCCTGATGCAAGAGCCCAATAGGCACGTTCTTCGAAGTCTGTTTTCCCAACTGCAATTCACGGGCTACAAGCAGCAGCAGATCGAGTAGCTCCCCCTTCTCGTACGCATGAAACTCCAATGGACCAATGGCGGTAGCCAAGTGATTGATGTGGTGGTGATTTGCCATTTTGCAACGCGCGGACAAGTGTACTAAGGGAGAGAGGGGGACACATACTGATAAGTATAACAACTGGCACAACTAGGGAGAGAACCGAGTCCAATACATACCTAAGGCGAATCTGCAAGTCCTCAAAACACGAGCTTAGCACACTAAACGGAAAGTTCCAAAATACGAGAAACTTATTGAAAAATTTACAATATATTTGTATATATATTTTTGTGTTACGTTTGTTGTTTTTCACTGTACGAAGTCTGAGCGCTGAATAATGAAAATTCCAGTTGAGCTCGAACGTGATTTTTAGAAAACGTAAAGCATCCTTAGATTGTGAAAGAAAAAGTCTTATATATTTTACATTACAACTAAAAAGCATCGTATACCCTAACAAATTCTCTCAACAAAAAACTCTTGTTCTTTTGCATTTCAAATATTTCAATGATATCCAGGATATTAGAAGGAAATGTATGCATCAGGGCTCGGATGCAGATTGTTCATTCTGTACTACAGAATTGTTCAAAACTTGGTTTCGATCATTAAAGTGGTTTGTAGACATCTCTCGAAAGGCAACTGGAAAGAAAGAGAATTCAATTTCCATTGACTTGAAGCTCAAGAGACATGTTCAGAAATTTATGGACAAACAATTAACATTTAGTTTGTGATCAATTTTGTTTACCGCCATATCTGCAACTTATCTGAAATAGCATGTTAGTGAGTTGATAAGCAAAGCATAGATAAGCTGCAGCTTAAGCTACAATTTTCAAATATTCACTGGACACGCCAAAACTATTTTATTGGTTGGTCATCTTGGCAGTTGCGTTCCGGCACTTTATCCTTGCTCTTATTTGCTTGTCATCTCTACGTGCCGTAACACATTGCCGGGCAGCTCTTTTTAACGCCCCTTGTAATTATCACTTTAATGAACTTTGCTATTTTGATAGTACCCCGGGCAATGGAATGCCCGCGAGCAGAGCCTGTCTGCTTGCCACTGAGTGACAGCTTTAGTTTCAACTCCACAGCGCCAGATCCTGCTCCACAGGCTGCAGTTTTCAACTCACTGTTGCTGTGCGAGGCCAGGTGGCCGCACCGTAAACGTGAACGCCATTGTGTGTGCAACGTTTTGTTGCCTTGACTTTTATTAAGGAATAAAATTAGTAGGAAAGCGTGCCGGGCACGTAAAGCAGAGAAGGCGAAACATGGCCAGAAAAGCAAGCAACCGAGTGAGAGCCAGAGCCAGAGTCAGAGTCGGGGACAAAAAGTTGGCTGCAATGGCGCACAACTTAAAAGTGTAATATGAAACGAATGTGCACAAAATAATGCCAGATAAACGCGCCAATTTCAAGCGGCAACAACGGCTCCCTTTGTTTGCCAGCCTACCCAGCCCTCCAATGCAATGGCCAAGGCTGAATAATGAGCCCCCACACACATAAGTTCTGGCACATAATTGCTATAAAAGATTGCTGCAGAGAGGACTGTACCCCTGTTTGTTCGAGTAACGCCAGCTCCCCCAATGCTAATTCAACTAATTCTAGACACCGATCCACTCGAAGCTCGAGCTCATAAACGGCCTCCTTTGTGGTTGGCCAAAAGCAAGCTACTGCGTTAGCTACCGGTAGCTAGTCACTTTGTTAGTTAGTTACTTTGAAAGTTACTTACTTCATTAGCAATATTGCTCGCTCTCCATAGCCCCCGCAAAGCTGACACCGTTATGTTTTTCTGATCTCATTTATGGTAATTATACCCACCCCAAACCTATATATATCCATCATTTCTTCCATCTTCTGATTCGCTCCACATTCCCCATTCTTGGCAACACAATTACTACTGTTAATTATTTTTCGTGAGCAGAAACCAAATGTGTTTTCAAATTGTAAATATTTTGCAATTGTAAGAACAGCGAATAACATAGGATTGTTCGCTTAAAACGTTCAAGTTTTAAGTTGAAGTTCTCCTATCTGGTACTTAGTTGAGTTCAACAACCGAAACGTATAGCAGATTCCATCTTCTTCGTATTCGTTTTTAGCGAAATAAATCCCGCTTAAGTTCCTCATTCTTCGCTTTCATAATACATATGTACTATATGTATGGAGTTAGGATAATAATACTTCTGAAACGTGATCAAAGCAATTGTGAAGCCCTAGCTGTCCGGAGATAAATCAATCTATTCTATATATTCTATTTTGAAAAAGAAATATTTCCAAACTAACAAATAAATAAATAAATAAAATATTTAATTGATTTATGGATTTTTCTTTATTGTAATAATGGGGCTATTATTCAAATTCATGATAGCATTAATCTTCAAAAATACTTCATTAGCAAAATTGTTCAAGTGTTTAAATTGCACAAGTATTACATCTATAATAAGTAACATTGGTTCATACATAAAGTTAAGTCCACACATGACGAAAAATCGACGAAAAAGCTGCAGCCGCACTTTATTTCATTTGTAAATATTTAACCTTAAAAATATGCTTTTAACTCGTTGAAAAAAAGTATTGAATTCCCATTGGTCAGTCTCCAAAAAAAAGGTTGCATATTAAAGCAAATAAATCAGCAAAAAACCACAACTACAAAAAAAAAAAAGAATGTAATTGCAAAGCAGGATTTAAATAATTACAGGACTTGCTAAGTGGGCGGAGTTGAATTCAAAAAATAATAATAACCTGCAAAGAATGGCAACTGGTATGTTATTTTGTACTATTAAATTGAATATAAAGAAAAAAACAAATGGCACACCCTAAACCCTTTTTATTGCACTCCAAATATTGTCACTTTTTTTGCAATTTTAAAATTTATAAAGCTACGACTTATCGGCATTGAATTTCTAACTTAACCAAACATTCTCTTGAAACATAAAATTTTAATTTTTGATTTAATTTCAATTGATGTTTTCGTAGGTCCTTTGTATTGGAGCGTTTGTGATCGAAACTCCTCACTTCTATTCTATTTAAAAGTTCGTATCGTCTGTGAAAAACTCCATTTAATTTGAGATCAAAATCAGTTGCATAGACTGGAAAAAAGGACTATGCCAGCAGGTCACAAAGAGCCAGAAAGAGCCAAAAAGCGCTTTTAACAAAACTTCCTTTAAAACAATTGACGCTTGCATTTGCAACGTTTGAGCATTGTAATTAGTTGCCAAAGGGGCCTTTGGCAGTAAATAACACGTTATTACATAAAAGTGAAACAACAAAAACGAAAAGTGCAACATAAAATTTGTTTGCAGGCTTTTGAGCATTGAAAACAATTCACAAACGGCCTCAAATTTGCTGCAATTGACGCCATCCTGCCATTACATTCGGCATTCGGCATTCGCCATTCGGTGACGCAAGCAAACCCACTCCCCCACTGCCTCCCCTCCTCCCCATCTGCTCCTCATCGTTCAGTTGAGCGATGTAAAGAAATGCAATGTATAGTATGTATGTAGTGGGTGGATTAACTTTTCTGGGGTTTATTTAAAAATGTTGTGTGAAAATTAAATTGGTTGAAAATTAAAATGTGCCGGCGGCGTTTTGCATTTCACGTTTCACGTTCCATGCTGAGCGGCAATTAATCATAAAAGCAGATTTTTACATGACGTCAAACATGCGCACTCACACACACACACACACACACACACACTTGTAGCTGTTGCTGTGTGGGTGTGTGTGGTGTGTGTGTGTTTGTATGTTTGTGTGTGTTAGCTGTATGCATGAACAGTCCAGTGCCAGGGCCATGGCGATTGCACATAAAATATGCAAAATATCTTGTAATGTGTTTATCAATGTGTGCTGAACACACACACACACACACATGCACACACACACACATGCACACACACACACCCACACACACATGCACGACACACACATCCGCTATCGCACTTGAACTCGCATCGAAACATTTCGGTGCCGCTGTGTGCGCCGCAAACAGCAAACACCAAAAACAAAAAATATGTTTCACAAAATATAGTAATGCAAGAAAAAACAAATAAAAAAAATAATAATAAAAGCAAACTTTATGGAAGGTCCCATACCCTCTGCAACCCAACCAACTGCTGATAGTTCTCTCCAAAAAACCCTCATACTCTTATGTATACTCTGCTGCTCTGTTGTGGGAAAATCAAGCGAATTTTTTGTTTTTCAATTCTTAATACATTGATTCTTATTATACACCCGTATTTGAGAAAAGAAGTAAACATAATTGTGCTAATGTCTATTTTGTTCAAACTAATTCAAACTTGTTATAATACTCGTAGCATATTTTTGGCAGCTAATTCTATTTAGTGTTAAAGTCTACTGAAGACTGGAACAGTTTCTTCAAATTTATTTATTTATTTTTAATATGAGAACGAAAAAATCAGAATTGATTAAAATTGATTGGTTATTCTAACTTCTTGTCACATCAATTCTTCGTTATTTGACAGCCTATTTCGATTTCCATATATTACTATATATATTTATACTCTGTACATGAAATGGACAGAAGTATATTAGGTTTGCGCGAGCTGAAAAATGTAACAGGCAGAAGGAGGCGTGGCAGACCCCACAAAGTATATATATTCTTTATCAGCATGACGAGACGAGTCGATCTAGCCCTGTCTGTCTGTCTGTCCGTCTGTCCGTCCGTATGAACACCTGGATCTCAGAGACTATAGGAGATAGAAACACCAAATTTGGCACGAAGATGCCTTATGTGTGTATTCTATACGAGTTTGTTTTATTTTTTTGATCCCCCCCCCCCACTTCCCCCCTATGGGGGTTTTCCCGATTTTCCATTCGTATAATCGCCTATATCTCGGAGACTATTAGACCTAGGAACACCAAATTTTAGTCCAAGATGCCTTGGACAGAAAATGTATATTTTGGAATTTCCCTCCCTCCCCCCTCTCCCATGCAAATTGCGATTCTCTAACTCCCGTAATTCTTGGAATTTCGAACTAAAATTTTGCAAATACCCCCAGTTGGTTATTATGTGTCCGTATGCCAAGTTTCACTATGATAGACCGATTTAACAAGAAGTTATAGCCATAAATATATATGCTGCTGCAGCGCTGCTCAAGCACTGTCCGCGGCTGTTGTTGATGTTGCTGTTAAGTTGACTGCTAACATGTTTTCACAGACACGAATAGATGCGCATAGGCACACATACACTCACACAGACGTAATTGCTATGTAAATGTGCAATTATACACCATTTACGTGAGTTCGAATACCGAGAAAGGTAAAATAGATACAAAATTTTTTTTTTTAATTTTCTTAATTTTTTTATTTTCTATAATTATTGTAAACATATGTACAGAGTATTTCAAAGTCGGGACTTTAGCTTTTTTACTTGTTTTTGCATCATTATGATTATTTACTTAGTAAAGAAATAAGCAATATAATTGTGTTTGTTTCTGCAAGTCATTTCGATTTCAATTACACTCAATTTACAATACAAAAAAATTCAATCATAAATTCAAATTGAAACAAAATTAAATACAAATTTTACCAACGCAAAAATTTTACATTCAAATGTACCTAAAATTTCAAAAAAAAAAAATTTAATTAATACATATTTGATAAAAATTTCAAAAATTAAAAAAAAATTATTTGGAATTAAAATAAATTTAAATAAAAATATAATACAAATTTAATAAAACTTAACAAACAACATTAAGTAAAATTGTAAAAAAAATATTGAAAATATTAACATTTTAATAGGAATTTAAATTTAATTGGGTTGACAAATAACAACAAATTAATTAAATAAAAATTTAATAATAATTTGAGCAAGAATTTAAAAAAAATTGACAAAAAAAATACATAAAACTTGAAAGTAAATAAAAAATGGATAAAACTGTAAAGCAAAATGTAATGCAAATTAAATAAGAATTAAATTAAATTTTCTAGTTTTCCACACTTTGAACATCACATCTGAAAGCAAGTACAGCACTATATAGCACAGAGTCAAATCAATACACTCGATTTTTGAGAGTGCACAAAAACGCCGTGTCAAAAAAAAAAAAAAGAAATAGAAAACTCTGGATGGCATTCACCATTTACCGCACCGAGCCGTGTGCTGAAATTGGTTCGGTGTGGTTGGTTGGTTGCCTGGTTGGGCACAGCAAATAAATGCATTGAATTAACAAATAGCTTTATGTTCATTTTACAATAAAACAAAAAAAAAATAACAGGAACGGCGAAAAAAATGCCTGTCGCTCTACGGATTTCGCAGCATTCTCGTTTTTCTCTCCTCTCTGTGGCAGGCAGCCAGCTGGTAAAGCTCTTAGTGGATTTTCGTTAAAAATTTAAATATTTCCACAGTTATTTGCGGTTAAATTTTTTGCATGCATTACTCTTTATGTTCGCATTGACTAGATGAGGTGAAAAATTGGGACCACAATGCGCGTGAAATTGCATTTCATATCCATGGCATTGAAAACAGACGCAAAAAACATAAAAACATACCCTTTGAAATCAACAAAAAACACTGTCAGAGTCAAACAGAAAAAAAAAAAACGAAAAAGAAAAGCTTGATTTCAATTTATTCCCAAATTAGTCAATCAAATAAAATGTACTTCCGCTTACAAATCGAACTGCTAGTACCAGCCGTTGGTGAAGTGACAAAACAATTTCGGAAATTCTACAATTCCCAGCTAGCTATGAAATAGTAATCATCTGAGTTTGTCATTTTCTTGTTTTAGTTTTGTGTGCTGTTCAGTCGAGTTCCGAATTTCATTCGAAGCGTTACACACACAATTCAATATCTCGAAATTTAGTAAAAAATCAATTTTTTTTTTTTTTTTCAAAACACAAAGCCCGGTCCAGTAAAACCTAACGCCTAATAATGGGAGTTATCAAGCAATATTTAGCCGGCCTTGCGGCAGCTTTCGGAGCCTTCTGTCTGGGCGCCTCGATTGGATGGTCGGGTCCGGTCGAATTCGCCGTTCTTTCGGGCCAGGCGTACAAGAAGTTCACACCAACTTCCGATGAATGGGGTTGGGTCAGTTCACTGATGACGCTGGGCGCCGCCTGTATGTGTGTGCCTAGTGGGATCCTAATCAAGGCGATTGGACGCAAAATAACGATGTTGTGTCTAGTGTTGCCTTACCTAGTTGGCTGGGCTCTGATCATATTCGCCCAGAAGGTGATTATGCTTTTTGCGGGACGTTTCATTGTGGGTGCATGTGGTGGCGCATTCTGCATTACGGCACCCATGTACACGACCGAGATCGCCCAGGTGGAGATCCGCGGTATGATGGGCTGCTTCTTTCAACTATTGATTGTGCATGGTGTGCTCTACGGCTATGTGGCTGGTGCCATTTGCACCACATTTGTGTTCAACATAGCTTGCGGTGTTCTACCGTTACTGTTCTTTGTATTCTTCGTATGCATGCCAGAGTCGCCAGTGTATTTGGCACAGAAGGGCAAAACGGAAAAGGCGGAGAAGGCACTGAAATGGTTGCGTGGCGGCGATGCGGATACCAGTGCCGAGTTGGGGGCGATGGTCGCATCCGGCAATAAGGAGAAGGTTAACATCGGCGAGTCCCTCTGCCGGAAGGCAACACTGAAGGGCCTCTTCGTATCGATGATGCTGATGTTGTTCCAACAGTTGACGGGCATCAATGCGATCATCTTCTACTCGACCGGCATATTTGTATCGGCCGGCACTGGAATGTCCGGTTCGACATGCACAATTGTGATTGGTGTGGTGATGGTGTTTGCCACCATTCTGGCTGTGCTAATTATTGAGAAGGTCGGCCGGAAGATCCTGTTATTAGTATCCGCAATACTGATGGCCATTACCACTTGTATAATGGGCTGCTACTTTCAATTTCTGCTGACATCGAATGTCGGCATTTTACCTGTTATATCTATTTGTATCTTCATAGTTGGTTTCTCCGTTGGATTTGGGCCGGTGCCTTGGCTACTGATGGCAGAGGTATTCGCCGAGGATATCAAGCCGATAGCTGGTTCGATTGCCGGCACAAGCAATTGGTTGTTCGCCTTCTGTGTGACCAAACTGTTCCCCATTCTGGTAGAGCATTTGGGTACTGGGCCAACATTTTGGATTTTCACCGTCATCTCTGTGGCGGCTGTAATCTTCATTTTCATCTTCGTACCGGAAACCAAAGGCAAAACCTTGGACGAAATCCAGGCTGAGCTTGGCAAGTCCAAAAAGGAGGCCGCATAAATTGCCATCAAACCATCTTAGCTACGACTCTCAACCAACTTACCGGACAATTCATCTTCAACGACAACCATCGAACCAACGAAAAGGAAAATTTTAAATCTGTGTGTTTAGTTTTTGGCAGTTCAATTGTCCCGACAAACAAATTAAATGTTTCACCATTGAAATAATCATTAGCAATAAATGCAACATATAAAAAGTTCACAATTCTCTCTAGCTAACAGTCTATAGTCTCTAAGCAAGCTATCAGCATTTGGCTACATCCTTAGGTA
Source organism: Scaptodrosophila lebanonensis (assembly GCF_003285725.1). Taxonomy (NCBI): domain Eukaryota; kingdom Metazoa; phylum Arthropoda; class Insecta; order Diptera; family Drosophilidae; genus Scaptodrosophila; species Scaptodrosophila lebanonensis. The sequence continues at coordinate 4,569,301 of NW_022060566.1, read as the reverse complement.
CTTGTACATCCTTCCAGCACATAAGTATTTGCCTTGGCTTGTCTGAAGTGGATCGCTATCTAGCTACCTATAAATACTTAATTGGTTAGCTACCGGTAGCTAGGCCTGTATTGCTGCTAATGGCATTTCTTAATTCCTTGTGATGGTCCAGTATTCCACTGTATATTGCATCCCAAGGCTGAAACTGTTGGCGGAAGCGTCAGGTTAGAGGAACTTAACTTAACTTCTCAATCATTTTTCTATTAGAATCCTCAGGATTTCAAAACAAACGCCTACGTATATATTCAGGTTAATTTCCACCCTGTTGCCGGAAGCGTCAGGTCTTCTTAATCATTTTTCTATTGGAAGCCTCAATTGGTCCAAATAAAACAGCATTAAAAAAAAAAAAAAAACAGGTTTAATTTCCATTTGAAATGCCAAAACATTTTAAAAATACTTTCAACATTCTAATGAGCAATTCAATTTGTTGATTCATAAATACATTTCTGTGTTGTTTTTTTGTTTTTTAATTTTAAAAATATTCTCAAGTGCCCTTTTGCGAGTCTCACTGATGTGCTAATTAATTATTTATTTGTAATTATTACTAATTGTGCTTTGCACAGAATAAAGCTTACAATTCCTGTTTCCCCACATCCAACTGAGTACAACTCCTACAACAACAACAGCAACAACAACAGCAACAACAACAGCAACAACAACAGCAACAACAACAGCGTCAACAACAACTTGAGCGTAATGCGCCTAAAACTTTTTGTGTTTGTGCCAAAGGACCTAATCCGCACTTAGGACCGATATTAAATCGCATAAACAAAAACAAAACAGCAACAACGACATCGGTTGTACTTTTTTATTAACACCAGCGTCCGGAACACACATCCAACAACAACAACAACAACGAGAACAAGAACGGCAACAACATGCGAGCGAATTGTGTCTGTTTGTTGTTTGTCCTTTTTTGTTGCTGCTTTTTTTGTTTTGTTTTGTTCTGCTGCTCATTTCGAAGGAACCGTGCCGCAGTTTGAATAATTTAAATATAATAATCCTTTCAGGCAACTGGGTGTGTGCGTGTGCGTGTGTATAGCTCACATATTTTATTTTCTTTTATCCTGGCGCCTTTTGCTGTTTCTCTTGCACTGCTGCTGCTGTTGTTGTTGTTGTTGTTGTTTGTTGCGCCTTACTTGTATTATTCAATTATATTATTCATTGCCGTAATATTGTATTTTATGCGTTTCGACGGCAACAACTGATTTTCATGGCACACTGGCAGAAGCCACAAAACAGCCAGCCGACAAACAACAACCACAACAACAATCCACAACCGAATCGGCAACCATTTTGTTTTTTAATGAAATTATTTAAGATGCGTGCCCGAATCTCAAGTTGTTTGTTTGTGTTTGCCAATGGAGAATAAGTATCGGATATTGGATGTTCCAACTACTTACTATTCACGAAATTCGATCTTTTGCACACAAATGTTGATTTTATGCCCAGCGTGCAGCTAGCTCTTTGGCCATCAAACAAAGATACTAGCAAGAATGCCAACAATTGTTATTACAATAAAAAAAACGATCAAAATAAAGTGCAAAAACTAGACTCTATGGTCACGTAAACAGATTAACATCAACAGATTGTGCAGATTAATATCATAAATATAATATAATACACTCCGAAAGGTACAGAAAGACCGATTGAAGTGAAATTTAAGTTGTTTAAGCATTCTGTAAGCTTGTGTTTACTTTAATCAAGAGATTGGAAAAATGAGTGAATGGTTTGCTGCATTAATCAAATAATTTTAGATCTAAACTCAAATAATTTGAAACCTTTTTAAAGGGAAATATTTTTGAGCACAAATAAATGTAAATAAGGAATCGGGTTTGAAACATTTCGAAACAGTTTTGAGCCAGATTTGAATAATATAACCATTTCAATATAAGGAAATCTTTGTAGGATTATATTGCAATTGCAATTGTTGTGCCAATTAATAATAATTTAAAGACCAAAGCTTGGTTTTTCTGCACTATCCTTAATTATGAGATCTAGCCACTGATAGTCTGGCATAAAGATTGAAGAATATATCTATCTATATATCTTTACATTTCAAATGACACCATGATTCAGCGAGTCATAGCATCTTTAATACGTATACGCAATGTTGCCAGTTACAACAAGTATTTTATTTAGTATACAATTTGTTTACCCTGTAATACTCAAAAGGTAAGAATCCGTTCGTATAACTATCCGTTCCCCTGTGGCTTCTTGTCACACAATGTGGTTAATTCTATGTAAAAGACTGTTCATTTAAATAAATTCTCTTCAATTGGCTTTTTTTGTACAGCACTCTATTACTGTTTGGCAGGCATTTTCTAATTTTAAAATTTTAACAGAGATGTGTCTAATTTTATTTAATTTCCATGTTTTTCAACTTCGATTACTAGACGACTTTTTGCATCACACAACAATTTATAGGTGCTTAGAAGGCATTATGTTACACCCAAGCTTTTTTCATTTCCATATTTTGTTTTTAAAAAGTAAAGATAGGTCGTTTCCATTTCGATCAAACACAATTACACATGAGAATATCATACTTTTAGAAGTCAATTTTTTGTTTTGTTTACAAAATATTGCAAATATAACGCACAATTCCAGCATAAATAAAGCATTTGCTAGCATTTTATCGAAACTTTTTAATAATTGTTAATTCCTCAAAATCTTGTGAAACTGAAAAGAAATTGACAAATTGTAGACAACAGGGAAAGACTTGCATTTCAATCCAAATTCATTGTTTATTTAAGCTAGATATGTTTACAATAAAAAGCCCGGAATTGAGGCAAAGTAGAGTATTCATTTGCTTTTGTTTCAAACACTTTTATGATATTTTTGCTATTTTTAAGCCAAGCAAGAAAATTGTATAATGGCCGACTAACAAGCAGTAAATACTGCATATGTTGGGACATATGTACATATATACATATGTATGTACAAGTATATATAGAATACATGGAAATTTAAAATAATCTGATATGCTTGCTGTGCAGCCGAAGGCAAACATGAATTGTTGGCAAAACTTGCGGCTGGTCTAAAAATAATAATAACATACTATATACATTTATAGTATATTTCCATATACAATATGTGCATATATTTATATGCATTTGTATGTGTGTGTGCTTAAAACTAAACTGCCTTTAATAAAACGAGCCTGAATTTAAGGCGAGGGAGAAAAGAATTATTGCTAGTGGCCCAAAAATATTGTAAGCAGAAAGACGAAGACCACATGCTGACAAGCAACAAAAGTTTGCAGCGTCAACAATAACTAAAAAAAAAAAAAAACACACACACACATGCAGACAAAACTAAAAGTGTAGGAAACAACAGAGTAGCCACAGAAGAAGAAGAAGAAGCAGCAGCAGCAGCACAAAAATAAAGTAAATAAATAAATATGTAAAAATGCCAAAAAGATTGGCCGAAAGTGAAAAACTTTGATATGAATCTAAATGGCATCATCAGCATTGACTTTTGTGCCAAATGCGACACCAAGAACAAAAATAACAACAACAACAACAGCAAGGACAACAGCAACATCGCAGCAATGGCAACGCAATCAACGTTACTGCGATTGACACAGAGGCTGGGGGACCTGGGGGGATAGAAGCATGGCAGAGGGATCAAAATATAGAGCCACTTGCTCGCTTCCTTCCTTTCTTTTTTTCTCCTTTCTTTTCTCTTATTTTTTTGTTGACTGCCAAGAAGACAAGCCACGAAGCCAAACAACAATTGAAAGACAAACAACAACAAAAATTGCAAATCATTTTGCGGGCGTTACATTTTATTTGGTAGCATTTGGGGAATCCGAATCCATATCCGAATCCGATGCGGCATCCAAGGCGTCGACGACATCAACATCAACAGCTCAGACGATTTCGCATCACATGGTCGCTTCTGCGGCAACATTTTTGGCTTTGTAATGCAAATAGTTTGGCAACACGGGCACCCGATAGTTGTGTTCAACTGTAAAGCAAACGATGGACGACGAATGCGATGGAGAGAGTTGTGGGTATGATGGTTATACATTGAGGCACAATTTTGATATATGTATGTATACGAGTATTTTGCGTATTATTTCAACTCACTTTTGTAGACGTTGAAGCCGTTCTCGTCGGCTATGTAGTATTGCGTTTGGTATTCGTGTTCGCGACCCGGTATTGGCACAGAATCGTAGCCCTCCTGCACATTGATTACCTGATCGCCCACCAGCTTGTTGTACATTTTCTTATAGTTCACCAAACCGTTGCTCAGCGCCAACCTAAAATTAAAATTGTGAGTTCAAATTCGAATACTCGTACACTATCAGGCTTAAGTCAAATGATGGATATCTATAATTAGTTTTTTGGCAAACTATTCGTATTGCTCAAATACTTACAAAAGCTTTCTAAATATTTTAGCTTAAAGTTGAACAATCAGTGTAATTCCCTAGCCATCTCACATCTGCTTGTCAAGCAAATCTTCCAATTTTAAAAAACAAGTTGGCAGATTTTGAGAATAAGGGATGAAGTGGAATTTATTTCTAGTACTTCGTTGGCTAAGTAGGTCTGCTGTTTGTTAAGTTAAACAGCAGTAGTGCCTTAGACCTATTGAAATAAATCCTCGTATAATTGAAGTAAACATATAGAGAGAAAGCACATTCTAAGGCTTCTTTCTTTAGTGAAAGCTCTACTTAATTTCGGTTTCGCAGTATGGAAGAAATAACTAAAGAGTTATACCTATTGTATAGCTACCTTTTAAAGAAACATGATCTAAAGCCTTCGAGAAGATTCTTGATAGTGAATACTACTGCCAGTTGAGGAATTTAATGTTTTTACTACAATTCCATAACTTTTACAATTTAAAGTTTTGCAAAAATCATTGAAAAAGCTAAAAATAATTTCAAAACAAAATTCCTGCCCCGTTTATGTTTAAAAGCTACATTGTGGTTAAATATGCCAGAAGACGAGGTTTAAATATTGAAGCTGAAACATTTTGTCCCTTTTTTGAGAAGGTTCTAAAGGTATACAATATAGTATTAGTACTACAAGTATATATAAGATTCGTGCTGAACTAAAACCTCATTTCTGAATAAAAGCTCTAATTTTGTTAGATATTTCAGAATTTCCATCTAAATTATAACATTTTGTCCCTTTTTAACAAATGTCTGTTGAATGCTTGAGCAAATTCTTGAAGGAACAAACTGCTGCTACCTGAGCCGCAAAATTAAAAAGACAAAAATCCATTTAAATATCGGTGCTATAATGTAGTGTCCCTATACAAGTAACTAAGAGCAACTTACTATTTTTCAGGGAAAGTACTTTGGTTTGTGAAAATACTTTTGTCGTTCAATGTTTATACAAACACACATACACACACACCTACATACACAGTTACACGCATACACATACACATTTTTATTCGCACTTACTTATACTCAGCAGTGCCATTTGGATGCACAACGTGGTAATCCTCCAGCACATAAACCAAGGACTCTGAAGGAGCGACAGCAACAGCTGGAATTGTTGGTCTTGTGGACAACGGCTTGACTGTGGTTGTTGTTGTTGATGTTGTTGTTGTTCCTGTTGCTGGGGCTGGGGCTGGCTGGGCCACAGAGACTGGCAAGTCATCAAAGAAATAATCAAGATTTTCCTCTTCAAAATCCATTTGCGGAAATACGACCAATTGATCCTCATACAATGGCAACAGAGGAGATGCATTTGTTGTTGAAAAAGGCTTCCGTGTAGTTGTTGTAGTTGTTGTTGCTGTTGCCTCGACAGTGGTCGCAACACTATTGCCAACATCATCACCATCCTCAATGTCATCGGGCCAAACAACCAATTGTAATTCATAGACTGGCTGGCTGTTGACCCATTGTTGTTGCTGCAGTTGTTGTTGTTTGTGTGCGCTGTGCTTTTGTGATTTTGATGGCACAGTTGCTACTGCTGCTGCTGCTGGTCTTGCCACTAACACTGGCTTATTAGTAGTTGCAACCAAATAGTGATTGTTGTTGTTATTGTTGTTGTTGTTGTTGTTGTTGTTGTTGTTGTTGTTGTTGCTGCTGCTGCTACTGCCCTCCCACTGCAGTTGGATCTGGCAGCGTCGGTCGCGTCCATTGTCATGCAATGCCAATAGCTGCTCTAACGAGCCCATTGTCAGCTCGGCCAACTGCGCTTGACCCGTCGCTGCATTGCGAGCCAGATTGAAAGTCAATTTGCAGTCAACGTGTTGCTGCTCCTTGAGTGTCCTTGCTGCTACAGTTACAGCTGCTGCTGCTGCTGCTGCTCCTGCTCCTGCGTCAGTTACTTCTGGTGCTTCATCCGCTTCAGATTGCTCCCATGTCGTTGTTCCTGTTTCTGTTGCTGGCATTGCGGTCGTGTCATCGCCATTGCTGTTGTTGTTGTTGCTGGCTGAAATGCTTGCGGTATCAGCGTCGCCATCTTTGCTTTTCGTGGTCAACGTAGGTGTCATCCATGTTGCCGTTGCTGCTGTTGTTGTTGTTGTTGGTGCTGCCATAGCAGCAAGTAGCATGGCCTTTAGCACAATTAGTGCCAACGCATAGTGTTGCCACATTGATGACATTTTCAACTGCACTCTCTCACACGGGCACTCTACTCCCTCTCTCTTTCTCGATGTCTCCTTCTCTGTTTGTTTCGCTATCAACTGTGCGTGCGCCAAGCGCTGCTTTTGTTGTTCTTGTTGCCCAACTGGCATGCCTTGTATTTATACCCGAAAAGCCAAAGAATGCACTCAGCATCGACGTCAACGTCAGCATCAGCACCTTCTCTTCATTATCATTATCGCAGTCATCGGTGACGTCGAAGTCGACGTCAACGTCAACGTCGGCAGCAATTTAATCAACACCACTTTGCCAGTTACTGCCAATGGTAAATAATTGGACGGACGGCATTTCTTTTTCTTTCTTCTTGTTGTTTTTTACTCTTTTATTTTACCGTTAAGTCTGCTCACAATGCACACAAACAGAAAATGCAACGCAAAAAACAACAACAACAACAAATATAACGGTAATACGCATTTTATTATGCATATGAAGCGGCGTTTAACGGATGAGAACTGGATTATTATATGGCCAGCCTTCCATACATTTATTATTATGTGTCATTTACACAACCACATTTATTTTCTCGATCTGTTGGAGAAGCCAAATAAGTGTCGCATAGAACTTCGAGTAATACCAATTATTTATTTATTTCGTTTGTTTATTTTGCTCATTTTCTAAGCTTGTTTTTTTCATTGCATTCGTGGATTTTTAAGTTTAAAATTTCCAATTTCCAATTTTTTTTTGGTTTTCTGTGAATCTTCAAGCCTCTACGCAAAAACTAACGGTTAAAATAATATCAATGTCGATTTAAGAACATATGCTGGATAAGTAGGATGTGAAGATTACAAGAGATAATGAATGGAAAGCTAAATTTTTTAATTAAAGAGAAATACATCAGTTTTTGGCCAAATTTAATTTACAGGAACAATAAAATATTACAAATAAATAATAAAAACAATAAATGAATCAGAGTACTAAACGATTATTATTCGATTTCGCTTCGGGCTTGTCACTTAGTTGTTGTAATTCGAGCACAATCTGGTTTTTGAGTGTCCGGATAGAGTTGTACAGAATTTCTGCAAATAGCCTGGTCACCCTGTTTTGACAAATGAAAAGCCTGGCATGACGTCTTTAGGGTCATTTCATTACTGCTGCCTGCTCTCGTCTTTTATTCGAAGTGCTGAAGAAACGGTCTTTCGGAATACCTCCTCTGGCCACTCTATGCTCAGCTCGTTTATTCGGCGGGCTTGGCTTTAGGGCTCGCGGTACGCATATAATTCCGCTCCACACCTCCCTCCCCCCTCTGGACATGCATCGCTGCTTTTCGCATTGCCGTGCATTGTCATCTTCAGAGATGGGTTGGCGTTCGCTGCTCATTCTTTTGGTCATTTGGGCGACATCATTTATAATAAGATTTTCGCGTTGTAAAATTCAACCATAACCCATGCTCCCTCCCCCATTAAAAAAAAAAAAAAAAAAAAAAACAATAAAAAAATCCGTTGCATTTTCGGTGCAAAGCGGCGAACAGCATTTGGGGCCATTAACGATGCGCCTGTTTGGCTTCGCTTGGATGCAGGGATTCTGCAGATGACGCAGCGGCGTCGCTTTGCTCACGACCTCGCTGCCGACGTCAACGTCAACGTTAAAGTTGGCGCCAGCTTTGACGCTGGCTTTGCCTTTTGTTATTGCATTTCTTTTGCGCATCTTGCATGTTGTTCGTGTTGTTCTTTCTGTTGTCATGTGTCATAAAAAATATTTTATGTTCTTAAGCGCTGAATTATAAAGCAGATTTTTGTGCTCACATTAAAGAATTGAGAATGCCCCCCTTAAAATGCATGACAACGTTTTTAAAGTTACTGCAGCCAAAAAGCGGGGCTCCCAGAGCTTCATATCACAACGAAATATGTATGTGCTGTACACTGCCTGCCCCCTGGGTTTCTTGTTACTGGAGCACAGGCGGAACATTATTTCGGATGCTTCGGGGACTACTATGGGTCTACATTTAACAACAACAACTTCTTGGCCGTACTTTTTGTTCGATTTTGTAACAATGATTTGGTTTTGAGAACACTCGATTAGCTCCCACCCCAGCTCGAACTGACAGTAAAACAAATACCCTTCCTGGCCATTTGAATTGGATAATTGGGTCCAGCGGCCTGTTGATTGTTTTCAGAAGGAAGCAGCCGCAAAATATGCAAAGTTATATTTGTATTATTATTTTAATTTTCATGCGAACGGCACAAACAAACAACACACACACAGCATGCGTCTTTAATGTGCAATTTGTCAAAACTTGTTTGATTTATGAGTCAACGCCAGCAACAAGAACAACAGCAACAATGCCAGGCAATAGAAATAGCACCAGAACAACAACAATAATAACAATAGCAAGTATAACAACAACGACGACGACACAACTGTCAAACAAGGAACAAAACTTCCATCAGCTTTACAGCTTTCCCACCGCGCCGCCGCCCCATTCAACGGGCACTGTTACTGCCCAGCGGCCGCTTTCCCTGCTAATCGCCAATAGAACTTTAAACAGCAGCAGCGACAACAACAACAACAACAAAATTACCAACAACAGCAACATCAACATCAACAAAGAAGTGTAATGTAATCTGAGCCTCAACAAATTGGTCACCAGAGTTGCCATCCTCGCAAATCTGTCGCTGTAGATTGAGGTTTTGATTGTTATGCGGGCGTGTCTGCGTCCGTGTGTGTGAGTGTGTGTATGTGAGTGTGTATGGCATGTACATGAAGAATTTTCCTGCGAATATTTCCCAGCAGTTGGCGCAAATAGTACAGTACATACTAGTTGTTTACTTTACAGCTCATTTAAATGCTGCAATAAGAACAACTCAGTTATGGAATATTCGCTTGAATGCATTTTCCGCTCAATTACGAATGATGCGGTCAGATAGGCAATTAATTTTTTTTATAATAACAGCTATATTTTTAGACTACTGTTAAGATTTAACGGCATTTTATATGGCAGAAATTATAAAAAAAAATTGAGTTGGTTTCTCAGTTTCAACAAAAAACTAGATCTGCAAATTGGAACTAATAGAGTTTTATTAAAATCAAGCTAAATTTCTAATCGAATATTTTAGTATAGCGCCAAAACACCCAAACACTACATAGGATTAAGTTATCCAGCATCATTTAAGACCTTAGCTAAAGGCAACGTCAACTCCTTCAATGTCAAGTCATAAAGTATTTAGGTTTTATAAGACAGTAGTTTTTGCGAGTTGAGCTTTAATTGCTAACAGAGCTTTTGGGGTTCTGAACACTGCACATAAAGCTCTCTAATTTAATCATAAGAAGGGAGAAATGCACAGACTATAAACCAGGCTTGTGGATATAAGATAGAAGATCTTACAAATGGTTTTATTGTTATAGGCAAGGGGAAACAAATGTTATGGTTTGGGTAACATTTCATTTCTAATGCAATAACTAGTATTAAGGACGCACTAATCAGTCGATAGGAAATCGGAATCTTTGATCACTGAGAACAAAATTGATCAACCTCAATGGAACAAGCAAATATTTACAGTTAGATATAACCAGAACTTTCAAAATCTTCAATAACTTTACAAATTGTAAAAAAAAAAAAGAAAATGTTGGGTATTTCCTACATAATTCACCAAAAAAGCAATCTGATCTGGTGGAAATAATCTGTTATTTATATTTTTTTTAAAAAAGAAAAAACTGTCAAAAAAAATTATCAAAAAATACCATTGAGGTAATTAGTTGAAAGGTAATGATGACCACTGGAAATGTTACGAGTACAGCTCTGGAACTGCAGTGTTGCTTTCATATTGTGGCTTTAAGTATAGACTGAAATGTAATCGTTGGTTCCAGCTGCTCCCCAACTTAAAGGCATTTCAATTATTTTACAATTCACTTGAATTTTATGCGTTCCAATGCCTCCACAAGTGCAATTCATTTTATTTCATTGACTAAAGTTATTGGCACTTGAGCCAAAGAATCGAGCCATTAAAACCAATAATTTGTAATTCCAATTCAATAGCAGTTGATGAATTTTATTGCTTGAAATGCGAGTAAATTAATACAAATTGAGTGAAGGGACTACAAATAAATAGCATTCTACCCTCCAGTGCTGGCGATGGGTATGAGATGTGCAGAGTAGAGTTGCAAATATTCGATAACCAGCTCAGCAGATATATAAGTACTTACATATATGCAGACTATCTATATCAGTTCGGCTCTTTGCATTGCATATCAGATTTAAATTATTTCAGCATTTCGCCTGCAAAAATACAAAGATATTAAGTGCATTTTACCGGTACTGATACAGCCTCGAACATTACAGGTACAGCTCATTAAACAGTTGCGGTTGTGGTTTGATTCCGAGCTGACATGTCGAGACAAGAACAGTCTTGACTTGATGGCATCTTTAGACGAAAAAAGGGTTTAAAATATCCAAAATATTTACCAGTTTAGTCCACTGTGTCATTTAATATCTAAAAGCTTATATTCAATTTAATATATTTCTAGACTACTTTACAGGCAATCCAATTATTACGATTAGCGCATGGTGAATAATTTTCTATTATTGTATTGCCAAAATACTAAATTATTGGCAATGTTAGATTTTTGACAAAGTGCAACAAAATCTTTTAATTGAATTATTATTAAATTGTGTAAAATTTGTTGAAAAAATTCGTTAAATGTGGTCCTTATATGCAGCAACACAAAGATATAGTATAGCCTGATTTAGCTCGATGATCGCCGCATGAGTGTGTCAGAAAGCTGATGATGCTCCGAAGGATATCCCGTGCAATGGCTGTTTCGGCAGTCCACCGGCTAATCCTCTAAAGAGTGAGGCGGGTTATGGTAAAAAGCTTTTCGGACAAACCTACGGTTAAAAATGCTAAACGAATAGCGTCCGAAAAATGTGAAAAGTCGGACAAGACCTACAAGTCACTTCAACACAAATAGCACCAGAGATAAAAGAAGTTCAGTCCAATACCCTTTATACGAGACCCTTAAGATTTACTCGTGAATTTCGTAACCTTCGATTGCCTATTTGTAGATCTAGCTTAGCTTCACATGAACCCTTTCGTATGTTGAGCTCTAATTACAATCTTTTTTCACACAACATAGCCTTCGAACACTCCATTAAGACTATTTCATCATTAATATACTTGATTCTGATAATCTCTAATCCTATCTCACTCTACTACTTGTTGCACTTGTTTGAATTTTATTTGTAAGTTATACTATTTAATATACTGAATTCTTTTGTATATTTATAAGGTTTTTTTTAATTTCTTCTTCTTATTATTATTGTTATATTTACATTGTTAGTTTTCTTGTAAAGTTAGCAGTTCTTTGTTAACTATAATTAAATAAATAAATATCGTAAGTCGGGTATAACGCGAGGCTGGGTGCAAAGTCAATTACATACAAACGTTTGACAGTCCATATAATAGCAATTGCATATTTGTTCTAACGAAACTATATATAATTTTATACTTTTCCACACTTGTTTAACTGTTTCGTTGTTTCGCGGCATTTGTGCTTACATTGCATTTTACATTAATACCTTAAATATTATGTAATTCCGCCAATTGACCCACTTGGCCAATGAATGCCACAACAGGTTTCCCGAAGCCAAAAGGCAAAATAAAAAAATCAAGAACCAAGAATCAATAAAAGCTTAAAACGTAACGGTGCTCAGCCAGCATTATTTAATTAAACAAATTTGTGGCAATAAAAGCTTAAAGGCTTCATAAAATGCCGCCCACGTGTACCCGAAATATACGCCACAATGCGAACAGAGGCGATCATATAAAGAGCTGGATGAGTTGAACAGGTGGACCAGTAACAACCAACAACAGCAGCAGTAAACAGTGGCAGTAACACTAACAGGAGCAGCAAATAACATGAACGGTTTTTTGGGTTTGGTAATGCTGCTCAGTGCAGTGGCGGCGTCGGAGAAGCCACCAATGCCAACAATGGCCACACTGACCACCACGACAACAGCCAGGACTACAGTCAAGGCAAAGGACGATGTCAGCAACATGGACAAACGCGACAAGAGACAACTGGTAAGCAAGATATAAACAATAGCCACCATATCTTAATATATAACTGATGCAAGTTATATAACAAATATATACATCTGATTATTTTTCGCCAGTCAGAAGATATATACATATTTCAAAGGTCCCTACAAATCGTTTTCTTCCCTATTTGCTTTTGCCATGTGTTGCAAATACATACTCTTTTTTCTTTTTCATGAGAGGTTATTCCTTTGCATCATTCTTTCTTGCATCATCGTTTATATATACATACATATCATCCTTTGCTAGTCCATGGCTTATCTGCCATGTCTTTAACATGTCTTTGTAAATGAAATTTGAACTTTGCATTCGTGCAGAAAAATAAAATATGTAATCAAACAGTCGAAATAAAATAGTTAAAAAAGAATACTCTTTACGAATAGGATATGCAATTTTTGTTACAGAGCGGAAACCTTTATTTTATTATCTTATTAGGGTAGTAAGAAAGTTGTAGTTTTTGCCTATTCAGCAACAATTTGAATTGAAACGAAGAAACACAAATAAGTGTTAAATGGTTAAAATGTAAGGTTTCTTAAATCATCTTCTCAGTCATCTCATTCATCTGCAACAAAATAATATATTGGCGATGACTTAGCAATTTTCAACCACTCAGATCATCCGTTACTTAAAACCGCAAACAAAGCTTAATTTATTTGTTTCTTAAATCATCATCGCATTCATCTCCAACAGGAATATATTTGTGCGAAGCTCAACCAAATCTCAACCACTCAGATCCCTCTTTACAACTAAATTAAGGTCAACCGTTTCGATTTCCTTTCTTAATCTTCAGTTGATACATCTGCAATATATTTATATATTTAAATAAGAACACAAAACATCCACCTGACAAGCGAGGCTATCAACAAAGTGTTTATTTGTCTTGCCTCTTCTTCATCAACTAAATCAATTACCGTACGTTGCGGTTAAAAACGAAGTCAATTCTTCTAGCTCACATTTAAATAAGTAATCTTAGGAAAAGCCCAAAAAATTGTCAATTAAATGAAGGTTAGATTTGTGAAAATCGTTCAAATAAGACTTAGGGGTTTTTAATGAGCGCTTACTATAATAAATCCAAATGATCCTGAGCCTTTAATTTAATCAAATATCTAGATATTGCTTCTCACTCCAAACGTTTTCTTTTACACCTTTGCCTAAAATACAGCCAGAAAAGTTGACAAGAAAGGGGAAACTTGTATATAAAGCTGTTGACGAATTAGCATAGCTGGGGCCCCCATAAGTTGAGCTCTAAAAAGTAATTTAATTTAAAATTTGTCTATTTCGACAGCGAAGCAGCAATGGCTACCCCATATTCTTTGATGGCGTTAATCCGGGCGTGCAACCAATTTCGGTCGTAACGCCGGTGGCGTCGAATGCGAATGCCCAGGTTGGTGGCCAACAGCCGAGCTTCTTGCCCAACTTTGGATTTGGCAGCCAGCAGCAACAACAACCATTGCCCATCATTGGAACACTGGTCGGCAACCTGCCGGGTCTGCAGGGTGGTCTGCCCAATCTCCTGAACGGCCTGGGTCCTCTGGCTGGTTTGGGGGGCTTGGGCTCGCTTGGCGGCCTCAATTTGGGCAACCTGGGTATCCTTGGCAACCTGGGAAACTTGGGGGGCAATGGGGGGCAGCCCATTCTGCCGCCTGTGCTCGGGAGCAACGGGAACAGCAACCCAGCCGCCTCCTGTCCCATCACACAGAGGCTGACGTGCCGCTGTGAACCATTGTTGTCGCTGCAACCACTGCAAGGATTGTCGCTGCAACAACCACCCAAGGCCCTGGGTTCAACGCGCCAACAACAACAACAACAACTGCACATCACGAAACAGAATGTGCGACGAAATGCCGACGGATCCCGAGAACTGCGTCTGGTCCTCAGCAATGGACTGATTATCTATCAGCATAGCGGCAAGGAGCGTGCAAGCGGCCAACAAGGACAACAGGGACAACAGGATGTCAATGTGAACCAGGGCTACTACACACTGCGATTGGCCGATGGGCGCTACTTCACCATTTTCTATACCATCAACGATTTCGACTATACGGTCAAGGCAGATGTTAGCAATGCGCCGCCCAAATCCGATTTCGACGATGAGCTCAATGGATTGCTTTAGAGCATTATTTATTCATTCATCTTTTTTTTTTTTGTCATTCATTTAGGATAACTTTTCCTACAGTTAATGGTCATCAACATTTAAAAAAAATACAAATGCCAGCTTATGTTTTATCGAAAGCAACTCTTAGAACATTTGTGTAGAGTGGAATAATAAAAGAATCTTTCCAAATAGCTGGAAATACTGCAGGATCGCAGAACAAATTAAAATGCTTTGGCAATTATTGAGTCCAGAGGCGATAAAGACACTAACTACAGCTATTACTAATTAGAATAGAATTACACGCATAGTCTTTTGATTGAAATAATTTGACAATTAATCAACAAGAGCGAGAGAGAAAAAATGAAGATGATTCCATTAAAGATTTACGCTTGGATTTGGCGAAATTGTAAACACACTGAGTAAAAAAAAGTTCGACTTGCCTAGAAAGTATTTAAAAAAGTTAAAACAAGAACCAGATTGCTGAAACTTTTTCAAATACGGAAACCTAATATTTAATTTAGGAACTCTACGAAAAAACTGAAGAGACTTAAGAGAGGAGAATTTAAACAAACTTGCAATTATAAATAGATTACTTACTGAAAAAAAAGAAAGTTCCACTTGGCGATAAAGTATTTCGAAAAGCCAGATTGCTGAAACTTTTTCAAATACAAAACCTAATATTCAATATAGACACTCTAATTATAAAGAAAAGGGGCTTAATAGAGTATTGGGAGGGAGAGAGAGAGAATTTAAACAAACTTGCAATTATAAAAAGATTACTTAGAGTTACGAATACTCTGATACTGAAAAATAAGAAAGTTCCACTTGGCGATAAAGTATTTCGAAGAGCCAGATTGCTGAAAATTTTTCAAATACAAAACCTAATATTCAATATAGACACTCTAATTATAAAGAAAAGGGGCTTAAGAGAGTATTGGGGGAGAGAGAGAGAGAGAATTTAAACAAACTTGCAATTATAAATAGATTACTTACTGAAAAAAAAGAAAGTTCCACTTGGCGATAAAGTATTTCGGCTCTTCGAAAATTTGCTGAAAATTTTTCAAATACAAAACCTAATATTCAATATAGACACTCTAATTATAAAGAAAAGGGGCTTAATAGAGTATTGGGAGGGAGAGAGAGAGAATTTAAACAAACTTGCAATTATAAAAAGATTACTTAGAGTTACGAATACTCTGATACTGAAAAATAAGAAAGTTCCACTTGGCGATAAAGTATTTCGAAGAGCCAGATTGCTGAAAATTTTTCAAATACAAAACCTAATATTCAATATAGACACTCTAATTATAAAGAAAAGGGGCTTAAGAGAGTATTGGGAGGGAGAGCGAGAGAGAGAATTTAAACAAACTTGCAATTATAAAAAGATTACTTAAAGTTGAGGAACTTTTATTTCTAGCACTATGAATTTAGCATTCGATATTAATTTATATCTATTCTCATTTGAGAATATGTGGAGAAACATATTGTGCAAATTTTTATTAACGACAGACGTTTTATGGAAATTATTTGCAACAGCAATCCGCTCATTGCCCTATTTTGAAAGTTCTTGCTTCGAGATCTAAATATTTTGTGCAAAATCGAAACCAACGCTATCTTTTTTTTACACCACAGCCCAGCCCAGCTCTATTAACTTCTTCGTAAATCGCCAACGTTTCTCCCCCTTCATATTGAATACTTATGCATGAATTGATCGAATGTTTTGTTTGTTTATATTTTTTCGAAATCCTTTCTGCCATAAAATGTTCGGAACAAACGCTTTGCTCTATTGCCTCCATTGCTCTACGAACTGCCGGACGGTGTAAGAGAGATGGGGGCTGTGGGAGCCGCTTATGAAAAGTTTGCAACAAGTTCGGGCCGAACATTGTGGCAAAAGCCATTGCTCCATTGGGGCCCCAACTTTTTAGCAACTTCATTTTTGTATGCTGAGTGACCCAACGTGACAGAGAAGGACAAGAAAAAACCATAAAGTTGATAATTTGCTTGCTTTTATTGCCATTCCGATTGTAGTTGCTATGATTGCTGTTATTGTTGTTGTTGTTGTTGCTATTCTTGTTGTGGTTATAAGTAATTGTTTTGAATATAAGAGAGCATTTATGGCTATCATTTTTGTTGGCGTGATGTTCCCCAACAACAATAATCAGGCCATGAATGGACAGACAAGAAGCTCCGAGATTCGAATTAGCTGATGGATGGCAAATGACAGATGAGTTCCGATTGTTATCTCACAATATTTGATGAGAAAACATTTCAGAGTTGAATCTGATAAATAAAACTGATCAAATACATATGCATATATAAACAGCTGAAAAGTTACTTCAAGAAAGACACAAATCTACAAGCTGTGGTGTTGTTTCGAAAACATTCCTCATAAGCTGTAGTTCTCACAGCGAACGCTTCTGAAGGCAGAAATATTCCTATGGGTATTAGATATATTTGTTCTATAATTGCATATTTTAATGCGCAAATCAATACTTTGGAATTGTCGCGGTAATAACTCATTAGCAGATAAACTGATGGGCGGGCGAACCCACAAACCAATTATCCAGCTCGAATATGAAAGTTCTACGAGACAGACGGACATTCGGACAGACAGACAGACAGACAGGCAAAATGGGACGTGCTTGGTGGACAGCAGTAAGCCGCAGACAGGCAATATGCCAGAACCGAAGTCCCAGAGCGGCGCTTCACAGAGCCATGGACAAGTGAAAAGTTTTCGAAAATCATAAATATAACCGCACCCACAACTCTGCCGTAGCGTCCCAAGTCCCCCCACGCAACACCAGCAACATTGCCGAAGCCAACGATTGTTAGCCACAATGGCAACAATTGAAATCGCATTCGTTGCCATTACCAAATGAAGCTTAAAGCAACAGCGCCAGCTGGTCGAACACTGCACGGCACCCGCAATCCGCAATCCGCCATTCACCATCCACCAGCAACAACAACCATCCCGTCGCCTGTCATTCCGACAGCCGCCAATCCTGCAATCCACAACAGTGGCCAGCAAACCGTAGTGAGGGATAGATACAAATGTACGAGTACTCGTGCATAGAGAAGCCAGAGGCACCCCGTCATTTTCCCAGGCATCGTCGCTGGCGGTAATTACGCATTACCAGCTGACTGCCACTTAATGGCTAGCAACGTTGAGAGGTTAGCTCACCTCCCCCTCCCCCTCCCCCAACACTCGAACACCTAAATGTTTTCACAGAGCCAGAGTCATGCACTTGTCAAAATTGAAAGAATTCATTTAGTTTTTAAATGTCAGTTCCCTTTTCAAACGGCTCTTTCCATACATAGAAAACTAAAATACTTAAATAATATTTTTACACCGATTTTTGTCTTTTAACTCTGATTTCCAATCGTTACCATAGCAGCTATATAAAATAAAAAGGTTTCCTATTAACTCAATCTGTATATGGATAGGCCAAGTCTATTTGCCAAGTTTGGCGTCCCTAGCTGTTATGGTTCGAAATTGTTTAGAGTTCATACAGTCGAACAAACAGACTAGCTTTCGTCATTTCTCAAATCAAATTCTCTCATTACATTACCCACAAATGCCTATCATACATCATCAGGTTGAGGATATAAAAAATGAGACTGTAAGCGAATTCAATATCATCTGTAAATGTCGTATGTGTTCTCCTATATATGCAAACAAAAAGTCATATTCCATAACAAGATAATTGACTTCAGGAAACCTTAGAAATACAGTAAAATAAAAGTCGGCTCCGCTAGCTGTTATGGTTCGAAAGTTTTTAATGTTCATACTGTCGAACAAACAGACTAGCTTTCTTACGTCTCATCATATGCTTATCCTACTTCGTCAGGTAGAGGATCCACAAAAAAATGTTCCAAGAAAACAGACAGTGAGGTTAATATCATCTGTAAATGTCTTATTTGTTCTCATATTCCTATAAAAATCATATTCTATAACAAGAGAATAGATTGCTTTACTTCAGAAAACCTTAGAAATATAGTATGTACCTTTTAAATAAAAATGATTCGACAATGGCTCAAAGCAATTGAACCCCAGAATGCATTCCAAATATCTTTCTCTCTCTCTCTCTCTAACCTCAATATTGTTTTTTTGTAGTGTGCAGACAATTGAACACAGAGCGTTCGGCATTGCTTTAAAGCCCAAATGCCAGAAGCATCTTTAAGTTGGACGCATCATTAATTCGACAGAATGCTCCGCCACATTCGACTGACCATTTGGCTGACTGAGTGACTGAGGGACTGAGTGAATGACTGACTGACTGACTGACTGACTGACTGACTGGGCCATGGCTCGGTCCTCTCCGTGTTTTTGTTTGCTTTGTTTTGCAGCTTTACGCGTTACTTCAGCTGGAACAGCAGCTGCTCGGCACCAATAACAACAGCAGCAGCTTCAGATTCAGCTTCAAGAGCCTCAGATTCAGGTTCAGCTGCAACATGAGGTCGGTGCATCCATTAGCAGATATGAACGCAATGGCGGCAACCACAAACTAACCAACAACGGCGCACATTCTGAGTGACCAGCAGGACTCTTGACTGCGCGACACATCTCCCCCGGGTAGCTGCCCGGAAGAAAAACAGTCACAGCTCCCTCTCTCTGTCTCTGTCTATCTCCCTCTCCGCCAAAGTAAATGACCCAACACGGCAGGACTGTCGTGTCGCGTCCTTTCGATGCAGGCGACAAAACTGCCGCATTGTGGCAAGCCGCTGTGTGTGTGTGTGTGTTGGTTCTGAGAATGGCCCTCACGCTGGCAACGTCCTTGCTGCGCTCGGCCGCTCAACTGCTCGGATGTGTGATTGGCGACGGAAAGCGGCACAGGTACGTACGTGCGTTCTCAGGAAACGCACTAGTCCTGCCGTCCCGCCACTCCCCCAGACAGTGATGTCGCTCTTCATATCCAAAACAATAACCAGAATATCCAAATAGTAAGTACAACAGGTCTAGTTATTTATTTATTTATATTTTTTTTTTACTTTATTTACTAGTATCTGCTAAAAATAGGGAGTAAACAATGTTTTTTAATCTTTAAAATAAACAGTTTAAGCTAATTACGAATCTTACTCGATGCGAAAGTTTTATTTGCTGTTGACAAGTCGATATTTATGTAAAGAAAAACATTGCAAAAGGAAACTCGTTTTCCTGAAAAGTAGCTTTAAAAACTATGTAAATAAATCAAAAAGTCCCTTCTTGAATCACGTTCTGGACCAATGGAACACTTCTTAGTACTCCAGCTAGAGAGCCACATTTTTTAAATCCAAAAATTGTCGTTTACCACTTATAAAATCTTAAGAGAAAATCCTTATATCGAAGAGCAGTTTTATGTATCGGTGGGATTCTAATAAATATATTTTAAATAATACTAATATAGCAGTCGTTAGTTGGTTTTGCCTTTCTCCAATATTTCCCACTTTAAATATATAAACATACATAACTCTCGATAAGATAGAAGTTGGTTTTTTTCTCTTGATTTTGTTCATTTTTTATTACACATTAAATGTACATATATTCCGGCATGATTTTATTTTAAAAATTATATTGATTTGTAAATTATTATAATAATATATCATTTCAAATTAAGCTTAAGCCTAAACTCTTAAAAACGAAACCAAATCAAACAAACAACAAAAAAAGTGCAGATTTTGCAAAATAAAACAGACGACCTAAATATAGTAAGAGGGAATCCCCCCTCTTATCAGCTTTGGAACCAGTATCTAATAGCTTTAATTTCGAGTAATACTTTAATTTACTTAACAACTGTTAGCAACTATAAATTGGATACTAAAAGTCTCAAGAGGCATACGTTACTTGTATTAAATGTAAGTCAGTTTTGGATAAATGGGTCACTTATAAGTAAATTTCAATTTCAAGTTTAATATTAAAATATAAAATCCCAACAGAACTATCCATTATTATATTTTGCTGGCTAAGGGCTTTTAATGAGCATTGTTTTCAAAGCACAAATAAATAAATATATCACTTGAATGAAATGGAGAGATAAGGTATCCTTTTTTTGTTACTTTCCCTCCAAGACAACGTGGCTGAAAGCCGCACAGAACTGCTTGGAAAAAGGCTAAGGTAACAGCACCAAGCAATCTCCATTACTATTGCCTCCCTCCTCCCCCTCCCCCTTCACCACCATCTTCAGCTCTTCCTGTGCATGCTGTGCGTTACAGAAATTGGTCACATACCCCAACAACAACAACAACAACAGCAATAGCAACAACAACCACAGGCGGGAGCAGCAAATAGTTGTAAATTGTCGAAATCGCAAACAAAAACTGAACAGCAGCGGCAAAGCGAACTCGAGCTCGAGCTCGCAAAAAATCAATGGACTTTGGACAACAAGCGTCCACCGCTAAATAAGTGGGATGCGGATGCGTGAACTAAAAAAAATCACACACACACCCACACACTTGCCAAACAAAAAACCAAAAAAAAAAAAAAAAGTAATTCGGATGCAAGAAAGCGCGGCCAAAGAGTTGCACAAATAAAGGATCAGCGCAGCTGAAGTTAACGTGCCTTGTTTTGGTTCCCAATTTTGTCTGGTTTTATTGCCCTCTAACCAGGATTCGCTGCAGGATTTCAATGTTGCCGACCAGTTTGCTCTAAATTGGTATTTCAAAAATTTGTATCTAAGTCTAAAGTCATAAGAAGTCGTGTCAGTTGCCATATTATAGGTACATATAAGGTGTGCTCGTCTGTTCGACTGTATGAACATCGAGAACTTTTCAACCATAACAGCTAGAGGCACCAAACATGGCGTGTGGAATAGTCTTATCCATATGCAGAATAAGTTTATTGCAAACCGTTTATAGTTTCATTATTTTACATAGCTGCCATAGAAGCGATCGATCCAGTAATCATTCTTTGTAATATTATCATTCTGTTTATAGAGATATCTTGGACAAATCTGGTATTTAAAACAAGTTTTAAATAGTGTTTTATGTTAAACTAAAATCAGCCACAGGAAAGATCGGTGCAAGAATCAAGGTTAATACCAACGTTTTTTTTTCTGTATTACGATATGATAATCACATCTAAATGAAGAGAAAAAATGCCGGAAGCAACTGATGCACCAACATGTGTAATTTTTGATGATAAAGAAGGATAAACATTTCTTTGTCTTCCAACTCCCAGTACTTACAAGTAAAGGTGTTAAAGCAGGTGGAAGTATTGTACAAATTTTAATATTCTTTGGTGGGAAAGCTTTATCAGTTTCCATATCCACTAGAAAGAGATGGTTACTCTGTATTTAGTTTCTTCCAACATCTGTAATTCCTGATGATAAAGGAAGATAATTAGTTTATTCTCTGCAAACTCCTAGTGGTAAAAAGTATTCCACAACCTATACTAGATATTTATTCGTTGGCAAGCTATATCTTTTGCTCCTTATATTATATTAAAGACACTAATCAGTTTCCAAATCCACTATAAAGATATGTTTCCTCTACTTATATTTACTTTCTTCTTGTAATTCATAATGATAAGGGAAGATAATTAGTTCAGTCTCTTCCAACTCCTAGTGCTTACTAGTAACGGTTATTATTTAATTAATTATTGGAAAGCTATATCTATTGCTCCTAATATTATATTAAAGACACTAATCAGTTGCCAAATCAACAAGAAAGCTGCTTTGCATTCGCTTTAATTACCCAAAAAAAAAAAAAAACAGTTTCTTAAATGTTTGATATGAAAACTTTGCAATTCCATCTGTGCAGGGTATCCAGTGTGAGTTACAGCTGCCTGCTTCTCCCAGCAACTTCCGCTTTGTCTCCGCTCCATCAGCCCAACTCCTGGGTCTTCCTCGCCAGCGCCGTTGTCCACAATGCAATTCTAGCAGCCTGATGTTGCTATCCGCGCACGTAACCAACTTTAACCCACTTTTGTTAGTGCGTGCGTGTGTGTGTGTGCGCGCGTGTGTGTGTGTGCGAATTGTGGGCAAAATAAAATCAACAGCAAATAATTCATTTTGGCGCGCTGTTTTTTTTTACTCGCACACTTTTGACTGTTTTTCCCGCACCCGCGCACCCCTTTTGTTATTGTTTTTGTTGCCCTTTTTGGTGCGCTAATTTTTTTTTTTTTGTTTTGTTTTTGTTAACAGCCATGGTCGGGCCATGGCGCAGGACCTTAAAATGCTTTTAGCGGTTTTCACTTTAAGCAACAGACACTCGGACACTCATCATCCCATCCCCACCCTCCCCCAGCCAGAACCGCTGACCAAACTGGAGTTCTAAGCTGCCTGCTGAGCTCTTAAGGAGTCACTTGTGTTGATATTTTGTGCAGCAAAAAAAATTACAAATAATAATAAACAAATTGAAATTTTGTTGCAAAATGAAACACTTGAAGAAGTTGGGAAATGGCAGCCAACAGCTTAGCTGAAAGGGCAATTTTTGTGGAAACAGACTATAGACCGACTATAGCAGAGATAAACTCCTCCGATACTACTGGACCTAACAACATTAGGGCTGTGCACTATAAAGTAATGCTAAAAAAAAACTACAACTATCAACTACATTCCGGCAGGCTAAAGATTTCAACCTATTGCCATTTCTTCAAAAGACTCGAGAGAGAGACTCGACGCGGCACTGTTACTGTAAAGCAGGTCCTTCGATACTCCCCTTTACCCCATTATCTCAAAACTAGGGAGATCACAAGTGAAGTGGCGTTTTTTAGACATAGAAGACGCCTTTAATAACATCTTTTCTTCTGCGATCAACCAATCTGTGGCAAAACTATGAGCGAAAGGATCGAACCTTGGTTTCATCCGACAATTTGGGGCACCCTTTATTAGTTTGTTATTGATTTTAAGCTTTTATTTAAAAAAAGGGAGTTTAAGCAAAGAGATTTTTCTATTACTCGCACTTGGAATATTTAGAACGAAATTCAAAGCTGTTTTTAGAAACGCATTTTGGCTCCACAATAAATCCATTGTACATTTACATATGTATTCAATAATTTTGAACATCGAAATACTCACACTGTAAATAATCACACAAACGAACATTTGTAGGCAATGAAATAAATAGAAAAACCCGCTCGATCTTATTTGTATACACTATTATACTTATATTTATTTCCTTAATTTATGTTACTAAAATAACGATTAAGCGGCTTTAACTTTGAAACACGAACGAGCCATGAAAGTTGAGAATCAACATTTTGAAAATACACGATATACAATACAATAATTATATTTTTAAACGGTTTTAATTGAACGCGGTTTGAAAATTGAAAATCATGAATGTTGCACGACTTTATTCAATGTCTATTTTTACACGGTTTTTTTTACGCGACTTTTTCTGGAACCAATCTACCGTGTAAAAACAGAATTAGGTGTATATGCCATTTAGAAAAGTGGAGTGCCAACTTAAATTAAGAAGAGTTGTCCCTATCGAAAGACCCGCTCGATTTCCAGGTCCTATTTGTATAAAATATTTTTCGTATACTTATAGTAGTATATTGTATTGCAGAAGACTTCAAATCTTCGATTATGATCTAAACGTGAATTGATGACAAATGTTTTTGTGGATGCTAAGCTATTAAATGGATTGAAATGCTTCACTCATTTAATAAACAAAACGTCTACTCGTAAAGAACACTCTTTATTGCTTAATATATAGTATAGTATATATATTACTTTTTTGCAATAAAATCAAAAACCTTTTCAAATGATAATTCTGTTACCCACTAGGTTTATATTTTTAAGGCGACCTAATAACTTTCATTATCTAAATACGACATGCATATGCAAGGGCGTACGCAGCTTTAACAAAAGGGGGGGAGCCGAAAAATTAAAATTTTGATTTAATAAAGCACGATTTAAAAAATAATTTATGAAAAAACTTCATCAAATCCAACTCAGTTCCATTTTTAGGCGAAATAGAGCGTCATAATAATGAACGTGTGGTCGACTTTATATGGCAAATTTTTTAGTAGGGGCGGACAATGGCACCCCTCTGCCCCCCCTTGCGTACGCCCTTGTACATATGTATATGCATGACAGTGAACGTATACTTACTTGTATTATTTTGTCCATATGTGTATGTGTGTTTGCAATCTTTAGTTCCAATTGATTTGTCACTTTTTTAGCACAAGTTTTACAAAAAGACTCTGCGCATGATAAGATTAAAAGGGGATTTACAACTGCATACAACTAGTAATACGAGTATATAGTATAAGTATAGCTTACAATACAAACTGTCTGTACTCGTATGTTCAGAACATTGCGTGGCTTGACCCAAATATTGGGGCAATAAATGTTTGTCAGTCATTCACGTCCACGTCCACGTCCACGGCCAATATTCTGGTTGCTACTGCCGACTAAAGACTGACTGCAAACTTATCAGGGCCGATAAACGCTATCTGGGAGTCAACAAGAATGGGCCATTAGAGGTATTGCTAGGGCAGGTGCCGTTCACTCAGTCGTTCGGCAAACCGACACCACAGCGGTACAGTCACCATCGAAGTAGACGAAATGACAGGTAAGGGAAGTCCCAAGTGGGGACAGTGCCAGCTAAGTAGACTTGCCACTCAGAACTGTCGTTCAACAATGCCCGGCAGATCACCTTTGGGAGCAGTTCAGCAATGGGGAGGTGCCGGCGAATGCCATCGTAGCTGGCCATGATTCCGATGGCGATACCATCTACGTGGGCCGTGTGAGCTACAACAATGATTTGCTGCCAGCCAAAATAATTCCGAAAAAGGGCAAGGCGTATGTGGCCTATGCCTGCGAGGAAGTGGAACTGGACAGCTATGAGGCGCTCACCGGCTTCCATTATCAGTGGCTGCCCGGCTCGAATGGCAGCGTGCCGCTGGGAGCTGTAAAGGTGGGTCGAAATGTGGATGGGGAGTATCTGTATGCGGGCCGTGGCTATTATGCGGGCAGTCTGACCGTCGGAAAGGTGCACCCATCGCATGGCTGCCTCTACATCCCATTCGGCTCCGAGGAGGTTAAGATCTTTCAGTACGAGGTGCTGTCACAGCCAGAGTCCTGGCTGCAGGCGAACGCATCTTCTATGCCCGAGGGTGCTCTGGTGGCCGGCCACGATTCCGATGGTGATACCATCTATGTGGGCCGCATCGAACGCAATGGCGACTTTCTGCCCGTGAAGGTGGTGCCGGCCAAGCAGACAGCCTATGTGGCCTACGGATCGCTCGAGCACGAGATCACCGATGTCGAGGTGCTTGTCGGTGCCGGCTATAAATGGGTGCCCGCCTCCAATGGCAATGTGGTGCCCAATGCCGTCTCCACCGGCAGCAATGTCGATGGCGAGCGCCTCTACGTGGGTCGGGCCAACTACTGCGACAGTCTCAGTGTCGGAAAAATTCATCCATCTCACGGCTGTATTTACATTCCCTTCGGCGGCGAGGAGGTCAAGCTGGAGGAATACGAAGTTCTGGTGCACCTATAGACTCTATTTACCGATTGATTGTTGAAGGAACACCCTCCTCCACCCCTCCACTATACTTATATTTTTTTTATAATTTTGAAAAAAAATTTTTTTAATAAATTAACCATTTTTTATGCAATTTATGCCTATAAGCCAAAAGCCTTTAAAGATGATCTACGGGTGGTTGAAGATTTGTTTTTATTTAGCGAAGAGATCTGTAGAGATGATCCACAGAGTGGTGTATGTATCAGAACCACCTATGTTCCTTAAACTAATTGGTTCCAAAAGATATCCACAGATTGTTTGTGTTCCATCAACTAATTGTTTCCAGAAACGTATAAAATGTATGTATTAGCATCTAGTCTATGGAACAGAGATGATCTACAGGGAGTTGAAGGAGCTTTGTCTCAACTATATATATTTTTTTAATGTTGAAATGCCTTGAAATAAATGAACAATTTTTCTAAAGCAATAAAAGCTTAACCCTTACGCAAAAGTTATATTTATATTAAAAGCTTTTCAAATGGATCCACACGTATCGCCCCACCCTCTGTAGTCTTATTGAACCTAAAGACTTTTATAGTCTAGTCATGAAATTGTTTACACTTAGATTTCAGATATTTATTTCATTTATATATGTAGTTTCTGGCACTACAAATGGTCTAATAAATGTTTTTTTTT
The DNA here is from genome assembly GCF_003285725.1 of Scaptodrosophila lebanonensis. Classification (NCBI taxonomy): domain Eukaryota; kingdom Metazoa; phylum Arthropoda; class Insecta; order Diptera; family Drosophilidae; genus Scaptodrosophila; species Scaptodrosophila lebanonensis. The sequence goes on along the minus strand of NW_022060566.1, from coordinate 4,542,444 downwards.
TTTTTTTTGACTAGTCACGATTAAACGGTTTTTAATTTGTCACATGAAAGAGCCGGAAGTTAGTTAATATATACAAAAAAAATATACATTATTAAGATACATTTGCTGATACTATTGAATTTAATGTCGGATTCTCGATATCGATTTAGTGTTGATTTTAAGGGATTTTTATTATTTGTAGATCAAATGTTGTATTAACTTATAATATATACATAGACCATAATTTACTACCCACGGGTGTATTTATGATCTTCCCCAATTAAAGAATCCCCAATGCTAGAATCTCTGAAATTTTGTAGAGTAAGGTCCTCTAACTTGTAAGTAGGCATGTGTTTTAAGTTATAAGCACATCTAGCTACGTGATGGCATACAAGTATTACACTGTTAAGGACATTTTTAGCGTCATAACTTCAAACCTATATGAACTGGAGAAAATAATATTGATATACAAATGGGCACCTAAAAGAATAATGGGTTTTGTCTGCAAATATGCAGACTAATGGGGTTTGGTGGACCCATAAAGGGTGCCACTCTTAATTATACCATAAAAGTTTGTTTACAAATTGAACCATGTTCCATGAAAAATATTTAATAACGCCTCCGAATAGTTGACACGTTCAAAGAAATAATAATAAAAATCGTAACTGTGATCATTATATTTATCGAATGACTTTATTTTTTAAGAATATAGCAATAATTCATTTTTTTCTCCCGTTTTTGGTCAAATTGAAACCAAAAACTACAATTTTGCGAATGAAACGTTATCAACTATTCAAAATTTCTTGGAATTTTATTTATAACTTCTACAACATAGTAGATTTGTAGCCACTATCAAGTTCTTGAAGGCATGCTGCTTTTCATATAGTTTCGAAGTAATCTTATCTGATAAGCCTGTTCCCAAGTAAAACTAAATCTAATCTAATAATATTTTCTCTCTATTTTCAACTATTTTATAATTTGATAGGGGAATTTATAAAGTCGTATGCATTGCTAAGTTTCCTCACAACTAACCTGAACATCTGTTGAACAATTTTTCACTAATTCGAAGCTTTACTGTTACTGTGAATGATATCAAGCCGACAATAAATTGACTGTTTTACACCCAATTGCCGCACCCGATAAGACAACAGAGATATCGCGGAAATGGGCTTAAGACGATTGCATGCTAATCAATACGCGGAAAGCGTTAGTTATTCTTTGCAACAGCAAACAGTTAACACAACAATAAAATTGTACAAATATTTAAACTAGATAACGATTTACTGAAGACGCCACCTACCGGTTACTTCCGGTACTTGCCAATAACGAATCAGCTGTGTTCCTAAAGCGCTCTCTAGTGGCCTTGGCAATGGACGCGCAGCTACGACATATTGCTGACGTCATGCCAGCCCATATTTCTGCTATCAGCTGACTTTAAACTTGTGAGCGCCAAATAGCCGAAATGCTCACTTCATTCTAAATTCACTTCAGATTCATTAAGTTCAGCTTACTGAACACTAACTTAATTGAATGAAATGGAAAATACACAGTTCTGTCTACATGGATGGATCACACAGCAACATTTTCAAATGCGATGACGTCACTGTTGCCCACATGCGCAAACTGTTACACATTCATTTCACATATGAAACAACTAATCGACTACTTAGCATGCTGTTATCGATAGCCATGCAGTCGCCAATATTGCCTGTTGGCTACGTCTGCACACATCGCTAGTGATTTATTCAGTAGTAAATTTTTTGCGGTCGTCGGCGTCGGATGTGGTTGTGATTTTTTTTCGCATTCTGCAAATATAACACATACGTGTGCATGTTGCATTTGTTGTTTATATATGTGGTTAGTGTTTGTGAGTGGCGTAGTCAAACAGCTAACTTGCACCATTAAACGCGTGCTCAGGGCTATCAGACAATAATTTGTTGGCCCAGTCAGTGGCGAACGGCAAGAGCCAATAATACTTAGAACGACAACAAGTGCAAGGGCCTAAATATCTGCGCCAGAAACGCGCATCAACAACAACAACATTGTGCTCGAAGTGGAGTCAGCGTCAGCCTTAGCCTGTCCTGAACTGTTTCGTTTTTGTTTTTTTTTTTGTTTTGTTGTTGTTGTATTCTGTTCACATCAAAGTGTTCCACTTAAACTCCAGCGCCCGCTCCTCGCTCTTCTAGACGTGACAGGTCACAAGAGATGATTCATTAATCATAACCCACAGGCACACGCCGAGCCACACGAACGCGCCAGAGTAAGTATTAATTTATATCAATTATTTATACATGTATATTATATTTGTTCATCTATGTATGAACAATAACAATAGTGTACAACATTTCTGTTGTTGTTGTTCAAAATCAAAATATGTTTCTTATCTATTGGAATTTTGTTTACCCGTACCAGCGTCTCACACGTCTGTATGTGTATGAGTGTGTGTGTGTGTATGCGTGTTTGTGTAATATTAGTGGTATTCCTGCAACTGATTTGCATTTGTGACTTCTAAGTTATTATATGTAATAGATAGAATATATATAATATTGCAATTCCAGTTACTGGAACAACTAGTTTAAAAATTAAATTCCCAAAAATGTCACCCAAAAGTATATTTATTACAAAAAGTTTTCTTTGGTTGTTAAATGAGAACAAATTATCAAAGATTCAATCTTATCAAATAAGCAATTAAATAGTTTTAGAGCTTGGGCTTCTTTTCTTAATTACAAATAATGTGGCCGTATTGCACAAAGCTTGTTTGGTCACACTACAAACAGCTGTTCTAAAACAAAAACTCATTGCACATCAAAATCAGTCGCGAGAACACCACTATTGTGTGCCTGTTGTTCGATTTTGATTTGTTAGGCAGCAGCGAGCAACGCAGCGATGACAATATTAACATATAAAATTTCGTCTAAATTCGCAAGAACAACAAAAACAATAATAGCAACAACCACTACACCGCAACAGCAGCAGCAGCAATAGAAATTGAAAGAAATGCCTTGTCAAGTGGGTCGTCTGCGTTGTTGTTGTTGTTTTTGCTGTTTCTGTTGCTAATGTTGTGTTATTGAGGGAGAACATTCGCTCCTACAGTCAAGCAGCAACGCCATCAACGCCCCCACTCAGCAACAAGCAACAGCAACTCTAACCAAGTTGTCGTCTGCATGCCCTGCGTGAGATTCTTTGTTGTACTATATACCCTGTACCCGAAGGATATGTAAAAGGTTATTATAAAATCGTTCAATTTAGCAGATTCCCTAATATACTCGTATTTCTGATCAGCTTGACAAGAGGAGGTCAGAACGACCTCGATTTGCCAAACTTGGTAAGCAGGTACTTCGAAGTCCGAGAAAAGCCCCCACTACCCCGCTTAAGATATTTTTTATATCCACTGTAATTGTTAGCATTGAAAGATGTTTTATTAATTAAATCAATCCACAAAAGTTTTTAAAAAACAATTAATTTAATTTATTTTTTTTATATTCTAACCTGAGTACAGGGGTACGTATTTTTACTAGGATTCAAGGCCTGTTCGTCCGTATGAACGCCGATAACTTTTAAATCAGAACAGCAACAGGCATTAAACGTAGCATGTGAACTGGTATTATCCATATCTAAATCAAGTTTATTTTAAAATACATATAAACCGATAAGTTCACAGGCTGATAAGTCTGCCATAGAAATGGTTGGTAAAATAGTTACACTTAGAAGAATACCTTTCTTATTGTTCGCAAAGATATCTAAATATGCCTGTTAGGCCTCGCCTCTATCAAAAGTTTCATCGACATAGGTGAAGTACTATATCATATAGCTGCCGTAGTATCAATTGGTAAAATGAAGTTATTTTTAGTTGTTTGCCTGTGTCGGAAGAGGTGGGGGCGGCTACAGGGTATAGAAGAGTCGTGTTAGTGCGATTCTAACATTCTACTTGTTTTTCTTCTTCTGTCCATTGCAGCAAAAACCGCTGCCGCCAGCTAGAGTATAGCAGAAGAAGCGGTAGCAGTAGCAGCATAATGAGAGGAGTGCTTCAATTTCAATGCATTCTGACTCTCGCGCGCGCTCTTTTTGCCTGCATCATGTGCATGCAGTGCGTCAGTGTGTGTGTGTGTGTGTGTGTGTGTGTGTGTGTGTGCCTGTGTGTATGTATGTGTGAATGCAACGCGCCTTATTCGTGTGTGTTCGCCGATTTGAAGTTGCTAGCAATGGCACTTGCTGGTGCTTCATTTGGTGCACCTCCCCCCAATTTGTGTTTCCAACCAACCAACCCACCCACCCACCTACAGCTGGGCACGACCTCAAACAGCTCTAACTGTTCTTTGCCTTCTGTTATGCTCTGGCAATGCTGTTCTACCCTTTGCTCTCCTCTGCCCTGCTCTACTTTGCTTGTACTGCACAATAGAGGTGGGCGTGTGCCGTGTTTTATTTCGTGACACGAGTTCTTGTCTTTCACGCTGTAATTTCGTCCGTTGTGTTGGTTTTTAATAGCCAAGAGAAACAAAAAAAAAACGCATACACTTAAGCACAGTTAACAGTTTTAATTTGTGCTTTGATAATATAGCTTGATTTGTGGTATTTTCTAAAAATAACTTTGGTTATTCATCTAAGCCGTAAATTAGGGAATTAAGGAATTCAATAAAAAAATTCCAAACTTATTTGCATTTAAGTATACTCATAATCTATTATTGCACCAGTTGGTGCTTTACTTCGCCCTCTCGCCCCCAACCCCTCCTAGTCGTCATATACGATTTGAAATAAGAGGAGTTGGTTGTAATGAAAATGAACTCCAAATATGTAACTATATAACGATTATTCCAATATGAATGTCTTAACCAAGCAACTGACATTTTTCTATACACATAATTTAAACAATTCTTTTAAACTCTCAAAATCGATTTCATTAAAATAAACCCAAAGAGCATAATCGACAGTGTTGGGTTTCCATGCGATACTTTTGAAAGTCAAAAGTAAACCTCAAGTCCAGCTAATATCAAACAAACCAATACAAAAACATGTCTGAAGTCAAAAAAGGTTATGCGACAAAAAATAAAAATTACTTGTGCATCCAAATAGAATGTTAATAATTTACTATATTAAGAAACTAATAGCCTTGATAAAAAAAGTTTAAATAAATATATGCAAGTAATCAATAAAATATAATAATGTATAATATAAGTTAAAGAATTGAAACAAGAATAATAAAAATAAATAAATAAGAATTAAATGAAATTAAGGCTACATAAATAATAAAATTAACTAGTAAATAAAATGAAAAAGAAAGAAACCAAATATTGAAGAACTTAATGAAATAAATAATAAATAAAATGAATTCAATTATAAATAATTTACAATTTGAAATAAATAATAAATCCACTAAATTAATGAAATATCATCGGATTGCATGCCTGTGATTTCCTTTTCGTGGGCGTGCCGTGTTGGGTCGAGAGGAGCACGGTGCGTGCGCATCTCTGCAACAGAAGCATCATTGCCTTTGGGCTACATTTTCATTTTATTTTGTCAAAGTTTGTTGCACTTTTAGCAGTTGAACAAAAGTCACATGCAGCAGCCAGCAGCCAAGCAAGCATGCAACACCAAACAACCCAGCAAGTCGGCAAGTCTATTTGTTTGTGCATCATCCTGTCAACAGGCATGTCACACACACACAGACACACACAAACTAACTTAATACACTAAATACAAAAAGAGAGAGAGAGAGAGAGAGAGAGAGGGAGAAAGAGACAGAGAGAGAGAGATATTTGTAGTATATAGTTATATATTTGGTGCGCCTGCGAAAAACTCTTCAATATTTGTTTGCCAACTGCGGCAACGTCCTCAACATCAACGTCATCATCGCCAGCGTCAACAATTAGTTGCCGCAGCAGCTGGCTGCCTGACTGCCTGACTGCTGCCTGCCACAAAGGCAGAAGCTGAGGCGGCAAGCAGCACTCACCAGCCGCCAGTCGCCAGTCACCAGTCACCAGTTTTGTCCAAAAACACAAAAGCTTCCCAACGCCTTCCCAGCTGCCTCCACCACTGTACTCCAAAAAGCCAGCCACTTGCTGCTGTACGTATTTATGTATGTGTGTATGTATGTATGTATGTGCATATTTCGCTTGGCACTTGTTATATTTTTATACACACGCACATACCGCACACACACACACACACAACTATGTACATATGTAGGTGTGTGCATCATCAGTATGCCAGTTGTCACTTCGTCTTTGAAAAGTGCTCCGTCGTCGGCAGTTCCATGGCTTTTCAATTTAAAAACCTACTCGCACGCTCCGCACAAACAAGTGGCCGAAGTCACGCCCAAGTGCCCATATTACATTTTTTTCCCCCTTTCTTCTTGCCCTATTCCCAGTAAATAAAATTAGGCTGCAAGCTGTGTGTTGGGCTTAGTAACAACAACACAGCAACAACAATAGTAACAACAAAAGGAAAAAGTAATGCAATAATTGAAACAGTCCTGGCACGCACAAAATATTTTCTATCGTCAATCAAAGCGACGGCATGTTGTTCGTTCTCGTTCTCTAATAAATAATCACATTAATCTACGCTCCAGACCGCAACGTCATTTAAACAAAAAACCAAAAAAAAAAAAAACAGTACATTTCCCAAAAACAGAGAAAGAGAGAGACAGAGAAAGGGAATGAACAAAATTAAATGGCGTACTTAAATTTCACAGCTAAGTACACGCTTTTGACCCTAATGAGCAGTGTAAAATCGGCATTAGTTCCACTTAAATGGAAACTCATGCTGCGGGCTTAATGAAAAACTCATGACAACAGCAAATAATCCAGCTTTATTCTATGAGTCCCCACTCTGTCTGTCTTCAGCACCGATTCAATAGAATTTGTGGTAACCTTTTGATCTTTCTTCAAAAGGAATTCAAGTCAAGGCAAGAAAGAAGCACACGAAATGAAACACAGGGGCCATGAACACCTAAAGACATTGCTTTGAAAATGCCAAAAATACTCGTATCCCATTAGATCTACATGATATAGCTAACGATATTCAAAAATAATATTAAATTTCTCCGAATTAGTAAGCATTTTCTTTGAATCAACAGCATTACTCGAGGTACAACCTACTTCTTGAGAAAACAATTAATGAATCTAACTGCCGGACATGCAAACAATTTGCAAACAAAGTTGTTTTCTTTTAATGGCTTTTGTGTAACTAACGCTTGCGTCGAAGTAAATTCCAAGGCACCTTATTGTTCGAGCAACCAACATTTGTGTATAATATTCTACACATACTTGTGGAACTCGACATAATTTGCATGCAAATTATTTGCATGTCTAACCAGATCATAACTAACGCTGTGGCCAAGCAATCGTTGCAAAATAAATACACTTTTTGTTGTTCTTTTGTATAGAATTCATACTGGTTTCAATATAAATAACATTATATTCTGCACATTCTTAATAAATCTGGGAATTTTGTCCTTTTCATGTCCTTTTTGAAGAGTCAGAGGGCAAATTATTGGCCTGTCTGACCGCAGCAAAACTAAAAATCTGTGTTAGATGGACTTTGCAAGGACAACTTGAATTTTCTATTACATATTTGAGCAAATTATTTGCACACAAATTAATATATAAAAATAAATAAATTAAATATAAATTTATACTATAATTAAATTATTAACAAATACAACAAATGAAGATACGAATTATTTGCTCATTTAACCACGGATTAAAAAATGACTAAAAAGAAAGCAACTCCTCAAAATAATATGAGTGACAACTTTTTCTTCAGAACTGACAGTTTGGATCAGCACTTTTGAGTTAGAAAACTGATTACAAAATTCAGAACCAAGTAATAAGATTTGTTGAAATTGTATTTCAAACTAATTATTAATTTCATACGCCTTTCAATTGAAGTGTGTAATCTAAATGGAACTCATGCGAAAAAAGCACTAAATAATATGATTAACAATTTCCTCTGCGAATATTACTTTTCCATCAGTTGCTGTTGCATCATCATTAAATTAATTTCGCCCCCTCTTTGTTATAATCTGTTATTTTTCTTATGCCTCCAGCAATTTCCATTTGGGTGCGTGCTCAACCATAAGTTTCATCTTAAAGATGAGTTTGTTAAATGCATTAGCATGGCTTGTCTAATCCGCAGCTGCATTTAAAAGTTAATGCCTGTACGGGTGGAGGGAAGGCGGGTTTTCAAGGTAACGGTCATTTCAATTATGCAAAAACTATACTTCTCCAAGAGCAATGAAAAATATGTATAATGGAACGAATTATCATTCATATGCGCCCAGTCGCTGCTTATCAGCAGTTTTTTATCAATGGTCAGGCTTTTGAGGTCCGGAAAAAATTAACAATTAAGCTCGAAATATGCAAACGTGTCACGGTACGCTGGACAACGAATTGCCCAACTTTATTTTTGAACACTTGACTCATTTATTAGCACATACTATACTTTTGTATACTTGTTCGTAAAAGCCCAAGCTAGTCCGATCCGTCGAAAGAGAAAAGAAAAATCCCATCTAACAGAGAAAAGTTGTCAACTATAAGTAGTTTAACTGAAATTCAAGCAGCGTCAACTTGCTAAGTCCACTTTGCGCCAATTGCACAAATTTCCAACCAACCGGCCAACCAAAAAATACAAGAAAAGAAAAACAACAGAAATCCCTATTAAGCAGTTCACTCGACTTGAGAATACGCTGTACGTTGCCATTGGCAGGCTATAGCTTTGGAAACTCGACTTGGCAAGCGTTTTCTTACCAACTAATTACTTTTATACACTTTCTTAAAAATACGAAAAATTAAAACCAAATTTCATTGAGAAACAAGATTTAAGAATGTTTAAAAAAAAACTATAAAGTTGTTGAAATAATATAATACAAATATAACTTTAAATGGCCGTAATACCAACATCTTATCCGAACTTCACGGCTATCGATCTGGTATCTGGGGAAGAACCGGGCAGCCAGTTGTAGTAACCTATGTAAGTAGTTCAAGGTAATTGTTAATGATCGACAGACGGTTTAAACCAAGCCTATATAATTGAACTATAACATTAAGAAACGTTTTGTTAACTTTTTTCAAGTGAATATGAAAAAAAGAAGCTGCTACTATTACTACCTACTATAAAGTTGACCGGCTAATTGAATAAATTTCAGTCTTGGTCTTCAAAACAAAATACATAACTAGTATTAATTGATGAATGTTTTAATCATATATCCACATTTTGAATCGAAAGCAGTTATATCAAAGTCTAATTCGATATTATTAAAATCTGAACAATTGCCTTAAAAATTACTGAAGGTTAACTATTTTCATAATTAAATGTTTTCGCGTTTTCAAAATTGTTCACTTCCTTTCTTCCTTGCTGCACAAGAGAGTACTCTGTATCGATAATAATTTGCATAATGAATACTTCAGTGCGGCATAAATAAAACATTTACGCTAACTTATTTTTGTATTCAAAACTTTTTTTTATGAATTATTTATTAGCTGAGAACTGCCATCGAACTTTTACATGCAGTACACAAATATTTTGACCAATTTCAGTATTAGAGGGACGATTCCGAACTCCTGATTGATTTTTGATGTTTATCCCTCAAGGTACAAGTCGCATCAGCGAAGAGAAGCAAGACCTGTTCCCATTTTTTGTTGCAATTTAAGTTTTTCAATGTAGTAAAAAAAATACTGCTAATTTATATCATTAATTCGATTAAATGGTTTAAAAAGTAGCTCAGCACTATGCACGTCTTCTCTATGTACACGCTTTCACTATTCCTTCAATTCTTCATATGTGATATCTTAATTTCTTATGAGAGAGCTTATGAGAGGTACAACTTTTGATAATCCTTAAATAAGGAATTGTATATAAATAGTATATCATTACAAGCTCCTATCGACCTCCCATACTAACAACATAAGCTGTTTGTTTTATTCGTAAAAAAAGACCCTCAACTTATTAACCAAATTTATCAACCAATTTGAAAATTTGCTCAAATACTGTTTTCCTACTACCATTTTGCCAAAACACTGGGGCGCTATTAATGCGACTAGTGCTGGTACTTCATCTTCAGTATTGGCATACTCATTAGCTATTGCTATATCCAAGATCTGAGCCTACATACAGGCAGACGTTTTTTTAAAAATGCAAAACCCAGATAAAATAAAAAATATTAAATCCGTGCTCAAATCTAATAAGCCGCTTGTATGAGTAAAGGGTGCAAAAAGTTAAATGTGCGGCAGTTTCGTGTGGCGAGCACAAATAGTAGTTGCGCCTTAGAAAATGAACAATCCGCCCCATAGCCATTAAAACTTCGACGTGGCCAAAAATTGTTGGGATTCTTTTCAACGCGAGCCGAGCCGAGCCGTGCCGTGTCGTGCTGTGCCGCGTCGTGTCGCGTTGCGTTGTGTTGCAATGACAATGGAGGAGGGAGGCACATCAAAATTTGCCAATTTGTTCACACATACACACACACACACATATATATACATATACACACACGCACACACACACACAGCAATAGAGAATCCCTGCGCGCAGCTGTCAGCCCGAAAAAGTTTTAATGACTTCTCATGCAAAAATGTTGAGCATTGTTGTATTTCAAATGCCACTTTGCCTTTATTTCATTTTTTATTTATTTTTTTTCCACATTTTTTTATATTTTTTTATTTGCTATGTCACGCGCATGTCTCCTTCGAACCCTTGAGCGTCTCTTCACGCTGATAAGCTTTGTAGAAAAAATTTTAAATGAAATAAAAATCTAGCACGCTTCTTATCATACAGACACACATATAGTAGATTCATCTACATACACACACATACACACACATATTTATATATAGAGCTATATATTTTTATAAAGCCAAGCTTGAATGCGCGTGTCACAACGCGCCCCACAACCCCATCCGTTCACTGCCCCTTGACGACCATCAACTTGTGTCGGCCATGCAACGACGACAAGTCAATGTCAGCGGAAATCGGGCGCAAAACAAATTTCCAGCAAACTTTGTTAACAATTTGCATACAATGCACTTTGCAGTTGAGCCTTTTTTGTTATACTTTTTCACTACTCTACACTGAATTGGCAAGCGGGCATATTCGTTATGCCGCCATGTACTGTTCAGTTCGCATCTAGTCTCTCATCCACCGGAAAAGTTCGAAATACAAAGACACCAAAACGTGCCAGACTTTGAATTCGCTTTAGTGGGTAAGAGTTTTAAAATTTTCAAAGGGCATTCAATTGTTTTCATTTAACGCTCTATTTAGACTGCAAGGCGTTTAAATTTAATTTATTTAAAGAGCCGTTTGTACATTATTTTCATACAAACGTGGAGAGAAGACGAGAATCTTTGACGATGGTTATAACAAATTTTGCCAATATATTATATTCATCATTTATGGTAATAGTAATGGTAGAACCTCTAGCATTATTTCTCATGGCTAAAAAGCTTTAGTTTTTGTCGTTTTTTTCTATATTCCATTGTAAGTATATTTATTTCGGTCCTTGATCTTAATGAAAGGTATAATTACAAGATAGAAAAAGCGTAAAGCATCAGCTTTTGTTGTTGTTGTCGAACTTGCAAGCAATCTTAAATATAGTCAGACTTTTTAGGTTTTGTTTAATAATTAATATTCTTTGTTGGTTAAAAGACAAAGGAGTCTTAAAACTTACTTAAATTCACATTGACAAGCAAACAGTAACTACTGATGTAAATGACGCCTTCAAATATAGACTATCGACTAAAATACGTACAATACGTAATAATTAATGGGTTTAAGGTTCTATAGCAGGGGCGAAGCCCATTGTTAAAAATGTCCTTTTCAGTGCAAAATATTAGTTACTTCGCTCCTATGCACTCAAGTCTATTAAACGAATAGACTAATGAAATAATACTCGTAACTAGCTAATTTAATTCTAAAGTCGAAACAGTTGCCCAAAAGACAAGGGAGTCTTAAGACTTAGCGGTTTTGTCAATTCGGCCGCGTGTGGCAACATCTTCGAGTGCTACCTAACCCATAATTGGTTTAATTGTCTAAGTCATTAATTATTTTACCGTTCGTGTTAAGCTCACAAAATCGATACTTATTTTGGAAGCTTTCGCTTACTCTCAGTTCGATTTTGTAATACAAGATACTATTGTACATATCTATAGGTTCATTTTAAATTCGCAGACTTAAAGAGCGTAAAGTCGGCCGGCAATGTCTTCAGAGTTCGAGTAATTGTTAAAGATGCGCAACATTCTGAGTGGAACAAATTGCAGATCAATGGGGATATAGCCAGCCTTTGCAAGGGTATATAAATCTATGTAAACGTTTATTGCTTTCCTGCAATGAAAATTCCAAAACTCAAAGGGCATTCCATAGTGGGGGGGGGGGGGGGGGGGAATGCGAGCAACTATGCCGTTCTGTCTAATCTTTTATGTAGGTATGCACATATGTGCACATTTATTTACACTTCTTTGTTGCACAATTTCAAAGTCAGTTTTATTGCTATTGCTGTTGTTGTGGTTGGTTGTCGAGCGTTTATTTCCTTGCTGGAACGCCGCAACTACCGGAATCGACGAGTTGCCGTCGTGGTCGTCATCGTCGTCGTCGTCGTCAATCGCTTGATCGATTCAATCCATATCCAACTGGTGTGTGGCGTGCCGGCTGGTCGGACGCCGGTCGGTTGCTTTGTTCTTCATATTACTGTTGTTGTTGCTGTTGTTGTTGTTGTTACGGCCGGTTCGGGTTCATTGACTTTGAACATTTGTTTTGTATACACACATATTTGTACATATGTATTGGTGTTTGGGTTGTGTTTATTTTTAATATTCTTGTCTCTTTTGTTGTTGCTGTTATTATTCTATTGCCCTAGACTAACATTTGGCTAGCTTTGTTGTTGCTGTCGTCGGGGTGTTAATTACTCTACTTTTATATGTCAATTCATACTAGATCGGACAAGATGCGTGAGTTAGTCAGCAAGCTAATTCCTATGAATTTGGATGCTGAAGAACGAGTTTAAATATTATTCAAGTCTATTTATATCTTCGCCACATTATTGATATTTCAATTGCGGCTCACTTGTAAATTGATTTTTCAAATAATTACCAGGTCTTACAAACTTTTGAAGAACAAATTTTATACTCTACAAATATTCTAGGCTATTCTTGCAAGCAATATTTGTTTATTAACAGCGCATGCATTATGCATTTTCATGAAAATCTTTATTATCGCCTTTTATAATACGCTTCTTTTGAGCCTAATACAAGTCTGACAATTGATTATTTAATTTTCAGCCGGGATGGCCTTTCGTTCCTTTTAGCAACTCATGGGGCGGATATTTAAGTTTCGAAAACAGGAAGAAATCACACATGTATTTTTCGAATAATTCATTTACAATCAGACAATTTTTTGTTGTGCAATACGTTTGCCCATAAATATTAATAAAATAGTACTGTGCCGATTCATAAGAGATGTTAAGAGCCCTATCCTATCTGAGAGGACGTTTTCCACGACCTCAGGACCCTCACTTAACGTTTTATAAAATACTTGCGTTCTCAATAGATGAAACTCCCCAAAACATTTGTGCATCTCTATTAGAATGCTAAAAATTTAGATACAAACTTTTCACATTGCAAAGAAACCAATTTAATTTTAATAGATCAGTCCGGGTCTTAATATTTATTTATCGAATTAGTCAGCTCTCGAACTTGTTCAGCGAAAGTGTTTGTTCTGAAGAATTGATTTTAATTTTTCGATCAACAAATGAATTGGATATGCGTTGGTTTAAATGGTTTCTGCTGCTTTTGTATTGTTTTCAAATGCGAAGAAACTAAATAGAGAGATGCACTGAAAACTAATGACCCCCTCCTTTAAGTAACCATAATTGTCTGCGAAACTAACTAGCCAATACAACTACTACCCACAGTTGCCTGAATATAAATAAATAAAAAGCTTGAAACCCACATTTAATTTACAATTCGCAAAATAGTGATGATTTATATAATTTAGTCTTAGTCTTAGTTGACCTCACAACATTTATGGATCTGCCGTACCAACTCATTGATGTTAAAATGTAATGGCTATTTAGTATTCAGGCAGACTATGCTTATGACGATTTAAAAATGAAGCTATCATCTAATTTGGATCCAATATCTTCTTGAGTAACGATGCTTCTCTGTCTATTCTAAAAACATTTCGTTTTTCACGAGATTCTGCCAACCTATTGGCTAAGTTGTTTACACAAGTGGATGAATAATCGAATGAAGGCTTAATAATCCAAAAAGCATTAGAACATTTCAAATTAAATAAATAAATAATTTCTCTTGCCAGATACTGAGATAGGCCTCTTACATTAGATTGAAAGTTCAATGCTCCAGCCATTGGGAACCCTTTTGTTCCCTCATTTATCAACTCTGCCTACTTTCTGACCGATTCAAACGATTGACAGTATCAATTGAGTTGAAAAGAATCATGCGCGTGTCGTATGCAACGAACGTGAAGTTTTAATTATCACATTCTGGTCTAGAGCTTTGGATTGTGGCTAGTTATTATTTTCTATAACGGTTCGACGCGCTTCACTGTGCAAATCTGCAGAGTTGGGCTGAGCTGAGCTGAGCTGAGCCTCGCTTCACCGACCGCAGCAAAAGCACGTAGTTAGGCTCTCTTTGCGAAGCGAAACAGAGAAAACAAAATCCAAACCAAATCGTGCAGAGAGATATCAATATTGAAAGTCAAAGTCATAAATCCCTACAGAGTTATGCGATAGCGTGGCAATGCAGGCCTTTGAACCTGTGCTAAAATGTATCTGCTGTTGCATTTGCCACCAATGAAGGCAAACACACCATACCATACAGCATAAAGCACACAGCACACAGCAGGCAGATGCCTCGCTCACAGAGGCGGTGCCTACATTCGCGTGGCGTCGTAGAAATAATTTATAATACACGTCCCTATCCTGATAAATGAGTTCTTGGCTATGTGTCAGTCGGTAAATAACCTAAGCACGTTCGCTTACGTTATTCCCGCAATACCCAACCACACCACACAACACCAAACCAAACCACAACGCACCACGTAACAGGAAATGACGTTCCAAGTGAGCCGCCGCGGTTCGTTGCGTCGCGACTCGCAACTCGCAACTGGAGAAGCCCACCAATGCTCGAGCGCGAAGCTGCAATTTGGAACAAGGTCGTTAGATTGCCATTAAGAGACGCTTTACTTGCCGCTCTTAAAAGAATGGGAAAAAAACAACAGCAACAACAACAACAACAACAACTACAACAATAATAACAATAGCAACAATAACAACAAGAGCAGCAGCAGCAGCAGCCACTTTGGTATCAAATCATCAACACTTTGTGGCACTATCGTCGCTATTGTTGTTGCTGCTATTTCCGAACTCCGCACATAATTTCACAGTACAAGTGCCCGCAGGCAGAACGCAACACATTATTTATGCAGATTTTTGGAGCAAAAGCACCAACTTAAATTGTCGCCGTTATGCCTCGGGCAGAATAAAACATAGCCCCCCCCCCCCCCCCCCGATTCCCCATTCCAGCAAAACTACACTCAGCCCACAAAGCATTAGACACCTCCCACCACCAGACGCACACACACACACAGACAGACCAAAACAACCGTGAGAACTAGTGCCAGGTCCAGCGCACAGTGGTTCAACAATATAAATGAATATGGCGAAATTTGAATGGTCGCACAAAATGATTTCATTGTGGAGTCAACCCCTATTCTATTATGTTTTATAATCTCCAACCAATAAAAATATAACTGGAATATAACTAGAATATAAGTACATCCAGATTACTTAGTAAATGAAGATGAAAAGGTTGTATTAGAATGAAGGAAAGTGGTTATCAATTTTTAATAAAACTAGCGAGTGATTAACCAATGACTCGTTAGCATTATAAGCCAAAAATTGGTCCCATATGCAATAACAAATGATCAAGTTCATTAATAGTTATCATTGTAGATCCCATAATTCATGATAACAACATGTATTTAAAATAAAACATATTCATATACTCATAACATTGCGTGTGTTCATATATGTACATATAATATACATATACTGAAGTACGCCCCTTTTATATTTTATCAAAAATACTCACATAATCACCACTACATTAAAGTGCTTAATGTGAAAAGCTTGGAAAAAAGTTGCGCTTCAATATATTACAATTTTTGCAATCAAAGCATTACCTACGCTTATGCTTCAAGAACTCTTTACAAAATCTTGTAAGCCCGAGTAACAGCCTTGCTGGTCAGTAATACTCTTTCGGAGGTGGCTAAAATATATGCTTTTCGCTCGAGCCTTGGTGAGACAATGCATTTTTAAATGGAGCATTGTTGCTGGACCAACTTAATCTAATCCCGATGCGATTCCTATGGAGGACACCAAAAACACATGAGCAGTATTCCAGCTCCTGATGTACTAGAATTGTCACACTATTCTAGGAACACTTCCTATTACCTAAGACTATTACACTCTCTACTACAAGCCAATTATTGCATCCCGAAAGTAATCAGAAAATGCGCTATTATTTACTCTAAATTGTAATTGGGAGATAAAAAAAACATATACACGAATACCAACTCAACAAAACATCAATCGAGGTCTAATACTTCCTGACATCCTGGCGTTCAGACAGACGGACTGATCAACAATATAAGCATATAATATACAAAGAGGGATCTATTCCGCCTTCTTCTGTGTTCTTACATATAACATTTTAGAGAGACACATATTCGTGCCACTCTGCCCCACTGTGCCGTTTGCCAAACAAATTGCTGCCACACGCACACAAATACCTTTAAGCTTGCGTAGAAAAAGTTGCGAATGAAAAGCCATGAAATAAAAAAGTGAGATGAGAAAAAAAAAACCAGCAAAACTCTTCATGTACATAAAACTTTAGGTGTGTTCTATGTGTGTATGTGTGTGTTGGCGATTGTTGTTTGGCAATACAATAAAATTTACACGCTTATTAATTTTTACAAGACTTTGGCCAACACTTGAGCTAACCGCCAACAACAACAACAACAGCAGCAGCAGCAGCAACAGCACCAAAAACGACGAGAACGAGGACGACGACGGCGGCTATAGCTTTGGCTATGGCTATGGCTGGGGCTATGATGACGACGTGCCTGGACCTGCACCAGCTCGTTGCTACACTTGTGGCTCATAAAGCGGTGAAAACGCATGAACACACATACATACACACATACTATACATACAGACATTTTCATTGGTAATAGAGCAGAAGTAGAAGCCTCAACCGCAGCTCTTCAAACAAAAATTAAACTTATATATATATTGTTGTTGTTGATATTTTTTCATATATATATATATATATATAGATGTATGTGTGTTGTTTTGGGTACTACTTGTAGTTTTATGCTGCTGCCAACATAGTAGTAGTTGGTCTTTTATGGTTTGGCCATAAGTTGGGGGGTGGCATCAAAGTTGGCCGTTGCTTTAGTAACTTCACTCTAAAAAAGTTTTGTTAACCATTCGGCAGAAGGGCAGCTGCTGCAGTGCGTATGTACACACACACACACACACACAAACACTTACATATACTTGTACATATATAGTATATGTGTGTGTATTGATGTACTTTTTAGTATGCAAAATATGGCCAAAGGCAATTTTTTCCTATTTAAAAACTTCGTCTAGCACGCACACACATACATATGTATGACCAAGGGCCTGGCTTTGCGATATGAATGGGAATATATATGTGCGTGTGTGTGTGTGCGTGTGTGTAGTGTTTGAAAACATCAAAAGGGCGGCACACCGTTGCTGTACTTGAGGTTTCTATGCTATATAATATATGTATATACTTATATATATATCCTATATAAATATATACATATATATATATATCTGCCAGCCTTTGAACCAAGAACAGCACACTGACTGGGGAAGGGGCCAATAAAGTGGCAGCATCACATTTGGGTCAAGCCCGACGACACAGAGCAACTTCACAAGGATACGCATGTGGCTGCCAGAGCAGAGAATAGTTCATTAGGCTAATAAGTTTTCACAAAGCAAAGATCTGGGGTGAGAAAGACAACAAATAATGGAGCAGCACCTGGGGCTTCGATTTAGATTACTATGATAATATTTACAACTTGTTGTTGGATTACATTATTGCTCATGCTGGCACATTCATTTATGCACGTTAAGCTAAAAATTAATTTAGATTAAATAGAAAATAATAATGAATAAACTCTTAATACCTATGATTAATTAGGCACATAAATACGATTGTCACAAGCACATAGGGTCCAACGCAAATTGGTTCTTAGTGATGCCAACTGTGGGTGATTGGTTTGAAAAGTAGTTTAGGAATTTGTCAGCATCCTACTGTGCTCTGGGAGAGTATTTTGCCGCCTCCTTCAATGAGGCACGCCTCTAAATGTAACGAGTGTTGGGCAGGGGCAGACGAGGTGTTCCAGAATTTCTTTCGCTTCTGTTTCCTTCCATTTCCTGCAACTGTCGTCTGCTGTGATGCCCATCTGTGAGTTGCAGGAGCGCAGTTGAGTTTTGGTCTACCTATGTGTGTCCTTGGCAGTGTTGTCCCTCTGCCAACCATCCTTTGTTCACAGCTAATGTGGAACTCAACTTGTGAGATATAAACCCCAATTAGGCTTCCTACTTACTGAAAAGAACTTATCCACTCAGTTACGGCTCATAAAGCCAATTCGGAAGTGAAGAAATCTGAACTATGTTTGTCTTTGTCCGACCAAAAAGCTGCCTCAACATCATCGGTCAAGGTCGGTCGCATCAGATGTGTAGAACTAAAGCTAAAGACCTTGGTTAGTTTTCCTATAAATCATATTTTTATTGTGATGGTGAAAATCCAATCTCTTTTGTTTCAAAGCTAAACATTTAAACGACTTTCCGAGCAACGGAAAATAACGCAATACTCTTTATGGAGCTGTTAGTGTAAATGAGTTTGAAAAATAATAATAATAAACAAAACCAAGCAAAGCGTGCTGTTGTGACTAAAATATTTCACTTTTATTTCATTGTACTTTATTTTATCTGCACTTCTATCCGTAAGCCAGCCCGTCAACGAGCACACACCTCTCGTGCACTTTTGCACTTACTTAACGCTCTGCCAGAAGTGCAACCATATAGCACCTGATTCCAGGGACTCATGTGAGTGTAACTGTGAGTGTGGGTGTGGCTGTGAGTGTCTGTTTGTGTGACGAATGTCAACTGCTGAGTGGGTGAGTTGTGTGTGAATGATGTGTGGGGGACACTTGAGCTCTAGTTGAACTCTGGAGTGACTAAACCGCCAGACGCCCTGCGAAATCGACACTAGGGTCGGACCGAGTCGCCCAAACACTCGAAAGCTGCCTAAGCAGCTTACCAGCTTCAATATTGTGGGTTTGGTCCCACTCGTCCCCCGTCGTCTCCTCAAATCGCTCACGACATCAGGAAACAGCAGTTCAAATACTACAAATAGAGCACGTTCCTCTGTCATACTACAAGTATACTACATAGTAGGTACACTCATAGATAAAAAACAATATAAGATACACAAGCAAACGAACAAACAAAAATACATTCAATATTTCATTTCTTACACAAAAGACACCCAAATGCTTATACAGTCAACAAAACGAGAATGTGTTGTAAAACGAATTTCTCAGTGCAATAAAAAATAATAGAATTTCCCACAATTTTTAAAACCATCCCATCAATCAAGTATTTTACGCGCTATATCTTTTTCTTTTGTGCCACTTATTCTAACACTAAAGCATACCGTTTTTAATAAACTCTGCAATTGAATTAAATGAACCTCCTTTTGTGGCAATTAAGTTGTTCTTTAGTTCGAGTTGGCTAAGAAAGTTGAATTACTTCATTACTTTTTAAATTTTGGTTGCGTAAAAATAACAAACAGAAACTCTACAACAGATATTATATGAATTTTAAGTTGTTATCTCTAAACTTAAAGATTAGGTCGTCTTTTTCTTGAACTCCAATTACCATTTGTTTATTTTTTTCTTCAACTACAGAAGAAAGAAATACACCTTTTTGAAACTTTACAAAAAGAAGTCTACTCCTCTTTATATCAGTACAGACCTATTTAAAAGCTATGCACATTTTAGCTAGGTAGTAGATCCGTCTTATCTATCAGCACAATATATGGACAAATGGAACTTCTATTCCGGTTTTAATTTATTTTACTGCGATTCGCAACGGAATTTTGTGAAATTCTTATTTTGGCAATCGCTTGATTTGTTGGCGAATGAAACAAAATTTGTACCTTCCAGTTACAAACTGGTTTTTCTCCTTCCACTTTCTTTCGCGACTCTTTCTTTATCGACATTCGCGCAAAGTTTATTTTTAAAACAATTTTGTTTGTTCTTTGGGTAATTGAGAAAAAAGTGTGCGTTGCATTTGGCATTTACTAAAAAAAAAGGTGAAAAAATGCATCAAAAATACAACACAAAAGGGGGAACTTAAAAATCGAAGAGTGTGGTTTGGGAAGGCAGGCTGACTAGCTTCCAAATAAAAGTATAAGTTATTCGCAATAACAATATCACATTTTATTATTTTAGAAAATTAGTATAAGCGATATTTTTCGCTTAACCTTCTATTTTTTTTTGCAATTTTTTCTCCATTTCACAATTTTGTTTTTTTGTCATTAGACAAAATTTGGGAAAACTAGGAAAACTAGATAAAGGTTCATTAAAATTGCAATTTTTCCAACAATAAGCTTCTTATCAGTTTATCAGAATATTTCTATTTGTATATAGTCCAGGGTGTCATAAAACTGATGAATATATTTTGTGTTACGTGATAAGATTTCCAAGTCTATCAGTCGGCTTATCAGTCGAAACAAATTACAAATAGTACGTTGCGGCAATATCGTTAGTAACGTTTAAAATCTACATACTATACATAGTATTCATGTCTACTATACATATTTCGGTTGACAATTTGGAGTGCAAAAAATGATATTCGAAAATAAAGATGAACAACATCGCTCTATTCATACTCTACATTTAAATTGAACCTTTTAGAGCAGTGACAAATGCATATAAAACATTTAGCTCTAAGAATTAGTCCTCGACTCAAATTGCTTTTGTTTTGATTCAGATTCTAGTTTAAGGATAAACTACGCAGCTAAAGTAGATTTCCGAGTACGACATTAATATCTAATTATAATATTTAAGAACAATTTGAGAGTTACTTGAACAAGTCAATTATTTTGCAGAGTTGAAAAAAATATATTATATTCAACACCAAACATATTAACATAAAGATCTGTTTATTATTATTCATCGATTAGATTATCTTTCTTTACGTTGTTATAGAATGCCCTCGACTATTAATTTCTTACCCTTTAGCACGTAGTTTCATAGAAGACCTATGCGGTTAATGAAAGGAGAGCTTTTGGTCCGTTTAAAATAATCATTCTTCTATCATATATAGCTACTTGTATAAGTCGGTAGCCTAATCTGTAGATTGTCTATAGCTACACAAATGATGTATGTATTATGTAGGGTTTGTATATAGTGTAAGTAAAAACGTGTTATAGATCATACATATATGATCGGCAGGACAAAACAAATCGATATAAACATGTCCGTCGTCCATCTGTTCGACTGTATGAACGTCGAGAACTTTTGAACCATAACAACTAGGGATAATAAACTTGGTTGACTTGTCTTATCCATATGCAGAGCAAGTCTATACAAACTATACAAACCATGAAGACATCTTAACCAATTCTGGTAGCTATGAGCTTTGTATAGTGCTTCACCATAACCGGAAGCCATAGGAACGATCCGTGCAACAAAATGTATTTCATTTGAATGGCTGTAGGGAGAAAAAAGGTACACAAGAGTCGGGCTAGCACAAGTTTTATGTTCTACTGGCTTGTTTTAGGGACGTTTGATTGTAGAATTTTGTTGAGTGTATGCCATGGTACCTGACTCTTGCGGCTTCTATTGTTTATTGCCATCAGACAACAGATATATGTATGTTTTTACGAAAGTGTTTGTTTGTTTGATTTGACGCCAGAGTATCCGTTTATTCAACAATATTTGTTCTGTCATTTTTTAACCTCAACCCATCTCTGTTCTCTTTTTGTTTTTCATATGCAGCTATGACGGAGGAAATAACTGGCAATTGGAGCTATTATGTGTACATATCACTAACATTGGTTCCAGTCTATTTGGCATTTCAGCTCATTAAATTTTTGGGCTGGCGACTATTCGTGAACAACTGAGCAAATAAAGAGCAAATAACTAGCGAGAGTATTGAAGAGAAGCAGCGGCCCCAGGCCCAGGCAGGAGACAAGCAGCCGGGAGGAGTTCGAAAAGGTGCGTCGTAATAGTTATATAGTCAGTTGATAGAAGCAGTTGCACGTTGCGGTTGTCAGTGGAATGCACGGCAGTGGCAGCAACAACCCAAACAACACTTCAGGCAGTCAGTCACTCACGCACACCACACACACTCAAGTCAGTCAGAGAGTCAGTCATTCATTCAGTTAGTCAGCCAGCTAGACTGCCAGACAGCCAGACTGCCAGGCAGACAGCCGACAGCCGACAGCAGAAATAATTTCAAAACTATTTAAATATGCTTATGGCTCAACTTTTTCACTTGCAGGCAAATTGCAAATCGCGCGCAGCAGACACAACGCTTCGCAGTGGGGACGAGGGGCAGACAGAAGCACGAGCAGAGGAAGCAGCATCTGTTGGCGCCATTGGATCGCTGGCGAAGGGAGGCAACTAACTAAGCAGGCAACCAGCCAACGAACCAAGCCATCTATCCATCCATCCATCCAACTATCTATCTATCACAATCCACTTTGGCTGGGAAAGTTTTGTGAAGTGGCGGCTGTTGAGGAGATTTTTCAGACGCAACGCGTGCAATCCTTTCAAGCAAAATAATGCGCCGCATGTCATAACAAAGGGAATAAAATAAAAAAAAATTGCCTAAGTAAATATGTTTAAAATGCAATAAAAACAACAGTAGTGGTGGAACAAAAAGAGGCGATAACCGCATAAAAATAAAGGACAGCGCCAAAGCTCAACATTGCTCCTAACAGCTGTTGTGAGCATTGTGCAAACAAAAGCGAGGAAATGCAAAGCAATCAACGTCATCAGCAGCAGCAGCAGCAGTATCAGCAGAAGGAGCAGCAGAAGCAGGATCAGGAGTACAGTGGCTGCCGACGCAGACGAAGTCATTGCGGTGGCATATCACAACAGCAACAACAACACGCCGCACAGCTCTAAGCAAGTCAAAGCGCCAAAGACCAAACACGAGCCCCAGAGACCGAGCAAAAAAAATACAGAAAAAAGAAAGCAACTCACTCAAAAAAAAGAGGAGAAATGAAATAAAAGTGAAGCAAAGCCAAAAAAAAAAAGAAATAAACAAAAAAAACAAAAAAAAACACAGAAAATACTGAACGGCCATCAACGACAGGCAACGCATCAGGAGCAGGAGCAGCAATCCCCATCATCATCATCATCATCAGCAGCAGCATCACAAGTCCAAGTTACAGCTGGACCGGACGCAACGTTTTGTGCAGTCAAGTGTGCGTGTGTGTGTGTGTGTGTGGGTGTGTGCGTCAAAAGAAATAGCATCCGGGAATAGGAAGGAACTGCTGAAGGATCAAACCCACGCTCGCACTTGCAGTGGAGAGTGGCTGTCGCACTGGCAGTGGCAGCCATAAGTGAGTCAAACGCAAGAAACTAATTTACATATTTAAGCTTTTGGCAAACGAAGCAGGGCAAGGCAAAAGCAAAACCAAAACCACTCACTAGACAGACAGACGGACGGACGGTCGGACGGCACTCAGAAAGGTGTTGGTCCTAAATAACCGCCTCCTGTGCTGCGCAATCATCAGTGTGTCATACCAGAAAGAAGAGACCCATACAAATCAAAAAGCAGTTAACTACCAAATTCAGAGCCACCTACCTACCGACCTACCTACCTGTAAACAAAATACAGCCAAGCAAGCGACAACAACAAGTAGCAACAACAAGACTACTGGCTAAAGTACATTAAAAATCGGAATATACCTAGGCGGGCCAACTGGCAAAAGGGTCGGAAAGGATACCCAAAATCTACCGTGCAATCAATAAACCAATATAAATAGGCAAACACAAACAGATAAATAAAGCTAAAAATAAAAAGAAATCGAGTGAGAGGCACGGGAGAGGCAGAAAGAAGAAACTCCGCCTTGTCATCGAACATATTGCAAATCAAAAAGCAGTTAGCTACAACACTCGAGACACACGCACACACGTGTGTGTACAAACATACACACATACATACGAATATATATACATATATATAGCCCATTCAATATGCGTCTGCCCTATCGCAATAAAAAAGTCACCCTTTGGGTGCTCTTCGGCATCATCGTTGTCACCATGTTCCTATTCAAATTCACTGAACTGCGGCCGACATGTCTATTTAAGGTTGATGCGGCAAATGATTTGCCATCCCAGATGGTACGAGTTGAGGTACGTATTGCAGTAATCGTATACGTAATCGTTGTTATTGTTGTTATGTCGTTCCCATTCCTTCCCCAAGTATGCAAGCATATCCCCTCTACACACACACAGAAACACACACACATACACATGTACAGTCAAATCCCAATAATCCGAGAAGAAAATCCACATTTCAAATCTGGCATTGTCTAGTTGAAAGGAAAACGTGAAGTTTAGCATCAAATTATCTGCCATTAAGTCTCATTTATTTTTGCTTTATGCTACTTGTTTTTAATCCGATGTGTTCTTTATTTCCCCCTTCCAATCCAAATACCGTACAAATCGCTTTTAACTCAAGCTCGATTTATACCATAATACTGTAATCAATAGAGCCAATTTAAGAAGTTAGGCTTCACAAGATTTAGGCATAATATTTGAGTCGCTTGATAAAAGAAATATTGCATTTGATAAATTATATACTGAATCTACTTGTATACTAATTTAGAGACAAAGATGTCCGAACATAGCTTATAAAGGTTATATTTCGCTTTTAATTTCAATCAGTATTATTGCCTATTTCCACACAACCAAACTAATCAGATTGCGTTCCTAATCCAATCCAGAGACTACAAAAAATATGTAGTGTATAGAGACAGAACCAACTTTATTAAAGATAGGAATGATTGGCACAACAAACTTTATTTTAGTTTAAAACTGTAGTGACGAAATGAAGGGTACAGGGTATTCAAAATGGACTTGGACTTGGAAGAATTTAACGTTCTACTCTTTTCCTTTTTGTAACTAGGCAATGTCTTTTAGATACTGTGGAACCAAGTATGCTGTTTCATTTATTTTTAATATTTAGAACTGCAACATTTATTTTAATTAAATTCCGACCGTTAGAAAAATTTCATAATATATATTCCCACTACCCGATAGACATTTTAAATGCACTGACGGCCACATCATTCATTGAGTTGTTTCGAAAACACAATTAATGTCTTCTGCAAACTGTAGAATACGTTGAAATATTCCTGTTAAATTTTGTTGTCATATTTAAGTCAAACATCCTTATCGAAAACCATCTTCCTTAATCTCATCGTCAGTAAATTTCACTTTTCAAACTAATGCCTAATATATTCATATATCACTGAATATGTCGACAAGTACACTTTTATTCACATTATTTAAACAAATTTTTCAAAATTGTGCCCCAACCGTAAAAGTACTTTTAAAAGTCATCGTCCAACAAATTATTTACAAATTTCCTTAAAGTGTCTTTCAAAAACCTCAACAAATGTTTGGAAAAAGATAATTACAATTGTTAAGCAAAAACAATAGACGAATGGAAAATGAATTCCACGAAACATAAACCAAAAAATATTGTCGATCTTAAAAATCTGAAATGTTAAGTTCGATTCTTATTGAAACAAGTGCGAAATTCTTGAAATATATTAATTAAATGGAGCACTGACTTCTCTAACAGATATATTCCTCATAGAACACAAAACAAATTTTCTTATGATATTGTTATTGTTTAATTAGAAACTAAAAACATATGCTTAATAAGCTAAAGCTAGGCCCAAATGCATCTTAATGTCATTTTTTTCAGTGCAGACATTAGGCAGAAAAGAAACTTTAAAAGCATAACAGCATTTTTAATGAAATTTTCAAATAATATGATTCTGTTACTGATCGATCCTTTAAAGCCTATATAAAATAATGACGCTTGACGTTTGTAATAAATTTTCTGTACACATGGATGAGACAAATCCACATACGAAGTTTGCAGTTCATAGCTACAGTTGAAAAGTTCTCGATGCTCATACAGAAGGACATGCCTATGTCGACTCGTCTTATTATGTTGAACACACCTTCTGCTGCCTTTTACGCGCATTTTTTGCATTTTGTCTACAAATAGCGAGAAATAAGTACAAAAGCAGTCGAAATAGGACGTTTTTGAATTCCCAGAATTCGACATTAGAAAGCAACAAAACATCTACCATATGCTACGCTAACTAGAGTTTACTGTACTATATATGTATAGTATATGAATAAACAGGAAAGCAATGGGGTAAGCACGCAACTCGAGTTTATTTACACTCGAGCGCATGAGTTTATGTCCAAGCACTATGCGACAACGTCGGTCTTAGATGACTGACTGACTCTGCTTCTGATAGAAGCGAAGGGAGAGACAGACTTACTCGTACATATATACTGGTCGTATGTACATACGTGCTGGTGCATACCATGATTGCAATGATAAATTACATAACACTGTAGTAGCGCCAAAATGGGGGGGTTTCAAGCTTAAAAGCTAAAGACCATAAAACGAAACACTGGCAACAAAAAGCAGGGGGCAACAAGAAACAAAAAAAAACAAAAAAAACAACAAAAAACAAAAAAGGATAACTATGTAATTTCATGTTTGGTGCACACACGCGACCGGCTGCTCGTTATGCAAAGTCATTTCAACGGGACCGTGCTGTTCTGGTCGGGACAGGTCAGGTCAGGTCAGCTTTCACACGCACACATACTCACACACACATATATATATACAAGTATAGACAATTATAGTTAATGGTAAAAGGCCGGTCAGGCAACCAGAATGTGCTGGCCTTAACACAAGCTTAGTTGAACCCACTAGGAAGAACTGCGCTGTCATCACATCATTCCAACAAGGATAGTCTTTTATTAGCTGACACTATCCGTATGTTATTAATCTCTTCCCATTCCTACGATTCGGCTGTAGTTGTAAAGTTGTAGTTGTAGTTTGCAGCAGTTTGTTTTACAACTTTGCAAAAGACTTTGATTCTAATTGCTGCAGAAAAATTGCTGAGGACAAAAACGGAGATTTAACAGTGAATGCCACATCAATTGAAATACTTTTGTGATTTTAAATTAAGCTGAAAACGCTGCTTCTAATTCCCTCGTTAAACTTAGTTTTTTTTTTTTTTGTGATAAGCTTGTTTGTCTGTATGAACGCTAAGAGCTCAAAAAGTATTATAACTAGATTAGCAATTGTTAATTAGTCCTATAGTGGAAAGGCTTATGTTTTTCTTAATCTTAATGCAGTTACTTTTGCGATTTAAGACGTAGCTGGAAGCCCCGACTCAAATTATCTCTTCAAGTTTTCTTTTCTGGAGATAAGTTGTCCGTCTGTATAAACGCAAAGTATGTGGGAAATATAGTATAACTATTATAGTATATTGGTAGCTTTGTTTGTCTGTATGAACGCTGAGAGCTCAGAACGTATTCAGACTAGAGTAGCAGTTGGCACTAAACCCAATAATGGGTAAGCTTCTGTTTTTCTTATTTCCAATTGAAATACTTTTGTGATTTAAAATTTAGCTGGAAAACCTGATTCAATTTCCTTCTTTAAACATTGTTTCTTTTTTTTTGCGGCACTCGACGCTTTTGCCTTAAGCCTGGAGACGAGGCGTGCGCTTTTGAAAACAAACGTCTTGCGCCTGCATTATCAACGGCCATATGATGCCAGGCGAGGAGCAGGACAGCCAGACAGCCAATCCTTGCTGGCGTTGTCATTTTTCAAGCAGATTACGCCCAAACATACATACATACATACATACATCTATATATGTATATGTATGTATTTATATAAGAACACGGATAGATAGAAGCGATGAGAGATGGGAATATAGGAGCTGAGAGAATTGGCGCAGCTTTGGCGCTAATGCAAATGCGTTTGTTGTTGCTACGCATAATCCTTGCGGCAAACGCCGCCACAATAAGCACAGTTTTAGGCGCCTTCACATTATGGGCTCAGGCCTCGGGCTCTGAGCCAGTCAGCCAGCTACACACTTTTCATTTTGCATAACGTGTGGACGGGACGCGCGACTAGAGAGGGGAGAGAGGGGGTTGGTGAGGCAGGGGAAGGGCAGAGGCTGATGGCAAATCCTTTAAATTGACATTAATGCTACTTGTGCGTCAAAAGTTGAGCGGTCTGGGCGGGAAGAAGTGTCCTTCAGTAAATTTCAATGCGCCTACACAGCACACCTGTCCATGCATGTGTAGGTATGTGTGTGTAGGTGTGTCATGCAAACACCCACTGAAATTGAAATTCAGCTGCCAACACGTCAGCGCCATCATCATCGTGCTCGTCATCATCATCATCATCATCGCCATTGTCGTCATCAGCAGCTGCCTGCAACTTTTCTCTAATTTCATTTTTTTTTTTTTTTTCACACCCCACCATTTGGTTCTAGCGAGCCCAGACCAGACCAGGCCAGACCAGCCCTCCCTCTCCCTCTCTCATATAGTTGCTAAGCACACCCGCACTCTCTCTCTCTCTCTCTGCTTATCATTGTCTCTCTTGTGTTCTCTCTCTCTTTAGAAATACCTCACAGATGACAATCAACACGTTTATTCATACAACCGAGAGATGCCATTAATATTCATAGGCGGTGTACCAAGATCTGGAACGACATTGATGCGCGCCATGTTGGATGCGCATCCCGATGTGCGGTAAGTTGGCTTTCCCCATTACCCATTACCCAATTTACCACTTACCATTGCTGCTCCTCCTGTTGTTTGCCAATGTCCTTCTTGTTGCTGTGGGCTCAGCCACCATTTTTTGTTGTTCTTCTTTTTTTATGTGCATATTTATTATTATTATGTATGTATGTATTTTGTTTAGTCTTTACCCACCAGTCGGGGCACCTACGCTCTGTCTACGTGCGTGCGACCCATCATTTGTCTGTGTCCCATTCATTTTGTAGATGACAGACCCCCTGGCCCTGCCCCTGCCCCTGCCTCTGCCCCACTGTCCACCCCATTCCCAGTGTCCCACAAATAAGCGCTGGGCAGGGGCTTAATGTTTACCAAAGTTTGGGGCCAAGGATTTTTGGTATGATTTGTGTTTTTTGTGTTTTCAATTTCAGGTGGACTTCTCCCCCACTCGCCCGCTAAGTTATTGTGTCCTACGACAAAGAAATTGTCTTTATTTTTAGATTTTTATTACGAGTATTATTATTTTCACAATAGCCGGGCTAATTAAAAAACGCACAAACTAAAATGAGCATCGCCAGGGAGGCTGACAATTAAAATCAGCAGCCTTACAAAATTTGAGACATGTTCAATAACAATAGAGAATGTTGGAGACGAACAAGCCCGACAATGAAATACCCTGGACCCTAAATGAAATTCCTTCCCAGGGTCATTTCTTACAATAGACCGATCACATTTTAAATAGAGATAGGGACTTACAAATAAATGCCATATGTACAAAGTTTAGTTCAGATAGTGCTATAACGGAAACAGTTGAGCTAAGTTATAGGTTATATAGGTGTTTTGGTTTTTATAGGTATGCTTTCATACCGGGCAGTATTGCCAATTAATTATGTTATTTTGACAACCTCGATTTTTGGTAGCAAAGAACCTCCTGCTTCTCAGTGCTGGGTAATGACAGAGAAGCCTATCTACGCCCTCTATAGCTTCTAATATTTTGAATCATTGAATGCGATGATAAGTCTGGCGGCACGATCCTTTAATCCTTTTTCGTTTGAGAAGCTTCGTTGTTGTCCAGCCTTTCTTGAACACACAGATTAGTACTTTACCAGAGACGCTGATTTGCTGGATTATCTCGTTAAGAAATCTACGGCAGTTATCTAAATGGGAATCAACTGCGTTCAACGACGCTTAGCCGGAGTATATACTATGTATATAGCTGTCGATAGTTTCGATAGATGTCGCGGTAACTTCGACCTGGGTTACGGGAGTCAGGTCTGTAGAGTAGATTTCTTCTCTGACTCTTCCTCTTAGATTTGAGCCATTCCTAAATACGTCGACGGAAGGGGAAAAAATCAAATAACCTCGTGTATTATTCAGGCGGACGAACGGACATTTCTAGATCGATTTGTCTCATCATGTTGCTTCAGAGTATAACTTATGGGCTCAAGAATCTTGAGTCAAGATGCTTCCTTCTGGTTGTTACATGCTTTGCACTAGAGTCGGTAATATTTGTTGACCTTCGACACAGTTCTATCACCATGGCTCTATATTTGGCCTGATTTGCAATGGATTATATGAAGTTGCTATAGATGTTATAATAATCCTCCCTCTTCTAAAAGTCCTTTCATTTACAGATTAAGAAAAAAGCTGAACATCTCTTAAACACACTTGCTAAACAGCACTCTGTGGCTCATTGAATAGATCTGCTGGAGAACTTGCCAAGTCTGAGCTAAATCTAAAATAGCGCACAACAAAATCTGATAAAGCAGAACGAGTATAATGCGATTTTCGAAAAGTTCGTAGTAGAGTGTTAAATAATTGAGAATCAACGTAAATGTTCCGTAATTTTACAAATGCCTGTCGCCCGAGCTCACATTTTCAAACATTGTGTGCCATCATCTCGTAATTTTGACGCGATTTTTCGTTTACTTGCCATTGGGCGATACATACTATATACATATATATACTTGTATGTATGAGTGTATAACGTGTAGGCATTACATTATAATTTACGTGTCTATCTGGCTGCCAACTCATAGCCATCATGGGAGGCCTGTGACTGTGCTTGTGCCTGTGCTCGTGCCCGTGTCCTTCGTCCCTTTGACACTCCCCGCTGGCCATTGCCTGTCACAACACGAATTAGATTATTAAGTTTTCGTTACGCATGAGTAATTAGCCACGAATTTTTGCGCTGCACAAAGATCGTGTTTGGCCTCCGCTCTGTGTAGATTTTCATCAAACATTTCCATGGCTGCCTTCATGCTTCTTTTTTTCCCCCCATTTCAGTACCCATTTTTTGTTTTTGTGCTTTCTGTGTTTCGCTGGCGCTTATTTTATTAACAATTTGCCTTTTTGTAGGCGTGTGCGAACGAACTTGCCTTCTTTCTTTTTTATTAAATATATATGTGTATGTATGTATGTATGCATGCTGTTGTCTGGTACAGCGCAATTTCCGCTATTTAAAAACTTACTTCCGTTGCCATAAACTGTAGTGTAGTGTGAAGGATGCGGGCGAGCTGAATGGTTGTAGAAGAGTCTGCCAGATATATGTATATACATACATATATACTCGTATATGTATGTAGGTAGTACATCTGAGTACATCTGATGGAAGCCAGTTCTATGGGCTGGCTTTTGCATATGACATAAAAAAGATATACATACTTACATACATAAGTGATGTGCATATAGGTGCATGTCGGCTTTTAGGTGCGCATAGGTAGTGGTAGTGGCTGCTCCCGGGTAACCTGTCACCTTGCATTGTGTTTGACAGATGTCAGACAGAGAGATAGACAGACTGGCAGACAGACAGGCGTGTCAGGCAGCACAGCCATGTGACATGTTGCAGTTATAAAGTTTACATTTTAAAGTTACACAAAATGCTAGATTATGACTGTCATGATATTTGCAAAGCGCAGCAAATGACTTTATGATACGACTACTTCATACATTCATACACAGAGAGAGAACCTGCTGGCTTTTGACCCGAGTGTCGCCGCAATTTGCATTTCCCGCTGTGTAACAGTGTTTGCTTTGCTCTAGCCTTTATCCAGCTTTTGTTCAAAATTTTGCCATTCAAATTGGGTCGTCGTTGTAATAATGCCTTGAGTTCGCAGCTTCATCTAAGACGTTACAATTCTGCTGCCCAACTAAATGCCACACAGAAATTGTGAAGCTACTTTTCGGGTGATGTAACTAGATAGCGGCATCAACGAGTATTAAATTAATGAAATGGCTTGTATTAGAATTTCAGAGATGCCTCTACTTTTGTCTCTATTTGGCTTTGATTTTAGTACAAAAATTAAATTGGAAAGAGTCAAAGTACATGCAAGAAAGTCTGCAGGCAAATGTATGTAACAACTCTATTGATATACGAGTAAAATAAGCATGATGAAACGACTCTATATCGGTCCGTCCGTCCTTTCATCTGTTCGACTGTATGAACACCGATTTCTTTGGAGCCACAACAGCTAGGTGCAACAAACTTGATATGTACACTTGTCTCATCCATATGCAAAGCAAGTTTATTACAAAATGTGTATAGCTTCTTTATTTTATTTAGCTGTTATACAAAAGAGAGGTGGACAAATCGCTCTTAGTAGGATAATGAATTTGTTTATAAATATATCTGAAGCAAGCCTGTTAGCTATTTATTCTGGCTCATTATATTATGAAATTTCAAAAGAAATCGGCATACTATATCATATATCTGCCCTATTATTTGATTGGTATAGATAATGCTAGAGTCAAGCCTGGTCCAACTTGTCGTTTTCCAATGAAACCACTCAACGTTTTATTTAAACGAAGAGCAAAATATCCAGCAGTATTAAAGGAATTTTCTGTATAACTATATACTCGTACATACATACAAGCATTCTTATTACATTTCCATTGTAATTTGCTTTATCCATAAATCGAAACAAGAATCAATGCTGGACTATGCAGCTGGCTTCGTTAGTTCGTTGCTTCGTTTGCGTTCATATCCTCGTCCTGACTGACCCACTTACATGGGATGCTTAAATGTAGCCAAAGAGCCAAAGCTATAATTTAATTTCCCGCATAGTTGTTGGGGGAGGCCACGAACCATTACGAGTATGTACAGCTAAGATGAAGTTAAGGACCAAGCCAACTAGAGTTACTAAATAGATATATATGCTGTTGCTTCTTTTTTTTTGCTTTTGTTTTTGTTTCCGCCTTTGGCGCACATCGCGACAAAGTTATGGCATGGCTTCCTGTTCTGCCACTATCCCCTTGCCGCTATTCCCCAGTCCCTTTCTCTGTCTCCGTCTCTATCTATGTCGGCGTGTCTCTGTTTTTCCTCATCAAGCCATTGTATGCACATGTGGCAAAGGCAGGCATTTATATCGAGAGCGGGAGGTTCGAGTTCTGCCCATTTCAGCAATGCTATATCAAACAACGGAGTTCTTTTAAACATTGTCTGCTTTCATATTCTCTCTTTCCCCCCAACACACATACACACACACACACACACACACACACAATGCATGGACACAGTTGCGGGCAGGAGACGCGCGTCATACCGCGAATTCTGCAGTTGCGCTCACATTGGCTAAAGTCCGAAAAGGAATCGCTGCGCCTGCAGGAGGCTGGCATCACCAAAGAGGTCATGAATAGTGCCATTGCACAGTTTTGCCTGGAAATCATAGCAAAACATGGCGAACCGGCGCCACGTTTATGTAACAAGGACCCATTGACGCTGAAAATGGGCTCCTATGTAATCGAACTGTTTCCGAACGTAAGCGAACACAGACATTCCATTACTTTCTCCCCCACCACTCTGATGATGACTAACACCTAACTCCGTCGCTCTTCTCTCTCCCCAAACACATCTCTGGCTCCTCGCTCGCCAACAGGCAAAATTTCTATTCATGGTACGGGATGGACGAGCCACAGTTCATTCGATTATCTCGCGCAAGGTGACAATCACCGGTTTCGATTTGACCAGCTACCGGCAGTGTATGCAGAAATGGAATCATGCCATCGAGGTGATGCACGAACAGTGCCGGGACATTGGCAAAGAGCGCTGCATGATGGTAAGTACTGTTGCACACCCAAATAGTGAAACACTCGAGGCACTCCGAAGTCACCAAACCAAAGCAAATCAGAACACCCCGCCACACCTCAATTCACAAGTCACCTCGTTTCGTCAACTCTTCTATTTCAGGTTTATTACGAACAGCTTGTATTGCATCCGGAGGAATGGATGCGTAAAATATTAAAATTCTTGGATGTGCCATGGAACGATGCAGTCCTGCATCACGAGGAGTTCATCAATAAGCCCAACGGTGTGCCGCTATCCAAGTAAGCATAATCCACCAGAGTTGTGTACCTTCCCATCAAATATAAACTTAAGAAATGCTTCACTAAAGTTATTAACTTAAGAAATGCTTCTCCAAATTTGTTGCTGTGTTCCGACCCTAGAATGAAGAGCACACTTAAAATATAACTAGAAATTAAAGAAAAGTTCAGACTGCAAAGTAAACTTAACTTAACCTTACTTAACTTCACTTAAAAACTAACATGCAGTTTTTAAGCATCTCAGCAAAATATAAAATATTTGCCATATAATAACATATATCAGCTCATCGTATTCGTAAGACCACCGCTTGCTAACGTTCCTCTTCTAGTCTAGTGTTTAATGTAGTTTAAAAATGCCGACAAACCTTGGGACTTGCAAATACAGTAGAGAATACTAAAAAACTTTAGAGATAATTGGCTTTACCTTAAGCGAGTTATACGATAACAAAATGTTTTGGAAGTTTTCGAAGGCAAATACAAGTAGTAATGGAGACAGAGAAAGTTAGGAAAGGCAATAAAATTTAAATATTTAAAGCTTATTATAAAATTGAGCTTAAATGAAAATATTTTCTTTAATTGGATTTCAGAATATTGTTGCCAAAACAATTATAAGAAATAAAAAAGTTAATGCACCCAAAACAAATATCAAATAAATAAAGTTCTTAAGCTTCATTTTAGTTTTCTGCACCTTCAAAATCAAATGTGCTTTTAATTTAAAAAAAAGCATTTTAGTTTCTCCAAAATGTTTGAAAAATGCTTCGTTAAGTGCAATTAGAACACAATTCAAATGAAAAGTGTAGTCTTTTACTTAAACGCTTCACCCCTGGATAAAAAAAATTGGCTAATCAAATGGAAAAGCAACTCAAAAATGCGAGCATCTACACTAAATACAAACTTGTGCAAATCAAATGTAATCAAAATTAGAAACCGCACACCTTTAGGTTTAACATTTGTTGGCTTTCTGCCTCCGCCTCTGCCAAAAATAATAATACAATAAAAAAAACAACAACTGAACAAAATTCAGATGCATAAAGTATAGAAATAAAATCATTGGTAGAGTTAACAAAAAAATACTTGAGAGACAAATTTGTACATTTTTTTTTTCAATTGAACATACAAGTAAAACAGTTGAAATAAGTAACAGCACACTTTTAGACTTCTTTTTACGGTTTTATTAGCCTTTGCCAGGCTCTAAAATAAGTTGTAAAAATTTAATAAAATCAGGCACATTTAATATTTGCAAAGCAATTGTTGAATATTTGCGGCAAACATTTCATTTCTCTCTCCAAATGGGCAAATAGGCAAAATGGTAGAAATTTGAAAGTAAAATGAACAACAGCATGCTTTTAAGTTTCTCTATCGATTGCAGCCTTAAAAATAATTGATTTAAAATTCAATAAATGCAGAAAATCTAACAAACAATTCAAGCAGCATAAAAAGCTACTGGCTTGCCTGGCGTACACAAATTAAATAGGCAATAGCATACTTTTGGATTCCACTTCCCGATTTCCCTGTCTATGCTTAAGAATAATATTTTGTTTTGTTATACTTGAAAACTATCTTAAATG
Organism: Scaptodrosophila lebanonensis; assembly: GCF_003285725.1. Classification (NCBI taxonomy): domain Eukaryota; kingdom Metazoa; phylum Arthropoda; class Insecta; order Diptera; family Drosophilidae; genus Scaptodrosophila; species Scaptodrosophila lebanonensis. The sequence goes on along the minus strand of NW_022060566.1, from coordinate 4,506,658 downwards.
AAAAAGGAAACCAACAATTATACGAAAATGCCAAACAATGTAGTTAAGAACCAATTAGTCCGGAATAGACCGCGCATAGCTCTAATAAAAAAGAAAAATGCAACTTGAATGAAGCTTTGCATTGCTAATCGCTGTGATACTAATATGAATATATCTGTTTGTGTATTTGTCTGAATACAGAGTGGAGCGCTCATCGGATCAGGTCATCAAGCCTGTAAATTTGGAGGCCTTGTCGAAATGGGTGGGACAAATGCCCAACGATGTGGTGCGAGACATGGCAGACATTGCACCGATGCTGTCTGTGCTCGGTTATGATCCGTATGCAAATCCGCCGGACTATGGTAAGCCAGATGCTTGGGTGCAGGACAATACGTCTAAGGTATGTGCAAATAAAACGAACACGAACACAGACACAGCTACGCATGCAACTCACCTGTGCATATGTTTAATTCCACTTCTGTTCTTTGCTTACTTCCCCTTACTTCCCCTATGTGCATATTGTAAAAATGTCAAGGAAGCATGGCACAGGCCAGCAACCACACAAGGGAATCCCCAAATCCCATATTTTGTATGGGTGTGTGTGTGTGTTTGTTTGCTTGTGTGTGTCCATGTGTGCTGGCTTGCCTCTTCCTTTTCCTTTTCCTTTTTTTGACCATTGGCACTTCTTGCTCGCACGAGCATTTCCTTCGAATTGCTTCTACTCTGCCTCTTTCCCCCTTTTTGTTTTCACATTTGATTATGTGTACGTTTGTGTTTGTTTGTTTGTTTATTTTTGCACGCGCCTTTACCTTTTTTAATCACGCACTTGATATCATACAATACGTTCTATATTTAAACAGACTTCAAAATGCACAAAACAAGAAACAGACATATCGCTGGCAAAGCTATGTTGAATAATATACCTAAGCTATTAGATTGTGAAAAATGTTCCAATTTTAGAGATTTTATTATTATTTTTCCTACCATTTAGATTTAAGTTTCTTTGGCCACTTAGAGTGGAGAGCGTATGCGCAGGATTTGTTTAAAAAGATGTTAAGAAAATGAATAAATTGTTGAAGGAAGTGATTGCATATGTAACATATTTAGTTAAATCTCAATGACAGATATGTACGTATAAATAGTTTCTGCTGAAAATATTTTATTTGTTTGTTTTCTAAAATGACTAAAAACTTTGAGAAGTTATATGGCACGCACTTCTAAAAATCGTTTTCGTTTAAATTAGTTTGCAGTTTAGTTGCGCATTTTTAGTTGATTCTTATAATCAAAGGACTAGCACTGGGCAAAAATTAAATAAAGTCAAAGCAGTATTACCACTGTATAGAAATTGAGAAAATGAAATACTTCCACAAGATGCATAATTGTTTCGAAATTTTGAATTTGTTTTTGATAGTAGCTTGAGAAACGGACTCTTTGTCCGTAGGTTTGGTGGGGACTGAGAAAAGTGAAGAGTTTCGCGATAGAAATAATTTAAAGCATACTTTTAGGCAGCCGGAAAATCTTCGCAAAGACAAGAAATTTTGAAGGCGAACTTGAATATAAACTTTTGCTTTAATTAACTCTTAATGTGACGCTTTGAGAATGTTTCGCGAGTCTGTCAGACGTATCTGTGCTATCTAGTGTATATATGTATAAATGTATGTATTATAGATTTAAGTTTATTTGTATATTTATTTTGCTACGCACTGCCAAACACCGTTGTGACTATAATTACCACTATTTTTTTTAAATTTGTTCTAGGTTATGATTGTTCATTTGTGACGATTTATTATAGTCACTTGTTGTTGCGTTTGTTTTTATTGCCAGTACTACTATACTATTTGGCTTACGTTATCATGGCAACATATGCATGTACATGCGACTGTATTTATCAATTATATGCGACCGCCATTTGTTGTGCCTTAAATGGTTTTCAAATTGGTTGGCAGCATGTTTATTTCATCACCAAAGCGTTCATATCACATCTATGCAATGCTCTACCAATTCATGGCAAAAAAAAAAAAAAAAAATTGAAAAATGAAAATTACAAAATAGCATCGGGAGGTGAAAAAGAAAATGCATTGCTAGTTAAATATGCATGCATGTTCATTTCCCGTTTGCATTGAGGCCCCGGGACAACTCGTATTCAAATTTCAATCGGAATCGGAATCGCGAGCGCTTTGCGGCATTTCCATTTTCAGTTTTTTGCGGTATTTTGCCAAACCAAACAACAGTTGGGCAAATATTGGTTTTGCAGCGGATGAGATGAAAATGTTGTGCCATGTATTGCATCGGGAAATTAGGTTGGGGAAGGGAATATACATAAGTACATATGTATGTATGTCTATGGATATAAATGTATATATATATATATATATATTATTATTAATATGCAGTGCATATGGGGAAAAAAGGTGTCCATTAGGGACAGCCAATTGATAGATTGGATAGATATGTGTATATACATACATACGTATATACATATATGTAAGTAAACACAGATATTAGCAATTAACATGCAAAGTAACCGCACAACTATGTGGTGTGCTAGTTTTTCACTCCCCTACATTACACAAATGCCCATCTGTCTATCTGTCTGTCTGTCTGTATGACCTCGACAACTGCTGCCTCAAATTACCATCAAATTAATTAGCTTCAGCTGTTGACCTCCAGTCGCACTGCTCTTCTCTGTTAGATTGCTACAGACATGTCGGCTCCCCAACTCCCCAGCAACCCACTTGCCAGCTTCATTACTGGCAACATTTTATTCGCGCTCTCATCATAAATTAAATGCCTTCTGCTGCCAACTCTAATGCAATGAATTTCTTTCTGTCAGCACCAGCGGCGCCCGTCTCTATGCAACACTTTCTGTAATTGAAAAAAAAAAGAAGAAACGTTTTCAATTTCTTCAACTACTTGTATTTACATGAATTTTCATAATAAACTGTTAATACCATTTGGCGCAAAAGAAATTACAAACAATAATTCAAAAGCTAATCAGTTTGTTAATTAATTTAAATATGAATAGTTTCTTTCGCTTAAGACGCTTTATGAATATACTTGTGTCATTACTTTTCCTAGCCTTCGAAATGGATATAATTGCGAAAATTTGAGCTTAGATGTAAAGCAAACTGTTTTTAATTAATACACTGTTCTTGAGTTGCAAGATATTTTTTCTCATGCTTGCAAAGGAGTGTTTCTTCTCTTTTTTATTTGATATATTTCCAAATAAAACACTAATCAGATTGTAGAGCTTCTTTTTTAATTTTTTACTGATATCTTATTTTAAAGAAGAAATATCAAACGAATTTGGAAACCAACCATTTCAAATGGAATGGAATTCGTTGATTTGCGGAGAATTGTAAAACCATGACAAGTCTAATTGAATTTAGAAACAAGGCTCTAAAATGTAGAGAATTTGATTTCGAAAATGTTAAACGAATTTGAAAATAAAAATACATTTTTGTACTGGCATCTTATGTTAAAGAATCAGTAATTTTTTTTATTGCAAAGCTAAATCGATTTCTCAAAAATATGTTGAACAAATTTGAAAATAAACCATTTGAAATGAAATGGAATTCGTTCAATTTGCGGAAAATTGTAAAACTCACGACAAGTCTAATTGAATTTAGAAACAAGGCTCTAAAATGTAGACAATTTGATTTCGAAAATGCTAAACGAATTTCAAAATGGCCTATTAGTTTATTTGAGTTGCGGAGTTCAAAAGTCATGTCAGCACTGAAAAAAATTAAATTCGTGAAATTCAAATTGATTTCGATAAGTTCGGTTTGCGTGACATCGCCTTCTTGCGCCAATACTGAAAAGTATTTCTCTATGTACTCGTATTTCATATTTGGTTGTTTGCACTTTAAAAGGCACCACTTGATTAATATGGCAATCGAGGTCAAAGAGGTGGCGGTGGGTGGCCGAATGAAGGAAGATAGGTGGAGGGCAATGGGGAAAGGGGAAAGGGAAAGGAAGCAGAACGCTTTACCTTCGCAGAATTCTGATTTTATGGCATGAATGTGGCTGGGCATGCCGTCAATTCCGCCAATACCAATCGATTGGTCCGTCGATTTTCAATGCGTGCAGTCGCCGTCTCAGTCGCAGTTGCAGTTTCAGTTGCAGTTTCAATCCTCATACCCGATACTCAGGTGGTCAATAGGCAATGGGCAATGGTCTCATGTCACACGGAAAACACGTTATGGCAAATGCAAAGGCATCGACATCGGCAAAAGCTGCAATTTCTGTTTGTCCAGATAGCTGACAGTTGAAATTGCAGTAAGTCCCCTTTTGTGTGGCGCCATAAATGCCAATTTATATTGGTATACATACATACATACATGTGTATGTGTATTTATGTATGTGGGAGTGTGGGTGTGTGTGTGTGTATTCATGAATATGGTGGATATGTATGCGCACAATTGAAATGCCAGCAACAGCAAATATAAAGCCCAAAGTCATGTCAACTGAGCGCATAAAGCCAGAGACAAACACCCACAAACACCCACACACGAACACGCGCGCGATTGCTCTTTATTTTTGGTGTGCCTTTAGTGGGTTAAGGGGTTGAGAATGGTTGGTTGAATGGCTGGCTGGCTGCCTGCCTGTTGTTCAGCAGCGAGTGGTCGTGGGTTGCTTGGTAAGCCGTCAAGCGCAATTAATATCAATTGAAAGGCCGCCAATTTAATTATATCCCTTAATTTATGTTAATAGCAAATATTTTAATTAATTGACTTTTTTTGTATAAATTTTTATTTTGCACACAACGCAACGCTTTCACAAGATATGCGTCCGTCTCTCCTCCTTTCTCTCTCCCTCTGTGTGTATGCGAGGGTGTGTGTGTGTGTGGATGTGTGTGGATGTCTGTCTGTCTGTCTGTTTATTCGTGTATATTTTTCGTATGAATAATAAGTTATGTCCATTTGATTTTAATATCGAACAATAAAAATTAAAATTGAAAATGAAAATTAATTGAGCGAACAGAAAATGATTTTAAAGCCACTGATAAATTCTCCATTTTATCGAATATAATTATAAACTTTTTTCCACCATTAATGCAAATGGCAAATAATATAAAATAGCTCGCTTGATAAAGTAAAAGTTTCCAAACCCACATAACTAGGCATGGAAAATGACAAATAATAAGCGAACAGCCAAGCAATCAATAAGACAAATATTGTGCACTGTTTTCAATGTGGAATTCGAATAGGTCGGAATCAAAATCGGTTTCGGTCATGCCTTTTAATATTTAAGCATTAACTGAAAGGCAAAGCTTTCGTAATTAAACAAATATTAATAGTCATGTACATATCCTTCATAACTTGGCCATAAGCCTCACAATAATGACAATCTGATTTTGTTAAATTTTCTGCATTCATTTCTGAATTTAAAAAGAAAATTTCCACATTTTGTTTTGCTTGAATTCCGCTAATTACGAGATTAAATATTTATCAAGGAAATTACTATAAATGGCCGGGATATGATATAGTTCCATTGTTTCATTTATTTCCCAATTAGCTGGCCTATTAGGAAATTGGGGAGTTCGAACAGAATTACAAACGGATAACAAACGAGAGCATTCGATGTTGTTGGCATAAATTTCTGAAAATTATTGCAAAATGGCGGCCATAAAATCTATGCCTGACTTTTTGGCATGTGTGGGGGATTTAGGGGGACTTACATGCATAAATATGCGTACAATGTTTGTTCATATTGTTAATTTTACAACAAATGCAGCAACAAAGCAGAGAAGCGGAAAAGTAAACAAAACACAGCACAACAACTGCAATAGATAATAACAATAATAAAAACAATAATGACCTCAACTTGTAAATAATGCGACTCAGCTGGTCATTATGCACAAACAGTATCTTTAGCGGATAACGAGCAACAAATAACAAAAAAAAAAACCTGCTTAAATAAAATTTTAAAAAAAATTCTAGAATAATTAAGGGCACATCGGTTTTTGTATACTACCGGGAGAATGATTTTAATGACGCCTCGTTTTCTTCAGATCAATATTGGAATAATTCCAAATTTGGAATGTCAAAAACTAATCGATACGAAATATGTATTACACTCGATGAATCACATATTAGCCAAGGAAATATTTGCAATTAAACTGTTCAGGCCCTGCTCTCTGATATATGCTGGACATCGTCAACTGTACCGGATTATTCTAGAGCCAGAGTTTAAACATAAGACGAGTTTTTTGCTGGGACAGGTTCATCTGTAGGTTCACAAATTCTTATTTCAAAGTCGAATGCAGTGCGTGCTCAACTTTAGGCTAAAGATTTAAGAAATCCTATGGCCAAATTTAGTTTAAAAAATTTTGCTGAGTGTGGTAACGATTAAAGGGTATACAATCATCGATTTGGCGCAATTATAACATCCTACACTAAGTACTTTTTGCTTAAGCTCATCATTATTTGTTGTTTTTGGCATGCCACGTATTGCGAAAATATGTGTGGCATTATAGTTTGTTGTTTTATTCAGATTGCATGGTAGACGTTATTTATCATATTGTGCGAATATAGAATTATGTTTTGTTTCTCTCACTCTCACTCTGACTCTGTCTCTTTTGCTGACTCATGTTATTGGTTTTGTTGTTTAAATTAAATTTATAGCTAAAAGCGAACCGCATGCTGTGGGAAAGTAAGGCCAAACAAGTGTTGCAGCTGCTGCCTGTGGATGACAAGGATCTGAAATCAGATGAGCATAATGTGCATAACAGCATCAACAACAACAACAATAATAATAATAACAACAACAACATCAACAACAATAATGAAATTGAAAATAATGGCAATGATGTCGACAACAACATAAACAACATGTACAATATCAATAAAAATGTAGCACCAGCAGTGCAACAACAACAACAGCAGCAGCAACAACAACAACAACGACAACAATATGAGCAGGAACAGCTGCAGCTGCAGCAACAACAACTTCAGCAACAACACTCACAAAGAATGTCACCGGCAGTGCAACAATATAAAAAACCAAAGGATGTTATAACGATAAAGCAGCTTAGCAACAGGCATTACAACAACAAAAACAATGCTGCCAGCTCATTGTTGGAAGAAACATGATATCCGCATATACCCATACGTCTGCCTCGCAGCAAACATTGAGGCAAACACACACAGACAAACACATCAAGTGCGCCTTCAATGGTTATAGTAATGGCGGTGGCCGGTGACCGGAAACCGGAAATCAAATGCAACTGCAACACACAAATGACAAACAAACAAACAAACAAACAATGAAAAATTACAGCAACTTCGACAGCAGCAGCCGACGTAAGTAATCGTAATAGTAATAGATTTCTAGCGCAAATGCCGAATTCAAAAACCAACAACAACATCTACGATATAGTTACCTAATCTGAATTGTATTATGTATAACAATTGCTAAATACACGCATACACACACATAGCTATGCATGTGTTGCTTTTAACTGTTGAATGTTGTGAGCAAATTTACCAAAAAAAAAAACAAAACAAACTAATAATAAAAATATATAATAATAATAATACTAATAATAATAAAAAAAGAGAAAATCGTACAACCTAACACTTAAGCAGTTTACAGCGAAACAAAACAACAACTACAAAAAAAGAGGGAAAGTGCATTTCTATATAAACATATACACTATATATGTATGTATACAATATTATATACGCAGACATACATAAGCTGCGTTCCAAGGTAAACAGGACTTTTAAAAAGACAGAATTTAGTTTATTTCGTACAACATTTTGCACTTTCAAAAAGCCGTTGGCGCGCAGGTCCTTTAGCATGCTGGTACAAGCCTTTTCAATTGATGTCCTTTTAGCTTGTTTCCTTCCAACAGCAAATGCCATTTTCCAAAAAGGTATGAGACTATGGCGAGCAGATTTATCAAAAAAAAAAAAAAAAAAAATCAATCACATGTGTCGAACAATGAGACCGTTTTTTGATTCCATTTTTTTGAAGATATTTATTTCCATTAATTTCATCGCAAAATTTCGCTGATTTCTGGACAAATTTGCTTCTCAAATTGTAATCTCAAGTGTAAGCCGTCATTCGAGATAAACAATTAACACCTTAAGTTTGTTCGAGAAAGGTTTTAACGAATCTAAAATTGAACTTAATATTATTAATTCGTCATCTCCGTGCTATCGGTGCACAAACACAGTGTGCGACCAACCGGCTGCTATCTATCCATTCCATTGTAATAAAATTTCTATTAATATGTGGAATATATTTGTCTTTTGTACTTTTTGTATATAAGTCCTGTTTACTTTAGAGTGCACCTTGCATGTATGTACATGTGTATGTTTGTGTGCAGAAGACAGACCACCAATAAAGAAGAAATTTAATTAAAAACTGAAAGCATATGCAGCATACGAATATGCATACTTATTGCGCTCACTTTAAATGCCAGAATTGTTTAAATGCGAAAGCAAACGTGTTGCCTTTTAACATTTTTATTGCAAAGAGTTGAGCTCTTTTAGTTCGTAGGCCTCTCAGCTCTGGACAGATATTTTCTCTGTAATTACTTAAAACATTTATTTAATATTTGAGCGCCCTATGCACTGGAAAGCCCAACTCTGTTAAACTTTTAATTGTTAATTTTTTTTTTTGTTTAAAGACAACGAACTCTAGACGAAAGCTCTGAAAGCTTCTTAATTTAGTGTAATAAATGGCCTTTAAAAGGCATTTTGGAATCTCTACAAATGATTCGTTTTTTAAATAAATTAAAAGCAACATAACTAACACAGTGCTGCGCGATTTCCGATAGCATTATCGATTGTCCCATTATATCTTTTTTTTAATCTTAGAGCCATAATCGTTTAAGTAATTGAAATACTATATCTCAGTTTCAATTGAGTCGATAAAGAAACCTAAATTGAAGAACTTATTTTTTTATCCCAGATGCACCTATTTTTAATTTTTCCTACAAAATAAAAAAAAATCGTTAATAATATAAGCTTTTTGTACTTACGCACTTTAAGTGGAAAGAAAAGGAATGCACTAAATAAAGAGGTTAAAGGATAAATGTACTTTATGTATAGGTAGCCACCATCCATTCTGCTATCAATAGTCGCGCAAACTGTGTGTTTTGAAAATATATCTCTACTGTGCAACTTCTTTATTTTTGTTTGACTCTAGTTAAGTTTTAGCTATAGCTGACTACTTCATGCAAGTTATCGATAAAACTATAGATAGTGCTAACAGTCTTTGATTAGTTGGTTTTGATGCTACAAATAGTTATGTTGCCATAGCCAAGAAAACATTCTTTCTAATCGAACTAAAAGAAACAATCGATCTTTTTTTTTATCGCCGACACTAGATTGGTCAAAGTGAAATTATAAAATCCGTCTTTCATCTCAGCTCTACTCAGAGCATACTTGCGATAACATCAGTAGTGCTATCAATAATATTACAATTTTTGATGATGTGGTATTAATGCTACAAATTCCATACTTTTGTCACAAAAAGATTTCTTATCGATAGCAAAAGTTGCAATCGATAGTTTTTGCATAGCAACGACAGAAGGTTGATAAACATAAGGTCATCTCAAATCAATAACTCAATCAAGCGCGATAACTCTGCTCAAAAATTAGCATAATTAAAAGGAACAATCGATAGTTTTCTCTTATCGCAAAATCAAAAATTAATCTCAACAAGTGTGACAACTCTACTTAGCCAACACTGTCGATACCAGCGCTAGTGCTATTGATAACTTGGTAGCGCTATTAAACATGATATAATTTCGTGTTCTTTTCCTTTTAGCATTATATTCCTACCCACTAACTTTCCAGCCCCGATACCTTTTTTGAGATATTATCTTGAAGTAGTGATAAGTGACTTTTATGGGTTTTTCTTTTCATTTTTTTTTTTGGAGCACTGTTTTTTATTCGCATAACTGATTTACAAAATGTGTTATATGTAATAAATGAATACACTTTTAAGAGCTTTTAAGATGAACATTGAAAAAAACGAAGTTATATACATAGGTGTAATGAGAAATGCGAAGAATAACTGTAAAACTAGCCAACAATTTGCTGTTTTACATATTGTTTTTTTTTTTAGTGTAGCCTAAAGAATTTTTCTTAAATGTTTTGTTGCAATAAATTGACTGAATGTATAACAAATATATAAACCTTATATATAACTAAATATTTGAAAACAAATATATATATATTTAAATAGTTATATACATATAAATATATATTAATAAATGTCTATTGTAAATGCAAATCATAATAGAAGTAACAGTGTATGTTTGTAAATGTGTGAGGAAAGGAAATTTGTAATTGGAAACGCGCCCAATACTTAAAACGTACAACAACAATTCCCAAAAGACAATTGTTCAATTGTTGCAAAAAAGGCTCAATTTAATTTAAAACGAACATTTTAAGAATACTAAGTACAAGTATATGTATGTATCAGTTTATTTTGAAGGAGCTGCACACAAAGTCCGTCCTGTGTGTACGTCTATTAGCCCATTATATATTTCTTTTCTAGTTCTATTTTAAGTAGCTTCCGAAAATTGTAATCAATTTTATGTTGCGCGTTATTTTTTAACAAAATGAAGACAAAAAACAAAATGGCTGACAATAAATATTTGCACAGTGCATAAGTGGAGAACAGAAAGGGAAATAGAAAGAAAAATACAAACTTCGTTCGGCAAAGCAGAAAGTTGTGCGCCCTATGGGGTAACCATCTAACCCCTCACCCCAACACCCTCACCATCTATTTTTTTATTTTATTTTGTAAAGCGCTTGACATATGAACTTGGCAAGCTTTCTCAAAATTCCCTTTGATCCCCTCTCTCTTTCACTGTCTCTCCCTCAATCTTGTGACAGCTTAAAAAGTCCAAAAATATTATACTTACTATATATACATGCGTATATATTGTATGTTAAGAAGTGTTGAGCAAAGTCTATATATACATATATGTATATACATTATGTGCGTGTGTCTGTAAATCCGTAAGCTAGAAATAAATGTGAAACGTAAACTATTTCCCTAGACCTGTAAGAGCTTTTTTTTTTGTATAACTATTAATGTGCATTCGAATTGATGTGCAGTCAAGATTTAGAAGAAAAAAAAATAATAATAAAGAGATACACTCAAAGAAAAGGTGTTTTGAATAATTTAGGTAAGGAGGGCAGCGTGCTTGCAGCTGACAGACAATCAAAGCTCAAAGAAATGCAAAAACTTATAACCAACTGAATTACAAGAATAGACATTTAAATGTGTTAGCGAGTGTTAAGATGAACAAGAAGAAGAAGAAGAAGCTGTTTGCGCACACACGCTGCATTTTGGAAAACGAAACGAAAAACAATGGAATATGTGTATGGAAGTGAATAAAACTTAACTTTATATAGTATATATACAAATATATACATTAATCACAACCACTTTAAAATATACATATATACATATAGTATAAATTAAATCCAAAACAAAGCGTGGAATATACACAAGAACGGTAGGTTAAGCGAAATGTACAATACACTACAAATAAAGCAGCGAAATGATAAATGTGTATATGATATACAAGAATATGAAAAACAGAACACTATGGAGAAATACAAAAAAAGAAATTTAAAATAAAAAAACTATGCAAAATGTAAACTACTTTCATTTTATGCTACTTTTGGATAACTCTACTTTGCAGGTTTCTTATTTTCGCCATTCACCGAGTTTTAGAGAAGACGAACCCTGAAAAGTGGATATTCTGAAATTGCAAGAATCCACATATTTAGGGGGACATTTCTGGAGAATTCATTTATAGGTTTATTATTTTCAGCATTCATAGAGTTTCATGCGAAAGCGAAAACTCAAAACGGCGGTATTTTAAAATCATATTAAATAGTCGAATAAATAATCATTGGTGTAATTTTGTTTGCTCTTTGTCCGCGATTAAAATTAAAAGGAGAAATTGAAAACAGGAGAATGATAAAGTGCTTAAAAATATTAATAAAAATGTTGCCACACTTGGCACGCACAATCAAAAACATAAGTAGTGGCCTGGAGTCTTGCTTTTCGAAAGTATATATATTTTTCGGAGTTCTAGGTATATGGTACTGTACTGTACACAAATCTTATTAATAATGAAAGGTGTTACATTTTGAAGTTTAAAAAGTTGTAAAAATTAGGTGAACTTATTTTGCTGTCTTCCTATGTATAAAGAAAACGCACATAAGTATGCAATGGTTTTTGTAAGCATTTTTATAAGCAAAATTTGATTTTGCATTTAAAAGAGGCACTTTATATATATATATATACATACATATAAAATTATTTACAATTTATTAAACTAGTATTCTGCTGCCAATATGGCATCAAATTAAAGGGAATACAAAAATTGTCCATATTATACACATATCTATATACACACTTAAATTTATACATACTTGTATATATTTTTCCGACTCAGATACTAATAAGCGGATCGCGCCGGTACTGTGATATACTTGATGTGTATACTTGATCGCATAGTTTGCTTATAATGAACAACAACAGGCGGAGGGAATTCCTAATTCAAAGGGCAATGGCAATACAAACCCAAAAATCGATTGCCAAGGATCTGTACAGGTAATCGTATATGGGAATCGATATAGCTGCAAAAAAGGAATCGACAAAGAATCGATCTGAACATAATTGCAATTATAAAATGCAAATCTTCTATATCGAAGGCGACTATATATATGCACTTAGTAGTACGGTATAGAAGCAGCTGCAACACAGTTCCCTGATAATGCTCTTAAGTTGTAAAAAGTTCAGCGGCCCTTATCTGGCGCCATAACCGCTTCGAACCGCTTCTGTTATTAATCCAAACAAGGCAATTAATAGAGTGACATACTAGAAAACACTTGAGAAAGCATGCAAAAATAAATAATGCCCTATAGATTACTTGTGCTTGAATGCCCCCAAAGTCTATGCTCCTATCAAAATTGGCACATCTTGAGCCACTTGAAACCGGTTTGTCCGTTTATGGCGTACCAGCGAAACCGGTTCTGCTGTTTGTTTTCAGACATTGCATAGATGGGGGCACTCGAGCAGGTTATCAGGTTCGCTGATTATGTCTATTTATATATTTGTGTGTGTTTTCATTCAATAGGTATTATTACTAGGCAAGTAAATTTGCTTAAGCTGGGCCACCAAAAATTCCATTGGCTAAGATTTAATCGTTATGTGCAGCTTTAGAACGCGTGCTCGACTCTCATAAGACATTCAAGCTTTATCGGTAAAAATAAATAGCCATGAATCTTTCTGAAGACCCCCTAGCTAGCAACGCGGATTCGTTTCGATTTTTCACTGATGTGCTTCTCAGTCTATGCTTGTCACCTGATATTGACCATGACTGGCATAAACTGTTGCTTAACCCAGAAACATGCTTATATCGGAAGCGATAAGAGTTACAGATTAGAACACTTCTAGCTTTATCGACACCTTAACGTGCCTATTGCGCCAAAACCGCTTCTGGCCGGTTCTCTCAACTCTGTTGTTTTGGTTCTTTATTCGGTTCTCACACCTATTTCTTTTTTTTCGGATCGTTATCAAACCCATTTTATTTAAATTCTTGTATATATTGTTGCTCTACAAACTGTAGTTCTCATAAGACTTAGACTAAGCTTCAAGGCCAACTGATATACATATGTACTTGTATATATGTAATTCCTTTAATTTGATTAATGTAGAGAGATATTCATTTTTGTTAAGCGACAATAGCTTTGATTCTTACAAATCGCATTCTTGTGCTGATAAATATTATTAACGACCCTTTACTTTACATTCGTCTGAAGAATAATCTCAACAAAAAAAGAAATTAAGTTAAAATACTTTCTAGATTTGAAAAATGTTGATTAATTTATATTGTAGCTTTAAAACTGCAGACACATTCACTTTCTATTATTATGGGGACTATTAAAAAGAGATGTATTTTTCTTAATAGCCGAAACGCTCCTAGCCCTAACATAATTATATGATATGAATCGATTTAGATAAATCATTAAAATAGGCTTTATACCATACATAACTCATCAATACAACATTACGTTATAATGTCTTTATAACCAAAAAAAACTAGAAGTGATTCTTACACCGATCAGCCCTAGCAGGCTTTATAAAATAACTTGCTCTGCATTAAGATAAGACAAGTGTAGATACGACGTTTGGTTCAAAAGTTATCGGCGTTCATACAGTCGAACAGTCAAACAAAAACACGAACGGGCAAGTGGGTTTATCTCCATGGACTCGTCTTGACATGCTGATCGTTTATAACATCGGGCCTACCACGCTTTCTTCTCTCTGTTACCCTTACTTATATAGGGTATTAAATATACATCTACTTCAGGAGCAAAAAATTATTGATACATATTTTTGAGGTATGTGAAATATAACTTAAAATGTATTCAGTTAAAAAAGTCATATTTTTAAATGAAAACATTATCTTTAAGTTCCACAAATAAAAACTGAAATCAATAAAAATGCAAAGTTGAGGGTCGATGGTTATATTAAAAAAATTATTAGAGAGAACAAAAATGTATATGTATATATTATATAGATATAGCTGCTATTAAATTTGCCTAATATTGCCTGTTTCGAACTCAACTTAAACGTCATTTTTAACAGTTTGCTTTGCTTCTGAGTAAAAAGAGAATACCATCAACCCATTCCCATTGTACAAAAGCATGTATACATATACGATTCATATATATTTGGTACAAGTATATATTATATTCTTGGTAAGTAATGCGTGTAATTGAAAACCCCCCCGGTAATTTAAACTCAACTAGACTAAACACAATTTACTGTGAATCACCGGACACACCACACCTTTTGGTCTTCCAATTAAATGAAGCTGTCGCTCAGTTTCAATTTTCTCAATCGAAAACATTGTGTTGAATAAATAGCCTTGAGCTAGGCGCCATCAACAACACAACTGAACTTTCAAAGGTGTTTAAACATTTGAAACATAAGCAAAAACTGTTGTGCTCTCAACAGCAGCAACAAAAGTTCATATGTAACTTTAAAGTGATTTTGCCACGCACATGTGTCTACTCATTTGAACTGAACTCAAATATATAATTATCCGCCCCTTCCCTCCCCTGCCCTGCCCTCCCCAGCTACTCTATCATCGTGCTTATCAAGCGATTCGTTCGATTTTACATGACTCTATTGATTTGTAACTGGAACTGGGGCTGGGGCTGGGACCGGGACTGGCGTGTAACTGTGGCTGCAAATACGACTGATAAGCCACGTCGTCGCTGTCGTTATTTTGACTAAATTATGAAATAAAAAATTTAAAAAAATGGCAGCTCATAATATGTATGTTCATTCGCCGTCCATATGTATGCACATATAGTATGTATGTATACTCGTACAATTGTACAGACGATAATGTATGTGTTTTTGTTTAGAATCAGCGACGATCGCCAAGGTATAAATACGACACGTTCATCGGAGCTCATTTAATAGATTGCCGGCATTTCTACCAGATTGGCCGCAAAGCGCCAACAATATAAAAAGAATAATTATAAAAAGTAATACATATTTTTTTTTTTTTTAATTCGAGTGTGTTTTTTTGTAAACAATTGTCTGCCGCATAAGAAAGACGGAAGTGGAAAAAGCAACAAGACTTCAAAATGACTGTAAGTATAATTAAAGCGAATTTATTTTATAGCCGAAACAAACTAGTCGTGGTTCGACATAAGACTTATGTTTATGCCAAGTTAACCGAGACTTTGTTGTATAGTCTTTGAGATTTAGGCGTTCATACAGTCGAACATGACATTTTCGTAGTTTTACAGTTTTATTTCAAAACGATTCTATTTGATCATTAATCATTGATCATTTAGATAATTCAATTAGATAAGCAGACATTTGAATATTATTTTACGACTTTGGCTGTTCCAGTTTTTTAAAGATCGAGGCGTTAATGATACCTTTATACAAAAACTTATTTATATATAGTTGAATAGTATCTGAGATATAGAAAGATACATAGAAGATACATAGAATATGAAGAAAACAATAATAAAGCCCATCTTATTTTGATATTTTTTTATTCTAATTTTTCTCATTTTTAATGACAATATCTTTAAATATATACAAAAGCCATTAGAGACAGTTATCCAATTTTGGAAGCGATTACCGAAATCAAAGTAAACTATTCAATCAAAAAGAATCGATCTATTCGCACATCAAAGTTCAAGAAGTTTTAAAATACCGTTTTACAGAAATATGAAATAATTGAGTTTGGTAGACTTTATAGTTTGTTAATAACATTTTGAACAAAAAAAGATGAGATTTAATTAGAATTATTTTTATAATTCATTTTATATTCGCAGTTAAATCTACGCATTGCCATTATTGGTCAGAGCAATTTTGCGGCCGACGTATTGGAACTTCTATTGGAGCGTCGGAATGTGGAAGTGGTGGGCGTCTTCACGATACCCGATAAAGGTAGTCGCGAGGACATTTTGGCGACCACTGCCAGTCTCCATCGCATACCTGTGTTCAAGTTTGCCAGCTGGCGCCGCAAAGGCATCGCCTTGCCCGAAGTTCTGGAGCAATACAAATCGGTCGGCGCTACTCTGAATGTGCTGCCCTACTGCTCCCAGTTCATACCCATGGAGGTTATCGATGGAGCGCCTCTGGGCAGCATTTGTTATCATCCATCGATATTGCCGCGTCATCGTGGTGCCAGCGCCATTTCCTGGACCCTCATCGAGGGCGATGAAGTAGCTGGTTTCAGCATCTTTTGGGCCGATGATGGTCTGGACACGGGCCCATTGCTGCTACAGAAGCAAACCGTTTTAGAGCCCACCGACACCTTGGACAGCATCTACAAGCGTTTCCTATATCCGGAGGGCATCAAGTCAATGGGCGTGGCTGTGGATATGGTAGCCGCCGGTACAGCCCCGAAAATTGCCCAAACCGAAGTGGGCGCCACCTATGACCCAGCCATGTTCAAGGTGGAAAATCAAATGCTGAACCTTCAACAGCCTGCGGCCAATATTTGGAATTTTGTGCGTGGTCTGGACTCGGTACCGGGCGCCATTGCGACAGTTATCGAGCAGGATGGCACCGAACAGCAAGTGAGACTCTTTGGCGCACATCTTTATTCTGCAGGTGCTCCAAAAGCGGGTCGGGCGTTGCGCCTCAAAGGTCTGGACAAGCCCGCTTGGGTGCACGAGGGTGGTCTCCTCATTGAGGGCACCGATGGACAGTTCGTAAATGTGCGCCGCCTCAAGCGGGGCGCTAAAATGATCAATGCATCGGACTGGTTTAAGCTGGAGCAGGTGCAACAGCTGCAGGACTTCAGCGAGGATGAGTTGGCCAAGCGGGAGTTGCTGAGCAACATCTGGCAGGCCATACTAAAGCTGCCCATTGAGAGCAATACGGATTTCTTTGCCGCCGGCGCCGGTTCTATGGATGTGGTTCGTCTAGTGGAGGAGTGCAAGGATGCCTTCGATGTGCCATTGGAGAACGAGCACGTCTTCATGGCACCCGTCTTCGAGGAGTTCTTTGTGGAGCTTGTGAGAGCGTTGCGTCAAGGCAGCGCCGGTGGTGCGCAGCAGGTGAGCTTTGAGGGATTTACGCTGCGCGCCAATAAGCGTGAAATTCCAGTGCCCACCCAACTCTTCTACGGCGGAGAGTTCGTTGATGCGAAGAATAAACAAACTTTGGACATTATAAATCCGACGGACGAGCAATTGCTGTGCAAAGTGGCCTGCGCCTCCAAGGAGGATGTGGATGAGGCTGTCAAGGCAGCCCACACGGCATTCCATGGCGCCTGGAAGCAGGTTTCGGCGCGCCAACGTGGTCAGTTGATGCTCAAGCTGGCCGACCTCATGGAGCAGCACAAGGAAGAGTTGGCCACCATTGAGTCTGTGGATTCGGGAGCGGTTTATACGCTGGCCCTTAAAACCCACATTGGCATGTCGATCGATGCGTGGCGCTACTTTGCGGGCTGGTGCGATAAAATTCAAGGCAACACCATACCCGTTAACCCCGCCCGACCCAACAATGTGCTAACCTTTACGCGAAAGGAACCCATCGGTGTGTGTGGTCTCATTACACCCTGGAACTATCCGCTGATGATGCTGTCGTGGAAAATGGCCGCCTGCATTGCCGCGGGCAACACTTGTGTGATAAAGCCCGCCCAGACCTGTCCACTCACTGCTCTCAAATTTGCGGAGCTAACGGTGAAGGCCGGCTTTCCACCGGGCGTCATTAATGTCGTGCCCGGCATGGGCAGTCAGGCCGGACAGGCTGTGGCGGATCACGAGCTGGTCCGCAAATTGGGATTCACCGGCTCCACCCCAGTGGGCAAACACATTATGCGTTCGTGTGCCAATTCAAATCTGAAGAAATGCTCATTGGAATTGGGCGGCAAGAGTCCACTCATCATCTTCGCCGACTGTGATCTCGACAAGGCTATCAAGCATGTAAGTAATTGAGACTCAATTCTTGGCCAATTGATTTAAAATGGTCCCACATTTTAGGGCATGTCCTCAGTCTTCTTCAATAAAGGTGAGAACTGCATTGCAGCAGGCCGTCTCTTTGTCGAGGATCGCATACACGATGAGTTCGTGCGTCGTGTTTTAAAGGATCTGCGCACCATGACCATTGGTGACCCCCTGAATCGCTCCACAGCCCATGGTCCACAGAATCACAAGGCGCATTTCGATAAGCTGCTGGAGTTCTGCGATCGTGGCGTCCAAGAGGGCGCAACTCTTGTCTATGGTGGCTGCCGAGTACCGAACCTAAAGGGTTACTTCTTTACGCCGACGGTCTTCACCAATGTGGAGGATCATATGTTTATAGCCCAAGAGGAGTCCTTTGGACCCATCATGATCATCTCCAAGTTTAATGGCAGCGATATCGATTCTGTGATGCAACGTGCCAATCGCACGGAATATGGACTGGCCAGCGGAGTCTTCACCAAGGATATAAGCAAGGCTCTGGGCTTTGCCGATCGTATCGAAGCCGGCACCGTGTTTATCAATGTCTATAACAAGACTGATGTGGCCGCACCATTTGGTGGCTTCAAGCAGAGCGGTTATGGCAAGGATTTGGGTCAGGAAGCGCTCAATGAGTATCTCAAGACCAAATGCGTGACAATTGAATATTGAGTGGAGAATTTTATACTCGCGAGAGCTGAAGGAAAACAAAAGACTTGATATCCATTCTAGTAGTTTTAAGCACCTATCTATAGATGTAGACTCACAATTGTAAATATCATCGTTTAAATATACTTATAATAATAATAATAATATATAATTAATAATAATTGATTATGTATACGTAAATACATTAAATTATTGGCTTTGCGTTTCTTTGAGAACAACCTTGGAGCAATCAACCAAGTTAGCTTCAAGCTAGAATTGTACGCTTTATATATTTGGAGGCGCGCGCTAGATGGCGCCAAAATAAAAAAAAAACATGACGAAACAAGAGAGAACGCTTCAGTCGAGAAAGACCGACAATAAAATATCCTGTACGCAGACAAACTTTCGGCACTGAGTTATATGCGCCCATAACAGAAGCAAAAAGAAGAAGAAAACGAACGCCCAGGAGTGAAATTGTTTCTCTAATAACTTTTCTTATAATTGATTACGTATATAGATAACGTGCAAAGTTTGGTTTATGTAGCTTCTGAAATGTGGACAGTATTGATGAAATTTTGTAATGGGTAGAGGGGGGTGGGGAATCAAAAAAATAAAATAAACTCGTATAGATAGTGTGCGCTCAGCCGTTTCCGAAATCCAGGCGTTTATCCAGACAGACGGACAGGTCTAGATGGATTTGTCTTGTCATGCTGATTAAGAATATATGTCCATATCTGCAATAAAAATATTGTGGCCGCCATCCTCTGTGATTCTCATACCAAGTAGTTAGGTGATGGCAAACGAGAATTAAATTGTCATTTTTCTGATAAGTCAAAAAGAATTTGTGGAAATAAATTGTGAAAATTTTTATAAATTGAATTCAATTTAGAAATATTGTGGCTGCCCTCCTCTGCGATTCTCATACCAAGTACCTAAGTGATGGCGAATCGAGATTTAAAATGTGAAATTTCTGATCAATTAAATAAAAATAGATTGTGAAATTTCTGATAAATTGAATTCAATAAAGAAATAATGTGGTCGCCCTCCTCTATGATTCTCATACCAAGTACCTAAGTGATGACAAATCGAGATTTTAATTGTGAAATTTCTGATAAATTAAATGAAATAAAAATATAGTAAATAGTGCAATTTTCGATAAATTAAATAACAAAATATTGTGGCTGCCCTCCTCTGCGATTCTCATACCAAGTACCTAAGTGATGGCAAATCGAGATTTTAATTGTGAAATTTCTGATAAATTAAATTAAATAAAAAAAAATAGTGCAATTTTTGATAAATTAAATTAAATAACAAAATATTGTGGTCGCCCTCCTCTGTGATTCTCATACCAAGTACCTAAATGATGGCAAATCGAGATTTTAATTGTGAAATTTCTGATAAATTAAATTAAATAAAAATAAATAGTGCAATTTTTGATAAATTAAATTAAATAACAAAATATTGTGGCTGCCCTCCTCTGCGATTCTCATACCAAGTACCTAAGTGATGGCGAATCGAGATTTAAATCTCGATTTTGTGAAATTTCTAACAAATCAGATAAATATATTGTGAAATTTCTGATAAATTATGTATATAATACCTAAGTTAGGGTTAAGGAAAAAGGAACAATAGTTTCTAAAAGATCCATAGCAAAAAGAGGCGTAGCCGCCCCATTATTAAGGTGTACATATATATGTATTTACGAAATTAAATAGACTTTGAGTCTACGCCCTTAAATTATTACCCGTATAGAGTGCGATAAGACTGCAAATGGAAGTGAGTTATTAAATTAAAAGAGACAAACATTTGTAAAAGCTCATTAATCCTAGAGCACAGACGTTCATATTCTTAGTATATAATTCGTAATAGTTTGAATTGATGAAACATTTAAGTGCAAACATTTTACCTGTCTGACCATGGCCATAGCACGACTCGACTAAATGGTTTTCAGATAAGTAGCTAGCCTGCCACTTTAGAAAATATAACCTGCTTATCAAGAACGTGTGCTAAATTGAAATGTTTATATTTATAAATAAACGCTGTGCAAATAATATAGAGTATTAAAAAAAATAGAAAATAATAATAAAACATTTGCCGATAACTAGCAACCTATCACAGCTGCATGACAGTCGTCTTTCAATCAAACAACTTAAAACGATCAAAAAAACAAAAAAAAAAAAAAACATTTTCCATTGCATGTCTGTTAAGCGACGTGACGTTAGCAATTACGACGTCAAGTTGGCATTTAGTCAAAAAAAAAAAAAAAATTAAAAAAACAGTCAAGCCTTTTTAGAATATCAGTTATCCGAAGTAGACTGGCTTGTAAAACTCTTTTCCTAACTGACATTCAAAACATTAAGATGAAATGCCTCCGGATTAGATCAAACGATCATAAAACTCTCTTTCAACAGTCGTTTTTCAGTCTTTTTTAAAGTCCTTAGAATCGCTAACTATATATATTAGTGAATTCGTTTCCAAAGCCAATCGGAACATTATTTTCTACGACGTAAGTATTCAAACCTAGAGCTGTGAACGCTGAGTGAATGTAAAAGTCTTGATTGAAACCGTGCATTAAGTGAGAATGAGGACGACTAAAAAGACCGTGAAGCTCGTGAAAAGTCTACCAATCACGACTTCACGAAGAAAAGCAACTAAATTATTTATAGATTGAGCTAAGTTGGACTTTTTTTTGTTGTTGGGCTTTCATTAGTGGAATAGTAACATTATCTTTAATGTTTAATTGCTAATCTAGCGCTCTAGCGAAGTTTATCGTTACGGAGAGAACTTCATTATAGAGTTGTTAGACTGTACTTATGAAATGGAACTGCATTCGACAAACGTCTATTGGTTATCAATAGGCTTAATTATTTGCTATTGCATGCGGAAAAACAAATCGGGCACATCACTCACGAGCACTCAGAGAAGCGCTCAGCATGTCACTCGGTCAGTTGGTCGCCCACACGAGGGTGGTGGAGCGGAAACGGAGGCATTGAGAGGGACTGGCCACTTGGTCCGCGGGGGGGCACGCCTTGATAAGCGTTCTCGATGCGCGCATAACCCGTTTGAAAATCGCTAGAACCTATAAAAGGGGAATGCGACTTGTATTTAGAATGACAGACGTATTCGCGACCTCAAGTCGACAACAATTAAATTCTTCCGTCCCCAATGGATCGTTGGCAGAATCGTGTGGCCGTTGTAACTGGTGCCAGTTCGGGCATTGGGTCGGCAGTTGTGCTAGATCTGGTCAATGCGGGTCTAACCGTAGTGGGTTTGGCGCGTCGTGTCGAGCGAGTGACCGAGCTAAAGCAGCGGCTGTCGGCATCGCGACGCGAAAAACTTGTTGCCCTGCAATGCGATGTGGGCAGCGAGAGTTCAGTGAAGGCGGCCTTCGATTGGATTGAACAGCATTTGGGTGGGATCGACATACTCGTCAATAATGCGGGCACACTGCAGCAGGGCCAACTGGTGGACATGTCCACCTCGGTGGTGCAACAGGTGGTGCAAACGAACATCATGGGCGTCATTTACTGCACCCAGCGCGCCTTCCGCTCGATGAAGCAGCGTAAGTTCGATGGCCACATCGTGCTCATCAACAGCGTTGTGGGTCACAAGCTGCTGCCACCCCGTGAGGGCCAGGCACCCGATTTTAATGTCTATCCGGCCACCAAACATGCAGTTACTGCCTTGACCGAAATGTATCGTCAGGAATTTATGGGTCTGGGCACTCGCGTCAAAATTACGGTGAGCTATTCATCTTTTTTTTTAAATGATTTTTTCGACTCTAAGCCATACTTGTTCGTCAATAGAGCGTTAGTCCTGGTGCTGTGGACACGGAAATCATACCGGATACTTTTCGGAATGTTCTTGATACTCGCATGCTCAAATCGGAGGACATATCGCAGGCCGTGCTCTTTGCCATCTCAACGCCAGCCCATGTCCAAATACATGAGATAATCATTAAGCCAGTGGGCGAGTTGTTCTAATTCGGATATACAAGTAGAAGCAATATCTGTGCTAATTGTAAAGGTCCTGAAACATATAGGTGTCTGTCTATCTGTAAAATTGATGAACTACTTTAAGCTTGCAAGCTATTCCCAAAATTCTTGAATTGTGTTATTTCACAAAATCGAATTTTAATTCGCGACTCATCAACTAACTTATCCTACCAATAATAATTACAATTGTTGTTTTTGTTTGATTCGTTTTGGTTTATTTTATATATACGGGTATACACATACAAGTACTTATCTATGAATGTATAAGTATATAGTATATATGTTTTGCCAATCCTAATGGTTGATTATGTGGCTTTCTAGTTACAAAACGAGTTCTGAATCAAAGCCAGCCACATGCAGTCAGAAAAAAATGCGCAAACTCGCTCTTAAACTACAACTAAAGAGAATAAATTCAGAATTCTTTTTTTTAAATACGAGAGACAAATAAGTAACAACTTTGTATCGCTCTGATCGTCAAATGCACTCTAATCTCTGTTTGAACATACTTAGTTTTTTTTTTAACTTTTTGCGCTTTAAGCAAAAAAAGTCATTACAAAAAAACAGATAGTCGTGTTATCAGCCGTATCGGGGACGCCAATTGGCAGCTGACGCCGTTAAACTTTTTTTGTATACATATTGCCGTTTTATGCGAAGGATTCCATTAACGATTCATGCGAATAAGGTGAATATCGACCAAGCCATTCGTCAGATAACGCCCTAAACCATCACCAAGGATGCGCTATTACGAAGCTATGTAGGTCGTGGGTCAGCCACATATTTGTTTTATTTTTATAAACAAACCACTATATGGAACACCACGTATACACATATACAGGAAGAGGACCTATCAAGATGACTGGCCATTTTCAACAGCTAAAGTTATTTAGTTAGCTCCTAACACGGCTATGAAATATTTTTGAAAATGTTTAAATCTGTGTGTGCAAACTATTTGCCTGTTTAGACATACCTTTAGCTGTAGCTACAAATAAGACACACACAAAAATTCGTTTGGAAAATGTTTATTTAAATGTTTGTCGATTTGTTGGTTTTCCTTTGTTTGTTTACCATTAATAAATTAGTACTCCTTGCGATTTTACATTTGAAATTTGTTCTTTCTTCACATTAAATATTCAACACTTGTGTTGCTGCTGTTAGGTTGTAATTGTTGTTTGGATTTTAATTAATTGTTGCACAATAAATACCATCGTGTTGTTTAAATAATTTTCACAATATTTCCATATGTTATATTTATTATAATAATAATCGTTTGTGTTTTTTTTTTTATACATTTTCGTTTATAATTTGCATAAAAATATTTTCTGTAGCACAATTATTTTTTCTTGCAGTTTTTTACGTTTATTAATTATGTATAATGTTAATGTTGTTTTTATTGCTATTGCTATTGTTGGTTGTTCTTCTTGTTGTTTTGTTGTTTGTGGTCTTAGTTGTTGTTGTTTTTGGTTGCTATTGGCATGGCACAGAGCGAGACTTAAACATCGAAAACACAGTTCGAGAATAAAAAATAAACAATCAAAAATGCATAGAAATCGGATGAGATTTTAGAGGGCTTTACCTTTCGTCCCTTTCTAACTTTGTTTCAAACGCCTGCAGCAGCAATTGGCAAATAAGATATACATATGTATAGATAATCATCTATATATTTAAATATATACTTTGTGTATTTATGCGCATTTAATAAAGGTGTGGAAGCGAGGTTTTAGTTTAACTGTCCTGCTTAATAAATTATTATTCATTATTATAATTGTATCGTTAGTGTTGCCATCTCGCTCAGCTACGAATAAACAACCGTTAACTATCTGTCTGTCTGAATATATGTGTGTGTGTGTAGTGTCTTGAATTTATGAATTTTGTTACAGTTATAGGATTAGTTACAATATCATCGTGAAAATAATGGTAGTAATGATAAACAAAATACAGAAAGCTTTAAGCAATGTATATAACTTCCACATATGTCTGTATGCAAAATTTATGTTCTTCTTCTTCTTCTGATTTATGGTCGTCGTCTGAGGCTCGTCACTCAGTACCACTCCAAATGGTCGTCTTTTTGCCGCTGCTTGACATGTTTGGCATACTCTATATTTGCGTGTTTGTTTCAATTCGATTTAAAAATAAAAGTTTTAAAATTTCAATTAAAATGTGTAATAAGTCTTCTATAAAGTTCTCAATTAGTTCACTCATAGGCTCCACTTGTGCTGCCAAAAAAAGTTAACAACAATGGTTTGTTGCCATACACATATGTAAGTCTTAGAAGGATTTGTTACATAACTAATCGCTATGCACAAAGCTGCGATCACACCAACGACGTGCTTATCGATAGACAAGTTAGACAAATTAATCGAAGGCAGTGCAGTCCACAGGTGGAATGCAGTTTACATGTTGTTGGTATTATTATTATTACTATATTATTAATTGTGGTTATTTAATTGATTGCGCAGCTTTGTGCTCGAATCCTTAAACCTGAGTGAACTCGCCATTTAGTGGTGTTCGTGTGTGTGTGTGTGTGTGTGTATTGTAGGTGTGAGTGAGTGGCTTTTGAGCAAAACAAAGAGGCTGCATATTTTATTTAATATGCGCTAAAATAAAAACAGTTAAAAAATAATAATTACAGCAAATAACATGCGACATACGTGTGTGTTCTTGAGTGCCAGACTTTGCAATTACTTTTCAAAATATTGCATAAACATTTTAACATTTCTGATGATTTTTTTTCACAATAATTTAGGGCGCAGAAAAAAATACGTTGTTACAATAACACGCCAGTTTGGAATTAATTATTATATAATTAAAAATTACATACAAACTAGAAGCTACTGCTAGGTGTGTCTCTGTGTGTGTGTGTGTATATATGGTTGTGTTCTTGTGTGTATGTAGCTCATAATTTTGCTGCAGAATCTCACGGCAGAACTTAAGTGTTTGCTAATTTTTTTTGTTTGTAAATCGTTTGCTTAAGTTGTTTTCTTTTTCTGTTTTGTAACTTACTGTTTGTCGCACTTGAAATTAATTTAAATAATTTATTTTACAATAAGCGCTCAATATCTTGGGCGCTACGAGCAGCAGGCAAAACAATAGATGCCATTCAATTGCAATTTCAAAATGCAAACCATTTGCTGCTCATTTTTTTCTTTCTTATTTTTGCTTTTTGCGTCTACTTTGCTAAGCCGTTTTATTTTGTTATTAGTTTTACTTTCGAACTAGGTGTTATATCGTTTTTGTTTTGTGGTTTATGTAGTTGAGTGTTGATGTTGGGACTGTTGTTGCTTTAACCGTTGTTGTTGTGGCTGTTGTTGTTGTTGTCGTGTCCAGCAGTTCAACACTCACTCTGTGATAAATCAATATCCTTTTTAACGCTACGCGACAGACGATCCAGTTCCGCAGCCGCATCCGTGCGCACAGCCAACTTTTCTGGCGTCATCAGACCATCGGTTCCATTAGCCCGAGGAGTTCCCATATTACCCGGAGACGCACCGCCAGCGCCCGCAGGTCCGCCGGACTTTTTGTGCAGCAGCGAATTAAAGAAATTTGCCAACACACCCTCGCCGCCGGGCGTTGCAGGATTCAGTTTCGGATCGATCTATAAAATACAAGCAATATTAATAGAAGCTCTATAATATTATACTAGAAAATGCAGTCCCTTCTTTCCAAATGCCATGGCCAACTATTTAAATGATGAGCGGCAAAGATATTTTTAGATGAGCTTCATATATAATACCATAACTAGGCTTATATTATAGCCGATTTCATAAAGCTTTATATAAAAAAGTTCATTATTGCGCCTAGAAATTAAATTTTGTATTGCATTGTAAATAATCATATTTTTCTAAGTTTTTCACAGAACTGGGCAACAAGATGGCGGATATAATAATAATAATCTTCCTAAGAGCGTGCCACAGCAGCTGAGATCATAACGCAGCCAAGTGATAGATCGCCCAAACTATGTCAAGGGTAGAGACAAAAAACTCACTCTATTCCTCGTGCAACTCTAAAAAATGGAATGCAGACTCATAAACAGCCTACTTACTACTGGTCATAGGCTGACTTCACTGAAGAAGGCGGCGAAATATTTGATTGTTTTATGAAGCTTCATGACATGTGGTATGCCACGCCTTCTTTGAATATTACATAGACTCTCTAGTATACCCTTTAACCCTTTGAATATTTGTACATTTTTTCGTTTTAAGTCACACCGTTTGTAAATCTCGGCACTCGAAGCCTTACCTTTTTGGGCGAACTCTGACCCGCACTGCCGGGTGTGCGTGGTCCGCTCTTATTGGAGCCAGCACTAGCGCTGCCCGCTTGCGATCGGAGCGGCGATTCGCCGCGCACCTGACCGCCCTGCTTGAGTATCTCCTGCTGGCGCGCCAGGAACACTTGTTCGTCTTCAGTTTGCACCTCAGCCTCACGGTTCGATACGGCCTGCAACATCATCATGTAAAATAATAAGAAAGA
The DNA here is from genome assembly GCF_003285725.1 of Scaptodrosophila lebanonensis. Lineage (NCBI taxonomy): Eukaryota > Metazoa > Arthropoda > Insecta > Diptera > Drosophilidae > Scaptodrosophila > Scaptodrosophila lebanonensis. The sequence continues at coordinate 4,479,096 of NW_022060566.1, read as the reverse complement.
AGCGTATCAGAAAATATTTTCAAATTGAAATGCAATTATGAAGCTATAAAGCTAATGCGCACTGCCAAGAAGTTGAAAAGTATTACTAGAATTACTAATTTAAATTTCGCATAATCTCCTTCTGAATTCTGAAACCAAAACATGCTTCTATAGATTGCTCTATCCCAAATGTTCTTTGAACGTTCAGGTAGAGCATATAATTCTTCATTACTTGAGCAACTTTTGAAAGTTACGCACCTTTCTGGTTGGTGGCGCCTTTATAATATCTGTATAGTGGTTCTCTGCCTTGACCGCATGCATATTCTCATACAGAATACTTATTTTCTTTAGGCTGTCCCAACCCGCCGGACTGAAATAAATCAATGACTTAATTAGATGACTGGAAGAGCACAAAAGGCAAGGGCACTTACATTAGGACCGCATCTTTTTCAACGACTAGCGCGGGTGTGCGGAATGGTAGACCGTAAATTCGATGCGTTAAATATTTATAGAGGAGATCACAGTTTTTGTCTTCTTTAACACTCGTGTAAAAAAGTGATGTGCCATGCCGCAGACAGAAGTTTCGTATCCATTGCTGTATGAAATCGAAATGCTCATCACGATATTCGTACTCCTTTTCCAGCGTTGTCATGTAGTCCGTCTGGAAGGTGATAAATACATTATGCATTGATTTACACTCACATTTATTAAGTTAATTAATTGTCTTACTTTTGTGACCACCACGACAATGTCTAGACCGAGATTTGTTAGTAGTGCGTCCTCTGTCAGCGGCAACAGGTCATCCTCGTCAATTGAATTGTTGCGCATGGTGCGTTTCACAGGCGAACCGGGATCTAAATCATCACCGACCTCGCAATAACTTTGCCACGTCGTAACGAGACGCTGGCGAGCTGCCTCCTTCTCCTTGAGATCTAGTGACAGACTCTCGATATGCTGCTGAAGCACTTTGATCCATTGATTGAGCTGCTCGAGCCAGTCCCAGGGCTGTGTCATCGAGACTGTGAGTATGACGAGGGTGTGTGCATAATTCGTTTCGTTTAGCGCATAATGCAGCAGATTTTTATGGCCTGGATCGCCGTCAAGCACCCAGACGCCAAGGCGTGTCATGTCTATAATCATTCAGAAATGTAATAACACAGAATTAATAGAATTACATTTTAAACATACCGTCTCTGTATTCATCCTTGACATCAATATAGGCATACTCCAGGCCGGAACCCTTCTTCGGATCCTCGACGCCCTGCAGCTTGGCAATGAGTGTGGTCTTGCCGGTGGCATTGTCGCCTAATACTAGTACAGATTTGTTTGATGGAAGTTTTGTGCTGCCTTGTGTTTGTACTTCATTCAATATCGCAGACCTGTAAGCAGAAAAGATTTGTACAGCTATAGTATTTACGGGATAATCTCGCTGTGTAGTTTGTACCTTTGCGCAAAATTTCTACACACTTTCATTTTCTTCAAAAGATGATCGATATAGCGGATCTCTGCATATTTTTGCAAAAAGTACATTTTTTCAAAAAAAAAAAAAAGTCGACAATTGTTTTTTTATGTATTTTTGTTTTGTGTTTTATAATGGAATAAAATATGTGAGATAAGTATGCGATGTGTAAACCATTAGTTTTGGGCTTGGCTTAGCTTGAGATTCAAAACTCTTATAAAACTTTCATATAAAGCGTGATATTTTAAACTTGAATTTACGATTTATGATATTTTTGTTTCTAACACTAATAAATATGTTGCTTAAAAGCAAATTTAATATCACATATCTCTAGTTAAGACTTGCCACAAGTTTAGAATAAAAGATAAACGCCAAAGCTGCGGTCAGAACTCATCGATACTCATAAGATTATCCATTTTTGCTATCAATAATGGTTAACCGTTTTCATGTTTCCGTTTCAAAAATTGCAAAAATGTTGAAATCGAAATTGCAAGCAGAAACCGGTCCATTTCTTTGATTGATTTAAAATAATGTTATTATGAATAGGTATTCTAGAAATATTGAGTTGATTCAATGCTTCAATTAAATATTAAACTATTATTGTAGTCCCAGTGTGAAGGCAACTCGCCATTAAGACCAATTTTCCATTTTTATTACCATACCATTTTCAAGTTAACCCTCTGTACTGAGGTAGAGTGTAGTGGGGAGTTGGGTGTTTTTGGGGGCACTATAAAGAAGTCGGTCAGTTGGGTTATCAGATTTTTTTAAAATTCCACCACCATGCCCGCTCGCTATTCGATTAGACTAATTGCGCGTACACTATTTATAGTGCCCCAGTGGTCTTACCACCACCCAGTTTTTAGTGAATTTTGACCTGCGTCAATATTTGATGGCTCATCGTATCCGTCGTCATTGGTATTCCAGAAGCTCCAATTCCACGTGCACAATTTTCGCACAACTTTTATGAAACTCATTCAATCAAATAAAATAAACGATGGGCCGGACAACTTTAGAGGAACGTGAGGCGGCGGGTGCGTGGGCAGTTGTTGTTCTCAAGAAAAATGGCTTGACATGCAAATTGAGCGGCCGCTTTAAGTGGAATTTTGAACGAAGAACGCACAACCTTTCTGCCCCAATCATTCGGCCAAACGTTCATTTAGCGCAATTCACTGTTCCGGTAACTTCTGGTGGCAGCATTGACACGTGCATGGACTATTCGATACACTCTAACTACTTAACAATTATTTAGGCTTGTGAAATATTACTAATTTTGTGTTCAATCGAAGTACAATTTCTAATGTTTTTTCTTGGATAAAGTATTTGAAAGACAGGTGACTACTTTTGGGACCCAAAACCCTATTGGTTTCTTAGACGTGGGGAATATTTACCAACTCAATCGAGTTCGCAAACGGGGGCCTATTTGTATTTAAAGCTTGCTACGGCTCCTTTTTTCTTCTAATCTATCGATGGATCTTCATTCTTCTTTTTTAATTGGAAGTTATATCGAAGACAATATTGAAAACTATCTAAAAAATCCCCTTTTCATATATTTTATAAATAAAATACATATGTAAGTGCTAATTGAAATGTGGAAAGCATATCAAGTGGGCAGTCCTATACAATTCTTTTCAACTGTGTAGCAGGAAATAGACATGCCAACTCTTTAAATGGAATAATTCAAATTGGATTTTTAAAAACGTTAAAGCAACCCTAATATTGGTATAAGAAATCGGCAGATTCGAGATATTTTACATCATATCGAAGAAGTTGTAGATGGAATGAAAAATACGCTTTTTTTTTTAATTCCAGAAACTCCTCACAAGGCTCTTAGTAGACCTCACAGTTATAGGGTATAAGAATAAATACTGCGAGCAGTGTTTATCGATTGCAACTGCCTTTGTTGCTACTATGTATGTATGTGTAGATAGCTAGGTGTTTGGGCAAGTTTGGGGTGACTCTATAAATGTGCTTCGATGTGCTCCTGTGCTTCAGTGCCTCGGTGTTTTGTAGGGTTTGTGGGTAGCTTCACACTTGCTAGTCATGCAAACGACGTTGCGCCGAACCCCCACCCCCCCCCCGTACCGTCACATTTATGGTTGGCATGGTGCACGAAAGGCCCAAACGAAACGAAAACTATATGTTTTTCCAGGCTTTCAACTTTCCGAGCGTCAGTCGGAACGTAGTTTCAATTTGCACTTCCAGACGTGCACATTTCTCTCCCAAAAGTGGTAAAGAAAATTCGTAGTACCCGCCAGGACAAAAGATGAGTTTGTTGTTAAAGCGTCGCTCGCGTAGCGAGACGCGCACACAGCCCCCAATGTCAACAAATTCAATGGAGTCCCCAACAACAACAATAACAGGAACAAAAACCGCGGCATTGAAGGGTGAAAGACCACGACGGGGACGTGCCCGTGAGCCAGCACAACCATTACAATTGGAGGAGGACGACCAACAATTGGGACTGCAACGCGGCAGTGAACAGCATTTACACAAATTGGGGGCTCTCCACCAACGGCAAGGGGAGCTGAGCCACAGCTTGGGTATGGGGCGTCGCAGGACATCCGCAGAGCTGATCAACGAGGCTAAACTATTTCTGGGCGATGTTGGTACTCTGTCCAATGCCTCCAGTGTCCAGCACATCGCTAGCGGTAAGGAAGTCAAATAGCTTGGAGGGGGGTTGGTGGAAGCTTACTCTTGTTCTTCTCCCATTTAACTTTTGTTTTGTGACAATTTTACAGTGGGAGGGGCTCGTTTGGTCAACACCCGACGTCCGATTACACCCCGGGAGCCTGGACGCGTTCTATATGGCAAGGTGGCAATGGCCGGTCGACCACCCAGCGCCTTTTCGTAAGTTGCTTTTAGTTTTTCTGCTCTACTACTTGTATATTATATTGTATTGTCCATTGCCGTCGCCGACTGAATTTGTGTCAAGCGGAAACACGCAAAACGGAAATAAAAATAGTAGTTAATGATACTTGGTAGAGAGATGGAGAGATTTACTTCATTTTTTTGTCCGAGACTTCTGCCACAATTGTCCCAATTTCTTTATTCTTGCCCAATTGATGATTTTCTCAATGTTAATACATAGTTCCCCATTTCATAACCCCTAATGTATCTTCTTTTGTTTTCATTCGAATTATAATGATTACTCATTTATTTTCATTCATTCAATCATAACATGGTTTGGTAGTTGATATAGAAATCAAATCCAGCTCTTCTATGAAATCCTATTAGCATCGTTTGTGTGTTCCAGTTATTTAACATCTAAATAGCATTGGAAGTTTCACCCCCAAACATTATCTTTTATTTGGTTCTTTGCAGCATGCGTTATCTGCAGAACGAGTCCAACAAGCCGCTAACTCCTCCCACGCCCGGCTTGGGTAATGCCAATGGCAATAATGCCAGAGACCTATTCTTGGTACGTCGTGCTGGTGCCGCCTTTGATTTTAGCGGAGTGATGGACGGTGCGAAAATGGCGCCCCGTCAATTACCGGCACTACATGGAAACGTACAGCAGCAACAGTTGCCGCCACCCACTCGTAATGGCGCCCTCCTTTCCCAGTCAACTACAGAGACGCTAATTGAGTTGCTGAAACAGCATGCGGGTCTCAAAGAGTGCAGCGAAGAGACAGTGAAGCATATTAATGCGGTAAGTAAGATTTTTAATGCCCTAAGAAAAGGAATCATCCAAATGGGATGCATTCTGTCTCGACATGTTCCAACCGGAATGGGGAAGAGTGTAGTATTAAAGACTGTGCGTGGATTTTGATAAATATGAGTGATAATGGGATCATGAATGATGCACGTTTCAAAATCATTCAGATTAATTGTTTAGAGATATCAACTAATCAACCAATCTTGCGCCAAAGAAGCAAAAAAAAAAAAATAAATGAGAAGTGGTTTCCCTTGCTTCCACATTCATGCAGAAATGGGGATAACCTGGCCTATTTGGCTTAGGTTCTGAGAAGCTACAGCCCAGTTATTATCGGGAATTCTGCTAAACTTAGCGATATAGATCTCTTTAAGCTAACAAATTCTGGTGGTATTCATGGAGTCTGAAAACTCACAATTCCTAGTTTTTCTGATAGAAAATTTCCAACCACTTCCTTATTTAGATACTCCAAGAACTATACAATCGTGTGCGTAAACAGGAACGAAATTTTAAGCGTGGCTTCATCCTGGGCGGTCTCTATGGTCTTGTCGAGTGCACAGCACCTCGCGTGCTACTAGCGGTGGCACGCGTTGTCTTAGCGGTAAGTGTCTAGTCCTAATCCCGGGAGCTTTATTTCACTATTCTGAAATTCCTTTAGCTACGTGTAACAGGAAGCAATTTGACAGGGGCATGCAAGCTCATCTTTAAGGTGGCGCGTCATGAACAGAACGACAGTTTGTTCCATGAGAACGATCTCCTTGAATTGCTGATCGATGGATTGGGCCATGCCAGTCCGCTGGATGAGCCCGAGGCCTGTATCTATGCCTATGGCTCGATACGTTTTCTCACCGCCAGCACGGCACAAGAGCGCGATGATGCATTGAATCGCAATTGGTCTGGCGGTGCTGGCGGCGGTTTGGACGAACCTTTGCCACCGCGCAATACGCACCCTGAACTTGCAGGGCCACTTCTGGACAGTATTGTGCATCAGGCGGCTCGACATCACAAACTGAGTCGTCAGCAGACATTGGTGGAGCGTTTGGCGCATAATGGCGCTCTTGAATTGATGATCTTGCATTTACAAATGCTGAACGAGGCTGGAGCTACGCGGCGCCTTACTGGCCCGCCCTTACACACCCTCTATCAATTGTCGGCAGCACTGCGGGCATTGGCGGGTGTGGAGCAAAAACGAGCCGAAGATGTTGTAGGCCCAACAGCCTCCCGTCATATGCAATTGGAATTGGCTTGTCCCCATTTAATACGAGCCGCTGAGATCTCTATGGGAGAGCTGGAGGTTCAGGCGAATGTAGTGCGCACCCTTAGGTGAGTATTAGTTTCCAAATCGGAATACCGAAGGAGTTTTTTTTTCATATTCTTTTATTCTTCAGCGTGCTCTCTGAGGATGTGGATTGCTGTGAGACTCTTCTCAATTATGCGGCACGCATTGGCATGCTGTTGGGTCCTTGTGCGGATACGGCCACAAAGGCGGGCAATTCATCTAGCCAGACTAATGAGCGTGCTCTCGCTGTTCTAAGTCGATTGGGCTATATATTGGGCAACATTTTGGCCAAATATGAGAGCGCACGTGTGCAGGTGAGTACCCTCACTAGACGATTATGATTTATTTGTAATCTCCTTCCTATTCCTGCTCATTTCCAGTACTACCACAATGATGTAGCTATGGAGTATTTGCTGAATGTGCTAGACACGCTCACCAAAACGCCTCCCATGGAGAATGAGACGCTGCTCGATGTTCAAATCAAGCTCATTCGTGTAGTGGCCAACATGAGCGTTAATTCTGAGGTCGGTTTCGGTTTGGGAAACACGCGCTGTTTGGGCGCCGTGCTGCTGAAGCTACTTAATGACACGGTCACAGCTCTCGACTCAACCAAGCCAGCCAAAAAGCAGGTAAGCCACAATTATATATTCCATTCATCTGCCTATTACAATTAATATTTTTTCTGTCTTTTCTGAAAGGCCGCTGAGCTGCAGGAGTTGCTCCACGCCACGCTCGGCGCTTTGCACAATTTGTGCTTCTATCAGGACAAGCACAATGCACCGCCCGCCCAAGTGCTGGAGACAGTGGGCTCACTACAAAGCATCATTCCCGAGCTGGCCAACACTCTTTGCACCGCACTGTGTCAGTGTCAGCTGGAAGCGAGCAAAGTGGAGTTGGCCCGGGTCTTGGGGAATCTCACACGCAACGAGCAGGCACGTCGATGCTTCTGCGCTGCCGGGGGCTTGCCACTGATCATGCAACAGCTGACACGGAACTCAGCTGGACAAGATTATGAGTTGAAGACCTGTGCCATTGGTGTGCTCGTCAATTTGCTGGGAGATAGTGAACAGCGTGCACCGTTTCTGCAGTTGCGCGGCGCTGACGTACTGGAGTTGCTGCTGCGTGGTGCGCTAGAACAGGAGGATTGGTTCCTGGCAACGATTGTGTGTCAGGCGATGTGGAATCTTCTTATCGATGCACAATGCGCTGCAGTTTTATGTCGCAACGGGAACACGTTAGACGAGGTATGTGATCTGCTCGCAGACTACTTAGATGAGGAGCGCGGTATGGGAACGGGCAGTGATTTGGATGCTCTGTCGACTTCAAGCCGAAATTTGGAGCTGGGAATGGAGGAAGTCGATGAAACGCCCGATGCTTTGTGGGAGGATTTTGCAATAGTGGCCACAGATTTGCTTGAACGCATACAAAATAACTTCGATAAACAAACGGAGTTGGACGAAAGGCAAAGCGCCACAGCTGCTGATAACGGAGAGGAGGTGGAGGAAAACGATGAAGAGGATGTTTTCATTGAGGAGATGTAATAGATGAAATTGTTTTTTCTAATCAACTGCTTAAGGCGTAGCTTTGTCATATTATATTAATAAGAATAGCAACATAATCCAATGATACTGATGAATAAATCCAACAGCCAATAGCCGATATAGAGTCAATGCGATAGTTTTTATTAGCTTGGAATATTTGGGTGATGACAACATCGCCTACACATACAAACACAAACAAACACAAACACACACACACACACAAACTCATGGGCCAAACTTGAAGCTACGATTTTTATTTTTACTTACTGCCTAACGCTCTTTTGTTTCCTACACACAGAGAAGCGCAGAGAGGAGCGCTTATTGGACAAACAAATATGCGCGTGTTTAAATGTCGATGTTTGTGTAACTACGTTTATGCCAGCACGAAGGCAGGAAACCATTTTAAGATTTAGGATTTGAAGGGAAATGGACATTGTACTTGAAGTTACACGTAAAAATTGACTGTGATTAAAAGATCGGATCTGTTGTTTCATTTTTAGCCGTTTTTAATTTTATGATATTCCTAATTGATGTTTAAGATTTGAATTTGTTTTTGCCGATCAGATATTTATATTTTAATTTATTTATTGATTTTGAATTTACATGTGTTGACTAGCATCAACGTAGTTGTGTGTATATATGTATGTACATACACACATATGTGTAGCTCTTTTGAAATATTATGTTGTGCATCAATGTGAACTGTTTCACAAAAAAAGCAATTAAACGCGATAAGCTCCAAATAATTGCGTTCGATAGTAGGTTTTTATCGATACACGCACGAAAGCTTGGCCTAAACTGTGTCACTTGCGCACTCTTTTGCTTTCCCTCTCTTTCTCTTCTGCACTTACTCTCCTGTAACGATCTCTCTGTGTGTGCATGTGCGTATTACCTGTTTGCCCTCCAAAAACATTTTTTGCATATACTCGTTTTGCGCTAGTATTTGTATATTAAGACATAACAAACAATTTTTTAAATTGATAAAGTTAAATGCATTGCTAAGGCAGCCAGTAGCAGTTGTTGTGGTTGTTGTTGTTGTTATTATTGCTACCCATATGACAGGCACCGTTTAATGAATCATCGTGAGCGAGTTGTGAGGCTCTCTCGTGCTCACTATTGACACTCTATTTAATAATCACTTTTGTTGTTTTTTGTGCCACAAACTCATTAAGAACGTTTTGTACGCATATAGTCTGCAACAACAATAACAGCAATAACAAGAAAATTCATGGGCAAAGAGCCCAAAGGCAAAATTGGCAAGGCACGCGCATCTGTGTATGTGAGTGTGAGCCAAACGCAAATTTGAGGTTAGGGGAGCCTTTGCTCAAATGACAACATGTACTAAATTTAAATTTAACTACGTTAAGAGCCACGGTACACAGCGAATTCCACGTAACAAAGTTCGCAAAAAATCAGCTGCTTTGCACATTATTTACAAACATACATATAAAGGGCTGTGGAAAAGAGGACCAGACTGATAGATAAATTAAAGGGTGACGGTGGGTGTATGGCTTTTTTGTAGGCCTGGGTGTGGTAAAAAAAAAAAGCTGTGCTGCAGCCGGCACACACCACACACACTGACAAACTTGTACATGCAAACGGCGATAGAGATACGAACTGCGAATGAAAAAGGTAACAGAAATTATTGCAAACGTCAGCTAAAGAAAGTCGCTGATTGGGAGAGCTAGACATGAAATAATACATACATACATATGTATATACATATGTATATATGGAAGCAAAAGCATATGGAAAATAAAGCTCGCAGATGTTATTGCAAATTTTTGTCGCATATTATTTAGCATTCTAACTGACACTCCCGCCCCCTTGTGAACCCTATCAATGATTCATCAAGATACATACATACTATATAATGCACTTGTTTGCCAAAATAGATGCCAGCAGTCGTCACCCACACACATGAAGACAACCACACAGTGTATGTGCGTTAAACTTACCAAAGATTCTCCTTCTCGGCGGCATCCTTCTTTTTCGTTGTTAAGGATGATGTCAGCGCACTGGCCGTCATCGTTTGGGTGCCGCTATCCAATGCCATAGCAATCGGTGTTTTCTTTCTCCTGCTCCTGTTGCTTTTGGCGCTTGGTTACTCCTCCAACCGACGGACGATCCCTATTGCTTGTTGCTGTTGTTGTGCAGTCGTAACTTATTCAATAGTGGCGACAGCTGCTGCGAGACGCGTAAATACAAATTTATGTACGATATGTTAGAACGACGTACACAAATAAACACAAACACATACACAACCACCGAGATAATAATAAATAAAGTCACACTTCTTATTAATTTGCCAAATCTGATTGAACAATTTAAATAAATCCACTGATTATTTATTACATATTGCCAGCTATGGCGACGTTGGCGGTGCAGCTGCAGTTACAAGGTGGCAGAGTGAGCGCCAATATAACAAAAGCAACAACAAAGCCAACAACGATCACAAAAGCAACTATCTGAATGATACCGACATTAATGTTAATGCTAAAGCTTCCGCCAACTTGTTTTGTTGCTAACTATGATTATGAATAACGTTGTTGTTGTCGCTGCTGTATTATTTTAGGGCTCTCTCTCACGGGTTGGTTCGCAAAAGCGGCCACCCGTCGTCGCCGTATGACTGAATTACTGACGCACTGAAGTATTTTCAATGGTATGTACGTTTTGGTGCATTTGAGCGCTTCATTTTGTTCTAATTTTAATAGTTTTTAGTTCTTTGGCTGCGTATATTTCGACTTTATTGTGCGCTCTATACTACGCGCTACTAGCTGCTGAGCTTTATATGAGAAAAAATGGCAAAAACGTCTTGACGTTTTGCGTTTTGTTACATTTTTTCTTTTTTGCTTCCTACGTACTGTCAGCAATTTGCGATTTAGGGGTTTCCTTTAGGCTTGCCAGATTTTTACCGGGCACTAAATTACGAGTTTAGCGTATAAATTGTTGCGTGTGCTATATTGCAATTTGTTTTAGTTGTTGTTTAATAAAAAATAACAAAAAAAATAAATAGTTTTCGCTACGCCCGAGATGATGAATACGACGAAACGAGGCACAATGTGTACACACTGCGCGTATTGAGGAAAAAGTATATAAGTGTGTCACAAGTATTAAGTTAAATTAATCGCTAAAAAACACCAATGGCCGTGGCTTACAATTATTAAAAAATAGCTTTGAAAAGCATGGCAAGGGGCCGAAAAAAAAAAGTTTAAAATAAAATGAGCTCATAAGATTCAAAATATTCTCCAGTATACAAGTACAAGTAAATGTAAACAAGAACCGTCACGTTGCCAGATCAAAATGAAAACAATGTTGCTCGTAATGGCGCATTTTTCAGATTAGATCAGACTATTTTTCTTATAGGACTCAGGGAAAAAGAGCAAACCATAAAACGTATAGACTTCTAACTAGAGTTCCTGGTATTCAAAGAAATAAAATCCAAATAGATAGATTACACTTATTAGGCAAAACATTACAAAAATTTAATTTATATAAATTAAGTTGAATTTGTTACTGTTGCTCAAATTTATGTGGCCGTAAAATATTTTCACGTTATTTAATAAAAATATATTTTCCAGTGCTTTTTTCAGTTAAAGAAAAACGTTCAATCATTTCGCTGCATTATTGTTAGAATACGTTTAAACAAACAAACGTCCCTTTCTTCGGTTCACAATTCAGTTTTTCAATGAAACTAAGTCTTTTATTAGTTTAACATTTCAAATGCACTTTGGTGCCATGACAAAAGTCATTTTCCTTTACTTATTAATGCAACGTTGTTATAAATTTTAATTTACTGACAACTAAATGGAAAAAATTTTGATTCTACTTAAATGCATAGGGCTTAGCACCTCCCCTCCCCACGAACAGATAAAAAGATTATATAGAAATATTAAAAAAACACAAATTCTGTTCTGTTCTTTCACTTGTTTCATTCGCTCAATAAAACACTTAGAATTAGATTTGTTACAGGTTTGCAAAAATTAATAAGTCTCCTAAATTATACACAAATGATTTCCAGAAAAGCTGACTAACACCAAAACAACGGTTGCTGTTCATCATACATAAGCCCCCACATTCTGTGGGCTTGAGCTTATGGGTCCAGGTCAACAACATCAACTCCGCCAGCATCTATTTAAATAAATGGCTATCAATTTTAATGTATGTATGTTTGTATAAAATTTGTATACAAATCTAAGATTAATTTTAGGGGGACTTTTTGAGGAAAAATAAAAAACTACTTGCGAATTTTATGCTTATAGAATATAACGTTTTAAATTTGGACTACAACTTGCGTGATTCACGAAAATTTAAATATCATGATGTACGGATTTTGGTACGCCTTCCGACTCCAGATGGAGATATGTAATAACTGTAACCAATAGGGGGGATCTGAATTCAAACTAACAATTGAAAATTTAGGCGTGCAAACAATTTAAATCGCGCACACAAACATAATTATGTACGAATCTAAATTATGGGGGCGCGTTCTCATTGTGTGCGCGCAGTTATCACGATATTGATTTGTGGATAGACCTCGGGCCTTGACTCCGAAGTAATTAACTGGACCATCCGCTGCTGTAACTCGTCCTGGCTGGCCTGAGTTCCTGGCGGTATCATCCAGATAGCTTCTGCAATACGCAATAAGAAACGTATTAAAATTTGATATTTAAGATGATGCGTGATCCGTTGACGCTTACCACCAAAGTACCAGCCGTTAGGTGTGCACAGACGCCACATAATGGCAGGCTGTGTGGGCATCAAATCAGCCAATATATCACAAGTTTCGCCCGGACGTAGGGACGGCACATTAATGCGTTGCGTCTGTATGGGAGATGTCAAGTAGCAGCCATTGGGCCAACGTTCTGTGCCATCGTTTTGCAGCTGAAAAGCCTGTTGTTGCGGATTCACATGTTGAATCTGTAGTATTTTCATTGAAGGCAACGATTGCAGACCGCAAAAGTCCAAATAACAACCGACTGCAGCTTGCAAGTTCCTATATTTTCAGAGTTTTAAATATTTAAATATTTGGATTGACAGCCAAGTTCAATTAAATCGATGATCAAACTACTTACCAATTGCTCATTTCCAAATAGAATCGCGCCGAGTCTCTGTTCATCTGATTGTTCATGAGGCTCTGGAACTGACTGATTAGATCCTCATGATCTGTGGTGCCCATACAACTGAATTGCTGAAGCAGCAGCGAATCAATATCATAATCATTTGTCGGCAACGCCGAACCGATGCTTTTTATTGGAGCTGCTTGTGCGGGTAGTGTGGAAGATGTTAATGATGCTGTCGCCGATACGGGCATTACTGCGGCTACCATTTGTGGAGGGGCAGGCAATGGTATTGCAATATTACTGGTATCCATCATTGGATTTGTTGTTGTTGTGGTATTTGTTGTTCCAAATAACGGCTCGCATTGCATGTCTTGTAATATTTGGATTTGTTGTTGCTGTTGCTGTCCCTGCTGCGACTGAGACTGCGGTTGGCCCTCTGTAGCACTTTGTGACTCGTAGTTTTCCTCAACATCCATTTTGGCGTTCGTTCTTTATTTTGCGTGTTGCTTCTTTCTTTATTTGCTTTTGTTGTTGTTTTGCTTAGGCGGTTCAGGTGGCTGCTACCTCTCGGCCTCGAGCTGAAATGTTGTGCCCTTTTATTGTTTTGTTTGACTGTGGATGCGAAATGCGTTGTTGTAAGTCCATTGTTTAAACTGAATCTGAGGTCTGTTATTGCATTCGCAATAAGGGCGCAACTACAACAAGCTGCCTGCAATTACCGCTTACCTTTGATAAGTCGGCCCAGCACCGTGGTAAAATGGAGCGCACTTTGCAACGCAAAAAGGCGCCTTTGTAGATTGATGAGTGGACAGACTAACGTGCAGTTTCAGTGCAGGTATTAAACTATACTATTCGTATTTTCTTTTACCAACAATGTACAATTGATGTCTTCTTCTATAATTGTTGCCATTCACAACAGGCAATCGCGATATTGCATTCCCGATATAAAATAGCGGACTTCCAAATCAATTTATGAATTAGTTCAATTTTACCTATTTTTAAAATTGTTTGCTGCTGCGTTATGTTTATAAAATGAGTTATGAATTCAGAAACTAAATAAATTCAAATATTTTGAACAAATAATTTTGATGCTATTTTTAATGAATAATATAAAAAAAAACCTGATTTAAAGAAAGCTATTTATAATAGAAGCATAACGAAAATAAAGATGTATTTCATTGACTAATGTTTTGAATAAGCTATTACAACTAATGATTGTACTTTTGTATGCATGAACCAAATGAACGGTAAATCAGTTCAGTAGCTCAACTAATTTGGAATGAAAGTACGATATGTGTATGAATGCAACCCGTCTAGCTAGAATTTGTTGACGCAATTGTGTGGCAACACTGACACTCATTTGACTCAATCTTTCGCCATTTGCTTTGTCGCTTTGTCGCACTGTGTGGTATTTCTAGTACTGTGATCAAAGTTAAATAAAACACAAGGAAAATGGTAATAATAATTGAAGATAATATTGAAAATAATTAGTTTGCGGCATTAGCAATACGTGAACAATTGAAATTTTTGCTTTTCATTGACAACTTCGTACAAATTTGCATTTTTATTTGCCGGGTGTGTGTTGTAGACGGTGACGGTAATGGCAGATGCCAAAGGCAAAGCATTTGACATGCCTGCACGTGAGCGCATTATTTCCAGAATGTTCCTTCAATCGATTTTATTTCATAAATTAATTGCGGAATGTGCAGCGATGTCGCACAAAAGACTTCTGTAGACTAGGAAATAAAGAAATTTCTAGATGCATTGCACGCTTTTAGGTGTGTACGCACACCTGCGAGTTAGCCGCTTCTGTTGCCGATGAATCACGCACAAATTAGGGTTAGGTCGAATGCGATGCGCTGTGATGTGACAGTAATTTATGCATTCATAAACAAAACGTTGTATTTCAACATAAACACTGCAAATTGCATTTTGCTTTAAATTACAGGAGATGTCCTTAAATCCGGTGCGCGTCCTCAAGAGCGAGGCGGAGGAGGATAAAGCCGAAATGGCGCGTTTATCTTGCTTCATTGGTGCCATTGCAATCGGCGACCTTGTCAAAAGTACTCTGGGACCTAAGGGCATGGACAAAATTCTTGTCTCCTCTGGTCGCAATGCTGGTCATATTGAAGTCACCAACGATGGTGCAACCATATTGCGTGCCGTTGGCGTAGATAATCCCGCTGCAAAGATTCTTGTCGACATGTCTCGAGTGCAAGACGAGGAAGTTGGTGATGGTACCACATCGGTGACTGTTTTAGCCGCCGAATTGTTGCGTGAAGCTGAAAAGCTGGTCGAGCAGAAACTCCATCCACAGATAATTGTTTCTGGCTGGCGTATAGCTACGCAGGTTGCATTGGATGCTCTCACAGCTGCAGCCCAAGACAATTCAACAAACAATGAGAAGTTCAAGAAGGATTTGATGAACATTGCACGCACCACACTTTCATCGAAAATTTTGCATCAGCATAAGGATTTCTTTGCCAATTTGGCTGTCGATGCTGTGATGCGTCTAAAGGGTTCTGGCGAGCTGAACTCCATACAGATCATCAAGAAGACTGGTGGTACATTGGAAGACTCGTTCTTGGATGAAGGCTTCCTGCTGGACAAGAAGCCCGGCGTGCACCAGCCTCAACGCGTATGTTTAAAGTTTTTAACTACTATGTTGCATTAGGCCTTTAGATTAAGAATCATGCTCAATATCAGTTCGTCAAATTGACTGTGACTTATGTTGTTTTGCACTCATATCACAGCCATTTTGACGAGTTTGATGTGGAGTAAAACGCTGCAGGTGCCGAAATGAAGAAATCGTGAATCATACTTATACTATGCCTAAGATTTGCATTAAAGTGTGTTTTTTTTTCTTAGATTGAGAACGCAAAGATTCTCATTGCCAACACACCAATGGACACAGACAAGATTAAAGTATTTGGTAGCAGCATTAAGGTGGACTCACTGGCCAAAATCGCCGACTTGGAAATGGCCGAGAAGGAGAAGATGAAAGAAAAGGTTGACAAGATATTGAAGCATAAATGCAATGTGTTTATCAATCGCCAGCTTATCTATAATTACCCTGAGCAACTGTTTGCCGACGCCAATATCATGTCCATTGAGCATGCCGATTTTGATGGCATCGAACGCTTGGCTTACTGCACTGGCGGCGAAATTGTCTCGACATTCGACAATCCAGCTCTAGTCAAATTGGGCGAATGCCAACTGATTGAGCAGGTTATGATTGGCGAGGACACATTGCTCCGTTTTAGCGGCGTTAAATTGGGCGAGGCTTGCACTGTTGTCATTCGTGGCGCTACACAGCAGATTCTGGATGAGGCCGATCGTTCCCTGCACGATGCTCTTTGCGTACTGGCTGCCACAGTCAAGGAGTCGCGCATTATCTATGGTGGTGGCTGCTCAGAGGCATTGATGGCCACAGCTGTGATGAAGAAGGCATCCGAAACCGCCGGCAAGGAAGCTATTGCCATTGAGGCCTTTGCACGTACGTAATCAGCGTATTAATATTTTTATTTTGCGCTTAACACTTAGCCTGTTTTTTTCATTTCCTTTTACAGGTGCCTTGCTGGCGCTGCCCACAGCCATTGCCGATAACGCAGGCTACGATTCAGCACAGCTGATCTCGGAGCTACGCGCAGGACATGCCCAGGGCAACCATAACCTAGGTCTCGATATGGAGCAGGGCAAAATAGGTGATGTCCGTGCACTGGGCATCACCGAATCCTTTGCGGTGAAGCGCCAGGTGCTCTTGTCCGCCGCAGAGGCTGCTGAAATGATTCTGCGTGTGGACGACATTATAAAGTGTGCGCCACGCCGACGTGTGCCTGATAGGGGTTACTGTTAAACTTAAGTATTCGTATCGTATCTAGGATCGTTTACATTTATTTTAAAAACTCGTCTAACATCATCTCTATTTTAATGTTTTGTTTAAACTAATTACCCACGCATTACATTAAAAAATCAACAAATACACCCACAATACACAAAACAAGATAGAAAACCTTAAAAACGAAATTTTCTGTCATTAAACTGCATTTGGCAAAATACTATTAATATGAACAAATGATAAAATCTACAAAAAAGAGCGATTAGCTCGCAAACGAATACACACACACACACATTTTAAAAATGTCTAAAACTACAAACTATCAAATGAATACAATCTTTGTAAACATTTTGATAAAACGTTAAACCAAACTGCAAACGAAAATAAAAATAATATTTATGCTTAACAACCAAATGCTCTAATTGTTGAGTCTTATTATACTGAAATACAATGAAGATATCTGGAATCTGACTTGAAAACTTCATGGAAAACTTTCAATAAACTTGCCAAAAGAGGCCTATTGAATCTAGGTGGGACTAAAGTCATTATCCATACCTAGAGTTCAAACAAAGCTCAGCGCTATGTTCGAGCTTAGCGTCGATATCGTAGAGAACCGATAGACCGAATTCTGGAAGAAATTCATTCTGCAGTATTCGATTTTAAAAACGGATCGTATTTCGAAAACCCCCAAGAATAAGGTGATAAATAATCGGTGAGTACTTTATTGTTAAATAAAAACCATCTTAATTTAGAAAGGAACACACGGTATAGCGAACACTTCTTTATTGCAAACTTTACAATGAAACTTTCAATAATTTAAAAACAAACATATCCGTACTTGTGGTTGTTAATTATAACGCCGTCAAGTCTGTTGCCTATTCGAGTACAAAAACAATTTGTAGCGAGCAAAGCTGCACAAATACAGCTAAATAATACATATATGTATATGTGCTCTGCAGATATCGGTTATAAAGAAGAATTTTTAAACACAAATAATTTCTGGTATTTGTATTTTGAATAGATTTGTTGTTGGTTTTCTCAAATCCATTAGTCTACATTAATAAATTACTTATGGTAGTATGAATATTTTTCAAATTTGTAGATTTCAAATAAGCGATATCTGCCGCACGCTTTTTTATACATACATACATAATATCGTTTGTTCAAATTGTGATTTCGAAAACGCCGCACGCTCAACACAATAAAAATTTGAATACATATACATGCATACATACATATACAGACACATACACACATAGATATGTAAGCAAAAACCTAAGTAATCGGCAACTAAAATTATATACAGTGGACCCAAAGGATTTGGGCATCAGGCGGGCGGTTCTGACTAAACTTAAAATCGTTGGGAAGTGCAGGTAAGAAGACGCGAACATGATAGGGAGAGACGAAGAGAGAGAGAGAAAGTAGGCATATATTGATATAGAAAGAGAGAGCGAGTTTCTGAGGTTCGTGGTGATCGTTTATGGTACATATACATATATAGTAGAAGTTAAGTGTACATTGTGCAGTCATCATTTCTGGTCTTAAAACATCCACCATCGAGTCATACATGTATATATATTTACGAGATGGCGCATTCCATTTCGCCATGCTTGGGTACACAGTCAAGGACTAGAGCCACAGCACGGGACATATAGGTCATGGTTCCATAGCTGCCGCTGGGCGCACTGCAAAGAGAGAGAGAGAGAGAGAGATAGATGTTTATAATATGTGTGATTCAGTTAAGTATTTATCGATATTGTCAATTCAAGTGGGGTTTACTATTAAAATCTCATTTCAATTTCAAGATTTTTTAATCCAATTTGAATCTAATTTTAAAGAGTCTCTTTTTATATATCGATAATTGGATTTTAAATTATATTTCTCTCACCTATCGTACAGATGTTGGCATATATATGCGGCGCCACCGCATAACAACATTCCGGAGGCTGCCTGTTGTTGTTCCTTGCCATCCTTAAGCTTGGCACAGCACAGCGTTGCGTCGCCCTGCACCTTGCGCTGGTCCTCGAGGAACAACTGATTGGCCTTATGCACCAGATGTTCCACACAGATGATGTCGCCCAGCGATGCCACCATATTGTGTTCGGTTACAAGAGTTAGGACCATCAATGCCTCCACGACCAGCTGTCGATACTCGGGCTGTGGGATCTGATTCAGGGCCGTCTCCACTTCGAGGGCAAACTTCAATTCGCCGGGGGTCATCTCTTGTGTCAGACTCTGTTGGAGTATACGTCCTTCGATGGCGAGTCCCTGACATTTTTCCAGCACGGTCCATACACGCGAGTAAAAATCGCGTGGCACACGATTTAGGGCGCCATCCAGACGACGACGACGCAACCATTGACCCTGACGATCATCGATGGTGGCTATGAGCGCATCCTCTCCTTCCGGATCGCCCAATCCGATCTGGCTTTTCTTGCTGACGCGACTCGACTTGCAGCTAACAATTGATAGATTGCCCCGTGCCACTAAAAGTACAGATCAATGATTTATAATAGAGGGGGTCTTTTAAATTTTACTTTTTCTTAAGCACATACCGCTGCTAACAGCAAACTCCTTGCCACTGAGTATATGGTACAGAAGGTTCTTCATTTCGAAGGGTGACAAATTAAGTAGATGCTCCGAGGCGGCCTCACCGCCGCAGTTCAGTGTGCGCGAAAGCTCCTTCGCCATTACCTGGATTATTAGACCTACGCGCAGTCGTAACATTTCGTGGAACAACTGCGGCTCAGTGCGTATGAACATCGCCAGATAGACCATTAGCTCTTGTGTCAACATCGCTGTACTCTCATCATCACCATAGGCCTATAAAGGAATTACAATTAAATAAAATCGTGCTCCAAAATTGGGAAGACGTAGTCCGTACTTAATCGATCGTAACTTACCAAATATAGTTATTACTATATGATATGTTATATTTATAATAATAAAGCTGTAGATGGTTTGTAATATGACTGATCTGCATATGAATACGACATGTCTACATGCCAAGTTTGAAAGTCCTAACTATTATGGCTCAGAAGTTCTCGATGTTCATACGGTCGAACAAAGGGACAGACAGACGGACGGATGAACGGACACACAGACAGACAAGGCTACATATATTGATCTCGTTAAGCCAATCATTAATGTAGCTTTAACATGCGGACTTCAAGCGGACTTTAAAGACTTACAGTACATAACACTTTTTCCCAATAGTTGGGTATAAATAAAATACGTACTAGGAATGGAACCACATACTTACATCATGTATCAGTTGTCTCAGCTCGCCCTCTGGCAAGGGTGCCGTTATGGTGTGCTCATTATTGGGTGGCATACCCACCGTCACCTGTTTCTGGCGCACAAGCAAATCAGTGACGGCCTTGGCCAGATCCTCAACACGTTTGCCCAACATGCCGGCGGTGTGTCGGACCAGACCCCAGAGCTTTTGCTGGCAGGCCTTCTCGTAGAGGCCCTTCAATAGGTCGCGCACCGTGACGACGCGTCCCTCCTCCAGCATGCCTTCAGATTGAGAAGAATCGATGTTATTGAGACTGTTGTTGCTCAAGGCGGAAGCGACTGGTGCGGCCACATTAGCGGCTGCTGCGATTGCGTTGTTTCCGTCTACGGTGGCGGCGGCTGAGGCGGTTGCGTTGTTTGCTGTGGGTGTACTTGGATCTATGATCACAGTCGGTGGCACAACAACATGAAATTGCGGCCTCCCCGCATCATCACTATCACCAGCACCAATCCCACCACCACCTGGAGTTGCAGCAGCCAAGTCAAGCACCACATCATCCCCAAATGCTTGCTCGAATTCTTTTGTTGTTATTTGTTGTTATGTTTTGCGCATTGCATTGGTTTTTTGGTTTTGCGGTTAGTTCGGTTTGGGGGTATTATGATTGTTGTTGACGGATTCGTTATAAAGGCCACAAGGTTAGTCGATGCATAGGTGATTGAAATTTGTTGTTAGATTAATGAAAGGGCCGAAAAGAACATGCAGGAAGCAAGTATTTCCAGTGTGTGTGTTGTGTGTGTGTATGTATGTGAGTGTGTGTTGTGGGTGATGTTTGTATGCATGTGGAATAGATTTAAAAAGAATGAGATAAAGCAAAATTATAGGGTTAATAAAGCAAAAGCATTAATTGTCAAATTAAGAGCGCAAAAGATAAAAAGAGAATATGTAGCTCAAAACCAAGTGGTTTCACAGGACTCCAATTGATCTTAAGTGCTTCTCAAATGAGTTATTGCAGGATCCAATGTAATCTTAAGTGGTTCCAAGGGATTCCAAGTAATCACAAAGGACCTCAAGTAATTTTTAGTGGTTCCTAAGAGATCACAAGAAATCTAATGTGGTTCTTTGGGGATCCCAATTAATAGTAAGTGGTTCCTAAAGGTTCCCAAATGATCTTAAGTGGTTCCAAGGGATCCCAAGTGATCGTAAGTGGTTCCTAAGCGATCCCAACAGAGCTTTATTGGTTCCAAAGACTTCCAAGTGATCCTAAATGTTCTCAAGCGATGCCAAGAGGGCCGTGCGTGTGTATGATGTATGTAATGTGACTGATATTATAGAGACAGGCAGATACAAATACTCGTATAACATATAACGCATAGAGATGGATAGAAGGAGGGAGTAGAATATAGTTTGTTGGGACTGTGAAAACTTTGAAAATATTAACAGTCTAACAGTAGGAGAGTTGTAGGTAGAGGAATATTTATGAATGTACCACAACTCCAAAAAAACGCTGCACATTTAACAAACAAATCGTTGTGGGTGGCCCGCACACTGGCACTTGCCATCATTATTGGCGGTCGAGCTTCTTTAATATACATACATATATGATTTTTTGAATGGGAGCACTTACCGACATTATCATCATCATGTTTATGTCTAAAGCCCAAGCCAGCTGTTCGAATATAGTGACAAAGCACAAGTACCAACAAAGAACGAGACACAAAACAGTTAATGACATACATAGAGTGTTCAGATGTTTATACATATGTATATAGCAGATAATGACGCTTGAAACGCAACGATTTCACAGTGGAATTGATTTAATTTTGACTTCCCTGCTACACTGATTTTAAATATATAACTTCTAATACTATGTCTATATTACTTGGTGGGACACATAAACTGTGAAATCGTTCCCCAAGCCTTAGTTCTGTGCAAAAACTAAGATATCCTAACAATCAACACAGTATGTGGGTTATATGTTGTATATAGTATGTATGTCTGATTTAATATGTGTGTTTATATATGTATGTATGTGTATGCGTGTTTATAAGTGCATCTGTGCGTCGCATTGTTTCTTATTTGTAGGATCTGTAGGCGTGCTTGAAAGCCTTGTGCGGTTTAAAGTTTAAACTCTGCTTTTGGGTTTATCCCAATTGTGCCTACTACAATGGATCTGCATGGGTTTTTTTTACGTATATAGCTTCAACTTACCCGTATTGAAATCTAGACCCTGTGTATCCACCAAATATTGCAGAATATCGCCCTGCTCCTCGAGATTCTCAGTTTCGCGCAGCATCGCGATCAACTCTTCCACTTCTGTGTCAGCAAAATTGTTATCCGCACGATGGCGTTGGATGAGAATTTTTGGCACGGTTACTATTTTTGTAATTTGTATTCCCAACGTAAAACCGAAACGAACGGGAAAGGTAAACCATAAAAATAAAAATTTAAAACGTAAGTACGAAAAAATAAAAATAATAGAAAATGATAACACATGTATATACATACGTAATGTGAATAATAATAGGTACTATATACATCTAATATTCTCAAATATATATACAAGGGTATTATGTAATAGACATCTAGGATTTCCATAACCAATATTTAAACGAAGTAAAACAAAAGTAATATGCAATTGAAGACATAATTCCCTTATCCCTTACGCTCTCTTGTTTGTACTAATTGTTTCCATATCAGCTATATACCATATATATTAGGCCGATTTAAATGAACTTTCAAATGCATAGTGCGGCATTTGTTTGCGATATCGTTTTTAGTGCTTCGATCATTTTCAAGAACTTCAGAATATACTGGTGCTTTATAAATCTAATTAAAATTGTAGTTTTTTCTTCTAAGCCATAAGATATAGAGCATCGATTTTGCTAAAACTATGGAATATATTGCGCACTAACTATAAAGATTTTTTAAATACGAAGGTTCTTTACGATATCGTCATTACCCAAAAAATGTTTGTTTGATAATTTGTAATCGTTTATTATACCTATATCAGCTATAGAATTTAGTTGACCGATTTCGTTGAAAACTCTGAATAAATTGAGGCACCGTATAAAAACCTATAAATATCCACTTTGATAAAAAATCTTTGCATGTTGTTCTACCGAGTCTGATTTTTACAACGATCGGTCCTATGGCAACTATATATGTATAAAAAACTTTTGTTCAAAAGTTCTCGATATAATACTATAACTATTCATGCTCTTCAAACAGTGACTAGTGAAATTTTTGGACAAATATTAATCCGAACTGTGCTATCACATAATCCCAGACATAAAAACTGAGGTAAAAATTATAATTGGATAACAATAATAAGAGGGAGTTCCGTTTCAACTAACTCTCTTGCTGGCGCACAAACTCGCTGCGTCGATCGATGGCCGAGCGACTGTGATGGGGATCTATAGGATAGATATTCTCACGTATGAGTTCGCCACCCAAATGCGGTGGCGAACTGGGCCCCTCCTCGGGCGTGGTGGCGAACACACTGACATGGCTCTGTTGGTTGGGGTGCAGCCATGGCGGTGGCACAATTGATGAGAGACGTCGTTCGGTTAGGGGTGAAGGTCCCTCCATGCCCAGATTATCGGCTGCGAAACAGAATATTTACAACATGCAGGCAACATGCAGAAGATTGTTCGAGCAAATCAGTTCACTCCACACTCACAGTCCACATTGATGGAGCGCGTCTTCTTGATGGCGCCCTTACAAGACATGCGTCGGCGCAGATGACGCGGACGCAGTTGTCCGCCCCGTAGATTCATGGTGTTCCGATTGCTGAAGGAGCGCAGCAAATGCTCATCCAAATAGGTTTGGACATCCGGATGTAAGCGATCCGGATAGCCGTCCTCGGTGCTACCCAAAAAGCTCAGATCCGTTATGGCCGAGGTGTTCAGAAAGTCCTTCAGACTGCCCAGCATAACCCGTGTGCCGTTTATATAACCGGACTTCAGCTTCCGCATTGTCTGTATCATCGCCAGCGGTATTTTGTCCTGATCTGTGATGTGCAAATGGTGCAAGGTGTGGATGTTTGGTTTGAGTGTGAAATGCGTGCGATAGAAAGTTTTTATTAGCAATTATCGTAAGATCCTAGTCGTCGTGCATTTTAGAGGCATTCCGGTTTACGGGTTAGTGTGCGTATCTTAATTCTAATGATGTTATCTTTAACTTTTTACAAGTATTTACAAAATACAACAATAACCGACATACAATGTCAGAGAAGTCGGAAATCTATAGTTAATAGCGGTACCAGCACCAATTGCCGTTGCAGTTGTTAGTCACTGTACATAACCAAGCAGTGTTATTTAAGGATTAGGCAGTGTTCACACACATAAAATAATACAAGAAGGCATTTTACTAAGTAGTCGGATGCAGCAAGTTGTGGACCTGTCTGTGTTGGCGAACACTGGCAGAGAACAGCGGCGTCGATGTTGTAAAGCAGCCCAAGATATTGCCTATAAAAACTTCTTGAAGGTACCAAAGATATTAGTGTGAAATCTCTAAGGGGACTTCTCCACTCCAACTCCATTTTTGTGATTCTTCTTCTTTTTTTTTGAATTTTCAACTCGAAGATTTGTTAAGGAGTGTACCGAAAAGAAACTGCAGAGTAGTTATTGTCACTGAGGTTATAAAAATTTATCAACTTGGATAACCAAAGATTAGATTTGTAAATAAATTTTTTTCATTTTATACATTTCAATATTTATAGTGCTATTTGTGAATAAATAGTCTAACAGTAAAGAACTTTACATGAATCTACCTTAACTAATATATGTTTCGGACCAGTAATGGTTTGAGATGAAAATTCGGAAATAAAGGGACGCAGAATAACCTCACTCGAGTAAACCTAATACGATCATCTCACATGGTGGGGAATATAACAATTGTGTAGATTACTTTTCGGTACAGCCGTTTCTTTTAAAGGATGGTAAAACTCTAGTCTCCTAAAAGATTTCTGCAGTTCTTTCAAATAGAATAGCGACATGCAGGGAGCAATGGGGCTTACATAAATACATACATAAGGTTGCAAAATGTACACATAAAGTTTGTATATATTGGTGGGCAGAAATAGAGAAAATAGCATTAGGCAGGTGTACACAATAGGAATAAAGCAGTAGAAGCTAAAAGCGCAAAGAGCAAAAGTTGCAATTTTGTAAACATCATTGTAAATCAATCATCAACACAATATGTTTTTATTTTTTTTTAAATACAAAAAATTAGCTTCATGTACTGCATTTTATAACCGTGGCAATGTTCTGAAAGTATTGAGCTTTTGGAAAACTCAAAAAGAAATTGACACTTGACCGACAGCGTAAGATACGAGGAGTTAACTTTAAGATGCAAATGTGCCTTGTGAAAGTTTGTAATCACGATTACAATGTTTGTTTTGAAAACTTAATTTTTCAAATATCTTAGGATTGAGAACTATATAGTATGTATGTAACTCTCGTGGCTGCAGAATTTGCAAATGTACTTTAGGGCCAGACATTTGTATACTAATTTACAATTTTCGAATTATCATTTAGTTCGTGACAGTCGCAGTCAAACTTATATATTCATTATCATGAAAAATAGAAGTTTAGTTTACAAAATGTTCTAACTGGAAGTTCTTTTACTCGAAGTTCTCAGATATATCCGCAGTGAACTTACATAATAATAAATATTATTGCAATTCAGTTGATTTCCAAAGATGGATATGCATGAAGTCCAGGTTTTGAACTCCCTTGTATGACACCGATCGAGATGGTTGATATACTATGTATATTATATCAAAATATATTTTCCCATATGACTGATAAATGTAATATAATTGTAATATAATTCTTGCAACACAAATCAGATATTGATATCAAAAATTTTGTGAATTGCGACTTTCGCTACTAAGTTTCTTACCTGGTTTTTGAATCTGATTAATAGTAATAGTACATAGCAATGGAATAGTAATTGATTTTAGAAATCTTGTGAGTTGCAGTCTTACATTCGTCACTAAGTTTGAAAAGTTTTTTTTGATAGCTCTCTAACTTAAACTTCTTAAGACATTGCCAAGTTTTTCGATGCAGTTCATATACTAATTATGATTGTTGTTGTTCTATATACACGTAGGTTTATAATATGCATATACTTGTATGTATCTAATTATAAATACACATTTGTATGCAGCGTGTTTTTGTTGTGTTTTGTCTATTGTTGTAGTATGTGTTGTTTTTTGGGGTTGTTGGGTATGTGTGTATGTGTGTGTTTGTAGTTGTAGTTATAGGTATGTAGTTACCTAGCATATAATGCGTAGCCATTAATGTGATTGTCGGCCTGCCCAACATGTGACGCCAATTGTTGGTTAGAAAGGCTAAATTTGTGGTAAAATTGCTAGCGAGCAGATCGGGATCGCGTGTCGTGTAGTATTCTTCGTAGTCGATATGCTGTGTGTTGTTGTATGGGATTGATGTTGATTGGTTGGTTGGTTGTTGTAGTTGTTGTTGGTAAACAAAATATAACAAAAAAAAAGAGAGGAGATATTTTTTGTTCACATTTTTTTATAATTGGCCAATTAATCAATTGTTTCTTATTTGTTTATTGTTTGGGGAGCAGCGCGGAGCAAAATAGTAATAGTTTTCAGTGAGTGGTGAGTGGAGAGAGTAATAGGAAAGTAAAGATTTCTGAAAGCTGAACTAAAAATATATATGTATATATAAAATAATACGGTTGTGTGTGTGTGTCTGTGTGTGTGTGTGTGAGTCGTTGCCGAAGCCCGAAACCAAAAAAATTGCCAAAACTAAGTAAGGAACTAAGTAGAAATAGGTCAGTGGCTAAAACTAAAAGGATTAACTTAAATTTGTGCACTTTCCGTGTATGTTGTGTATGTAGATATGTGCGTGTGTTTGGATTTTAGCTTGTGCTGGCAAATAACTAAAATTATAACTAAGGTGTACAGGTAAAAAATAAACGCAACCCTTGCAAGTTAGACAAAATTGTAGTCAAAAAGATAAATAATAACAAGAAAATCAATTTCTCCGGCATGCCGTAGCTTTTAACACAACCCTGCAACTATCTTTCTTCGTGGATTTATATTATTATTAAAGTGGAGCAAATTATATGTCTTTACGTATTAACCCTTTTTCACACATTTAAGGTGAAATTTTGCCTTTTGCAATTTGATAGTGCGCTATATTTGTTCCTATAAGTTCTATGATAATGACAGAGTTTCGGACAGCTCAACACATGTTATACTCATAATGAGATTCATATATTTTCTGACGAAATGCCGAAAAGCTTTATCTGTAAGAGATTCCAATTCATGTTGGAATAAAACCGTTATGGTTATTTTCAAGCTATAGATTAGATTAATGGACTATATATATTATATATATTGGTAAAAGTTTTGTATAAAAAACATGACTGCAATGTTATATTATTTTTGGAGCTAGTGGAAGGGCTGTGCTTTAAAAATTTTGGAAAAATAAAACCACACAACAATAAAATATAATTAAATGTACAATACGCTCTAAATAAATATATGTATATATATGTAATATCTGACTGAATTTTGCAAGACCGACCTAAATGTATGCGCTTCAGCACTAACGTTACTAACGGACGTCCGAGCAGATCCCAAGCGGACTTGAGAAAATTGATTTCGCCTTTTAGGATGTCAATCATAAGTTCGTTATCGGATGCGATATAGAAGCGCGACAAGTCGACAAACTGATACATAGTAACAATATAATAATAATAGTAATTAAAAAACACATGTGAAAATCATAAGCACAGAATAAATGAGAAAAAAAAGTCTGAGCATTAAATAGAAATAACATAGATAAATAGATTTTAAAAAAATCATAATGGAAAGAAGAGAAAGAGCAGGGGAACAGGGCAGGACAGATGCAAGTTGAGTGCACGGATTGCGAGCAACTCACCTGCGGTGTAAAGGCAAAGATACGATCCTTCAGGGAGTACAGCTTGCTGGTGCTCAAGATGCCCACATCGCGAGATTTGCGTCCCGTCAATCCCAGTTTCCGATTACGGCCCAAATACGTGTACAGATGACTGAGCACGCGCGCCGGTTGAACCTCAATGGGCGCCACCTCGGCAATAGTTTGTACATGTAAATCGTGTTCGGCCAATTTGTCGCGTATCTCATTATCCTCGGCTATGATGACAACCTGTACAACAACGTCGGGTTTCTTTTGTGCTCCTAGACGCCTATTTAAAGGATCTAATTCACCGACAGCCAGAAAACCCTAAAATAAATTTTAATTCGTCAATTAAACCCGCAAAAATATTATAATTTCAGCTTACCTCTTGCAGCAGACGACCCAAAATGAAGAGCGATTGACCCCAGAGAAAGGGACAACGACCCACAACTTCACGCAACTGCGAGCCGGGCTTCTCATATTCGAAGCCCACTAGATCCATTGGCACCGCATAGCTCTCGGGTATTAGCAGAATGCCATCGTCCGAACGTACCATAATTTTCTGGAAAAAATCTGAGTGTTAGTTGAAATACTCCAAATAGGCAGCAAGTATAGTATATACCTCCAGGCGATCCGCATAATCCTGTACCGAGCGCTTGTCGTTTTGAAATGCGTGAAACAATATCAAGTAGCAAAAGAAGAGCGGCCATTCACACTCAATGTTCTCGAACATGCGCAGCTCCCAGCGCTCATAGTACAAACGGGACGGATCCTCCTTGGGTGTGCGATAGCCATCGCGCAAAAACCGCTTGCACCCATATTTTCCCTGCAGCCGTGACAGAATGGCATCTTTGGTATTGTGTATCAGTTGCGCATCATCGGCAGCAAAAGCTGGAAACCCAATAACACAGAGCAGGCCCGAGTCCAGTTCCTTGCTATTGGATTCACGTGGCAGCATCGATTGCAGCACAGCCTGGCATTTGTGCGCCTCATCGGCCAAAACGTGAATAACGCTAGCCGGTCCTCCGCGTGCACCAAACAAATCCAGTTCATTCATCGCCTCTAGTGCCGCCTTGGCCATGCCAATAGAGCTGGCATTGAGCTCAGGTTCACCTGTGAAAAATGCAAGCAGCATTAGTATGTATAAAATATTTAACACCACAGAACACCACAGTTGGGTAAAAAAATCAAACTGTTTTAATAAAAACTCACCATGATTGGTCTTATCGCCGCGCTCCCAAATTCCATAATCCGGTATGGAGTAGGCAGACTCAATATAGAATACAAGATTCTGTATAAAGGAGACTTCGTCTAGCGAGAAAACGATCTGCAAGCCGGATGCTGTCATTTGTGCCAATATCAGCAGATATAGCGAAACGGCATCGATTTGCAAATGGCCCCATTCGTTATCACCGACGACGGGTAACCCATTCTTACTTGAGTACTTGGCATGCAACGAATCGCAAGGACTTTGTGTCGTCTTGAATTTCTCTACTTTATCCTTTTGATTCATCATCGCCATAAGGAGGCCGCGCATTAGTTTGACACAGCTTTGCTCCAGCTCATAGCATTTGGCGCGATCCTCGTCCTGATCCGCAATCTTTTTATAGGCCATGGACAGGCCCCAAACGGCGAGTATACAATACACATTGTCGCGTATCCAGGCATGTGAGTTAACATTCGAGGCGGGAAATAGGCCAGTCACCGGCTCTTGGTGGGCCAATATCAGACGATGCACAATGCGCTGATAGTAGTCTAGGCGTACGCCGGAATTACTGCGGGAACGCATCTTGTGTGGACTGGCACGGGCACGGAGACGGGCACAATCCACTTGGGACTACAATAATTCATACGCTTAATATATGAATAGCTTACCTTAGAATATACGCATACTTACATAATTTCAAGTTTGTTATTGTCTATGCGTTTGTTGGCCCTGACGCTGCTGTGGCATGCAGCCTAGCGTCCGGGAACCAAAACTAAAACCACAACACCAACAACACACTGGCACAGGCAGAGAGTCTAGAACCTGCCGCATTCAACATACACGTCTCTGTTCATTATTATCAATGTCGTCGTTGGGTTGGTTATGAGGCACGCAGTTGCCGAAAATATGCTGGACGGCACTTAATTA
Source organism: Scaptodrosophila lebanonensis (assembly GCF_003285725.1). Lineage (NCBI taxonomy): Eukaryota > Metazoa > Arthropoda > Insecta > Diptera > Drosophilidae > Scaptodrosophila > Scaptodrosophila lebanonensis. Next base: position 4,448,994 of record NW_022060566.1, on the reverse strand, counting down.
AAATTAATTATTATAAATTGATCGCTGAAGTGTCTTTGGTTTTTATTGCAAAAAAAGAGTCTATTATATTTAATACCAAATGTCAATTCAATGTCATGTCAAACAGCTGTGCAACGGCTTGTCAAAATGGGTAGCGCAGCGGGGACGCAATGCGCATGAACGCCATCTTGATTTTGAAACAGCTGGAAGCGAAGGCGCGCATTCAAACGAGAGTCTGAATGTGTGAATTTCAAATTTTGCTTACATTCCAGCTCCAGCTTCCATAATATAAGAGGAATTATAAAAATTTTATTTTAAATATTATGAGACACCACAAGTTATCTTTAAAGATATCTTCAAACCCAATGCTTATATGATAAAAGAAAACATTTAAATTGTAGTTGTTTACTTCAACGAAGTGCACAAGAACAATACGATTTTTGCTATTATTGCTGTTTTTTTTGTACAAAATTATTTATTTATAAAAACGAAAAGCCTATTCAAATCATTAAATATTTTAAAAATAACTTTTTAGCTTGTATTGTAGCTCTGTTTTAAATGAATTGCATCATTTCTGCACCAAATTTCATGGTTTCGCGAAATTTGTTGAGTATTTTGGCCTAATTGAGGTCCTGTTGATGCAGAAAATACCACCGAGAATTTGAATTCAATTTTTTTTAATGACGATTCGTCTCTGATCCGTATCCAACAAAAAACGAATCTTAACTTTCACGAAAAATCACACATGAGCTTAATACTATATAGCTCCTACATATTCGTATGTACATACATACCTACATGTTTTAAAAAATCTAAAGCAACTACGCGAAACAACTTTGTGATACTACAAAGGATCAACTGGTTTTTTGTAATTCATATGCTTTAACCAGTTTGTTTGCAGGAAAATAAAAGCAGGTTTTTCTTTCTCCCATCGACGATTCCCTTCTTAACGAAATACACGTGCAAATGTAAACTGAGCTTTTTGTATGGTTGAACCATACATTGACCTTTCAATTTATAAGCTATATTGAGTGGATAAGACAGAGAGCGCGTCTCTGTTCACTGATAAGAATATAGAAATTGCGTTATTATAGACACTCTTCTAATAAGTCTAAAGTTCCGCGTCGGCAGTTATGGTAACAAAGTCCAATGGATTATTTTTCGTCCTTGTTATCGTATGGATAGATTCGATCGCAAGCGCAAGTACGTATGTATGTACCTTCATGTCGATTTACTTGCAACACTCATTCAAACATCCACCCAATCACACAGAGCCACTGATACACTATGGACGTTGTCTAGTGGATTCAAAACAGGGCAACTGCCTGCCCCGCTCTCAGTGCTGGCAGAAGGATATAAGCGATAACTATTTTGAACGCAACAAATGTTCCAGTGTAGTCCATGAAGATTTGGCAAGTTGAAAACAGTTAAGCCCCTTCAAGATTAAATTAACTCTAATGCCAATTCCCGTGCAGATGTGTTGTACACATAAAACAGAGAGTCCAATCAACACCACTTCTAATAATACAGCAAGCAATCGATACACCAGCGCTCCCATTAAGCTGCCCCCTTCTCAGGTGTGTGGGATTGCGCTTCTGGATCGTATTGTTTATGGCATTCAGGCTGATATTAGGGAATATCCATGGATGGCACTGTTGCGCTACACTTTTGATGGTAAGAGAGAGCTGTCGAAGTTATTCAAGCCACAGCGATCAAACGATTCCATTTCTCCTATTATTATTTTATAGATGTCGAATACACTCATGGATGTGGAGGGTCGCTGATTCACGAGCGTTGGGTTTTGACGGCAGCTCATTGCGTGCCTCGTGAGGATCATACGACTAAACGACTCACGCAAGTACGTCTGGGCGAATGGAACCAGACAAGTGCACCCGATTGCCAGCAGTTTCGTCAGGGACCCATCTGTGCGCCAGCGCATCAAGATGTGCCCATCGATCGAATAATTATCCACGAACTCTACTCAATATACGCGCCCATGTATCCAAATGACATTGCTCTGTTGCGATTGGAGCGTGCTGTTACGTTCAGCGAGTATGTGCTGCCTATTTGCCTGCCAGCAGCCAATAATCAGGAAACGCACGAATATACAGACCACGTCATGGATATAGCGGGTTGGGGCAATACAGAGACAATACGCTTTGGTGGGAGCCCGTTAAAGCGCAAGACTTCGCTGCGAGTTCTATCACTAGCCAGCTGTCAGCGGCTCTTCGCCGATGTTGTTGGAAGTCAGATATGCGCGGGAGGCACTACAAACGCGAGCTCTTGTCACGGCGACTCAGGCGGTCCGCTGATGAATTTGGCCAAAAATAGCATTGGCAGTACGAGCTACTATCTCGTTGGGATTGTCTCGCTTGGCACTCAGAGTTGCGCCAATCACGGATTGCCTGTGATCTTTACTAGAGTGGAACGATTTGTTAACTGGATACTGCACAAAATGAGCACAAATATGAATTAAATCATATATGTATATACATTCAAATATTTATATTTACCAAAAACGTTAAGCTGTCTAAATAGTCGTCTTATATAGAAATTTAAATTTGTTAATAGGTTTACTTAACTAACAGGGGACGACTGGGGATGGCCTAATCGCGACGGCTGCGTTTGCGATCGGAATGACCGCTGCTTCTCTCGTTCTTCTCTTCGGCACGTTTGGGCGCTTTTTTGGCCATGTTCAAGAACTGATCCAGTCCGAACGGATCCTCCTCTTTCTCAAATTCGACAGGACCGCTGCGTTGTGCTCCGCCAGTTTCGCGCGATGAGCCCGAGAATTGCTTGTCGGGTACGAAGCGTTTGGTATTCACAATGCTCTCCAAATCACCACCATAGTTATCGCTATCGGCCTGCTTGGTGGGCCTATAGATGTGAGCGCCCAATGTATTGGAATCACGCCAGGGCTTATCGTAAACATGGTAGGCCTCATCGTCACCATAACCAGAGTCCATGCCTTTGGTCGTGTTGAAGAGACGCTGATCAAAGAGGGTTTCGCCATTCCCGGCGCTCTTTGCTGGCAAGCCGAGCGCAATTTGCTCTGATATATCACGTTCTCGCTCGCGTTGCAGCTTCGTGCGCCTTTCTGGTGCTGCACGCTGTAAATTGCGATCACGTTGGCGTTCACGTTGACGCTCCGCACGTAAATCATTGCGTTCTCGTGCCTCCGCATTCGAGCTAGAGGGCACATCCGTTTCGGGATTACGCAAGCCGGCACGTTCCTCACGTGCGCGCTGTGCCATCATACGCAACATATCCTCCTTCTTTTCCTTCTCCTTCTGGGCCAGTTTCTTCTCCAGTTGGGCGCGCGCTTCCACAGCCTCGCGTGCCTTTCGGTCTGCTATGTACAGAGCCTCGGCCATTTTGGCGAATTTCTCATTAATGTGAACTTGCTGCAAGCCGCGGCCATCGGCAGCCAGACGCTTATCCAGCGGTATGGTGTAGCCTGAGTAAAAAAAATTGTTTCTAGACTAAAGAAATACTTATTACGGATTTGTTAGGGCGTACACACCTTTTGCGTTCTTCCAATTAGATATGCATGGCGGTATTTTCCATTCTTTTTGTTCCTTCACAGTCACCTTACGTGAGGGCGAGTGCAAGACGGGAGCTGGTGGGGATGGCGGTCCACGAGGGATTTTCTTATTAATTCGAAACTTGGGTGGCTCCATTGGATCCAATTGTGCCTCTACCATGCGTATAACACGCTGCTTGGCGCCCGAGTTGAACGCATCGCCCTGCTGTGAAGGCGTGTAGCGTATATATTGGGCTGGAGCCGCTTTTTGTGCATGGCGCACTGGCAGCGCTGAGGTAATCTTTTGATTAGTTAGCTTCTCGAGTGCTAGACGTGTTTCCTCCGTTGTCTCTGCAACAGTTTCCTCATCGGGTCGCTGTAGCTCGTCCGCATCCTCACCCAGAACCTCGGCAGGCAACAGTTGCGAAATGGAAGAGTAGACTATTTTGTCCCTTCCATGTCCCTGCCGTGCAATGGCATCGTATTTTATTTTACCCTTATCATCCAAACGCACAGCCAATGCATCCGATTTCTTGCCCATATTCGCGGGCTCCCCAAGGCCTGATTCAACACATACGTAAATTACAATGAGGAACAGGAAATTTTTGTTGAGCTGAAAACATACCCAGTGGATATTGTGCCACATGTATTTCTGGAAAAGCGCCACCATCACCAAAGTCTGCCTCGGTACGGGGTATCCAGTCCTTGCGCTGGCCATACGGAGGCGCTGCTATTTTTGCTGAAACGAGTGCGCCAATTTGTGGTGCACCTTTGGCGGCCAAACGACGCTCGTCCTCACGATCCCAAACCGTATTGGTTGGCGTGGGCAGAAGACTCGATAATGACATAATGCTTTATTGTTTACTACAATTAACTATTTCTTTGCGCGTTTTATTAAACAATGTAAGGGAAACGAAGCAACAAAAAGAATAACACAGGGATGTTACACGCACACTGCTGTTTAAGCAATCGACTCATGTCGACCATTATACTACCACTCGCTAATATCGATTGTTGTCTATCGATGCTATTTAGTACAGAGTGCTATCAATATAACCCTGGTTCGCGAAAATAACGGCTAATAGAAAGGCAAATGTATAAACGTTTATTTAATCACAATAATCAAAATACACAATCATATACTAAAATAATTAAGAATTAAAGCGCATGCGGTCTATGGGCTTTCGAGGTTGTATGCGAAAACGTTTGGACGAACTTGCTGGCGACATGGTGGCACAATAACTATTATAATTTGTATAGTGAGTGTCTAGCGTTTGCGTGCGCTTGCGTTTCAAGCTTTGAATAGCAGCTTCATCTGGACGCGTGCGCACAAAGGAACCTGAAATATAGAAATATATTTTATAAAAATAGGTTAACTGGTGACAGTTATGTATGTATATTGCTTTGATGCATACCTGCAATGGAAGCACAACGCTTGATTAGGGAACCAGTGCCACTGGCAGAATTTTCCTTATCACTTGAGCTGCCTCTCAGTTTGGCTGGCAGGCGGATAACTGACGTCATCAACGACCAGAAGCGTCCAGCGCCTTGCCCGCCTTCTTGCACAGTCGAAACCTTTTCGTTATGTGTGGAGGCACTAGTGGGCATAAATACATCATCATTATCATCACTTTTAGTTTGCCCATCAAAGTCTTGCGCAGAACTAAATGCCGCATATTGGTTACACTTCCGCAGAGGGGGACGGGGGCGTGGTCTGGGTGGTGGCAATGCCATAGGCTTCGTGCTGGCCCCAAATTCATCGCTAAGCTGCCTTGGCTTAATCTGCTGGCGACGCAGCTCATTTGAACTGCAAGTCTGATGTTCCGGAATGGCCGCAATAGGTGTGTAGAAAGCTTCTGATTCCTGTGCGCAAGGCGTTTGGATTGGTTGCGTTGCTTCTAAATGATCGAAGGGAGCCTTTTTAGGTGTTTCGAATTTGATGAGCTTCTTGGGGATTATGGCGCCTGGTATGCGAGTTAAGGGCGTTATCGGCGGAATCTTATCCACGCCGCAGCTCATCACCTGCACATTAACGGCACTTAATTCTGCAGTGGAAGTGATAATCTCTACGCTTTCACATGAATTGTAGACTGTGGCGCTGGTCGCACTCTCTGTCGAGCTCGATGCCATTGCAGGCAGCGAGGAGCTGCTGATCTGGTCAACTGCCTGTTCTATATGCGGCGATCCGCTTTCTTTGCTACTCGACTGGAGCTTTGTGCGTGTTATGATAATAGATTCTGTGGTCAGTTTTTGAGCCGAGAGCAAGATCTGCTGATGATATTTCTGCGTCGACACTGATGCTTGCGCTACTGGCTGTTTGTGATGCTGCTCTGATTGGACCCAAGTGTTGCACTTACGGTCCATAGTGCTGGATTCACTTTGAGTGCGACGTAAGGCTGGCGATAGGCGCAAGTCCAATGCAATACCGGCACTGCTTTCATTTACGCTGATGCTGGTATTGCTACTGTTCTCGCTCAGATCTAGACGGATTCGTCGCTGCATTATGTTGCTGGAAGTGGCCGCTCCCGCCGCTGCTTGAGCTGGCATGCCTCCATGCTCCACAAAAGCCTTCTGTATGCTCTTCGACATAACCTGTCGCAACGGAGTGGCTGCACTCATTTTATTTCGTGCTCCTATTTTCCAAACGCGCTGCTGTTGTTGTTGCTGCTGCTGGAGAAGCTGGGCATTGTTGTTGTCCACAGGAAGCGGCGCCGGACTATTTTGCTCTGTATCCCCATAGCCGCTGTTATAAATGCTAGACATGTGGCCACCTGACGACGAGTGCATGAATGTGGGCGGCTCCTTTGGCTTGGCAAACATTGTGTCCACTTGCAAAGGCGTCGATGTGGAGCGTATAATCTTACCCCTGACCTCAACGCCTCCACCCAGCTGTCCAATACTACGCCGAACCGATGAGTTGCTAATAGATGAAATATTCCTGATGGACGACATGCTATCACTGATGAACTCCTCGTGCGCCACCTTGCCCTTGGCCTTCCAGTGCAAATTGATTAAAGAAATCGGCGTCTTATGTTGGGTATCATTTACGTTGGGCGATGTTTGAGTGGACATGTTGCTGGCAACCGACGTTTCCGTCCTCTTAACCGTAATTTTTGAAGCATCCGTATCACAAGTCTGATCCGAACGAGCGCTACAGCTTTGCGCCACATCCGCGCATTTACTAAATTCCCGCAAATCCTCGATTCTCGTGTAGCGACGCTGACATTTCCGACAGTTTAGCGGCAAATGGGCGCTCTCAATATGGGCCAACAGCTCCGCATAGATCTCCTCGCGTAAGAGCAGAGGCTTTTGCTCACAAATCGGACAGAAGACATAAATTGTTTTGGTAATCTCACTGGGAAATGAAGACCCACTCCCATTTTCAATTCCGTTATCAGCCATAGATACAGTACTGATCCGGTCCGGACCCGGCGGCAGCCTTACAGCAATGGCGTGTGTGGCAAACTGATGTTTTTGGCGGCAATTGCCGCAACAGAAAATTCGCTTGCAAATATGGCACTTAGACTGGGTGTGGGGTGGAGTGGAAGGTGGTGTAGCATTTGCATATTTTTAATAATTAATGCAGTTTTCTTACCTCATTATGCAGTTGCTTGTTAGCAAACATTGAAACGACAAAAACTAAATTAGTACAAAATCTTCGACAAAAGTTCACATCTACATTACCGGATACTACAACGGTTCTTCCACATATGTGTAAATATATAGGTGTGTTGTTTGTGGGATGCAGCGCAGCCAACTTTAATATGTACTCAACGCTTCGCTCTTCAGCACTTACAAACAACCGTTATATATGTACGTACAAGTGTAAACGCCTTGCAATTAAAAAGAACGCAACTCTCAAAAGATTGTGCAAAAAGTATTTAAAGGAAATAAAAATGAGACATACAGCTGCTGATTTGTTAATTCAGTACATTTGCATCCATCCGTGAGTAAAAAATTACAAATTATACTAATAAAAAAAAATAAAGATTATAATTTGTTTATTCAATAAAGTAATTTATGTTATACATGTGCTAATAACTGCACAGAACAGATTCAAAAATTAGACAAATGTGGCTCAAGATTAATGATTTCTTTAACTTGGTACAATATTTGATGCGAAGCTCGAAAGTAGTAAATTTAATATTTCAACACTTGTGAAATTGGTTACAAAAATAGGTTAATTTCGTTAAAAAACTAAAATCTTATTTTGATGGTTGTAAAATATATAAATATAAATGCTTATAATGCTACAAAAAATAAATCTACAAGTGAGAGCCAAAGAGGCGAACAGTTAAAGAAAACTTTGAATATATTTGAATCATACGCTTTCTTAAAAAGAACATCTGTAAAAGAATATGAAATAAACGATTAAACATTTTCAAGAGCTCCTAACCGGGAGTTTATCTATAAATCAATGTATTTTTTTTTATTCTTTCTTTATCTCATTATTACGTAATGAGCTCATATCAACTGATGGTGGCTGAAAGGCACTCTCAAGTACGCTTTCTAAGCGCTTCAGGACCGTGCTATCGAAATGACTGGGTATATTTTTTTTTACATAGCTAACTAAGTCACCTCCCTGAGTATTGTAAATATTATCAACGAAAATCGTGCTGGAGAACACCATTGCAATAGTGGCATAAAACGTTTGAGGTTCACTTCGTTTAAAGAAGTTTTTTTGCACATCTCGTTTTGCTTCCTCTGTCCATATCCGTTCCATAGTATACGGCATTAGGCCTGCTATACGAACCTCAATTGCCTCAAACTCTGCGTCTTTGAACTGTTCCGCACACAGATAGAGGTCTTTCATTTTAAAATTTTGATAACTGGTTCCATTATCTACGAATTTAACCACTATGGGTTTTTCGCCATGAGAGCGTGTCACATAAGCGCGATCATATCTGTTATTGTATTTTACAATACACAAATCACCCACTTTGGGGTCCAGAAAGGGTTTCCGGTTATCGTCCTGCTGATAGTATAATTGGATACTCTTACAGAAATCTGAGATAGGAAGGCTTCGAAACAGATTTTTTACAATGTGCTTTGATAAGCGTACAGCCACTTGTGCCGGCGAGTAGGTCTGAAAGTGAAACGGTAGTTATTATTATTGTTAATGGTAAGATTTAGCTTTTCGAAACATATATATTATATATACTATAGCTTAAATTGTTTCTATATAATTTTACAAATAATTTATTAATAATTAATAATAATTGAAGAGTACGTTTGAATTAGTTTGATTTATTAACATTTTTATAATGTTCTCTTTTGATTCCACTCAAATGCGTTCGTTTTTCAAAATCCTGAACAGCTGGCAAATTTGATTCCGAATAATGGGAATAGGTTAGGTCTTCCAAATTTATATCTTTCAACTACAAGATCTACAGATTTCCAACATAAGAGTCAATTAGAATCCATCAAATTATTTCAGAGTCCGTTCAGTAAGAAAGTACGCATCCACAAGGTTCATTTACGATATCGGTATGTTTATAAATAGGTACTCACTTGAATTATTTGAAATTCAATTACGCCCTCGATGGGATAATGCTTAGGTGGCTTACATTCAGATTTCCAGATGATGTGGCGATGGCGACAGTCGCGTCGAGAGCAGTTCCCGTAGGCGATGAATTGACTGCAAAGCGACGAGTCGTTACGTGGCGCTAAGCACTCACGTTCGACTCGCATCTGGAAGAATATATCTATGAACTCGTAGGGCATTTTAAGTTCGTGCTTCACAATGAAAGTGCAGAGGTGCCACAACAGAAATTCGTTCTGTTTTCTTGCCACAATCAAGGTTGAGGCATTCGCCTTATAGCTTCCATAGAGCAAAGCGAATCTATCTTTAAATGTTGTCCACGAGCTGGGCATTTGAAAGTTTATCAGATAGCTTATGTGATCGTGGCGTAAATTTGGTAGCACCTCGTCAATGGTAATAAGAATTGTGGGTGTAGTCTGTAGACGCCATTGCGCGAGCGACAGATTTGAGGCATTGTTGTGTGCGCTATAAATGGAGGTCTCGAGGTTGTGCTCGCTGAGAAAACCGCTCAACTGTAGGGCCTGCTCCAGATTGGTACAAGCGATGACCAAACCCTGTGTCTTAAGATTCTTGCTTTCCGGATTCTGCTGCAGCCCTTGAATAAATTCTAGTATATCCCGATTGTGCTCCAACTCTGGCTCCTTGGCCACTTTAAATTCGAAGTTAACACCACCGTAGATTGCCGCCTCCAATGCATCCTCAAAGACAAGCTGCACATCGGGTGACGAGGGCAGCAAGTCATTCAGCATTTGAGGCAACCAAAAGCGCATCGTTACCATGAGCTGCGTTTGATTCGGTCCAAACTTTAGCAGCGTCGGCAATAGGTGTAACAATTGCGTGCAGCATTTACGCCACTGGGCACACATATCGTCGAAGCCATCGAGAGCCACACAACAAATGGCTGCCGGATTGAAAATCGGGTTCGGCTCCTTACTCTGCTGCAGGACGTACAGGAAGAGATCAGCAGTGGTCAGAAAAATGCCGCAAGGTTCTACCAAGCGGGAGCACACCTCCAACGCATTGCTGCGATGAAACAACCACACCAAGATCTCCACATCCAGCTGAGAAAAGTCGAGCAGTTTGCGACACCACTCAGCCAGCTGCAGGCCCTGTTCCTCACTAGCGACCACAATGATGGCGCTCGGTCCGCAGTCGTTGACATCGCAATCTACACCATCATTCATCGGCTGCCGTTGGAGCATTTGCTGATAGGCGCGTTCGCACAAAGCCGGCAAATAGCACCAAGTCTTGCCAGTCCTTTTGGGTCCCACGACAGTGAGGGCGTGTCCTTTGATAGCATGGAGCCAGGCAACCCGTTGATTCCTATAGGAGCGACAAATGCCCTCCCGCTGCATGGCAGCCTTTATCTGTGGCTGCACCAGCAAATCCGCACTCTGATAGCAGACTGGGATTGGCAGTCGACTGTGCGCGACTATTCCAACATGTACGTACTTCGACAGGCCTTGCTCGGTTGAGGATTTCTCGTATAGCGCAGCCTCTTTCTCATTTCCAAAGAGAGGAACATTCTCCATTGGTTCCACCCCTGCGGCAACCATTGATGGGATGCTTGATGTACTCTGAGTAAAATTAACATAAATAATTGATTAATTATATCATTGACTGAACAAACATTTCTAAGCGTTTGACTTTACAGTTGTTATACAATTTGCTATTGTGCGCGGCCTTTTTTCTCCCTATCAGAACAGCTTACTATCTCCCACCCGTACTCATTTTAAATTAATTGCTTCTTATTCTAATTCACAGATTTTCATTATACTTCATAATATTTCCAATGAAGATGACGATTAGTTTTCTAAACTTATGATCTTCTAAGCTGCAATATTTTGAGCAACATTTTGAAAACAACGATGTATGTATATATGATAAGTATTCGATTTTATGCAGACAAAAGCTTTACATTCAATTCAGATTTATAAAATAAATGATAGCTTTTCTACGCCCTTCTAACAAAAATGTGCGGCAGTTATTATAATATAAAGTATGTTTAAATATATGTTTATGTTGATTCTATATAGCGTGGTTAAACTGAGGTTAACCGGTTAAGCCGTTAACCATTGGACTTTAACACACTGTTAGTGTGATTGGGTAGAACCCAATTTTTTTTTACAACAATCATTTACAGCTTCAAATTTTTCCAAGTATTTTTATAAATTCTATCATCGAAAGGCCTTTTTAGTTCATCTTATACTCACGCTATCCGCCATTGTTTGGAAATCATTAACATAAGTGGCTAGAGGCTCTTTTTCAACGGGGGAGATCGTATTGCAATGTTCCTCTATAGCGTCATTTTCGTTGATCTGCATTGTAGAGAAATTTTCCAGCGCAGCAGCATTTCTGTGAACGATGCAGACATACAAAAAAATGGACTCGCATAAAATCTGAAAAATGCTTACTGCCTGCAAGTCGGCTTAAGGAAAGGAAAAATATGAGTATCGTTTTCTGCTCTGATGACAAACGTTTCTATTTTACTGCTGGATTCTTTGGTTAAAGCGAAACGCTGAAAGAAGACATGCGAAAACGCTGGCAGCGTAAAGTGAATTATGTAGTTTGCTTTTTGACTTCCCAATTTAAGAATTAAATCATCGCAAACAATTAAAACCGAATTTAGGTGCTGTAAATGAGCAAACAATTTATTAGTAAATGAAACAAAGATATGCGATGCACTTACTCCCTGCATCCACATCTGCCACACACTGGTCCACATTTTGCTTTCAGTATCTGTATAGAGTATTGCTGATACACCTCGCTTGGCCATTTCCTGGTGGACATCTTTGGCTTCGGAAGCCTCCACGCACACTATCACAATACGGACGCTGATCAGATCTTTGGTCTTAATGCTCAAGGCCAGAAAGTTTAAGGCGTCAGCGGTGGAATTGGGCGTTATAAAGGTATATGCCATGCCATCATAATCCAATATTTGGAGCAGGCAATTTGAGCTGTATTTGAAATCTGTTATGACCGGATCAGAATCGCCATTTTTTGGCTCTGAGGATTTTAGAGTTTCAAGCTTCAAAGGTGATTTAGGTTTCCGATTTCTATTTTTCTGTAAGCGCTTAGCTAATGCACCACGTTCAGAGCCTGTGGGCATTTTATCATGCAGGTTTCTTGACAAAAAAAAAATGATACGAAAAAAATGCACATTCAGCAAATTTGTTTACATTAAAATCGGGCGTAAATACATACATGGGAGCGTGCTGAATTTTAAATTAATCACAATAAAAAAGCACACAGAAAATACAAGAGCTGTTATTTAAATTGCCAACAACAATTACCCGATTTTGAAATTTTTTAACGCTTGCGCTTTAACGCGTGCTTTTTTGGTAGGTAAGATTATGGTGGCTTATCGAATATCGAACGGACGAAAATGTTCTCGATTGGCAGTTCACCTGTTACCCAGGGCTGCAGCATGAGTAATAAACAATACATTAACTACATAAATTTTAGCATATTTCAATTATTCTCTAAAATCAAAATTTAAGGCAAAAAACAAAAAAAAAAACATTAAAATAATCAACGTGTGTAATAATAAAAGTACGTTTATAAAAATACGCCAAGGGCTATACTACGATAGTGCAGTGTTTGTTTTGGTGGCAACATGCTGGACAACACCAACTGCAATCCAGATAAGCTTTCTTTGGGGGATTTAAAGCTGGAACTGACCTCCAGTGATGGTGTCAAACGACAAGTGCCCGCGCTGGTAAATCCTTATTGACAAAATTTGCTTCGTTTAAGTTGAATATTTACTCTTGGCCGATTGTAGGATGAGCATTGGATTACTCGTGATAAGGATAAGCCCTTTCAGAACTACGTATGCATGCTCTGCTCGTTCAGGCAAATTAAATCGGGTGCCGCCTTAGAGGAATGGCTTTACATAGCCACATGTTGTCAACAGGATTTGGAGTATTTGCTCGGTCTGAGTCATCATGTGTGAGTGACGAGAATGCCTAAAGCAATGCCACTTTTGGGAAATTAATTTCTGTTTATTGCAGATTCTGGTCCCATATGGTGTACGAGGAGTCGGCCATGAACGTTATTGTCACATTTCTGCAACGTGCCAATCCATACTACAGAACGGATTCATCAACGGGCGAAACTACACCCATTGATGGTGCAGCTGCCTCCAAAGCTGAAGCGCTTTATGCCAAACTACTTAATCTTGTGGTACGAGTCATTTTGCGTCTTCTAACCGCGCAGGAATCGCCCACAGAGTGGATTATCCCAGAACAGCATGGCGATTTGTTGTACAAAAATTATTTGATTTCTGTTCCTCTTTTATTTGATCTCGTCGTTGCTGTGGGCGATGCTGAAGCCCAGAACGTTGCTTTGCTAGAGAAGATCTTTACAACTGTGCTCAGGCTGCAACCCAATTATTTAAATGACTTCCGGGAGGGCCTGGCCTTCTATGAGAATGCTTTTTTAAGCATGCAGATTCAGGTGGACAACGAAGGCTGCGAAGGCGCTTGCGGCGGATCGTTGCTGGACAGCGATGCTGAGACGCCGTACGACGATGTTGTCCTATTCGCCCTCGACTGTGCCTACACGCTGCGCGTTCTACTCAAAGTGTGCCCGGCGTTAACGCAGATCTGTGAAGAAACCAAATTGCCACAGTGGTGAGCTCCATGGCTCTATTCTCCACTAGGATTGTTAAGCATAACTATAATTGCAGCATCGCCAACTTCTATGACCTGACTGTTCCAATGATGTATAAAAATATTTGTCTGGTCAATCCAATGGCCAGATCGCTCAAGTGGTTAAACGAAGCACGTCAGCAATTTATTAATGCGGTGAGGAGCATAACACACGCACAACTGCAGAAAGCATGCCAGGATCCGCAGTCGAGTAGCGCCCAAAAGTTTGTGGAACTGCTGCAGGAATGCCTAACGGCGCACACATTTGTTGTGGATTATGAACGGCAATATCCAGTGGAGCACGATGTCCAGCAGTTGTTGCCCATCTGCCCAAGCATGTGAGTATTGGCGAAGTCTAGTTAAATCACATTCTTACTCCTGCTAATTGCAGCAAGGACTACAAAGTGGACTTTGTTGTGGCTGGCTATCAGAAAGTGCTCGGAGACTGCACCACCAGTATCATGGCCGAAGAACTAAGCGGGGCCAGTAGCATGGAGTCCCTAGATGATTCACACAACTCACCCATACCAGGGAACATAGGCACGGCTACACTAACCAATGGCATCGATTGCAGTTCCCAAACTCAACCGCAACGTGATTTTGATTTGGAGGCAACTGCTGTGCTGGATGTGCTGCCGGATCTGGGCAGGGGCTTTATACAACGTGTGCTAAAGCGCTATGAGAATAGTGAACAGGCCATAGCGGCAATACTGGATGATAATTTGCCACCGGATTTAATAAATAATGATCGACAGGAAATCTATATTCCGGAGGATCCTCAAGACAAGTTGCAGAAAAACCTGGGACTGCGACATTTTAATGTGCACGATGGCGATCGCTATGATGTGCTGACACAGGAAATGCCGCAGTGCATCATAAAGCAGGGCAAGGGATTGCCCGGAAAGCCACGGAATGCTGAACAAATGTTGGATGACAAACGGCACATTGGTGAGCTGAAGGAGCGCTATCAGAAATATGCCCTCGTTGAGGACCAACTGGATGATGGGGCAGAGTATGAGGATGAGTATGACGACAGCTATGAGGCACTAATAGATGGTCAGGCAGCACCATTACATAAGCAGCGCCGTCAACAATTCCCTGATGCTGGTGTCTATGAGGCCCCAGATAACGACGACGATGAGGACGATGATGGCTCAAGCAGCGAGGGTAGCAATACATCCCCACGTGATACTCACAGCGCTGACTTCTGTGAAAATCCTGAAGTGATACGCGCTCGCTACGCGGCTCGTCAGCAGGCCAAGTGGGGTAATCGTGGAGCAGGCACATCGGCGCCACCACCGCCCAGCCAACGCGATGTGGTAGGCGCAGCCAAGGGCCAGGGTCAGTCGCGGGAAACGCAGCGCAATCGTGGCCAAAAAGAGGCCCACAAATCGTCGCGTGCCAATCACAATCGCAAGGCTGGCGCCGCCTACAAGCGAAGCAAAGGAATGTTATCCTAAAGCGGCAGTAAAAGGTTCAGTTTGTATATTCCATCTTAAAGTTAAAACAATAATGGAAAGCTTCAGTTGAGTAAGCAAATAAAGAATTATTAACACATAGAGATATACGTTTATGTGTTTATGCGGTGAATATGATTGTCATATCTGAATAGCCTATAGCCGTCCGCCTTCGTTGGGTGTACACCAGGACGTTGTTACACTTTACAAAATTTGTTAGCCATAGTTTTCTTGTTTATTTATAAGACTAAATTGCGAGTTACAAAATAGATGCATTCACAGTTTCAAAGTACACATACAAAAAAAAAACTACAGTGCACGATTGAATTAGAATCGAAAGCGACTAAAAAGGCATTAATTCATATTCTCTTCCAATCTTGTATTATGTGTAGGACAATTTTTCAAAAGTTTTGAATTCCGTAAGTTGAAAACTTTTTGTTTTGGTTTGACTTCAAAAGTACTCTAGTCCAAGCGTTAAGTTAAGGGAAACTAATTCGATAAAACACAAATGGTTTAGTCTTTCATCTTAAATGTAAAGCTGCGCCAAATTCAGAATATTTATACTTTGCAGTTATTCGATTATTTTTGGAAAAAAAAAACAGTAATATATAATAAAAGAAGTTTCTAAACGAATTCGATAAATTATGTTTGCGATCGTTATAGTCAGTGCATGCGTTCGAACCAAATCCGCTGGGTTCATCTAGTTCTCAATCAATATCGTGCACTGTAAACTTAAGAATTATATTCAGAGCTTTCCAGTTCCCATGGAGGAAGACTCGTCGCTACGCTCACCGCCTCGATTGACTGACAGGGCTGTGGCCAAATAGAGCGTATTAACCGCTTTCATTTTGGCCGAATGACCCGATTCCGTTGTCTGCAAATATTGCTTCTTCACGAAATCTTTGTACGGTGTGGGCTTCTGATGACCAAACGACAAACTATGCACAAAATCACCAGCATGGGGCTCCACAATGAGCTCAAACTGACAATAATGGCACCGCAGCTGGTCCGACTCATCCTCAAATTTTATGTTCCCAAACGAACGACGCCGACACAAACAGCAGGAGTACTTATAATTAGGCATACAGTCCGCAATCGCTGGCAGCTCCGGCATCTGTGATTTGGCTTGATAGGCCCTGTGATAGTACAAAAATCATGGAAATTATTTGTAAGGAATTCAGTTTTAGTTCTTCAATCACCAAATTAATCTCTATTGTTCAATATTTAAACTTGAATTAGACTAGGATAAATGCATTACATTACATTACATAAACATTAATAATTATGTTAAAGCAAAATAATTGTTGATACAATAGACCTCTTCAAGTCACAGTACCGAACGGATTCTCAGTAATTGTTTAAACTATGAACAGAGTTTTAATTCATCGTTGTTTTATACAAGGATTTATGAACATTAACAAATTTTAGCTTTTGTTAGATATCGTACCAGCTTTAATCGTCAGAAATTCGTTTTCTTGATATCTCCAAAGGGGATTGGCTAGGCTTGATTCTGATCTTCTGATCGACACTCACCACTTGCGCGTGAAATCACCGTGGCCCGTCTCTCCGTGATAGACGAAAGCGGCCGCATGGCACATCTCATGGAGCATTGCCTTGATGAGGACACTCACATGGGAGATATTTTTCGATAGCATAATTTTAGACTCCCGCTGACCGCTTCCCGCCTTGATGCTATGCACGCACTTGCTCGATGAGCTCATGCTACGCGCCCAAACGATGACCGGCTTGAGTCCGCAGTGAAAGATTTTATGATTGAGCATGTGGAAGAGAGTCTTGGCCAGCGTCTCTTTGTTTGTGCTAAAATCACGTTCCCTGTGGATGAGGGCATCGGGGTGGCACATGTTAATCGATGTTTCAGCTACGAATATGTAAAAGAAATTAGCTAAACATTAAATTCGCCATTTCGTATCTACTCACAGTTTAGGGATTCAATAAATGTGTAAAAGCGTGGATGGCTCTCGAGACAATCGTAGATGTGCCTATGCTGACGACAGTTTTGAGAACGTTGGCTCTTACTGGGCAGGCCACTTAAGTCAATTGCCTCTTTTATGTGAGCCGGCGTGTTATTCTCCAAGTGATTGGCATTGGCACGCAGCACCATATCGTTGAACACTTTAACCTGTCGCTCCGATTGTGTTGTAGGTCTGCGTGGCGAGTTCAAAAGTTTGCTGTTGTTGGCCAGATCGAAGGTCGCTGGGGTCGCTGGTATGACCTTAATGGAAACGGGAGCGCCGGGGGACGGTGGTGGACCGGATTTCATGAAACTGTGAAAACGTGGCACCTTTACCTCACTTGTTTCATTCTCTTCCACATCAAGATCGTCCGTTGGGGTGTAGAGACGTCGTTTCGCCGCCACAAGTCCCAGAAACTTTTGTATCAGAACTTTTAATTCGCAGTCTACAAGAACGCAGTAGAGACATATTATTGTAAGGAGTCTTGAGTATAAGACAAGATAAATTACCCTGATCTGCGACAGAGATATCCGGTGGTTCGCTTTGTATGATAGCCGTGGGTTTGGTCAGATCGAGGTATATGATAGATGTGCTATCGCAAAGGGAGCTGTTGTCGCTACTACTGTAGCTGGAGCGTAGAGAAATGCGACGATTTTTTTGTTTCTTGCACTTGGGCTCATCATCGTAATCATCGTCGTAGTCCGTGTCACCGTCCTCGAAGTCATCAGCACCGCATTGCTCAGAAGAGTAATCAAAATTAAATTCAACGCGCGCATGAACAGCGCGTCCACTACGGGTGGTTATCACAGTGCCGGTCTTTGGCGAGGATATTAGCTTCAGGCCTTTCTCGACTGTTAGAAAATGGAAGTTATTTTGTAATCTTTAACCAAAACTCGTTGTCATATTTACATTCATTGTCCTCATGATCACTGGATAGAACAATGATCTCTTCTTCGGAACCATCGGAGTATGTTTCGGAGCATGTTTCGTATTTGCGTTTATAATTCGCAACTCCTTTCAAGCGTTTGGCACTGCCACCGCTCTCAGAATCATCCGACGCGCGCTTCTTTGGTGTGCTCATTGTGACTCTCTCTGCATTTGTGCGAAAGATGAACAAAATAGTTTATGTTTAGATAATGTATTTCCACTACAAACATTTACTTGCCACTTCCATCCGTATCCGTATCCGTTTTAAAGATACTTTCGCAGTCGGTATCAAGCAACAGCAAGGAAGGGTCTATATAGCTAACGTCAGAGCTGTAGTAGCTGTCTTCTTTTCTATTGGCACCGACATCGCCACTGCTATCTGTTTCACCTGTCTCGGGCGTTTTACACGAACTTTTTGCGTCGGCCGTCGGTGACTTCTGCAATAGTTGTTTTGAATCAAAAATAGTCAGTAGACTAACATTCAGTTACTTACTGTATGATTTGCATTTCCATTTTGGTAATCTAGTTCGTTCATATTCAAGCGGCCGATGCCGCACATTATAGAATAAATGTTTAAATTATCTGCCATTTCGGCGATGTTAAAAAAGCGCGTCCCGGCTGCGTTCAGACATGCAAAGCATTGGTAGCATTGCCTCAGACCTAGACGCCATTCAATTCAGTAGTGGTAGCATTGTTGTTCTACAGCTGTTCGCCCTGTGCGTTGTGCAACACTCCAGAAAACAAAAAAAAAAAAAAAACGCACCGCACACAGAACGGACCGCTAGCTTGTGGGATTTCTAAACAAATAGGTTTCTAGAGAAGTTTTAAGAAATTGCCAATAGCCAAGATGGGGCGTCGCTCCATAAACACCACGAAAAGTGGAAAATATATGAATCCAACAGATCAAGCACGTAAGTACCAGGACAACAAAAACGTTATAGCTGTTTTGCAAATAGAATCAATTTTTTTCACCAGGCAAAGAGGCCCGCAAAAAGGAGCTGAAGAAGAACAAGCGGCAACGCCAAATGGTGCGAGCGGCAGTGCTCAAGAACAAGGATCCCGCCCAAATACTCGAGGAAATGGAGAAAATTGATGAGATGGGTGAGTGTGTCAACAAAGTGGACTCATCAATTATTTACAACATACCATTTTTTAGAATACAATGTACTGCAGCCATCGCCGCTGAATGAAAAGGTACTCCGGGACAAGCGAAAAAAGCTGAAGGAGACATTTGATCGCGTCATGCGGCTCTACGTAAGTGCCTTCTGGTTAAATGTTTACAAAACTTACCAATACTTGTTGTCAATAGCATAATGATGAGCCCGAACATTGGGCGGAGCTGAAGCGCAAAGAAGTGGACTATGAGAAGAAACGTCTTAAAAAGCAGCAGTACTACGAAAGTGTGAAGCATGCGCAAAGCGTGCAGGTCGATGAGATTCCATTGCCAGCACCGGTGAGCACAACTGCATCGGTTGGACCTGGTACGAGCGGTGGAGGGGGCGTAATCTTCACAGGTGGCATACGTGCGCCGCCACCTCCAATGACATTAGCGCTGCCACCCTTTGCCCCAGGTGCCCCTCCCGGAGTAGTCAAGAACAGCGCCGACTCTAGTGAACCATTGACAGACAAGGCCAAAGATGATGAGGATAAAGATTGGCTGGGTGTACCTCCGGGGCCGCCACCCGATTTATTCGCAATGACAGAGCTAGATTCTGATGCCGAGGGCAATACAGATTATGACGAAGAGAATGACACGGAGCGCAGTCCCAAACGACGCTCGCCTTCCCGCACAGAGCCCAGCCAGTTGCAACAACGTATGCTGGCTATGTCGGGACAGAATATTGATGATTTCATGAAGGAAATGGAACATGTGCACAAGCGGAAGCACCGCAAGCTCCAAGACGATGCAGACAATAAGGACTTGGCCCACGAAGAGCATGCGCCGGCAGACAGCATGGACAACGAAAGGAAAACGGCTGCCAAATCCCCTGCGGACACTTCCAGCGATGATGATGATAATGACGATGATGATGATGACGAGGACGATGACGATGACATGGATGATTCAGACACAGAATCGCGTGTTAAGCTGAACAAGCAGCCAATACCCTACAGCTCTAAGGAATTGCCTAAAAACACTGCACCCTCAATCAGCCCATCGCCGACAGCATCTGGAAAAACAACAACAACACCGCCAATGGCGCCTTCGTTGCCGGCAATTCCGCTGCCTCCTACGCCAGTGGCCACAATTGGAAATACACCTATTCCCACAACTGTACCAGCACCACCGCAAATGCCGTTACCGAGCAGCGCGCTTTCACACTTGTCACACGGCTTGACACCACCTCCAGGCTTGATGTTCCGACCGCCACCCATGCGCGGACCTGCTCCCGGCCTGCCAGGTTTTGGTATGCGTATGCCTCCGGGACCGCCGCCAGGTCCACGACCCCCACATGCTTTGGGCATGCCCCGCATGGGCATACGCATGCCGCCGGGCCCGCCACCAGGTCTGCCGCCACGCATGGCCCATCACCTCAAGCACGGCCACCCAAATGGGCCAACGCCAAAGGAACCCGGCAAGGGTGTAACCACTATCACAGCCAAGCCTCAAATAAGGTAAGCAATTCTAAAATATACATATATTGTACTAAACATTTATGGGAAACCCGAAATTCACATGTTCTTTAACATTAATTAGACCTGTTCGCGTCCCGAAATCGATCAAATTTACTGGAATTATGCAGGCAGAAGGCATTTACTGATATTAATTCCGAATAATTTGTTCGAATACGGAAATAAGAACAGGCCGAATTGAACTGCATATGCTCGAAAATCGAGCTATAAATATTTTTTGTTATACTCTGTACCCAAAGAGTAAAAAATACAGATGGCTGTGAATGTATGTAGTATAGTTAATGTCCGTCTGTATGAACTTTAGAATCAGAGAAAGTGTAAGTGCTAAGCATTCCGAATGTTGATATTCCCTTTTTATAACAAAGTTTGAAGCCGATGGAATGAAAAATACTATTTTTCCCATACAAACTTTGAAGCCCTAATTGTCCAAAACTAAAAGTTTCACGTATACCTGAAAGGGAAACTTCTATATAAAGCTAGCTTTTACTACTTGGGCTCTACTTTGATTACCAATCCATCCGAAATATATTATATATATCTATATATAAAGAGATCTATTTCAAAGTATTAATTAAGACTCACTTTGCCCTTAGAGATATGTATATAACATTGGTGGCATCTTCTTGATATTACTTATTCAATGCTCTTGCAGAAATCTAAGCGCCGATGTTACA
Organism: Scaptodrosophila lebanonensis; assembly: GCF_003285725.1. Taxonomy (NCBI): domain Eukaryota; kingdom Metazoa; phylum Arthropoda; class Insecta; order Diptera; family Drosophilidae; genus Scaptodrosophila; species Scaptodrosophila lebanonensis. The sequence continues at coordinate 4,427,636 of NW_022060566.1, read as the reverse complement.
CGCTTTGTACCTTCGACGTTGCGTGTGAAACGTGAGGATCAGCGGCGACCCCATGCACGACCCAAACATCTGGCGGATGCGCACGAACGCGCTGCGCACGCGCCTCAGGATGCGCATAAGCCGCCCACCAAGGACGACGCCTATTTGCAGTTCATGAATGAAATGCAGGGCCTGCTTTAGGCAATCACCCAAGACTCAATTCAAATATGAAAACTAAAATCTGAACACTGTGTGTGTGTCTGTACAATAGTATATATATTTTAATTTTTCTTAGTATGTCCATTGCTAGTTTTACATAAAGCGGAACAAAGCCAGCCACAAATTCCAAAATTTTCACCCACGAGCCCATTACATGTTTTGGGATTGGGGTTGGGATTTGAATTGGAATGTGGATTGGGTCATTTACCCTTTTTTTCTGGCGATTTTTTGCTAAACGGTCGCATCTCAATAATATCAGTTTTGATGGCACGAAAACTTTTGCGTAACGTATCCGATACCTTCTTCTTATAACTGGTATTGGTGCTACACAGGGAGAGCTTATCATCGGGACTGCCAAATGGATCATTGGCTAGCGGTCTAAGCTCATCATCGCCCCCCATCAATTGGCCACTGGTGTCGCTGGTCGAGTTCTTCAAATACTTGCGATTGAAGTGCAACTGCGGCGTACCCCATTTGCGCTCTGGCTCCGCACTAGTGCCGATGCTAGTCTCCTCCGAGTCGCTCTCACCACCCATCTTCTCCGTTGTGGGCGATGTTAATGCCGATGTGGATCCGCTTGTTGATGTTGTCTCATCCGGCTGCATACCCATCGCCTCCTTGTATGTGCGCGTAATAATCATGGACGCCGGTACGCCCTTCACATTAACGCCCGTAACATGTGTCTGCTGATGGTCGATGGGCTGCGGTTGACGCCGGGGAGGCTTCGCCCGACGTGGCGACTTCACGGTCACCACCCGCACGCGATAGTGCAGCAACTGCTATGGAAAAGCGAGATTAGTAAGAGGCTTGCATGTCTGTGGGGGACGAACAAAACATTGATTGGGGAAGACTAGAGTTAAGTGTGAAAAAATAGTGAGCAACTTTTATCGGACAATTTAAAAATGATCAGATATCATCATCTGCTACAGAAGACTCGATGTGATCATCAATCATTAGATATCATCTTTCCTTAATGTCATGGGATCATCAATCATTAGATGTCATCTGTCTTGAATGTGATCTTCTAATTTTGAAATTAATATATCATCTGCACTCACCTTCTCCTCATCGACGAAACGCGCCAGCTCGGCGAGACTAATGCTTACACAAGTACCTTCCATGAGGATATCACGATCGTATTCGCTGTGCACCGGGAATTTCTGTGTCAGCGATAGCGCCTCATTATCAGGCTGCAGGAGCGTCACCTCATAGGCATAATTGTATTTGGTCGCACGTCGGTTGGAGGTGCATGTCATGGTGAAGAGTATGCGTTGCTGATCACTAATCTCGTAGAAGTTAAACATCTCCTCGTGGGTTTGAAACACATAGTAGCCGGTGAGGGCCTTGCGACGCGCTGCCATGTTCCAAATCAAGTCAACGCTGTCCGTCTTAAACACCTTCTCCGGATGCTCTGTCTCCAAATGCTGCTTCCATTGAATCTCACGACCATGCCACTTACAATCGCCCCAAACACGACCCATAAAGCATTTCATCGGCTTATAGATGCACTGCTTCTCGTGCCAGGGCAGCAAAGCGACGGGCAGCCGAACCATGCAGCCCCCACCAGAGTGACTGCAACGGAAGTGAGCCTTGGCGCATAATGCCTCCACGGTCAGCGAACGTGAGGTGGTGAAGGCCTCCTGCAGAGCAACAGAAGATTGGAGAGAATGATGAGTGAGCGAGAGAGAGAGAAAAAGGGAGAGAAACAACGACTTCGATTCATACGGTTCATATATAATACATTAATGCTGTGTGCACTTGTAGATTAGAAACGCTGCTTAATTATGGAAAACCCAATGAACCCAACAGCTTGTCCTGTAAATAGAATCAATCTCAAAGTGTACAAGTCTTATTTACCTTTAGAAATGTTCAAATCCATTACCTGATCGTTACCATATGGAAAAGGTTGGCAATAGTACACCCCCAATAAAAGGAAGCTCCAATATTCAAAAGTACAAACACGAAATTTCGTATCTATATACTTGTATATTGGCAAATGGGGAAGAAAAAAAGATTCTTTCTGCATTTACATCCCCTTCAAATGTTGGGGCAATGTTGATATACATACATATGTACATATATAAGTAAAGGCAATACAACCCTTCTTTTCAATTAGAACTTTAAATTAAGAGAAAATATCTATGATTACAATACTACTATTGTTGGGAAAAATAAACATTTTAAACAAGCTGGATCGAAATCGAAAATAGGAACATTTTTTTTGTTTACTAAGAAGTCTGTTTATGATCAGCATGAGGGAGATATGTATAAAGACATCTCCATCTGCGTGTTCGTCTGTATGAACAACGAGATTTTTAAAACTATATAGGTAGAGAACCAAACTTGGCATATCGACTTACATATCTGAGCCATGCATATGTATCGTAAAGTCTAGCAACTGATTATTATCTATCTCATCTATCTCTTGTATGTTTATAAAGATATGTATATTGTATTCATAAAATGGGTGCTTAGGACTTTTAAATAGTGCCTCATTATATTTTAAAATCGGTGGAACTCAATTGTAGTCTCTATAGTGTATTGTATGTGTATGTTCCCTACAATTGTATTGCAAATAGCGATTGAAAAACTATGATTTCAACAAATTTAACCGGAAACGGAATGACTTATTACTTTGTTGCAATATCGTAACTAATTTGAATGCTTCTTCAGTCTTCAGTAGTCTGAAGTTTCAACAACATTTCGCCTGTGGAAGATTCTAGATAAACTAACATTGTTTAATTGTCGTGTCTGTTTTTATCAGTTAATATATTTTTATTGAAGCTATTCACATTAAGAGTCTATAATTTGTAATTGAGATCAACTCTGTTTTTGTCCAAGTGCTGGGTCCTTTCTTAATTTGCTTATCTACTCGTACATATATGAGATTAGGTTTATAGCATTGGAATGTCGAAATGGTTCAGTAATTTCGACTGAAGTTCTCAACTCTATCTATCTGTACTTGTGAGAGCTTTTTTTTTGGCAATTATAGTATAGTTTCTAATACTGTCTACCTTTCGTTCGTATAAAGTGGTATGCACGTACCTAGCTATATCTTGGGGCATGTACGTCATGAAGACAAACAGAGATAAGTGGGTAAGCTGTCGTCATTGGAGATAACGCCTTACATATCAGTGCGATGGAAAAAGATGCATGCCACTTGATATCTCTGGTATGAATTAGTTACCTAACGACCGGTCGGGCCGATTGACGTCAAACTCACCTTGCACAGTGGACACATGAGCAGGATGCGGGTGCATTGCTCACAGATGCTGTGTCCACTCTTGCAGAGCAATACCGGGGACTTCATCGCACCCGCACAGCCCGGACAGCGCAGCTCTTCGATCAGACTCTCGTAGTGGCGGGCCGAAATGGTTTGGGGTGCCTCCAGTTCCGCTGGCTTGTCAGCCACCGTATTAATGCTGGCCTGCTTCTCTTCCGAACCATTGGCCACCGCCACCATTGCTGGTGGCGAGCTGATGGGTCTCTCATCGCCCAGGCCGGTGCTGCGCGTGCGACTCAGCATGGGCGGCTTGGGTGGTGGGGAGGTCGGTGAACGCAGTGTTGTGGAATTTGCGGCCGGCAATGTGGCGTATTTAATGTCCAGTGCGAGGTTATTTGCTGGTAATTTGGTCTCAGCACCATTGCTTATTTCTAGGACGGGTTTCTGGGACTCCTCCACACGTTCGCCCTCCGCAATGATGGTGTTGTTGAGAAAGATGCGACGCTGTTCGTTGATCTGCTCGATGCTCTTCAACTGTCCAAGAATTTTGAGCTGCTCATCGTCGCCATTGCTCTTGCCAATGCTATCATTGCCATTCCCTATGCTCGGCTGTACATTGGAGGATGCCTCCACCTGCTCGACTTGGTTGCTGTTCATGTTCGCTGCCAAGTTGTTGACTGGTTCGTTGTTTAATAATAATTGTGTAATCGTGGCGAGTTCTTCGAGGCCCGCAGTTCTTGGCAGCACCACTCTGGTTAGTCGCTATATATGTACATACATATATAGTATTCTGTGTATATATGTATGTTTGTATATTTGTATCTATGATGAGTGTACGAGTGTTTGTGTGTCTGCCTCCACACCCGCGTCGTTGCGTTGCGTCTTCGGTTGGGACGCGTATCTTATCAGAGAACCTAACTAACTCGGCTGCCAATCGATTCGGATTTTTGATATAAAGTTGTACCTAAATATATGCCTTCCTCTATATATATATATATGTATATACATATATGTATATATGTATATAGACAAGCAATTATACACATATGCATGCCGCCGACATTCTCCTCTCAGTCGAGCGTCTCCTCCTCACTCCCGTATGGTCTTTGAGCGCTTCGGCGTTCGCGTCGTCTCCAGCAAAAGCTTCTTTCCAACTATTTGGCCAAATATTGTGAACGTTTGTTCTAAGCCCAGTCGGTCTAGTCTGTCTGTCTTCAACATTTGACCCATGGCCTCAACCCCTTCCATCCCCTTTGCCAATTGGTAGTCCATTTGAATTATGTATGCATGTTTTTGCCAAGTTTCTGCACTTCTTTGTCCGCTTCTGTTCTGTTTTGTTTTGTTCTGTTCGGTTCTGTTTGCTGTCTGCGTTTGCCATTTGTCGTTACCATTCCAATTGGCAACCGGAAACGTGAACCGAAAACCCCGTTGGGCCTCAGTTTGTGCCCGTTATGGCCAATGGAGGTGGGGCCTCACATTTCACACAATACGGCAGCAATCAATGTCAAGGTGCTAACATGAATAACCATGACTGACTGGCTTTCTAAGGGTTGCTGTTATTGTTGTTGTTGTTGTGTTTATTGTTTTGAAATCGTAATTCTTATTGCTTTTGGGGTTACGTCCACCAACAACACTCTACTCCAATTGGAAACCGAAAATTGCGCCGAAATATTGAGCTCTACTGGCAGAAGATAAACAGTGAAGCCTCACTAGCAATTATTTTATATTGAGAATACGAAAAGTAAGTAAAGCACTTTAGGATTCAAAATCAAACTGTCTGTGGATCGATGGAACGAAAATGGATTGCAGGAATAAAAACGGTCGCATACAACTTAAATGATATTACATTGCAGTTTTTAATCAAATTTGTATTGAGATATTACCTGTTCAATACATACCTCCTATTTGTTTACTATTTAATGGACTTTTCAGGAACACCCTTTGATAAAAACATGTACTTTGTAATCAGTTAGACCTGTTCTTTTTCGTTTTTTTGATCCAGATATATGCCTACAATCGTTCGGATTTGTGATAATGAGCCGGACGGTGATTATTTTGCCAAAATATTAATTCTTTGTAGTTATTTTTAATTTTTCCTGTTTAATAAATAATAAATTTTGTAGATTTACTTGCATTGCAAACATTTACTTTGCAAATAAATAAACAAACATTAATTCAAAATTTATTCTGCAAGTCAATTCTGGGATGAATTTTTGTTCAGCAATAAAATCAAGAGTTATTTTATTCTTTCAGTTGATTTCAACGTTTATTCTATATCGAAATATCTCTAGTCGTCAGAGCACTGTAAACGAGGAAAGGTTTGGGTTTTCTTTTCCTTTTGTTTAACTTTCAGTGAAAATCAAAATACTGCGCATTTAGTTGTATTTTCGAATGCGTTTCATTGAGTCCACAGAACTTGCCAAAAATCAATAATTATATTTATTTTTAGCTGTGCATAAAATCGATGGATGCTTTCGCTTTTATTTTTGCCTTAAACAAATGGCAAAGTGATTCTTATGGCTCATAATTACTAGAAATTTAAAATTACATACAAATTAACTTGAAAAATGAATGTGAAAAAAAACAAAAATTTATGAAAAATAAATAAAGTATGTAGATTTATTCGGCTGTTATTATATATCTGGATTTAAGATATCTAATCTTATCGTTTATTTTTATTAAACTACTGAGTCGTTCTAAGTTGCACTAAAAAGCAATATGAATGAGGGCTTTGGCAGCCATTGTCATTACATATGGTTCAGCTTTATATGAACAAATAGAGTTATCTGGCGTTGAATAAGCTTAAATATTTCCTATATTTTGTTAATGCAAGATTTTGAATAGCATTTTGGTAAACTTTCAATTAAATGTAATTATTTAGCCTCTTTTTCCGAAGTGTAAGAAGCGATGGTTTTCTCTAAGAATAAAACATGCACTGGGGGATTCCCCATCGTTGCCACCCCCACTCGAGAAGCTTGCTGTGACGAATATAGTTTTTAGGCCTCTAAGGTTTTTTTTTCAAATCTCAAGCACATACGTCAAAAAATGTTCCTAGGAAGGCATTACTCGTAAATCAATCAATCAAATTCGTCAAGTGGGAAATATATTTTTGTTGATAGTCGGCGTTTCTGTCGCACGTAAATACTATCCAGTATTTACCGTTTTTGTAAAAAAAATTTTTGCAAATCAATTTCGACGATTTTGATAAGATCTGAATGCCCCTGAATTTGCAAACACATACACAGTACTGATAAAACAGTTCTACTGCATTGCACAAGAGCCGAAAAGTATACCTTACCCTTTGTATTGGAAGAACCATTCACAGATTTCTTTAATAGACTTTCTGGCCAATTAATCGCAATCTAAGCTTGTTCAGATCTTGATCAGAAACTCACGGTTCTATGCATTAAAGTTGTCAGTCATGTATAGGAAATTCCTCATAAATTGACAACAAGTCTCAAGTCTAAATCATTAGGTTTCAGAAATGTTGATAGTAAACAATCAGCAAACTATCAATCAATGGGATCTTTCTATTTAATGGCACAGATTTGTGGGAGGCTATTAGAGCAACAATTCAGAAACTGTTTTCAATTGCTTTTAATGACTTGAATATTCCCATACCTAAACAATTCTGTAGATAAATAATTTCGAAATGGCTCGGCGTTGCTTTATGTTATCTGTGGTTACCCAGTGGGTCATATACTATATGTAAATAGATAAAACACTTTCGTGTATCTGTATCTAAATGATAATCATGCAGGAAGCACGCGTGTGAGGGTCTGGTCGGGCCACACATGGGAGGCATGGGAACTCGATTCAGGCCTAGTGATCTGCTTTTCAGAAAGACCTTTTCTTGGTTGTAAAACAATTTTGTTCTATATGTCTTCAACCATCCCTAGAACGAATGAAACGGCGGCAAGGAAATCAAACGTTTTAAGAAAAGTGATAAGTTTTCCATTTGTTGGTAAATAAGCATTGACGCTTTTTGTTTTCGTTTTAAATCGATGTTTGTTTTTGCATTACGCCGTAAACATTACACTACCTTAGGCCTATTTACATACCGGATCTTATCACAGACATCATCACACCCTACATATATACTTGTATATTGTTTTGAATCTATACACATATAGGTAGACTAAATAATTCATTAGCACAATAAAAGCTCAGCTGTCGCAAATACAACAACAATAATAACAATAACAAAAAACCGTGGCCAAGTTGATATGTCGTGCATTCTAATAAAAGCAAAGTCTGAGATTTAAAAGCGGCTACTCATTGTGCCGCTGTAAAAAACAACAGTCCCAGCCCGCGCCCCCAACCTCCACCCAAGTTTGTAGGATAGCTCTCCCACCCACTTCCTACTTATCGTCATTGTCAATGTGACGTTGAAGGTTAAATTGCCGCTGTAGTATTAGTCGGCCGGCGAATTAGCGTGCGCGCGCAACAGCATCCACCACCAGCGGCAAGGGCGGCCACAACAAAATTAGGTTTGGCACTTTCTTGACTACCAACAGCCGTGTTCATTTATCGTCGCGAAGTCATGGCACCTTGTCACATTCTGGAGCTTAGTCTGAAGGAGCAGCGTCGCTTCATCGAATCCTTTGATATGATGATCAGCGACTGCGATGGCGTTGTCTGGTTGCTGGCTGGTTGGATACCTGGAGCTGGGGATGCAGTCAATGCCTTAAGAAGAGCCGGCAAAACCATTAAGTTTGTGTCGAATAACAGTTTTCGCACCGATGAGCAGTATTCAGAAAAGTTCAAAAAAATTGGCGCCCGTGGAGTGAACATAGAGGATGATGTTGTGCATCCTGTCAAGACAATTGTGCGGTATCTGAAAACCCACAAGCCCGGTCAGCGTGTCTTCTCTCTGATGTCACTGGAGGCGAATGAGACGTTGCGTAAGCAGGGCGTTGAGTACGAATCGCTGGTAAGTCTTATGTGACACTTTTCAGACTCGTGACAATTAATTATAACTTCAAACATGCGTTGCAGCAAATCAAGGAGCATCTTACTTCAGCCACGCTGGTGGAGCATTTAACAATTAGCAAGCCGGTGGGTGCAGTTCTCTTCGACATACATCTTGATTTATCGTATGTGGAGTTGGCCAAAGCTATACGCCATTTACAACTGTCGGATGACTGTGAACTCATTGCTGGGGGCAGCGATGTGACTATGCCGCTGTCTGAAAACTTCAATGTGGCTGGATTCTATGATTTTTTGCAGCATGTGAGTCGTTATTCAAATCGGGAGCCAACGCTCCTCGGCAAGCCATCGCATATTTTGGGGGACATGTTGAAAGAGATGTTTAACATCAAGAATTCGGAGCGTTGCGTCTTTGTGGGCGATATGCTGGTGCAGGATATTCAGTTTGGCAAATCGTGCGGCTTTCAGTCGTTGCTGGTACTTTCAGGTGGCACGACAAAACAGGATATGTTAAAAGCACCGCCAGAGGCTCAGCCGGACTATTATGCGGACAGTTTGGCTGATTTAGTGCAGCTTTTGCAAAACATGGAAAATGGATCAGCTTGAAAATGTACCCGTTTTATTTGTAGTCGTTGAATTTGTTGTGGATTTAATCCAATATAAACGTTAAAAAAAATATGAAAACCACAAGCCTGAGTAAGTCTTAGATCTCTAGATCCTCGGGATGGTAGAGCTCGGTGAGCAGTCGGTAGACATAGGAGGGCGCATGACCGCCGCTTCAAACAGAAAAACCAAATTATTAATAAGAAAATAATTAGTTAGGGTTAGCTGCAGCTTACGTGTTTGAAATAAAGAGCGTGACCAGCTCGGGCGGCACATAATCGAACATGGGACTGTAGACTTTTGCTTCGCGCGCTGGCAGCGAATCATATGGTATGACATCCTCGGCACAACCCACCATATTAAAGGCGTCCTGCTCGCACAGATGCAGCGGCGACAGTTTGTACATGGGCGCCAGCACAATGACGGGCACAGAGTAGTGCTTGGCGGCCAGGGCCACGGTATAGGCGCCACAGGCAGCCCGTAAGCCACCGTTGGCCAGCACGCTGTGGGTGCCAATGATCACCTTGTTGACGCGCGACATCATCGCAAAGATACTGGCGTCGGGTATAACAATGATATCCACAGTCTTATCATTTGCTAGCTTGGTGGCCAAGTTGTGGCCGCGACACGATGGCGCACACTCGGCAACAATTATGGTGAGGTATTGACGCTTTTTGATGGCGCGCTTCAGAAAATTCTCCACGCTCCGCGAATGACCCAACGTGAGTATGATTTCCGATGAGTGGATGTGCTCCTCTGCCTGCACACAAATGTTCTCAGAGCTCGTTTCCAGTTCGGTTTCAACCTCTTGCAGGTGATCAAGTAGCGCCTCGCGCAGACCCTGCTGCGGCTTACTATAATCCACACTCACGTTGCTTTCGCTGGTCTGCGTGACCAATTTGTGTAGCGAAAGTGAAGCCTGCGAGTCGTCAGCAAAATGCTGAATCTTGGCGTGCAGCAAATCGAACTCCTCTCGCGTCAGCTTCAGTATGCGGCGCGCAATGTTTGATGTGACGGTCTCTTGCGGCAATGCTGCCTGCATTATGCGGCTCTGGGCACGCACAATTCGCATAAGCTCGCTGATCATAAACGAAATGAAGGAATTAGATGAAGGTGCTTATTTTTAATGCGTGCGTTTCACAACTTACTCAGCATTTTGCCAACTTTTGCTCATTATGATGTATTTAAAAATGTCCAAGGTTTTGTTGGTTATGCTGTAGGAGCCCTCCACCATGCTGCAGGCATTATTATTTTACATATGTATACGGTTAGTGATCCATTGAAACGTGTTTGTGGTGAGCCAACTTACCCAACCTTGATGGCATGTATAAGCTGTGTGACCTCTTTCAGTGGCTGTTCGCGCATCTTGACAACGGACTAATTTCAAAAATAATAAAATGAAATTATATTATATTATATCACGTTCTTGATGCCTCAATATAAGAAGTTGTATCCCGAATTTGGCAGGCATAACAAACATAAAACGATACTCAAGCAAAATCGACACAGCAGCAGTGCTACCCATGATTTAAAAAAGGTAGAAGGTATGGCATTGCGCAAACCCGTTGTGGTGTTCTCTTTTTGTGACATCACATGATGACTTTTTGTTGTTGAGAGAGAGCAAAGAAAGAGAGCACAATAATCAAGTGGCAGCTAGAGTGCCATGTTTAATTTGCTCGTTCGAAGCAAATAGTTGCAGCCATACCTTCGCTCTTTGTACCGTGAGTGCTACCAGTTTTGTTTTATATATTATGTTCAATTTAAGAGCGCGCATTATAACAACAAATATTTCGAGGCGGCTGTTTATACAGATGTGACGAAATAAGTTTAACTAATGCCATTGTATTGCTCGGTTGTATAATGGGTAAATAAAGCTATAGTTCAATTAATTGCAATATTGTTTGTTTTGCCAATTGTGTGTAGGCAGCACTATGCCAACTTTGCATTTATCGCTATCGATATTTATGCAACCAGCAGGAAAAGCCGCTGTAGCAACAACAGCAACAGCGGTAGCAACAGCAACAACAACAATATGCGATAAAAGTCGGCTGCGAGATGGGCTGAATTTGTTTACGTGTCTTCTTCACCAGTCAGAGCCAAAAAAACTGACGCGAAAGCTAGAAGCACCACAACCTGTCGCAGCGCGTAACAACAATTGACAACTGCAGCTGCGTGGTGGCGCACACGCACATTATTCGAAATTGTCGTTGCCTTTAACAAAAAGATTTGACTCGTAAGCAAACATAGAGCACTTATTGTTTATCTTTAAAAACAAGAGGTGCTTTTTTTGTAATCTAAGAGTGTCAAGCGGCCCAAGAATATCTCTTCAGCCAAACACGAAAACGCGCCATGAATATACACAGTAAGTGCTGAGGGAATCAATCGTTTAGTTGAGTTCAGTGCTTGAATGGGTTAGCACCTGGCATATATTTATTTATTTATTAATTGCTATGCTTCCCGCTCCCATTTATTATCGCACCTCAGTGAACACGAACACTCTCAAGTACATTAGCCTCCTAACGCTAACGCTTCAGAATGCGATTTTGGGTCTCAGCATGCGCTATGCGCGTACTCGTCCTGGCGACATCTTTCTTAGCTCAACGGGTAAGAACATACAGCTTTACGTGGACATTAGTAACACACATATGGATACACACACATATACCCACACCATTGGTCACAGCACTTCCAATTAGCGTGGCAAGAATGCGACATACCGTAAAATGTTTTCTTGCAGATAAGAAAGACTGCCATATACACACGAGTATTTCCATTTCCTCTTGGAAATGGTTTGGCTGATAACAGCTATTAAGTAGCGTCCAAATAAACGTGTATATATGTGTGTAATATTTCCGCAATGGTATTGTTAGATGACAAATTATTTACGCTACTTTTGCAGCGGTTCTGATGTCGGAATTTGCCAAACTCATAACCTGCCTGATATTAGTTTTCAATGAGGAGGGGAAAGATGCTCAAAGATTTGTCCGATCTCTGCACAAAACGATCGTGGCCAATCCCATAGATACGCTGAAGGTGTGCGTGCCATCGCTGGTGTATATTGTACAGAATAATCTGCTGTACGTGTCAGCCTCGCATTTGGATGCGGCCACATACCAAGTGACATACCAGCTGAAAATATTGACCACGGCCATGTTCGCTGTCGTCATATTACGGCGCAAGTTGCTAAACACTCAATGGGGCTCTCTCCTGCTCCTGGTCGCTGGCATTGTGCTCGTCCAACTGGCACAAACGGATGGCGGTTCAGCTGTGAAAGCGAAAGATGAAACAGGACCTGTACAGAACCGTATGCTGGGCCTGTGGGCAGCATTGGGTGCTTGCTTTCTATCAGGCTTCGCCGGCATTTATTTTGAGAAGATACTTAAAGGAGCCGATATCTCTGTGTGGATGCGGAATGTGCAGCTGAGTCTGCTCAGCATACCCTTTGGTCTGATCACCTGCTTCGTGAACGATGCCAGTCCTATATATGAAAAGGGCTTCTTCTACGGCTACGATATGTTCATCTGGTATTTGGTTTTGCTGCAAGCAGGAGGCGGTCTTATTGTGGCCGCTGTTGTTAAGTATGCGGACAATATACTGAAAGGTTTTGCCACTTCACTGGCCATCATAATCTCATGCATAGCATCAATATACATATTTGATTTTAATCTGACGCTGCAATTCTCATGCGGCGCCGGCCTGGTCATTTCCTCAATCTTCCTTTATGGCTACGATCCGGGCCGTCACGCCTCAAAACCAACAATGCAGCAGCAACAGCAGTCGGCGGCGGATGAGGAGAAGCTTCTGCCGCGTGTGTGACGCTCTGACACCTGAAACTCTAAAGTTGAACAGTATTTGTCTAGTGGTTGCCGTCATAATCATTATCATCATCATCAACATCATCATCAGCAGCAGTTGTTTAATGAGCTGTTGTTGCCCTCGATCGTTGATCGCCGGGCAACGTTGTGTGATTGCCTCTGTGTACTTCATCTGATATTTGCATTGTGTATTTTTGGAATATAGAGCTGGCTGCTCATCTCCACAAAGTGCGTTTAAACGGTCTTTCGTTTATACGTTTATTCAATTTTTAAGTCCTATGTATGTATGTACTATATATGTATCCTATCTCTACACTATTATGTTTTTATCACGCAGACATGTTTTTAAAAGTGTTTGCAATTATGTTTTTCAATAAAAACAATGTAAAACATAAACCGCTTCGACTTTGAAAGGGAGACGATTTTTTATTACACATCGTAAAATCTAAGAAACAAGAAATTCTGATCTTCTGCTCTACTTAGATAAAAGGTTTAACGTTTGGGTTCTACTCTAAAAACAAACGGAGCATTGCGTTAGGTGGAGACACTACTCTGTGGCTGGAGAAAAAAGACTTTTTAGAAATTTGTATAATCTAACAAGGCGGAATATATGTGACTCGAAGTGCGGCACTTAATGGTTCTGATTTGGCAGGCATTTAGCATCTGTTGATTGGCCCCTTTATATAAATGCTTATCTGTCAAAAACAAAAAACACTTTCTCTGTGCATATAGTATAGCAACGGTATATTCCATTAGTAAAAACATTAAGAGAGATCTTAAGGTACAATCATATTTGAGTTATTACCAATTATCAGAACCTTTGGCACTCTAGTTACGACTATCTGGCAAATGTGTATATGTACATATATTATGTCAAATCTGTATTAACAGCTTTCTGTTACGACTATTTTTATTGGTTCGTAATACCCGAAAATGTGAAAAGCGAATTTTAGCCTAAACAATTACCAGTTTAATAAACTTATTTATGAACATAAAATAAATAACAAATATATCTGATAAAAATGTAAAAAGGAGTGTTTCATTTAAAAAATGTGAATGTACATACATAGCTAATTATTTTTAATATAAGCCGGTAATTATAAACCGATTTTATTCCAGAAAAAGTATATAGAAATAATAAAATAGAAATGAATATACATATGTACTTGTATGTACGTATTATCTAATGCATTTAAATATTTGGAGCATTAAGTGATCTTTTCTATACCCTTCTTGCTTTGCTGTTCTGTAGTACTTCTTTCTAACAATAAACTACGTTTCCCCCACATATACATGAATTCTGAGAAGAAATATGAAATTATGGCTAAGCGTTAATAACATTATGATTTCATGATAAAAATACAATCTGAAGACATACATACATACGTATGGGCTAATTTTATCATACTGAGGACCTCTCTTTCTGTGCAACATTTAGTATTTATTATACTTAGTATTTTTTCTATAATGAGTATACTCACCTAAAGTATATTTATTTTAAGCTATCAACTTCCTCTCAAAGAAAGTTACACCATCTGTAATTGACTTTTCCAGTTTCATAAGCCAGCTAATTTTGTTTCATAAAATGCATTCTAAAATGGTATACGGAAGGAAAGGTATAGGACGGTTTGTTAGGGCTTACATTGTAGCTGACTTCCCCTGAATCTTGCAGTCCTCCCAAAATGAAGCAATGGAATGATATTTCAGCATTTCGAAGTTGATTTCATTCCTATCCTTGCAATGAAGTGTCATTCTGAAAATTGCCCACACCGTCTAAAGTGAATACAAGATAGATCCAACAAAACAGGCTTCAACTTCAGCAATAAGACCACTAGATAGTCGGTGTATAAAGACAGATGCGAAGCGATGATGCCAGTTATTATACATACATAAGTTGTTGACATTTTAAATGCGACCCACGAGCATGAACCGAAGACCTTTCATAAAAAAGAAACAATGTTGATACTTATATTATGTTTATACTTATTTTTGCTTAATCTGTAAATTATGTACGCTTTAAAGTAATACAGAACCAAAGATAGATTTCTCAGTAACTTATTTTAGCATAATTCGCGCCGCCGTTCCTCAACACAAAAAACTTAAATAAGTAGTAAAAGGTAGATCTTATAACTAAAACAAGATAGAACGCTACAGTCGAGCAAGCCCGACAGTAAAATAGCCTGTACTCTCCACAAAAAAGAAAAATTAAAAAAAAAAAAATTAAAAAAAAAATTAAATTATTAAAAAAAATTAATGAATTAATTAATTAAATTAAATTAGAATATATGTTTATGTTTAGTTTTAACAGCATACATTTACATCACGTACCTATGCGTGTTTATATGCGTGTATGTATGCAGCACAAAGTTGAACCAAAGCAGCAACAACAACAACAGCTGCGGGCAGCGCTGCCGACAGAGGCAGCGCATGAGCAGCGATTTTACTTATGGCTATAACTTTCTTCAGAATTGACCTATCATGATGAAATTTGGCACACGGACACATTAGTACTAACTGGATGTACCTACCAAAATTGATTTTTAAATTCTGAGAATTACGGAAGTTATAAGAAAAAACACGAATTGCGGGGGAGTGGGGGGGTGCATCGAAAAAAAACTCAAACTCGTACTTTCTCGGTCTTAGGAGAATATGGAAACCAAGTTTGGTTATTCTAGCTCTTATACTTTCTGAGATCCTTGCGTTCATACGGACAGACGGACAGACGGACAGACGGACGGACGGACAAGGCTATATCGACTCGGCTTCCCATCCTGATCAAGAATATATATACTTTGTGGGGTCTGCCACGCCTCCTTCTGTGTGTTACATACATGCGCACAAAACTAGTATAGCCTTTCACCCTTTGGGTACAGGCTATAACAAATGAAATCTCGACTTCATCAAATGAGCATGTGTGCAAACTAAATGTTGCCTATTTACTCCAGGCCATGCGTATATCGTCGGCGTGGTTTTGCATTGTGGTAACCAGCTCGTAGAGTCGCAACGATGGGCCCACTTTTAAGCCGAAGCGGTTGAGGATATCGTAGCGCGTGAGGAGCATCAGCGAGACGCCATCGATGTCCTGAAACTTGAAGACATTCGCCTCGTTGGGGTAACGTTTGTGTACAAAGGAGACGACCTCATCAGTGGTCCAATGCTGCACCGGCAGATTAATGTATGTCCGCTTCACAACGGGCTCTGCAATCTTGTCAACATTGCCCCTTTCGTTCTCGTTCTCGTTGGACAGATGCTGCGATGCGATTGAGTAGAGCGGAGGGGGTGGGTGAGTCGATGGCAAGTTGTCCTCGTTGCTGTGGCGCCGCTTCTTTTTTAATATAGAGTTGGCTGCTAACGTAGTAATAGGCTGCAACGGCGGTAGGGAGCTGCACGAACTCATGGAAGCATCTTCGTCACCGCTGCTCAATTTATGGGTTGGCTTCCCATTGCTGGCGAGGCCAACATTTGCCTTTTTCTTGGGGCCCATTACGGATTTGCGCATTGCATCGGCATCCTTAGACTTTCTGCCTGCATCGCGCGCAGCTTCGCGGGCGGCGGCCTCTCGCACGCTATTGATTTTAGCCACGCATTTGGCACATTTCCACTTGGGGCCGACTAGCTTGGTGTCCAGCACGGGCGGATGGTGGCACTCCAAATGATATGTTTCCACACACATGCTGCACACGATCTTGTCCTTCTGTAAGACAGTTTAGTAGTTAGCAGGAAACCTTTTCAAAGCTTCGCTTTACTCACTTGAATCCTGGCATGTTTGCCGGACAGGCAAACAGTGCAAGAACGGCATCTTTCGCATCTATATTTCTTTCGCGCAAGACTCAAATTTTCGAAATTTATGGACATGCAGTGAAAGTGCCCTAAAAGGTGAGCAACGGAATGTTAGGGAAGATCAGAAACTTGTCAAGTTACTTACACTTCCGCAGGCAGGTCTTGCAGGTTAGGAAGTTACTTTTGTGTCCGGAACCACGCTTGGGCTCGCTTTTATGGCATTTCATACAAGTATCAAATGTGAGGTTTTTAGGTGGCGGTGGCGCCGGTGGCTCTGCAGAGGAACCATTAGTTGGAGTAGCAGTCGCCAAAACAACACCACGGCTAACGGTATCCGGAACAGTAGCAGCATCAGTGTCTTCATCCTTTTCCGATTTTACCGATTGAATGTCAGCAGCATCCATGCAATAAGTAGCCTCCGCTAATCGGTTTACCAACATGGTCTGCCGTTTCCCAATGTAGTAGTCGGACGGATCGTAGACCTGTTTTGGTTTCTGTATAAAAATTGTCAGCAGGCAAAGTAGTTATTTAGTAAATAGCAGAAAGTACAAAGCACACTTGAAAGCCGCATTGAAGAGTCAAAGCATACCTTAACGCGTCCTGTGGTACGTACTGTGGCGGCTGTGCCACTCGTCTCGTTGCCGCTGCTGTTGTTCAGCAAACTGTTGCTACAGCTGCTACTTGTGCAAGAGCTGTAGTCCTTGTCCTCCTCTCGGTTGCGCTTCATTTTCTGTGAATAAATGTAATACCCTTGCTGCAGTTAACTTAATTCTGCGGCTAATCCTATTCTGCAATGCGCGCTTGCCGCTTGTTTAACGTACAAACCTACGATAAGTTATCGATAACAGTGCACCAATTTATCGAACTGAAGCTGCAAAACTGGCTTTTTTCAATTTTTCTTAATACAAGTAAATGTTGTGTTTATGGTTTCCTCATATTCCCCAAACATTTAGCCCCTTTTTCAATTATGTTTTGGAAAATGAAACTAATTGTAATTATAATACACTACTCGTTGATCAAGTGTAGCCTAGAAGGCAGGAGAAAAAGAAAGGGCAGCGACGATTTGAATTCGGAAAAATAAATACAATGTATTCGTTTTTCCTCGTTGCACTTTTTGCTTTGTACAGCCATTTGTAGAGTTTCTTTTAATTTCCCATTTAAAAAATACCCAAATTGAAAATGCAGTGTAGTTGCGCGTTTGATTCGTTGTCTTTTCTGTTTCTGTGTCATTACCAAAATATAGTTGAGTAATTAAATTACACACTACAAACATACAAGTATTAAGTACAGTAAAATAACTTAAATTTGATTCTTAAACATAACATACATCATTGCCTGAAGTTACATGTATGTACTGATATACCAAAAGTAGACATAATAATTTTAAGCGGTTGTGATGTGCATGGCGATGCAGACAATGCAGGTTTTGCGAAGTCTTTGGCGAAGTGTTTGAGTAAATATTAACAACAACAATAAATTTTTTTAAATGAATAGCAATTATTCAATTTTGATTCGGCGTGCGTATTTCCAGGCCAGGCGCACCAAGTCCCTATGGGCCAACGCCCAAGATCCCAAGCATAAAAGGCCGGATGCGAAGCCAATGGCTAAATGGGTGCCCAGAGCGGCATTACGGTACTGCAAGAAAATAATAAAAATCACAATATGAGAGCTAGACATTATTATAATGGGCGTAAGACTTAATTACCCAAAAGCAACTGCAGCCAGCGAATATGAGCGTGCCACCAAAAAGCTTGCCCGGCCACAGGCCCAGCAGTGGATTTAACGCCAAGGGCTGATACTGCAGACGTATATGGTATGTGCTGCAGAGAGAATATATCTTTAAAAACTTCACTTATTTCAGCGCTCCCGTCCCTCCCTCACCTGTACAAAATGCGGCTCAGCATGTTAATGCAATTGGCAAAGATGAACCCGACTGGCCCGAAAATACCCGTTAGTATATAGGAGAGCACTAGGAAGCTGATAGAAAATATAGCCATAATGAAGTTGTATTTGTCAATTTCGCGACTTGTGTTTGTGGCAAACATATAGCCTTCGGTGATACCATTAATGGACAGCAAATATATGGCCAAACAATGCCACTGGAGCAGACTTTGGGGCAAGCCGCCAGCGACGAAATCATCGCCGCCATACATTTGCAACACCGTGTGTGAGTAACTCTGCCCAAAGGTGCAAGCCAGCAGGCCGATAGAGCTAACGGCTAGCAGCAGATTGTGTAAAACGCTGCATGCTTGCCGCACACGTTCCGGTGGCTGTTTATCCAGCTTTATATCACGTGAGATGGTTTGCGTGAAGTAGAAATAGGCGCTATCTTCAATGGGACGAAAGATGAAACGCGCTGCCATGCTGCCCAAATTATTCACCACATCGTACGTGGCCTGCTCACTAAAGCTAAGTACTGGACTAACAGACATCACGTACTTCTCGCCCTCTGTGAGTATGTGCTTAAGCACGCCCTGCTTTACGAAACTGAGCGTCAGAGTTTGCAGTTCCTTGTTGAAGAACGCGCCTTTGTTCTCTGTGACACCGGGCAGCATCTCGCTTAGCCTGGTGAACGGAAAGTCCTCCATGTGCTCAAACATTGTGCGCTCCCAGGACGTTAGCTCAGCTTGGGTTCTCGGCGACTTTCCTTTCCGGGACTGTTGTAGCTTGAACCGATTGAAGCGCTTGATATAATAGTGGAAGAAGCCGTATTGGCTAACGATTATGGTTATGGAACTGGCCAATTGCGCAATGGCAAAGGCATAGATGGCCACACTTTGATCCCCGATGACAATCCACAAAAAGATGACAGAACGGACCAGAATGTGCAGCGTGTTAAGGAGAATTTTAAGTTTGACAAAGCAAAAGACTTGGGCCACAAATACGGTCGACTCGGCCATCAATTCCAGCACACAGGACAAGGCCACAGCATAGCAAGCAAACTCATATTGTGCTTTATAGATAGCGTCGACATTCGACAGCCAATGCAACCAGCTGTACAGACAAGGTGCGCAAAGAGCTGCGCAGATGAGAACACTGCAATTGAAGGGACAAGGGATAGGGTATCTATTGTCTGCGTCAGCTGTCTGTGTCCCACTTACGTAAGCCACATTTGGTTGATCAACTGTGCCCAGGAGCATTTGTCGCGCTGCTGAGAGTTGGCACTCAATGCGGCACGATTGATTGCCTCGCGCGACAAAAAGAGCAGCGTACTCTCAAGCAGCAGCAGGCGCACATTCATAATGCCCAGCACTTCGCGACCCACATTCCTCACGATATAGGCATTAATGCCGAATGTTAGAATGCGGCACAGTATCTAAGAACACAAAAATAAGATAACATTAGTTGTTTTTTCGAGTCTTTTTTTTGCTTAATTATTACCTGAAAGATAATGCTGAAGCCAGCGCCCAGCAGACTGCTCTCCAGCACGTTGCGCGCCATTTGGAAAGTGTGGTTGTTTATCAGTTGTAAATCTATATCATCACGTATGACAGCTATGTGTACAACTGAATAAAAAATTGAAATAAATTCGAAATTTAATAACAGAAAAATGTGAATGCCAAAACAACACGTCAAATGGTAGCGGTTTGTTGTTTGGGCAAAACAGCTGATGGTCGCATCAGCTATCGATAGGTCGACACACACACATAAGCACAACAGCTGTTTAGCGTTGCCAGTTCCTCAAATAATGCACTTTACTGGTGTGGCAGATTGCGCAAGCATTTGGCGCCCTATTTGTTTTTCTGAATTTTCGATACAAATTTTCTATGGTTATTATTTAGTTTTCATTCTGCCTTGCTACGCATGTCTGCTAAAAAATGAATTAAAATTTTTTTAGCAAACACCTTCAATCAATCAACTGGGCGCTTAATTTGTTTACTTCATAAATCACCAGCTGTATGTCCTTTTCTTTGAAATATTGCCTGCTAACAATGTTGGCATGAAAAGCCAAACAACTCGTTGCAAACTGGTCGCAACAACTTTCGTTGCGGCTGAAGTTTTCTGTTGGCTGGCTGCTTGGCCTTAACTCGTAAGTCAGTAAGTCAGTCAGCATTTTGGCGTGAAAAGAGTCGGTCGGCACAGCTTTTCTACTGCCATCTTCTCGTTTACAACGCTGTCAGTCAGTTAATCAGTCTTTTAGTTTTCCAGCTGGCTAAGAAAGGTGCGCAAGCGCGTGCGCTCTCGCTTGAAAAAGTGGCCGAGTGTTCTGCAAGACGGAGCGTGAAGTGCATTTCGCTGCCGTGTGCGCGTCTTAACGTTTTTGTTTTGTTTATTGTTATTTTTTGTTATTGTTGTTAGTGTGTTTTTTTTCATCTTCATCTTTTATAATACGCTTTTCATGTGGAAAAACACGCGGAAAATCTGATTTCGAAAAATAAGAGGCACAGCCAAGAAACCCAACGAAACAAACAAACAAACAAACACAACAACAAACGTAACAACATCGCCTCACTATCAGTTACAGCGTGTGACACTTTTCAAAGTGACCGAAACAGGTTGACGTTATAGAGCTAGAGTCGTTGTTTTAAAGGGTGCCTTTAGCCACTCGCCGCCCGGTCATGTTATTTGCTATTGCTGTGGCAGACAGCCGTTGATGCACTCGCAGCTGGCAAATATAACATCTGGACAGACCCAGGCGAACCAGGATGTCGGACATCTATTACTGCAGCAATAGCCAGGTGAGTTGACGTTCTTTGAGAACTTTCCGCCATACGCCGCCATAAAAATCCAGCCATATTTATGGCATTTCAATTCATCTTCTAGCATACATGCGCACTTATTAATGCGCTCGAAATAGTTAAAACAAATTAATAATCATAATAATAACACAACAATCATATAAATTATTTGGTCATGACATTAAACGAAGCCATAAAACGTATTTCATAGCAGAGAAAGAATTTACAAAATTCGAATAAAACTGACAATAGTTTTTAAATTAATAAATTACTCAAAATCATTCAACATAATGAATTAATCATACTAAAAAGAGGTTTGTTTTTTATCCTTTTAATTATAACTTATAAAGCTTCTTATATGTATGGAAACTTGTATTGCTAAATATACAAGTATATGTTGTTGAATAAACAATTTATAAATTGGATAAAGCAAATAAATAATAATATGAATAATATATGGATTAAATAATAACAAATAAAATAAATAATAACTTTTTAGTATGTTGGCGCAATGATTGATGTCTAATAACAAGTTATGAGTTTAAAATAAAAAAAAAGTATAGTACTTACAACAATCAGTGCATTTGTTAGGCAAGAAATACGTCAATTTTTTTTTAAATGCTCATCACTGTTGTGTACTAATTCTTCATCAGCGCGTACTACTTTGGTTTTGATTTCTCACTATATTACTTTTAGCATGAAATCCAGGCAATATACATAAGAGTTATTTTGTCATATAGCTTTTACCTTGATTTGCAAACCAAATGAAATGTTCATAAAGGATCATTAAGTTCTATTTACCAACGTGTATTAAATCCAAGTACAACCATAACACTATTTCTAGAAGTTGAGCTGTAAAGATTAATTTGATTTTAATCAAATATTGTGCGCTTTAAGAATTCGCACGCTTCTTTTATTGAACAATTTGTCTCTTTTATTTCTCGATTTCTGCTTAGGTATTCGATTTATATTTATGTTTAGTTACTAAACGGTTTTGACTTTCGTTTTTCAATAAGTTTATTTGCAGCACAATTAATTTTAATTAATTGAATACTTGAAAATCTACAAAACTTATCGCATCATAAACAGTCCCATGTCTTCTAGTCTGCCCCCTCTACTCCTAAATGTTTAGTTTAGATACGTTTGATTAAGTGCACATAGTGGGAGCAGGAAGGAAAAGTATTTTAGTTTCTCTTTGACAAAAATATTTCTTATTTTTAAATTAGAGATAATTCTTTTCCATTTTTTATTTTATTTTTTCTCAATACAATACAATATAATACATTTCAATACATAATCGCCGAAAATGCTCTTGGGAATTATAGTTCAATGCTCGAACAAAATATCCGATTGCAAAAAAATGTAAGAGAGAAATAATTGATGCTGTGCTTACAGCAAAAAAACTTCAATGTTGTTAAAGTACTTAAAGTTTTTTTTGAATCCCTTTGCTTTCTAGCATTCTATTTATTTTATTTGGCTTCAAGAGAAAATTTGATTGATTCTTAAAATGGGTTTCGTAACAGCATAAGAGTAAAGTAAGAGGCTCTAGCGACTACTACACTCGAATATCAATGCTATAGAATGCTTACGCCCAGTAGGCATGCATTCAATATTTGTGTAAGAAAGATCAGCTCTTGCATTTGCCCCCCAAATTAATTTTTACAAGTAAATTGAATCTTGAACTATGAATAATTGAAAATTTCCCTCGGAGTCGTCGCGTGCTTTGGCTTGGCGTGTAATTTCATTTTGTTATGCAGTCGCCTCGCTGCGCTGTTATTGTTGTATTTATGCCGTATACACACACACACACACACACACACTCAGATAATCATATGTACTCGCTTGTGCTATAGTATGCAACAGTTAAGAGACTGCTGATCGTGTGTGAGAGAGAGTGAGAGCCGGGGCGAGGGAAGAAGAGCCAACTTTAGCTTATTTGTTAAGCAGCAGAGCCTGCGTTGTCCAATCGAACGCGCTGTCATCACAATGTCATAATTGGAAATTGTACGATAATTAATGGAAACAAAAGTAAAAGCGCACAAAGTAGACAACGATGAGGAGAGAAGAAATGAGAGGAAGCAACGGTATTTTGTGTAAAAAAGTCATTTGTTGTTGCTTGACAAATGATTTATTTTTGTTTTCTTCGCGATTATGCAATGTTGTTGTTGTCGTTGTTGCTGTGCCTGCTGCATTATGTTGGCTTATCGATAAGTTTTTAATTTCAATTACAATTTCACAAGCAGTTCAGGCCAACGGCAGTTGTTAATGTACTCCATGTAACAGCTTATGATGTGCAAACATACATAATGTATTTATTTACATACCCCATGTACATATAAGTAATAGCCTGCATTTTCCGGCTATTTTTCTAAGAGTATTAAATACATTTTTTGTCATCACTTATTTGGTAATGCTTTTTTGTTGCAAATTAAAATTTAAATATCTATGGATGTTTACTCATTTTCAACATTTGTTAAAAATTCGTAAAACAAAAACAAGATTTGAGGAAATTTTGTATATTACATTCATATCGAAGTTGAACATTTTTTCAAAATAATCATGGAACAAAAAACTTTGCGAAAGTATATTTGGAAAAGAGATAAGAATTATTAATATTTGGCTTTCTTCATTTTCAATCAATGAAATTCATTAAAGTTCATGCATTCAACTTTGTTTACTACATATGTATTTAAAAAATTTTATTTTTATTAGGATTCGCCCCAGATTCTTCAAAATGATAGATTCTAGAAGAGACTTTTAGTATCTATTGTACAACAATGTTTCAGGTTTTTAGTAAAAATATAATTTTGTTTGCTTAAAAGAAGTTTTTCCTATGCATAATCGCAGAAAAAAAAACTGGGAATTATAGTCCAACGCAGTCTAATATATAATTAATATTTATCTGTGGATTTGCTCCATTGAACAAAAGTTGTTGTTGTGTTTCAGCCGGTTTTCTGGGATTAGTTTTCGAGTATATTGGTTGATTTATACAAATGAGTAATATCGTATTTTGTCAGTTGGGAAATTTCTTAGATTTGTTGATCACAAAATAAGTGAATCTCTCGAATTCATTTCACATAATCTAACTTTTAGTTCGGTGTCCCCACATTTAATCGAATTAGGAAAGGTCAGAAGACCTCATTATCCTCATCGAATTAGTCAATGTCTTTGTAAATATTCACCATTCAGATTATCTGGCGATATGCAAGAGACATACATACATATGTACATGTATCTTCCTGAGTTGGAAAGCAGTGTGTAGACAGATATTCATATTTACGCACTGATGTGTGTAGTTGGCTTGGCTGCCTGTCTTTATGTTGATATATCTTTATGTAAGTACGTAATTCATATTGCAACTATAAAATTTATGTAAATTGCAGTGTAAGCAAAGCATGGCCAACATCAACGCCCCCCCTACGCCCGATCTGTGCAGCGCGCACGCCTTGCGGTTGATGCGCGCGGCAGCTTCTGGCAGCGAAAACGCAAAGACGGCGACGCGCGATAGCTTACGAATGGCTGGCGACGATTAGAGAGTTGCGCGCGTGAAAAAAAGTGTCGTTACGCTCACGCACATTCCCAGAAACTAAGTTTTCCTTGCATTCAAAAATCCTCGGGGCTTTTAATATTTAACGTTTAAGTACTTTTTTTTTGTTAAATGTTAAATGAGTATTATTTCTGAAGGTTTTGAATTTTGGTGTCATATCAGGTTTTCATTTATTTAAAATATTGACCTCAGTTAAACCTATTGGTATCTATTTTCCATCCGCATTTGTATTTGGATTTCTTATTTTTCTAAATATGTATTGATTTCAGTTAAACCTATATAACCTTTTTTATTTTGATTTGAGTTCCTGGGTAGATTATTTCCATCCCCTTTCAAATTTTGTACAAGATAACAAATTTTGTAAGTTTTTGTAAATTCTCACACATTTTAAATTATAGAAGATAACGAGGAAATTAGTGACTGAAAGATTAAAATCGATCAAGCTTTTGCGATACCAAAAAGAGAAAGGCTATGAAGAAGATGAACGTTTTAAGTTAACGAAATCAAAAATCTGTATAGAATTCTGTGCGAATTAATGATTGAAGTACAAAGAATAAAGAAGATAAAAGTTTAGTTTTTGTTTTTCAAGCTTATGGAGATTTGAACTAGCTTTATAATTTGAAATGAGATTTTTGTTTTTAACCTTTATGGAGATGTAATTAAGTTTGTTATCAATATAAAACTCGAAGGAAAATTTCTATATGTTTTCTAAACTTCATAGAGAGATTTTGTAATCAATATGTAGCTTGTATTTTATATACATATGTATATATTTCTTTCATTCACATAATTAAATATAGTATCTATATAAAATTCTACAAAGAATTTCTTAATTTGAAAAAACGGATGTTTTTGTCAACTCCATAGAGATTTTGTATTTATACGATATAGTCTCTAAGAAGTAATAAATATACATAAAGAATTTGATCAATGTTTCTGAGTCCAATATCGAGATCGGAATCATTTTTATCTTGCAATTTTTTATGTCAAGTATTGTACTTTTTTGTAAGTTTGTGTATTTGATACTCACGCACGCATTCACGCACTCCCGCACAGCTCTAGCGACGATGCTGGGCCACAGAGATGTAGTGAAAGTGCGTCCCGTTATACGGCTGTGGCAGAGGCTGGGCAGAGAGGCTGGCAATTTGCCTTAGTAACTTAGTTTTGTTGGCAATGCTATTGTTGCTGTTGTTGTTGCTTATGTGGCTTTGGGCGCATTGCTGTAAAAAATTTGCCGCCTCTTTTATGGCACACCGCTATCGCTGCTGTTGTTGTTGTTGTTGCTGCTGCTGCTGCTGACTCGCTGTTATTATGCTGATTGTTATTATTGGTGTTGTTGTTGTTGTTGGCTGCCAAAAGAAATCAAAAGTTTTCTGCTGCACTGTGCGTCTGTTTCCCTCAGTTGGGCTTCTTTTGTTTGTTTTTTATTTCTCTTCTTGTGTGTATTTTTTTGTTGTTATTTTAATTTGCAGCTGTTTTTTGTTTCTTCTTTTTGATTTTAATGCAAAAATGCTGTTTTTTGTTGTTGTTGCTGTTGAATGCTTTGTAAAAATTTGTTTGTGAAATGAAATGTCTGCATTGCCCACTTTTGGTAGTTTTGCTTTGTTTTGTTGCTGTTTTTTGTTGGTCATGAGAATTTTTTCGACGACGAGCAACAAAATGGCAACAAAATGTGTCGCTGTCAACAATAAAGCGAATTAAACACACAATGTATACCAAGGTTTTCACTGACCAACATTTTTACAATGTACATATTATTGTAATTGCTGTTGCAGGGCGTTTGTCTTGTTGTTGCATAGTTAGGCCAACTATTGAGCAATGCGCTTGTAATTTAAGCCTAGCTACAAGCATACATTTGTCCATGCATACATACATACATACATACATACATACATACATATATCAATATCAGCACAAAAAACGTTATACTGTATGTACGAGAGTAGGCATTTGTTTCAATGTGCGAATTGTCTGACAAACATTCCAATAAGTCGCCTAGTCTGCACAGACACAGTCACACACATACTGGTGCGCCAAAAGTGATTGCAGCGACAACAACTACAATAACAGCAACAAACTCGTTTGGCAAAAAAATGAAACACCAACAAAATGCGAGAAAAAAAAATCGCAACAACTTTCAGTCTTTCAGTATGTTTTTTTTTTTTTTGCAACAGCCGCTTAAGTTTGCTTATCTTGCCAGTTGTTGTTGCTGCTGCTACTGCTGCTGTTGTTGTTGTTGTTGCTGCTGCTGCTGTTGCCTTTGCACAATCACAAAATTTAGAAACGACACTGCACTGCACTGCACTGCACTGCCATCCATCCATCCACAGCGGCCGTGTTGTTGGCACAGTCGTTGATAACGAAAACAGAAACAATAACTGCAACGTCACCCACAATATGAATGCATTCGAAAATTCGTAGGGAACTTTCGAAAGTCTCGAAAGTTGTTGACAAACAAAGGAAGAACAGCTGGAGTTGCCACAACTATGGTGTATACCCTATCAGCATTTATAAATACTATACTATACTAATGACTGATTGCGGTTTGATGCAGAGATGGGCACAACATCACCAAGAACTTGGCTTTCGTTCCTCTATAACGCAAGATCAGCAAAGAAAACAAGACGAGCTGAGCCTTAAGACTAACTTATTCTCACAATATTATAATTCTTTCATATCCAAGGCTACTGCAATGATATGCTTATCGCTGATTTATTTAGGTTTAAGGGATGGGCTTTATGTGTCTGTTTGGCAGAAGTTTCATCGCAGCTTAAGTTACTTATTTACATACATATTTATTGAGTGACACCCTAATATTTATTTACGTAATGTATTGGGAATGTTTTTCATCTTATCCGCAGTTGTTTAGTGTATAGAATGATAATTTTAATGAGTTTGATGAGCCCTGGGGATTCCAGATTAACGAACGTACCCGTCGCAACCAATGACAAGCCGTAAGACGCTGCAGCCATTTCCCGAATCGCGACTCCAGTTTGTCATAATAGTCGAGGCGTTGCCCTTTTGTCACCCTCGCTCTGTAGGACCTCAATATGATTGAACCCCTACGTAGGAAGTGGCAGACATTGCTGCACTTTGCCGAACTCCACCTGCGAGTCCAGTTTTCAAGCCACAGTTCACCTGTTGCCGGGCGCCGAGATAAGAAGGCAAATGTCAATGAGGCAAGCAGATGGTAGTAGTTGAATTCTCTTTAGGGGCATTGGAATGTCTGCTGCACAGATCAAATATAGCAGTACAATGGGCTGATATTATTTGCTGATGAAATATCAAAACATAAATTACTTCTAGCTTGTTTTTTTTCCACTCTTAATCATAGTTTACTGTTGTGATCGCATATCTATAATTATTTGCATTGTCTGTTCTATTTGTTGCTTTGAATATCATAGACATGTATGTATGTATGTAGGTATGTATGTGTGTATTGTGTGTCTGTCTGTACGTCTGTATATAAGACTTGATTTTATTGCTTCATTCAATGTCTTTTTTTTATTCCATAAGCAACAGGTTCATATTCCTACATAAAGTTAAAAAAAAACAAACAATCGTAGTGGTTGGCAGCAACAACAACAACAACAACAAAATGTTGCTGCCATTTGCTAAATGCCACACGACAGCAGTTGCCGCCGTCGCACCAATAACAACAACAACAACAGAGCATTTGGCACATTCGCTTGGCATGCACCAATAATAATCATTGTTGTTGTTGTTGCTATTGTGATTTTTTAGTTCGTGCTTTACTTGTTGCCTTGTTGTTGCTGGCTGTTGTAGTTGTTGTTGATATTCTTTTAAGTCGCTCAGTTGTTGTTGCTGTTG
Organism: Scaptodrosophila lebanonensis; assembly: GCF_003285725.1. Taxonomy (NCBI): domain Eukaryota; kingdom Metazoa; phylum Arthropoda; class Insecta; order Diptera; family Drosophilidae; genus Scaptodrosophila; species Scaptodrosophila lebanonensis. Next base: position 4,399,031 of record NW_022060566.1, on the reverse strand, counting down.
TTGTTACTCTTGAGCATAATTGGCATTATTGAGCGCAAACGCAAAAAATTGAGCGTCAATTGAGAGCGACCTTTGGCTGTGGCTGTGGCTGCGGCTGCGGCTGTGACCGGGCCACTGTAAATGTTAAATGAGAATTAAATGTTAAGTGGCACCCCACCGCCCTCTGTAACTTTCTCTGCTGTTAAGAATTTGCGCTTCTACATAAATGTTAACAGCGGGACAGGTTGTTTGCCAAGTTCGTTGTTTAAGTCTTTTGTTTATTCTGTGACTTCTTTTTAGTTGAGTTGAGAAATATCATTGAAATAAATTAAAGGGAAACAAGGCAAATTAAGTAGACAACAAAATACTGGAAATATAAAGTTGAAAATCTTTTCATTCTGATACCGACGTCAGCGTCAGCGTCAACGTCAAGATCGACGACGGGCTGCGCTGCTTTCATGCCAATGTTTGCTTACCTAAAGCGTTAGCAAAGAGCTTCAAAGAAAGTAGCACAAATCATTGGCTGTTTGTTTCTGCGTGTTGCCTGCTGTGGCTTCTACTCTTATTGTTGTTGTTGTTGTGGCGACTGGGTCGCAGAAGCGCAAAGTATTTTTATGATTTTATGATTTTTTTTTATAAACAGCAACAGCAGCCGCACAACCATTCATGAATGTCTTTTAAATTGGATTTCCTTTCGATTGTCTGTATATAAGAGTCTGTTTCTGTATGCGTGTGTGTGTGTGTGCGTTTGTCCGTGCCCTTTACTTTCCAATTCGCAATGCTTTATTATGCGCCCATTGCCTATTACCTTTCTTTCTTTTTTATTTTCTTCATTTTTTTTCTCTCATTTTCGTTTTGTTTCGCTTGCCACGCTCGCCCAGCTTTTACGCAAATTAACAACAGTTTGTATGCTTATCTATGCATACTTGTATGTATGTATGTGTGCGTGTGTCCGTGCGTGCAATTTGTTTAGCCTTGAACTGCGCCAACGCCAACGTCAACGTCGACGTCGACGGCAGCTGCGCTGCTCTGCTCTGCGCAGCTTGTGCGTGGGTTGGTCACACGCTTAATTTATAGCTGTTGTTATTACTATTGTTGCCATTACTGTTGTTGTTGTTGTTGTTACTTTTTGACAACTATTTTTGGTGAATTTCCTGCTGCAGTTCACAAGCAAACATGTATTTTGAGATAAAGTTGTCCAGCTATATATGAGGTTTTGTGTTTTTGGTTTTTTTCTTTCAGCAAATTTCGTCGGAAATTTCAAGAGCGGAAATTAATATTAACAATTAGTTTAATAAAAAACCCCATTTTCCCACATTTATGCAGCTGTGCATTGTTATGCAAACATAACTCAAAGATGATACAATTCGACCCCTTTTGGGTAAATGAGGCTAAGCGTCGTTTTCTTCTCTTCAATTTCTTCTTCGAATTTTTTTACGTTTATGAGGCTGTTTTATTTAATTGATAACGAAAACACTTTCATCTTTTTTATGTTCAAGTAAAATATACAGCTTCTAAAATCTATTTAAATTATTTTAATATTTAAAAGCAATGGAAGTTATAGGGAAGTACTATTTGAAAACTGTAAACAGAGTTGGAAAAGTTACATACAGTTTTAAAGACTCCAAATCATTGTGAAATGTTTAAAGTAATTTTTAACACAACGAAATGTTTCTACTCTTTGCTTTAAAGTCATTCATTTTTTGGCTTAAGCTTAGAAAGCTTGCATCTTATATTTTTAGTACTGCCTTATCATTACTAAACAAACGCATATAAGAAACTTGAAAAAGTTTAAAGCTTAGGTCAGAAGGTATGCCTTACTTGGAGAAACTATCGCGGTCGGTGGCTCTCGAAAATCATATGGAAATAAATACCATTATTTCGCATTACGCATAAACAATAACTACAATTATTTTCTCTCTTTCTTTCTCTTTCCCCTACAAACCCTGGCCGCAATTTTATCTCAATTTTAGGTCGAGTTTCCGCAAAATTAGCCTTTCAGTTATTCAAAACAATGAAAAATAAATAGAGAAGATAGATTCATTCACAACATCTGAAAACTTAAACAATGTTTAACATTTTATTTTTGAATTTGAGTGCGAAAATCGCTGAAAAGCTTGAGGTACTGGCAATTTCGGGATATAGGCGGGAAAAATCCGAGCTCATTTCGGGTACAGGATATCGTAATGACCCGGCTTATAAATGAGATAGACCATCGGGTCTAAGCCTTCGGGGAAATCGTGGGTGTTGGCTGTGCTGCTGCCACCTCTGTCCAAATATTCGACGCGTACTCCGACGCGTAGAGCCTTGCACAAAGCAATGATGTGGATGTGGTCCGACTCTTTGTACATGGGTTCCACCTCCTGATGGCAGAACTCCTCGATTGTGTAGTTGCCCTCGATGAAATTTTGATAGAACTCGGCGTCCTCCTGCAGTTTTCCCGAGACGATAAGCCGTAGATAGACCACCACATAGTCCGAGTAGCCCTGTTCGTTCATTATTCTGTGCAGTTCGCTCTGCAGCTGTCCCGGTTCCTTTTCACCCGGCGAGGTGGGATTCAGACGCGTAATAACATCCATAAACGTTTCATGGAAGTCCTCCAATGTGAATCTCTGAAAACCCAGCTCGGCCAGCCTGTCCTTCGACGATTCGGCCAGTTTTCGGAACTCATGATAAGCGGCCTGATTTGTAATCAAATACTCGAGATAGGAGTACGCGAATGCTCGGAAAAAGCAGTTGCCGTCGGGACGAGTGCGTCGAATGTATTTATATTTCTTCAGCAGCCCCTCGATTTTTGCGATGAAGACCTCATCGCCCATATATTCGGTTTTCAAGCATATCAAGGCCTGCCTCTCACTTACCAACGGCGTCGAGTCGCAAACCTCTCTGGCTATGTTCTGCTGCTGTTTCAGGAATTCCTCATACTTCGAGTCCATGGTATCAGTATCGGTGTATAGTTTGTTTTGTGAAAAATCTGTACTAAATTTTTATATGTATGTATGTGGGATGCTGTTGTAGTTATCACAATTTTTTATTTTTTTATTTTTTTTTTATATTCTACATTGAGGATGCGAAAGTAATGTCTATGTACATTTGTTTTCGAAAACATTTGAAAAATGTGTAACAATTTAGAAAAGAAAAAATATTATCCAATTTTGGAAAACATTCAATACAGTGGCGTGAAAAAAATATGCAACCATTGAGTGTTGATCTGCCAAAAAAAGTTATTAGCAAAGCAAATGAATCCAAATTTTTTCTGTTAGTTCTCTCAATATATCTTAACAAATCCATGTACAAAACAAAACATAATCATGTAATGTATGAACTAAATTTTGCTCCTTTTAAAAATTTCTAACAGTGCTTATCAGAATTCAAAGACATTTTTTTTCTGTACTTTGTCCAAAGACTCTTATTTTTATCTACGCTTTTAATTCTATTTGGCATACTTTTGATTCGATTTTCTATAATTTCCTTTGGAATTGCGTTCCATTCTTGCTGAATTCACTGCCACAAATCCTGTTGGTTTGCTGGAACCGATTTGTGGATTCCCAATCCTCCCGCTGTATATAAAAAAGTTTAAAGTACTTTTCCATTCTGAAATCATTCTAGTAGCTGGAATAAGACATAGAACTAGAAAGCCTATTAATTAGAGTTGAGGGAAGAGTTCATGGGAAATTGGAGCACAACTGCGTGACTATATTGTGGTTGCTTTGCTGAAACGAGTAATGAAATCGTAAGAATGCCTATGATTCCCAATGCTCCCATTTAATGTGGTCGTCAGCTCACGTACATGCGTATATTTTGTTTCTCCAACTATTTAGAAGAAGCTGAATGGCATTTTAATAAGCGGGTGTCTGGAGAACTTTCTACTTCATTTGAATGCAAAACAAAAGCCAACTCACACACACACACACACACACACTCAGAAATCTGATGGAACTAAAAAGGCAGAAGGCGCAGACAACGTCGAGGCCGAATGAATTGATGAGCGCGCATTTTGATTTGCAATATTTTATGTCAAAGCAACAGCTGCGTAGGTGGGACACACGTTAAACAGACAAACACATACACATACATATATATACATACTTGTATATATATTAGTTACACGTTTACATGAGTCAGCAGCCAGCAACACACCCTAAGCAACAACAACACTATTTTACAGAGAATACAACCAAATAAATAAAGTCAACCCAGTTTTTGGCGCACTGCACTTTACTTGTAAGACGCTTGAAAAAACTAAAATGGAAAATCGCATTGATGCCACAGTCACGTCTAGAGACGTCTATACAAGTAGACCCTAGTTTAAAGTGCTGCACACTCAGCAAAAAAAATCACTGTTCTAAATCTTAATGGTAGACCACAAAGTGAAAAGCCTACTCAGTAGTTGCCTGATTCCAACACAAGTGGGGAGTCAGCTTAGTATTAGATCGTATAAGTAGAAGCACGCTATATACGTGTATATCGAACTGGAGTCTAGCTTGGCGTCTTAGATCGCCTCAGTTCGTATAGTATAGTATAGTAGTGATACGTCTTTATCATAAACAGTGAAAAATGAATAAACATTTATAATTGAACTAAAAATAATTATATAGTGGAACTAAATCGTCTTAATCGGCCGCTGTGAATTGGGGAATAGCTGGCAAAACAAATTCCCTCACCGATTCGTAATTTCTATAGGCTTTTATTCATTTATTTAAAAAGAACTCCTATGCGACGTAAAATCTACATATGAGCAGGCCTTTTAATACTTTAGTTTTTTCTTGAAGTTTAAGTTCTCTATTGTATTAATTTTGAAATAAATAAATAAATTAAATAAACTAAGTCCAGATCCATGAAGCCAGCGGCATAAGTAGTTGCAGAGTAGTGTGTTGGGAAAACGTTACACGCCGGCCACACATATACTCTAGATGCGTAATGGGCATTTTTTTCAAAGGTGCGGGAATTATTTGCGATTCTATATACATACTCGTACATATGTACGCTTCTATAGATCATTGGACCAGCTCCTGAAAGCGTTGTTTTTCTTATTTTTATTGTTGTTTATATTTTTTAATTTGAATTGAATTTTGTTAAAATTTAAGACATTTTTGATTAGACAGAAAGATAATGGTGGGGCCAAAAGCGTTTTTTTTTGCCAGCATTTGACTGCAGGCCTGGGGGGAAATACTCATCATTTGTTTGGGAAACTCGGTGGTTTTCCATTAGGTGTCGAGGCAAAACTATTCAGCATTAGCACGTCAATAGAGGCGTTAATGTAATTGCAGGGTGGGTGACAAACAGAATAATGATATTTAATATTGCGCGGGCTAATCAACTAATTGTAGCTCAAGAATATTTCATATTGATGTTAAAACATATGTTATTATAGTAGTAAACAGCTCTTAAAGTTTAATAATTTACGAATAATTGAAGCATATTACGATATAGTTGTTGGCAATAAAATTAGCATTACAATAAAGTTGAATACAATACATTCTTTTGATGCCTTCGGGCAACCATTCCTAGACGATCTCACAGATACCACAAAACTGAGGATCGTAAAGTAAAATAAACCAATAAATAAATATTAACTAAGTTCATTGACAACTCAGGGTCGTCGAAGGCGGATCAATAAAGCCAAAGACGATTTAATTGGCCTGCTTCTCCTAAATGTATTTAACCTACTTAGTTATCTAAGCTATATATTTACTATGTCGTGCCTTATGGCTACGATTTGTTGAAGCCGTCAATTGAAATATATTTAATAATGTTTCCTTCAGCTAATTGCTGAATTAGATTAATTAAATTAATTAGATTGGCTATACATTTCAATGGTAAATACATACTTACATATTTCACACAATGTCTTTGGTATTTTAAAAAATTCCTTCTGTTCATTATAAGTGCCTCTACTTGTATGTAAATTGTCTGTTCTATGCTTGCTTTATGGTTGACTCTATTATTTAATTACTTGTTCTAAGTTTATTTCACTTTTTTTAAGCATTTCAGTGGTTTTTGTATGTTATTTATGAATAGGTCTAGTTACCCTTTAATATCTACTTTATTTGTCTTTCCATTTTATTGAATAATCGACTCGAAGTGAGTCGGTTCTCTTTTTGTTTATATTCGGGCTAAGAATTATACGAATACCATAAATCCATTCACCTCTCCTTTTAGTCCCGCTAAAGACAATTTGATATTTCTCGTAAAATTTAAAAAATAAATGACAGCATCTATTACAGCTTTTCTATACAAGTAAATCTTTTAATGTAATATCAGCTTCAGATATCTCTATCTATGTTTCGTTAGTTTAGGCTCAATAATACTTTTAATCTATATATACTTGTAAATGAATAGAATTACATTTCTGTATGATAAATATAAACACAAATACTTTATAGGTAATTTGTAAAAATAAATTAAAAATTTGTTTAGATTTAATTAACTTGTGAAGAGTCTAACCGCTGGATTGTGCAAGAGATCTTCTCTTAAGCATCTATTTGTATAGTCAAGTGATGTTTACATCGAGATGCTGGCGACCGTACAATGTTTTGAAAATATTGCGTGACACATATATATCTCATTCGCCGGGAATACTGGACACAAGTTTCCAAATAGGAATGGAAATTCGAAAAATACAGCTAAAATACATGCCGCGTCTGCTTTTCATTTCTAATATCTTCCATATATTCTTGAGTTGAAATACTAACAATAAGGAATGCGCGTCATCCAAGGAGGTGGATTTAAGAAAAAAATCTATAATAAAAGGTGTAAGCTTTTTATTTTTTTGCCAAGTGTAGAATTAGGTTTGCCGTCCACATCAGAAAAGTTAAAAATCTAGTCACCACGCATTTTGTCAATGCCACGCCTTTTCAGTCCGAAAGTCTCTAAACCTAATGCCCATGTGTGCCTTTTTTTCGCTTGGCATGCAAAGCAATTCGTCGAAATTGTGCGCGCCAGAAACGTTGTAGAGGATGGAAAAAGATAGAGAGCCCCCTCCGCACAGAAAAGGGTCAAGTGGGGCGAGCAACGATTCTGATCTGTCGCGGCCGCTACTTTCCCTGGAACGCCAATTGGGTTTGCTATTGTATTTGTTGTATTTGTTGTATTTGTTGTTGCTGTTGCCGCTGAGGGTGAACAAGCGTTGTGTTATTAATTCGTCACGTTTGACTGACGAAGCTGATTGGCGTGCAACATCAGTGGTGGTTGGTTCGTTGGTTGTTTGGTTGTTTGGTTGGTGGCGGCATCGTTGACTGCTGCCGCTTGTCTGCTTAAAGGGAAATTAGTGAAAAGCTGTCACAGCTGCCGCTGTGGTTGCTGCCGCACGTGGTTGCCGCAACTGTTGCTGCTGCTGCTGCCGCTTCTAATGCCTCTCTTTATTATTTTTTTCTCACAATTGCAACTTTCGTTCGTTCGTTCGTTCATTCGTTTGTTCGCTCGTGGCTCGTTCATGCTGGCATGGGGGTCAGGCAGGCAGGCTGGCAGACAGGCATCCAAGCATCCAAACACTTAGGCAGCCATCCAATGAGCCATTCAGCCTGCCCGTCAGCTGCAACAGCGCCTGCGCCAGCCCCAGCGCCAGCAAGCCCGTGAAAGTGCAGTCACAGTTCAAAAGACTGAGGAGACGAACTCGTTTGCTGGCAAAACCACAGTGGTTGGCATTCAAATGAAACCAATTCCAAATTAAACCGAGAACTTCTGAAACATTTTCTATTTACGAATATAGAGCGCAGTTTCTTGAGACATGCGGGAATTAAAGCACTCTTTTTATTATTATTTTGATTTAAAAGTAATTAGAAAAGAAACGCACATTTCTAACAAGTGTCTCGTTCCTATTTATAGTTTTTAAATTATTAAGGTGACCCCTTTAATAATTTCGTAGGGCTACGATTTAATATCATATCTTAAGATCAAAGATAAAATAAAAAAAAACTGAGTTTATAGAAACTATTTATTTTGTGCACGTGTATATCGAAGTGTATTCGATCTAAGTCAATTGAACGATGCCGGAAAACAACCACAACTCAGGCGAGAGCGGCTTCTTTTTTCGTGCATTGTTCACAGAACGGTCGTCTTACGATCCAGAAAATGTATTTCATCAACATTTTCCTTAAGACCTCGGAAGATTGCGCCATAATCCATTTAATTCGAAATATTTCGACTTTGCAAATTATTACAAATCAGCCTTAGCTTTTCATTTAATATTCGTTTGAGCTCGACTCACTGTGCAGCGCACAATGACAAGTGTCATTGGTTTTTGGCATACCGAATAAGAAGAAGACGAAGAAGCGCCTACCTGGCGCATTTTGTTTGCATTGTGTGTGCAATTCATTTTATTTGCCAGCGTGATTATTGTTTTTTTTTCTCATTTCTCGCCATTGTCGCTGCTGTAGCTGCAGCGAAAGCGAATTTTTCGTGCAGCAGCAACAACAACGACAACAACAACCACAATAACGATAACAACAGCGACTGCAACTCACATTGTTTACGTCGCGGCCAAAAAAAAAAATGGAAAATGGAAAACAAATTGAAAAAGCAAAAAAATATCAAAGCCAAGGTAAAGCATCTGCCAATATAGCGTCGGCATCGGCGTCGGCGTCGGCGACGATAGCGAAATGAAAGTGTTTGTCAGCAAACACGTTTTGCGGAGGGGTGGGAGGGGTTGGACAGCAACAGGAGCTGAAAGATTGCGGCAAACATGTTTTAAAAACGTCCCATGTGTGTGAATTTCTGTTTTTTTTTTTTTTTTTTTAGTTTTAATGCATTTTCCTAATTAGATACATATGTACATGCACGAGTTTGTGCAAGAAAAGCGAAAACGACATTGCATGTTGTCCGTTGATGGCAAAAATATTGATAGCAACAACAGCAACAATGACAACAGCAGCAGGCAGCAACAACAATAACAAACAATGCAAAGTAAAAGTTGACGGACTTACGAGATAATAAGAATCGAAAATAAAAGTAACACACACACACACACATTTACACACATATGCATGTGTGTGTGTGTGAAGTGTATTTAAAAAGCATGCATGAAAAATACATAAATTGTGTCACAACAACAGCAACAGCAACGAAGAATCGTGCAGGTCGTCACCAACGCCACCATAAATGCCGCAGCACACACAAACAAAACGAAAAATAAATTCACAAAAAAAATGTATAAATAATAAGACGCTGTCGCAAAGGAAACAACACGGCAACTTTCTTTTGCTGCGACGCAGGCGTCGACGCTGAGACTGACGTCGACTTCACATGAATATGCATGGGGGCTGTTTGACTCTGTTAAGCTCTCTGTTGACAACACGCTGCCACTGTTATTGAATGTTGCTTCCCATGTTTTTTTTTTGAGTGCTTTTTTTTTGTTTCATTTCTTTAGCTGCGCTAAACTAGAGCAGCTTAGTCATCGGCAAAGAGTCGGCAAAATTGTTGGTGTTGTTGTTGTTGTTGTTGTTTTTGGTTAGGCTGTGGTCATTGGACGCTACTGGTTTTCTGGTCATATTGCCACCTAATGTCAAACAATTAGCACCTGTTGGCCGCTCATGTTGTCTTTATTACCATGTTTGTAAAGATGTGCCAGTTCTGAGTGCACGATTTTTGTTTTCTACTATTCCTTACATACTCATATGTTTCCATCATTTTGTTTGGCTTACAGATTAAAAAATCTCGCGATGTTGACAAAAGCACAATCATGGCCAATAGCAACAACAGCAACAGTACAGCCGATAACAAAAAGAGCAATAACAGTTGCAGCAATCGCAACAGCAACAGTAACAGCAGCTGCAAAGAGCACAAGCACAACAGTGGCGGCAACAGCAACAGCAACAATAACATTAACAGCAGTATGCAAGCAAATGGCAAAAACAATTGGAAGGTAAGTAAATACTAATTACATACTGTACTAAAATGTTGTGGTCAGACAAGCAAATGGTTTGCTGTTATTTTATTTGTATTTCAATGCAAGAGGGCTTGCAAGAATTGATTGACTTTTAAACATAGATGGTGTTCACCAGCTCTGTTAAGTTGATTGATGATCATTACAGCACACACACAAGCCAGTGGGCATCCCATTTGTTCATAGTGAGAAAAGATGCTGTAAGCATAAAACAAGATTTAATGGAACGAAAAATAAAGTTAAGCGTGGAAGAAATAGAAAGTACCAATGAAAGTCCCTTATACTTAGTTATAAAAATCGATGAGATGAACTCATTCAGAAGACGTTCTGAAGACAGTTTTGTCTTGCCTCCGTTTGTCATTCCTGCCATTATCTTATAGAAGCATTATTTAAAAATTACTTACAGTCTAACAATTCTGTAAGTTCTGTCAAACTTGTCGCGTATTATCGCCAAATATCCAGGCCGATTCGCAACATAATAGAAAAAAACAATATTTGTTCTGCTTGTTAGAAATCGAATGGAAAAAACATAGAGGTTTTTTCGTACTCTTGCGAGAATTGCGTATTTTTGCAGAAGCCATTGAATCTATTTTTATTAGTATTTATTTGATTAACTATCACGGAATGAAATAAACGGCAAACAAGTCACATCGATAAAATAGCCAATTATGAATATTTTTGTGGTATTTACTTGCGGTTTTCTCTGTTGCAGTTTTTGTTTTTATGGATTTTTTTGTGGCAGCATTTTTGTGGAAGTATTAGTACTTTGATTGGGCTAGTGAATATCAGTAGAGTTTTCTGCTACAGTCGATTGATTTGAAATGTTTTACTTTACTTTACATGCCTGAAAGCAACTTCATTACATGCTATAGTTATACTGGACACAAAATCGTCGAATAGACTTGCTTCAATAAAGCAATAATTCTATATTAAAACATAATTTTACTTTGCTGAACATGCCTGATTGTAGCTTAAATATATTATTATATATTTTTCTGCTACATCCAGCTGCTTTGGGATGATCTAGTTTCCTTCACAATCGGACATTGAAGATTAAATGAATTAATCGTGTGCAAAGCTATGGACAGACTAGGTACAAATTCATGAATGGGAATTCTATATTTAAACAAACAAACAAACATAATTTTCTGCTAAAATCAGCTGCTTTGGGATGCTCTACTCTGCTTCACAATTAGATGCTGTAGCGTAATTGAATGAGTGATTAATGCAAGTTCGTCAAATGTCACAATTATGCCGGGACTCCTAAAGTACTTATCATGAGTAGGAATTCTATATTTAAAAAATCATAGTGTTCTGCTACAACAAGCTGTTTTGGAAGTTAGCTTTCAGAGCCCACTTGTAAAATAATACAAATGAGTTGTTTGCATGTCTGACCGCGAGATTAATTGAATGTGTGTAAGCGATGCTTCGAAAGCATTTGCAATTAGATATGCTTATGCGGTAATTAAGGAAGCAAAAACCGATTGCGTGCCTGTGTGCGTGTGTGTGTGTGTTTGTGTGTGTGTGAGGTAATAAAATGTAATGAAGTAGCAAATTTTTGCACGTGCTTTTTGCAACGCACCAACGCACAACACACGTCGTACGCCGTACGCCACACGTACATTTGATACCGTTATGCGGCCGACTGACTCTTTGACTCCTCTCTGCCGTGAGTGACTGACTGAGCGTGTGCGTGCGTGCGTGCGTGAGGAGTGAATGCGTTGATTTGCTGGCCGGTAAAAGTTGCTGCAACAATTGCAACATGCAAATGGCGTTAATAGGTTTTTACAAAGCTCGTCAGCTCTGAGCGACACGGCCAATAAAACGTCGTCCACGTCTCATCTTCGTCGGCGTCATCTACGTTGATATTGTTGTTGTTGTTGATTATGAAATGAGGAAACCATTTGAGCTTACTATAGTTTTTAATTACATTTGCTGTGTTTGCTGCATGTAGATACATATGTATGTGTGTTTGTTGTTGTTGGGCATTTTGCTTCTACATTTCTTTAATTGTTGTTGTTATGTTACTTCTTGGTAGCATCACGCTTGCAGCATGTTGAAGAAAAGTGGGTCGCACGCTGGATAGCGACCTGTTTATACACATAAATATATGTGTGTATGGATGGATACCCGCCAGCTGCCAGTTTATTTCAATTTAGTTTACTTAAGCGGTCGGCGCGCGCGCGCAGGTTTTGCTTTAATTAATTTTCTAAAATGTGTGTTTATGTGGCGGCTGTATGTGTGTGCGTGTGTGTGTGCGTTCTGTTTTGTGGCTTTCGCGTGCTATTTCGCTCATTGAAATGCTCTACGGTTGCAACATAAAACCAACCACATACGAATACATACATATGTAACAATATTGGGGGTATTCCTGATTTCATGGTGATTGCGCTTTTTTAGCTATTCCCTACAAAATCTGGAATAATGTGATAATAATAATAATATTTATAGATCGAGTTGATGGCGTTATTCAAGTTAAATTATTTCTATTTAGGCTCTTCAGCTGAGAAGGCATCTATGCTTGTCGATTTATTAAGAAAATAAATTTATATTTTTCAAATTGAATTTTGTTGTTAAAAAGACATTTTTTAAAATGAGAAAACTAAAATTGAATTTAATTAAACTGATAACTATTTTCTGTACTATAAAACAGTATTTTGCAAAGCTCGTTTAATTACACTGCATAATTTGTTTGCAGAATTTCTTTGCACTTTATCCTTTCTTGTGAGGGCACTGTAGGTTAATATATGTATGTACATAGAAATGTAATTATGTTTGTGTAGGTGCAGTACATACCAGTTTTTAGAGTTCCTAAAGTAACCTTCAATGAACAGCTGTTCAACAAAATCAAGTCGTCGAGCCTTTGGTTTATGTATGTTTCTACTTTATTTTAAGCCACTTCCAAGATGCCGTTACATTAGCGTGTCCTCCTACCCAAATATTTTTCACTTTATGGGTAGCACTGTACTCGTACTTCGTAGCGTTGCCATTCTTGTAGATCCTTTTCGCGCCTGTGCAGTGCTGCCACACTGTCGCCACAAAAACTATTCAACCAGCTGCATTACACAACGTACGTAAATTTTTGATTAACGTTGGAGCCGTTAATTGACTTCAAATACTTTAACTTTTGTAAAGTTTCTGACAAATATTGCGAAGTTAGGTGCAAGGCACTTAACGACTAAATTTGGGTTTGTCCACATTGCAGTTGCCTGCATCGTTAATTATTAAAATTTAAAACAAATTGCTTGCTGCACACACATTGTAACGTAATTAATTCAACATTTTCGTTATGGGCCAAAAAGAAAAGAAAATAAATTTTAAGTGCTTCCTCAAGCTTATGCATTAACTTTTTTTTTGGATATATTTTTTTATGTTGCATCTGCAACTTTATGCGGTGGTCGTGTTACATGCAAACAGTTCGCGTTAATTTTTCTACATTGTTGCTGTTGTTTATGTATTTGTTGTTGTTCGTGTGGCATTTGCATGTGGCGCGGCGAAACTATGTAAAATTTAAAATTTCCAACATTTCAAGTGCATTGGCTGGCCAGAGCCGCTGCCGCAGCCACAGCCACAGTCACAGCTAATAAGTTGCTGCGTTGTTCCAACGGCTGATTTAACGGCATGATTTGCGCAAATTTAGCAGCGACGCCAACGCCGAAGTCGTAGTGGAAACACTTAAAGCGATTTTATGGTCATTGACCAATGGCTTGATTGGCTGCCCATCGCTGTCTTGTCACCAAACAAGTAACCATGAATGACACAAGTATTGAACATCGCCTCATTACCGTTACGAATTGTTGGCCAGAGTCGATTAATTGTTGTTTTTGTGCTTCTTTTACGTCTCTTTTCAGGGTATTGTACAAAGCAATCCAAATGGAGTGCGCGACTCAACGGGCAATGGCAATGGCAATGCGGCGGTGGCAGCATCGCCACCCAAAATTTTTCACAACACACGCTGTACGCGGCATCACAAACCACATCACACACACAATAACAATAACAACAACAACAGCTCTGAGCTGACTAGCAACACACAACAACAGATGCTACAGCATCTGAGTAGCAATGGAAATGGAAATGGCAGCAGTCATAACCACAGCCACAACCACACACATAGCCACACACACATGCCGCAGAGTCATCATCATGTCCATCATGGCAGCTCTGGAAACGTTGGTCTGCGACGCAAATCCGAATCGGTTCTATCCACAGACTCGGACATACGCTTTACACGTCGCAAGTTGGGCGATAGTCAGAAATGTGGCTGTGCTGTGATTGCTGGTTTCCTCATCGCTCTCCTTGTCGCCGGCGCCTTTGTCTATGTGGGCTGTAAGTCCATCGACATGAGTTGTAACGAAACGTCATAAACTTATATTACTTTCCAGACACCTATTTTCGTCCGGAGCCTTTGCCGGATCGTGTGTTTCGTGGCAAGTTTCTTGTGCTGAACGACAAGTGGAGCATGGATTTGGCCAATCAGAACTCGCTGCGTTTTCAGCACAAGGCGCGCGATTATAGGGAACGCATTAATCTCACCCTGCGTCGCTCCGATCTGCGTGATGCGTACGAAGGTAGCGAAATATTGGCGCTAGATGGGTGAGTCTAAGATGGAGTTGAAATTTGAGCTCATTATTATTACATATTTTGGTCCACTTTGTAGCAGCGACGATACCAACGACATTGTTGTCCACTTTAACATGATCTTTGACCCGTATGCGGGCTTAGTCTCCACAGGTGATTTGCTGGCGCTGTTTAATGAGGAAATGACGAATCCGCAGCGCCGTTACTTCGCCAACATGACAGTGGATGCGCAAAGCTTAACGATTAAAGAGACTACCGGCATTATTGAGGAGCCTGTGATGTCCTCATCGCCATTGGGTGGTCACGACGAGACCACAGAGCTAATAACCACCACACCACGACCGCCACGTCGCTGTGAGCCGCTCCAACTGAATTATTGCCGCAACGTCGGCTACAATGTGACTACCTACCCCAATTTACTAGGACATGCCAGCTACGAGGAAGTGGCAGCCGATGTCATTGTATTTCGTGAACTTGTCGATGGCGAATGCTTCCGGGAAGCATACGATTTCGTTTGCCGCTTGTTGCAACCGCCGTGTGATTCACACGGCAGCGGCTTGGAGCCCACACCGGGCTCTATCTGCCGCGAGTATTGTGAGGCCTTCATGCTTGGCTGTGGAGGCCGACTGCCGGCACGTTTCAAACAACATTTCGACTGCGAACGCTTTCCAGAGTCGACGGGAACGCAATCGTGCCAGCAGAAACCGCACTGCGTCAACGACATGCAGACCAATGTCCAGAGTCCACGTCTCTGCGATGGGTATGCGGACTGTCCGGATCTCTCGGATGAGCGCAGCTGCACCTTCTGTGCCTCTAACGCCATCTACTGTGGACGTGGCCGGGCGTGTGTGCCGCGCAAGGCACGCTGCGATGGCAAGGCCGATTGCCCGGATGGTTCCGATGAGAAGGACTGCTGTAAGTCAACTAATCAATTAAATTGCTGTGCCTTCAATCTTCAATCGCATTACCTTTCAGTGTCTATAGCGCCGCTGGCCGCGGATTTGTTGCAACCGGAGCCGTTGGTACCCTATTTGTCGCGCTTTTATGCCGAAGGCTTTGCGGTCTTCTCCGAAAAGGGCGTTGTGGGCAAGCTGTGCGCCGAAGGACTCGAAGGCGATTCCAAGCTAATTGTCCGGCAAACTGTCTCCGAATCACTCTGCAAGTCCTTGGGCTATGAGTAAGTTTCCACAACTCTTTTGCTTAAAATATATCGAATATATCGTATATTAAAGTTTTTAAATGTTTATTTGCTAGATCTTAATTGAAGATTTCATAGAAAAACACTTAACTTTAAATATATAATATTCTCATTGGAAAACATTCGAATAAAACATAAAAAATAATAAGCTATACCAACCTGTTGCTTGCAGATCTGTGGAAATATTCGATGTCCAGAACGATACCGAACACTTGGAGGATTATGTGCGCGTGTTGGATCCACACGCGCCCGAAATATCCTTTATCAGGACTCACTGTCCCAGGCGGCAGGTGTTGTATGTGGGATGTGGGGAGCTGCGATGTGGCGTCCAATCCGTGCTCTCTAACACTAAACAGCATTTGTCGCTGCCAAAGATGTCCTCGCCTGGAGACTGGCCATGGCTGGTGGCGCTCTTCCGGGAGGACATACATGTGTGCGATGGCACGCTGATATCGCGGGATTGGGTGCTGACCACGGAGAGTTGTTTTCAAGGACAACCACGGGCCACTTGGATGGCCATATTCGGATCGGTGCGTCTTTCGGCGAAGGCGCCATGGACCCAGCGTCGCCGCATCATTGGCATGATCAAGAGTCCTGTAGAGGGCTCTACGGCGGCGATGGTGCGCCTGGAGACGCCCGTCAACTTCTCCGATCATGTGCGTCCCATTTGTTTACCCGACGCACTTCACCGTCAGCAGCAACAAATCCAGAGACGCGCCTATGTGCCCGTTGCCGAGCGCCTCGAAGGCACCCAACGTCAGGCCATACGATCGGGCAACAATCAGCAGCGACGCCTCGCACAGGAGACCCAACAGTTCTTCCTCTTTCCCTCCCAAGAAACGGATGGCGACAGCAACAGTGCAGAACGCAGTGATGCCCAAGAGGAGCCCGCCCCTAGCTATGATTATTTAGTGCCAGAAGCCTCGCATATGCCGCGTGCCGAGGCACTCCATCAAGCGGAAGTGGAGACGGAGTCCGTGGAGGCAGATCTTTCCAAATTAAGCTCTGTCTATCCTTTGCCAGAACACGCTCCGCAGGTCAACTATTTTGATGCCTCCGCGGCGGCGGCGGGGGCAGCGGCCCGAGCTAACAAGGTAGTCAAAAGCACACAACCTCCCACTGCAGCGCCGGAACAGATTTGGATGAATTGCAACACACTCGGCTGGTCCAGGCAGCGCGATCATCTGCAACGCGTCCAACTCAAAATTGGAGACATGGCGCCGTGCGAGAACGTCTCCATAGCAACGGTCAACTCCATGTGTATGGAAGCCACCTACCAAAAATATGACTGCACGGTAAGTGATCGAGAAGTTATCCTACAAGAATTAAGTCTAGACGAATTATAAAGACAGTGATGGGGTTTTTAAAACTAGTTTTATTGCCCAGTGCTCTAAACTTAAACTTTTAAAAGATGGGTAAAAAGTTTGAATGTGGTTAACAGGTAGAAGTAGGCGTATAAGACCCAATATTACAGGTAAATACGGATGTATGTATGGACATACATAGGCATGTCCGTCTGTATGAACAGCGATACCTTTTGAATCATAAAACCTAGCGGCACTGAAATATCTACATAGGAGCATATGTTTATTACAAATCCATTAGAAAGATCGGGCCATAAGTCACTCGCTGTAGTACAAATTATTGAATATATTCTGATGGAGGAATCTTTCGCAAATAAATTAAAAAATTAAAACGTTTTTTTTGTAGTCTGCAATAATTGTATATAGTCTTTAAATTTAAAGTCGTAAGCAAAAATTGCCTGACAATTACGAAATTCGCAAACTTTCTTCCAAACAATTACTTGCATATAGAAATTTGTTCGTTTTTTTTTTACCACCTTGGTAACTTTTTTCGTCTTATATCTATATATAGATTGATTGCAAAATTGCTTTTTTGTATAATTATATGGTTGATTTATAGCACATACTATTGAGTCAGTATTTCCATATTAAATTCAATTCAAATTCTTAAATTATTTTGCGAAATTGAAAAACGAAGTGAAATCCATTTTAATAAATTAGTTCAAAATCGGAAACGAAAAAGACTTGTGTATAAGTTTTTTTTAATTATACATAAATAAATGTATGATATACTCCTATATATTAAATATTCTCTTTACATACATATATAAATATATACTAGACTATATTTGAATTCAATTGTTTAGCGACTAAAAATAGGAACTTCAGTTCAAAATCTCAATAATTCTGTGGGTGGATTCATCTTAATTCTAGTTATGTACAAAAAAAAAAAAAACAATTTGGTTTGCTCTGCTCGTGCATCTTAGATGCGTATGAAGCGATGGGAGCTGGAAGTGGTAGTCCTCATCAGGTCCAGAGATTCGCGCGGCTTTCTGTGTAACATGAGGCGAATACGCTTCGCTTGGGGTTCCTCATTATGTTGATTCTGTTGATGAGATCGACGTGCTTGGTCTTGGGCGGATCTTGACCTCGTCTGCTCCAATTGTTGGCATTGTCGCTCACAGAGTACTTTCGGGAACACTCCAAAGAACGCGTTCTGGCGATAAACAGGCACTGCCACATAGTCGAACTCCTCCTCCTCCTCGCCTACCGCTGACTGCTGCTGACCGTCAGCTTCGGCGGGCTGTTCGCGACGACGTTTGAGCAAAGGCAGCGTCGCTGTCTCGACATGTTCCGTAACCGCTCTTCGCAGCTTATTCCAATCCAGGCGCAAATAAAATACCATTTCGGGGCACGGAAAGAGCAGCAGAAAGCATTCGAAGAGCTTCGGTTCAAAAACGTATCCCTGGCCGTTGGTCAGCACCAATCCGCGACGCTGCTGTGTGGGAATGTTGAACCGGAAGCTGGCTGCGAAAGCGGGCAGGGAGAAAGAGGAAGAGGGGGGAGATAGAGTGTTAAGTCTCGTTTTGATCAATTGGCTTCTCACACAACTTACCTAGCGCCATAATCTCCATATAGCTTTGGCCGGCATCACAAATTATGAAATTCAGCTCGCCTTGATAGCTGATCTTTAGGCAGTTCTTTATAGCCGACATGATGAAATTGGCTAACAACACTATATGCACATATGTATATGTATATATGTATTATTTCACTTTTATCGCGTTAATATTCTCACTATCTGGTTTCCCGCTTGTGGGTTCCGCTCACCACCAAAGTCTGCGCTTCAATAAATACATTGCAGTGAAGCGGCATTTCTTTTATACACAAACAGTTACTCTCTCACGCACACACACGCACGCACTCACACACTCACTCTCTCACCCTCTCTCTCACTATCTTTCGTGGCTTGGGCGCACTGTGCGTGCAGCTGCACTCTACGAATCGAGGGTCCCAGGTAGAGCGCCAGCGCCAGCGCACGCACTCGCCTCGATCTATTGTTCTTCCCATTCACGCGGGATGTTTCTAGCATTTTCATACCCTGAACCCTCCAAAAAGGTAAAAAGGGTATATTCTCTGTGTGCAAACGAATGTAACAGACAGAAGGGGACATATTCGATCGTCCATTTGTGCGTCTGTCTGTATGATGAACGCAAAGATTTCGGACCCAAACTCCTCTTTTCTTGAATGCTGTCCACAATTCTACAGCTATTAGTATAATTATCAGCATTACAGCCTGGTTACGAAAGGCCTTCACATACATATATCTACTTCTGACAGTTCATTGTAGTTATCTTCCACAGCATCTATCCACCTCGCTGTCCCCTGCTTCTTCGACAGCCCAGTAGTTCCTTCTAGATCTATCTATCTTTATTTATGGGATTTGATAAAGCGTGTTATGCTCACAGATTTCATTAATGTTTCATGTACGTCGTTATAACATAGGCTTAATGTATTAAATTTCATTAATGTTTCAAGTTTGTCGTTATAATGTGTGTATGTGTGTCATGTGTATATATGTGTAATATCCTCTTAATAACAATATACATATATTTACATATGTATTTAATTTCTACATATTATATTGAACTGCATTCAGTCTTAGGGCCATATGTAAGTGTCGGCTTTCCAATTCTTCTATGTACATATGTATGTATGTATATACGAAATTTCAAAGCTACATTAATATAAAATTTTTTATATGTATGTATGTTTACGATACATTATATATATATGTATATATTTATTTTCAAATTTTATTCAAATACGTCGACCCTAAGAACATTTATTTAGCTAATTAATTTGTGAAAATACATTTAAACATGTTTATTTTGTAGGTATAGTGTATTTCCTCGTCGGGCTTGACTAGCCCTAACACTCTCTAGCGTGTGTGTGAGCGTGTGACAATAAACGCACGTGCGGGGGGAGAACGAGAGCATGAATGACTGTCCAGGCTGCCTCTGCCTCTACCGCTGCTGCAGCCGCCGCCTTTGTTAGCGTGGTTGTTGCTGTTTTTGTTTATTACTCATACATTTGTTGGTCGGGCCGAACGATTCAAAACAAACGCGTTGCTTCATGTCGCGTGTGCATTAGACTGTCTCATGACGTCACGGACTAGCACACAGGGTGTTCAAACAGGAGCCGTTTGTGCAGTTGTGTGCAAAAACTTGAATGTGGAATTCTGTCTAAAATTTCAAAAATATTCTCTATTTCATACTTATTTACTTTGTTACTTTTTCAGTATTTATATACATATATATGAAATTAGAGAAGTTTTTTTTACCCTAAAAAGAATAAACAAATTAAGGAAAAAGTACTATCTCAATGAAGCTATTTTTATAAATACTCAAGTGTTTACTAAGATACGATATATCAAAATTGAAGAATTTAACAAGTTTGGCAATTTTCAATATCAATGAAGAAATGACGCTATGATTTAAACCAGTTTAATATTACAAAATTTTGTAATGTGCACAATAAGAAACAAATGCAAAAATTTAAGTTAAAAAAATTTAGTTTCTTCGTTTGTGAATTCGACTATTTTTTTAATATCGATTTCGGTTCAAAGATGCTTTTCTACAATTTTAAAATTAAGTTTCATGAAGGAACAACAAACTTTTAACTTAGCTTTTAAGAAAAACAAAACAACAACCTAGATTCCTAATATTGAATTCAATTTATAGTCGATTACGTTTCGGAGATGATTTAAAACAAATGCTAATGTAGATACAAATCCAGCAATGATTAGAAAACGAAGGAAAATTTAGGTTTAGACGATGCTAAAACAAAACGTATTTATTAGTAGCTACTCGTATATTATTCATAGTACGTTTCTGAAAGTTATAATGGATTTGAAATAAGCTACGAAACTAGTGTTTCTGCTGGGTTAGACCTGCGACCAATAATTTGATTTCGATTTGAATATTCCACATGTCTTACTTTTTTTAATTGGAACTCATAATCATGCAATGCCATTTATCTATGGGAAGGAATAATACAAATTTGTTACCTTTTATTATTTACAGCAAGAGGAGTATTCGGGGGCGCCTGTGCAATGCCTCATACCTGGAACGAATCAGTGGGCACTCATTGGTGTCTCATCGTGGCGGATTGCCTGTGGCCCGACGGGTGTAGAAAGGCCGCGAATGTATGATAAGATCGCCTCAAATGCCGCCTGGATACGGGAGACGGTGAATGCGGTGTAGCTGCCGCGCCCTGCATTTTGTAAAACAAGAGCGTAATGATTTCAATAGGACGCTGGAGTATATATTTATTTGGATTCTGGTGTGGCAAACACTGTGTATTATGAATGTAAAAAGAAAGAACAACAAACAAGACACAACTTAAACATAACTAACTGCATACTACTCTATTAATTATTATTATTTTTTTTAAAAACTGTTTTGTGTAATATTTATTAACTATTTTAGTTGTATTCTAAACAAAAGTGAAAAGGACGAAAAGAGAATTAAATTTAGATTAATTTTAGTTGATGTAACTGTGTAATAATTTTGTTTGTAAAAAGCGAAGCGAGCCCATTGTTTTGTTGCAAATTGTATCGGTTGAATAAAATAATGAAAACATATATAATTCGCTGCTTTCGTTTAGGTGGCCACATGCATGGCCAGCCATTGCCCATTGTCCTGCCGACGATATTGTACCCGATCCGCAATTGCTCCAACTCCTGCTTTTAGGAAGTCCCAGCGCTCTGGTTGAAATTTGAATGCCGTGCTATGGAAAGGGAAAGATGAGTGTTGAGTTTGTAATAATCAATAAATGCACTTACTAGGTGTCTGGGCGCTCGAGTGGTCTACCGCTGCTTAAATGCTGTCTGAGGCATTCATCGTGCTTGGCTTTAAGCTCCTCATACTCAACCGGCTCGCCGCAGGGAAAGACCAAAGCACGTATGCGAGTGGCAAGCACCTCCTCAGACCAAAGGGCGTCCAATTCCGATTCAGCCAGCTCCGTAGCGGTGGCGCCCAAACCACGTACCTGCCAGACACACGGTTCAGCACCTTCGGCCGGTACCATCAGCTTTGGCCAATAGAATGTAAAGCACGCCTTTGGATTGGCCTTCAGGTTCTTATAATTGCGCGTGAAACGTTGTGTCACGTAAATAATGCCGTTATCATTGGACAAACCACGATATATCACCGTCCGATTGAGTACGCCGTATTCGTCATCAACTGTGGCCAAATTCATGGTTTGCGGCATTGTGGGATTTCTATGTTTCAGTAGTTTTTGAAGAAATTCCACAGGCTCTCTCGGAGAGTCATTAATCCTAGACACTTCAGACTCGGCCATGTCTGCGAATTATGTATTAATAATGAAATTGTGGTAATTCTGATTTTGAATTTAACGAGCGCTGCATAAAAATTGGCAGCACTGCGCCATTCACGCAACTCTGTACCGGCTGATTGCATCGATTATCGATAGCATGGCTGGCAAGCTTATCGACATAACAAATAGAATATAAAAAAAAAACACAGCCTCTATGGCGAATCTGTAGCCAACAAATACCATGCACATCCTGTGGTTGTAAGTGTAAGTGTAAGAGAAGGAAGTGGCGGGCAGACATGACGTCCATACTGGATATGAAATCCGGTCCGCCGGACTATTGGGCCGAAATAAGTAACTTCTTTTTGCCGCTTAAATATCTCATAACAAACGACCGCTTCGATGCGCTGGTTAAAGACATAGACTTATCTTACCTGATAAACGCTGTGTTTTGGATCTTCGTAACGTTATCCTTGGGCTTTTGCGGCTTTCACCGTATGTTCCACGTAAGTCAGAGTACAAGATTTGATATGCACCAGTAAATACAGATCTGACAGTGTTACGGGTACGGGCGATGCACTGCATTTGGGTGTGCATTAAAATTGTTTTTTGCATTTATAAATAGAATTGGGCCATCGGCTCTACGAATGGCAAAAACAAAACCACTGAGACATCGTGGGCGACTTCTGCTCCACCCAAGATAACATAAGTTATTGAGACCGAAGTTCATTGGTATTGCCGTGCCTATTGTATGTACATATATACAGATGTATGTCCATATCACATCCTCATACATATGTACGTATATATAATGCTGAACGTATGCATTAGAGCACTGCATGCATATGTACTCTTCTCCCATTATAATTAAATACACATACATATATACACGAGTGGAAAAGAGTGAGAGAAATTGCTATTGTTTGTCTTTCTCGTTTCTGTGGAAATGACAATTTCATCTGAAGCGTCCCGATTTATGATCACATACCTTTTTTTTATCTGCTTAAAGAAAACATTGCATTTGCTCAGTCTATTCATTTGCATTCTCACACATGCATTAATTTATTTAACAAGGAACTGACATGTTTGTCACAATTTTTCCATCCAATAAGATTCGAAACTTTAGAGAATATGAGTGTAAACAAATAACCCTTTTTGGAGCCTAGTAACTGAGATGAAAATAGGGACTTAAGCTATTCCTGCAAAGGATTCGTAACTTTTAACATTTAATTAGGCTCTTCTATTTTATTTGTTCCTTCAATTGAATTAGATTTAGAGTAGATTAATAAGTATTTCAAGTTTAAACCCCTTTTTTATACTCATTTGCCGCAAATTTACTTTTATACTAAAATTGTACATACATACATACATATGTATGTATGTATATAGTTTGTTTGTCAATTTGTGGAACACTGATAGCCTAAATTGACATTTATTCTATTCGTTCACTTTATCTGAAAAAAAAACACTCTTAAACTTGAAGTGCTTTCGAACAGTCGGGCAATTAAAGTCTTAAGCTGCGGTCAGACATGCAAAAAATTTGTGCACTAAAACCTAACAAGTACGTCTGCTTACAGCAGAGATCAGAATTGTTGTTGATTGAAGCATTATTATATTCATGACACACCTGTCTTAATCAATCGAATGCCTGTTTTTTCGAAATCACTTCGGCTGCGTTTTTAGAGTGGAATTTTCGTTCAAGAGTCATCTTTATTTGCGATCGGCGTGATGGAGAATGATTGATTGATGTGTAGAATGGACTGCGTCACCCTTTTGCCATGCATACTCCTAATATGTATCTATTTGTACATATATAGTGCAATTAGTTGAATATGCAGTCAATTATCGAATCATTTACAATTGACATTTAATTGCACTCTAGTCTCTTCACTTACAATTTTGTTTGTTTTTTTTGCAGTTTTTTCTCAAATCGTCGAATGTTAAATACTTTAAACGGAAACAGTTTGCGCGTCTGATTTGGAATATCGCCTTTTATGCCGCCTGCTCCCTGTTTCTACACTTCTATAACGAGTTCATGATCTTGCCACAGCTGATGAAGAATCAGGGACGCTATTCGCTGTTCCACTCGTCCGAGAATCTCATTTTCTACAGATCGCAGCAGTATGAGAAATTCGAATTCTATTCAATATTCATCATCACCTTCTACCTGCATGGCGCGATGCTGGACTTCAAGGAGGCAGATTTCCTAGAGGCTGCCTCCAAGGGCGTCTACCTGTTGGCGCTGCTGGCTATTGATGTTTACAAGTGCGTCTTAGTTTTTACAATATTAGTTGTACATATACCCAGTACCTAAGTCTAAGCAAATGTATGTCACAGGCACAAACATGTCCGTCTGCCCATCTGTACGACTGTATGAACGCCGAGAACTTTTTAACCATAGCAGCTAGGGACACCAAATTTAGTATGTAGAATTGTGTTATCCATACGCAGAGCAAGTTTATGACAGACAAAATATAAGCTCATTATTTTATATAGCTCCTGTAGGATCGATCGTTGCAAATACCATTTTGTTGTTGCTTATTTCGATATCGTAAGTTCAGTATAATTTATTATATGAGTTTCTTATAATCTCCAGTCTTATCAAAGTGGGGTAACAATATCATATAGCCTGGCATGGGAATGATTAGTACAGCTAGGGTGATTTTAGTTGTTTAGTTCTTTACAGTTCTATCCATTGTTTGATTCATTTGTTTTGCTTGCAGATATGAGAACTATTTTGTTGGCTTGAATCTGACGCTGGGCCTCTACTACATACTCACGGAGTGTCTGGCCTTGGTGGCTTTGCAGAACTCGAAACGGAATTGTCTGATCTATCAGATATTTTTAGGATTCCGTATAGCGGCCTGGTTGCATGTTTTCATCAACTTAATACCCTTTAAGTACTTTCTGCCGACGCTGTTTGCCAAAAACTTTAAGTTGCCACTGAATGTGGCCATATGGTTGTGGTATGGCTTATCCATTTGGAATTCCCCAGTGCTTCAATATTTTTATCATCAAATCTATCATACAACACCATCGGATTGTTCCGGCGAGGGGTCAGCAGCCAAGTAAGCAATCAATTGTCACACTCCAAATAAATGCTGTGCTTAAAGAATTTCTGCTGCTACATTTTAGGTGCATCCTGCTGAAGGACTCTAGCGAGTTTCGGCATTACAAAACGCTGAAGAAGGCCTACATGGAGGTGAAGTTGGCCCACGAACGTGCTACGGCCAGCTCCATGCCGGCCACTGAGTCGGCATCGGCAAAAACTTTTCAGGCCATCAAATGTAAATGCTCGAAGTTAGCGCTTCAGTTGCGTTTTTAATTGAAAATTTATGACCTATTGCAGGCGTCATGATGTTGAAGCGCAAACTGAAACGCATACGCGAGGGTCGTGGCGCCGAACCGGAGGATGAAACCGAGGAACTATCCGTTGACTGTTAAGACTAGCAATAACATGACAACTGAGCGGCACAAAATGTACACAAAACTAAAGAAAGAGAAGAGAAGAAAGAGAGCAAAAGGACATGAAACTATTACCTACCTGCCTGCCCCTTTTCTCGATGGCAAGACGCGACTTGCTGCAACACTGACTATAAAAGACAAAGTCTATGCTGGCTACGCTAGCTAATTACTAACTTTAACACTCTAGCACACATATTTATCTATATGCTATGTTTATGAGGAATCTAAAAAGTGGGCGTTATATGAGCATGTGGATTCATTGTGCTTTGAGAGCTCCGTTTCTATCCCAGTATTCTGCGCAGTTGAGCCCAAAGAGTGAAATATTTTCCAGTATAACACACACACACACACACACACACATACACATCTAAACACATGCACACCCACATCTATCCAAACAACAATGTACTGCTTAGTTAGGCACTAACCTCTATATCTGTAATACAATTCTTCTCACATACTTTTATCGTTTAGTTTAGAATACTTAATGCGCCTCAGCTGCGCTCACCTTAATAATGTTATTTATTCGCTGTGACTTATGACATATTTAAATATTGTAGTTCTTAGCTGAAACTGTTAATAGAATATACCAAAAATAAATAAACACCAATGAGCATTAAAAAATACACACTCGTTTTTTTTTGAATATTTTTCCTGCTTTATTGATATTTGAAAAGAATTTTCTATTTGAATTTTCGAATGGCTCTTCTCATTTTGTTTTATTATTTCGTTTCTTTTTTGTTTTTGTTTTCGTTTTCTTGTTATGCCATTATAGCTAACTTATTATTTGTTTTGTAAATAAGTAGTTTCTGTTGTTGTTTTTTATCGTTGCTTATTAGTTCTCCGCTTCGTTTTACATAGTTTCTGTTTTCGTTTGCCTTATTTATGTTTTAATGTTACTTTTCTTTGTTTGTGTGGCTCGCCTTGGCGCTTCGTTCTTATTTCATTTCTTAGCTTAAATTGTTTGGTTTTCTTGGGGGCTTTCGTTCATTGTTTTCTTTCGTTTATTATTATTATTTTTGTTCTTGTTGTTGTTGTCTGTTTTTGTTTTTGTTTTGTGTGTTAAAAATCCATGCTAGTTACTATGCATTCTTTTTGGCATATTTGCGCTGCATTTTTTTTTTAAATTTAATTACCATAATTCCAATTTGATTTATGTATTCAATGTACATATGTATGTGTGTGTGTCTGTATGTGTGGGTGTGTATGAAAGAAATCTTTTACGTACTTTTAGGTGCGACGAAACGCTTCTGAGGATTCGTGGCTAGAGAGATTATTATAGTTGAATGAAATTTTGTGCTTTTGTGTGTCTCTCTCTTTCTATCTGTTTTAGAGCCTTCCTCCTTTGTGCACATTTATGTTAAATGGTTGTGTGTGTGTGTGTGTGTGGGTGCTTGGAGACTAGACTGAATCGTTTTGTGCAATGGATTTTACAGAGTTAAGTATTTTGGTTTTCGTTCATATTAGAGTTAATTTTTTTGTGGCCCCTCCTGCTAGTGCTGTTGGCCAATTAGTGCGAGTGAAGGGCACCTTGGGGATAGCAGATAAATCATCTAGCAGTGTGATTAATTGGCACTATCGATCGAATGCTTCAAATATTACACTGCCAAAATTATTGCATGTTTTAAAATCTTTCAAGTATTCTCACAACATTTTACTAGTATATATCTCTATTCAGATATCAAGTGCATTAAGCTAATTCGATATTCGAGAAAAGGTTTGCTATTGTTTCAAACTGAATACTGAAGCTAAGGTTTCTATTTAATTCAATTTCAATTAGCAAGATGCAATTGTTTAGTATGTATGCACAACTGTTAAGCTTTTTATGTTCGAATCCATTGACAACTTAAAGATGGTCTTGAAGCATACTTTTAGGGGCAACTGATTTTTAAGTCATTTTACTTTCGCATGGACAATTGCTAGCAGCTATGCCACTGTCAGCTTGTGAAGGTACTTATAATAAAAGCGTTAAGAAAAAGAACAAAAGAATTTCAGTAGCGAAAAAAACAGTAATATTCTTTGCAGGCCAATTGACAATTGTATTAATAATCTCAAACGTGGATAAATTGTGCAATTATTGGCAAAATCTCTGCTGCAGTTTAAAACTGAAAACTAGAAGTCATCATGAAATGGTCGGGGTTTTCAATATTTATTTTATTAATTTTAAAATAGCAACGATTAATTGCTTAGTGGCATGAAGTATTAAAAGTTAGTCGATTTAAAAATCGATTCGGAAGCAGAAATAGAGTCTAAGTCAAAAGCAAGTAACATATGGCTCTGTTGGCGAAATAAAGATAACTTTTTAACGATCGATGTGTGATACTGTTGATCGATTTTGAAGTAATCTTCGAATGTTCTAAAAAATTTCATTTCTAGTTTGAAAAACGGGCATTTAAAACATTTCAGATTTGTTGGCGACTTCAAAAATATATGATCAAATCGATCGATTTAACGGTTAAGCCATTTTCTTTTCATTGTAAAGAGGAAAACAAAAAATTAATTTGAAGCTTTAGGCTGCTCTGTTGGACTTCTCGCGATAGATTTAAATTAAATTTTCTACTGAAAAAACGACGTTTCATGCTTCATTTTTTTGCAAGAAAGAATAAAATGCGCTTCAAATCATTTAAGCCAAAGGCGGCATTTAAATTTGTAAGGAAACCAAAAGTAATTGCCTATAACGATCTAGTTTTTCGGTCTAATTGATCCCATAACAGCCATATGATATAGTCAGCCGATTGTTAATAAACTCTAACCAATTGCTTAGGATAGCTAAATAAAAAAACAGTACACCACTCTACTATATGGCTATAACATACATATACATATAAGTACATATATATATATATATAGTATATATAGTATTTATAAATTAGTCTCGTCGTGCTCGTCTAGGGTATATACATTAGAATTAAAATTTTTAAGTGAAACTTTTACTGTTTTGCAGACTACAACAACACAATGGAAGCATCGAATATTGATTGTGAAGATTTGCAAAAACATGAAAGCCATAAATATATATATTTCTATGATTCGACC
Organism: Scaptodrosophila lebanonensis; assembly: GCF_003285725.1. Lineage (NCBI taxonomy): Eukaryota > Metazoa > Arthropoda > Insecta > Diptera > Drosophilidae > Scaptodrosophila > Scaptodrosophila lebanonensis. The sequence continues at coordinate 4,370,248 of NW_022060566.1, read as the reverse complement.
AAAGTGCCAAAAGGGATTCACACTGCGTATGTTTCTGCTGCTCTCCAAGGAGATAGCCTGCATGACCTTAAAAATTTGACAAAAAAAAAATTACTTTACCTACAATTATATAGTTGCGATTTCTTATGTTTTTCCCTTTCAGTTAAACTTAGTTTTGTAAATCGTATAATTTAGTTTGCAGTTGTTTTCTTTTTTTCTTTTTCACTTTCTTTTATAGTTAATTTCAATATTTTCAATTACCCAATAATGTGTTATTATTGTTGCTTATAAATTAATTCAATTTGTTTTTTGTTTGTCTTAAATTGTTATGCATTGTTTTTAGTTTTGTTTTTGTTTTCCTTTTAAACAATTTCACTAAGTTTTTTGTTTGTTAACAATTTGCTGTGCTGCTGAATTCCACTTAGACATTTACTAATTGTTTGGTTTTCGTTCTCTGTCTCGTAATTGTAAATTAAATGTAGTGTTTTATTTTAAATTAATGTTAATGTTAGTTTCATTTTGTTCGCTATTCGTCAGCTTACAGTTGGTTTTCACTTTTAAAGGTACGGGCTAAAAAAGTTCCTTTTTTGTAAATTTCATTATTAATATTCAATATTCTTATACAAATTGTGGCTCCCCCTTTTATTCTCCTTCCGTCCCCCTTTTCGATGATAACACATATAATTACGTACATATATATATATCTCTAAATAGAATGTTATGTGCCAACGAGATTACTTCGAGCTGATTCGATTGATGGCTACGTTTTCGACAGAGGTTCAAATATTTAGTCACTATTTCATGTTCTTGTTGTTGTGGATGATCCTGTAGTGTTGTTTTGTTTAGACATTGCTGCCTCTGTTCGAACACCCGTCCGCCCCTTCACCAGGCCGGCGGCTTGTCTGCCTTTCTGTCTGTAAAAAATATTTCAAAATTTTTACATTTAGCCTTGTGGCCGGGCCTGGGCCTTTTTTTTGGCATAGTTTATGTTGTTGTTGTTGTCGCCGTCAATCTCTCAATTTTCCAATTTCCCAATTTCAGAATTTCTCCATTTTTCAATTTGGCTGCAGTTTCTATTTAACTTTATATAAATATTCGTTTTCATTTACTCTTTGTTACGAGCATGTTGTCTGTTATGACTAGTGATATATGTATGTATATATATATATACATATATGCGCTCCCATTTTTTGGCCACACACGCACACCAACACACACCCACACAAATACACACACACACATACACATACACGCGCACATAGACGCACAAGTTGCTTTTACATGAAGCATACAATTTGTTGCCAATTTGCTTTTGAAAATTCAGATTCGCACAACAAGGCCTGCCGCCTTTCAAAAAATCTTTGCCAGATCCATAGAGAAGTGCATATGTACAAGTTATATTTGAAGAAAATATATTTTTGGCTGGCTTAGCTGAAGTTGACAGATAATAAAAAAGAAATGGCATTTCACATTTTCTATTGCGTTTTCAATGCCTCAAAGCAATATCCTTTTGTTGCTGCTATGTGCAAAAGCTAAGCGATATAAAACTTCTGTTGAAAAAGATTGCAAAAATACTGGAATCGATTAACTGTTGTGGCAACTGTACTTTCGAGTTTCTGACCAACCTTAAGCAGCCCATACATTTCATATAAAGGGGACTTTTGTGGTTCTTTCTTTGGAAATTTGAAAGCCATACTCGAAGTCATAATGCTTCTACCGATATGGTTTCTTGTGTTAATAGACCGTTAGAGACTTTCAGAGGCGTGCCCAAAAATAATACTTCTTAGCCCGTTGAAAGTTACTTCCTACTTTTAAATGATTTAATTATCATACTCGTAGAGGGAAAATTCTATTGAAAGTTGGTGAGAAATATCATCTGAATACTAAATCCAAAAACGATTGTTCAAAGCGTGATGTTAAATAGTTCCTAGTCGGTCTGCAGAAAGGTGAGCAATTAGACGACCAAAAATATCCCGAGAAGTCACAAATAATCAACCAAGGAGAGTCCTACGGACTGCTAATGATGTAGAGCCTGTTTAGAATGGCAATTCAGTCAATTAAGTGCCCACAGTAAGAAGGGAAAGTAGTTCCGAGTCTATTAAGAAGACTTAAAAGCCCAGGGAAGTCTACAGAACACCTAGGACAGTCCTGCTAACAATATAAGATTTAAAGGGAGAGAGAGCATTTGTTTTGGAGCGACTCAATATAATAAGAATATTGTATACTGCAGAGACTGAATGAATGAGGAGCACACAGGCATATTAAAACAATAGCCTCACAAGCTGCTGTATTTTTTTATAGAGCTATGTTTCTTACCAAAATTTGGTTATTGAAGTCTGCAGGTGGCTCTGTTTTGAGCTCTGGAGATGTTATTAATATTAAAAATACACTCATTCGGCTCTGATGTTTATTTTCAAGTAAGGCTTGTTCTAAAATTAGCTAATTTGTTGGCAAAAAATGTGTTAAAATTAATAATCCAAGTGCAAAGCAAATGTAAAAGAGGGGAATGTTGAAATTTAGACAAAATTTGACGATGCCTTCAACACGATTGATAATTTTTGCTTTGTTTGCCAAGCAATTGGCATATTAGTTTGGTTTGGTTTAGCTTAGCAAATGTTCAGAAAACACACACGCGTGCTTAAAAATACAAGCATTTGTGCAGAAATATGCAGCATCTGTGATATTTGCGTTCAGGTTGGGTAAATAGCTTGCAGTGTGTTGGAATATCAATTTACTTTTTGTGCAAATGCGAAAATCAATTAATTAACAGGCAAACAAACACAAACACACACACACACAGAGCCAAACAGCCACCCATCAGACGCACTTGGCGTCGCAACATAAACCAAATCGGCCGACCAGCCACACAAACACACACACACACACAATTCTATGTTCATACTTGTTTGTGTATTGAAGGTATATGGGAATAAGAAAGTTTCAAATGAAATCAAATTCAAATTAGCGAAAATGTCGTTGCGATGCCCTTCAAGCGACACACCACCCCGCCACAAAAAAGTTGAGCAGGCCAAGCGCGTCCTGGCGCGTCCGGCCGATAATGAGTCTGTTGAGAATGAGCAGCGTGCGGCCAACCAACCAACCAACCAACCAACCAAGCAGCCAACCAAAGAAGCAAAACAAAATAAAGCCAGAAAAAAAAGATTATTATAATGAAATGAAATGAATGAAATTATGTTGAAAACATATTTTCTGCGTTCGCATCATCGGCAACAGCAACAGCATCGGCAGCGGAGTCGGCGTCGGCGTCGGCGTCGCCGTCGGCATCGGCATCGGCTCGACATCGGACTGACCGCGCATGAAACAAAAGGGAAATGCTTGGCTTCCGCTCCAGAGTTTCGTCGTCGTCGGACAGGGCCGCTGTTCTCATATTAGCAAACAATAAATTTGTCGCTTTTATTGACAATGCAGCGGCGGATGCTGCCGCAAGAAAGGTCTCCTCTCTATGAAGGTGGTGTGTGGAACGTGGACGAATGGACGGACGGACGGACGGTGTTGGTGGCTGCCAGGCAGCAGTGGGCCATTAAAACGGCCAATTGCCGACAGTGGAAGTAGAAAAGTTTGGTGTATTCTTTTATTTTTTTTAATATATTTTGTTGTTGTTTTTTTTTTTTTTTTGTGGCTGCGGGCAGACATACATATTAACATTAAACAGCAGACGCCACAAGAAACCAAACTGAGACCGGGACTGGGGCTGAGGCTGAGGCAGAGGCAGGGGCTGATACGAAACGAGACAAGAAACGAAAAGTAGACAGCAACAATAAATGAAATGGTGGTCAGGGCGGGTGGAGGAAGGGTCGGGGTGCGCCTATATAGCGCCCTTGGGGGGCATACACGTTCAAGAAAGGAGGACGCAGCGACACAAATAGATCCGAGGAGAGTGTGATAGAGATGGGGCCGGAGAAACGTGTGCGAGGCCGTAACTTTATGATTACTTTTGTATGGCCACGACTTCTGGAGTTGAGGGATGGAGAGCACACTGAGCGAATTTCTCGAACAACTAAGTAGTTGAAATCGTCTGAAAATCAAGCTAGTAGTAGAGATGAACAAATGAACAAAACTATGGAAGCAATACTTCGAGCAAACATCAAATTCAGCGAACAGCTTCAGATCAACGATCAGATTACTCACAACGATCGCATTCAAACAATCTCCCATCACAGGAGCTGCATCCCCAGTACTGGAGGGACCGAATGACCTGAAGCTAGCAAAGTGCGGTCGAAATTAAAAAGGATACGTGTGAACACCACCATAGCCAGCCATATTGAAGACATAGATCGGCCAATATTGAAAACCGGTGGCGTCATGACTGATGTAAGCTGAAGAATCCAAAAGACCTGCATAAAGTCGCTGTAGTTGCGAGAACTGTGGCAAACCAAATTATGGATAAACGCGCAAGACAAGAATTATCGTGCTTTTTTGATGGCCATGTCAGGCACTATTGAAACAGAAAAGGTAGTTCGGATCGTCAATGAAATCTCCATGCGGTTTTGAAATGAGACTTAAAGTATTAGATCCCAAGGTAAATGGAAAGTGGCCCGACTTCAAGAAACAGAAGCTCTGAACGATACGAAAAAGCCGAGAAAAAAAATGGAATCGTCTATTGGAATAATTGCTTTTTCTTTTTTTTTCTTTTTTTCTGTTTAATCAAAGCATTGAAGCCGTGCATTCAGATTAGCCGTGCATTCAGATTACATTTTTGCAAATATAAAATAGCCCAATTGCTAAATCAGAAATCTGCCAACGACAATAAAAATGCATCGGTCTAATATTTCGATGCAATACTTGATTTCGAAACGTCTTGGCCTCAAGTTATTTTTCTGAGTGAGCGGAAGAATGGAAGGAAGGAAGGAAGAAGAATGTGGCGACTGTCTGAGGCATACAACACGCAGCGGCAGCGGCGGCAGAGATAAATGTTGTTACATGCTTTTAGGAATGGACGGTTTGATGGCGGCATTGGATGGATGAGGGAGGGGAAGGGCTGTGTTGGTTACTAAAAGTTAAAACAAACTGATACGCATCGCGATTGAAGTTGCGGCAGGACTTAAATGAATGTAATGCGTGTGGATGGTGGACCTAGGCGTTTGGAAGAGGCGGTGGCGATGGTGAGGGTGTGGGCGGGGGCGTGTACTGGCCAGGCGTGCAGCCCGTGGATGGCACAACAATGGTCAACATCATAAAAGCAATTACAATAACAACAACGGTGACGGCAACGACGCTGATGGCGACAACAGGGACAGGGCAGGAAAATTACCAGTCAGCGAGGGGAATGACAACAGGACAAGGCTAATGTCCTCTTTTGTGGCTTTCGTTGTGGTCGCTTCTAGTTGTCATGTTGCTGTTGTTGTTGTTGTTGCTGCTGCTGTTGTTGTTTAAGCTTACATTGTTGTTACACTGTTGTTGCAACAATTATGATTTGCGGTTGACTTCAATGTCGTCACATTGCTCATACGCCACCGATGACAGCAACAGTAATAGCATTGCCCAACTATAACTATAACTACAACTACTATTACTTTGACTACGACCATGAAGGATGTGCATATGTCTGCGTATGGGTCTTCATGTGCATGTGCATGTGTATGTGCATGAGCACGCAACAAGCAACTTGGCCAGCCATTAAAAAACATTTCAGAAAAGTTTACGTTTACGTTTGCAATTCCTTTTTTTTGTTGTTGTTTTCTCTACTCGTATTTGTGCTTTCTTTTTTGTTAATGGCTTTTCATTTGTGTGCAGTTTTTCGCTCGCATTTCATTTAATTAAAAATGAAAAAATAAAATGAAAACGAAATGAAATTGCAAGCCTGGCACAGACGTTGATGTCGAGGATGATGCTGAAGACGACGACAAACGCACTTTTTTTTTGGCATGTTAATAACGCCCTGGCTGTGATTGACACATGTGGTAAGACACACACACACCCACACACACACACCCACACATACACACCCACACACACACACCTACACTCAAACGAATCCTGTCGTTCACATAAGCAAACATAAGGCCTGATTATAGGTATTTGTCTGAACAGCTTTTTGGAAACTAAACACAAGACGAAACTGTAAAAGCAAGAACCTTCAAAGTGACCATTTTTACACAAGTTAATATGTAAAATTCAAGGAAATAAGAGAAATACCTGTATTTCAAAAAGTAAAAGCCAGAAATTATGATTACTACTTTAGGTTGGCCTGAACTGGTAGCATTCATTTCAAATCCGTATCTGTTCATAACTGTACTCAAACATTTATGCGTGCAACACATGGAAGATTTGTTCATACCTATATGAACAATAAATTTGTTTGATACGCCCAAAATAAAAATAAATCTAATTGATGCAAAAATGTGATCACAGAAGACACGAAGCGAAAAAATGCAGCTGTTATCGATAAAAATTTGAAAAATGGTAAATTGAAGAAGAATGTAGTCGATGCTATGTATGCAAAAGCTGCGTGTTATGAAACTTTAGCTTATAAACTTTACAGACTGGCTATCCTTGTGTACCAGCCAGTCCATAAATAGTGTATTCAAATCTTTTTTATATTGGAACAATAAATTTGCAATGAAAAGCTAAGCATTGCTACAACTTTTAAATAAAATATGCTTATAAAAATCGTCCAGCTACAATCTTTATGGCCACTTTTGATGACTTAAATCCGTTCGGTCTTTGACTCTTTCGTTTGTCAAGAAATTCCCAACCAAGCGCCTGCAACAGTGGGAGGGCTGTTCAATAAGAGCTTCTTTTCGCATTTGATTTTGCAAGAGTTGGAAAATATTACAAAATTTATAATACTGTACAGTACAAAATATAACTGAGTTTTCTTATAAATTATTTTTGTTAATTTTATGTATTTTTCGAATTTAAGGAGCGTGAAATATAATTATGCAACTTTTTTCATTAAAAACTAATTCAAAATGTGCACCGAACCGAGTTATCCTGTTTCCTTTGCACTGTTTGTTGCGCTTAAAGCCCGGCTCGATTCAATTTCGTCCGATACGCTCATTTCAGTTAAAAAATATATAAAATGTTTCAGCGTCCTGGGATGCACATCATCGTATCAAGCGTTATTATAATGATGTGTATTTGTTTTTGTGACGCTGGCGCGGCAGTAGAAAATCATGTGAAAATGAAATTATCTTAAGGACAGCTTTGTCGGCTGCCAAGGACTGCTATGTTATGTTAACAGCGCGTTTAACAGAGCTCTGTAGCTAACATTTTGTTTATGGGAAATTTTCATGCCCTGTAAAAATTTGAGCGTGCATGAAAATAGAATGCAAACGCATAGAAGGCAGAGCAGAAACAAATAATAAATGAAGATAAAGTATAGGAAAGCAAATAATGGACATCATTATGCCGAAGAGGTTTACTGCTTCAGGTTATTAAAATTCAGACAACTTGAACATAAAAATTAAAATAGAATAAATAATTTAAAAAAATGTTCACTCCGCACTATTTTAATTAGATTTGGAACAGCAATGCAATTGTTATGTGCCAATTATTTATTATAGTACTATATTTAGGTTAGAGTGATGTTGGAAGAATGTAGCTTTAATTCTAATTGTGAATGAGTGAAACGTTGAGTTTAATAAAAATAAGCTAAACACAACTTATGATGTCATGAAAACCTTCAACAAAATGTTAAATTATTCAAATTGTAGCTAGGATAGAATATATAGTTATATATATATATTGACCCCTAGATTTAAAAGCAATGCCTATCAAATATATGATATATAGTGGAATACATACAACAATTTTGTTACCACATTTTTTTAAAAGGTACCAAAAAATGATTTGGACAATTTTTTGCACAAAATGTGAGTATTACTAGTTTATTTGATTGTTAGCCTTTTGTTTATATTTTATATTGAATATTAAATATTCGGATATTTACAACAGTTTTTATTTAGTTTTTGGAATTGATTTGAATTGAAATAAGCGAATATCTAAAACAATTTTAATGCTGAATTTTTCTGATTTTTACAATTAAAATATTGAAATGATCAAAATCCCGCAACAAAGCAGCCACCATGGACTTTTCCAAAATGGATAAGTAGTATATTAAAGATGCTGCAAGCGGATAATCAATATTCAAAATGTATATTAATGTTGCTGTTATTACAGAAGAGGAAGAGTATGCCAGCTTCGGCATCTGCTGTTAAAAGAATGGCGTTTAACAGAATGCTGTTGTTGGGGGAAATTTTGTGGCTGCTGTTGGGCTGACGCGATTGCTGCTTACTGCTGCCTAGTGCTGCTGGTGCCACACCATTGTCCCGATGCTCAAGGACATTCTAGTGCAGCATTTGCTTTTATGGCCCTTTTCAAATGTTTTGTAATAAAATAACGTTAAACGTGAAATGCAGATATGCTCGCTCGCTTGCTTGCTTGCTTGCTAGCCAGCTTCCAGGCTTCCGAGCTGCCAGCTTGGCTTGCAAGCCAGCCAGCCAACCAGTAAGACAGCAAGACAGCAAGACAGCCAGGCAGTCAGCCACGGAAATAAAGCTATGAAATTAATGCAAAAGCATAAAATAAAGCATAGCGCCAAGTAGGCGGTAGGGTGCGGTGCGGTACGGATGGAGTAAGGGGATCGTTTGCGGCGCGACTTTTCAGTAGTTTAGCAGTTTGACATAATTTTGGTAATTTGTTGGCGTGTAAAACGCTTTGGCGCACGTGTGTGTAAACACGTATGTGCGAAAATATGTATGTGTGTGTTAGTTGGGAATTGTGTGAGCATAAATTAGCATAAATTATGCAGCAAGCGTGCAAAATGACAAAACGCAAGCAGAAAAAACAAAAAATTAAATAAAATGCATGTAAAATAAATGGCAACCGCATTTGAAACGCGCGCGCGTCGCCAGCGCATTAATTGCGCGACAAAAAACGCGCGACCAATTTAGAGAGCATGATGTCGAGAGCACTTTAATTGAATTCCAACTATTGCCTCTGCATATATGTATGTATTTATATTTATAGTCATATACTATATGCAGTACACACACTCGTACATGCATGTATGTGTGCATATCAAATAATAATTATCAGCTATGCACAAACACGTGCAAGCCACACACACAACACACGCAAATACATACATATGTACACTACCCAGTAGAGCTGGCAACTGCAGAGTCGTCGACGACCGGCACTGACCACCAACTGCCAATCATGTTTAAATCATACTAATGCTTTATTGGATTTTACATCTTACCATAATCCATAACCTTTTTGCAATGAGTGCAATAAGTGAGAACTACTTAGGATTGCATCTATGATTCCAACATTATTTGCAAGCAAGAATTTCTGAAGCATTGCATAGAGAAGTTGGGATAGAAAGGTTTTATGATTTATTTTAAGCATATTAGGGATTGACGAGGTTTTCATCATTGTGCTGTCTATTGTTTTATGAGACATAAAATGTCAACAATTTCAGCGCGGAATTCAACCAAAGTTTGAAACATTTTTGCATTTTTTCTACTTACTAATAGTACATAAATATTTCATTCTATTGTGACTTTAGTTGAGTTTGAAATTGTACACAAAGCTGTTTCGCGTTAATTTTGTTTAATTGCATTCTTAATGTTGATAAGGTTGTTGCAAATTATGACTATCTGTGGACTTTAAAGCTTTGGAGAGGAAACACATATTGCGTTCAAAATCTTGGTTTACATATTCCAATTCACTTTACACTACATACCACATTAAATACAATTTTAAAGGCTTTAGTGTTTCAATTTGTTTCTATATATTATTTTTAGCCATATTCCAAGCAGCAGAAAAAATTGTTGAAAAAAAAACCAAAGCATGAATGAGGATTACTATTATGGTTTTTGTTTTAAGGCCGCAATCCATAAATAGAAATTATTCAAATTTGGTTTGTATTATATTAAACGATTTTGTGCTTTGGGTTTTGACGTGAATTTGTTATCCTTTGAAATAGTAAGCTATTGATTTTTTACATTTAAATAAAATGTAATCGCCTTTATAAGTAAACGTATTAGAAACATTTGACAAATGTGAAAGAAACGGTTTGAAATCCGCTTATATTCCCAGAATGGCAAGTGCTCAAAAGCTGATTGGTATATGACTGTCGAAAAAAATACTACTAAGCTGCTCAGTAGTTGCAAACTTAGTATTTAGAAGCTTCTGACATACCCCAACCGGCTGCGTGAAAAATGCTGAAGGTTAGACAAAAATTCAAAGTGTAAGAAAAGGACGAAAATAAATACAATGTGTATTTTGTTTCTTTTTCTGCCCAAGATAATGGTAAGTCTTTCTTCATTTCAAACTCATTTCCTCCTTTTGCCTATATATATTTGAAATTACACTTTTCTTCGTTAATTTGTTCTCACTATATACTGAATATAGGTTTGTAAAACTCAATTGGAAGAATGATAGATCACGTGTTATAGGTACAAACTATTTATATTTTATATGATCAGCGTGACAAGACGAATTCATAGCTTTGGAGCTTTGGACACCTCTTTTCGACGGACACAGATAATATGTTGAGAACGACAGTGTCAGATCACTATATTATAGGAATTATAAATAGTTTTGTGTGAATAACTTGTTTACTTCTAAAGCCTGGGAATCAAATCGCATATTGAGAATGTTGTAGTCATATTTAATGGTTTTGCATCACTCGTGTGTGGTTGACAAAATACTAAATAAGTAAAGATAACTTTAACAAGTTAGTACTAAAGTTTTGTTGTAAGACACAGTGAAGGGTTTATAGCAGACAAGTAGCTCCCGACATATTCAAGCCAGGAGAGATTATGGAAGGGAGACATTTTTATCTTGGCTGTGGCGAATTTAAAAAGCACCTCGGACATTTTCCCTATCTACTTGTAGTTCGTAACTGTGAAATTCGTTAAACCGCAAAGTGAATTGCCACACACTGTTCTAGGGGGTACTTGCATGTATTTGCGAGTACGAGTATCTATTAATTATTTGCTGGCAGTTCACAACACGTTGACGGGGGCTCTGTTTTTTTTTTTTTTTGTTGCATAATTTCGTATGCCTCATTTACAACTTGAGCGTTCATAAACACACACATAGACAAACACTCGCACATGAAAAAAAGTGATTTGTTTTTTTTTTGTTTCTATTTTCCATTCACACACATAGACACAGACGCACAACACACACACACATGTATATGATACTTAGCTAACTTCATTTGTTTAATGCTAATTGCTGCTTGTTAATTAATTTCACTAGTTTTTCCTCTTCTTCCCACTTCGTTTATCTCTGTTGTTGTTGTTGTTGTTTTTCTTGTTTTTTTTTTTTGTTTCTTTTCAAATACAATTTGTTTTTGCTATGCATAAATATTTTTGAAATATTTTCTCATTACGTTTTCTGTTTGCTTATAATTTGTTGCTTGCTTTTGTTTTTGTTTTTTTTGGTTTTTATAGCTTACTCTTAGCCTCAGTTAGTTAGTGTACCTTTTTTTCTTTTGTTAAATATGCCTAGACTGAGAAAAAAAAACCATTTGCATTTAACATTAGTGTACAGTTATGTTAAGTATATAACAATACAGTTATTCTTACTTATAGTTAGTTAGATTTGTTTGTTTGTTTGTTTGTTGGAACAAGTTGCTGTTACTGTTGTTTTTGTTGTTGTTATTTTCTCTTCGTCTTGTATTAAGATAATTATACTGTTTGTGTTGCTCTGTCGTACACGACCAAAGAAAAAAAAAACAAACAAAAAAAAAACAATTAAAATTTAAATAGAGAACAAATTCCACAATAGAAAAACAAATGCGATTTATGTTGCACGTATTTTGCTTGTCAGACTGTCTGTGTGTTGCTGTTGTTGTTGTTGTTAGTACAAACTATAATTTATAATTCTGTTATCTTTATATGTTAGTACTAATATGCAGGAGTTGCCCGCTCACCTTGCTTGCCAACTCCTGCTCCTTTTTTTCGGGTCCTGTTTCTGTCTCTGTTGCTGTTCCACTTGCGGACTCCAGCGGTTTTTTTTTTTTTAAAAAGACTTACAACACGGGTCGTGCCACATTTGGTTTGGCCGTCGTCGATGCGATTTCCGACAACTTGATGTCGATGGGGACGCGGGTGTCGTAGAGTGTGGGCGCTTGCAGGATAATGCCGGCAGTGCCGACGACCACGGCTATTGTGAAGATCCAGAGGAAGAGACGATCTAGCACCATGGCCACATACTTCCAGTCCTCTTTAACCTGCACATTAAGAATAAAAGACAGAGAAAGAGAGCGATGATTAAAAAGCAGTTCTCTTACTATACAAGTATATAGAATTGGTGGAGAAGAGAGAGGCAGAGATGGAGATTAGATAAGCATATGACGGCAATGGAGATATCCAATATCCAGCGAGCACAGAGAATGGTCACTTAGAGAAAAAGAAGTGAGGTTCAAGGAATGGGAAATAGGGAGAAAGAGAGTTGCAAGAGGGCAAAAAAAGCGAAAAGAGAACATTTATGGAAAGATGGAGGGAGAAAAAAACCAAAAGCTTAGGAGAGGAAGAAAAAGATTTCCATTATAGCAATGAAGAAGAAGAAGTTGGGCTGACAAGAGAACAGAGAGAATGGTCACAAAAAGAAGGCTTGTAGAACAGAAGAGATATGAAACGAATGAGAACTACGGAGAAAGCAAGTTGCAAGGAGGGCATGGAAAATGAGAAGAGATTTTCAAGACGATAAGACTGAAAAATAGGTGCCAATAGTTTCTCTATTCTATATTAAAACATGTAAAGAGAGTGGCAGAGAAAAGGCGCAATTATAGACAACAGATTTTCAGAGATAAATAGAGAAAAGTTGACGATCCTTTAATACCTTAGGAGCAATCGACCGAGCAAAGTCGTTTTGCCTTTCACTCGGAGATCTCATCAAACAAATGAGAATAAGAAAGCTAGCATTACTTTCTTCCTTAACAAAATATTTCAGCAAAATGTGAGAATTTCTTTGTTGTCTTGTCACCATTTTTGTTGAAGTTTCTTCATTAGGAAGTTGTTCAATGTTCGAAGATAAATGGCTTTAGTTCGATGTGAATCAATTCTTGACGTCCATGAATTCATTTCAGATATCTTTAAGCAAGCATACTTAGACAACAAAGTGGTGTAAGCCGCACTGGTTGGACGGACAGATTCAACTTTGCATGCTGATGGATATGCAATATAATGGGGCTCTTAAATAGGATTTAAAAAGTTGGTACATTCATGCGTGTGATTCATTCCATCAAATCCCTCATTGTGAAAGTTTTTCTCGTCTTCCAAATGATTGTGGAGAAGGAAATGACGGTAGCTTTGTGTGTCGAAAACATTTCAATTTCACAATTCATTTGCTTTCGACATATTTGTGGGCATTTAATGCCACACTCTGTGGAGAGTGCTTCAGAGGCTTGGTCGATTGTTCACCCCATACATCAATTAACTATGACTTGCCTCCCTTTTTACAGAATTGGCACCCCACTTGGTATGGTTTTTAGTGCATTTCGTCTGACGTCGGACAAACAAGTTGAATTTCATCTCTCATAGTTGTACTTGCGATTGGCGATTGATGTGAGTTTCTCGAATTCTTTCAAGCAATCGAATGCCATTCAACCAAGCCAGTCTCTGTCTCTGCATGCATGGGTATCAGGTATCCTTATGCTGCAAGTCCTCAGCAGTTAACAGCTGTTCAAAGCCCAACTCCTCAACTCCCACCACACACACATTGATGTCCTTACACACACACACACATTTGGGGAGTTGTTTGCTTATGGGCGTGGCAGCCACTTCGAGCACATTAGACGCACTTAATGTAAATGCCGAAGGCACTAGACACTAGACCAACGGCCACAGCACTCGAGGCCATTCCAATCCTCCCTAGACGTGTTTTGTGCTCTGCCTAAGCTCAGCATGACATTCCAATAATGATTGAGTGTGTGCGTAATTTTAATAAAATACTTTCATTGGCATTTTGTGCGCCACAAGACATTCATTATGTCCATCCATGGCCTGACAGAAACTACAAAAGTGCGCCGCTTGCCAATCGACTTCGACTCGGACTTCGAGCTGGTGTGGATGTTGGTGTTGGTGTTGGTTCTAGTGCTGGTGCCTGATGGCTGGTGCTGCTCGTTGGACCCGCTGGACATTGCCTCCGTCTCCATCTTCGTCCCTGTATCTGGTCTGTCTCTAGTCAGTTCTGCTCTGTTCATGAGGCGCATGAAAAGTCATTAAAACTTTTGTGCGACTGCTACGCGCAGCGTGGCGTGGCGCGACGCAATTCCTTGACAGCAGCCATAAGCGTCTCACAATCACACACACAGACACACATGCTCATAAGTGTGTATGAATGTTTGTGTGTGTGTGTGTGTGCGTGTGTGTCTATGCAGAGGCACACATGTGCTGTATTGTCCAACTAGGCGCATGAAAACATAAAATGCGTACCCAAAACGGTCAGAGAGCAGCTGCCAGCTCCATCTTTCTACCAACAACCGGCAACAGACAATGGACAATGGACAATGGAAAAATGACGACAGCGAACACCAAATTGGTGCACAGTGGTCGGTTTTCGCATTGAAAGCGGCAAAAAATACAATCTCTTCTCAGACAGAACTATTCTTAAGTTAAAGCCTGGGAAAGCACTCTTCCTAGTTTCTATGAAATAATTTAACAGAAGAATGGTGTTGAAAAAATGTCAATTGAAATACCTTGGTGGTTAAGAAAAGTCTTATATTTTCAGATTCTGAAGATTCTTTTAAAATTAGAAATAGCTTTTGGATAGAGTGATGATTTCATTAAAAGCTTTTTGTTAATCCTTTGAGTAATCGCAAAAATGTTGAGATCTTAATTCGCCTAAACTGGCGTTTTCAAATGGAGTAATAAATAAATAAATTTCCTTAATTATTTATTTATTGAAGTTTAAGGTTTAAAAGCTTTTATGGTTTTTCACATTTTTTAAACTTCAATTGAAAATGAATTTCACTAGGGACTCTCAAAATATTAACTAAATACATAGTATTAAGTTGGGAAATTAATATGGCGATCCTAGTTCGGAATGTAGAAACTAAAACTCTCAAAGTTCTGTTTCTAAACAAATAACGTCCTTTACCTTTATGCGGTGCTTTGGGGGAATAGGAGAATTAATTTCGTTGCTATCGTGGCATATGTCTAATATTCCGAATAAAAATGCAAACTTTGTACGAATTATACATGAAGTGGGGAAAATATTATTAAAGAAAATATCGAGAAAATGACTTTATGATACTACTTGTACTTAAAGTTATAGACTACATATAGACGAGTACACTATGTTGAAGTATTATCTTTAAGTTTGAATTGTCCACCAGTAATCGCCATTTAATCAAAGTCCAAATAACATAAAGAATAAAGACCCATGAAATGCAAATAAGAGAAATAACCATGAATGGCAATTATCTCTTACTCTTCTTCAAAGCAAAGATATTTAACATGGGGGGCATATCTCTAGATGATGTTTGAATCATGTTTAAAGATCAACACTATGGAATTATAAAAAACCAATGAAAATAAGGAAAGTGGAAGCCATTTTACCGTTTCTGGAACAATGAAACCGTCCAAACTATGGTTGGCTCGTTGGTAGTTGTCCACGAAAGCCCCCCGAATGGGCCACTGTGCGATAGAAGTATACCTATTCTATACATATGCTCTGTAGCTCTGTAGCTGCAATAGCAGCACATGTTTTAGTTATTGTTGTTGCTATTTCGGTTGCTGTTGTTGTTGGCTGTTGGCTGGTGGCGGGCAACGAAGGTCAACAAAAGGGCAAGACGGCAGACGGCGTAAACGTATGGACAAAATCATCATCATACGTAAAAGCAGCAGCGACTAGAGATGTGCGATGTCTATATCTCATCTGCGATTTTGTCACAAGAATTCCTTGCTTTGAAGTGAGCTTTTGGTTGAATATTC
The DNA here is from genome assembly GCF_003285725.1 of Scaptodrosophila lebanonensis. NCBI lineage: Eukaryota > Metazoa > Arthropoda > Insecta > Diptera > Drosophilidae > Scaptodrosophila > Scaptodrosophila lebanonensis. The sequence continues at coordinate 4,354,349 of NW_022060566.1, read as the reverse complement.
GTGTTCACTTCTCACACAAACAACATGTAACCTTATTAATATCGAAAGTATACCAATATTTGGCAAAAAGCTGTTTAGTAATATTTTGTGAGAAGCTGTTCCTCAATATTATCTTTAAAGATGATATAATAACTACATTGAATATTTGATTTGAAAATAAATTTGTTATGTGTCAAGCAATTATTCGACATCTTAAAAATCTCTCTCTCACTCTCGCTGACTGCAAAGATAATGCGTTCATATCAAAAAATAGCTTTCAAACATTTTTGGAATAAAAAAAATAAAATAAATGGCAATAAATTGTCTCTAAAGATGATTGTATTATTATCGATTATTTAATAAAAATTGAAATTATAACTCATAAGATTGATAGCTTTTAATAAAATGTTACAAATGTTGGTTAAAAAATAGTCCTTCAAACTATTTTTTAAGATGATGTATTATCATAAAATGTTTAAACAACAAAGTGTCCATTAATTCTGGATATTTTTTATATGATTTTTCCCGGTTTCCACTCTCAATAGTTGTTAGCTTTTACATTTCTCCATTTGGTTCACTTAAGTAGATAAAGGTAAGCTGTCTGTGCTCTTAACATTAAGATCTCTTTATTTCACTTGTAAATACATAAAGTTTTAAGAAAAGTGAATAAATTAAAGTTGAAAGTGTCCCTTAAACTGCCAACAAAACTTAATTGTGTGCTATTAAAAATATTTGCAGCGAAGATAAATTAGAATAGTTATACCTAGTTAGTTGTAGGCTAATGTATTGTTCATCTCTAATGGGAACCTCATCAGCGGCAACATGCGATGAAGACGTCGCCGGCACCAGCCACTGATGGCTAGTCAGTTCTTTGTGTCGACGGCGTTGAGTGACATGTCCAGCCGTTTCCTTTGGAGCCATCTTTTTCTCTGTTCCCCCCTCTCTCTCTCTCTCTTTCTCCACACATAGTATGTCTTTGTATCGTTCGCACACTTGCGTTTTATAGTGTTTCCCTTCTGGCTAGGTGTTACCCCGCGGCCGCTCATCGATTATTGACGTTTTAATAAATCTAAGCTAAGGCCGCTCTAATTTATTGCGCTTTTGATTGCCATCGCAGGACAGGCGGGGTGGTTGAGGATGGGGTGACGAAACGAATCGAGCCGAACAGCATCTTATTAACATGGCCGCCCAGGGGCGCGCTCCACTTCCGCCCCGGGGATCAGCCGCCAGCGTTGAGAACTGAACAGAGCAGAACAGAACACTAAGCTGTGGCAATGATAAGCGGCTTTGCCCATGAAATTATGTAAGCGAGAGAGCAGCGCCTACAGCCGCACATCAATCGATAAAAGCGTCGACGCCGCCATGGCAGCCACTTGGCCTGATTTTCAAGCGTTTGTCGTTTGTCGTGCGTCGCCTTCGCCGTCAGAATCAGAATCAGAGTCAGCATCAACGCAACTGTAACCGTAACCGTCGCCTGTTGTCAGTTCAAGGCCACGTGACATGTCCTTTACCACAACCTGCCGCCACCCCTGCCCGCATATCGCGCACCCATTCAGATGATCCAGCGTGGTTGGTGCGGTTTACATCAATTAAGTGAATTGTATCCTGGATCTTTTCCCAAATCTGTTTCCCCATGAAATTTGAGGGAATTCCCTTAAGATTATGGTCAGACATGCAAATAATTTGCACAGAAATTTAAAAGTAACTCCTAAGCTTCTTGGGATATACAGGATTGCTATTGGTTTTGTTTTATACTAAAGTTATATTAACTAATTCCGCTTATCTTAAAATATAGAAAGATTTTAATACAAGAGGGCCCTTTCTAATTCCGCATTTCTTTTAAATTCATTTCACTAGTGGGCCTTAAAAGTCTGTTTCAAACAGCTTTCAAAATATACTTAGAATTGTTATTGGTTTTGAAAAAAGTAACATTGTATTCCTGATATAGTTAACCGTAACCATCGCCTGCTGTCAAGGCCGCGTGACATGTCCTTTACCACAACCTGCCCGCATATTTCACACCCATTCGGTTGATCCAGTGTGTTGGTGCGGTTTACATCAATTAAGTGAATTTTATCTCTGAATCTCTGGAATTCCCTTAAGATTATGGTCAGATATGCAAATAATTTGCACAGAAATTTAAAAGTAACTCCTAAACTTCTTTGGATATACAGGATAGTTATTGGTTTTGTTTTATACTAAAGTTAAATTCCTAATTCCGCTTCTTTTTAAAAATGTTCACTAATTATCGTTAAGATATGCTTATAAGTTCTAAATGTGTGTTATAATTTAGTACCAAAATGTATTCGAAATATAGAAAGATTTTAATACAAGAGGACCCTTTCTTATTCCGCATTTCTTTTAAATTTGGCGGAATTGCCATCAAATTCATTTCACTAGTGGGCCTTAAAAGGCTGTTTCAAACAGCTTTCAAAATATACCTAGAATAACAATTCTAGGTTTTGAATAAAATAACGTTGTATTCCAGATATAGTTAGAGAGTTTGTGTGCAAATTTTTGATCAGTAAGGACTTTGCAGACATATATCTCGCGTATATCATATTACATATCTGACTGTTGGAAGCAATAATATTGCATTAGATTTTCAGATCGAATCGAATCGAGCTTTAACCTTTATATACAAGTAGTAGAAGAAGTGTGCATTATATTTTGTAGAAATAGTAGAATAGTAATAAAAACTAAAATCGTTTGAGTTCAGGGGTCTCGCAATGGAAATGTTGGATCAGGTGCTTTATTCTTTCGGCACTTACCCGTGTGCTTTCCTCCTCCTTGCGCGTCTGATCCGCTATGTACGTGACGCCATCCATGGCCTTGTGTAGCTCGGGACAGGTGTGCCAGCGTTGGCGCACCGTTCCACGACCGGAGCAGCAATGCGGTCCGCCCTCGCGCTGACAGGCGGGCAGTATATCACAGGCCGCGGACGCTGGCGGCGGTGGTGGTGGCGGCGTCGAGAGGCTGCCACCCGCTGCCGTTGAGCTGCTGGCATTTGCCGCCGCTGCTGCAGCTGCTGCCGCCGCCGCCGCCGCTGCTGCGGCTGAGGTTGTGGCGCGTCCAGCGCCGTGAAGCAACTCAGAGGATTGACAGGCAACGCCGGCACCCATGCCCTGATGGATCTGTATGGTGCCGCTGCAGCAGGAGTCCGCCAAAGTTGATGCGGTGGCCACCGAATTAACGGTCGTCGTTGACTTTATCACATTGGGATTGTTGCTGCCAAGCAGGTCGCAGGTGGTTGTCGACGCGTGGTGCTGATGCGCGTGCTGGGGCAGCGGTGAGAAATTTGCCGACGAGGTCGATTGCTGCCTGTACAGATGATAGGAGGAGGCCTGGCTGGCCTGATGCTGTTGTTGTAGTTGTTGTAGTTGTTGTTGCTGTTGCTGCGACTGATGCAACGTGGTGGTCGAAGAGGATTTGCCGCCGCCGGCGCCATGTGCATAATAATGATAGCCGGCATTGCCTCCACCAGCAACTCCGCCAACGCCAACGCCACCGCCACCATTTCCTGTCTGACTCGACGTCGAGGTCATCTGACGGAACTTGGTTGGCGTCAGTGGATGATCGAGCAGTGAACCACCGGTCTGCTGATACTGATTGTGATACTGGGCATCGATCAGCGAGGAGGTGGTCGAAGTTTGTTGATTCACCGTCGATATGGTCGGCGGATAGAGCGAGCTCAGGTGGCCAGTTATGGTGGAGGCGCCACAACCGCCGCCAACGCCGCCGCCGCCGACACCAATAAGACCGCCCCCCAGCTCATCCATCAGATTGAGGTTATGTACTCTGTGTTGCAGGTGTGGCGATGTGCTGCGCGATGTTGTCTTCGGACTGTGATGCATGCTGCAAATTTTATAATTCACTTACAAACACAGCTCCTCATCCCCCCCCTCCCACTTGGGGTACTTACCGCGACAGAGCCACAGGCGGTGGCAACGGTGGTATTTGATCCCTCAGTTCGAGTCCATTGCAAGTGCGCACCATTAGGCGGCGCGAGGATTTGCTGCAAATATCAAACAAATTATTTAGTCACTATAACTAGCATGTGAGGCTAACACTAGTATTTAGACGTAGTGCCTGACCAGCCATCTATTTATGTTGGTGAAATACTAGATAACGAAGATATTAGCTTTCGCCATAGGCGTAAATGTGACTCAATTTTGAAGTGAAACTTCTTCTTCTTGAATGCTGGATCGGCAACCTTTTCTGTGACGAAACCAATAGCACGGTAACAGGCGCACATAAATGAACAGCAAGTAGACCAGCTGGCAAAGTTGTAATTATGAATGTAAACAAAAAAATCAGCTGTGTTATGAACCTAACGGTACAATCTGAAATTTAAACAAACTTGGTGTTCTCCTATCGGTCATATTTCGAAAACATATTGCTTCACAAAAAAAAACCCGCAATCGTCAGCAGTTGATTTCGCTTCTGCTCATTTATGTCTACCTAGTGGTTTTCCAGGAATATTTATCAGCGGAGTTTCTAGCTATTTGCTAGCGGGGTTTCTATATCTTGGTATTTGATTGATTTAAGTGATTTTTCTAGATATTTTCTGGCGGATTTTTAGCGGATTTTCTACCCTCTCCCTAACTTCTTATAATTGTTTTTCTAGCCATTATCTAGCTATTCATGCCGGTTTTTAAGCAATTTTCGAGCGGGATTTTTCTGCTATTTTTAGTGGATTTTCTATATATTTTCTGGCGGGTTTTTAGCGGAATTTTAACACTTTCTATAGCTTCTTATAATTGTTTTTCTAGCCATTTTCTAGCTATTCATAATAGTTTTGAATCAATTTTCTAGTCATTCTTTTTAAGTAAATTTTAGATTATCTAACGATTATTGGTGAATTATTATAAAGGCTCTCCTCACCAATCTTAATAAAAATCAATCAAATTAAATTATTTAAAAAAGCCATTAAGCTCCATTTCTGGCACGCACATTTTTTTTTTGCTTGAAAGGAATCTGTAAAAATTCTGAAAAAATTTATAAAATTAATGTACATCTACATTTCTTTAGATTATCAACAACCCTAATACTATGCTATACTAGATTAGGAACATCTTCGTTGCAGACTTAACTTTATTACAATTTTCCACAGACTTCTTGTTATTGATGCGTATGTATGCTATAATTGGAAATAATTGAATAACCCCCCGACAAACGAAAGAAGTGAAACTTTTTTATTTCTTTTTTTTTTTTTTTGGTGAATGTAACTTCAAGAATCCAATGATTTATTTTGCCGCTGAGACAAACTGAGTTGATGAGTTGGCCGTGTAGGGATAGGGTTCGGATATACTTACATCATCTCGCTGATCGGATAGAGCGGGCGTCTCATGACCAGAAAACGCGGCAGCTGATTGATGAAAACGGTGCGCACCCAGGGCGCCATGGTGTGTGTTTGTGGCGAGCGAAAGTGTATGTTGAGGACCAGGACCGTCACGCAGATGCTGTGGGCAAAAGGAATGGTTAGGGCTCAACCTATGCTTTGCCATTGAGTTGCCGTGTGATTAAGTGCGTCCTCTTCATGGCCTGGGTAATTAACTTTGAAACTTACACACATAGCGACACACACACACCCACGACTAATTAGCAGACAGGCAGAGGCGAATGAATAGACAGACAGACAGGCAGAGGGAGGGAGAGAGAGAGCCAGAGAGGGATTGAGGGAGAGAGCGATAAGGAGGAGGAGGAGGGGGAGGAGGGGTCGAAGGTCGGAAGGACGCATTGACAACGAGTGCCCAACAGGACAACAGAACAAACGAGCGGTCCCAATTTCGTCCCCAGCCCTGGCAGCTTAATTACATCATTGATGCGGCCGGCGACTCCTGTTGCGTCTGCCACCGTTCCACAAATGAAGACGTTGCGGTGCTGCGGCATTGCGGGTCCCATCTATGGATGGTGGCGAGTGCAACAATTGAGCCTCTGCGCCCGGGCATATGCTGGTGTCCATTTGGGTCGGCCGGCCATTGGGCAACTTGCCCATTCTTCCGGACAACGTCGCGCTCTCTTTTGTTTACAAATAATTAAGCGGCCATTGCGCCACTGCCCTCAGCTCGGCCATCATGTGTGGGCGTGGCAAATTGCTGTAAATTGTTGGCCATTTATGAAGTTTGACTTCCAGTCCTATCTCTCGCCGTCTACACTGACAAAATGATGGCCATCTAATCGGATTAACGTTGAGTATCATGCGCCAGACCAATGAGATTGAAATTGTGTGGCATTCAACGAATCTAAGCTTATTATGTTGAAACGCTTTCTAATTAATAGACGATTTTGTGATTTATTTAACAGATTTCTAAAAATACATTTTCTTGATAAGATGCTTTTTGAGAAAATGTAGCAATTACTAGTGAGGGGGACATTGGTAGTTAGTGTTGCTAAAAGCCGTCGCTTTATTTAATGTTGCTATAATTCGCCACTCTTTTTGCATAATTCTTATCTTCGTAGAGTTCAAAAATAGCTCTCACTCGAGACAAATTTGCGTTCATTTACTTAGTTTACGCAGATCCGATTGTTGGAGCGGAGTTTGTTTACTTATTTTAAAGTCAGATTTGTTGCGTCAGATACACAGTCCTGATTTATAGGACGATTTTGGTCACAAAACATCACTTAAGTTTGCTTTTCTATTTGTTTTGTGGTCATTTTTTTACGCATTTTGGTATTCTGATTACATGTCTTCATGTTCATGATCCAATTCTTATATCCATCGAATTAAAACTCTCACTTAAAAAGACAGTTGTTTATATTTGTTTTGTTAGTTACCGCAGATCGTACGATTTTTAAAGTGAAGTTTATTTCTGTAGCTTTGACTGGCAAATAAAATGAAACGCTATCTCGTTAAAACGTCAGATATTTTGCATCAGATACGTACTGCTGATTTAAAACAGGTTTCTTTTGTGCTGAAATATTGGTTAAGTTTGCTTTTCTATTTGTTTTTGCGGTCTTTTATAAGGCACTTTGCTATTCTGATTACATGTCCTTATGTTCATGATCCAATTCTTATATCCATCAAATAAGAACTTTCACTTAACAAGACATTTTGTATATTTTATTGGTTAGTTACCGCAGATCGTCCTGTTTTTAGAATGGCTTTGGCTGGTAAGTTGAATCACAAGTTCTCTCGTTACAACGTCAGATATTTTGCATCAGATACAGATTGTTTAAGTTGGCTTCCGGTAACTTGCTGTTCGATTACATGCCTTTATTACTTGTGTGTAATCAATCAGCTGTTTTAAAAAAGATTGTGAGCCTCTTTATGAGACTGTATTGTTCAGAAAGCAATATTTTCCAATCAATTGTTTATAGTACAAACGTTACACGATTTTGATTACAAATTATCAGCCCGTCAGCTCTAGTCGTTCAGCAATACATAGACCGGCTATACTATATATGTAAAAATTTCAGTTCGATTCTACTATTGTCAGCTAATTACGAACCTATTTTGGAATTGTAAAGTTTCCAAAGAACGACTTTTGTAAAACCATCGTTATTCAGACACCAAAATGGTTTCATTACTAATTGAATACAAATAGAGAACTAACACACATATTTTCTCACTGTACTCGCACAGTCATTAGGCGTCTGTGTCTGAGCCTGAGCCTCAGTCTGAATTAGAGTCTGGGCGTGTGGCCAAATGCGTTGAGTGTCATCGCAATGGGGCCAAATTTAAACTGAGCGAGCATGCGGCTCACCTACACACACACACACACACATAAATAAATATACACGTACCTAAAAAAGGGAAAAAATGGGCAAAGTTTTATTTTTTGTTTCCGTTTCCTTCTCGTAGCAGCACAATAAAGAAAAAATGTCGCATACACTCAGACACACACACACACACGTCAGTTGACAGGAGGGAGTTAGAAACGGTGAGTCGGATGGGGGAGAAGGTGCTGCCTTATCAGTTGGCAGTTGGCACGCAAATCGAACGCATGTCGCACGGCACATTTAATAGAGAATACAGAATACGGAAGATGGCGCATCAGACTCACCTGAACGTATCCAGTATCATGGTGAAGAGCACAAACTTGCCAAGCAGTGGCACCACCAGCGATGTGGGCGGAATGATTTCCGCCAGCAGCAGGAAGAACACAGTCAGCGACAGCAGAATGGATATGCTTAATGAGACCTGCGAAAAGATGGCGCCACGGTTGCACAAAATGCAGACACAGACGCAGACGAAAAAGGAAGAAATAGAAACAGAAACAGAAACAACATCAGATTCTGATTCAGACACAGTTACAGTTACAGCTACAGATATAGACACAGATACGGGAAACTCGAACGTCTGTTCGAGTCAAGTTCATTTGCAACGTTTTGCTAGTTGTGGGTGTGTTGGTGTATTGGCGTGTGGGTGTGTGGGTGGAGGATACAGGAAATGAAGTAGATCGGTTGGCAGTCGAGCGATAAAGTTAACGCGAGATGAAAATAATGAAAGGTACACAACTAAACAGCGAAAAAATAGATGCTTTCGGTATGCTAAGGATGTTGGATTGTTGTTGTTGTTGTTCTTGTTGTTGTTGTTGGTGATGTTGCTGTTGCGAGGATGCTGTTATAATGTGATGAATTTGATTAAATGAAGTGTAACATTCTTTCAATTTAGACAGGCTAGTATGTACGTTCTTGAACAAAAAAAGGACAAAAAAGAAAATCTCAAAATATATGTACAATTTAAATAAAATTCTGCAAAATATACAAGCTCTGAACATTGGATTGTGGTTTTATTCGTAGAGAAAATAATAGTGTTATTTAAATTAGATTTCTTCAAGCAGCTTTTCACAGATGCTTCAAAAGAGCAAGCCTTCAAAAATTAAATACAAATATAGTCAAACAATTTACAAAAACACAATCAACTTTAAGGCTGAACAAATAATAGTCGTATGTAAATTAGATGTCTTTAGTAAGTAGCTCTTCACAGATTCTCCAAAAGAAAAAAGTTAGCATAAAGCTTTCTACAAATAAATACGAATGCAGTTTAGAAATACGCGTACACAATCTTCTTGAAAGCTAATTTAAATTTTTATTTAGGATGGCTTTGCTTTTGCAAATAAATATTTTGTGTCACCTTCGAATTGTTGTCGGGAGTAATCAAGAAAAAAAAAACTCATTACAGAGTTTCTTTAATTAACTTTTTTGTTAACTTTATCTCCTATCCTACCCCAGATAACCCCAAAAAAACATTCCTCTTTCTCAACAAAGCCAATGTCTATAATATTGTACCATTCTTTTCAAATACTTCCTGTAATTTCATTTATCTTAGTAAACCATGTTTAAATTTATACGTTGAACAAATTTTATTCGCAGCGATTTACTAATTTTAGTCAGACTTGGTTTTGCAAGCCATAATCTAACATATAAAATTTCTAATATTCATATGTCGAAAGAACTATTAGATTTTTGAAGCAAAATAATGCGTTAAAGCCATTTTAGTAATTTTTAAAAGAAATAGAATTTTAAAAAGCGGCGAAAAGAAATCGGGCTCATTTCTTGCGAAGCTTATATGAAAGCAACGATTAAGGACAGAATATCGACTAAACAAGTGGCAGTAATCGGATGCCTTTTTTATTTTCGGATCTGTTTTTATTTTAATATTTATTTATTTCTCACAAAACTTGTGGCTGCACTTGCATGTCTTATTTCTTTTCGAAACCTGATCTACTTCAAAACATTTGAAGCATGATTTCTCACAAAGCTTATACGATGGAAAGCAATAAAGGACGCTTCAGGACTTGAATATCGACTCGATAGTCGACGAGTGGTAGAAATTGGATGCTTCATTTCTTGAACATGTACTTGTATTTTAATCACTTGTTCTAAGTTTCTTTTTGTGTATAGTACTTTTGAATTCTTTGGATTTAAATGAAATTTAATATATATTAATAATTATATACATTTGTTACGCAATAAATTTGTTCGCCAAACCAATAAAAAACTGTTGTTAAAATAGCTTAAGAGTAGCTCAAGAACTCTTTTCCCCTCACGGCAACTTAAAGTGTTCTGCGCGCTATATATTTTATCTAAACAAATCATTAGTTTGCTAAGACTACAAATGTGAATATGCAGGCGCATAAATAATGCCAAAGGATCTCGGTCACTGCATGCCATATCGCACACATGTAAAGAAGGAAGGAAGGAAAAAAAAAAACTGGCACTGGGCATATATAATACGAATATTACGAGAGTATAAATTTAAAAGCTGGTGCGCGCCGCCAAGTTCATAAAAACATCAGAGACTGTGTGCGATGGGCGCGCAATAAACCAAACTCGATATGATTTGTGGCTGAAGCGGACAGCCACACACATCCTTGCAGTCTCACATTCTCGTGCACACACACACACACACACACACAAACACACACATACATCCGCCACTTCTATATAATAACAGATCGTATATGTTGTTGCCAAGCTGTAAGTGCTAAGCGGCAGGTGGGCGACTTTTATGTTTTTGTTTCTGTTTCTGCTTCTAAGCATGTGTGTGTCTGGGTGTGTGTGTATGTGGCTGTGTGTGTGTGTGTGTAGGGCAGGTGTGCCTGTATGTGAATGCACGCCAAATCCGCTTGTAATGAAGTGTGTGCAAAAAGTAATTAAATGTCGAAAATGAGACGCGCGATTTGAGTTGTTGAGCTTTGTTGGCGATTAATGTTCAGCCAAAGGCGGCAGCACATAATTGACTTAGACAAATGGCTTGTATCTCGCTCTCTCTCTCTATACCTGTATATACTACATGTAGATATGTATGTGTGGGTGGGGGTTTAGGTGTTTGTATGTATTGCATAAATTTGATGCCTAATGACTTTATGATAATTAGCTAGAGTTTTGCAAATGTAAACCGATTAGTGTGGGCTAATTAAGGTAACAAAGCTCGCTGACACATTGACATTCTAAAGTCAGGGAGCCACAATCACAATTTGTACGCTTATGGCATAGGACGAGGCCTGAACAGCATATATAGTTCTCACACACATCGACCATGGTATACTCCTAGGCTTCGTTTGATTCTAGAAAGGGAGGAAAGTTGTTTCTGTACCAATCCTTCCTACGACAGCTATGTGACAAAGTGTACAGATTCTGTAGAATCTATAGATAGGTAAGAAATTGTGCATGAAAAATAAGCCTTTTTTTTTTTAACATAAGCATAAGATTAAGCACCTTAACAATACAAGTTGGGAAACTAGCCCAAGTGGGGGCTTATTGTTATCTAACCGCCTTGGCAAACCCTAGTCGTTTTAACCTTCGTAATGTTCTGGCAGAAAGTAGTATATTACGGCGCTTCACTAACCTATCGCTATATCAACTTGTGTGCCTTTCAATCTGATCTTACACGGTGAACAAATTTAGGTTTAACTGAAGGGTAGTGCCGCGCACGTATTGCAGTACCTATACTCGCTTATAACTCTGTTAACCATAAAGGCCATATCGGTGCTATACGGTGGGTGTAGACAGAGTTTTTTTTTTTTTTTTTTTGCATAGTGCTCCTTATATTAGCCATTAGCCAGAAAAAAGCAGCTGAAATGCGTTACTCTAAGGTGTGTGTTATGTTACGTTATTGTTCTGCCCAATATTTATTGAACAGCCCTCGATGTGCGTGTGCGGGTGCAGCGCATTGTTTAGGTAATGGTGTGTTGTGTGATTAATGTTAAATGCATCGACGCGCCTGCATGTGACATCAAAGGCGATTTAAAGTACTGTCCGCTGGAAAGTAGGCTACACTATTTTCACGCGGACTAACTATGAGAGGTAAAACATAATTTATCAGTAAGAAACCAAATATATTAGTTCGTGTTTTATACCCATTTATAAATAGAAACTTTCGTCTTAGCATAGAAAACAAAATGTACCTTTTCAGATCAAACCTCAGCTTGGGTTGATGTGTTGAATTAGTACAGAAAGGATTGCTTGCCTAAGCATTAAATATAAATAATATATAATTTAGAAATAATAAAAAACTTGCATTCAGTTAGTTTAGTATTCATTAAGCGTTGTAATTTTTTGGGAAATAATTTTTGGTGCTTGGAGCGGTCAATTGTTTAACTTTTTATATTTCTCCATTTAGCTTAATTAAGTAGAAAAGGCTAAGCTTCTTGTACTCTTAGTATTCAGATATCCTTACCTGACCTGCAAATGCATAATGTTTTTAAGAAAAGCGAATAAATTGAATTGAAATAACAAAAATTGTTTCCACAATAAAAAGACAGTTGAATGCAAAATCAAAGAGCACGCTCCCTTTCTACAGCTCTTTTTTTCTCTCTTCCTCGTTTTTTTTTTTGATGAGTGTGTGTATGTTCGTGTTTTTTACAGCTGTTTAGTGTCGATCACTGCAAATGACTGGCAATTGTTTGGCAATAAGTGTGTATTCTGGGCCATGCGTGCACTCGTATGGACACTGTTAAAAGCCAGGAACGTGCAAGTCTCTCGTAGACCATTCTTGTTGCCTGCTTTTAGGCGCAAGTATTTGAGTGCACAGATGCGTAGATGCGTGTGTAATAAAAGCAAGAACAACAATGCAACTGAATGTAAAATGTAATGCACGCATTCGCATGTGTGGTCACGCGTTTTTCTAGCGTTTTTTGTCGCCCATCGAACGCGTTCGTGTTGCTGCAGCCATCAGCATTCAATTGTACGCTGTCAATATTTATTGTACAAATTAGGCATCACATAAAATATACTATATATGTATATATGATGTATGGGCAGTATGTGCAGACACAAACCGCTAGCGCAAATTATTTGCGCATTTTATTTATTTTGAAAATTGTCCATAATTTATTCATAATTCCGACGGCGTTGTGTAAATATTTATGCATTTATGCCGCCTTTATTTCTTTTCATTCATTTCCCCCCTCACCGTACGCCCGTACGCCGGCCATCGGCTTCTACAGTCCCCTACCCCACTACCTACCTACCCGGTCCCAAATGAACCGCAGAGCGCAAGGCATAAAAATTGAAAATAAAAACTGTGCATAATTGGAAAAACGCAAAGCGAAACTGCAACCATTTTCACAATGTGCGGTGTCTGCTGCTGTGCTGCATTCGTGTGTGTGTGTGTGTGTGTGTGTGCGTGTGTATGCGTGTGTGTGTGCATTAAATTAAGCACAACATGCATGTAATTTTATTTACTCAAACTTGCCATCCACAACAAAAAACGATGGGATACAGAGGGGCATGGCGCTGGAAAAAAGTCCAAAATGCATTTTCATTTTCATTGGTGTGTGAAATTATTATGCATATATTTCACTTGTATGCACATCATTTTTATTCTTCATACTCGTACACAGTTTTGCCTTTGCTTTTTAATTAAAAGCACATTGGGTCGCGCTGGCTGGCACATAAATTATGGCAATTGATTTCGAAAGCGAAACAGGAAGCATGTCAGTCCAATTCAACAGAAATCGAACCATTTATGCTCTAACTTTTGAATGCAATAGAGATCAGAGAAACTTATTTGCCTATAAAGTGTTTCCCCCGACACCAAGTAAGTGCGCTAAAGTGCACTTTTTTTGAGTGTAGAGCACAGAACAAAGCAATAATAAAAGCATTATGCTATTCCATGCTTTGCCTAGACTTTCGCGATTTAAGAACTAGCTTTTTTTTTGACTACACTTAAAAGCTAACTCTGGTTAAGGGTTTCGGAGCCTTTATTATAACTCTGCAATCGAAAGGACAGACTTTAGGCCACAATTCATTGTCTGCATTTGTCTGCAAAATTCTCAGAAATACTACCTCGAGAGAGGGAAAACTTTTTCATGAAATGCTGTTATAACTTTTTTTGTTCAGGGCAAGCATTTCGAAAAACGTTTTCTAAATGTTTTACTTCATATTTAATTTAAAAATATTCTTAATATAGCATTGTATATATACATAGATTTAAGTGTGTCCTATAAAGGTATATTATGAACAACTCTTGTATTCTTCATAAGCTGCCATATTGGTAGCAGAATATTGCTTTAATAAATTATAAATAAATTTTCGTTTATTTAGCCAACCAGCAACAAGCTGTAGAAAATTGCAGATGACAGATAGTTCAAGAAATAAATTCTTTTCGCAATATAGACACTAATAGAATTTTCGTGTTCTGGCTGCCCCACTAATTAAGTAAATAAAGCTTGACATTATTTTTAAGGCGACGACACAAAACCTCAACAAACAGGAAGGCCACAAATTCGAAAAGCTATCATGCCATAAATAAATAAATAAATTCGCAATTACGTAGAACTAATTTCCAATGTTTAAATAAAAAGCTAGTATTTGCCAAACTATGTACTGGTTTTAATTAACCATTTTTTTTGCCGAGTTTGTGTGTACGAAGGTCCTTTAAAATTCCTGCGAAAAACAAATGAAGCCATGAAATAGAAAACCCTCATGTTCAACGTCAAGCATTGTGCAGGAAATGTAATGGTTTGGTTGACAACGAAATAGAGAAGCATGTGTAAAATAATATTTTGGAAGCCAATTTTTGTGCAAGTGCCACAAAGAAATGTTTGTTCCAACAGACAATGGCCGGAAATATTCGAAACACAATACAACTCAAAACATTTCTGATAAATGAATGGCAGCTTAAAACTCCAACTCAGCACACTATAGACCTAGTGGAGAAAAAGGTGAGGAAGCACTGAATTAGCAATCCAAGGAATCCTTGAAATCTGCATTTGGTAGTAAGTGGGCGAAAATAGATCCACAAGAGGGCAATACCAATAATTAAATGATCTTTTGTTTTCCTCCGAATTATTTTGTGAGCATCCAAAAATGTCTTTTCTCCCCTTGCCAATTATGTTATAGTAGACATGTCGATTATTCATTTTAATTTCAATTACAAGTTAGGGGGCGTACGAATAACTGAATAGTTCGTTTTCCAATTCAGTTGTGTTGCAAGACGCAGCGAAGGCTTCATTGCAGTTGGAGGTTACTATTGTTGTTAAATTATATATTGCTTAATTATATTATCATACATAATATATAATAATAATAATAAATATAAATAAATTTAATTATTTAAGAAACGGTTAAAAGTGTTATATTATACCCTTTATTTTAACTGTAGTTGTTCTGTTTAATGAGAGAAATATGAGAGACAAAATCGAAATACTCGTGTGTGTATAAGCATTGGTGGATCATGGATATAATATACGAGTCTTAGGAAACCAAACCTAATGAAAATCGCATTCTAAGGGCGGATAAAGTTACACTTTTTGTTTTCGTTGGCACCTCGGTGCGACGCTTGAACCTTTTGCGGTTTTGACATTTCTTTAGTTTTTAAATGCAAAGTGAGAAACTATGAAATTATTACTGACAGGGTCTGTTTTTTTTTTAAATCTTTTTCTCCATTCGTTGGCACAAATCAAATCTCTGTATTCTTAAATATTGTGGGAGAAAAGAAAGTGGAACTGTACTTGCATGGCTTTCCACAGTGTTCGCATTTTAAATGCATGTGCAGAGTTGAATTTATAATTGTCGATGTTTTATTTAAAACAAAGTTGTTTTTAGCAGATTTTAAATTAAAATAAATTAACTGAATTCATTTGGCTCTGCAATAAATTTAACTGACGTGCACATTGTGTGTTTTATTAATATTGTTTTTTTTTTTTTTTTGCAGCGCCTATATTTATATATTCATTATTTGTGCATCTCATTTAAATGTCGCAAAAATTGCATTCTTCAGTTTCTCGACTCGTTCGTTCTGTCATTCTGATTTAAATTGTATATGGATACCCCTGCTTTTGCGTTTAATATTTAACATTAAGTTAAGAAAGAGAATCGTTTTAATAATAATTTGGATACAAATGCATTTGTTTGCTCAAAAAAGTCATCAGAATTTAAAAAAAAATAAAGTTTGGAATGAAAAATGTAGCGAAAAATGTGAAAAGCAATGCCTGTTATTAGCATTTGTATGTGAATGGGAAATGGGGAATTACCTTTTCGCCACTGTCCGAGGGCAAGTAGAACACCAAAATTGTGAGGAAGCTGATGCCCATGCAGGGTATGATTAGGTTGACTGTGTAGAAGAGAGTCTTCCGGCGCATTGTGATGTTGAATGTGATGTCCAGATATGGTTCATCGCAGCATGTGTAGAACTTTTCGTTGCTGTTGGGCGGGACAAGAGACAAATATGGATAACAAATTAGTGAGAGATACTAGATGGATATAGAATATATGCAAATATTTAATCATTTATCACACAAACATTCAGACAAATACACACACACTGATAAATATGTGTCAGTTGCCAATCACATAAATCATCACCATCGTGCAACATGATAAATAAATTCATAAAATTTATCGTACATATTTGCCAACAAGCTTGAAGCTCAGCTGTGGCTGTCAAACTGTTTGCTCAGTGCCTCTTGAACCGTTGGCCATCGTGAAATTTTAATGCAAATTCCTGGCTAATGAACTTGACAGTCCATGAAGTTGCCGTCGCTTTGAGTCGTCGTCATTCTTACAGCCTAATGGAAAAGTTAATAATAATTTGTGGTTCTTTTTTTTCAAAAATATATATATATATATGTATATATTTTGTTGTGTGTGGTATTTTTGCAGCTATCTGTTGTTGTTGTTGCTGTGCTGTCCCAGAGTCCTTGCTGGTTGCCTTTGCCATTTTCCTTGGCCGCAAGAAGAAAAATGTATAAATCGAATCGAACTTTTTGACCGCACTTCAAACTGGAGCGCACGGCAGAGCTGCAGAAAAATATTGCCCTCGGCCAAATGTTTTGGACGCGTGTGCAGCAAAGGGGTACCAGAAGTTTTGGGGAATGGTATAAGGGGGGCAGGGAGCAGGAAGGATAGCCTGATATGTTGGCTTTCTCTTTCCTTCTCTCTCTCCCTCTGGGTATATCTGCCATCAATAATTCCAAGACCTTGCGGCTTCATTTTGAATAAGAAAATATTGTAAATAAATAATAAACAACTGTGTTTGTTCGTACACTGCGGTGCGGTGTGCTGCCAAAGGGATGGGAGGAGGAGGGGGCGGGGGAGACATGCTGGTGGCGACGGCGGAATTGGTGGCCGCCAGGCAACTAACTGTTTGTGGCAGTTGACTTTCTAGCACACACACACACACACACACATACACTCACATACAAACAAACAAATAGAAATGAAGCATGTGGCAATAGGCAGTGAAACATGCAGAAGGAAAAAAATTGAAATAAGAAGCAGGCCAAGAAACAACAACAACAACAAAAAGTAACCTAACGATAAGTGCCAAGCATATCAAAACAGCCTGTAACGCGGGTGGTGGGGAAGAGGAAGGCAGAGGCCAATAGGGTCCGGACTAGACTGGACTGGACTGGAGCGGCCGGACCGGACCGGACCGAAATGAGCCGCCATCTTGTGGGTAGTTTTGATGGCTGCTGTGGCAGCCTTTTCACTCAGGCCGCAGCAATAAAATATAATTTGCAGGCAATTGGATTTGCCAGTTAAAATGAAAAGATTGAGAAAAATGCAAAGGGTAGGAGAAAAAATAAAAGATATAGTTACGAAAGAGTGGAGACACCTCAACGAAGAAAAGGATGGAGAGAACGCAAGCATTATAGAAAGCAAAAATAGTTCCCAGAGAGTTCAGCCAACTCAAAAGAGGAGATACATACTATATATACGTAAAATGGATAATGGTCGAGAGGAATGTAAGAAAAAAAAAATACAAGTAAGGTTGATAGAAATCTAAATGTTTGGAGAAGACTGAGAGTAAACAATGACTGAAAATAACTTAACAGAATTGTGTACGAGAGTTAAAGAATAGAAAGGTATATTCATGAGTCAAGAAGACAAGAGGATGAGAGAAACGGAAAAAGTTGTACAAAGAGCTCTGCAAAAATTTACCAAAGAGTGGAAACAACTCAAAAGCAGAGAACAGAAAAGGGAAGTGCATGAAGCAGAAAGAAAAAATTAGAGAAAAATGCAAAGGTTACAAGAAAGAGCGAAAGAAACAGTTGTCAAAGAACGGAGACAGCACAGCAAAGAAACGTTACAGAGAAATTGAGAAATGTATACGTTAAAAATATGAAGACTACTAGGGGAAGAGAAATGGGGGAAGCAATGAATACTTATATATACCAGTACATAAAATAATGTGTGGATGAACATAAAATATACAAAAAAAGAACAGGAGAATATTTGGATAGATCTTGAGAGTGCCATTATGGTACACAAAAGTACACAACAAAGATAGAGAGAGAAAGTGAAGAGATAGAGAGAGAGAGAGAGAGAGGGTGACCAGAGAACTTGCCAGATAAAGTGCAATTAAGATCTCTTTAGATTAGAGATACGAGAAACAAAACGGATTTCAATCGATATAGAAATTGAATTTGAATTGCCTGCATAAGCAAAAACTAACTAAAAACACTGAAAAATCCACGAAGAGAGCGGGTGTGAGAGATTGACAAATATTTTCGCTTATTTCACATAACAAACACAGACGAAAAGTTGTGCTTTTTTCGCTTCTGTAAGAAAAAAGCTAGAAAAATGTCCCAGGGGGAAAGGCGACAAAGCGAGAGAGATCGAGGAAGACTAAGGGAGAGAGTAAGACATCTTTATTCCGGCACATAAACAACTAGCAACAAATCATTGAACTTCACAATGGCTTTAAGTGTGCTACAAAAACTTCCATAACAGTTTGGCAAATTTTTGCTTTGGCATCATTGTTGGATTGCCAATACATGTGTATGTGTGTGATTGTGTGTGTGTGTGTGTGTGTGTAAAGGTCAGTGTAATAAGCTCAATGACGGGCCGGTTAGTTTGTTCCCGCTATTGGTCCTGATACCAACGGTCGCATCATCAACGTGAATGAGGGTAAATACTAGCAGAGAAAAACATACAATAAATCATAAAATAGGCAGAGGCAACACGCGCAGACATGCACACTCACACACACACACACACATTCATGCGATTGCTGGCGTGTGTTTAGGCACGGGACACACCGACGCCAATGCCGCACAGTGGGCCTGGTTCTGGTTGAAAGGAGAAATTTCATTAAATTCCAAGCGATAAGAGCAGTTCAGCCGAACTTTTTCATTAACACTTTTTGAAATTTGTATAATTAAAAAAATGATTAAAAATGGATATATTAAAAAAATTAAATAGTAAATTAACCAGCGATTGGAATGTTTTCTTAGTTTTCTTTTAAAGTTCTGAGAGCCAATGTTTTTTAAATTATTCATTACTTCTGCAGAACAGGAAGGTTGCTACAAGCTGTTCGGATTTCGCAAACAGTGAGAGTGTGTAGTTAGGCATTAAATTAGTTGAAGGATTTGAGTCATACTATTTAGCCATTAATTATATTTAATTAATTATTTTTTATTATTTAATTATATTATATTATATTTAATTAAAATTTTTTCTTTTTTTATCTAATCATAATTCTTTGCATCTTCTAATGCTATCTTTTTTTTATCTCCATTTCGTTATTGTTAGATCTAATAACGTATCTGACTACTCTCTGCTGTGAATCGGGGCACAGCTGGCAGTTCGGCAAATAAAAACCGAGTAGGATTCGTTATTAGATATTTTTGTTATTTTTATAGGATTTTTTATTTCTTAAGTTTTATTAAGCTTAAGTTCTCTACTATATTATATAGATTTTATTCTTTTTCGTAATAAAATAAAGTAAATAAAAATAATTACTTCTTTGTTTTTCTTTTTCTCTCTCCTGTCACCGTAAATAATTGTGCCAAACAAAAGAAGAAATATAAACTAATGCTTGTTTTTTATTTATATTTCTTTATATTATAAGTGTTCGAGAGTCTTGATATTATACTCTCTATAAGAGGAATGCAAAATTCAGCAGTCTTCGATAGTTGGCGATGAAAGAACACATAAGCAAGTTACGCATGCTTTAAAGCGAAGGCATATTTGTCTACAAGTTATACAGTTACAATCATAATCTGATCCACAGTGCGTTGCTTATGATGCTGGCAGCAAACTATAGTTGATTTGACTCGAACGCGCCGGCAACAATTCATCAATGCTTTGTCTGGCGTACAACGCGGCGTATGCGTAATAAAAAGACCAAATCAAATGCCAGGCAAATGCTCAAACACAAAGCGAGGCAAAGCGGGAAGAAAAAAAATCACTAAGATTGGAAGAACAAGCGCAAGAATAAGAAGAAAGAAAATAGAATTCAAAAGTGCGAGCCATAAAGTGTATTTCAACTTGAACGCCGTCTGTACGGTCAGCTGAGTCGGTCAGCTGAGCAACCGAAATGGCCAAACGCTGATTGGCAGCACACACACACACACACCAGCACACACACACACACTTACAGGCATTCACACACTCACTAGAGAGACCCACTCATGAACGCCCCCTGTTAGTCAAAGAACAAAACGCATAAATAAAAAATGATTGGCAACATAAAAAACGAAAGAGCCACACACATAAAGGAAAAAGCCGAGACGAGCCGAAAAACGAGATGCGCTGCTTTTCAAAGCGAAAACTGCGACGAGACGGGACGACCAGAGCCATTGGGCATGGACCGACCCATTGCCACCTAGTCAAGTCGAAAAGGGTCCAATGCTTGATTGATTCCAACAACTTTGTGCTAAGTTCGCTTTTGAGTTCTGCTTCTTTATATATACTTGTATTTTATTAAAAAAAAAATAAGAAAAAAAACCGATTTTGTCCGATTTCGTTTGCGCTTCTCTTCGATTTCGTTTGCAATTTAGCAAAAAGGCAACTGAAATCAGTGCCAACAGCAGGCTCCAGGCTCGATAGGCAATGGTATGTAGGTCGGTAGTAGGTATGTAGGTGGGTAGACGAATGGCGAGCGGCGAATATCCAAGTAAGTAATAGAATTTTAATAACTACATAAGCACGCTCCACTGCATGACTTGAAAAAGCATCTCCAGCGCCCATCGGAGTGACGGACGAAGTTTCAAGACGAGGTCACACCTCTGTGAATATACTGTGGATGAAGAAGTAAATGTGCATTGGCCATCACCACCACCATAACCACCAGAAGCAACAGAACCACCATCACCATCAGCACTTGAAAGTTTCTTAATTATGGTTTTAATCAATGAGCTGGGTCATGCTAAGCTGGGCTGAGCCGGGGCCGTGACAGCCCGCTGAAGATGCTGATGGGACGCTCGCGGGTGGGAGGGCTGTGGAGGGCGGCAGTGAAATGCGCTCTGTAATCAAGCAATCAAATAAAAGTAAAAGCAATAGCTGCCTAGGGCCAAACACTTTGTCCGGGAGGGCAATGGCAAAAGGCCATGGCGGTGTCGGCTCCTGACTTTCTCTCTCTCTCTCTGTGTGTGTGTGTGTGTGTGTGTATGTGCTTTGCGTGTTAATTCGCACAACGCGAAGCCATGCGATGCGATGTGACGCGACGCGACGCGATGCGACACGCCGCAGTCCAACAATTAAACAGCAGATAAGCCAAATTGCTATAATAACGACGACTTTCAAGTACACTGCAAGCCAAATAATTCACAACATAGAATGTGCAATAAAAATGATGAATAATTTTTAACATTTTTGAAAGAGAAATAATAAATACATACTACATACGAGTTTGGAAATTATTGCTAACAAAACTACACTTAAGCTATAAATGTTTACAAATAATTTATGAGCACAAAAATGATTTTCATTTAAATCATTCCTCATAAAAAATCCATAAAAAATGTTGTATTTAACAACAACTTTTAACTGCTTCAGTTTGATTTTTAAAATATTTTTATTAAGTAAGCCGCCACTGGTCTACAGTAGATAATAATGCTGACTGCGGTTGATTTATTTTCTGTTTCTAGACCATCTCAGTTTCGTAAGGTCGCGCGAGTGTAATTCGGTGACCAAAGCTGCTCTTCTGGATTATTATAATGTAGGTTCTAAGATATTAAACATTTCATAAATTATTGAAATTATAAAAAGTATAAGATCTAATAAAAGTAGAAGAAAAGCATAAGTTTTTCCAGATTTGTAAAAATTAAAAAACTTAAAAGCTTAAAATTGCTCGTAAGCTCTAGAGCCTATCTTCCACTTCCAGGTTGGTTTATCAAGTCTATCTATCAGTCATTATAGCCCGTTCATAAAGTCGTGGTAAAATAAACCTTATTTCGAATAAACTAAACAAAATGTTGACTGCGAATATAAATTTGGTATTAATGTGATAATATTTTGGCTAAGAAGAAGTACAATTTTAAATAATTACTTGATTTTTTTAAGTTTATCAAGAACGTGATTTTTAATATTTAAATATAAATAAATAAAGTGAAAATTATTTGGACCGATTTAATTTGCCTTTAAATTTAAAAATTAATAAGCTACAAAGAGTACTTATCAGATCGATGTATATATTAAAGCATATACTACCAAATCATGACTTTATCTCTCAAACTATTTGGGGTTAGCTAGATAGATATAAGTATAAAGGGCATAATAATTTGCATTACCACGCCCCTCATTTCGTACGCCATACATTCTTAGGTCTAACAAACAACAACAAAATATCACATTTGATTTTAAAATTAATTGAAAAAAATAAGGGAAGTTGTTGATGTGGAAAACATGTTACTTGAACTTCTGCCCTGAAAATTTGCAAACAGGAATGTGGCAAAAGGTATTAGCTGCGAGTCAGGTGAAACGCATTACGAGTGCGAGAATATTTTAGTTGAAAGAAATAAATGTAAGTCATTTACTTGAATGGAAATGTGAGGGGGAGGGCAAGAGGAGGGGTATAGGCGTGTTTGGCAAAGTGTTGCAAACTTCGTTTCAAAGCTAAATGGCTTACAGTTTTGGGCAAGTGTGTGCGTATACTCGTATGGTGACAAAGGAGAGGAACGGAACGGAGTGGAGTGGATTGGAGTGGAGTGGTAAGGAAAGCAAAGCGCAAGGCTCAAGTCATTCGCAGGAATTAAAAAAGTTGACAGCAGTAGCAGCAGGAGTTACGTGTGTGTGTGTGTGTGTGTATGTGTGTGCCGCGTTGCGTCGCAGTAAATTATGCCACAAGTGCGTGACACATTCCGCAAACAGGCAACGCGCTCGCTCGCATTTTATTGTCTGCCATCGGCTGCGCCTAAAATGCTGCAACATAATTCACAGCACGTAGCGCAATTTTCCCATGCTGCCGCACCCCCCCTCGTCACTTCTCAATCCACTTCACTCCACTTCACCACGCCCACCTACAACCAGCACCCAGTACGCAGCACCAAGCACCCAGCACCCAGCACGCAGCACACGCGTTCGCCCACATTCCGCATCGACTTGAACCCAAACGTGGATAACAGTTAGGCTCGCGTAGGATTCACTCGTAATGCGCATCGACAGTTAAATTAACTGCGCCCGGTCGGTCGACAACCTCCGTATCTCCCCACTCCGCCACTCCCCCACTCCCCCAACTCCTGCCCAGCTAGTTTGGGGCGTGGCACGCGGCAGACGCAGCACGTACGCCTTTCGTTCGTTCGTAAAAAACTCAAAGTGTGCGAAAGCTACAACAATCCGAGTTGGCAGACAATTGGCGTTGATTGACACTGATGCGCGACCACCACAACCAAAGGGAGTATGTGTGTGTGTGTGATGGAGGTGGAGGGGCTGGGGTGTTGAGGGAAGGCCATGTCGTTGACCTAAAATAGTCGCCACACCTGCCCGAACCTGCACAAATCCGCGCAAAGGTCTTAACAAAAAAAAAAACAAAAATTTCGTCAAGCGGCAGCTGAAATCAGAAATGCATAAAATAAATGCATACAGAGTTTAAAAAAAATTGAATTTCGATCCAGTTATAGGCGGAACAGGATGGCATGGTAAATGTCCTTTCGATTCAATTTTGTGAAAAAAATTCGAAATGTGGCTCAATTGAAGTCGAGTCTGAATCCCATTCATTGAGTTAACCTAAAAAGTTGATTTATTCATTCATACCATACGCTTCGGCTTATATCGATTCAATGTTTGCATTAGCGTGTGTGTCCTTTCCATATAGTGGATATATATTCATATATACTATACAGTTTCGCAATCCGCCAAAAAGGAACTGACAAATTAATTATTGTCGGTCAATTTATTTCATTAATCAGTTAAGAAAGAAAGAAAAATCGCTAAGCGTATCTCAAATGGTGAGTCGATAAACGACTTCAGACGGACTTCATTGGACTGGCTAATAAACCTTCCCCTTCCCCTTCGCCGCTTTTAATTATATTTTATATTTTTTTTATTTAAGTATTTAAAGATTAATTTGTTATTTTAATTTTCTGTTTGTCTATAAAACAAAATTTAAAAAAAAGAACATACGAGAATGTATATTTTAGTAATGTGGGAGTATATATAATATATCTGTATATAATACAGATTAACTATAAATGGAAATCAATTGTTTTTAAAAGCGCATAATCCAATAATTTCAGCAAATCCTGCAACTTGCCACTTCTTCTAAAATATTTTATAGTCCAGTATAACTAAAGCACATGCCTAAGAATTGAAAAGTGCCAGAGAAATCCTATTTATGAATTTTAGTTCCTTTCTGACTCATATTCTACTTCACCTTGAAAATCGAGTAATTTGTTAATTTGTTGTACTTGTACTTATGTTGTTGTATTTATTTTGTAACTGTGTTATGAACATAAACGGTCGTTTGTAATTTGTTAATTTGTTGATTTATTCTTGTTGTTATAGCTCCATTAATGTACACCTATTTAATATATTTATTTTGTCGATATTGAACTGGGGGGTTAATCACTTTTGGATTCCAATATAAATTCGATATACAAATATGATTATGCCTGCAAATAGTTTGAGTTCAAACAAAATTCGCTTTGGTATACGAGTAACAAATTTGTGTGTAAATTATTTGCCAGTCTGACCAAAGAATGCTAGCATTGTTTTTTCAGATATCCTCTATGGTGACTTTTGTTTTTAAAAGATTACTTTACTGGCTCTTTACTGTCGTTTCAATCGTGAAATTATGAGGTTGAAGAGAGTGTGCGGGAGCAAGACAGATAATGTTACCATTGCCGGAGCCATCGCGTACCGTCTGTTGTTATTGTTGTTGGCCTTGCTTGGCAAAAGTTGGCGCTGATTTATTGCCCACTTGCGTTGTTGGCTTGCCTCAACCTCCTCCCCGTGCCCCTCCCTTTTCCATGGGCCCCAAGGCGAAAAAGCAACACATACGCACCTTCGAAATAGTTCAAGGGAAACCCGAGTCGCGCGACATTTGACATTAGCCCGGGTACGGGTTCGGGTTCGGGAGCGGGTCTGCAAAAACTTGGCTTGCTACCCACGCGTTTGCACTTTGCACTCTCAGCAGGTGAGCAAAGTGCCGTACAGTAGTTTCTTTTATTTGCCCGTTCTTTGTGCTTTGTTCTTTGCATGCCTACTCCTCTTGCTGCCCTCCCCGCTTCACATAAACAACACTTTCACGGACGCGTGTCGCGACATGTTTGTGGCGGGCGTGCGTGCCGTGACGGCGACGGCGGCGATGGCGGCGACGCTAGCAACACAAAACAATAACAGCGAAAAGGAGAAGGGAAATAAGAAAAACAGGATTGTGATTGTGGCAGCTCCTGTTTCATGTTTTCTGCTTCTATTTTATGTTGGAGGCTGCGTTGCCTTCGTATTTCTTCTTTTATTGCATTTGGCTCGAAATTTTATTTTGTTGTTAAACTCGCTTCGGTTTCTTTTTTCTTGACTATAAAATTACTTTAACACTTAGGTGGACAAACAGTCAGACCTTCGCAAAACACGTAAGTAGGCATATAAAATTAGGTACACTTTTATGCGATAGTACCTCATAAAAATAGAGATGTATAGTATGTATACATATATGTATGTATATTGTATGTGAATATAAGGACTTTATGCTGTTGTGAAGTGTGAAAAATATCTCTATCTTAGGAATAATAACATTTCTTTATAGCATGGGATGGATCAGTGTTTACGCTAACAAATTGTATGGACTTTAATGGAATACATGTGGACTGCTTTAAGAATTAGTTTTTCAAAAATATATGATTTGTTGTTTCAAATTTATTAGACTTCTTATCCTGACTTATTTATGCATTTATGCAATTTTGAATTCAATTTAAATGGGGGAAAAAAGGCAATTATACTAAGGGGGAGAATGCTATTCAACGCTTTCCAAACACTTCCAGAAGGTAGTTTTTAACAAACATTAAGTTGAATACTAGTAATAGCTAGTGAACTAACTAATAAAGAGCTATTGGTAAATAGCGCTAGTTAGTGTGCTAGTTGGTTGATAGTTTCATTTGTTAAGTAATTGATACCTAAGAAATTATTCACATATTACTAACAAAAAAATATATCTAAGGAATTATGGAAACCATCTGAATAACAAACAGTGTGGATTAACTAAAACAATGAAAAATATGTACATATACGGCCTTAGCCTCTAGGAGGCTTCATCTATCCCGATTGGTTCTCGAGATGATGTGTAAAGAAATTATGTACATAAGACTCTTTAAATAACTGAGACTTTGGTTCTTAGTGGAGGAAAATGTTTGCAAATACTTTCAATTTTGGAACAGTCTTGGAGGTCTCGGTTGCTAAATAAAAATTTTAATGTTGCTCTTTCTGCAATTTTTGTAATTTGTAATGTAATTGTAAATTAATTGGTTTTTTACATATCGATGTTTATACTTAGTCAGATTCTTAAGATTAACTTATTAATGCTGCTAATATTTAGTTATGGCCTCCAAACAAAGCATTTTTTAAGGTAACAAAATTTTTTTGTTTACAAACATATAAAATTAATGTCAGTTTTTTATTGGGCTTGGCTTTTTTTCAACGCATTGAAAATCAAAATTGAGTGGACCTTGTTTCTTTGAGATGATTTATTTTTCAAACAGTGGAGAGGATACGACGTGCTATAAATCAGGGCTGTTTATGGGCTTAGTTTCTGTTCCCAAATCAAAAACGATAAGTTAGTGGCACCTGGTTAAAAAAGGGGGTTAGGGTTGGTTTTTGTGCACGTTTAAGCATACCGTTAAACTATTTATTGTAATTGCAGAAAAGTCTAGGAACCGTCATAAAATGTCCTTTTTGGCCACTTTGTGTCGACTAAAGTGTATCCCCAGAGTCTCCTTATCCAAAAACTATTGGGCTTTTGTTTAGTATAACGGGTATTTTGTTTTAAGCTTTAAAGTCATGTGCGTATTTTTCCACAGAGTGTGTGTGTGTGTGTGTGTGTGGGGGAGCGAGAAAGAGTTTGCTTATTAATTTGCCTTCTAAAATGTGGAGAGCTCGCACCCAGCTAGCTGATAGTCAACAAACCGTTATGTCTGTAACTTTTTTGGCACATTTCGTGAGCGAAGAAACGAAACTCTTTGAGCTTTGCTTTAACTGCCTAAACGCATTACTGGCACGCCCCCAGGCTCCCCCGCGCTCCCCCTCTAAATACCCGCCCACCGGCCACTTTTATATTTTTTGAAGAGATGCCAACGCCTTGCTCGTTCACTCGCTCTCTTTCATTGTGTAAATTACCGTTACTGATGTGCGCACACAAGCGTGCGACTGTGCGAGAGGGAGGGAGCTGGAGCTGGGGCTGGAGGAGGATGGTGAGGGAGAGGAGCGGGGCTATGCAATTAAGCAACTCTGCCGCATTCTGTTGTGTCATTATACCCTGAAACCGAAGTGTGAATGCATATTGTAAAATCGTACAAAACTTGTAACAACTACATACATACATACATATGTATGTACATATGCATAAGAAGGCATGGCAGGGTCCACAAAGGGTATATACAAGGTGCTTTCCAAAGTAAACATAACTTTTTAAAAAAAAAAACAGAACAAATGTCAGGGGAATACGGCGAGTGGTTAATGGTTAAAATGTGATTTTTGATCAAATAATCGGTCACAAGCGTCGATCGATTCTGAGCATTTTTTGGTCGTCAGTCAATTTGTGCGGAACAAACCGTGCACACACCTTTCGGTCAAAATGCGATAAATCGATGTTTTGGAGATGTTCAATTCCATTTCCATCAATTTCAATGATAATTTCGGCTGATTTTTGACGAATTCACGCACAGTTTCGATGGAATTTTCGGTGATCACGAACGTTGATCGTCATTTATGTCCTCACGACCACTTTGAAAACGTTGAAACCACTCGTGCACTTGCTACGGGATAGGCAATCATCGCCATAAACTTGTTCCATCAATTGAAACGTTTCGGTAAAAGTTTTACCAATTTTAAAACAAAATTTAATGTTGGCTCTTTGTTCGAAGCTCATTTTCGCACCGATAACACAAACATACTGACACTTAAATAACTGCAATAACTTCATTTCCAATCGATGAAATGTCATGAAATTCTCACTGGACAATCGATAAAGATAGCAGATTCTAACGCACCAGATTCGACATATAGATAGCGCCACCAGGGGGCGCTAGATTCAAATGGAAAGCACCTTGCAGTATATTCTTGATCAGCATGATAAGACGAATCGTTCAAAGCATGCTGGCTCAGCCATTTCTGAAATCCAGTTGCTCATTTAAACAGATAAACAGATCGATTTGTCTCATTAAGAATATATGTATGCATAAACTTTCTTAATCGATCGGAGACTCTTCCATCTGCTTACATACAAGTAGATTTGTCAGTGGCTTCAGTATACTTTACCAGATTTACAATGGATTGTAGAGAGTTGTTATGCGAGTAGATGTGCCATATGGCTACTGGCTATGTTTAATAGAGTACATAGGAGTCGGATGCGCACAGAGCTCTCGAAGTCGACTCGTTTGCTTTGGGCTTTGAAGAGACAGACAGACAGAGAGACTCATGCGTTTGACCAGGCGGCGCAGGTTGAGCGGCTTTTGCCTTTTGGATTGCTTGAAAAGTTTTTTAATTTAAAAAGTTGGCACGCACTCGCACATGTAGAAATTGAGAGAGAGAGCGAGGCAAGTGTAAATATTAGCGTTAGGCTAAAAGACGTAGTCGACCACGCCCATCTACGCCCACACAGACACACACATACACACACACACACACAGGCACACAGAGACACACAGAGACACACACATAGACGCGCACGAACGCATTCGGCATCCTTGACCTGTAAAAATGTACTAGAGGAAGATTTGTGCTTGTGTTTTGCCAAAAACTCGCATATGAATGACAAGTAAGAACATCAGTAACACCAACAACATAAGCAACAAAAACAACAACAACTGACATTAAAGGAGCAGCCAAAAGTTGTCAATGGCATATTGCTGTTGACTGTTTCCAACATTTTTGGCAGCATTTTGCAGCTTACGAGCAAAGGCAGACAAAGTTGAAGAGCAGGATTTTGCACTTACCGCACTGCAGGAACTTCGAGGATATCCCATTCGACAGATGTGTAGAACTCGGACAAATCCACGCCCACTTCGACCACATTGGTGCCGTTCAGTTCATCGATGTGACGCAGATCCACCTGTAAAGAGCACAGAACTTTGAGTAATTGAGGCAGACTTAGTGGTTGGGGTTGGGGTTCGGTTCGGGTTCCGGGTTCCGGGTGCGGGTACGGGTACGGATACGGGTTTGGTGAGAGGGGCATGTGATTTCTTAGAACGGGAGGAGGGGGCAGTGTTAGCACTGATTAGACAATTACTGGTCGTACGTTGACAGTGCACATAATCGGGTTGCAGTGCTATTCTTATTACTCTATTTTTTTTTTTTGTGGACTCTTGCTGTACCTTTTCAGTTTTCAGAGTTTCTTTTTTTCGTTTTTGTTTTTTTTGTGTATTCTGGAGAGGAAACTGGAATTTTCGGGCCTCAGCTGGGCGGCTTGACTGCCAACAACGTCAGCTGGCTCTCGAAAATCTCACTTGACACAGCAGCGAAGCAGAGCAGAGCAGAGCTAAAGAGGATGCGGGCAGACAGGCGGACCGGCAGACAGACGGACAGGCTGCCGCTGCGGTACAGTTCCCGCTCCACTTGCCGCACTTCAATTTCAGTTTCAGTTTGCAGCTGCCTGCCGGCCATCAACGTCACCATCGTTTTGTTTAGTTCGGCACGAGTGCAGCTGACAGCCAGCACAAGCAGAAGCAGTAGCAGCAGCAGTAGCAGCACTAGGACCAGGAGCAGTAGCAGAATCAGTCGTCCTGGCAACTCAATAGCACACCAAAGTGCATCGCACTGTGGCCAATGCGAGTCAATAATGTGAATGCATTTTTAATAGCTTTATCTAATTCAGTGCAAAATTCATTTTAAATTAGTGCAGAAAAAACGACTTATATTTAATTATAAATAAATAACATATATTTATATAGATACAAGTTGATACAGCGGCTAAAGTTTCGATGCAAAACGAGTGCATGAATTCATTTCTAAGCAAACGGATTCACTTTTCATG
This sequence comes from Scaptodrosophila lebanonensis, assembly GCF_003285725.1. NCBI lineage: Eukaryota > Metazoa > Arthropoda > Insecta > Diptera > Drosophilidae > Scaptodrosophila > Scaptodrosophila lebanonensis. Next base: position 4,324,072 of record NW_022060566.1, on the reverse strand, counting down.
CAGATTTTCAATCTAAAGCTTCGCCTTTTCCTGTCGGCTACAGCTTTCATTCAAAATGAATGCACGGATTCTTTTATAAGCAACAGGATTTACTTTTAACACATCTGCAATCTACAGCTTATCCCTGCGCCTACGCTGCTTCCCTTCGTCTGAAGCTCTAATTCAAAATGTGTGTACGCATTCGTTTTCTAGCAGGAGGGTCAATTTTGAAGGCAGATCTTCAATCCACAACTGCATACCAGAAGCCAAGATAACAGACAAAGATATCAAGGATCAAGGGAAGTTCTCTTGATCGGCGATATGTTATATTATTTTCCATAGTACACTGGCATCGTCTGCAATTGGTGTGCCACAAATTCACACACACACATACACACACACACACACACCTGATGTGGCAGGCAGGCAGGCAGGTAGTGAACGCCTTCGTATCGTTTTGTTTCGTTTCGTTTCGCTTCGCTTCGGACGTTTTGGAGTGCTTCAATTACATGTCACTTTTGCAGTTTGCTTCCACTTTTTTCGTCATATTCGGTTTTTTGCTTTGTTCACAAAAATTGGCTTAACACGCGCTGGTTGAGTTGAACCAAAGCGAGCAGCTTGATTAGCCAGTTGGGGTCGCTCTTCATCGACTCGTAAGCGCTTCATATGTTCATATGTTGATGCTTCAAAATCTGCCAGAGTGCCGCCTCTGTGTGTGTGTGTGTGTGTTTGTTTGTGTCTCATGTTGCCTGGCATTTGATGCCAAAGCTGCCTTTAGCAACATTTTGGGGCACCGCGTTCACAGCTGAACGAGCTTCAAAGGCACACAACAAGGGCGGCGTGCGAAACTAGAAAAAGCGTGAAATTTGAAAAGTGACGTTAATTCGATTTGTGCGGCTCTGGCCGTGGGCTGGGGCGGGGGCGGTGGCCAAGGGGCGTGTTGGCATTTGCCAGGCTACGGAAGTCAAGTGTGAAAATTGCGTCTATGTCCTTGGCCTTACACACACACATAAAACACACGCGCGTGCGTGCGTCGTTGTGACATAAAATTAGGAAATTAACTAAAGACGCTTTCAACATGAACGGGCAACAACAATAATAATAATCAGGCAGTCAGTGAACGACAACAGCATGTGAACACATTGGAGAGAGAGAGAGAGAGAGAGCGAGTGAGAGGAGTGAAGGGAGTGGGGGGATGTGTGTGTGCACACCTGGCTGTGGAAACTGCTGGCAGTAAATGTGTAAGTGAAACTGTTGAGGCGGAAATTGTTATTTTAAGTGGTAGCGGAAATTTCACTATAAGGAAGTTACGATTTACTGAAATATTTCCGACAGCGTGTGAGTGAGCATTCCCAGGGACATGTGCCACACACACAACAACGATTTGGAGCAGCCAAACAGACAGTCACACATTTTAGAAGCCGGGCCGTGCTGGGCTTGGCTGGGCCCTACCAGTCAGCCATCCAGCCAGCCAGCATTTCAATTGAATGAACAACAAAAAAAATGTAAAAAAAAAATAACAATAAAGTACGAACAGTGCAGTCTCAGCTGTTCGCTTAGCATCCTACTTCCCTGTCCCCCTCCCCGCACCGCCCCGCCCCGCCCCTACATAGTAAAGTTTATAAATATTTTATGAAATGGCTGGCTTGTTGATATCGCTCGCTTATTGTGGTTGATTTATGCGCACCACAAAAGATGCCAAACAATGAGGCGTTGATAGGCAAACATAACAATTACAACAACAACTACTTGTACAATAAAAGCTGATGCTGAGCCTCAATGCCGCTGGCAGTGACGACAACTACAACAACAGCAACAACAACAACTACAACTTCAACAACAATGTAAGCAACGTGTGTCCTCGTCTGGCTGCTGTGCGTGTCAAATGTTGCAGCGCCTCACTTGTTAATATTAAATGAGCTTGGCTTTTTAGCAAATTAGTGCGGTGACAAAATGTGAGCGATGGCGGTCGCCCGATGTCGACAGAAACTAAATAGATATGTATACTCATCGTATGTTACATATGTATATTTGTGATTGTGTGCGTGCAGCAGTGAAGGCCAAAACTAGTGTGGCCGCAAGTAAGTTAATGAACATGTTGGGCCACATTGACAGTCAGACAGACAGACAGACAGACAGGGAGGGAGGCAGGCAACGGCAACACTCAGGCAGCAACTTAGACTAGTGATGTAAGAAAGGACATCGATATATTAGCCATCGATGATTTAATATTTTTTAAATTTTTTAACACAATTCATCGATGCTCTTTCTTCTGTACATTCTGTAGCCGAAGAGTGCGGAAATCAAGCTCAATCGCTAAAGCTTTTTTGTTTATAAGCATATCTTGAACAATAATATGAATATCATCTAGGTTAAGAATTAATGGTTAACCTTCTCCTTAATAAATAAAAATAAAATGAAAAAATATCATCTGAAGCTTTATCAACATTTGTAAACTATTTGATTTTAGTTAAATGACTGTAGCTTGCATTACAACGGTGTTGACACGACTTTAGTACTCTATTCGTTTTGAAGTTCGTTGTATATTCAGATTGATTGTATTGTTTCTTTTTATGGTTTTCTTTTTTCGTTTACATCGACTGCATTGTTTGTCGATGAAATAAATAAATAAATATTGTCAATGCATTACAACTTGCCCATTACTTCCGATAATAGTAGTTGACATTAAATAATGGAGACCCAGTACCCAGTATATGCTGACATTCTTGAAGAAGCTAACATTCGGTGGCTGGAAGTTTTCCAATTGAAAATCTGTTTCTTTGCTTTTTTCTATTTTCAATTTCTTAGTAGGTTTTGCAACCGATGTTTCCAACCGATTTCATATTTTGCTTTCCATCCATCCATCCCTAACCCAGACTCGATTTCAGGCAGACAGGTCGACCGACGACCATCGCCTTTTGCTTGGCGTTTGACAATTAGTTGTGTAGTGCTGTTGTGCTCCTCAGTTGTTCAGGCGACCATGAAAGTTAATAGCAAACTTTGCGCCTGTGGCGATGCCACAAAAAAGCACAGAGTCGGATATAGACCGGCCATGGAAGAGTTGGGAGCAGGGGGGAGAGGGCTGTAGGTAGGGAGCAAAGAATACAGAATAATACAATTTGAGCTTTGGCTTTAATTTGGAATGCATTTGCTAGAGAGCACAACTGAATGTAAATTTGCATATAAGTTTATCAACTTCTTCTGTGCGTGGGTGGGAGGGGGGGGGGGGTGGTGTGTTGGTGGTGGTGGAGGGGTTAATAAAAAGTTGAGCGCCTGAGCGTATGCAGCATAAATTTAATTTAACTTGAAAACAAATTTACTTGCCATATAATACACGCACACAAGCATACTACACAACTATATGAAGATATACATAAATACATAAATCAGACCATCGCAACATGCATACATACATACATAATAACGAGTATATAAGACAGAGTGCTTTTTATAGTCCAGTGGCGTCGTACAATAAAGATCAGTGTGACGAGCCGAATCGACATACCCAAGTCAGTCTATCCAAGCCATTTCCCTGGATTGCACTACTATGTACGGGTATATTATAGTGGCTGCAATAGAAAGCCTCCAGTTTGTCCAAACAATTAATTGTTGAAGAAAATATCGAAAAGAAATCATATAAACAACACTGCCAATTTTCATGGATCGAACTATTTGATTTTGCAACATTATTTGTATACCCAAAATTTTTTGTTTTGTTTTTTCTTTTTAAAATTTGTTAATTAATAATGTTGTTTCGTTAATTTCACTTAATATTGTTGAAACCTTTGTATTTTTTTCATTTCGTAAATATTTGATGGTGCTGGAATTGTTACACTCAAAATAATTGTTTACTGAATAGAATAAAATAGTTGGTATTGCGTTCTTTGGGCCCTGTGCCGACACATAGGAAAACTACTTTCTGCCTTAATTGAAAAATTGAATCCACAGAGCAGCTCCTTTCTAAGATGCGAATTTGTGAAGGCCAATTCTTGTGTACTTGTATAAATAAACCAAACCCAGTCCGTATCCTATTCTTATCCTACATTAATATTTTTCTGTGAAATAATTTTGGTAATAAAGTGTTACGCCTTTATTATCAGCTATCATACATAATTTAGAAAGAAAAGAATCATCATCATGCATTAAAGAGTTACTTGAAACCAAACATCAAACTGTAGCGTAAAAGGCACCCTGTACATTTTTATACATTACACTATATATATATATATATATATATATATATATATATATATATATATATATATATATATATATATTATATATATATATATATATCTATCTATCTCTATATATATATATCATATATATATATATATATATATATATATCTATATATATATATATATATGTTTTATATACTATTTAGTACCGTATAGGAAGTAATTCATAAAATTGAGTTTCATGCGAGTGCCAGATTCGAAGCTGGAAAAAAAGTTTACTGCACTGACTTTTTCCCTTTCATATGAGTACGAGTATATCTATCTGTTTCTCGAGTTTCAATTCAAATACATCTGCAGACATAAGTCAATTAGTTTCTGCAAGTCATTCGTACATGAAGAGCTCAATTCGAATACGATACTAATGTTCAAGTATTACGTATACGCATTGTGGTACAATCAGCACATGTTTGTGTAACTTATATTCTTATTTTAGTGCACGGATTTTTGTGCAATGTTTTGGCAGAAATGAATGAGCATTTAAAGGGCCATTTCGCAAAAGTTTATTGACTTGTTTGCTGTTTACATACTATTCGTATATATGTACATACATATATACATATTTTTCCATTTGCGTCAATAGCCAGCAGACTATGCCTCGCCATTTAGAAAGCAATTGTGGCAAGAAATAATATTTACGGTTGTAAAGAAGCATACATTTTTGTATTAAAGTATTGGACAGCATTGGGAAGTAGAACCACAATCACTAGAATCATGTGGACCGAGCAGGACGAAAGGATGAGATATTTTCATGGGCACAGCCCACAATGGAGTGGGCTGAAGAATTAATCGCTTCAGTAGTTAGTTGGCGGTGCTTTCAATCAATGGACTGCAGCATACAACATACATAATACATGGAGTCAACCAGAGAGGATTGTAGCCAAAGAAATGCGCAAGAAAATCAGGTCCGTGATACTCCTTTCTTCGGGATTTAAAATTGGATTGTCGTCAATAAAACGGCAGAAGAAATCTTTAGTTTAAATAGTTGCTTTGCAACAGGTTAATTGATTGGAACTATACTTGATTAAGGTCGAAGAAAATAGTGGAAAGTAAGTCGTAAATAGGAAATGGAATACAAACTGCGAAAACTTACAATTTAATAAAGAGATGGGTCTTTAAAAGATGATGCTGCTTTAGGGTGCAAATGCTTTACCAGAAAAAGATGACGAATTTAATTGTTCATTTTTTTTTCAATAAAACTATATAGTATTATTGTAAGAACAACATCCACGTTTTTGCTTGTCAGATTTATGTTCACATTTCATTTGTCCAAACGGCGTCTAAAGTTAGGTATGGGAAACGCCCTCATTTGGGCGCCGTAATGCAACCAACGTGCATTTAGCTCGCTGATCCTTGAAATGCATTTGCAGGCGATGGCGCAGCAAGATGAGCGGGGGGTGGGAAAGAGGGGGAAGGGGGAAGGGGGAGGGGGAGAGGTGCGAATTGCAAGTCATTGGCTAACTCATTTGCCTGAAATTGCTGGGTAACGATGCTGGAGAACTAATGCCAGATAATGCCACTTCATTAGCTGGCAAGTCGGTGTTGTGGAACGGCACAAAGCAGGATTGAAGGATTGCAGGAGTGGAGGATTGCAGAATTGGAGCATTGCCGAAGGCTGTCGATGGCGATGCTTTGTTGCATGCTTTTGTGTTGTCATTTAGCATCTGCCATTTGCCATCTGCCATCTGCCATCTGCTATTTGCTATTTGCCATTGCACATTTCATGTTGCCACTGCCACAAAGTTATCTTTTGTGCGAGCAGGGGCAGGTGTGGGCGACTGGAGACTTCCTTGGCTACCAGGTGTGAAGCCTAACGTATTTGTCAACCGTAGTCCATTTGGGTGGCTGGTCTTATTGCTGTGTGCCGACATTTGGGCCATGCGATGTTTGCTGCCAAACCGCCAGAGACATTTTTATGAACTCCCTTCATTGTGTGTATGTGTGTGTGTGTATTTATGTATATATGTATTCCTGTGGAAAAGTGTGTGGACCGCACGTGTGGGCCTAAGCGCCCAGCGGCGGGTTACAGAAGACACCAGAAGACGTATGACGGCCGTAAAATGAGAGAAATTATATGCGAGGGCGACGAATTATGAGCGAATTCCGTTTTATGGCCACTAACATAAAAGAGGACTCTGTACGGCGTACGGCGTATGGCGTAGGTCGTAAGACAGCTCCGAAATGCGCAATTTGTTAATGTGGAAATAAGTCGCTTCTTCTAGCACCGAACCAACTTATTGACATAGGTTTATGGTTCTGTGGCATTAGATGGGAGTAGTTCAGGCGTTAGATGTGAGTGGGGGGTTGCGGGTTGGGGGGGGTGAAGGGAATGTACATAATTGTGTTCTAGAGCCCATTCATTCACTTACCTGAAAACCATCGTAGGTCCAGCTGCCGAACTTCATCACGCAGGTTTGCTCATCAAATGGAAAATATTCAACATCAATTTCACAGGAGCTCTTATAAATGGCCGGTGGTCTCCATTCGACGCGCCCCGTATAGTTCAAAGTGGCTTTGGTGGCCAGAGTCACCTCAAAGTTTCCATCGGCACTACATAAAAAAAAATATGAAAGGAAACATTTTTTTATGACAATTTCTAATGTTTATATCCTTTTTTCAGAGTTTTGTATTGCCAACAAATTGGTGAATTGGTGTTAACCATAAAAACCGTAGAAACTGTAGGCAATAAAATCGATATGCATATAAACAAGTTTTTAAATATTGTTTTCATTTACTCACAAAGTTGTTCTTCAAAGAGCATCAAAATGAAAAACCATGTTCTTTATTTCGGCTCTACAAACTATTGAAATAAAATAACAAAACCAAAAAATAACGTTTCCTGATGAAACGGCATTAAGCGAATCTAATATTCATGTGATTTAGTTGATTAACTTTAAACCAGCTTGACGTGCCTTCCTGCACATTTTTAGAGTTGCAATCGAAATAAAAGTGTCTGCTTTTTTACAGAACCTTGTCTGTGGAACTTCACAACAGACAGTTTACAATATTGTTAACATAACACACTAAGAATAAATTTAAAATGTAACATACTAATTTATTATACAGGGTATTAAATGTGATTTAATTTATAATTTTGTTTGTTGCCACTCCTAAGGCATTTAAGCGACATGAAAACCAGCCAAGGGCAAAACCCTCAAGCGAAATGTGAAATAAATCGGAATATTTTGCGTGCTTCCTTGAAGCGTTTTTATAGAATTGTGTTAACAATTCAAATGGCAAACACTTTTGTTTGTTTTTTTTTTATATTTGATGCGTTTCGGATTAATTTAACGCTTTTTCGGTTCCCACATTTGCTTAATTGAATTGAAAATTTGTCAAATTAGGCGAATAATAAGTACCTTGAAATTAAATAGCAACACAAAAAATTGGCCTACTCTTAGAGGTTAAGACTTTTTTTAAGTGCCTGTCTCTTAAGTCCTCTGCAATCGTTCTTTTCCCTACAACAGCTTTTAAATTTCAACAAAACCAATCATTCCTATGGCAGCTATATCGCATAATTTATCGATTTAACGCGAAATCTTTAAATTATGGTGAGGAACTATACAGAGCTTCTTAAAATCAGTTTTCGGTACGATATAGAAATAAACAGAAAGGGGTTAAGTACTAAGACTGATTTCGAAATTGTTGTAATGACTGATATATTACATTGTGTACCGATGTTGATACAACATTATAGTATCATTGGGTATTAATTCAAGCTTATAAATATCGAGCATTAGTTTAGATATGTATATTTAAAAACAAAAAGTTATCATGATTTGTTACCCCTTCGAATACAGGGTATACACATTTTGGGCATGATCCATAATTATTTAGACAGACTAGAGGGAGGGAGCTAATCGATTGTAGGGCTGTGTATGTATTATATATCTCATTAATTAAGTTTTGCTTTATAGGGGTTGTTTGACAACATTTCGAAATCGCTGTTGTTTTTGAGAAAGAAAGACATTCTAATTGCCATTGCTTGGTAATTATTAATGAGCATATAATTAGAGTTATAATTTTAAAGCTGAGGAACCGCTTTTTTTTACAAATATAACTTCGCAAATAAGATAAATCAAATGCTTAGTTTCCAATATCAAGAAAATGTAACATCATTTAAAAGCGTTACAAATATTTCGACTTTCCATTTTCTTTCCACTATATATCACAGATCCTAGGTAATTATGAAAGTGTCATTAAAAAGAGGCATTTTCGAGCTACCAAATTTTAAATATGAAATATTTAAGGTTATGGTCTGGCAGGCAAATAGTTTGCACACAAACTTTGTAGAGTTTTGAGTTCATTTATTATGTTACTTCTATTTAAAACACGTTCTTGAACGAGTTGGTGTGCAAATTATTTGCCTGTCTGACCGCAGATTAAGCTATCTAGTATATCCACTTACTTGTTGTAGAGTACAATGTCCGGCCGCCAAATGTGATCGGATGGCACATGCAACATCTCAACGCCGCCATATTCTTTGGGCTCCCATTTGAGCTTGTAGTCGTACCATGATTGTTCCACCCATAGATTTGTGGTCATTATTTGATTCTTCAGATTGACATCAATCAGTTGCGAGAGCTTGAGCTTGATCCGCACCGTGAGCGCATCGGTGACATTGACGACGGGTCTCACCAGTTTGTTGTAATTGCTCAAAAGATCGTCGTACAGACGTTTGGCATCCGGATTCGCTGTGCTGCCTAAAGCAGAAGAAGATACAGATATAGAGAGTGGATTGTGGGGATTAGTGTCTCATGTAATATAGCTGCCATAATTGTTAGTCAAGCGCATACTATTCGGCGAACGCACGTTTTATCTTTCGCCGCACAACGCTGCGTATGCACAACGACAATTAATGTGCGACATTAAATTAATGATATGCCGATAAAATGTACAATATGCTTGACCGCCTAATCTATGCTGTCGCAGCCTGAACGTATGTATGTGCCACCATGTGCCCACCCACTGCTTACACTCAGGAAAACCAGATGTCTGTCATGAATATGTTTTCTCAAAGTTATTGGCTATATTTAAATCTTAAACAAATAAATATTGTAGAAATTCATGAACTATTTTAGCTGGAAATTTCTGATATCAATATGCAATTCACACTATTCAAATGTGAACAAAATGTCTATATATTTATAAATCAACCTCCAACCACCAAATATTGAATAAAGAAAACAAAGCGCCGGCGATAACAGTGCCATTAACAGATATTGTGTATATATATCCGTATCAACAATTGTAGAATTGCAGAATACCCTCAGATTTCGGTTAGTGTAATATCACAAATTTGATCGTAATCTCATTAAGAGCGAATACAATGAGCTTATTGTTTAAAACGAGCTCACTCCAGTAGCTTAAGATTACGGTTTAATTTGGTGTTAGATGCTAATGCAACCCTCAAAATCAAGTCAATTTTTTTGTTCTCCAGAGACTTCTAAGCTGGCTGACCCAATCGGAAATGAATGTTTGGCTTTGGAAAATTTAACCTCCAACTGGGGTGAAATTGTGCACAATATTTGGAAAATTTCAATTAAAGTACACAATTGAGGAGATACTATGAAGGCTTAGATGACTTAACCTGAACAGCGTAAAATAAGAAGCGATCCTTACAGCCCATAGCGATTACTAGTCAAAACTTTGAAGTTGAATAATATTATTAGAATAGAATAAGCAGTATTTTTGCATTAATTGAATATTATTGATGGAATAGCATGAATATGAGACTTTCGAAATCTATACATATGTCTTGTATTCTCTATAAAGATTGTGTAACCTTTGCGCCTTTTCTCTCAGTGCACTTCTCACTTCCTTGCGCTGACCAATTTGCTCGACGCTGCTAATTAGCTTGGCTGTTGGCTTTTCGTTTGTCCCAATGCGCACATACTAGCATGAACAAACACATATAGAAGCGTATATATATATACATATATACATGTGCGTGCCTATAACATGCATAGCATATACTACGAATGGGTGGTTGTGTGTGTGTGTGTGTGGTAAATCTTTTAATTGATTTATTTTGTCTCCAGTCAACATTGTGTTCTGCTCATTGCCATTTCTGGTGTTATTGTCTATGTCTAATGCCCTCCCCCACCCCACTCCCTCACTAGAGTCGCTGTTTAACTATTTTAATGCGCTTTGGCTGCTACAAGCAGTTTTATTGTGCTGTCATCCCCGTCCCCGTCCCCGTCCCATCCATCCTGCCTCGTCCTGCGTCCTGTCGTTCACGTAATAATGATAAGCTGATTAGAGCGCGCGCTTAATGGCATTGGCAACATTTTACAGCAGTACTGAGCCCAGCTCTCGGCACTCTCACCCAGCTCTTGGGCAATGCCAATCAATTGCTTGGCATGGCAGCCAAGCCGCCGGAGCTTTGGATTGAGCTTTGCATGCGGCCCACGATGAAGGGAACGATGCGTCGAGATGGTAGCGGCAAGGAAGCAAGGTAGTTAGGAAGGAAGGATGGCGATGATGATGGCAGGCAGCCAGCCAGTAGCCAGCCTGGAAGGCACATTCAATATTGCTCACAATATCGCTGCTGCCGCTTCGTTGCGTCCTTTTGTCCTTTTGTCCTTGTTGCTGTTGTTATTCTTGTTGTTCTTGCTGTTGTTGTTGTAGCTGTTGCTACTGGCATTGCCATTGATGGCGCATTAACTCATTTCCTGCATCATTAACAGCTCTGCAATTTTCGCACATTTACAGCAGGTGGTCGTCCCTCTGCTCATTGCGGCCACGGAGCGGCAAAAATGATTGCAAGGAGTGAGGGGGCGAGGGGAGTGGGGGTTAGGTGGTACGAAAAACGTGGAACTGTTCAGTCAAAGGCGACTTTTAAAGTCAACTGCGACAACAACGTGTCTTTAGCCGTTGTAAGTAGAGTTTTGTTTCCCTCATGGTAGTAGTATGAAAGGAGCGTTCGATTGATGGTTGCATGTCAACACTCTAGTATTTGAGTGCAGCCCCCTCACCCGCCCGCTAGCTTCAAGGACCCCACAAGGACTATACAAAAACACTATAGAAAGTCAACTCGTGTTAAGTAGAGAATTAATTAAATCAGTACAAATCGCGGAAAAACGTGACTTACTCGTGAATGAGTGGTGTGAAGGAAACATTGAAACATTCGAGTCAAGGCTATCGGTTTAACAAACGAATTCCTTTGATGTGAAGTAATGGTAAATAATTAATTAAACAAATGCATATGTTAGTCAATCGATGTCATTGAATTAAATGTGTTAAGAGATTGTTGTGTGTATTTTATCCGTTTTGCATTGAAGGAATAATATTAAATAGATGCTGTAATTTAAGAAACTTATAAAAACTGCCAGAAAGTATTTGATGCATAGAAAATAAATGTAACGGAAAATGTATTAACAAAAGATAAAGCATGAGACTTTCATTAAGCCCGTCGGATTTTTTAAAAGCTGCCTAAGAATTCCTCATATGTTTTTTGTACAACATTTTTGGATTATTTTTTTCCTGTATTACTAAAGACACCAACATTGTAAAAAATTCTACCCAAAAGTGGGTAACATTTCAGTTCATAAGGATTTTTAAAATTTTGTTTGACTCTATTAGAAGGAGACCCACAATGCATTATAAAAAAATGCAATCCAAAAGTGGGTGAAATTTTAGTTTATAAGGATTTTTAAAATTTTGTTTCACTCAATCAGAAGGAGACATAAAATGCAGACACCACAAGTGATTAATACTTCAATTTATACGGAATTTAAAATGTTGTTTGACTATATTGGAAGGATACAGAAAAATGGCCGAAAACTCAGTTTATATGAAAATCGTTAACAATAAAATATCTTCTCATGTCTAACATATCCACCAAAATATTTAAAATGCAATCCAGTTCTATTGCTTTTTTGCTCAGAGCAGTTTTTCCCCAACACTTGATGTTAATTGTCTCTCCAACGTTCCGAGCGTTGTATTTAATTGAACGCATCGTTTGCATGCTGAACATAATCTGAAAACGTTGTTAAGTCTTCTGTTGTAGCTTTGATTCAGAGAAAAAATTACCACTGGTTGCGAGTACGAGTATCTGATAAAGCCTACACTAACTAAGTATTTATGTTGCTGGCCATTTCTCATTCGGCTATCACACGTGCTGATCTCTCTTAATTGTCACTTTACAGTTGTGCCCATCTATCTCAGAAAACTGTTGAGCGGGCATCAAGATCGGCGTTAATGTTGTATATGGGGGAGGGAGTATCCGCTTAAAGGAATGAAACAACAAGAGTTTAAGTAGCATCCATGAGAGAGACACGTTGTCCTTTGGCTACTTCTCTGGCGTTAACTCGCTCCACCCACCATCCACCGCCCAGCACCTCCCCCACATCACTTAATGCACGTGTGTGGTTGTTGTTGTTGTTGTGGTAACGAGGGCGACTGCGATGAAGGCGGCTGGAAGCGTACGCGTGGGAAACGTTAAGTTAAACGGACCTTTGCGTCGTTGCGGCCGCTTTTGTTGCCGCCGACGTGCCAGGCATATGTTTTATATGAGCCCAACTAAACAAATGTGTCGCACACCTTCCCCTGCACAGGTGTGTGTGTGTGTGTGTGCCTGTGTGTGTGTGAGTTTCGTTAATCGACTACATTCGCCACAACCGTAAACACGCACACTAACACACACACACACACACACACACACACACACACACACATGTGGCTTGACAATCGCATTAAGGTTACCAAAAGCACATTTTATGATTGCTTTGCGTGCGTTTTTGTTTCTTTTTTCTCACTTGCTTCTCTTCACACTCTACACTGCGGGCATTTTAATTTGCGGATTATATTTGTAGCGCCCACGTGATATTGCGATTATAAAGACATACTATATACTACTATACTATATATTTTTAAATAATTTTTAATAACATTTTTGAACTAAAGTATGCTCTCTTTTTAGTATTATAGTATATTTTCAGGGAATATTTGCGAAAACCCATTATATTTCAATTATTTCGTTATTATGTTTTCAATGTTATAATACATATATTTTTTTGAAATATTTGCTTAAGGAAGCGCCATACATTAAAGCTTTCTTTTGTCATTTTTGCGTTTAAAGTAAACAAATATAAAGAGGACTTTTTAAAAAGAACTTTGAAACTGCGTTAGTTAGGTACATACTTGTATTGTCTCGACATCCCGTCAAAATTAAATGATATTTGATTAGATAGCAGTCGACCTACCGCACGCATTCTATATTAAGTTTGGTTTTAAACTCTGTACAACTTTTTCCGAAGCATTTCAGTTTCAGAATCCTGCTTACTTTTTGTTATTCCTTTCAAAAATACACTTAAACGGGAAATTGATTTAAAAGTTTGTTTTTTCGCATTTGCAATCAAAAAATGTTCCGGAAAGTTTTTGTTTTATTATTTTATATATACATATATTAAGTTTTATAATTTATTTAAATGCAATTATTTGCGCTTCCTTATCAGTTTTTGTTGTTGTTATTATTCGCTTACGTAAGCGCTGTAAATTGCCTAGAGTTTGTAATCTCTTAAAATATTCTCTCTATTTGCAATATAAATTTCCAATTTAATTAAATGAAGCTTATTTTGGTTTTGAAAAGACTCCTTGAAGATTTTTGGTGAGGGTAGAAATTATTCGTCCAGGGGGGGTTGAATTTTGCGCCTTGTGGCCGTTGCCAGCAAAATGTGTTTATTGTAACGGTAAATGCCCGCACACATGTATGAAATATTGTATAAATGCACACACACACACATGTGCATGTGTGTATGTATAAATAAAAACATAAGTATATGCGCATGTTAATGTTTTTAGTCTGTTTGTCTGTTTATGAACACGTTTCGCATTTCGTTGCGTCCAGCATTCCAGTGTTGAAGCCAAATGAATCAAATCAACGGTAAATGTATGAAGCTGTAGTTGTTGCTGTTGCGGTTGGGAGTGTTAAATGATAAAGCGGCAAACGCCGGCCTAGCCTGGCAATTAAATTTCCATTTGTGCGATACTCGAATTGCAGCAAACTAAATGCAAAAGGCAATGCGCCAGGGGGCGGGGAGGGGTGGGGTGAGGGGTAGGTGGTGTGGAACAGGAGCTGTTGATGATGGTGATGAAGTGGAGGATGGTGTTGGTGTTGGTGTTGATGGTGGGGGGCAGTGGAACAGTGGGGCAGTGGTTTGCGGGTCATGGAAGGGAAAACTCGCTCTAATTAGGATTTCTCGCACTCTTTGGCACTGTTCACTGTTGCCCTGTTTTGTTCACTTTGGCTCTGCGATGCGGTTGGCTCAGCTTACCTAAATGCAATTTCGATGTATGTGCGGGCACACACACACACACACACTCACACACACACACACGCACAAATACACACACCCATGGAATGACAGGAAACATGGACATGGCACATGCGAGTGTGCGGAGGTCAACTTATAAAACAGAAATACTCGTACAGTGAAATCAGTTTATTTAGAACTCAAATACGAATACACAATTGCGTTAGTGATGTACTCGTATGACATCGAAGCTGCGATTTTTCATACAAATTTGCAAGCTTTATTAAATTGGTTCTTAAGGATGAAGTTATACTTGTATATTACAAAAAATAGAAGAAACAGTTTATTTGCACCTCATTTGATTACCCTTTTCACATTTCAATCAAAGATGCTTAAGTGTGATGGAACCTTAATCTGGCCCCCAACAAGAAGCATAGCTAAAGAGTTCAACTAATTGTTTGATGAACTAAGCCAACAAATCATTTGTAGATTGAGTTATAAATTATAAAATTCATAAATTTACTATTGAGATGTAAATTGAAACTTACTTTACTTACTTACTTATAGCGGTTTAGCAGTTGTTTAAGATTTACGTTTATAACTCTTGATTTTTATGAAAAATCCAAATGACCGATGTTTGGAGTGTCACAAAAATAAAACGATTTGCATCGAAATATCAAAGAGAAAAAAACTAGCTGAAAACAAATAACGGCAATTAATGTTGAAAGTTTTCTAAACTTCTTTATTTAGTTAGAAAATCCATCTAACTGCAGTTTAACTTTTTTGTGAATTTGTCGGCATTGTCCTGACTTTTCTTTCTCCTCTGCCACGATTAGATATACTTGTATGGTTGTGTGTTAAATAAACTGTACATACTTAAAATAATTGTGTAATTTGGAAAACATTTTTCGAACCCTGAAGGGTCCTTCAACATTATTTCTAAAACAAACAATATGGTTGACTATGCCACTTTTAATTCACTTTAGCTGCTTCATCGAAGCATGATTATGAAGGAATTTAATGTAAATCGACCTTGAGAGCTTACGTCGCTATAAAATTTTTTGAAGAATGGTCAAAAAGAGACTGTAGTTTGCCAATATTTCAGGCAAACTATGCATATTTTATTTACCTATAAATTATTTTCATATTCTAGTTTAAAAATAAAACCAATATCTTAAATGAAACTTCCTCCATCGTCGCATAAAACAACGTTTGACAATTTAATATCAAACTTAATTTGTAATAAGAAATTAATAATAAGAAAGGAATAAAAGAAATATATAAGGATTTGTGAAAATATATTGGGTTTCTACACATAAATATTTGTGAATTTGCTGCCCAACTAATAGCTTACAGTGCAAGATATAGCATCTGCTTAGAGGTATAAATTATTGTAGGTTTATGTTACTTGTACATTTAGAGTTTTATTTTTATTATTATTTTATTTAGTTTGTAATTTTCCATTTCCAACAAGTAATTTGTCGCGTTTCTCAAAATAGCTAATCAACCGCAGATTGCTCCTCATCGTTGTTGGCAAATCTTTTACCACCGAAACATCTTTAAAAAAGAAATACTCCAGAGGTGTTAAATCTGGCGAGCAGGTTTTGTGAAGACGCAATTCGAGCTTCAACTCATTGATTGATTGTCTTGATAAAACAACACTATCTTTTTTCCCCAAATACGTGAGAACGGCACGCATCTTGCACACAACTTTGTCATTTCCAAAATTTTCGAGGTACAGCACTTTCCGGACCCAATTTTTTACTGTTGTAAACGAAGGAGCAGGCTTCCACCGAATAGAATCTAGCTTAGCTTTGATATGGGTTGGACTAAGATCCTTTTAATGAGAGTATTGTTTCATATGACGATGAATACTCACCGATCACTAATGAATAAATATTAAACGCAGAGTCTTCAAACCTTACAATCAAACGTCTATCTACATCTACCATAATTTCTTTCTTCAGACAATTCAATTCGATTGCAAATATCGATACGACATGTCGGGTTCTTTTCGAATAAAGCCACTTATCGGTCATTCAATATTAAATATTAAACGCAGAGTCTTCAAACTTTACAATCAAACGTCTATCTACATCTACCATAATTTCTTTCTTCAGACAATTCAATTCGATTGCAAATATCGATACGACATGTCGGGTTCTTTTCGAATAAAGCCATTTATCGGTCATTCAAGGTCAAGGAATATTATGTGCAAAAATAGCTCTCTGTTTTCGTAATTTTATAATTGTGGTGCATTTGTAAAGCACTCTTCCATCCACCTCACTTGTAGTTCCATTATTACATAACTATAAGCGACTAAATAATTCTTTACAGAATAATTATATGTCTGCTTTAAAGTCAACAAATATGTCTGTTTTGTTCATCTAACAATACAATAAAAAGTGGGCAACTAATTGTACAAAGCTAAAGAAAGACGAGATCATAACTTAATTGGATGAAGCGCGTTGCAGGATAAGGGGAGTAAGCCAAGCTATCATAAATCGGCATCGCATTACCGTTGCAAACTAATTATGACGTTGCCAGGCAATTAATAAGCGGACCATGAGCTGCTGCTGGGAAATAAAGGCGAAACTAGTGCGGACTGTCACTTGAAAGCGTGTGCAGTAAATAATAATGCACGACAGTGGACTAAGTTATGTGGAAATATCTGGCTTCATTACGACTGCTGCAACGGCACAAAGATGTACCGGAAACTGGTAAGAAGAATTCGAGGGCGAAGAAGAATTGATGGCCACCATAAATATTGAAGAGATGTATCACCTAGATTCCCCAGCAAAATCATGGCGGCCGAATGAAATGAGCATACAAGTATAAAGAACTGCTGGATAATGGAGTTAAGGCATTGTCTGAGAAATGTTCTGGTCATCATTCGACATTAGAACAAGATAATACAAAGGAGTTTTTCCATTCAAATAATAAACCTTTTATAAGGTCTTTCTTAAGAACAACACAATTAGTAATTTATTTTTGTTTATTTCTGACAAAGAACTGTCAATTTGAAAACATGTTTTAAACACCTTTACTGCAGTGGTCCAACCGTAATACCATAGGCGATCTTTGGCGGATACTCTGCTCAAATATATTCAAAGCCGTATGACAATATAAAGCAGCTCAAAAATGTCATTTAAGATTGTTTTTATTCGCAAAGCAGCACAATGGAAACAGCATACCACATTAAAAGTGTTTGTAATTTTGGTGTTTCCAAACGTTTTATAAACTTTTAATTTTTAAACATGTTCTGCTTTTGTATCCTAATTTTTCTGTTTTCCACATGCAATTATTTGCTATGGAGTTTCGTAAAACAGATGCATTTTAAATATACGCTTTCAGTGAACTGCAGTGTCCAGTGGAGAGATTTCACTGTAATTACTTGTTGTTAGCACACACACATACACTCACACGAACACACACACACACATCAGCGTTTTATAAATCAGTGACTTTGATTAGTTGACTCTTGGCAATGGGCTTGAGTGCGCGAAGCGAGTGCGCCCGCGCTTGCACATTAATTAATACACATTACGTATACGCAGCGTGCGCCACATTGCTTTTAATTATATGTAGCAGTGAGTGAGGATGTGGGCTATTGGGGCAGCTATCCATTCAGACAGCCAGGCAACCAGGCAGCCAGGCAGCCAGAGTGGCTGGCAGCTGCACTTGGCCTCGTGCGTTGGTTGCGTTCATGCATTGTGGACAATAAAATAAGAATAAAAAAAATAAAATTTTGTCGGTGCATTCATTGCCTCAGCCGTGTTTTTTTTTTTTTTTTGCCTTTTTGCCTTTTGTTGCGCACCAACGCCGCGAGACAAATGCGAAGTGCGTCCGAAAGTGAAATGCATAAAAAAATAGGTACACAAAAAATGGGAAAACAACAACAACAACTACAGGAGTGGCGGTGGCAAAAGGAAATACACACAAGAGTGTGCTAAGCCAAGGTGAGTTCACAGTGCGAACAAAAGGCCAAGCCAACTGAACGCTTAACTCGGCTACCAACTCGACGTCAGTTAAGCGTTGCATACTTTGCGGCGTTGCACAGCTGTGGCAACATTTTTGCTGGCTTTTTGAGCGAGCGCCGCCGGCGCTCCACCGCTGCCCCATTGTTGACCTTTTTGGTTAGTTTAAAGCGGCCGCTGCATAATTGCAGGCGCGCCTGCACTTCATTTTCTTTCTCATTTTCATTCTCATTCTCATTTTCATTTTCGTGTTCGTTTTCATCGCAAATTTATGCGCAAGCAAATGAAGTAAATGCAAATGATTTTGCACGTTCTCGAAATCATAATCGCGCCCGCCAACATCGTCCTTATCAGAACTCTTATGATGATGGCCATGAAGCAGCAACAACAGCAGCAAAAGCGGCAGAGTTGCTGCAATTGGCACGCCTTTGGCATTTATGTAGTTGCCCATTTATCCATTTGCAAGGCCAGCATGCAAATGAGAATTGATTTCCAGTAGGCAACCAGGCAAGCACTTAGGCCAGAGTGGCCTGCGAATTTTGTTTGAGCTTCGTGTGCCCTCGAACCGTTCCTTAGCTTGCTGCTAATGATATTGGTTAATAGTGCTTTCGTACAAGGTTGGCCCCTTATTTGGAACTAGTTCGAGTGGGTGGAGCTTTAAATTGTACATATGTACATATTTCCGCTTCGATTTCAATTTATTTCCGATTTCGTAGCTTGTTTTAATAAATAAGCTCTGTTGTTCTTTCACTTTTATTTTATTAAATGTTTAACTTGTTCGATCGCTTTGTTCTTTATATTTAAATAGTTTTGGTGTCTTTTTTCCCTTCCTAATTCGTTTATCAAAAGTTAGTTTAAAAAGAATAGTAGGATATAGGAATGGGAAAAGTATTAAAATTGCAATCATTTGTAGATAGCGAATCAAGTGAAGTGAAATCATGTTAGTGTTATAATTATTGTTGATTCAAGCCGTTTGTTAAAGCTTTTCAATAGTATACAGAATAATATACTATGGTATATTAGATTGATAAAAAAATAATCGCTTACTTGAAAATTAATTAGACTAGACATTTAACACACAAGTTTTAAATTATTAATTCCTTTCGAAATGTGATAGAAACTTTCTTTGTTGGACACTTCAATATTGTCATAAACAAATATTGTTGCTAACCATATTATAACGATTGAATGATAGTTCGAACATAATATGCAATTCCCTCATATATATTTAGAGGCGTGTTTATTTGTGACTGACTTGATGAATGATAGATCAGCGCATATAAATAGAAGAAGGTGCTTGCAGGCAGCAATAAACAGCAGTTGAGAGGTATGCAAAGAATCAGAAATTAAAGAGATTGTTTGTTGGACGGGGGAATACTTATATATTTCTAACAAATGCTCCGCTTTTTATAGATAGTTGCAATATTAAATCAGATTGCATCGAGTGTGTTGTTTATTCTTAATATTGATCCTCAATCGAACAGCTGAAAAGTTCGCATTTCTTTAAGCGACGCTATGCCATTTGTGCTAGATTTAAGGTATTTAAGCTTAAATGCTTAAAAGTTTGCTAGAAGATTGTCGCGATGTGGCTATAAATATACATATATATGGTCGAGTAGGTAGCCAGTGGCCATCATAACTTTGTCATTTTGAACAAATTTTGAACAAATTTTGAACACAATTCCGATAGTTCTTTTGTCAAAGGAATTTCGACATGCTCGAGTGAGTTGCGTTCGAATTTTTATTTTTATTTTTTTTGTTTGTTCGTGAGATGTTGCGTGTGTTGCACATCCGGTTGCCTGTCTGTCTGTCTGTCTGTGTGTGTGTGCGTTTGTGTGCAGGTGTATTGGTGGCTGTTTACTCAACTGCAATGTCATGCAATTTTTGTGTAAACAACGCCATAAATTCAATAAGAACAATAACGGCAGCCCAAGGCGGGCAGGCAGCTCAGGAGCAACTCACAGACAAGGCCAAGCCGCATCCTTTCGCTTTCTTTTTTTTTTTTCGTTTTGTTTTCTTTGCTGCTCTTTTGGCGCCTTCTGCTTGTTGTTGTTGTTGTTGTTGCTGTTGCTGTTGTTGCTCCAATGCATGTTTACCAGTTGTAAGTTGTGTGGAGCATGTTTACAAGCGTCAGTAGCAGCAGTACAGTGCAACAACGAGAGAACCGGTGCGAAAAAAATTGCAAACAAATGCCACAGACGCGACTGTGGCGACGACTACAACTACGACGATGACGATGAGAGTGGCAAAAAGTTCAGGTACCACACTTTAAACTGCCGCATTGTCAAGTTGTCGAGCTGTCCGGTTGTCGAGTTGCCCGAGCGCCGATTGAACGGCATTGAAAAACAAACGTAACGCGGCACAGTGCGCCCGGTCTATCGCAAAAGTGCATGCAAACCAAAAGTTAAGGTGTAGATATAATGTGTATATAAGAATATCTTAAGCCAGAACTCAGGAATGTGAGAGTGCCTTTTCAGGCAATGCTGGAAACTATCCAAAAACGGGTATATTCATAATAATAATTATTTTCTGTATTTGTAGTCTCTATTTGTTATTCATTGGAGGCGGCAATGGAGTATTATAGTAAATGTATACTAAAAAAAAAAATGATATAGTAAAAATGAATATTCTCATATTGAAGTCAAATCTTTATCATTAAAATGTGTCATTCTCAATTTAATTTTAATATGAGCCCACTTCAAATAACAAATAGTTAAACTTGTTATATTTCATAGTTAGTTTATATATTTTTCCTAACTTGAATTTGAAGTTTTTTGTAGTTGATTTAAAAATACTAGAAATATATTACATTTTGATATTTTTAATAGTTAATTCAAATATTTTCAAATCTAAAATGTGACATTCATTGGCTAGAATTCCTAGTTGGTTTTACGTCCTTGACATATACACGTATGGTCGTTAAGAATGCGGGAAGTAAGTGCATTCAATCAGATGTTCTTTACTTTTAATATTAGTATTGATCTAAGCTTTTAAAAGCGGAAAATGTCACTATTTATAATAACTAAAAATATTTCTAAATTACTTGCTACTAAAAATGTGCTATAAAATAAATAAATATATATAATATTCATATAGAAAACAATCATTATTAAAAACTATTTATATATTTATATTTTATAAGTAAAAACAAATAGTTTTTAGCGGTAATGAAACCCACGTTCTCGTAACCACTGTGATTTAATATCGTAGCACATTAAATTTAATATTTTAAAATTAAACTCGAAATTAAAATGTGCACACTTTACACTTACCTACTAAAATACACTGTGGTAAAAAGTCGATGATAAAAATATAAAAAAAAACGTGAAAAAATTTATATTTACGTGTGTTTTTTTATGTTAGTATTCATTTCTAAATAGCTGGAATTAGTTCCGCTGTCGAGAGTTGTGTTTTATTGAAACAAAAAACAGTAATTTTCCTTCGAAAGCACTGTGCAATCGGTGCCCCTTAGGGTATGCAACGTTTTTTGGTGTAACTTTTTAAACGCTTCAAAATTTACAAACAATTATTTGCAGTGGCTGTGGCAGTGGCAATGGGAAAGAGGCTGAAGAGCTAGAGAAGTGGAGAGCAAAGTGGTCAGTCAAAAGTGTTGGAGGCAGTTAACAGCAAATCCCAGCAGCGTGCAACGAAACGTATAAATAATAAAGAATATGTAGCCGACAAGAATGCCACGCCACGCCACGCCACACCACACCACGTTACGCCACCATGCAAGTGGCCAAGTGGCCAGAAGCATTGTGTGGGCTGAAAGGATGGATGATGGAGAATGGAGCATGAAGGATGTGTGGGAACGAGGGGACAAGCCTAACAAAACGAATCGCATTTTTGTGAACTGTGTTAACTGAATTCTGCAGTCAGAATTTGTAGTGTTACTCTTGTTGTTGTTGTTGTTTTGCTGCCGTTCTCATGCGTTTGGAATGCGTGCGCGTTGGGGTGCGACGATGCAATGCACCGTACTGGACCTCATTGGCATTGCCTCGGGCAAGGTGCAACTGTGCTGGTGACTGCGACTGCGGTGTATAGCCATTTGGCAGGTCAGTGTCAATATTGGCGCATTGCAAAATACAAGCAAACCCAAACATGGCCATAAACAAAAGCAAACACTTTGCGGACACAGAAATATACAAAAGTATACATACGTAAGCGGCATAAACAAAACAAAATGCAGAAACGTGCCAAAAACGAACAGCTACTATGCGGGTTTCACTTGATTTTCACGCCATTAGCAATAATGTTCGTGTAAACGAATTTAGATTGTTTCAACAAATTGTTAAATTTTTCTACATAATTTAATGGCAGGCCATTCGCATTCACAGGACGATTTAATTTTGGAGAAAAAAAAAATTAGGTGTTTAATGTTTTGGGCATCTTGGTTTAATAGCTTCTGGGAATATTAGAAGTAAGAGGGTGCGGTAAATGAACTTATTTGTGAGCCCACGTATGGCAGACATATGAATGTTCTCGCGATATAAACCATTCAAAAAATATACGTATGATTTCGATGCAGATCAGATTGAGATCAGATTTTTCTTCTAAAAACTTTAAGGCGAACCATGCAGAGGAAGATTGCAATTTATTGCTACAGCATGAGTGTTGAAATGGAACTGCTCAGATCTCGGCTTTAGTTCATTGGACAGAAACCTAGTTGTGGAGTGTAGTCCACAGATCTGGACTTTAATTTGTGAGAAAAAACGTAGTTAGGTAGGGAGCTAGTCGGGGAGGGGAGACAGTTTACAAATACCAATTGAAAGTAGACCCAAAATTACACACTATCTATACATTTATTATAATAAAATTACTACCAACACATATAATTGCATGGCGTGGTTTCCCATCATTTGTAAAAAATAATGGCAAAACATATACAATTACAGGCATTTAAATCACAGCAATACAAACGCAACTTTAACAAAATCTGCTTCCTATAATTAGTAGTCACAAAAAAATACTATTAACGTTTTTTTTTTTTCTATTAAAATGACATCCGAGATTTGCGATTTTTTGAAAATATTTATTTGCTATTAATTAATGATTAGTCTACATTGTGTTTGTGACTGTGAAATAAATAACCGTAATGGGATATTTTTTCGCATTTCGTGGCAACATTAGTGGAAGTGCCTATTTAATTATGTTGACTATTTGTAAATCGACGAACGTTGCTTTTTATGTGGCAAGTAAACTGATTTAATGGTGAATAATAAATTCTAAACTAGTGCTGGCAAAGGCGTATGCCTGGCATAGTTAGTGGACCAATGAGTCGGCCATCACGTCGGCAATTATCAATTCGAATATTCCGTTTGAAATTCATATTATTATCAGATTTTAAATAAACCTTATTTAGTTAATTCAAATCTGGAATACATAACTTTTATAAATTTTCGCATTTCAGAAATGAGCTTACGTATCTAATGCATGTGCACATACAAAACGAATTCTAATAGTTCGAAAAATATTTAAAAAAAAGTGGCTTTTGTTCAGCTAGACTTTAAATTATAAACGCCTTTACAAAGGCCAAATAAACACTAGTCGTATTTAATTTTCTCTTCCTCATTTCAATTTCTGAGAACTCGATGCTCTACAATTGCTCTGAGAATGTTCGCAGTGGTAGAAAAACCGCAGCTGAACATTTCCATAAATGCTAAGGTGGTTAGGCTGCTATGTTCAGCCTATGGCATATTTATATACGAGATCCTTCTTTATTTACATTTTAAAGTCATTAAGCCTCAGAGTAGGTAGCAGACTCTCTTTATGACCCGGAACATATTGAAACGGTTGGGGATTGGGGACTCACGTGATTTTCTAAGGGCTATCTCTGTTTCAGCTAGCAGCAGCAATTTGTGAGAGGAAGACTACAGAGCTGGAATGTTGATTTTCCATTATTATTTAATATAATGTCACAGCTATTTCTGAAACTAGCCAACTCGTTTTATTTAGTAATGAAATGGGGTAATGGAAAAAATTGGAATGGTTTAAGTGAAGAACCCGATTCAGTTTTTTTAAAAAAGCTTAATAAACAAATTTTAACAAGCCATTATACGGGACATTATATATCTGCTATTCTCAAAAACAAAACTTCACTTTCCACTTACTATTTGGGTTTTAAAGCTATGCACATGTGTGGCAACATATTGAAGCTCTGCTGTCAAGTGGACAACGAGTTGGATTTAGTCAGAAAACAGGCACAATGTCGCTACAAAACCACCTTTCACACATTTCCCCAACATTGATGTACCCTTTCTTTGCTTTGCTTTGCTTTGCTTTCGTTTCGTTTCTTTCTTTTTTTATGTTGCTTTTTGGTGGACTGTTTTATGGGCACAGGTCATAAAAAGAGCGTGCGACGCAGAAAAAATATGAATATTTTTGCTGCTCTTGAATGAATCGGAGGGTGCGCATCGAAAATGCTGACCTATGCCGGTTTCCGGCTCATTGCGTAGCAGTTGGCGACAGTCACGGCCTCGACAGCCATAGCCGTAGCCACAGCCTCAGCCACAGCCACAGCCACAGCCACTGCCACTGCCAATATCAAAAACGATAGTCGGGTCGTGGGATTTTATGAGTTGTTTGACTGAGCACTCGAAAAATATTCAAATTTGTGTTGCACGATTGCATTAATTGATTGTGCCTATTCCGAGTTATTCATTTTCATGCTACAGTTAACGACTCCTGCTCATCTGAATGCGAGATAATGCGGGTTGGCATCAAAAAGAAGAAAAAAAGGAAAAAAGGCAGCAAATCTGATGTGGCGTTTATTATTTTAGAAGAACAAATTACAGCGACTACATTTGCAAGCTCAGCAATAAAAAAAAAAAAATTGTTATACTATGTACGAGTATAAGTCACTGATTAATTTTTGCTGTTAGCTGCCTATTATAATAGATAATGGAGGAGTTGCACAGAGAGAGAGAAAGGACCAACCATTGCTACCTCATGTGGCATGTTCTTGGTGCCATATTAAGTTAATGAGGGGGGCTGTGTTCGAAGACATAAAGCCAAATAAGTGACTGCTGAGCAATTCGACAAGTCAATAATTATTTTATCAAAAGAGTTAGCAACAAAATATGTTTGTACATTTTTAGCCAGCTATTGACGAATATGTAAACAAAATTCATTAAATCATTTATAAGCTTAACGCTAAATAGCACATATATTTTCCATAAATCTTTAGAAACTCGTATAGGTATAGTTTGTTTAATTTAATTTGTAAATTGGCTTTAGCTAACATTCTGCATTAAAAAGTGTACAGTTTTGTTTACTCTGCGCATAAATCCGTCGTTGCTTTTTGATCTCTTGTAGTTCGTATTTTGTAAGTTTGTGTTATACTTAGAATTGTATATCTTAGGATCTGTATCCTGATTAGAATACATCCTTATTAAGTAACAAAAGAAGTGCAGGTTTGCCCATAAAGAAGCGCGGATATAGTTTTGTTCTGCACATTTTTTCATGGCTGGCTTAATAATTAATTATTTTTTTATTTGCCTAAAACTAGTTTAATATAAATAGCAGATTTTAGACCAATGTCTTTCCCTTTGAGATATGAATATGTACAGTGTAGCTTAAATTATTATCAAATATTAAATGAGAAAATAACAAAGAAAACCCTAATTTGATGAAAACATTTTAAGGGAGACTTGACGAAAACTAGATTAATAATAATGCACTATCTTTTTTTCACTATTATTATTTTCTCTTGAGAGCTCACAAAAATGGGCAATGAAACCACATCGAGGAATTCCAAGGGTTAAACAGAGCGGGCATCAGCCCACATTTTCACTTAAATGATTATTAAATGCTGGAATACTAAATACAGATGCCATAAAGGTGTTAAATACTCAAAGAGAAACAAATTCTTTTCATTTCCAATACATTTATTTTGTCAAAACTTAATTGTTTTTCGTTTTTGTTGTATTTGAATTAATAATTTATCAGGCTCGGTGTCTCAGCAGAAGAGATTTTATTATTTAAATAATTAAAGCGTTTCAAAACGAATGCAACACACATGCTGAGTATTAATATTTCATTTAAATTGTTGCACTTTAACATAAATATAATACTCGTACATACCCATAATTGCAAGTTAACAAGTAGATAAGTGAGAAATACTTGTAATCATATTTCAAATTGTAAAGGATACAAGTTTATTTGGTGTTGACTTCAGTTGAAAGGTATTGGAAGGGTCAGAGGGGGAATAGTAAAAAGTCAAAACGGCAGGTGTGTGGGGCAGGCAAAAACAGTCGTAGCAGACTCTATGATCAGCATGACAATAGCAATCGTTTTAGACATATATAGTATAGTATAGCTGCCAAATGAATGATTGGTACAGCAACATTCATTCAAGTTGTTTGGCTAGAACGTGCAAAAGGGTGCATAGGAGTATTCAAGATTCGAGTTGGTGCGACTTTTAGGTTCTACTCTTTGCTAAATATTTATGTAAATACAATTATTCCCTAACCAAAATTATTGAGATTGAAGAGAAGAACCAATCAACAGAAATGAAATACATTTCTTTTTTAGCTGAAAAGCTAATGCTTACTTAAAAGAAGAGAATATCATTTTAATCTGTAAATGTTTTTATTGCGACTTCCCCCCGTTCAGGGCTGAGTATTATGAATAAAACTACATACTCATTCATTGTTTTCTTTTTATAGATATTGTGTTATAATAAATGTCTAGTATGTTGTTCAAACTTGGTGCTAAAGAGAAATTTGTGAGATATTGGCTGCCAATATATATTATGCGTGTAAAATCATCTGAAAGTTCTCTTTAGACAGTTGCCCAACATTTACGAGCATTTTATTCTTTTAAACTAATCCTTACCTAACTACAAGTATAATTATATTCTACAGCTGTATTGATAAGCTTATCTCATGGCTTTTTTATGCATAGCTAAGTGATAATTTGTAATATTTTATGATAAGCAGTTTTGTAAATATTTGCAAATTTTCTTCATTTGAAATTCATTAAAACCTTAACTATAGAAACTAGTTGAAATCGTTGGAATACTGTTGGTGCAAATAATTTCGTTCAGGGCTAATCAATTGTATTTTGTTGATATGCATTTAACCTGCTGTGCCTCTAAGCTTATTAAATTGCAAACTTTATACATTTATTTCTGAGTGAGTCTAATTGGTTAACTTGTGCGCTTATTATAAACGAGAAAACAATGCATTTGAAGCTTAAATGCTTTGATATTAATACTTTGCCGTTTCTATATATGAATTAATTGGTTTACATACACGTTGAAACAGATTTGATACTCTCTCTCGTTATTGTGAGCCTGAAAATGTATTTTGTTCAAATTAGAATGTTACACATGAGAAGAAGAAAATATTTGCATTGACAGTTCCTTACGAGCCACATTTCTATTATCTAACTAACTAATTTATTTGGCGTTTGAATTTTGCCAGACAGTTTATTAAGCTAAGCATGTTTATGCATAATAGATTGGCCAGTAGTGGCGAGTCTCTTCCGTTGTTTATCAAATCAACAGATTCAATTGTCCGCACTTCACTTCAAACTTCAATGTGTGTGGCGTTAATTGATTTGAATTGTTTTACAAAAGCATCTCAGGGAATCTGGTTTCTAGTGGATGTTTTACACTTCTATCGTGAATCTGACATGGATCCTATTGTTTGTGTGTTTGTGTCTGTGTGTGTGTGTCCATCATTGTAAATGTGTCTGAGCTTAAATGCTCAAACGAGTATCATTTTATACACTCACACCCACCACATACACTCCCATTCACACACACACACACACCCAGTCACATGCACAGCTGAATTGCCGCCATTTGCTGGAACACGTCCAACGGCAGTTGGCGCCATCGCGTTCGCCGCCATAGTCGCCATTTGTGTCGCTTTCCCGTTCTCCTGTAGGTGTGTCGTCTGATGAATTGAGCGTAAGCACGTGCATGATCCTCATCATCATTTTTTATAGCCATATGTCAGAAGGAAGACAAGCCAAGAGTTGTGCGCTGCCAATTTAGAAGGAGGGGCCTCCTCGCCCGTTAGCCAATGTGTCAAAATGTTGGACGTTGGGCCAAAGAAAATGCTTTAGCGTCAATATGAAAAGCCATGAAACTTTCTAATGACAGTGGCGTGCGTTGCGGGAGAGCCTTGCTTGACTGCTGGAGCCGAGTCGGGGGAGGAGGGAGGTAAGTGGGAGCCTGCCGGGGGTGATGGGATTTGCGCGAACGCTCGCTAATGTGCGCCACTGCCGGTTGCAGAGTGTAAGGCGAGATGAGAACTCAAACGGAAGTAGGAAATGTCGGAAACATTTTAACGCACACACACACCCACACACACATACACATGAAAACTGTTAAAGGGGGGCAAAACGAAAAATAGAGAGCGAGAATTGACAGGAAGGGCGCCCGAAGCAAACCATTTAATATGTAATATAAAATAGCTATTAAACACATTATAATATCAAAAAAGCACACCAACAAGCTTCGCTGATCCCATACGGAATTTAAATAAATAATAATGTATAAAAAAGCATATCTAATATTATATTATACATAGATAAATAAAATAGATAAATTATTTGTGGACAATTAATTCTCATCTTTTCCTCACAGGAGACACATAGTAGCGATTGAAGTTATAGCAATTTTTATGACACAGCGACAGAGTTTCTTTAATTAATCCCAATTCTATTCTATTATTTAATCATTAAAAACAACAGATTGGAAATTCATTAATAACGCTTTAGGTGTTTTTGCTAAAAATACCTGGATATGACCTTTTTTTCTTTACGAGCTTCGCACACTTTGAAATCCTAATCCATTTTACAGATTTTGTTAGTTGTGCGGTTTATTTCGAAAAAAATCTGTAGAAACTGTTTGTTAAAAAAAAAAATGCAGTTGATCGTTTCCTACCAGAACTAGAGAGAATTATGAAGAATGAATGAAGTTTATAACTGAACGAAATAAAATGAATTTGTGAACCGTATACCGACAGAGAAGAGACTTTCTAGCAGAGAAGCCTTTAACAAACCCCTCGGTGTCAATTCATCTTGCTTAAAAAATTTCTTTCTCATTCTCTTGGTATTTGCTATTTAGAAACTAAAGTAAGTGAAATAAGGATATAGATAAAGCGTAATAATGAATTGTGAGTTTTGTTTCAAAAATGGCAAACACTTGTATTATAATAAACCTTTGTCGACCAGTACTTATATTTTATTTATTTTACATTTAACTGACTACAATGGGGACTTGTCTCAACTAGAATAAGAAAATCGCATACCATTTATTGGCTAAAAATCTAACAACATAGAT
This sequence comes from Scaptodrosophila lebanonensis, assembly GCF_003285725.1. Taxonomy (NCBI): domain Eukaryota; kingdom Metazoa; phylum Arthropoda; class Insecta; order Diptera; family Drosophilidae; genus Scaptodrosophila; species Scaptodrosophila lebanonensis. The sequence continues at coordinate 4,294,326 of NW_022060566.1, read as the reverse complement.
AAACTTTGGAGCAGAGTATTTTTATAAAATTGTATTTAAACAATTTATTTTTTGTTGTATTAATGCAAGTGTAATTTTTCAATTATCTTTTATATAGTTTTTAGATTTTAATGGTTAAGTGAATGAAACATTATTTGCTGATCTGCTAGATTATAAAACAAACAATTTTATTGTCTTCAACTTGGAAAATATGTGGATAATCGAATTATAATTCAGATACTAAATGGTTAGTTTGTTAACTGGCCTATCAGAAAATAGACAATATTTAGATTATGTAGGATGTTGGATTGATTTAACACTTTTTGGAAATAGAAAAGTGTGTTAAAAGAGTGCAGGAAATAACAGCGAAGCAATCAGGGAGCCACAGCTAGACATGCGACTTGAATCCAGAAACGAAATACCGCTAAAGAAAACGCAGCAACTAGGAAAAAGCTAAGTAGAAGGATTTATGATCGACAGGAAAGCTTGGGGCGGTCTTCAGTCGACGGTAGTCGAGCACTCAACTTAAGGTAAGCAGAGGCGATGGGTAACAAGAGGAGCTGGTAAGGCTAGGGCGATTAGGAATCAGACTAGCACAATCGTGGTTGGAATTGTTAATAATATAGTATAGAGAAAGTCCCGAAATCAATATAACTAACGAATATAACTATGTAGTACGAATCTTAGGCCGCCCTGAGCTTTTCCAGTTTTCACTCCAGGGAACAAAATATTATTGTATGTCTCAGCTTACAAGACTAATAAAACTTTGTTAATGAGTAAGTAAGTTGCATAATTGATAGCAATTATACAGTAATATAAACCCAATTTATACCTACTTAGTTGAGCACTACTTTAAAGAATATACAAGTTAAAGCCACAGAAGCTATGGCGGGTTTTGTTTGAGAATATATATGAACCAAGTCCTTGACGTCTTCAACACCAAACTGCTTGACTTGACTCGGCACATTTTTTAGGCAATATTTTCTCATACGCCCAGCAATTTTTTGAGTGCAAAATTGTAGAATGTGAAAATGTTGTGAAATTCTTGTAAGTCGTGTTGCTCCTAAGTACTTTTTACACAAATACAAATAAAAATTTAGACACACACACATGGTTAACGCATTTCTAACGAGGCAGTGGCAGGCGTGTGTACACATATTGAACTTGTTTGTTGTTGTTGGAAAGACGCCGCACGCCGCACGCCCACTCTTAGACTCTACTGCCACTGCCACTGCCACTCTTCTACCGCTTTTGCATTCAAATTGCGCCAAGTGCGTCTGTGTGTGCGTGTGCGTCGGTGTGTGTCGGTGTGTGGATGTGTGTGTGAGAAGACTGCTATCATTGATACTCGGAAAACATGAAATACTTTTAGCATAAATGCGATGCACGCCCTTTGCCGGCGCTGCTTCTGGTGGTGCCATTTTTATGAATGGCATAACGGAAGCTGCCAAAGCAGCTTACACTTTACTAGTGGCAGCTGTCGGATGCTTGTGGTAGGGTGGTTGGGTGGTGTGGCCAGAGGCAGGGCGGGATTGGAGACAGTTGTGCGGTTGCATGATTGCGCGAATTAGCGCTCAACGCTACAACGTAATCAAGTCGTCGTCGCGTCGTTGTCAGCGCCATCGTTGTCATCGTTGGGGCTGACAAGATAAAGCACACACACACACACACATACGCACACAAAGCGGACGCAGGAAGCGGAAGTGCAGCCATTGACAAACTGACGTCTATTGCAAGTCGTTGCCAGTTACTATGTGCGTGTGTGTGTGTGTCATAAATTTAATATCGTTTCGTTTAATGTTAAAAAATGTGCGCTCTGCGTCAAAAAAGCAGTAATTTTAACAGCACATGTCGGTCGGTGGGGCAGTCAGTTAGTCAGTCAGTCAGTCAGTGGAGCAGTACCCAAAGCATTGCCACAACAACAACAGCAACGCCAACCGCGAACAAGCGACGCCGAAGGCCAATGAAGGCCCCGTCCCTGCTTGTCGCCCCCAGCCGCCCCAGTCTCTCCAGTCTCTCCAGTCGCCCGGATTGATGGCGACACATTCGCACGCACTCGCTGGCAACGTTCGATTGGCAATAAATTGAAATACGCGACCATAAAATCACTTAATTGCGAATTCGTGTCGCTGCAGTGGCAGTTGCTGCCACCACGGATGGAATGGCATGGATGGAGAGGGGAGGCAATGAGGAAGGGCGGGCGGACGGAAGCGGCCAATTCGTTGAAGATACGCAACGAGCGCCCAATATGCCAATATATACTAGTATGTGAGCAGACATAGACAGAGGTCTGCTTTGATAGAACTTAATAGCACAAGTAGAGTATTAAAAGCCAGCAGTAATGTTATCGATAAAAATACGATGCAACCAATCGCTCACAATTAATAAGCCCTTAATAGTATAGACTCGTATTTGTGATTCAATCACAAACAGATTGGATTGCACTTTTCGATATGGCATCTGCACGAAAATAGTGTCCATAAAATAAATTATTGTATGCCAACAAAATAAAGACATTCAAAATAAATAGGAAAAGTTTACACAGATTTTATGTGAATTTAAGCAATTGTTAAGAGCAAGAAAAATAGTATTTATATAACAAAATAATAACAAGAGGCACGAACAAGTTAGAGAAATGTTACAACAAATCAATAAATTCAAATATAACAACTAATAAATAAACCTAACATCTCTAAGTATCAAAAATGTATAAATCTATAAAAGGCAATAAATAAAAAACTAGATTGAGGAAATCTTCTGAGGTCAGTTGAATATCATTGCGCAAGCTACATTTTATTCAGAAGAGATCTGAAAACTATGGTCTTAAAGGGAAATAAAAATGTTTCACGGATAAGTCAATTTTTTTAGATAGAAAAGGACATATTTTATTAAAGTGTTAAAACAACACAAAAATTGACATTATTGGTCGCTTTCTCTGCCGATAAATTATTTATTTTTCTATTTTTAAAAACTTATTAACATACGTATCTTTTTAAAAACGCGGCATCTGGAAAGGTTTTAGCAACGGTTGGGCTATGGAACTAGAACAGTCTACAACTAGAAATATTGTCTGCCACAGGAGAGTATGAAGATTTTCAAGATTTAAAAAAAGCTAGGTAATTATGACTATGGCTAAGCATTTACAAATATCAATTTGTTATACCATTTAAACAAAAACATTTAAGTAAACTTTATAATTCAAATCTGAAATGTTCAATCTACAATAATTGAAATGCCTGAAGGCTAAAGAAATTTCCCGGGTTTATAAATTTAAATTTTAAATTTAAATTAATAGTGAATGTTTTCTTTGCATCTATTGGTCTTGTTGTTATAGGATTTAAATACATTTTCTACAAGTTTAGAACTTAGCGTCGATCACGGATCAAAGGATTTTCAGTCCAAATGATGATGAGAATTAAAAATAGATTATCGAAAAATAACAGTAAATAAATAACTGAACAGGTGCTTAATAAAAACAATAAAATAATTGTCTGATGAATTTACAAATTTCAACACAGTCCATTCCTATCGATCCAAAATCTATATACAAGTATGGTAAAACACTTTTTCGCTGAATCTTTCCTATAGAGTATTCGAAAAATTAAAGCAAGCACAGTAATTCAAGAATTGATTTGTAATGGAAATCAAAATGAATTAAATGTAGATCAGAGAAAAGGTCAGTTAAGTTTTTCTTTATACAAATTTGCTTTTGTCTGCCAAATATTTTAATTTCTCCATACATACGTCTGTTTTTGAATTATTTTCCACTTAAGTTGCATGCTACTTTCTCAGCTTTATTATTCCAATGATATTGATGTTAAGGGTCAAGTGTCTTCGGCACTTCCTCCCGAGAAATTCTGGCATTTCTCGAGTAGCCCTCGTATGGGTTTGAAGTGCTCGTGTCTGCTATATTGGCACCAAATTGCACTGAGTGTATACGCATGTCTGCTCACACTCGCCTGCCACTCACTCACTCAGCCATTCAACCATTCAACCATTCAGTCAGTCAGCCATTCAGGCATTCATTCAGTCATTCATTTAGTCCTTCAGTGCCATCGTCGTCGTCTTGCGAGCCTTGGAAGGCGAGGCGACTCGAGGCAAGTCACAAGCCTTCCTTATGCGTATGTCGCTCGATGATTATGGCAAATTGATTTGTTTTTACCGTTTGACATGTCGCGCATTTTGTGGCTTTTAAATGCTCAGCCATATCGCACGCTCTCGAAGACAGATGGGCAATCACAGGATGCCCAGAGGTGTGGGGTGGAGATGGGTGGAGATTGGGGAGAAGGTACTAAATGCATGCAAGCTGTGAAATTATCGCAAATTTGAGCCACTTATCATTAATGACAGCGCACAGGCCCTCATTTGGCAAGGCAATGGCGACCCACACGCACTCACACACATAAACACACACACACACATACCGTACGTACATACTCGTAAGTACGCGTACTTTAGGGAAATTTCATTTCAACATCGAAGCTTGCGTTTATGATACTACACGAGACTCGCATCGGCCAAATCTTCCAAGACACATTTATCGCATGTTCATATCAATCAATCAATTATCGCATGATTTTTGAATACTACTTATATAGTAATGTCTTCCTCTGACAATATTCTGTGGCCCTAGATATTGTTGGTGAATTAAATAAGGCTTTCCGAATTTATAAACTGCATGCTTAAGTTGATTTGTGCTGATTTATTTTATTGAGTATTCCATTGATGGTTATTTATTTATATTAAACAAAAACTAAAGCCATAAAACGAACGCCAATAAGTAATACAGAAAGGTAAGATATCAAGATAAAAATGCCGTTTTCTAAGTCACTCGATTGTTGAAACCGGTAGAGAAAAGAAGCGTTAGTTCGTTATTAGCTTTAAATTACATGTACTAATATTTTCTCAGTAATTAAAACCCACACACAATCGTTGCTCATTGATTTGTAGAGCTCACTGGTATAAAAGTTTTTCGAATCGTTCAACATTTTTGTTAAACTAAATATCAGCTTGCCAGCCCAGACGGATTTTGCGAATTCAGAATAAAAGCTTATCAACTGTCATTAAGTTTAGAACCGATTGGTAGAACTTAACACAAACTGAATGTAATTTAAAACATTAAAGCTATTATTCCTGCCATAGTGATGCTTGCGGTTGAATGTTGAATTATATGGTTGTGTTAATTAAAAAAAATATTTCATTGTAAATATGAAAAATGTAAGAAAATTTCTGGAATAGAGCTTGATAAATAAAATATAATAAATAAATACGATGCACTGAACCTATTCTCTTATTTTTTGTTGTTGTGGGCATTACAACCAATTGTTGATTTTAGCCGCGTTAAGAAATGATCGCCAGTGGCAACTAGGGTTTCCAGCGAAGACACGATCGCTGATTTCTGTGTTGGCCAAAATACACTCTTAGTTGGAACGGACAACATGACTTAACCATGGTTCATCCGTGTTTGGAAATCTCTGTGAACGTTTTGCTGCGGATCTTTCCCTTGAAAACCCCCAGATAAGGCAGCATCTGATGTTGTTAATGCCTATGCCTAAGGAGCTTGTGGAGGGCTTGTTGAACTAATCTACTCTTCAACTGTATATAGGTGTTGATGTTGGTTCCTAAATAGACATAATCGTCCATAACTTGAAAGTGGTAGCTATCAATACAGACACCTGCTATGCTATACCACTAATGGTAGCGCTTTCAAAACTTGATTTAAATATTTTCAGTGACTGGGACTTAAATGAGCGGAGTCTGCCTCGCACTCGTCGCATGCTCATTTCCAATTATTTGCTTAAAATAACTCTGTGGCTGTAAATACGTTGTTCGAAGTGTTGTTAGTGGGTTTTTCTCTACTTTGGTGTCACAACACGAGTTGCTCGTAAGCTCCTGCCAAGCTCCGATGCTCCGCAAATTTGCTGATATGAGCAAACAAAGATGCCACATAATATGTACTTACACGCATATGTATGTATATACACGTCTACTATAGATGCATGTACATTTGTTAAATGCAAAGCGTCATGCGCAAGATTTCGGTAAAAGATGCACATACATCCACACCCACAGCTACACACTTACACAGTCACAGTCACAGTCAGATGCAGGCAGTGGCACTGGGAAGAGGCAATGGCAACGGCAACGGCAATTGCAACTGCAACTGCAACTGCAACTGCAACTCGTATACAAATTTGTATCAACTTGCAGCTCGCAACTCGCACAGAAAAGACATTCGCGCTTTGATAATCAAATACAAATGGAGCTGCCACTCTCGCACTGACACAGCACACTGATCCCAAGGCCAGAAATTTAAGGGCACTTTCTACAATCAAAATAATTTCGAATCTAATGTATATTGAATTGACCCTAATGGGTCGGGAGGTTGGAACGCCCTGAGTGACAGAACCGCTACCAAAAGAACTTTTTTTAAAAAAGTCATTTTAAAATTTCATCAATATTTATTTGAAGGCTTCATCTAAAAACCTATAGTCGGACTATCCAATTATTTTTCCACAAACTTGTCAAGATTAGGAAAAACACGAGAAATAAAAAGTACCTTTAAAAAAATCCATAGGCATTCTGCATTTTCTACTATCGAAATCTTCTTCGGGTATTACTTTAAATAAATATAAAAAATAAGTAAATACATTTACGTGAAAATTATTTGCCCAAGACACCCTAATTTTCCTATAAATTGCAATAAATGTTCATTTCAAGTCGTATTATATTAAACGAATTAAAGTATTGTGAAAATTTGTAAACCATATTGTACTTGATTCAGTAAAGGGACAACAGTATGGTCACCTCAAAAATCCTTAAACAAAGTATAAGTATAAAAGTATAATTTTTTTTGTAAATCTTTAATCTTCATTTAAGATCTGTCCTAGGTTCGGCAGTTATTTAATTTTGTGATAACTTTGACATTTTTTTAGGAACGAACTCACTTTGTGAGATTCCTTAAATATAGTCGAAAGTTCGACTTTGTTTTAAATCTCGGAAATCTTGATTTGATAACGTTTAGTCTGAGCTTGAGCCCAATTAAAGCTACATAACTTCAAGAACAAAAAGCAAGCTTAAATCCTTTAAGTCTCAAGCTTAGCCTAAACTAGATACAGTTTAAGGAAAAACATTGGTCTGAGACGAAAAGAAACTTGTTTTAACTCCTTCTATTCTCGAGAGAGAGCTTTGAAACCAAAACCGGCTAGTAATGAAGCAATTTATACTGTTAATATGATTACATTTTTCTTTATTAAAAGTGTTTTAAAATAAAAATGGACGTAGTAATTCAGAAAATGTGATTATTTTGAATAAACAGTTGTCCCATCTTACACACCAATATTAAATAAATTTACCTAATTAAATTAAATGTAATTAATTCGAAGTAAATTATTTCAATATAGCATCCGACCGATGAGAACAAAAGTGATTGCCAGAACGTTTCACAAGTATTTGTTGTTGTCACTAATCGATTGCTCTTTAAAATTAGGTGCAGTTTGCCATTTCCTCTCGTTTGGAGAACAATATTGAATATCGAGTATACCCTGTATCTAAAGGGTAAAAGGGCATGATAGTTAGGTGCGAAGAAGTGCAGATAAATATTTTTGAGACGAGTCATCTGTGTGAACACAAGGATCTCGGTAAGTGTAAGAGGTAGAATAAACAATCAATTGGTATTCCCCTAAGCTCTTAGCACGTCCAGATTGTGTTTTTATTCCTACACCCCCTCAGTGGTTGGTCCAATCGTAATTCTATTAAATTTTTAATTCAATTTCGTTGGTTTTTTTTTTTTTGTGTCTAGGGGAAGTTATAGCCAACAGCTAGGTCGGACTCTCTAGCAATTCATTTGTTGTTTGTTGTATTTGGAACCAGTGTGCGCAGACAGCGTGCAATGGTTGTTGCTGTGGTGCATAAAAATTGCTGTACACCAAAATGAGTTGCAGCATATCGGACGTAAAGTATCTGACAGATGCGAGATGGTAAGAAATGCCACCAGCAACAACAACTACAACAACAACAATTGCACGCGCGCGCAATGACAAATGTAACTGTCACTCTATACGCAGGCAGTCATGTGGATGTACATAAGTAGGAGCGTGTGTGTGTGTGTGTGTCTGAGTGTGTGGCATCATTCGCATGTCAATGTGTGCGTGCGGGTGCGAGAGTATCTGTGAGATGCAAATTTGTGCTGTTGCCGTTGCTGCTTATCGACCGTTGGCGCGCACATCTAAAAGACGTTTTTATTGCGTTATTCATATTTCATTTTATACGCAAATGGTTTGGCGTTCAAAGGCAGTCCCAGCCCCAGTCCCAGCCTCAGCCCCAGTCCCGGCAGCAAACAACGGCCTCTGCAGTTCCAACAGCAGCACATCAAATCCTTTCAGGACACGTTGTACTCGTACATGCATGTGTCAGTGTGCGAGCGTGCTGCTTTCAATATCAAACCAATAATGCTCGTAATTGTTTGGCAACACAATTTATGATTGCATGGCACATCCCTTCTCTCTCTCCCTCTCCTTCTCCCTATCCTGCTCCTGTTCTGCTGCTTTTGACACTTGCCACGCCCCCTCTTCACGCATTTGATGTGACATTTTTATGTTTTTTCTGCGCCATTATCGATCAATAAACATAAAACATAAAGCATGCCCAGACACGCTGCGTTTGCTTCAAACTTCTCATAAATACACACGCATATATATTTTTTGAGTCCTAAATAAAGAGACGCGATCCTAACCTCAAAATGGAGCAATACAGCATAGAATTTATTTAATTTAATTTGATTTAATTTTAAGTAATGGCTAGTTCCGAATAAACGCCCAATAATTACCATTTCCGTTTCCGATTTATATATGATTTTTGGGAAGTGAAATTCTGGCAAATTTTCGTTTTTAAAAATTTGATTCTTTAATTAGGTTTTAAATGTTTTGATTATGCGCGTCTAAAATCAAAAGTAAATCATTTGCTAATTATTTATGTTTACAATTTATTTTATTCTTAATATTACTGGTAAGAAACTTCTCCTGCCAACACACATATATATATGCATATATATTTTCCTAAGTTTTTAAAAAGAAGTTTTTGTTTTAGGCGCGTTTAAAATTAAAATTGTTGAAGATTCAAAATTAATTTCAAGATCGAAATTTATTGCATGTTGTGTGGCAAATAAAATGGAAAACGATTTGCAATTGCATTCGTTTTGTTTGGGAAAAGCTCGGTAAATATTTTTAGCTGCGAATTATTGTCAGTGTTAGCTTTCCATATCTTCAAAAATGATGGAAATTGCATCAATTTCGAATTGATCTAAATACTAATCTTTTCGACATCTCTACTATACAACAAATTAAGTTTATTTGGTGGCCAATTTATCTTGATTTCAGATTCATGGCTTTGAAAATGTAAAATGTAAATATTTTCTAGTACAATACAAAAGAAAGTGCTACATTTTTTTGGTAAATACTTTTCATTATTATAAATAATACATAATTCGCAAAATTATGATGCAGTGAGCAAGTAATTTTCAGCAATAAACTGTTTAGTGTGTCTACTTTTTAAAATGGATATTTAGTTCACAGAAGCATTGGGTAAAGTTATCCATTAGGAAAGGATTATTTCCCATGAAAATATAAATATAAATGAAATTGAGTTAAAATTTTAGAAACCAATTTTTATGAAGTTAAAAAGCAGAGTTAAAAAGTTAAAGAACCCCGAAAATTCCTTCGTTGTCGAAAGTGCAGTTGACGCCCTTTGGGCGATTTGACTGCCATAACATGTCGTTAAAATATATATATTTATTTACAAAGAAAGCTGTCGATGTTAAAAAATATATATATGTATTTACCGGAAATATTAAACTAAAACAAGAAAGGAATGCTAAAGTCGAGCAGGCTCAACTCTTAAATACCCTGTACCACCCCACAAAAAAGTAATTAAATTAATTAATTAATTTAATTTAATTAATTAACTAAATTAATTTAATTAATTAACTAAATATTAACTAATTAAATATAAAATATTCCATGCATGCATACATACATTTACATTTACATCAGAATCGTGCCTTATGCGTGTTTGTGTACTTGTACATATGTATGTATGTTTGCATTGGGCCTGGTTATATGGCTATAACTTTCTTTCCGATCATTCTATCATAATGAAACTTGGTATATGGATATATAATTACTAACCAAATGTGACTACCAAATTTTATTTCAAAATTCTAAGAATTACGGGAGTTATAGAAAATCTTTAATAGGGGGGGAGTGGGGGGGGGGATCAGAAAAAATTAACAAACTCGTCCTTTCTCGGTCTCAGGAGAATCTGTATACCAAGTTTGGTTATTCTAGCTCTTATACTTTCGGAGATCCTTGCGTTCATACAGACAGACAGACGGACAGACAGACGGACAGACAGACGGACAGACAGACGGACAGACAGACGGACAGACGGACAGACGGACATGGCTATATCGACTCGGCTTGTCATGCTGATCAAGAATATATATACTTTGTGGGGTCTACCAAGCCTCCTTCTGTGTGTTCCATGTGCACTCGCACAAAACTAATATACCCTTGTACCCTTTGGGTACAGGGTATAAAAAAACTAAAGAATAAAAAAGTCTATAGAAATGACAAAAATATCTAATAACGAATCTGAATCGGTGGGGGAATTTTAATGAGCAATATTTGAATAGTACAAATAAATTGTTCATTTGTCTTATACGTGTACTTATAAATTACAAACATTGTGTAACGAATGGGGAAAAATGCGCATTGCTGTTTATATGCTTTTTCTTGGCTATCATATTTTGTGATGAGTAAGTAAGTATTAGAGCTGATAAGGCAATCGAAAATAGTCGGAATATCGCAAAGCGAACATGTCTTTAAAAGTTAAGACAATTGGGAGGACAATTAGAGTCCGGGCTGGATGCTGGTTTCAATTCAAAAGGCAAAGCAAGACGCAGCCAACCTGTAAAGCATTTGCAAACCAAACCGAAACACACAATTGATATGTGTGTTATAAATTTGTGTGTGTGTGTGTGAGTGTGTGTGTCAGTTGAGGTAGAGGTTATGACAATTGGAACCGCAACTATACGAGACTGCTTCGCTAGCTAGACCCACAGTGCAACTAACTGTGACAGCAGCGAGAACAACAATGCTGACAACAACAATGGTTCTGGACGATGAAGAGGGTGAGAAGGAGGAGAAGAAGGAGAACAAGGAGAAGGAGGAGGACGAGGAGCTACACCTGTCAGCTAGCCAGCGCCTTTGGCTTGATTTGCTTTATTCATGCACACAACAAGTTTCGGCCAAACACCCAGGTATATCCATATCGCCCAGCCTAAAAGCTCCAAAATGAGTGAGTGGCGTGCTTATGAGTTCATGAAATGCTCTTTGAATATGCATGAGGCCCTAAAGGAGCACACTGAGTGCCTCAGCCGTGGCTGCCCGACTGCCTAGCTGCCTGGCTGCCTTGGTTGGTTGGTTGGTTGGTTGGTTGGCTGCCTAGCTGGCTGTCTGCCTGGCTGGCTGTCTGCCTGTCAGTTGGTATGCATTTCACAACAGCATTTGGCTACAGCTCTTGTTGGTCAGAACATGTTTGGTTTTAATGCAAGTGTGCAAGCTGTTTTGAGCTTAACTTTTAACCCACACAAACACACGCACGCACATATATGTGTATGTGTGTGTGTGTGTGTTGTAACAAATTTCCGGCTGCCCATAAAAGTATGCTAACGAAATGAGCTCAAATCAAATTAAATTATAGAAGTTAACTGGCAAACGACATTTTCTGCTTTAGTAATCATTCTCACAATAGCTATTATTGTTGTTGTTGTTGTTGCCATTGCTCTTCTTCTTCTTCTCCTCCTGCTTCCCCTTCATAATCTTCTGCTTCTACCGTTATTGCAACGCATTCAGGGCACGCGTCAGGCGCTGAAATTGCGTACATTACATCGTTCGGGAAGTTTCTGCTGTCGCTGCCATCGAATTATGCAAAGGTTAACGTGACAAAAGGAAACGTGCACATGCATAAGACATCAATGCAACAACAGCAACAACAACAACAACAACAACAACAGCGAAAATACCGGAAACATGGAAAAGAAAGTATTAAGCAGCTGCCTGAATCGCTCGTTTCCTTGTAAGGCGCATCTGGGCGAGTGTGGGCGAGTCCTTGAAGTTTCTCATTTTCCACACTGATAAAGGATACACTAAAGTGGATGCGAGTGTTGGTTGATGTGTGAATCAGCGCCGATTATTTGGTTTTTGGTTTTCTCTATTGTTGCCAATTTCCTAAAAATTCGATTTGCTTTGTTCGCGAAAACAATGTTCTGCTTTAGTTGCAAAAAAAGAAATATTTGCAAACAAACGTAATGAGAAAATAATAATTTCTCAACTTGTTTAGGTGTGTTAGAAACATATCCGCAACTTAATGAACAAAGCAATTCTTATTCAGTTTTAATTGCTTGACTGGATTGCAAAAAGTTTCTCTAATAAGTCTCAAATGATGAAAAGAAATCAAAACAAGAGAGAACGCTACAGTCGAGCAAGCCCGACAGTGTAATACCCTGTACCCATGTAAACTTGCGTCACTGAGTTATATGCGCCCATAGCAGCAGCAAAAAGAGGAAGAAGAAGAGCGAACTTGTTGCTGCAGTTTGTGGGGGTTGTACTGGCGAGAATTTCTTTCGCTAATAACTTTTCTTAGAATTGACCGAATTGAATAAACTTTTAAACAACAGTAGACAATTATATATAAATTATATGTTAGTTTAGGTAGCATTTGAAATGTGGACGCTATTGACGAAATTCTGTAGCGGGGGAAGGGGGGGAAAATTCCAAAAAATAAAATAAACTCGTCCTTTCTCGGACCTAGGAGAATCTGGATGCCAACTTTGGTTATTCTAGCTTTTATAGTTTCTGAGATCCTCGCGTTCATCCAGACGGACAGACGGACAGACGGACGGACGGACGGACATGTCTAGATCGATTTCTCTCGTCATGCTGATTCAGAATATATATACTTTATGGGGTCGGAGATGCTTCCTTCTGCATGTTACATACTTTGCACAAACCTAATATACCCTTTTTACCCTACGGGTACAGGGTATAAAAAGAACGTTGTAAAGATTTCCCATTTTTCGAAATAAAGATGAGATAAAAGAGATATAGAGTTCATAAAAAAATAAATTCCAGCAGTGCCTTACAGAAATTTTCATGTGCGTTTTTTACGATTTTTAAATGTTTTAATTGCATTTGTTAAATGAATAAAAGTTAACAATTTCGAAACGCGCCTGCACATAATCCGATTAGGTTCACACAATTTGTCATAAATGCCTTACAACAATCGGATAAAAGGAATCGCAGGTATGTCAAATTTGAAATGAGTTTCAAATTGTTGGCAACGTTTAAAACTAAGTTTGCATTGTGGTTGTTTTAACAAAGTTAGCCTCTAGCCAAGATAAAAACTAATTGTTTTTTATTGATCTGCAAGAACCACACACACAAACCAACTTGCATTTCCTACTCCACTCAAAGCAGGCCTTGGCATATTAATCTTCCATCATTGGCTAAATGTTGGTTGTTTGCTGACTCTTCTGTTGTTCAGTTCCTTTTTCCTCTTTTCGTTTCAACTGTTTATTTCCAAATCCTTTTTGCATTTAATGTTAAAAGTACAACGATTTTTCTCACCTGCTTTTAAACGAACTTTCTCATTAAAAGCTTCTGTACTTTGACTTTTCTAACCACACTCGCCGGTGAGTCGAGGACTCTAATTTGTTTATCGCAACTAAATTTTCGTATCTTTGAAGTTTTTAGTAGCTCACCATAATTTGATTATATAAATACAAGTATGTACATACGTATATATAAGTATATAGTCCAAGCATTCTCAATCTCGACATACCATTCCAAGTGCCTCTGCCAAGCTGGGTGAGTAAGTGGAAGGGTTGGTGGGCGTTGGCAATCGTGTGGGGCCCTCGAGCGTTGCTGCGACCCTGACGCTGATGCATGAGCGGTAATAGCAGCGTGCTAGGCGCCGATTGCGACATTGATAGCAACGCCAACAACAACAAGAAAAACACAGAGTGACATCCACACACACACAGTATAAACTCAGCCTAAGAGCTGCAACATTTTTCAGACGCTCGCTTGTGGCATTTTTTATAGCTGTGCGTGGGTGTGTCGATGTATCGGTGTGTGTGTGTGAACGTTGCTGCGTGTGAAAAATGGCACAGTAAAAAAGAAGTAAATAAATAAACAAGCCAAATAAAGGACGAGAGCAGCAACACTCACAAAAAGAACAGAGAAGAAGCAGAAAAGCAGAAAAAAGGAACAACACTTGCAGCAGGACAAGAAAAAAGGGGCAAAAGGGGGGAAAAAAGGAAAGAAAGGAAGCTCAAGTTGAAGATAAATGCAATTTTCAGCTGCAGGAAAAGCGCTGACGCTGTAGCGTAAGCCGACAGCGTCCACCCCGTCCCACACCCCTCCCCCCCTGCCCCCTGCCCATCAGTCTAACGCACTCAGCTGCCCCCTCATCGTGGCATTTCATTTCGCCGCAGCTCGTTTTTGTCATTTCCGTTCAAGTCACTCCGCTGCTTGCCATTGCCATCGTCATCGCCACTGCTTGTGGTTGTTGTTATTGCTGTTGTTGCCAAGGTCTACATCTTTGCCATCGTCGCTTTCCTTTGCGGTTTGTCATACTTCCGTCGTTGGCGCGTAATTTTTTCCACTTTCCTCCAGCATTGCGCGTTGTTGTTCTCTATCTCTCTCCCTCTCTCCCTCTCTGTGGCTTAAAAATGCAAGTGTCGCATGGCACTGCCCCCTCCTCCCACCATTAAGGAGGGGGTGCGACCAGTTGACTGCTAGTTGGCTGGCTAACTGGCTGACTGGCTCACTGGCTCATTTGGCTGGCATAACAAGCAACACTTGGCCTGGCCAACTGGCTGTTAATGTTGCCTCCGCATTTTCTGCATTCTCTACATTTGTCGCTGGCGTTGCCGTTGCGACAACACAACTTCATTTATCAAAACACATGGCCACGGGCATGGGCGTAGCCAGCATCCCCCCTCACCCCTCACCCCTCCCCCAAACCACCAACCCTCACTCCCCATCCACCTCCACCTCCACCTCCACAGAGGAGCATTTGTTTTCAGCGTTCGTAAAACTATTAATTAGTGTGCTGTGGAAAATGAGAAGAATCCGCCTTATTTCGCGTTAAATGTGTTACACAAAGCAACGGTTTTTATTCCATTTTTGTTGGTTTTAAATGTTCAAAAATGCGGTCAAAGTTTAAAGTGCAAAATAATGCAAAAAGACAAGACGCTTCTACCAACATATTCAGCAGCAAAATTTCGGACTGAATGACTAGCATTATAAGGCAACAAACTATCGGGCAGACATTAAATGTCTTTTCAAAAACAAATTCTCTTTATATATAAACAATTCAAATAGGCAACTATTGTGTCTCAACATTCTTCTCTAAAACGAGCATAAGTTTCAGAGAAAATCGGCCCTGCTCTGCATTCTATATTTCCTAAACAAAATATTCAGAATTGAAATGCGTTGGTGTTTGGCTTCGATTTTAATTATTTATTACATGTATAGTTTGAATAAAAGTACAAAGTTGTTGTTGTTCCTACGCAAAAAGATATGTTTCTCTTATGATTTGGAACTATCGTTTTCGCTCTCACAATATAAAAGGTTCCATTTTTTACAGTAACGGGATTAACAGCTGGCTTCTTAGAGTGATCTGTTCCTACTCTTGCTCTATTTTTATTTGCAAAAATAAAGCATTACGGTCTGTTCGAAATGAATAATCAGAAAAGCCCAAAAATTAGTCGGAAAAACAGAAAAGCACGTTACCGAAAGTTCTTGATTGCTGATGCAGGCTAGGAAATTGTTTTCATAGCACCACCTGAATATTACTATTTATTATGCTTATAAACATTTGTTGTTGTTGTGATAATTAAATTTCATTAAATCTATTGATAATTGTCTTCAAATTGGAATAAACACGATTCAAAA
Source organism: Scaptodrosophila lebanonensis (assembly GCF_003285725.1). NCBI lineage: Eukaryota > Metazoa > Arthropoda > Insecta > Diptera > Drosophilidae > Scaptodrosophila > Scaptodrosophila lebanonensis. The sequence goes on along the minus strand of NW_022060566.1, from coordinate 4,278,328 downwards.
CCGCACAACTAGTCGGCATGGAAACGTTTTAATTTTTAAATCTCTTCCTACTCGGCTTCTAGAACGCCAAAAGGCTAATGAATCGGAGTGGGTGCGTTTTTCAGAACGATCGTTCATTTGAATTGCTTAATAAAATCGAAACTAAAACAAACATAAAAAGAAGACTTATATTTTACCAAAATTTAACAACCTTTCCAATGTTCAAGTTTTTAGATAATCACTTAATGTGATTCCTTTTTTTTCCATTTAGATAAACATGTACAATAAATTGAAATTGAAACAGTGTGTCTCGAAAAGGAGCTAAGTTTTTGCACTAGCCAGCACTATAATTTACAACCGGCTCGGGCAGGAATCGAGAGAAAAGTCTGTTGATGAGGAAAAAACTGCAGCTTTACGAGCCTTGACCCCAAGCCAGCAATATCAATTTGATTATAAATTATTTTTAACACTTTTTTGAAATTCATTTTTTAAGGAACTCTACTTTGTAATTATATTCGGAAAGGTGTCCGAAGAAGTAAGAAGTACATGGAAAAAAGTGACGAAAAATAAATGCACGCTGCCTAAAAATCTATTCCAAGAGCACAGTTTTTGTTCTGTTTAGATAGGCTACACCCCTGGCTATTGGGCGTAGTGGGGTTGGTGGGCAAGAGGGGTTGGGAAGTAACCTAATTTCCTATGACCATTGAATGCATTTGGGTTTAGAATGGCACGCCTCTATTTACGGCCGATTGTGTGCGAGGACGCCAATGCAATGCGCTTTTGTTGCAACTCTCGCAACTAAAACAAATCAAAATTGTTTCGTTCGTAAAAATGCACGCAAAATGTAATGGGAAATGCAATTTGCGTTCGCAGAAACGCAAAACAAGGGCTGTGTAATGCAATTTTTGTCGATGCCATATAATGCGAAACAACAACTATAACAACTGCAACAACTACAAAAATAAATTGAAATCGACATTGGGTTGTGCATTTTATAATGTGTGGTTTGGCGGTATCTACAGCTGTGGTCCTAACAATACGAGTACCACCAACCAACCAGAATTGTTTTCACGTTTAAAGCCACGAAAATACATATGACTTGTCGGTCAAAGCGATGTTTATCAAAGAATTACTTTAAATTCATTTGAAAACCGATTAAAACTATTTGGCTTGAATAAACAATTAAATGAACAGCTCGTGACAGTTGATGTACAGAGGTTGTTGAATGGATTCACGACTCCTTTCAATTCTCTATCATTAATAGAGAGCATCTGAAAATTGTGTTGATTTGAAGATAAGTTAAGTCTGCTTTGTGTCCGATTTTTTGCCCACTTGCGAGTCGAAGTTTTCAAACCTATGCAAATAAAGTAAATTTGTATCCGCCTTTGAAGCAAAAGTAATAATGAATAATCTCAGTAGATTATTTATTGTTTATAATTTTATTTATTATTTATACTAAGTATTTCTTTTATTGTGAATTTTATTTTATTTGCAGGTTTTTCAAAATCTAAAGCAGAAAATGTAATACTCACTATTATAAGTTAAAATTATCATTTATAGTAAATCGTTTTTCTTTGAGAACGATCCAATTCCTTCCTTCTCTGCCCAACTTCTTTATCATAAGCAATAAGAGATAAATCAGCATAGTAAGTGCTTACATTTTAATTTCATTGAATGTGGCGTTTATTTATAGATAATAGTTGTAATAAAAGGTGTCTGTTGTGTGTGTTCATTGAAGTAGATGTACAAATAATTTTCAAACTCTACGGCTCATCCTCATAAATGCCGGCTTTGGCGTTCTCTAAGCGTCGAATTTCCTCTTTACTTATAGATATTAAATTGATGTCTGACTGGGGAGCCTCACAGTATGGGCATTCGCGAAAATCCATCAAAAATATCTCTTGAGGGTGTTGTGGACACTTCAAGGTGAGTCGGCCATGAAAATGGTGCTGACAAACGCTGCACTTATAGCTCTTAGCTGGACGCAGACAAATACATTTACCTTTCTTGATTGGCAAAACATTGTTGTTGTTCTCATCTTCAACCTTCGTAGAATTATAGCAACGACGCGCATTCTTAGCTGGAATAGCCGAACGCTTTTCACTAGAACTCCCACGCTTACTGTTTGGCATATTGGAGCAAGTTTTCCACTCTCGTAGCGGGACGATGATATTTTCACAATTTCAAACTTTAAATTATTTGCTTTTGTCCTGAGAGCTAACGGATGTAAAATCTATGGACATTAGAAACGTAGCTTGCTGCTCTTCAAAACACATATACGAGTTTTTCAAAAAAATCGATAAATTTTATTGTCGCTATTATTGGCTATTATCTTTTCTGGAATCATTTGCTAGGACTTGAGAATATAACTGTTTGCAGGTTTTTGCCATTTCGAAGCACAAACACTAAATCAATGCTAATAGTTGGGCATACTACAAATGATCAGCATTTTAAGAAAAGCTACTGTATATGCTTATATTAGACCCATATTTATTTATTTATTTATTTATTCATTGTGAGTAGATAATAGAAGAAAAGATTATTATGAATATTAAATAATACCAATAAAATAAAAGGGCTGGGCCACACTTTTCGAATGTAAGCAGATTATCGAATTTGTATCGATAACTCGTTAAAACAATGTTGTAGCTTGTTTCAGTAGGCTTTGAATTTCTTCAGCAAATCCCTGACAACAGACGATTGTTCTGTATTGTGAAGGCCAGCGTGTGCGGGGAACACAGCTCAGTTCTTTTTATTTATTATTATTAAATAGTTTTCAATATTTTCGTTTTATATTTAATAAACTATTTTCTTTTTATTTATATTTTTAATATTCTTTATTTGTATTGGACATTTTTGGACCTTAAGTTGTAAGCCACCTTTTTTTCTTACACTTCGATCTAGACTTTGGCTCATATATTATTTATTTATTTATATTTTAAATATTCATTATTTGTATGGGATTTTTCTTTTGTAAATAGAAATGTAACGAGAAAATGTCGAGTGTCTCGACTTTAAAATACTCTGTAGATGGTTGTGGAATAATTATAGAAATTAAATTAAATTAAATTATTAAGAGAGAACGCTACAGTCGAGCAAGCCCGACAGACAAATTTCCGTCAATGAGTTATATGCGCCCTTAGCAGAAGGGAAAAGAAGAAGAAGAAGAGCGAATTTAATGCTGCAGTTTGTGGGCGTAGTACTGGAGTGAAATTGTTTCGTTAATACATTTTCTTAGAAGTGGTCGATTTGGATGAAATTCTAAGCAAAAGTAGACAATGAAAAAAGAAAACTGAAAATAAATTTGTAGTCGATGAAGTGTGTACTATAATTACACATTTTGATTTCAATTAAAAATTTCTCGAAAAGTCGTTGAATATTCAGCTTAAAAGTAGATTAAATTCTTTTTAAACGAAAATCATTCTGGATATTTGACTTTTTCTAGGTTACCACGCACTTCTAAATGCTTCTAAATGCAAACCAAATAGTTGTTGGACTCCCCGATTTCGTGACTTATTGCAAAAGTCGTGAATTAATAGTAATAATAATAATAGTAATAATATAATTTGTATTGTAGTCTATTCCCTTGTATGCAGTAATAATAAAAGCAAAGCAAATAAATCAGTAAATAAATTAAATAAATTTATCAATCAATCAGGCACGTTCATGTCCGGTCCGATTTCTATTAATGTTATTGCATTTGTTTTCTTCATAAATTCGAAAAAAAAAAACACACACAACAAGTAGAGCAAAGAGGAAAGAAGATGTTGCTGTTTTAAGCTGTGGTACATTTTTTAAATTCTTTTTGCTATCGACCGCAATTCTATATATGGGTGTGTGTGTGTGTGTCTAAGTACTATGTGGCGGATTCTCAAACAACAATTAGTGCGCTGGCAATGCGGACACGAGTCGTTTACAAAATGCGCGCAAATATTGCAAAAGTTTGAGAGCGGACGCGGTGGTTCAGCGGTTGGCAAACAACATCAATCATGCATTTGAAAAGTTTATTAAAGGTTAAAATGCTTGGCACACACATACACACGCACACATATACACACACACATATACACACACAGAGAGAGAGAGACAGAGAGAGCAGCAAAAAGCGTGTGCTTAAGCGCGCATAAAATACTCAAAGTTTTTGATGGCCTTTTACAAACTCGGCTAACAAACTGAGCACCAGCCAGAGAAACTTTATGCAACTACTTGCACACACACACACACACGCATACGCACATAGCTACACCCACACACACACATATATACGCACACATGAGCGAACAGTAATTTGAATTTGACCGTGAAAGTCGAAGGAAGCGCCTTCGCTGCCTCGCTCTCGGATCAAAAACTCAATGACAAAAGCAGGCCGCCAATTTGGAAAGCGCTAGAAAAACTTTCGCTGGCAGCTTTCGGCTTTTCACTTATTTTCACTTTCGCCAAATTTACAGCCAATGCCAGTAACAATTTTTCCAACTACTACCGCAATTGTGTCTCTGTGTCTGTGTGTGTGTGTGTGTGTGTGTTTGCCACATCCCTTCAAGCATTATATTTACTATTTTCTCTCTATTTTATTTTTTAGTTTCTGCCCATTTGCTGCACACTCGCTAAATTTGGTGTCTGGGAATGCGGTTGCCTTCACCCACAGCACCACCACCAACACCACCATCAGCAGCAATGTGTGTGTGTGTGTGTGTGTGTGTGCATTGTTCTGCAATTTGCAGTAACAATTGCAGTCGATGAATGGAATGAATGCAACGCTGCACAAAATAAAAGCACACTGAATTGGAGACCAAGCCGTGTGGGTGCTGCTGCTGTTTTCAGCAAAATGTTAATAAGAATTGTTGACAGCGCGCAGACAGACAAACAGACAAACAGACATACAGACATACTACTTATGCCCTTATCCACATAGAGTGAGTGCTCTAAAGATCAAACAAGCATATACTTGTAGAAAAAGTATTTTATAACCTAAGTAGTAACGACACAATCAGTTCCTGTCTGTTCCAAACACAGCACTTCAACTGTATAAGTAACTGCATTTTCTAAATGTTATTCCCTCTCGTTGTTTGCCTTTTCAGATATGTAGTCCTTGCAAGGCAACGAGAAATTGCAGATCTCGCCAAATGAGCAAATAAGCGTCGAAGCAAACTTGAATTTTATTTTAATTTCCCATATCTGTGTAGATATACAATTTCTGCATTGGAGTTTCTTAGTTTCAATCGTTTCAATAAAACGTTCTTAAAAGAAAACCACTTGATCGATTCTCCTTCTTTATGCATTAATTAAAAATACAATTGATTAAGGAACACTCGACTTTAATCTTATGTATGGATTTCGGGAATGCTAAGGCACAACTATTTAAAAAGCACAATTATTCAAAAAGTAAATATTTAATCATTTCACATTTAACCCATTTTTGATTTTTAGTGCAGATATACGATAATGTATGCAGGCTAACAATATTCTAATGTTTTTCTAGACTTTAAATATTAAAAGGTTTTTGCACTTCTCATTGTTTTTATATCTGCAAATGAATATGCATATTTTCCCCTGAGTAATTTCATTATAATATTGTTATACAATTTTAAAAACAATTCGATAAAGCATTCGAAAACATTTCAAAAATATACAAATTTATTGATTGTTGTGAGATATACTGTGGGTACAGCCAGAAAATGAGAGTTAAGTGTGATTTACATGCTAAGGTTTGTTACCTTAATTAAGAATATGAATAGCTTCGAAAAGTACCTTGATATGCGTATCTGAATATTGTTGTTGTTTTGAATGAATCGAACGAATGTATTTTTATTAATCTACAACCCATGCTCAATCCATAATGCTTCGGTTTTGCTTAACTTATCAAGCACTTTCCTGATTAAGACATTTGTAAATCGCGAGAGTATCATTATGAATTATAATAAAAGATTATGTAAATATCCTTCTTCTCATAATCTAGCAAACAACAATTCAGTCTATGGTTTTATTTGAATATAAAAATCTAATTAAAATTATTACGACCACAGAAGGCGCTTTTCAATCAAGTTATTACAAAGCGAACATTTATAAATGTTCATTGTTTTTTGTTTTCATTTTTGTTTTCTGTGTAACATCGATTTCCGAGTGGATTATGGGTACATTTTCCATTTTTATTGTGCACTTCAATTCTGCATTACTTGTAAAAGAAGACGAGTAGCACGTGTAAGCTGTGCCAGACCGACTTTTGAATACTCTTCCCCGCTACAGACATTCAACAGAAATCAATTTTGTTGTATCAAGAATTTAAATGGCAGCTACTTAGGTGTTAGAGATTACATATTTTGATGAATTGTTACGTTTTGTAATGGTATCTAAATTATATGATGACTATGATATCAAATGGAAAAGTTTGTATTACTTTTAAATCTGATCTCTGCGTCGCTCGCTTTAACGTCAGCTATATTATATAGTTAGCCGATCTTAATGAAATTTCAGTTTGTTCTGAGGCAATTTAAAAAGACCCATAAATACCAACTTCGGGGTTGATATCGTTCTAAACAAAAACGATTGATTGTTCCTATAAAAGCCATTCAAAATATACAATAGGCCTGAATTCAAAGACATTACATAAATAGGGCACTATGAAAAATTCTTAATTCTTAATTCTTTGGTATACCAGTTACGATTCTGCATTATCAAATACGTATGTCAGCATACTGGGAGTACTTTTTATACTTATCGGTCCCATGGCAGCTATTTAAAATGACGAGGCAATATACGGTTTGTAATACACTTACTCTGCATATAATGAGACAAGTCTACAATCGTACCAATGAGTTAGCTTAGTTTATTTAGCTGGTCAGAAGTTGGCGAGCCAGGAGAAATAGTTAAGTCTCTGGCTGCCAATAGTAATTCCAGTGAAATGATGAGTTCGAAGAGAGCGATTGCCATTATGAGCAATTTATGTTGATATTTATTTGTGCTAGTGTGCGTGCGACTGTGTGTGTGTGTGTGTGTGTGTGTGTGTGTGTGTGTTAAGTCGAGCATAGACATTGTGCGGTCATGATTCATGCCAAAAATTGCAGCGGCGACCCAAATTCGGGCGCTGTCTGCTGTGTGCTATGTGTTCGGTATTTGAGGCCTCGGGCTGCAGCAACAGCTGCAACGCATTTGAAATGCAGAGCTCAGGCGAGACCAAACCAGACCCGGCCCGGCCCGGCCCGGCTCAACCCGACCCTACCCGAACAGACCAGACCAGACCAGACTAAGTACTCGGAGAAGAAAAAGTGGGAGATGTGCCATCAAGGAGGCGCAGACGATGATGACGCAGTCGCAGTCACAGTCGCAGACGCTGCAGTAAATTTGTCGCACTGCAAAAAACGGGCGTGTCAATACGCCCAGTTTTTGTGAGAAGTGCCACAGCACTTTGCTTGGCCATATTAGTGCCGCGTAAGTGCCACAGCTGTGGCAAAAAGGAGCGGCAAGGCGGGGCAAGGCGAGGCGAGTCGGCCTGCTGCATTAGCTGAAATGAGCTGAAGTTAGTGGCACTGCCAACGATGACGACAACGACGACCAAGTCTACACATTAGTAGTAGATAAAGTAGTTAAAAATGTAGTATAAAAGTACACATACACACACACACAGACACACATACACAGTTGTCGCGTGCGATAAAGACAGAGCGGCCAGTAAGTGCCACCGAGTGTGTACAGTAAATGCGGCAAGTGGGACTCCAATTCGTTCAACAAAACATGCAAAAATAATGAAAACAAATAAGCTTCCATAACTCTTTCCTATTTATTTGCACAACATCATGATTTATTCATGAAAACTATAATACAATTTACTTTATGACAAAAGTTGAACTTTCTCAAAATATTTCTACTTCGCCGCATATACTAGAAAACTATAGTAGTCCGCTCTAATGATTACAGTTTACTGGTTGATTTGACTTGAAATAAAAGATATATAGTACAAGTATATGAATAATTGCTGCCTCTTTTAATTCGATGTGGTTATATCAATTGAAAAATTATAAAGAAAAAGGAATCTGTAAGTGTGAAAACATAAAAAATAAAATAAAATTAAACTGAATTGTTTATTTAAATAAAAAACGAACGGCTCTTCCGTGAAGAAAATAGGAAAGTGTTAGTCGAAGATCAGAATGGAATCAGGGAATGCATTTAAGCTTCATAAGTATTAGACTTTCTTTGGGAAATGTTACCATTAAATCTATAACATAAAAAACCTAAGTATTGGCATTATTTATAAGAAATTGTAATTTTTCAGAAAAGTTGAAACTAATGTCCACAGCCACAATCTAGGGTTCAGATCGCATTCTGGGCTGATGTATACGCTACTATATCAGTAGTTTATCGTGACAACGATATTGAATAATGCTATTTTATGATAAGTATTACACTAAGAAGTCCTGACATCGATTATAAACTTTAAATATCGAAAGCAAGTATTAAATTTTAAAATTACAAAAATAAGTAAATTAAAGAAACATTACAGGAAAAGAACGTTAAGCTCTCACGGGAAAGCAGGTCAAATCTGCAAAAAACAGTACTTCTTATTTATATTATTTAAAAAGAATTCCCCAACCTAAAATAATAGAAATATACGCGAAATAAAATGTTAAAAAATGCCATAAAAAATAAAAGTCCTAAACTTCCTGCGCCAAACAGAAAAGTGTTGAGCGCTGCTCGATTTAACGACTTACTTAAAATAAAATAAGCAGTTAACGGCTTCTTCTTTTGATTTCGTTTACATACTATTCCATAAACTAAATAAATGAGTAAATTAACAGAAATATGTAAATAGAAAAAATTAACAAAAATAAAATACTTCCGCGATATAAAGTCCAGGTTGTTGGCAAGCAGAAAAGTATTGCTCGCACGTTTGATTTGCTGTTTGCTGAGTTATTACTGTACATTGATGCATGAATGTATTTGTGCTGTGTGTGTAAGAGTATGTGTGTGTGTGTGTGTGTGTGTGTTTGTGCAGCTCGTTTTAATGGCCACAAAAACGAAAACTGGAGCGTGGCAGTCGACTGCGTTTCTGCCTGCATCGGCCATTGCTGCATTTCTGCTCATTTTAATGTATGCGTCTGTGTCTGTTTATGGTTGTGTGTGCTTATGTGTGTGTGCGCGTGTGTGTGTGTGCGTATGATGTGCTTCGCTGCTATTTATTTATGTTTGCTGCTTCTGCTGCTGCTGCTGCTGAGGCTGCTTTGCTGTCTGCTTGCAAACCAAAAATGATGACATGAAAAATTGCGTTACCGCCGCCATCGTCGTCGCCGTCGCAGCTGCTGCTGTGCATGGGTGTTTGTATATGCGTGTGTTTGTGTGTGTGTGTGTGTGTGTGTGTACGTTGGCCCTCCATTTCAAAGCCAACTATTGCCCAAATGCTTCTGCACTCTTGCTGCTTGCCCCTTGCGGGCTTTTCATGTTTGCAATTTATGGTTTTTTAAATCGAAAGAAATTCGATGCTTGTTTAAGGCAAAGAGCGACGTTGCCAGCCAGTCAGCCAGTCACACACACACACACACACAAGCGCACGCACACACACACACTTATATAGAAATGAAGAAAAAAAACTTTACGATTTATGTTTACTTTTGAATTTTTATTTGCACGCCATCGCCATCGGCAGCTCACGGCCAGCACAGCGAATGAGTCGGAAAGTAAAACACAAACGGCCATAAATATGGCGCCCTTTTGTGCCTTACCAGATCTCTGTGTGTTTATGTCTATGTCTGTATCTGTGTTTGTATCTGTGGAAAAAGGCTTGCCGGTCAGGCAACTTAAATCAGAATCAGAACATCAATGGCCTTTATGTTGCGTCGTCCTCGTCGTCCTCGTCGTCGTCACGGTCGTCTTTGACTTTTATGGTTTGAGAAACGTGCGCTGATAATGGCCTAATTGCATAATTAAGTGCGCCATTGCGTGCAACGGCAACGGCAACGGCAACAACAAGAGCAACAACAACAAGGAAAGCAATGGCGGAGACAAAGAGACAAGAGCCATTTGTGATTGATGGGGAAATGATGGCACATTCGGCCTAGTCGGCAGCTGCTGCAATTAGCGATTGGCTAATGCTCAGTGCCGCTTCGCTGCTCAGCATTAAAAAATCGTAATATAATGCCAGCGCTATAAACGCTAAATGTTCGAAAATCGAATCCAAATGAATGACAAATAAACAGCCAAACAGGCGGCACACATCTTTGGCTTTCAATAGTGATGACAATTTAACCGCTTGGCCGCCAAAGTCACGTAAAAGAATTCAAATCAGCAAACTGAAGCTGAGCTTCGGGGTCATCAAATGTTCGGTCAACGCTGCTTGATAAGATTTCGATATTATTGACAGCTTTATTGAGATCTTCTTAAAGTTCATTTTGTTGCAGAGATGAGAAAGAAGATATCATTATATGTTACATTATAAAGAGATCCCAATTATATATCGGTTTACTATTCCGACATTGTTGACTGAAGTTCTAGTTTGTTACAGTGATCAAAAAAGATGATAATATATCGTCTCAAATGTTGGACCAACACATTATAATGAGATCCCAATTATATGTATATTGGTTTACTATTCAGACATTATTGACTCAAGTTCTAGTGTGTTACAGAGATGAGAAAGAAGATATCATCATATCTTGGCCCAACACATTATAATGAGATCCCAATTATACACGTATATTGGTCTGCTATTTAGACATTATCAACTTAAGTTCTAGTTTGTTACAGAGATAACTAAGAATTCAAGACTTCTTTCTTTACAAAAGTTTTCCATGGCGATAAGAAATAAACTCCTCATTTACTTGCTGCCACTCACGATCCTTCTTTCATTTCTAGTCGGAGGCGGCTCAAATATTGTCGGGCCATTAAATGCTTGGCCTTGACGTGCGGCCAGATGCCGTGACATGGACAACGAGGCGCATAAAGCATGAAAACCAAATAGCCAAACAACACTCGGCAGCGGAATAGATGCCCCACACTGGCCCCACACAGCCCACCAACCACAATCGCCGCCTTAGGCAAGTGTTGCAGTGTCAGAAGCTGTGCTGGAGATGTGGGTGCGGGTGCGGGTGTATGGTTGTGTAATGTGTGTGGTTGTGTGGGTGTGGGAGCCGCTTTTCAAATGCCTTGTGCTACTTTTGCCCGTTTTGAAAAATGCTCGTATACTCGTATACAAAAAGTTGTCGTTGAGTTGAGAGCACGGCATCAGCATTTAAAGTTAAAGCCAGAGACCATTGCACAGACCAAGAGACCCACGCGACGTCTATTTCATGCAACATTTGAACGAGTGCCGAGAAACCATCGCTTCACACGCCGAGGGTCGTCTAAGCTTTTGACCAGAATTTGTTCTCCCTTTAAACTCTTTGAAATGCCAAGAAAAGCAACAGAAAGCTAAGCTAGTTTTTGTTTTTAGTTTTAGTTTTAGCTTTAGTTTTTTTTTTTATCTTTATACTGGAGGTATGATTTTTTACAGTTCCACTTTGTGCGCGTTAGGTTGCTAATATTCTGAAATAGTCCTTAATTGTTTTTGTTGGCTGAATTCGAACGTAAAATTAAAATTAATATCGAATGTTTTTATTTTGCAGTTACCCTCAATGGATTTAGGCGAGTATCGATAATGCCGCTTCGCACAAAATAATTGCACTTGAATGTAAAATAGACCATGAAATACTTTACTCATCTGAAAACCGGGGCCACATTTAATTAAATGTACTTTCAATTCGACTGAGAATAATGGAGAAGAGTTCGAAGCACAATTGTATAAAATAAAAAATGGAAAACATAGCTAACTAGTCTATTTATACAAAAATGATTGAGTTTATGAACTTTTTTTTAAAAGCGAAGGAATCGACGTAATTTTTATTAGATATTATTATTATTAATATTATTAGAATATATCTTTTTTTCTCTTTGTTTCTTTGCTTACAATACAGTTTGAATACTAAAATCGAACTCCACATTTATGGATTAAATCTTTGGCACATCACTTTTTTCATAACACTTGTGCAACATATTTTCCAAGCAATATTTTCGAATTAAAATTCGTGAATAAAAAGAGGTTTTCGGTTTCAAAGTGTTTAGTAAACGACTAAAGTTAAAACTGTTGTATTTTTAATACAAAATTCATAATCAAATTGCAATTAACTTGCTTTTCAACGCAAAACATTATTTTACTTATAATTAGAGTAATGATGCATTATATATATGAACATAAATGATTAATGTGGGTTTTTTCTATTATTGATGAAATACTATTGTTAATTTTTTCGTTCTTTGTAATATTCGTTTAACATATTCTATAATTTGTAGAGGAATTCTCTAATAGTATCGGTACCTTTTCAAAACTTGATACTTTTTATTTGATATTTGTGCTGAATTATTTATACTTTTACAATTACTGCATTTTCATGTTGCTCTTCAATTATGCATCACTCATCATTTGCCGTTTCTTACTTGTCTGACTCTGATGGGGTTTTTACGAAATGCATCACATCGTTTGTATATTTTCATTGTTTGGAAACTTTCCTAATCCGCAATTGAGTTTGGATTCAAGGGAAATGACAAATTTTCTTTAGGCAGCGCCCACAGAAACTTTTGGTCAAGAATATTAATGATTTGGCAAAGTTGTTTGTCTTTGGCTTTGTGCACCTTTTTTGGGGCTTACGGGATTTCACTGATCCGATACCTTTTTTGTGTATTGTATGGTGTGGTTAGTCAGGGTGTGGCTTTCTTTATTATTTTGTCATTAATATTATACTCATTATTTATTGCAC